>NC_071524.1:12272783-13582783 GCF_027887155.1 Malaclemys terrapin pileata | reverse complement strand
CCCTACTGCTGCTGGCTTCAGCGTGACTCCTTTCACTTCAGTGGTGGAAGCTGAGGGGGGACCAAGCACTGATCCCAAGATCCTCACTGGGACCCAAAGCCTGAAACTGACTAGGAACAGAAGGTGAAACTGACCAGCCAGTTGGCTTCCAAAGATTTAAAGGAATTGAAGCATTGGGGGGGGGGGGGGTGGATGGGAGCTTCAAAGTGGTGAGTAATTCATCATAATTATGATGGTGATTCTTCGTTTTACTGTAGTGCCCTGGAGCCCGAGTCACTGGTCAGGACCTGGCTGTGCCAGGGGCTGGCTAAGCCCGGAACAAAAAATGTGTGTCGGCTCCTTGCTGTGTCTTTGTACAGCCCCTAACGTCATGGGGGCCTGGAGCAAGACTGGGGCACTGAGGTGCTACCGTAATACACCTAATAGCAATACAACATACAGCGCCTGGCACAGTGAGGGCCTGGCCCATGACTGGGGCTCTGAGCTACCAGGATACATATAATGATTGTTAATAAACCAATACACCACCAGCAGGTTGAGTCAAGAGCTCCATATCCCTCCATTGGCCCATCCAGGTGTTTTTTGTGATGCTTTGTTTCAGGCTGGGACAATAGAACTGATTTCCTCCTCACAGTGCCCTTTAAGGTAAATTAATGGAGATATCCTATCTCCTAGAACTGGAAGGGACCTTGAAAGGTCATTGAGTCCAGCCCCCTGCCTTCACTAGCAGGACCAAGTACTGATTTTGCCCCAGATCCCTAAGTGGTCCCCTTAAGGATTGAACTTACAACCCTGTGTTTAGCAGGCCAATGCTGAAACCACTGAGCTAGCCCTCCCCCGGTAAAATGAAATTCCACATGGGAGTCCAAGCCCAAGCTTCAAGGCCACCTGCTCAGTTAAATCCCTTTTGCTGCATCCCCCGCCATGGCCAGCAGGTGCCAGGCTGTGGACACAGGCAGGCCTGTCAGCCAGCAAGCAGCGTCATCCCCAACCAGCAGACGCGGGGCAGGCAGCCTTGGGTGCTGCCCAAGGAACCCAGGCGTCCCGCGCTAGCTCTGAAGCCAAGGGGAATCCAGAGGCCTAATAAAGCCCAGCTACCAACCAGCCAGAGGACACGGGGAGGGGCCCTCGGCTCTTCCCTCTGTAGGTAATTGTCCAGGAGTTGGATCTGTTATAGTGTCACAAAGAGAAGGCTCCAGGGTGACTTGATTCGGGTCTAGCAGGACCCTCCTGGGGAACAGAAATTTGCTAATAAAGGACTCCTGGCAAACAAGGGTCTCACACCATCCAATGGCTGCCCCTGAAATGAGCAGAGGCGGATTTACAATGAAACGCTCAATGCCCTGGCACGGGGCCCCCCAACTACAGGGGGCCCCAGGGCCGGGCAGCCCAGCACCATCCAGCACCCCCTGCGGGGAGAACCGCTGCAGGGACAGAAGCTGTGGGGCAGAGCAGGGAGGGAGCTGTTTCAGAGCCGTGCTGGAGGCACGGCGTGCAATGCGCTCTCCCAGTCGGTAAGCCGGGGTCCTGCTGCAGGCTGGCGCTGGCGGCCCCGTGTGCCACAGCAGGCAGCCAGGGGAAGCAGGCCGGTGAGGGGCCGGCTGGGGGCACACTGTAGGGGAGGCGGGCGCACTCCCCTGGTGGGGCATCTGTCCGCGCTTGTCCTGCTGCCCTGCACCTCTGGCTGGACTGCTGCTGGCGGCCCCTGGAAAAAGGCCAGGGGAAGGGAGCCACAGACCAGGGGGTCTCAGCTCTCACATGCTGCTGCCCAGGTCTAAGGTCTCCAATGGCACTAATGGCCTGCTCTCAGGGCAGGGGGCTGGGAGCACCCCCATGACCCCAGCCCACACCCCCAGCCCCTTTCCCTGACTCCTGCACCCCCCCCGCATCCCCACCTGCACCCCTTGCACCAAATGGGAGCTGCCCCAGGTAAGCGCTCCGCACCCCAACCTCTTGCCCCAGCCCTGAGCCCCCTTCCTCACCCTAACTCCTGGCCAGACCCCCGCACCCCAACCCCCAGCCCCCTCCCGCACCCTAACTCCTGACCAGACCCCTGCACCCCAACCCCCAGCCCCCTCCCGCACCCTAACTCCTGACCAGACCCCCGCACCCCAACCCCCAGCCTGTTCCTACACGCTAACTCCCTCCCAGACCCTGCCCCCTCCCGCACCCTAACTCCCTCCCAGCCCCCGCACCCCAATGTTTTTTTTACATTTTTTGATAAAGGGCTCTTATCCAAAGTGCTTTATACTAGTTACCTAATGGTACAAACAATAGCTCTCGTCCCCTAACGCCCCTACTCTACTTACGCTACATTGATGACATCTTCATCATCTGGACCCATGGAAAAGAAGCCCTTGAGGAATTCCACCGTGATTTCAATAATTTCCATCCCACCATCAACTTCAGCCTAGATCAATCCACACAAGCAGATTGATTTCCTGGACACTACTGTGCTAATATTTGGAAAGATCATTACGTGGTTCGCCGAGACCCCCAGCGATTTTCAAGTGGTCTGTGGAACAGTAAGTTAGACTAGAAAACCAATCAAGGTACCTCACTTTCTTTTCATTGACTTGCTGTTACTTACAGAAGGAGGATGAAGGAAAAAAGAATGAAAACCGGGGGCGGGGGGAGGTCAGAGAGAATGGTCGTTTTCTTGGCTGGGTCCCAAGGAGGGCCCCAAAAATGAAGCTGGCGCCAGGGCCCCACAACCTCTAAATCGGCCACTGGAAGCGAGACCAGTTCAGACCGGCCATAAGGCGTGAATTTTTAACGCTGAGGATGATTAAGCGTGGGAGCAACTCGCTGACTGGGGTCGTGGTGGATTCTCCATCACTGGCCATTTTAAAATCAGGACCAGGTGTTTTCCTAAAAGAGCTGCGCTAGGAATTATTCTGGGGAAGGTCTCTGGCCTGTGGGCGTGTCTACACTTAAAATACAGGGGCACCGGCCCAGGGGGGACCGGGGGACACGGCCCCACCACTTTTTACCTGCTGTAAGGGTGAGCGATGAGGGAGAGGGGTCCTGGGGGAAGAGGTAGGGCAGGAGGGAGGCCTCGGGGAAAGGGGACAGTGTGAGGACGGGGACTTGGGGGTGGGGGCGCGTGAGGAAGGGGTGGCATGGGGCAGGGGCTTGTGCAGTATGGGGGGCACAGTTTGGGCACTGGTGCCCCCCCATTTTTAGGGTAACCCACCTCCCCAGCAGGTGGTAGCTAGGGTGATGGAGGAATTCTTCCCCACCGCGGGTTCGGTCGTCTAGCTCCACCTCTCCGGGGTGTGGATGTTTTGCACCGTCTGAGCGCCGCAGCTATGCTAGGGTAGATGGGCACACTGGTCCTGTCTGGCCTTGGAGCCTGTGAGTCTATGACCCACAGGGGTGGCAGCTGCTGGAGATCACAGGGCAGAGAGAGGAGATTCGTGACACTGGACAGCGGCAAGAGACTGGAAGGACTTTGCCAGGGCGGGGGGGGGGGGGATGACTCTGTCCTCCAGTGCGAGGGGCCCAGTGCCCAGAACTCTGAACCCAGGGAGCGGGAGAGGGGGAGACGCACGGGATATTGCCTGACTTGGCCTGCGAGCTGCTTTGCTCCCATAAGCTCTATTAAGCAGCTTTGCATCTGGCAACGGGAGCTTTCCGAAAAAATCCTGAGGACTGACAAAATGGGTTGAGTTTCCCAGTAAGCGGGGCTGTTACTATTACCCACAATGCCCCAGTGCGGCGCTAGGGGGTGCTAAGCTGCAGGGACCCAGGTACAAGGAACTCAGCAGGGGGCGCTCTCCTCTCGCAGTCAGTGCTGGCCCCAGTGCGGCGCTAGGGGGTGCTAAGCTGCAGGGACCGGGGTACAAGGAACTCAGCAGGGGGCGCTCTCCCCTCGCAGTCAGTGCGGCACTAGGGGGTGCTGTGCTGCAGGGACCGGGGTGGGAGGGGTTCAGTAGGGGCCTCTCCTCTCACAGTCAGTGCTGGCCCCAGTGCGGCGCTAGGGGGTGCTGTGCTGCAGGGACCGGGGTGGGAGGGGGTCAGTAGGGGGCTCTCCCCTCGCAGTCAGTGCTGGCCCCAGTGCGGCGCTAGGGGGCGCTGTGCTGCAGGGACCGGGGTGGGAGGGGGTCAGTAGGGGGCTCTCCCCTCACAGTCAGTGCTGGCCCCAGTGCGGCGCTAGGGGGCGCTGTGCTGCAGGGACCGGGGTGGGAGGGGGTCAGTAGGGGGCTCTCCCCTCGCAGTCAGTGCTGGCCCCAGTGCGGCGCTAGGGGGCGCTGTGCTGCAGGGACCGGGGTGGGAGGGGTTCAGTAGGGGGCTCTCCTCTCACAGTCAGTGCTGGCCCCAGTGCGGCGCTAGGGGGTGCTGTGCTGCAGGGACTGGGGTGTGGGGGGGTCAGTAGGAGGCGCTCTCCCTCACAGTCACTGCTGGCCCCTCTCCGTCCAGCGATGGCTGTGATTACAGGGCGGCCCTAAGGAAGCAGGGGGCTCCCTGCCCACTCGGTGCCCCATGGGCGAGACCCTTTGGCAGCCTGGCCCTGGTACCGGGATACAAAGGGGGCGGGGGGGGGTCTGTGTCCCTGGAGGCCGTGCGGTGGGGGAGGGGTGCGCGGCGTCCAGATGTGGCGGCCGTGGACAATAGCCGAGCGGGAAGGGACAGATGGGGCGGCGCACACAATGCGGGAGCCGTTTAGCATTCAGGAGCCGCGCTCGGCCGCCTCCCCTCCTCCCCCGACGCTATTGAGCCCAGCCAAAGGCTGCAGCTCCGCCTGGCAGGATGAAAGGGCCCATCTGCTCCCAGCTCCCCCCGTTCGGCCCAGGCTGGGACACCAGGGAGGCCCCCAGTGCCCGGCCGGACTCGGCCGCAGCCATCCAAGCGGGCCCTTTCCCTGCCCTCAGACCCATTCCAGGGGGGCCCAGGGAAGATTTGCCCCTCCCTGGGGTTTCCCCCAGAATCCATTCCAGCGAGGGGCATGGAGCCACTCCGGCTCTTCTCCTCCTGCACCCCAGAGTCTAGGAGTCCGGGGCCCCTTTGCCTCTCCTCAGCTCCCCCGGCAACTGGCGTTCCTGTGCGGCACGACCCTCGCCAAGTGTCGGCGGCTCTGCGGGGTGGCACTGACCCAGCAGCTGCCTGGCTGGACTTGTCCCAGGTGGCAGGGGCCCATTGGCACTGGCTTCCCCCAGCAAGGACGCTGGGAACTGGAGCGGGGAGCCAGGGCCCTTCCATAAACCCTTGTGTATCCACCTGCTAGAGCAAACCCCGCCCCCCTCGGCTTTATTTTAAGCTGTTATTTCATGATCACCCCCTTGCTTCCTCTTTCTCCCTGACGCTGCTCTAGCCCCCAGCCCACGCTCCCTCTCGTTGCTGGGAATAGAACCCAGGAGTCCTGATTCCCCAACCTTCGCTGCACTAACCCCACAGCTGGGGAAAGATCCCACGAGTCCTTCCGCCCAGCCCTCTACTCCCACCATCAGAGCCACTCCCTTCCCAGAGCTGGGATAGAACCCAGGAGTTCTGGCTCCCAGCCCCCACTCCCTGCTCTAACCACTAGACCCTACTCCCTTCCCAGAGCTGGGATAGAACCCACCAGACCTGGTTCCCAACTCCCCCACTCTAACCACTAGACCCCACTCCCCTCCCAAAGCCGAAAAGAGAACCCAGGAGTCCTGTGCCTAAAACCCACAACGCCCCCCTAAAGCATTTCTGTGTTGAACTACCCCTGTACCTCCCAAAGCCGAAAAGAGATCCCAGGAGTCCTGTGCCTAAAACCCACAACGCCCCCCTAAAGCATTTCTGTGTTGAACTACCCCTGTACCCACCCATCCAAGCCGAACGTCACTGGGTGATCGCCCTGCCTTACAGCCCAGATTGTCCAACAGAAGCTGCTTCTGGCTGAGTCGACCCTCCTGCAGGGTGAGACATTGCAACCAGAAACATCCCCCGGGGTGGGGGTGGGGGGCCCCTGCCTCCCTGCTGGCCTGTGGGACCACACCCCAGCCGCTCACCCCTGGGGGGCACTGGAGACAGCCGGGAGTGGCTGCAGCCACAGGGAGTTCCCTCCCTCTGGGAGCCCTGTCCTTGCCGCTCTGAAGGACCCCTCGCCACGTCCCACCTGCATGGGTGGCGGGTACAGGAGGTCAGGGGGCGGCTTGGGGCCAGCCAGCCAGTGGCCTGGGGGCCAGGACGGCACTCGGGGGCTGGCTGGTGGCCTGGGGGTTGCTCGGGCAGGCCGGCAGCTGGGCCGGTGCTCAGGGCCAGAAAGCGGCCCGGGGGTCGGGGTGGTTTGGCCAGGGCTCGTCCAGTTGTGGAGGGCTCAGAGCTCTGATGGGCGGGGGGGGGGGAGAGGGGGGGGGCCTCAGGCAGAAGGGGCAGGGCCAGGTGGCGCTAGCCTCCCCAAGGGGGCATTCAAGTGCCGCCCACGCCCACCTGTCAGCATCTGTCAGCAAAGGTGCAGCCAAGGCCTGAGATGTGAAACACCCGCAGAGTGATAGAGTTTCAGGCCAGAAGGTACCCAGTAGCCTGCTCCCCTGTATAGCCCAGGTCATTCCAATCCCCCAGCTCACCTGTATTGGAGCCGTCAAGAGATGGAGACCCCACCACTTCCCGGGGCCGCTTGTTCCGATGGCTGATCACCCGCATCATTACCCAGCGGAGCCTGTATTTCTCCTGGGGATTCACCTGGCTACAGCTGCCCTGATCCACCACCGAGCCTGCTTTGTAAGGGGGAAAGAAGCTGTTTTGAAGGATGGTTTTGCACCAGGTGAATTAGAAAAACACCAGGCGGTTCTGTCTATCGCACGCAGCCATAACACGCGCCCCCCCCCCCTTTGTGAGCCTCCGTTTCCCCATCTGTACAATGTCCCTGCGGCACGCGCTTTGAGATCCGCCCAACGACGGGAGCTAGGGATGGTTCCCGCCGGAGTTGTTGCTCTTGTCTTTGGGCCAGCGGCTAGAGGGGAACCTAACCTGCAATTCCTCCAGCACCCGGGCGGTCAATGACTGTTTGCCAGATGTCAGCTGAAAGCTGGGGATCAGGGATCGTGGCCTGTGTCCCGGGAGGGCAGTGTGGTGGAGTGGTCGCAGATGAGGGGGCAGGCCGCTCATCTAGAGAGCAGGGTCAGGGCTAGGTGGCTGCAAACTCGCTAGCGTTAGGGGTATCCAGGGCTACCTTAGGGCTGGGGTAATTGCTGGAAACACGGTGGCAAGAACACGCAACGTGCCGGCATCGTGTTGCTAAAGCCACGCCGCGGTGGAACCGGTCGCCCAGGGCGGCTGCGGAATCTCCGCTGGACTCACAGCTGGCAGGGGCGGGCGAGTTATGGCCTGCTCCTGCCGGGAGTGCAGGGGGCTGGACTCGAGGCCTCTCGAGGTCCCTGCCAGGCTCTGACTCTGTGATCTATTATAAAAATGGAAGCAAGCCGAGGTCACCGAAAAAGGGAAGGGTCCGCAGCTGTGAATGGGCCTCTTCCCAATCAGTGATACTCATCTCATGGAGCGCTGGTCCTCAGTAGCTCCCAAAGTGCTTCACGAGGATCATTATCGCCATTGCACAGCAGGGGAAACGGAGGCACAGGGAAGGTCCCCCACCAGGCCAGGCCAATGCTGTACCCACTGGCCACACTGCCACCCGTAAGTTCTGACCTCCTCTCTCTACGTTGACTCCCCGTCCAGGGTCTAGGGCAAGGGCCGGGGCCTGAGCTTCAAGGCGCTTAGGGACCTGGGCCCAGGGATGGAAAAGAGCTGAAAGCGTTGGGGTGGGACAGCTCTGCTCCTCTGGCCCGGTGGGACTCTCCACTGTCAGGGTGAAGTTTGTCTGGGTGGGAGCCAGTCCCAGCCTGTGGAATGAACTAGGACCATCCCAGCCCCCGCCCTGCCCACCGGCGCCCTCCTTCAACCGCCTGCTCAGACATCCCCACAGTGCAGTGTGTATGTGTAAACCCAAACACCTACCAAAACAACCCACTCCACAACATGCCCAATTCTCCCCCTGCAGAGGGAACGAACCACACGGGATGAGTGTCTGTCACTGCAGGACCAGGAGGTGCCCAGATGCCGCGGTGATCGGGGCAGGATAAGAACCCGGGAGAACATGAAAGGAATTTAAGATCAAATGTGAGGTTTTCGGCAGCAAAGTAGAACAATCAGCCCATTTACACAGCCTCGTAGCCAATGTTTGCAGTAGTTATTTCACTTCCCCCTGCGGATTGGGATTGGGCGCAGTATCCCAAGGGAATCCCAGTGTGAAATGGACCCGAACTAGAAAGTGAAACGGACCGGCCTGGGCACTGCATACCGGTGCAGAATGGTGTAATGTCTTGCCGATTCTCTCATTTACCAGTTCTGCCGCTGACACCAGTGGAGTTAATCCGGATTCACACCTGGGTCAGTGAGAGGGGAATCAGTCCCGCTGACACCAGTGGAGTTAATCCGGATTCACACCTGGGTCAATGAGAGGGGAATCAGTCCCGTTGACACCAGTGGAGTTAATCCGGATTCATACCTGGGTCAGTGAGAGGGGAATCAGTCCCGCTGACACCAGTGGATTTAATCCGGATTCACACCTGGGTCAATGAGAGGGGAATCAGTCCCGTTGCCACCAGTGGAGTTAATCCGGATTCATACCTGGGTCAATGAGAGGGGAATCAGTCCCGCTGACACCAGTGGAGTTAATACGGATTCACACCTGGGTCAATGAGAGGGGAATCAGTCCCGTTGACACCAGTGGAGTTAATCCGGATTCATACCTGGGTCAGTGAGAGGGGAATCAGTCCCGCTGACACCAGTGGAGTTAATCCGGATTCACACCTGGGTTAATGAGAGGGGAATCAGTCCCGCTGACACCAGTGGAGTTAATCCGGATTCATACCTGGGTCAGTGAGAGGGGAATCAGTCCCGCTGACACCAGTGGAGTTAATCCGGATTCATACCTGGCTCAGTGAGAGGGGAATCAGTCCCGCTGACACCAGTGGAGTTAATCCGGATTCACACCTGAGTGAGTGACAGGGGAGCCAAGCTCGCCACAGATGGTCTTTCTCTGAAAACTCCAGAGCTGGGTTCACAAAACGATGCTGGTTAAAAAGTTTAAGTTACGAAGAAATTGAGGAGTGTGTGTGTGGGGGGGTGAGGTTGATAGAAAAAGGCTTTTTTGACCAAATGGAAATTTTCACTGATCGTGTCCAGGTTTGCCAGAAATTGTTGGTTTCTTGTAGACAAATTAATGGACATGAGAGGCCGGCCTACTGCAGCCCACCTCCACTAGGCCAACAGGTGTGTTCTGCCCGCTGCTTTACCTAACACAAGGTAATCTCACGCCACGCTAATCCAGGACTCCTCCAGTTTGCCCTACTGGGCTAGACTCCCTAGCCCAGTAGGGCAAACTGGGCTTTGAATGGTTCCCTGGATCAGGCTCCAAACAGACACTAACGATACCTGAGATCGTTAAAAGGGGAAATCGATTAAAATCCAGTTCGCTTGCCTTCATTTCCCTTTCACTTTTTACTGTGTCATTAACACTTTCCAGACCAAAGTTTCGTTCCTACCTGCATCTGTCACCTATAGAAGACCCAGTTGTGTTCAGTTGCTCCCCCGACTCCAAAGACACCAGCCTTCTAAAACCTACCAGCCCCCGGCGTGAAGCTGTCTGCCATTTTCCCCCCAGTGACAGGGTTCCCCATGTTTTATTTCACCAGGCCGTTGATGTTGGAGGATCAGACCTTTTTCAAAAAGGAGTTACCACACACACATGGCAGTGATTGATCAGCTGGGCCTTTCCCATGTCAACAGCGTGTTTATGGTCAGTTTCACCTTCAGGGTCCTTATTACTGCATGAGATGGGTGTCCGGCACTCCAGGGGATGGGTGTTTTCACTCCTGGGGATGGGTGTCAGGAACTCCCAGGGATGGGTGTCTGGCATTCCAGGGGATGGGTGTCAGGCACTCCCAGGGATGGGTGTTGGGCACTCCAGAAGATGGGTGTCGGACACTCCAGAAGATGGGTGTTGGGCACTTCAGGAGATGGGTGTCAGGCACTCCCAGGAGATGGGTGTCAGGCACTCCCAGGGATGGGTGTCGGACACTCCAGAAGATGAGTGTTGGGCACTTCAGGAGATGGGTGTCAGGCACTCCCAGGAGATGGGTGTCAGGCACTCCCAGGGATGGGTGTCTGGCATTCCAGGGGATGGGTGTCAGGCACTCCCAGGGATGGGTGTTGGGCACTCCAGAAGATGGGTGTCGGACACTCCAGAAGATGGGTGTTGGGCACTTCAGGAGATGGGTGTCAGGCACTCCCAGGAGATGGGTGTCAGGCACTCCCAGGGATGGGTGTCGGACACTCCAGAAGATGAGTGTTGGGCACTTCAGGAGATGGGTGTCAGGCACTCCCAGGAGATGGGTGTCAGGCACTCCCAGGGATGGGTGTCGGCCACTCCAGAAGATGAGTGTCGGGCACTTCAGGAGATGGGTGTCAGGCACTCCCAGGAGATGGGTGTCAGGCACTCCCAGGGATGGGTGTCGGCCACTCCAGAAGATGAGTGTTGGGCACTTCAGGAGATGGGTGTCAGGCACTCCCAGGAGATGGGTGTCAGGCACTCCCAGGGATGGGTGTCGGCCACTCCAGAAGATGAGTGTCGGGCACTTCAGGAGATGGGTGTCAGGCACTCCCAGGAGATGGGTGTCAGGCACTCCCAGGGATGGGTGTCGGACACTCCAGAAGATGAGTGTTGGGCACTTCAGGAGATGGGTGTCAGGCACTCCCAGGGATGGGTGTTGGGCACTCTAGGGGATGGGTATTGTCACTCCAGGAGCTGTGTAGATAGCTTGATGCGGAGTGTATAGGGATGGATAGATAGATTGGGGTGTTTGCGGATAGATCGATCGATCAATAGATTGATAGATGCATAGATAGAGATGTGTAGAGGGGTAGATGGGTGAGTATAAAGCGATAGGTCAATAGACAGATTGGTAGGTGTCTGTGGGGATGGATAGATGGATCGGGGACTATGGGGACAGGCAGGTGTATAGATAGATAGATTTGTGTAGGGCCAGGCAGGTGTGTAGGCAGGGACAGATGGATGGATGGATGGATAGATGGGGGTGGATGGGGATGTATAGATGGATCAGGGTGTGTGGGGCCAGGCAGAAGTGTAGGGAGGGATGGATGGATGGACAGATGGATGGATGAATAGATGGGGGTGTATGGTGAGGGATCAGGGTGAGTGGGGGCAGATAGGTGTGTAGGGAGGCATAGATGGATAGATGGGGATGTGTGGGTATGGATAGATGGATCGGGATGTGTGGGGGCAGGCAGGTGGTTAGGGAGGGACAGGTCGATAGATGAATGGACAGATAGATTGGGGTGTATGGGGCTGGATAGATGGATCGGGGTGTATGGGGCCAGGCAGGTGTTTGGGGGGGATAGCTCGATGGATGGATGGATAGTTGGGGGTGTATGGGGAGGGATAGATGGATCAGGGTGTGTGGGGGCAGACAGGTGGGTAGGGAGAGGCAGATGGATGGGGTGAATGGGGATGGGTGGATGGATCGTGGTGTGTGGGGGCAGACAGGTGGGTAGGGAGGGGCAGATGGATGGATGGATAGATGGGGGTGAGTGGATGGATCAGGGTGAGTAGGGGCAGACAGGTGTGTGAGGAGGGACAGATGGATGGATGGATAGATGGGGATGGATGGATATGGATCGAGGTGTGCGGGGACAGACAGCTGGGTAGGGAGGGGAAGATGGATGGATGGATGGATGGATGGGGATGGGTGGATGGATCGGAGTGTGTGGGGGCAGACAGGTGGGTAGGGAGGGGCAGATGGATGGCTGGATAAATGGGGGTGGATGGGGATGGATCGGAGTGAGTGGGGGCAGACAGGTGTGTGGGGATGGATGGATAGAAGGGGGTATATGGGGATGGATCAGGGTGTGTGGGGGCAGATAGGTGTGTGGGGAGGGGCAGATGGATGGATAGATGGGGATGGAGCGGAGTGTGTAGAGGCAGACAGGTGTGTGAGGAGGGACAGATGGATGGATGGATGGATGGGGGTGGATGGGGATGGATCAGGGTGAGTGGGGGCAGACAGGTGTGTGGGGATGGGTGGATGGATGGATAGATGGGGGTATATGGGGATGGATCGGGGTGAGTGGGGGCAGACTGGTGTGTGGGGAGGGGCAGATGGATGGATAGAAGGGGGTATATGGGGATGGATCAGGGTGTGTGGGGGCAGACTGGTGTGTGGGGAGGGGCAGATGGATGGATAGATGGGGGTATATGGGGATGGATCGGGGTGAGTGGGGGCAGACAGGTGTGTGGGGAGGGGCAGATGGATGGATAGATGGGGGTATATGGGGATGGATTGGGGTGAGTGGGGGCAGACAGGTGTGTGGGGATGGGTGGCTGGATGGATAGATGGGGGTATATGGGGATGGATCGGGGTGAGTGGGGGCAGACAGGTGTGTGGGGATGGGTGGATGGATGGATAGAAGGGGATATATGGGGATGGATCGGGGTGAGTGGGGGCAGACAGGTGTGTGGGGATGGGTGGATGGATGGATAGAAGGGGGTATATGGGGATGGATCAGGGTGAGTGGGGGCAGACAGGTGTGTGGGGAGGGGCGGATGGATGGATAGAAGGGGATATATGGGGATGGATCGGGGTGAGTGGGGGCAGCCTGGTGTGTGGGGAGGGGCAGATGGATGGATAGCTGGGGGTATATGGGGATGGATCGGGGTGAGTGGGGGCAGACAGGTGTGTGGGGATGGGTGGATGGATGGATAGCTGGGGGTATATGGGGATGGATCGGGGTGAGTGGGGGCAGACAGGTGTGTGGGGAGGGGCAGATGGATGGATAGATGGGGGTATATGGGGATGGATCGGGGTGAGTGGGGGCAGACAGGTGTGTGGGGATGGGCAGATGGATGGATAGATGGGGGTATATGGGGATGGATCAGGGTGTGTGGGGGCAGACTGGTGTGTGGGGAGGGGCAGATGGATGGATAGATGGGGGTATATGGGGATGGATCGGGGTGAGTGGGGGCAGACAGGTGTGTGGGGAGGGGCAGATGGATGGATAGATGGGGGTATATGGGGATGGATCGGGGTGAGTGGGGGCAGACAGGTGTGCGGGGATGGGTGGATGGATGGATAGCTGGGGGTATATGGGGATGGATCGGGGTGAGTGGGGGCAGACAGGTGTGTGGGGAGGGGCAGATGGATGGATAGATGGGGGTATATGGGGATGGATCGGGGTGAGTGGGGGCAGACAGGTGTGTGGGGATGGGTGGATGGATGGATAGATGGGGGTATATGGGGATGGATCGGGGTGAGTGGGGGCAGATAGGTGTGTGGGGAGGGGCGGATGGATGGATAGATGGGGGTATATGGGGATGGATCGGGGTGAGTGGGGGCAGACAGGTGTGTGGGGATGGGTGGATGGATGGATAGCTGGGGGTATATGGGGATGGATCGGGGTGAGTGGGGGCAGACAGGTGTGTGGGGAGGGGCAGATGGATGGATAGATGGGGGTATATGGGGATGGATCGGGGTGAGTGGGGGCAGACAGGTGTGTGGGGATGGGTGGATGGATGGATAGATGGGGGTATATGGGGATGGATCGGGGTGAGTGGGGGCAGATAGGTGTGTGGGGAGGGGCGGATGGATGGATAGATGGGGGTATATGGGGATGGATCGGGGTGAGTGGGGGCAGACAGGTGTGTGGGGATGGGTGGATGGATGGATAGCTGGGGGTATATGGGGATGGATCGGGGTGAGTGGGGGCAGACAGGTGTGTGGGGATGGGTGGATGGATGGATAGAAGGGGATATATGGGGATGGATCGGGGTGAGTGGGGGCAGATAGGTGTGTGGGGAGGGGCGGATGGATGGATAGCTGGGGGTATATGGGGATGGATCGGGGTGAGTGGGGGCAGACAGGTGTGTGGGGATGGGTGGATGGATGGATAGCTGGGGGTATATGGGGATGGATCGGGGTGAGTGGGGGCAGACAGGTGTGTGGGGATGGGTGGATGGATGGATAGAAGGGGATATATGGGGATGGATCGGGGTGAGTGGGGGCAGACAGGTGTGTGGGGAGGGGTGGATGGATGGATAGAAGGGGATATATGGGGATGGATCGGGGTGAGTGGGGGCAGACAGGTGTGTGGGGAGGGGTGGATGGATGGATAGATGGGGGTATATGGGGACGGATCGGGGTGAGTGGGGGCAGACAGGTGTGTGGGGAGGGGCAGATGGATGGATAGATGGGGGTATATGGGGGTGGATCAGGGTGTGTGGGGGCAGACAGGTGGGTAGGGATGGATAGATGGATGGGGTGGATGGGGATGGGTGGATGGATGGATAGAAGGGGGTATATGGGGACGGATCGGGGTGAGTGGGGGCAGACAGGTGTGTGGGGATGGGCAGATGGATGGATAGATGGGGGTATATGGGGATGGATCGGGGTGAGTGGGGGCAGACAGGTGTGTGGGGATGGGTGGATGGATGGATAGCTGGGGGTATATGGGGATGGATCGGGGTGAGTGGGGGCAGACAGGTGTGTGGGGAGGGGCAGATGGATGGATAGATGGGGGTATATGGGGATGGATCGGGGTGAGTGGGGGCAGACAGGTGTGTGGGGATGGGTGGATGGATGGATAGCTGGGGGTATATGGGGATGGATCGGGGTGAGTGGGGGCAGATAGGTGTGTGGGGAGGGGCGGATGGATGGATAGATGGGGTATATGGGGATGGATCGGGGTGAGTGGGGGCAGACAGGTGTGTGGGGATGGGTGGATGGATGGATAGCTGGGGGTATATGGGGATGGATCGGGGTGAGTGGGGGCAGACAGGTGTGTGGGGATGGGTGGATGGATGGATAGAAGGGGATATATGGGGATGGATCGGGGTGAGTGGGGGCAGATAGGTGTGTGGGGAGGGGCGGATGGATGGATAGCTGGGGGTATATGGGGATGGATCGGGGTGAGTGGGGGCAGACAGGTGTGTGGGGATGGGTGGATGGATGGATAGAAGGGGATATATGGGGATGGATCGGGGTGAGTGGGGGCAGACAGGTGTGTGGGGAGGGGTGGATGGATGGATAGAAGGGGATATATGGGGATGGATCGGGGTGAGTGGGGGCAGACAGGTGTGTGGGGAGGGGTGGATGGATGGATAGATGGGGGTATATGGGGACGGATCGGGGTGAGTGGGGGCAGACAGGTGTGTGGGGAGGGGCAGATGGATGGATAGATGGGGGTATATGGGGGTGGATCAGGGTGTGTGGGGGCAGACAGGTGGGTAGGGATGGATAGATGGATGGGGTGGATGGGGATGGGTGGATGGATGGATAGAAGGGGGTATATGGGGACGGATCGGGGTGAGTGGGGGCAGACAGGTGTGTGGGGAGGGACAGCCAGGTCTATTGGGGAGGGGGTGTAGCGGGATAGCCAGATGACAGTAGCCCACGCCCAAATCCCCCCCTTTCTTGCCCTCCTCTGCCAGCCCCGCCCCCACCCACTTGCCCCCCAGCTCCGCGCAGCCCGAGGCAGCTGGGCCGGGCTAGCAGCCAATGTGCTGGGGGCGGGGGGAGGGGCGGGGGCGTCGCTCCGACGTCAGGGCTGGGCTCGGCCGAGCCGGGCAGCTGGGGCGAGGATGCTGCACTGGGGACCGGCGGCCGCGCTCTCCGCCTCGGGCTGCAGCGATCGCGGGAGGTTTTAGCCCTTCGCCTGTGCCCGCGGCCGGCCCCTCCGCCCCAGCTCCCCCCAGAGCCGCTCAACCCTTCCGCCGCCTTTCCCCCCACCTCCCCCTGGGGGGCAGCCCGCGGAGCCCTTCTGCCGGGGGGGAGCGGAGGGTCCTTTGCGCCTCCATCCCTCTCTTCCTGCCTCCTTTGTGCTTGTCCCTCCCCAAGCCCCCGCCGCCCGCCTTGCACCCCCCTTCCTTCCCGTGGGGGGAGGGGGCGAGAGGGAAGCGGGGGGGGGGCTGATATCACCCCCCCTGAGCCCGGCTGCTCGAGCTGCCCTCCTTTGTCAATTGCATCTGGAGGCTCCCCTCCCCCCGTGTACCCTCTCAGCCCCCCAACCCGTGGCCCCCTCTTCCCCCCTCTTCCCCCCACTCCGTGCACCCCTAGGCTCTGCCCCACGCCCGTGCACCCCTCTGTCCTCCTCTCCGTGCACCCCCCTTTGCCCCCACCCCGTGCACCCCTCTGTCCCTACCTCAGTGCACCCCCTTGCCCCCCATCCCGTGCAGCCCTCCTCCCCCTCCCTTCTCTACTCCCCCCCCCCCCCCCCGCGCCTGTGCATCCTCCTCCTTCTCCTGGCGAGGCGGCCGGATCCCGAGCGGGGGCTGGGAGATTCGCCCTGAGGATGAAGATGATGGCAGGCGGCTCGGTGCACCAGAACGGCATCTTCTCGGCCTCCCACCAGCAGCCCCAGCAGCCGCCGCCCCCCCACATGGAATCGGACCCCCCCGACTCCAGGAAGAGGCCCCTGGAGACCCCCACCGAGGCCATCAGCACCAAGCGCAGCAACACAGGAGGTGAGCGGGGGGGGGGAGGCTGCAGCACCCCACTTCCCACTGCGGGGACCTGTGCAGCCAAGGCAGAGTCTCCATCCCCCCCCCCGCTCCACTCCCACCCCCCGGGCCAAGGACAGGGGTCTCCTGCTCCACCCCCCGTTCCCCACGCCAACCCGATCTACCCCCCCGCCTATCCCCTTCCCTGCTTCCAACCCACCCACCTGGAGAGGGGATCCCCATCCCGCCCCCTCCAAGGATGGTGATCCCCTCATCCTGCCCCCCCCCAGATGGGGATGTGCCCCATCCTGCCCCGCACAGATGGGGATCCCACCCCCTGATCCTGCCCCCCACCCCACAGAGGGAGATTTCCTCTCCATCTTGCCCATCCCCCCCACCCCAAGGATAGGCAATTCCCCCCATCCTGCCCCCCACCCTGCAGATGGGGAGCCCACCTCTCCATCCTGCCCTCCTCCCCATGGATGGAAATTTCCCCTCCATCCTGCCCCTCCCACCCAAACACCCCCCCCCCCATCTAGCATGTAAACCCTATTGCTCAGATTCCCCACCTGGGACTGAACCCCCCCTCTCCCCCCCGCCCCGCAATCCTAGCGTTAAAAAATAATAATCCGATTGCCGTGAAACGCTGGACATCGGCAAGCATCTGCAGCCTTCGAGCGGGGGTGGGGGAGATGTAAAATTCCAGCCCTCTCCTCCCTTTTCCCTGTGTGCCCCCCCCCACGCCAAAAATAATCGCAACAGACATATCTATAGCCAGCTGCAGTGTCAAAATGGAGGCGAGAATAACTGTCCATTTGATAGCGGCTTGGTGGGGGAAGACGGGAGGGGGGTGACACACGCACACACAAACACACACACAAACACACACACAGGATGGCAAAGCTGTCAGCTCTTCCCAGCCTTTGCTGGAGGATGTGAAGGGGGCAGAGGGCAGGAAGGAAGCGGCGTGGATGCCGGCAGAGGGCGAGGGAGGGTGGCAGCGGGGGTATTTGAAAGACACTGCGTGCGTGGGGCGGGGGGGGGGGGGAGGAGGAAGGCTCGGCAAACAATACGTCTACATCGAGAACCTTGCAAAGGGCCAAGATGCCGGAGCTGTCTGTCTTCCCCCACCAGGGCCAGAACGCAAATAGTAAGCGGCCTGGCCGCTTTCGGCGTGCCACTAGCCCCGTGCGACCGGGCCCTTTCTCCAAAGCCGCCCGGATCCATGTTTTCCGAAGCGAAGGAGGAAACTGGCGGGGGTTGACATCCTCCGCACCAGGTGGAGGACGGCGCTGAAATTTCAGGCACTGGGTCGGAGCCGAGGGCCACCGCGCCGGGTCTCGGCCTTGGCGTGTCTTTGTTGCCCGGGATGGTGCAGGTGTGCGTGTGTGAACTGGCCCGCCACGCTCGCCCACCCTCACCCTCATGATGTAATTAACATTTAGAGCTGTTTGCATTTGGCCTTTTGGCGAGGAGCGATAAATAGTGCAGCTGAACGCAGATTCCTCCGGGGAATCGGCCTGGCGGATTATCATCGCTGTACTGATGGGGCTAATGTACCGGCAGGGAGGAGATTTCCAAAAGCGAGGCATAAATTAGAGCGATAAAAGACCAGACACTGGGATAAAAGAACTGGGGCATCTTAGCTCCGTGGGAAGGGCTGGAATGACTGGCCGTGGGGCTGAGGGAAATGACACTGAGGCAAGGATCTGGGCTGTTACCCGGATATTTGGTCGTTGGTTTTTCGGTCCTGGTTGCATTTTGTGGCGTCTCTGTTCTTTCACCGAGGATGGACGTGGGGGGGTCGGATTGATCACGACGGTGCTGAGGTGTGCGGGGGGGGGGTGTCTCTGATGGGGGGCCGTGATGGAGAGACGGGTCGCGTTGTTGGAATCCGGCCTGCGTTGGCGAAAGGAGGCCGGTTGCCAGGGCAATGCACAAGAGCAGAGCAGGGGGAGGGATCCCGGTCAAAGCTCCAAGCTAGCTGGGGTGGGGGATGCAAGGGGCGCTGGGGAGTCCTAGGTCTGAGTGGGAAAAGATTGGGGGGAGGGGAGAGTGGAAATGGGGTGGGGTTTGGTGTTGTAGAGCCCCGGTCTGTTTGAGGAGAGGGGTCCCCTGCAAACCCAGGCTCCATCTTAGCTGAACCCCTCAAAGGTCCTGGGTGGCCCTTGGTCCCGGTCCAAGCAGTTGCCAAGGGATGGGGCAGCAGGATGCCCTCTGGCCCGAGGGTCCTTCCCCTCGGCAGGGAGGGCCGGTGTGGCTGTCTCTCCCTGGCAGCCCCGTTGCATGCTGGGGAAGGGATCTTGGCCTGGTTTGCAGTGAGGTGGTGGGGTCGGCTGGTGACCCTGGGCAAGGAGGATCAAAGCCAAGGGCTGGAAGGTGAGCGAGGCGGGCACGGGGCCCTGGAGCAAGGATCCCCCAGCCCAGCTGGGATCAGCCAGAGCTCCCAGTTCCCATCCCCTGGGGCTGAGACCAGCTCGGCCCACAGAACCAGCATCAAGGGCAGCCTTGAGCCTGGGTCCATCCAGACTGGCTGGGGGGTCCATGGGGCCCACCTGGGCCATGCTCGCCAATGATGCACTGGGGGAATTTCCCAAAAGCCTTTGCTCTGGGGCTCTGCCCAGCAGCGAGGCTGGTCCAACTACTCCCCCCAGGATGGGCTGGGCGGTTTCCCTCAGCCCATGCACTGCGGGCAGCGGTGCTGGGCACTGGAGGGGTGGCAGGATTCCCGGTGCGCACTGGTTCAGCCGTGGTGGCACAGGCCCTTCAGAAGGGGGTTGACGTGTAGCATGGACAGATCCCAGGTCTGGGTCTGCCTGTCTGTCCCAGCAGGTAGCAGTGAGTCAGGGGGACCCTCTGGTCGGGATTTGTGGGGCTCTGATCTCAGTCACTGTGTGTCTGGGCAGCACCTGGCGTGACAGGGCCCTGATCTCAGTCACTGTGTGTCTGTGCAGCGCCTGGCGCGACGGGACTCCAATCTCGGTCACTGTGTGTCTGGGCAGTGCCTGGCGCGACGGGGCCCTGATCTCGGTCACTGTGTGTCTGTGCAGCGCCTAGCACGACGGGGCCCTGATCTCGGTCACTGTGTGTCTGGGCAGTGCCCGGCACGATGGGGCCCTGATCTCGGTCACTGTGTGTCTGGGCAGCGCCCGGCCCGACGGGGCCCTGATCTCGGTCACTGTGTGTCTGGGCAGCGCCCGGCCCGACGGGGCCCTGATCTCGGTCACTGTGTGTCTGTGCAGCGCCCGGCGCGACGGGGCCCTGATCTCGGTCACTCTGTGTCTGGGCAGCGCCCGGCGCGACGGGGCCCTGATCTCGGTCACTGTGTGTCTGGGCAGCGCCCGGCTCGACGGGGCCCTGATCTCAGTCACCGTGTGTCTGTGCAGCGCCTGGCGCGACGGGGCCCTGATCTCGGTCACTGTGTGTCTGTGCAGCGCTTGGCGCGACGGGGCCCTGATCTCGGTCACTGTGTGTCTGGGCAGCACCTGGCGCGACGGGACCCCGATCTCGGTCACTGTGTGTCTGGGCAGCACCTGGCCCAACGGGGCCCTGATCTCGGTTCCTGCAGGGACGCTGGAACAATTTGTATAGTAGGGATGCTGAGAGCCATTGAACCAAACTGTAAACCCTGTATATAATGGAAAGCACTTCAAGCCTCGGCACCCCCAGCACCCCAGTTCCAGCTCCTGTGGGTTACTGTGTGTCTGGGCAGTGCCTGACACTAGGGGGCCCTGAACTCTAGGAGCTCCCATAATAGCCCTATTAATGATGAGCAGAAACTCCAACCCACCTCCCCACACACGCCTGCACTTCCCCCCGTGTAATCGGAATATGGTGCCTTTGCTTAAAACAAATTGAGGGGGGCTGAAAAATATCAGGGGTGCCTGACCACCTGCACAGTGGCAGGGACTAGGACCCAGGAGTCCTCACTCCCAGGCCCCCTGGCTCTAACCAGTCCTGACCTGAAAGTTCCTTCTTGGGATGTACCTTGCACACCCAGAGGGGTGTGGGCCCAGGCCTTAAAGGGACAGTGGCCCTAATCTGTCTCCCCTGCCTCCATCCTGCCTCTGGGGCTAAGCGTTGGGTTTCTTAAAGCTTCTGTGCTGAGTGGTGGTTCTGAGGCCCGCTCCCTCCAACTGGGGCTGGTGTCAGTGCTCTCCACAGGCCAGGGCTGGCGCCCAACGATATTGACCTAGGATCCTTGACCTGACATGGCAGAACCCCAATCAGGAGGCCTCTAAATCCTGGGGGAGGGGCGGATTCAGGTTCAAATCTCCCAGGGATCAGGGTTCCCCTTGACGCGGAGCGGGGGGTCCCGGTCCGTGGCCAGGGCTCTGTGAGGATCGGCTTGGAATCCATTGCCTCCTGTAATGACTTAACTGGCTTAATCTACCCCAGAGGTGCCTCTTTAAGTGGATTTGGGCTGAGAAGCCGCCCCGTCAAGCCGGCTCTGTGGCAGCTCAGGGAGGCTTGAGCTGGAGATGTGCCAGCATCTCAGAGCGGGGCAGACACCTGCTGGGGGATGGGCGACATGAGGTCTTGCATCTGCACCCCCTGTATGGGCCCCAGAGTCTCAGCTCTGAGTGGTGTTCTGGACAGGGGCTGGCATGGGCCCTGCTGGTGGCTGGGAGACAGGTGATCACAGCCCTGCAGATATCTGGGGCTGGGTGGAAGGACCAGGGCATTCTCCAGATACTTCCAAGTAGCAGAACTAGGAGGCTTCTAGCTTATAAGGGGAAAAAATTGGGGTGACGTCACGGTCGAGGTCTACTATAGAGGTGGATGGTGGAGTATCCAAAACACAAGACCTGGTAGTAACGGGGGACTTTAACTACCCAGACCACTGCTGGGAAAGTCACACGGCAAACTCTCCAATAAGTTCTCGGACTGCACCGGGGACAGCGACTTGTTTCAGAGAGTGGAGGACGTAACTGGAGGGCAGCTCTTGGAGGAACTGGTAGCAAATCTGAAGGTGGAGGACAGCTTGGGTGAAAGTGTCCGTGAAATGATAGATTGAATGATTCCAAAGAAGGCAAGGAGTGAGTGAGAATAAGGATGGTAGACTTCCAAACAACATTTCTTAACAACCTCAGAGAGCTGGTCGGTGAGGTCTCTTGGGAAGGAAAACTAAGGGGTAAAAGAGGTCAGGAGAGCTGGTGCCTGCTCAATGAGACAATATTAAACGCACAACTGCCAACTGTGCCACTGCAAAGGAAAGCGAGGAAGGCCAGTAGGGCTCCATCAGGAGCACTTTAATGCCCTGGAAATCAAAAAGGAATCCGCCAAGAAGTGGAAACATGGACAGATTCCTAAGGAGGAGTACAAAAGAAAGCACAATCACGCAGGGACAAAATCCGGAAGGCTAAGGGACAAAATGGGTATCTCCTAGCAAGGGACATCAGAGGCAATAAGAAGAGGTTCTTTAAATGCATTAGGGGCAAGAGAGAGCCATAGGAAAGTGCAAATCCTCTGCTTAGAGAGGAAGGAGAGCTAATAATGGACGACATCAAGAAGGGAGAGGTGTTTAATGCCTATTTTGCTTCCATCTTCACTAAAAAGGTTAACAGTGACCACCCGATACTCAGCACAATTCATAGTCACAAGCAGGGGGAAGGAATTCCAGCCACAACAGGGAAAGAACAGGTTACGAATATTGAAATAAGGTAGATGAATTCAAGCTGGCAGGGTCTGATGACATTCACCCGAGGGCACTTCAAAGCTGAAGCTGAATCTCAGAACCGTTAGCAATTATCTTGGAGAACTCACGAGCGCGGGTGAAGTCCCAAAGGGCTGGAGAATAGCGAACATAGAACCTAGCTTTAAAAGGGGGAACAAAGGGGGGCCCGGGGAATTATAGACCAGACTAGCTTTGAAACTGGGAAAGTTACTGGAACCAAGGATTAAACAATCCATTTGTTCACACCTGGAGGACAATAGGGTTAGAAGGAATAGCCACTATGAACTAATCATGCCAAACAAACATAATTCCCTTCTTTGACGGGGTTACGGGCCTAGTGGATGGGGGACGCAGCGGGACCCTGGGTCAGAGCAAGTGCGGGAGGCCCTCCCCTCTCCTTCTGCCTATGATCCCGCCCCTTCTGCCTGCAGCCCCGCCCATGGCCCCACCCCATTCTGCCCCTTCCCCCCCACGGTCCCACCCCTGTTCCACGCATGATCCTGTCCCATTCCGCCCCCACACCACACACCTGTTTGCTCCTTTTTGCCCCCCAAGACCGGAGAAGCTCTGTCCCCACCGCCATGGCCCCTGGCCGCAGCAGGGAGCGAGAGCTCCTTTAGTCCCAGGGGTGCCGCTGGATCCGACCGCTGGGGCTTTGCCCGGTGCTTCTGCCAGGGAGCGGGGTCAGGGCGCTGGGGCTTCCCCTGCCCCAACCGCCCGGCACTTCTACTGGGGAGCAGGGTCGAGGTGTGGGGGCCTCCCCCACCCTGCCCTTTTGCTGAGGAGTGGGGGCAGGGTGCAGGGACTTCCCCTGCCCCTCCCTGCCTGCCTGGCACTGCTACCAGGGTTGTGGCTTCCCCTGCCCCGGCTTGTCCACCCAGCGCTTCTGCCAGTAGGAGAGGGGTCAGGGCAAGGGGCTTCCCCCATCTGCCTGTTGCTTCTTCTGGGGCTCCGGGCTTCCATTGGCCAGCAGTGGATTTTTTTCCAGGGCCCCCAAATTGGCCAGGGCCCCTGGGCACGGGCCCTGTCAGCCCAGTGGCTAATCCACCACTGGATATATCTTGGTTTTAGGATGGGTTTTGACACACTCCCTTCACGGCATTCTCATTAGCAAAGTAGGGAAAGGTGGCTCTAGATGAAATGACTGTGAGGTGGGTGCACAGCTGGTTGAAGGATCGTACTCAAAAAGCAGCTGTGAGGATGCTTATAAAGTTTGCCTATGACACCAAGCTGTGGGGGAGGAGGTTTGCAAGCACTTTGGGGCGGGGGGAGGAGGAGGGGACAGGATTAGAATTCAAAACGACCTTGACAAATAGGAGAATTGGTCTGAAATGAACAAGATGAAATTCAATCCAGACAAGTACAAAGTACTGCAGTGGGGAAGGAAAAATCAAATGCCCAGATACAAAGAGGGACTAACTGGCTAGGAGAAAGCGGTGCTGGAAAGGAGCTGGGGTGATGGCGGATCACGAATTGAATCTGAGCCAATGAAGTGACACAGCTGCTGAAAGGGCTAATATCATTCTGGGGGCATTAACAGGAGTGTCCCGCTCTGCTCGGCACTGGGGAGGCCTGAGCTGGAGTCCCGTGTCCAATTCTGGATGCCGCACTTTAGGGAAAATGTGGATAAACTGGAGAGAGTCCAGAGGAGAGGCAGGGCCAGGAGAACTCTCTGGGCGAGCGGGCAACTCAATGGCAGATGAAATTCAGTGTCGATAAATGCAAAGTGATGCACATGGGAAAACTTAATCCCAACTATGCATACAAAATGATGGGGTCTAAATTTGCTGTTACCACTCGAGAAAGAGATCTTGGCGTCATCGTGGGTAGTTCTCTGAAAACATCCACTCAGTGTGCTGGGGCAGTCAAAAAAGTGAACAGAATATTGGGAACCATTTGGAAAGGGGTAGATAACAAGAGAGAAAGTATCATAACGCCACTATGTAAATCCATGGTACGCCCACATCTTGAATCCTGCGGGCACTTCTGGTCGCCCCATCTCAAAAAGGATATATTCGAATTGGAAAGGTTCAGAGAAGGGCAACAGAAGTGATTAGGGGATGGAACCAATTCCACATGAGGAGAGATTAGAAAGACGGGGACTGTTCAGCTCTGAAGAGAAACGACTAAGGAAGTCTATGAAATCATGACTGGTGTGGAGAAAGTGACTAGGGAAGGGTTATTTACTCCTTCTCATAACACAAGAACCAGGGGTCACCCAATGATATTAATAGGCAGCAGGTTTAAAACAAACAAAAGGAAGTATTTCTTCACACAATGCAGAGTCAACCTGTGGAACTCCTTGCCAGGGGATGTTGTGACAGGCAAAACTATAACAGGGTTCAGAAAGGAATGAGATAAGTTCACGGAGGATGGGTCCATCAATGGCTATTAGCCAAGATGGTCACAGGACGCAACCCCATGCTCTGGGTGTCCCTAAGCCTCTGACTGACAGAAGCTGGGAATGGGCATCAGGGGATGGATCACTCAGTAATTGCCATGTTCTGTTCATTCCCTCTTCAGCACCTCGCACTGGTCACTGTCAGAGACAGATGGCCCATTGGTCTGGCCCTGTATGGCGGTTCTTATGTTCTAACTGGAGGCTCAGGGAGGTAACAGAACAACGGAGCTTTGACCTGCCGGCTTGTAGCACGTGTTTCTGTCCATCTCTGTGTCCACCAGTCCTTCCCTCCCTCTGTCTGTGGAACTCCCTGCCACTGGATGCAGTTGGGGCCAGGAGTGCAGCAGGATTCCAGACACTGGCCTGGATAATGGGAACAGCCCCTCCCTCTTCCTGGGCCATGAGCCCTGAGTTCAGGTTATCTCACAATTGCCTGCCAGGGGGTTTCTCCCTCAGCTGCAGGTGGTGGCCACTGTGGGAGATGGGACGCCAAGCTAGATGGGCCTGTGGTGGGACATTAATTCCTGTGCTCCCGGCCAGTCCATTGCAGGTTTCAGTGGCTGCACTGGCATGGCCGATCCCCAGTGTGGACCTCAGCTCCAAAGAGATGTCTTGGTGGGCTGTGCCGCTCCTCCCTTCCCATTGGTGGCCTCATGGCCATGCCTCCCCTCCCATTGGTGGCCTCATGGCACGCCTTCCCTCCGATTGATAATCCGCTTCACACCCCAGAGTCAGCCACAGCAGTGGCTGTTGTAACCCAGCGACCAGGCATGTGCTACGCCCCCCTCTTCTACTGGACGATCTATATAACAACCTGCTACTGCTGCCAGTTGTGGAGCGACTCCCTTAGCCGAAGTGGCAGAGGGCCGTGTTGTGGTCCCCGAATCCGAAGCCTGATGATGACTCGGAGGGGGAGAGGGGGTCATTATGCTAACCTGGAATAGTAATAAGGAAATTGTTTAATGAGTAGCTGGGATGATGGGTGCTTAGTTGGCACCGTGGGAGCAGCCCATTCTGCATGGACCATCAGATCTGGGAGCTGCTGGTCCAGGCTAGAGGGGAGGAGGCCCCAGGCAGATTGGGGGACGATGGCTTTAGCTGTGCCTTTAGCTGTGTGGGACTGAAGGGCCTCGTTAACGAGGAGAGCACCAGGCCAGCCACTCTGGGTTTTCCTCTTGTCCTAGGCCTCAAAGCTCAGCGGGGCCAAGCCCTGGGACAGTGCTAGCCAATTGGCTTGCGCGGCCAGAGGCTGCGTCCTGATTGGGTCCCCAGCAGCCAATACTAGAGTTAAGTGAAGTCGAGTAGCCAACTATACAGCTCTCTGCATCCTGATTGGCTCATCAGATGTCTCCTATAAAAAGACAGGCATACAATGTATGCACAATATATCACACTCAACACACATGCACTCAATACACACATATACAATCACATGCAATGCACACTCAATACACGCACACACTCAATCCACACATATACGATCACATGCAATACATACAGACACGCTCAATACACACACATGCACACTCAACACACACTCAATACATATGCGCACCCATGCACTGAAGACACACATACAGTATCCACACGGGCTGTAATTTCCCTATGGGATTTCAGTGGCCAGTTCTTGGCACCGTTAACCTTGAGCGAGGAGAGTAACCTCACGACAGCGAGCAGGAATCGAAAACTCAAATCCCTAAGCCGCTTTGCAGGCCTTGATCGCTGGCTGCCATGATGCCTGTGGCCCCCTGCAGGTGGCTGGATTGCACTCTGTGTTATCAGTGACAGAGGCAGAACGGGAGCTAATGGCTGCAGCAGATGTGAGGGAAGTTCACACCGGAAATACGGGGCACACTTTACCCAGGCAGGGGAATTCACTTGTGTAACTGCAGACCCAGGGACAAGGGGATTTCTCCGTCGCTTGGAGGCCTGGAGTCTCTTTCTAAAATCTCTACTCTAGCTCGACCACCAGATCTGGGCTCAGTGTAGGAATCACTGGGTGGATTCTATGGCCTGCATAATGCAAGAGATTGGATGAGATTATCCAAATTAGTGGTTCTCAACCAGGGGTACACGTCCCCCTGGGGGTACGCAGAGGTCTTCCAGGGGGTACATCAGCTCATGGAGATATTTGCCTCGTTTTACAACAGGCTACATAAGAAGCACGAGCGAAGTCAGTACCAACTAAAATGTCAGACAGACAATGGCTGGTTTATACCGCTCTATGTACTACGCACTGAAATGTAAGGACAATATTTCTATTCCAATCCATTTATTTTATAATTAGATGGGGAAAATGAGAAAGGAAGCAATTGGTCAATTCTAGTGTGGCTGTGACACTTTGGGATTTTTATGTTCTGATTTTGTAAGCAAGTTGTTTTTAAGTAACTCGGGGGCACACCAGACAAATCCACCTCCTGAGAGGGGTACAGTAGTCTGGAAAGGCTGAGAGCCACTGATCGAATAGTCCCTTCTGGCCTCCGAACCTATAATGACACCCCCAATATCCATGTGCGTCATTTATACCCACTTGCTGCTGTGGTGAGAGTACAGCTGCGCGAGTATTACACATCTCGTCACGCGCACGTGCGTTGCACACGCAACCTACCAGAGGGTGGTGCAAAGCAGAGAGTCATTTGCACGTGGCCCCTCGATCATTCGCCCCAGCACCAGCTGCCTCAAATCTGCAGCTATTTCAGAGAGCAACATTCTGGGTGGGGGAGAAAAGCCACCATGGAGCCGCTCCAGCTGAAATGTTCACGAGCACAATGGAGAGGCAGGGACTGTGTCCAGCACTGTTCGAGACAGAGGAGTTCCCACTGGAGCAGGTGCAGAGCAGGGCTACTAGGCCGATCAGGGGACTGGTGAGCTGATCTCGCGAGAGAAGACTGAAAGAGCTGGGCTTGTTTAGCCTACAACGCAGGCCAAGAGGGAATCCAATTGCCAGGGCCGGCTCCAGGCACCAGCGTACCAAGCAGGTGCTTGGGGCGGCCACTTCGGACAGGGGCGGCAAGTCCAGCTGTTCGGCGGCAATTCGGTGGTCAGTCCCTCGCTCCTGCTCCGAGCGAAGGACCTCCCGCCGAATTGCCACCGCAGATCGCGATCGCGGCTTTTTTGTTTGTTTGGCTGCTTGGGGCGGCCAAAACCCTGGAGCCGGCCCTGCCGATTGCTCTCTAGAACAGGGGTCGGCAACCTTTCAGAAGTGCTGTGCCGAGTCTTCATTTATTCACTTTAATTTAAGGTTTCGTGTGCCAGTAATACATTTGAACGTTTTTAGAAGGTTTCTTTCTATAAGTCTATAATATAGAACTAAACTATTGTTGTGTGTAAAGTAAATAAGGTTTTTAAAATGTGTAAGAAGCTTCATTTAAAATTAAATTAAAATGCAGAGCCCCCCGGACCGGTGTCCAGGACCCGGGCAGTGTGAGTGCCATTGAAAATCAGCTCACGTGCCGCCTTCGGCACCCGTGCCATAGGTTGCCTACCCCTGCTCTAGAAACATATTGGAGTGGGAGCGGCTCATCCAGTCCTGTGTCCTAAGTTCCGAGGTAGTTTAGCTTTTTACTAGATGCTGACTTTATTTGATTCCCCCACGCCCAGCCCCCCACATCAGGCGAGAATTCTTCACTCTGCATCCTTCGTTAATGAGCCGTGTTTCTGGTGGGGAGACTGGGCTGGCGTGTGCCCAGAGGCTGGGGTGATGGGCATAAAGGAACGAACTGAGTTGCCGCTAAGGTTTCCGGGATGCGGGTAGCAATACAGACCCTGACCTCGTGCTTGAGTGGGGCATCACGGCTCATGCCCTGCCCCCAAAGTAACTATCCTGTGTGGCGTCAGCGGATCTCGCTGTTTTCCCCCATCCCAGAGAAGACAACATCAGCATGGGTGCATAGCGCTTATTGAGGCAGTGTGAGCTAGTGGGTAGAGCACAGGACTGGTATGCAAGAAACCTGGCTTCTCCTCCCTGCTGGGAGACCTTAGGGAAGTCACTTCCCTCCCCCATGCCTCAGTTTCCCCATCTGTACTATGGGGACAATGATGCTGCCCTCCTTTGTAAAGCGTTTTGAGCTCTACTGAAGAAAGAGCTAGTTATCATTAGTCTATAGCTGGGAGCATGCTCCCGCCCCACCTTCCCAATGAGTCGACAGCAGCATCTCTCTTTGTGATGTGTTTATACAGCACCGGGCCCAAATGCAACATGCTGGTTAAGTGCATGGGTGGGCTTGTCTCCCACTAGTGGCCAGGTACCGCAACGGCAACCGCTTACGGCCAGTCCCTTCCTGGGCCTCAGTTTCCACTGCTGTGAAATGGGGGCAATGGAACTGGAGAGTATTTTGAAACTGACAGATGAAAAGCCTGGTTAAGAGCTAAGCACTGCTGGTGTTATTACTCCAGCACTCCCCAGTAATGGCCTGATACGCTACAGGGTGAGGTCAGATGCTGCAGTACCCTTCCAGGGAATAGTCAGTGGGCAGGTTTGGAAAAGTGGGGGGCCTCCAGAGGAGGTGTCTAGCCCCACAGAGCTCTGGTTGGGGGCTGATCTCCCCCCCCCCCCCGCCGCCCCATCCTGGCACGGCATTGCTAATGGGTCTCTTCTCTCCTCTCTCTCCTCCAGAAGAGGGCGAATATTTCCTCAAGGTCCTGATCCCCAGCTATGCGGCCGGCTCCATCATCGGGAAAGGAGGACAGACCATTGTCCAGCTGCAGAAAGAGACGGGCGCCACCATCAAGCTCTCCAAGTCGAAGGACTTCTACCCAGGTGAGGAGAGCCAGGGGCTTCCATGAATCCTGCAGATCACGGGTTTGATAACTGAGGCGGGGGGCGGGAGGCTGGGACCTTCTCCCCCCAGTGATATTCTCCTGCTGTGGCGGCTGGACAGGAGAGGACCAGGTTTGCCTTGATGGCTGGGCTCCGGACCCCTGTGATCCGTCCTGGGGAGGTGGGCAAAGGGCACTAGCTGGGGTAGATTTATGTCAACTACACCGGGGCGGCTTCCCCCTCTCAGACAGCTTGGCTGTTGGGTATGTGAGCAGGGGATGGCGAAGGGGAGCAGGGCGCTGGCCCTGCGGAGGCCGGTTACTGAGCCGGGGGAAGGGAAAGTAGCCATTGGAATGACTGATCCAGAGATGGGAGTGGATTTTCCATCACTTGAAGTCTTTACGCTGAGATTGGACGGCTCCGCTCTAGCTCGACCATCAGATCTGGGCTGGATCTGGGAACGACTGGGGGGATTCTCTGGCCTGCGCAATGCAGGTGGCCGGATTGGTCCCTTCTGGCCTTACCATCTCTGACTCTCTGACCATTCAGCACCGGGCTGGCAGCCAGGCCGGCGTCGCTGCCCGGGGGGAAAGGGCCCCCCTGCCTGGCCTTCCCCAGTGCATCCCATTGCCACGAGCCGAGCTCCCTCATGCTCTGGGCAGTGGGATCCTGGCTTGCGTGTGGCAGGGCATGTGGGATCCCTGTGTGTGTGTGTGTGTGTGTGTAGGGCCCTCCCATACTATGGGGAGGGGGCCTCAGAAGTGGAGGGTGGAGAGTACTGCAGCAGGTGGGAACCCAGGCCCCGCCCACTCACAAGGCTGAAGGGAGACGCCCCTTCGACCCAGATCCCTGTGAAAACTGCCTCCGTCTCCGACCCCCCAGGATAGTTACTGTGGGGAGTGGCTCCACCCCCTCTTTCCTCCATGGCAGGACTGAGACCCACCGGTGGGGGCGGGGAGGTTAGCCCTGCCGCACCCCCGCCGTGAGGTACACGGAGGCTGTCGGACAAGGGGACGGGAGCGAACTGGACCTCCCATCCCCCCAGGCCAGCGCAGGACCACAGCCCCACAGCCAGGCCATATTCGGGTCAACCCCCTTGGGGGTACTAGGCCACATCCCCCATAACTGAGCTGGGGCACGCAAAGTCCTCCAGAACTAGGACTCCTGGCTTGGGAGGGAAGTGGTCTCTAGTTGTGGGCAAAAGGGCTAATACCGTCCTGGGCTGCAGGAACAGGGGAATCTCGGGAGGAGCAGGGAGGTGATTTTCCCTCTGGATTTGACCCAGGTGCGACCGTGGCTGGGATCCTGGTCCAGAAGGATGTTGATAAGTTGCCGAGAAGAGCCCCGAGAACAACTGAAGGGTTAGAAAACCTGCCTTAGAGCGAGAGATTCCAGGAGCTCAGTGTTTTTAGCTTGACAGAGAAGGGTCAGGGGGGACTTGGTCCCCGTCTATCAGTGCCGACATGGGGAACAAGGATCTAATAATGGCTCTTCAATCTCGTGAAGGTTGAACACAAGCCAATGGCTGGGAGTTGAAGCCGGACAAATTTAGACCGGAAATAAGGCGTAGGGAGTGCGATTAACCCTTGGGACAATTGACCGAGGGTCCTGGTGGCTTCTCCATCCCTGGAAATGTTTAAAGCAGGATTGGATCTGTGGTAAAGATCGGCTCTAGTTCAAACAGGTGTTGTTTCTGGGCAGGGTTCTGGCCTGTGTTATCCAAGACGTCAGACAAGATGATCACAGCGGTTCCTTCTGGCCTTGGAATCTATGAATCTGTGAGGGGAGTGGTGTGTAGTGGTTAGAGTGGGTAGACTCCTGGGGTCTGGTCCCAGCTCTGGGTTGGGAGTCGGGTAGATTAACACACTTTGTTGGGGAAGAGTCACCATGGTTTTTGTAAAGGGAAATCATGCCTCACCAGTCTATTAGAATTCTTTGAGGGGGTCAACAAGGGGGATCCAGTGGATATAGTGTACTTAGATTTTCAGAAAGCCTTTGACAAGGTGTAACGGACTTACAGATCATGCCCACACACAAGGTCCCTCACCAAAGGCTCTTAAGCAAAGTAAGCTGTCATGGGATAAGAGGGAAGGTGCTCTCATAGATCAGTAACTGGTTAAAAGACAGAAAACAAAGGGTAGGAATAAATGGTCAGTTTTCAAAATGGAGAGAAGTAAATAGTGGTGTCCCCCAGGGGTCTGTACTTGGACCAGTCCTATTCAACATATTCATAAATGATCTGGAAAAAGGGATGAACAGTGAGGTGGCAAAATTTGCAGACGATACAAAACTACTCAAGATAGTTAAGTCCAACACAGACTGAGATTTTAAAAAATGACAAAATCCAAACAAACAAAAAAAAAACAGGTTTAAAACAAACAAAAGGAAGTATTTCTTCCCACAGTGCACAGTCAACCTGTGGAACTCTTTGCCAGAGGATGTTGTGAAGGCCAAGACTATAACAAGGTTCAAAAAAGAACTAGATAAGTTCCTGAAAGATAGGTCCATCAATGGCTATTAGCCAGGATGGGCAGGGATGGTGTCCCTAGCTTCTGTTTGTCAGAAGCTGGGAATGGGCGACAGGGGATGGATCAGTTGATGATCACCTGTTCTGTTCATTCCCGCTGGGGCATCTGGCATTGGCCACTGTCATAAGACAGGACACTGGGCTAGATGGACCTTTGGTCTGACCCAGTATGGCCGTTCTTATGGAGTGTAGTAGTTTCAGCAGCAGTGTGGGAAGTCAGGACTCCTGGGTTCTGTTTCTGGCTCTGGGAGACAGGTGGAGTGTACCGATTTCTGCGGGGGGGTCTAGGAGCCAGGACTCCTGGGTTCTGTTCTGCAGCACTTAGCCACAGCCCCCGGGAAATGCACTGTGCCAGCCCCGCTAGGTTTCATTTTCAGGTCAAACATGGAAGATTAGCAGGTGGTGCTGGGTGGTGGGGAGGAAGCTGGCAGCCCCGGCCCAGACATAATCTGTGCCCTGATTGCGGGGCACACAAAGCCGGGCCATCCCAGCTAAGCTGATTTTCTCTGCATCTCCTGCTCTCGATTGGGGGATTATTGGGCAGCAAATCTCCAGGGATGGGGAGATGTTGCCAAGGGGCTGGAGAGGGGAGGGGGCAGCTTTTCACTTGGTAATTGCCCCAGGAGAAAAGGGGTTGTTCCAATCCCTCGGGAAAGGGGGAGGCACCATCCCCCACCACCATGATGCACAGGGAGGGGAAGTCTGGGGTCTGGTCCTGGGGAGGTTCCTAACCCTGAGGGTATGAAGGGCTTGATCAGGACTGCGTATAGGAGGCTGGTGGTCCTGGGACTGTGAGAAGGCAGCCTAGTGGTTAGAGCAGGGGGGCTGGGAGTCAGGACTCCTGGGTTCTATCCCTGGCTTTGTGAGGGGAGTGGGGTCTAGTGGTTAGAACGGGGGGGGCCAGGAGCCAGGACTCCTGGGTTCTGTCCCCAGCTCTGGGAGGGGAGTGTGGTCTAGTGGTTAGAGCAGGGGGGTTGGAAGCCAGGACTCCTGGGTTCTATCCCTGGCTCTGGGAGGGGAGTAAGGTCTAGTGGTTAGAACGGGGTGGGGTGGGAGCCAGGACTCCTGGGTTCTCTCCCCAGCTCAGGGAGGGGAGTGTGGTCTAGTGGTTAGAGCAGGGGGGTTGGAAGCCAGGACTCCTGGGTTCTATCCCCAACTCTGAGAGGGGAGTGGGGTCTAGCAGTTAATGCAGCAGGGACTGGGAGTAGGGTTGCCACATCTCAGGTACATGTAGGATGGTCCTGAGCCAGGACAGCTGTCCATACGCACTGAGGACCCTGACAGATTTCCCAGGACAGCTAGCTCAACAAAGCGATGAGCCTGGGAAAAGCTGGATGGGTGACAACCCTGAGTGGGTGCCAGGACTCCTGGGTTCTATCCCTGGCTCTGGGAGGGGAGAAGTAGTCTAGTGGTTAGGGCAGGGGGGCTGGGTCTATTCTCCCCCAGTTAGCAATGGCTTCACGGGAGTCACCTCTAGACATTCCAGCTCTCACGAATTGACATGAGTGAGGTTTAACTTTAGTTAAACATCGCTGTCAGCCCCAGGCCAGGGGCTCCGCTGGCCCTTGCGGGTCCCAAAATCTTCCTCTGCATCCCCCCCGTCGTGAGAGAGGGCTTCCGGCAGGAGCGCAGCAGGATGGGAGGCAATAGTAGGGCCACAAAAGGTTGGGGGCATTCATTGATTTTGTGCAGCTCCATGCGTAATGTTCCTCATCAGTGAGCGAGTCTTTAATGGTCCATGCGGTTGTTCCCCCTCCCCTCCAAACAGGGGCAGGGGACCATTTAGGGGAGACGAGTGACTTTTTCACGCTGGTGCAAAGTGTCCTGCATGGGAACAAGTGATTGCCCCGTGGCGTGGGCGGGCAAGTACCCACGGGCCCTGCTCCGGAGTGGCTCTTTGCAGGATTGGGAGAGCTCCTGCCGCAGGACCCCAGCTCCTCTTCCTTCCCTTACAGATGCAAGAGGAGGCAACCCTGGGGTAGTCCCGCACGCACTGGGCGGAAGCAGGGGGAAAAGCAAATCTTTTGGAAGGATCTCCTGATTTGTAAGCCAGTCTGGCGATTTTCGTGGTCTCACTGGTGCCGTTGGGGTTAGCTGTGCTGCTTATCCGTGCCCGTTTCTTCAGTTGTTGGCTGAACGCCCGGCCGGGCCTGCCCAGGATACCTGCGGGGGCTGGGAGGAGGGGGCAGTTCCAGGCCACAGGAAGGTTCATGGAGAGGGATGGCAGGGTCCCCCTGGCTGCTCCCAGGGAGGGGAGGGAGAGATCCCCTAACCTGCGGGCAGGGGCTGGTGTGGCTGATCCCAGGGGCCTGGAGATGGAGGAGGGAGCCACATGGACACCACAGCGGCTCTCTGCAAGCAGCAGGGCCCTGGGTGCCTCCCCAGCTGCAGTGCGAGGGGAGGAAGCAGGAAACTGGGCAGGGCTGGGCCAGGCTGGGAGGGAAACGGCTTCAATGGCAGGAAATGCTCCCCTTGATAAGTCAGGCCAGAGCTGTGCGGGCTGGTCCCTCCCCCGGCCTGGGTCTGTCCGGGGAACCCCTGCCCCTCCCCCGGCTCTGTCCTGGGACCCCGTTCCCCTCCCCTGGCTCTGTCCAGGGACCCCCTGTCCCTGCCCCCCGGCTCTGTCCAGGGACCCCGTGTCCCTGCTCCAGGTTCTGTCCTGGAACCCCGTGTCCCTGCCCCCCGGCTCTGTCCTGGGACCCCCGTCCCTGCCCCCCGGCACTGTCCTGGGACCCCCATCCCTGCCCCGCGGCTCTGTCCTGGAACCCCCTTCCCCTCCCCTGGCTCTGTCCAGGGACCCCGTGTCCCTGCCCCGCGGCTCTGTCCTGGAACCCCCTTCCCCTCCCCTGGCTCTGTCCTGGGACCCCCTGTCCCTACCCCCCCGGCTCTGTCCTGGGACCCCTTGCCCCTCCCCTGGCTCTGTCCTGGAACCCCCTGTCCCTGCCCCTGGCTCTGTCCTGGGACGCCGTGTCTCTCCCCCAGCCTGGCTCTGTCCGGGGACCCCCCTGTCCCTCCCCTGGCTCTGTCCTGGGACCCCCATGCCCCTACTCCCTGTCTCTGCCCTGGGACCCCCGTGTCTCTCCCCCCCCTCTGTCCTGGGACTCACCTGCCCCCATCCCCCCGACTCTGTCCTGGCACAAACCCCCAAACCTCTCCCCTCCCACCTGTTGCACCAGCACAGCCTCCACATACACATGCTCGTGCCCTGCTCACACTTGCAGAATCTTGTGCCAGCCTGTGGAACTGCCACGTCCCCTCGCACGGCTGCCTCCCACACCTGCCCTGCCTCCTACCCTGCCCTCCTTGTGCCCCCTCGCACCTCCGCTCCTTTGTGCAACCAGTGACCATCATCCACCCCTGCCTGGGAACTCTCCATTGTGCCCCCCCATCCCACCCTCCTCCTCCAGGGGAACCCCAGGTTAGCAGGAGGGAGAAGCACCTGGTACCAAGAGGAGGTGACAAAAATGATTCCCAGGAACAGTCCCCCCCCCGCCCCATTCGACTGCCTGTGACCTCTGCCCCAACCCATGGCCTGGGGCCAGCACTCACCACACCCTTTCCTGTTTATCCAGCCTTGATTAGGCCTTGGCTGGGACAGGCCCTGTTGTTTTCAGGGAAGCCAGTGGGGCTTTGTCACAATCCGGGGAAGCCTGATCCTGGGCTGCAGGGGGAAGAGCGCTGAGGGGGTCCTTCCTGAACCCTGCCCAATGGGCAGACAGTTGAATGGATGCTCCCAACAGTTCATAAAACTTTCCTCGTGCCCCTTGAGGAGTCCACAACTCTCCCCCCCTCTCCACCACCACCACGAGGCAGGGGAAGAGGTCACGACTGCAGCCACTTCTGGGGTGGGACACAGCAGATGTTTAACAACCAACAGCAACCCTGTGCTTTCGGATAGGAAGTGAGGAAGGATACAATCTCTAGATGAAAGTGGGACTAGAACCCAGGAGTCCTGACTCCCAGCCCCACCTGCTTCCATCAATAAGAATGTAAGAAAAGCCAGACTGGGTCAGACCAATAGGCCAGATAGCCCAGGTGGCCAGTGCCAGACACTTCAGAGGGAATGACCAGAACAGGGCAATTATCGAGTGATCCATCCCATGTCGTCCAGTCCCAGCTTCTGTCAGTCAGAGGCTTAGGGACACCCAGAGCATGGGGTTGTGTCCCTGTACATCTTGGCTAACAGTCATTGCTGGACCTGTCCTCCAGGAACTTATCTCATTCCTTTTTTAACCCCGTTATAGTTTTGGCCTTCACAACATCCCCTGGCAGTGAGTTCCACAGGTTAACTGTGCACTACGTGAAGAAGAACTTCCTTATGTTTGTTTTAAATGTGCTGCCTGTTAATTTCATTGGATGATCCCTGTTTCTTGTGTTATGGGAAGGAGTAAATAACACTTCCTTACTCACTTTCTCCACCCCAGTCATGATTTTATAGACCTCCATCGTATCCCCCCTTAGTCATCTCTTTTCCAGGCTGAACAGTCCCCATCTTTCTAATCTCTCCTCACATGGAAGTTGTTCCAGATCCTTAATCATTTTTGTTGCCCTTCTTTCTACCTTTCCCAATTCTAATATAGCTTTACTGAGATGGAGCGACCAGATCTGCATGCAGTATTCAAGGTGTGGGCATGCCATGGATTTATATAGAGGCATTATGATCTTTATCTTATCTATCCCTTTCCTAATGGTTTCTAACATTCTGTTCGCTTTTTTGACTGCCGCTGCACATTGAGAGGATGTTTTCAGAGAAATATCCACAGTGATGCCAAGATCTCTTTCTTGAGTGGTAACTCAAGCTAATTTAGACCCCATCATTTTATATGTATAGTTGGGATTATGTTTTCCCATGTGCATTACTTTGTATTGATCAACGATGAATTTCATCTGCCATTTTGTTGCCCAGTCACCCAGCTTAGTGAGGTCTCTTTCTAACTCCTCACAATCACCTTTGGACCCTATCTTGAATAGTTTTGCATCATCTGCAAACTTTGTCACTTCACTGTTTACCCCCTTTTCCAGAACATTAATGAATATGTTGAACAGCACAGGTCCCAGTACAGACCCCTGAGGGACACCACTAGTTACCGCTCTCCATTCTGAAAACTGACCATTTATTCCTACCCTTTGTTTCCTGTCTTTTAACCAGTTACTAATCCTGGAGAGGACCTTCCCTCTTATCCCATGACATCCTAAATACACTATATCCACTGGATCACCTCTGTCCACATGCTTGTTGACCCTCTCAGAGAATTCTAATAGATTGGTGAGGTATGATTTCCCTTTACAAAATCTGTGTTGACTCTTCCCCGAGATATTATGTAGGCCTCAACTGCTCTATTGTGTCCAGTTCTGGGCACCACATTTCAGGAAAGAAGTGGACAAAATTGGAGAAAGTCCAGAGAAGAGCAACAAAACTGATTAAAGGTCTAGAAAACATGACCTACGAGGGAAGATTGAAAGAACTGGGTTTGTTTAGTCTGGAGAAGAGAAGACTGAGTGGGGACATGGTAACAGTTTTCAAGTGCACAAAAAGTTGTTACAAGGAGGAGGGAGAACAATTGTTCTTGTTAACCTCTGAGGATAGGATAAGAAGCGACGGGCTTAAATTGCAGCAAGAGAGGTTTAGGTTGGACATTAGGAAAATCCTGTCAGGGTGGTTAAGCACTGGAATAAATTGCCTAGGGAGGTTGCGGAATCTCCATCATTGGAGATTTTTAAGAGCAGGTTGGACAAACACCTGTCAGGGATAGTCTAGATAATACTTAGTCCTGCTTTGAGTGCAGGAGACAGGACTGGATGACCTCTCAAGGTCCTTATGTCCTATGATTCTATGATTCATCTATGTGTCTGATAATTCTGTTCTTTACTATAGTTTCAACCAATTTGCCTGGTACCGAAGTTAGGCTTACCAGCCTGTAATTGCCAGAATCTCCCCTGGAACTTAAAAAAAAAAAAAGGGGGGGGGGGCATTACTTTAGTTTTTGGTGACTTGTTACTTTTTAATTTATCAATTTGTTCTAAAACCTCTTCTACTGACACCTCAAAGTGAGACTGTTCCTCGGGCTTGTCACGTAAAAAGAATGGCTCAGGTGTGGGAATTTCCCTCATGTCCTCTGCAGTGAAAGACCGATGCAAAGAATTCACTTAGTTGTCCCACGAACACCTTGTCTTCCTTGAGTGCTCCTTTAGCACCTCCATCGTCCAGTGGACCCACTGATTGTTCAGCAGGCTTCCTGCTTCTGATGTACTTGAAAAAACGGTTTTTTGCTCGTTGCTCTTCACAATCATTTTTATACTTGACTTGCCAGAGTTTATGCGCCTTTCTATTTTCCTCTGTAGGGATTTGACTTCCAGTTTTTAAAGGATGCCCCTTTGCCTCTAACTGCTTCTTTTACTCTGCTGTTTAGCCAGGGTGTGTGTTTTTTGTGGTTATCCTACTGCTTTTTTTTAAATTCAGGTTATACATTTAAGTTGAGCCTCTTTTATGGTATTTTTAAATAGTTTCCATGCAGCTTGCAGGCATTTCTCTCTTGTGACTATTTTAGGTTCCGTTTAACAAGCTTCCTTATTTTTCTGCAGTTCCCCTTTTTGAAGTTAAATGCTACTGTGACGGGTTTCTTTGGTATTTTCTCCCCTACAAGGCTGTTAAATTTAATTACATTATGGTCACTGTTACCAAATGGTTCAGCCAGGGCCAGGAGACCCAAGCGTCTACCTGGGGTGCAGGGCTTGGGGTGCGCCAGGCTCGGGGTGCTGTTTTTGTTGTTAGCAACAAAAGGGAAACTAGAATGTTTGAAGTGACACGTCTCAGGTATTCTGTACGTGGATTCATTTTTCACTAGCCTCCCAGAATGTTCTGGACCTGTGTAGAATAAATATGGATTTACAGATCCTAGCATCCAAATTTATCATCTTCTAGGACAGGGATAAATCAGGCATGCAGATCGTGTATCAAAGTCATGAAATGGGCTACAAACGCAATAAAAATAAGGTATTCAAAAGTTTAACAAATGGGGAGGGGAGTGCCAAAGATGCTCCTCGCCTGGGGTGCCGTTTGGTCTAAGGCCAGCCCTGGGTTCAGCTATATTCACCTTTTGGACCAGACCCCGTGTGGTGCGTAGGACTAAATCAAGAATTATCTCTCCCCTTGTTGGTTCCGGCAGGACTAGCTGCTCCAAGGAGCAGCCATCAATGGTGTCTAGAAATTTTATCTCTGCATCCCATCTGGAGTTGATATGTACCCAGTCCCTATGGGGATAGTTGAAATCCCCCATTATTATTGGGATTTCTATTTTTGTAGCCTCTCTAATCTCCCTGACCATTTCACAGTCACCATCACCATCCTGGTCAGGTGATCGGTAGGATATTCCTACTGCTACACACTTATTATCCAAGCATGGAATTTCTATCCATAGAAATTTGATGGTTCAGTTTAATTCATTTAAGATTTTTACTGTGTTTGACTCTATGCTTTCTTTCACATATAGTGGTGCCACACCCCGACCAGCACGACCTACTCTGTCATTCCTATGTATTTTGTACCCTGGTATTACCGCATCCCACTGATCATTGTTCCACCACGTTTCTGTGATGCCTATTATAGCAATATCCTCATTTAATACCAGGCACTCTAGTTCACACATCTTAATATTTAAACCTCTTACATTTGTATATAAGCACTTACAAAATTTGTGAGTATTTAGTTGTCTGCCTTCCTGTGATGTAATTGAACGGGTCTCTTTTTCCTTCGACTGTTTCTCTACAGTTCCTGCCTGTACTTTACCAACTTCTACGCTCTCTTCTTTACTCTTCCCCTAAGGGATGTCTCTGTCTGAGCCGTGTGCTCCTCTGCACCTGTCGGCCTTCCCCCAGCCCTTAATTTACAAACGCCTCTATGACCTTTCTGATTTTACACGCCAGCAATCTGGTTCTGTTTTGCTTTAGGTGAAACCCATCCTTCCTTGTATAGGCTCTTCCTTTCCCAAAAGGTTCCCCAGTTCCTAATAAACCTAAACCCCTCCTCCCAACACCATTGTCTCATCCGCGCATTGGCAGAGACCCTGCATCTCTGCCTGTCTAACTGGCCCTGTACGTGGAACTGGAAGCATTTCAGAGAAAGCTACCATAGAGTTCCTGGACCTCTTACCTAGCAGCCTAAATTTGGCCTCCAGGATCTCTCTCCTACCTTTCCCTGTGTCACTGGTACCTACATGTACCACGACCACCGGCTCCTCCCCAGCACGGCACATAAGTCTGTCTAGATGTCTCATGAGCTCTGCAGCCTTCACGCCCAGCAGGCAAGTCACCATGCGGTTCTCCCAGTCACCACAAACCCAACTATCCATATTTTTAACAATCAACTCCCCCATTGCTATTACCTGGCTCTTCCTAATAACTGGGGTCCCCTCCCCTGAAGGGCTCTCCTCAGTGTGTCTGGAAGGAGGGTCCCAACGATGGGATCATATCCCTCCACTCCAGCTTAATGCTCTCCTTCCCCGAGCCTTCCCTCCTCCTCAGCAGCACAGACTGGGGGTGGGACCCACTCTGCTGTGCCCCAGAAAATCTCCTCTCTGTACCTCTCTGTCTCCCTCAGCTCCTTCGGTTCAGCCACTCTGGTCTCCATAGCCTGTGCTCAGTCTCTGAGGGCCATGACTTGCTTGCACCAAACCCACTCCTCTCCCAGAGCTGGGGATAGAACAAGGAGTCCTGGCTCTTGTCCCCCCCCCCCCCAGCCTCTAACCAGTAGATCCCACTGCCCTCCCAGAGCCAGGATAGAACCCAGGAGTCCTGACTCCCAGCCCCCTGCTCTAACCACTAGACCCCACTCCACTCCCAGAGCTGGGAATAGAACCCAGGAGTCCTGGATCCCATCGCCCCCTGCTCTAACAACTAGATCCCCAATCCCTTCCCAGAGCCAGGATAGAACCAAGAGTCCTGACTCCTAGCCCCCTGTTCTAACCACTAGACCCCACTCCCCTTCCAGAGCTGGGATAGAACCCAGGAGTCCTGCTCCTGACCCCCCGCTGTAACCACTGAGAGATGTGGGATGACTCTGGTGGTTTGTGTGTTGGTGGGAGTGGCCTGCGGTAGTGTGTGGATGGCTGTTGCGGTTTGTAGGGTTGGTGCTTTGGGGAGAGCGGTGGGCAGTGCTGGTGGCGGTTGGTGGTCTGTGCTCTGGTGCTGGCGGTGGATTGCAGGGAGGGAGGTGTGTGGTGTGGTGAAGGAGGTTTGCGGTACTGTGGGCCGTGGTTTGGTGCATGTGGGTTGTGGTGCCACAGGCTGCGGTGTTGATGGTCTATTGAGCGTGGTCTGTGGTTTGGTGAGCATGGGCTGTGCTGCCGTGGTGCTGTGGGCTGTGGTTGGCGAGCATGCATTGGTGGTTGGTGAGAGTGGGCGTGGGCCATGGCATCGTAGTTGGTGAGGGTAGGCTGAGGGCCATGGTTGGTGAAGGTGGGCTATGGTGCCATGGTGTTGGTGGTTGGTGAGGATGGGCCGTGGTGCCATGGGTTGTGGTTGGTGAAGGCGGGCGTCTGCCATGGGCCGTGGTTTCCGAGGGTGGGCCATAGCATCGGTGGTTGTCAAGGGTGGGCCGTGGCGTCACGGGTTTGGCTGGCTCGGAGAGGCCGGGGTTGGTCATAGGATGGGGAGGGGGTTACATTTTGAGCCAGCCTGAGGATCCGTGACTCATCCAGGGCCCTCCCCGCATTTCCCTCCTGTCTTCTCCGAACCTCTGACGCTGTGTGGGGACGGGGGGATGGGACCGGGCCTCCCGCTGCCCCCCCCCCACCGGGATCCTTGAGCCCCTGATGCCAGGCCCTGCGCTGGGCCTCAACCCTCGCTGTGGGGCAACTGGGGCCCCCCTGCCAACTCTCCTCCTCCCCTTCCCGCCTGGGGCCTCTCACCCCACCCCGGATGGGGGAGTTCATTGCTGGGGACAAAGGGTCCCTCATCGCCCAGGTAACCGGCGGATGGCAGATGAGGGGGTGCCGGTTGCCATGGCGACAGGCCCTTAAGCCTCCATCACGGCTGCTGGGGGGGGAGGGGGTTCCAAAACGCTGCAGGTTGCCATGGTAACCCGGCTGTGCCTGTTTTGTTGAGGCAGCAGCTGAGGGGGGGAGGTTGGGGGAAAAACGGGCGGGGGGAGGGGGCATGGCGAGGGGCGGGGGTAATGAGGGGGATGGGAGATGTGGGGAAGGAGGGAGAGTGGGGCCATGCGGAGGGGCAAACTGGGAGGAGCGGGGGGACGTAGCAGGAAGGAAGGAGGAAGAGAAGGGGGGATATAGGGAGGGGGAAGGGGATGCAAGGAGAGGAGGGGTCTGGGGAGGAGAGAGCTGGGAAGGGGGATGTGGGGAAGGGAGAGAGAGGGGAAGGGGATGCGGGGAGGGATATGGAGAGGGGGATGTTGGCCAAGGAGAGGGATGTGGGGAGGGGAGGGGAGGGGGAAGGGGGAAGTGGGGACGTGAGGAGGGGATATGGAGAGGGGGATGTGGGCCAAGGAGGGGAGGGAGAGGGGAAGGGGGTTTGGGATGTGGGGAGCAGGGACATGGGGAAGGGGATGTTGTGGGGAAGGAGAGAGACCAAAAATCCTTGGTTTCCCTCCCTCTCTCTCCTCTCCCCTCCCCACCCCCAGCTCCCCCATGCAACAGCACTGGCACCAGCTGAGGCATTTGCTCCCCAGGGCTGTACCCCACACCCTGGGGATGAACCTCCCTGCCATGGGGATCAAATGCTCTGCAGCGATTGCACCCAGAATCCCCAGCCCCAAAGCCCTAGACCCTGAGCTAAAGGGGGAGCGCCAGGGGTCTCCCCCGGCTCTGGGTGGGGAGTGGAATCTAGTGGTTAAAAGGGGCGGGGGGCTGGGCGTCAGGACTCCTGGGTTCGATCCCCAGCCCTGCCACAGGCTCAGTGTGTGACCTTGGGGAGGGCAAGTCCCAACCCCCCTCAGTTTCCCCATCAGCCGACAGGAGAGGTCACAGGGTGGAGGTGAAAGGCTGGCATTCAAGGGAGATGGGGGGTGCTAAGAGCTCCCTTCCCTGTGGGGGCTGACACCAGCCCTGTCCCATGGTAGGGGTCCCGGAGGGGAGCAACGGGGCCCTCGTTGGCAGCCCTGCCAGCTGTTGGCTTTAAACAGGCAGCAGCTGGTGGGGCATGTCTGGCGCGCATTAACCCTCTATGTGCCATGCTGGGCCTCTCTGGAGCGGGGGGGGGGGGGGGTTTGGAGAGGGATGGGACGCAGGCAACAGGTGGGCAAAGGAAGGCCAAGGCAGTGGTGGCTGGTCAAGACCTAGGTGTAAATACACCTGCTGGCACACTCACTCCTCCTCTTACACCCGCATCCTCCTCATGCCTGCGTGCACACTTTTCCCTCTGCAATCCGTTGTCCCCTGCACACCCACTCGCACACTCATTCCTCTGGCATCAATTGTTGCTCGCTTACACACTTCCTCTCGTCTTGCACACTCACCTTCCTCCATCACCCCCATTCCTTTGGTCTCAGTTCCCTTACACACTCACTTCCCTTTTGCACACTCACCCCTTTGGTGTCAGTTGTTCTCCCCTTTTGCACACTCCCTCCCTGTAAGCTCACATCAGCGCATCTCTCTCCAGCTTGGTGCCCTCTGTGCCCAGAACTCTGGGTGCTAACCTGCCCATGCTCTCCCCTCCCCAGGCACCACAGAGCGGGTGTGCCTCGTGCAGGGCACAGCCGAGGCCCTCAACGCCGTCCACAACTTCATCGCCGAGAAGGTGCGTGAGATCCCCCAGTCCGTGGTGAAGCCGGAGTCCGTCAACATCCTGCAGCCGCAGACCACCATGAACCCGGACCGCGCCAAGCAGGTGAGATCCGGGGGACTGGACACTCCCAGGTAGTGGTGGATTAGCCACTGGGCCAACGGAGCCCGTGCCAGGGGCCCCGGCCAACTGGGGGGCCCCTGGAAAAAATCCGTTGCCAGGCAGCGGAAGCCCTGAGCCCAGGCTGCCGGGCGGGGTGGGGGAAGCCCCAGTTCCCCAAACCCACTCCCTGGCAGAAGCTGCGGGGTGGCAGGGGAAGCCCCTAGCACCCCAACCCCATCCCTGGAAGAAACACTGGGCAGGCAGGGCAGGAAAAGCCCCAGCGCCCCGACCCTGGTCCCCCACAGAAGCACCGGGGGTGGTGGGGGAAGCCCCAGTGTCTAGACCCGGCTGCAGCCCCGGGACTGGAGGAGCTCTCGCTCCCTGCCACGGCCTCAGGGCTGGGGGAGCTCTCACTCCCTGTTGCGGCCCTGAGGCCATAGCGGGGAGACAGAGCTTCTCCAGTCTTGGGGGGAGGGCAGAAAGGAGCAAACAGGTTGTGGGGCCACAGTGCGGGGGCAGAATGGGGGGACCCTGGGTGGACCAGGGGCGGGGCCCAGGGGAGAGACAGAAAGGGGTGGGGCCATGGGCGGGGCTGCAGGTGGAAGGGGCGGAACGGGGGTGGGACCGCAGGCAGAAGGGGTTGGCAGGGGTCCCCCACTTGCTCTGGCCGAGGGCCCCGGGAAACCTTAATCCGCCTCTGCCCGCAGGGAGCAGCCAGGACTCTGCGGGGGAGGCTGGACTCGGGCAGTCCCTGTGATTGTCCTGAGCTCCCCAGATCCCAGATAGCGCTTCCCAGTGTCACCATACTGGGGCTGTCAGCAGCACACACTGCCCTCAGCAGGCAGGGCAGGGGCGGTACACACCCTCCTGCACACCCATTGTAATGTGCAGGGGCTGTAACACACCTATTAGCCATCAGCAGCCACAAAGGCCTTGGGGTCTCTGGGACGCTGTAGCGTGGGGCTAGGGCAACACTGCCCAGGGGTTAGTGCAGAGATTGCTGGGGGGCAAGTGGAGTTTCACAGTCCATCCCCCGCAACCTCCCTCGCTGGGGTTCTGGGTTCAGAGCCTGCCTCTGGCCACACATGAAGTGAGTTGGATGGGTCTCTTTTTTGAATAGGGAATTTGCTGCATTCTGGGATAGCCAGGGACTGCAGGTTGGGAGAAAGGGACGCCCAGGGCTGGGATAGTGGCAGGCTGCGGGTCAGGATTGAGGGACACCGGCAGAACTGGGAGAGGTGGGGACAGTGCTGGGCTGGGGCTGTGGGTTGGGAGTGAGGGGCACCAGCAGAGGTGTGGGGGAGCCCAGGGCTGGGCTAGCAGGGGTCTGCGGGTCTGGATAGAGAGGCACTGGCAGAGCTACAGGAGGGGAGGAGCCCCGGGCCCGGGTTGTGATTCAGGATCGGGTCCAGGGGTCTGGTCCAGCATCCCCGTTGGTCACAAAGGCCCCAGTAGACTCTCCCCAATCCTCACCCCCTCCCTTAAGGTCCTCATGTGACACCATCCCGTGCGAGGATGAGCCATGTCCAGACTGGGGCCCACGTGGTGGCCCTTGCCCGGACGCCAGGGTCCCCTCGGGACAGCATTTGTCATTCCCAAGAAGAAAGAGATGACTTCATGTCTCCTTTGGCCCACCCTGTCCATCCCCATGGGGCCGAGAGGGGAACATCCTCTCAGTCCGTTCCCCCCGGGCAGGGCGGGGTCGTCCCCTCCAGGCCATTCCTCCCGCAAGGGCAATAGCCATTCTGGTCTGTTTCCCCAGATACACAAGCCCAGCCCCCGGGGTCAACAGGATTGTAGCAAGGTGGGAATTCTATGGGTTAGGACCAGGGAGTGGGGACCAGGATGCCTGGGTTCGCTCCCCAGCTCTGGGAGGGGACGGGCTCTCTTGCGTTAGAGCAGGGGGCCTGGGAGTCAGGACTCCTGGGTTCTATCCCAGCTCTGGGAGGGGACGGGCTCTCTTGGATTAGAGCAGCGGGGCTGGGAGTCAGGACGCCTGGGTTCTAATCCTGACTCTTGGTTTTAACTCCCCTTCCCCTCCCCCCAGGGAAAGGGGATTGACACCGCCCATGTCCTCGCTCCCCGAGGCCCCTTTGCCCTAGTCACCTGCATCCTGTTGTCCCTCCTGTCCGCTGGGGACTAGGTCTGATCACAGCCTGCAGCCTCTCCCCCACCCCCCCGATCTCCCCCCACAGCACAGGTCATCCTGGGAAGTCCCTTGACAGGGACGGAGCTGTGGGGGCATCGGGTCGGCACCCCCACCCCCGCCCAGGCCTGGCTACTTCAAAGGCAACAAAGGCTCACTTGACTTTCCTGACTGTGTCAAAGAAACAGGGCGGGAATGAGTCTGACACCTCCCTCCGCCCGGCACACTTCTGTGCCCCTCCCCACAGCGCCCCCTGCTGGGAGAGGCTGGGGCTGGAGGAGCCGGGAGCTCCCCCCACAGCCGGCTCCTGCCCCGCTCCCCACAGCGCCCCCTGCTGGGAGAAGCCAGGGTTGCTAAAATCTCCCAAGAAATCTCCTGTTGAACAGGATGAGGTGTGGGTCTCTTGCCTCTTTGGGCCCCTGGGGACATGGCTCACCCTGTGCCACGTCATCATTCCTCCCCCCCAGCCTCCTGCATGCCTTGAAACAGCTGATTGCTGTAGGTGGGAGGCGTGGAGAGGGAGGGGGAAACGCTGATCGGAGCACCCACGGAGTCAGCGCCTATGGCTGCGGGTCAGGGCTGAGGGGCACCGGCAGAGCCAAGCTGCGGCTCTCTCCTGTGGGTTAGTCTGGCCCGACAGCGGGGTCGGGGCCTGCATCCGAGCTTGTTACGCAAGAGATTTTCTCGGCTAAGTCGCTGTGGTGTTTTCCTTTGCTCCTGGGCCGCGGTTATGTAATAGGGTGGGGAGGCTGCATCCTCCTCCCTTCCCAGGCAGAGCCCCCTGGTCTGCCCCTAGCCCCAGGCTGTGTCACTGCAGGTGGCCAGTCTGGGGAGGGCCCAAGGACAGCCTGATTGAGGCCCTCCAGGCCAAGATCATGCCCCAGCCCTTCCCTGACCCCCTCTTAGGCCTGGGTTGTACCTAGGGCTGGGTGCACCGAGCTCTGGGTGTGCTGGATGCTGGGTGTACTGAGCTCTGGGTGTGCCTAGGGTTGGGTGCACCGAGCTCTGGGTGTACCACGCTCTGGGTGTGCAGGGTGCTGGGTGCACCGAGCTCTGGGTGTACCACGCTCTGGGTGTGCAGGGTGCTGGGTGTACCGAGCTCTGGGTGTACCACGCTCTGGGTGTGCAGGGTGCTGGGTGTACCGAGCTCTGGGTGTACCACGCTCTGGGTGTGCAGGGTGCTGGGTGTACCGAGCTCTGGGTGTACCACGCTCTGGGTGTGCAGGGTGCTGGGTGTACTGAGCTCTTGGTGTGCCTAGGGTTGGGTGCACCGAGCTCTGGGTGTACCACGCTCTGGGTGTGCAGGGTGCTGGGTGTACCGAGCTCTGGGTGTACCATGCTCTGGGTGTGCAGGGTGCTGGGTGTACTGAGCTCTGGGTGTGCCTAGGGTTGGGTGTAGCGAACTCTGGGTGTGCTGGATGCTGTCACTGCTCTCCATGGTGCTGAAGGGGAACCCAGCTCCGGCCAGCAGTGTCTGGGCAGCACCCCTTCCCAGCTCAGCCCACGTGTGGCTGGGAGTCGCCCAGCTCTCTGAGTGGGTACGACACCCCCGCCAGGCCCCTCTGTGGAGACAGGAGCATGCTTGTCTCCACGCGGCACTAGGGGATGTGCTGCAGGGAGCGGGGCACGGGTGATCCTTGTATGTCATATGGAACCCCAGAGGGGGCTGAGCTCAGCACTGGGGGGTCCCCGTATAAATAGCCCTACACCCCACCCCAGAGGGGGCTGCAGCTCGGCATTGGCGAAAGGCAATGGAAGCTGCTGGAGCTCATTCCCCACCCCCACTAACACCCCCCCCTGTCTCTTCCCCTCGGCAGGCCAAACTGATCGTCCCCAACAGCACAGCTGGGCTGATCATCGGCAAAGGGGGTGCCACGGTGAAGGCCATCATGGAGCAGTCGGGGGCCTGGGTGCAGCTGAGCCAGAAGCCGGAGGGCATCAACCTGCAGGAGCGGGTGGTGACGGTCAGCGGGGAGCCCGAGCAGATCCGCAAGGCGGTGGACATCATCGTGCAGAAAATCCAGGAGGACCCACAGAGCAGCAGCTGCCTGAACATCAGCTACGCCAACATCACCGGCCCCGTGGCCAACTCCAACCCCACCGGCTCGCCCTACGCCAACTCCACGGACGTGCTGCCGGCCGCCGCCGCCGCCGCCACCGCCTCGGGCCTGCTGGGACACACCAGCCTGGCCGGCGTCGGGGCCTTCCCGGCGGCCCTGCCGGGCTTCTCCGGCAGCGACCTGCTGGCCATCAGCACGGCCCTCAACACCTTGGCCAGTTACGGATACAACACCAACTCCCTGGGGCTGGGGCTCAATTCTGCTGCCGCCTCTGGCGTGCTGGCCGCCGTGGCGGCTGGCGCCAATCCTGCCGCAGCCGCTGCCGCCAACCTCCTGGCCTCCTACGCCAGCGATGCCTCCGCCAGCACCAGCACGCCAGCCGGCGCTGTGGGGGCCTTCACCTTGGGCTCCCTGGCGGCCGCCACCGGGGCGGCCAACGGCTACCTGGGCACAGCCTCGCCGCTGGTGGCCAGCTCCTTCCTGGCCACGGAGAAGTTAGTGGAGAGTGCCAAGGATATGGTGGAGATCGCGGTGCCAGAGAATCTGGTGGGGGCCATCTTGGGCAAAGGGGGCAAGACGCTGGTGGAGTATCAGGAGCTGACGGGCGCCCGGATCCAGATCTCCAAAAAGGGAGAGTTTATCCCTGGCACCAGGAACCGTAAAGTCACCATCACCGGCACGCCGGCAGCCACGCAGGCCGCCCAGTACCTCATCAGCCAGCGAGTGACGTACGAGCAGGGGGTGCGAGCCACCAACCCGCAGAAAGTAGGGTAGGGCCGGAGGGAGTCACCAAAGGGAGAAATCCATTTTAAACGTCAAACAAACAAACAAACAGGCCCCTCTCCCCCACCCTGCCCATCCCCCGCACGCCCCCAAACATGCATCCCCTCCAGTAGGGAGGGGTTCCCCCCCAATCTAATGACCAGCTCCGATCCAGACGCGATCTCCGGATCGGCCCGCGGACCTTGCCGTGCGTTCTGTCTGATATGTATATATTGCACTTCTTTTTTTTTAATAGAAAAAGAAAATGGGTCAAATTTTCTCTTTATTTCCTTTCTTTCTGGCCCCCCCCCCAGCCAGACCTCCCCCACCCCCTGCTCTCTCTATTCAGGGAGCAGATCGCACTTTGGGGAGTGCATCCATGTAAGTCTTGGGGGGGGGGGAATTGGATTTTGATCCATAATTGGGGGAGGGGTGATTGGCGCTGATCTGGACCCATGTTGAGACGACGGGGGGTGGGGAACGGGGTCTTGGCGTGAGCCACAGTTGCCGTAAATCCCCCACATGCCCCCTCTGTAGCTGGGTCTTATTGAACTTAAGCTGTGACGCGGCATTTCACTGATGCGTTTTATTTTCGGCGTGTAGATAGTCAAATTGTGTTGAACTCGGGGTGGGAGGGGGGTGTTAAGTTAGGATTGGGGGTGGTTTTTGTGGGCTGGGGGGGTAGTTATTCATATCTTCAGCAAAAGTGGGGGGACACACTCCCCCTCTTCCTCCAGAAAGAAAGCAACAAGTTTTAAAAATATCTCTAGGTGCGTAACTGGAAAGGTGGCTGCGCTGTCCCCATGGGGAGTGGGGGTGGGAGTCTGTCCATGGCGTAGCCACAGGGCTGGGTTTTGTCATCTCGCTCGGCAATGTCTGCCAGACCGGATGATTGGAGGGTGGGGAGATAAGGAGCAGAACATGAAGCTGTGACAACATGCATGGTGGTCTGTGATGTAATGTGGCGTAAGGGGCTACTTCCTGTGATGTCATAGGCTACTTCCTGTGGCACTACAAGTGTCTACCAGTGATGTAGTATGCTACTTCTTATGGTGTAGGAGGCTACTTCTTGTGATGTCATAGGCTACTTCCTGTGACATTACAAGCGTCTATCAGTGATGTGGTATGCTACTTCTTGTGGTGGAGGAGGCTATTTCTTGTGATGTGATAGGCTACTTCCTGTGACATCACAAGTGTCTATCAGTGATGTAGTATGATACTTCCTGTGGTGTAGGAGGCTACTTGCTGTGGTGTAAACGCCTGCCCGAGGCACGTCAGGCTGCTTCCTGTGATGTCATAGACTGCTTCCTATAATGTCATAGCCTGCTTCCGGTGACAGACGGGGCCAAACCGTCCGGGTGTGGTTTTATTTTCCTTCGGGGCTGTTCTGTAAATGCTGATGTCACATCCATCTAGGGAGGAATCTCTCCCCCCACACCCCCAGGGAACGCGAGCGGTGGAGCCCGTCCCGCCGGAGCAGCGACGGGGCAGGGAACCCAGCCATCGCCGCCGCTCGCACAGGCCCCGGGCGGTTGGCATGGCCAAGAAAGTGAGGCACTAGGCAGCCCTTCCTACAGCTACCACTCAGTATTAAAGCCCGGCTGGGACGCTGGCTATTTTCTCAGCCTCGGGGGTGGATATCGGTATCGTCTCAAGCCGTGGACCTCACGACTGGCCCCGTTGCTCCAGGGAAGGGACATTGCTCCTCTCCCTCTTCCTTAGAAACCCCCACCCCTGCCTCCCCCAGGATCTCTTTGATGCCTCAAGCAGTATTATCACCTTGAGCCAGCCAAGGGCTCCCCCTGCTGGCAGCGCAGTCTGTGGGCAGCGTGGAAAGGCCTTGGTTCACATATCAGCGACTCAGGGCAGTCCGTGAGAGCCGGATGCCCAGTAGCCCTGGGCTAGTGCCGGGGTATCCATTAGCCCCTGGGCTAGCACTGGGGTCAGGCCCAGTAGCCCCTGGGCTCGTGCCAGGGTATCCGGTAGCCGTTCTGTGATCAAATCAGTGGGGCCATTCTCCACACTGTGTTTACAGCTGACCCCTTGTTAATGCACCGCTTTTGCCCTCCAGGGCTTCTGGAAACAGGGATGTTTTCCTTTCCACCCGCCTCCACCCCTGTCTGCACTGGCTTGTTATTGCAGGATCCTTCGGAAGCTTTTTGGCTGAACAGGTTGGCTTGTTAGTGTAATGTCGCTCCTGTGTGTCAGGCTTCTTCCATTGGTGTGTTATTGTAGGGTTGCTCAGAAGCCCTGGGTTATATACACTGGCTTGTTATTGTAGGGTTGCTCAGAAGCCCTAGGTTGTATGCACTGGCTTGTTATTGTAGGGTTGCTCAGAAGCCCTAGGTTGTATGCACTGGCTTGTTATTGTAGGGTTGTTTGTGATCCCGGGGCGGGTTTGTTATTGGAGGGTTACTCACGAGCATTGGAAGAGGCGGGAGTGAAATGAGCATATCACCGGCGGCGGGTGGTGGGGGTGAGCGGCTCTGCGCCAGTGCTGTGCTCGGAGAGACCCCACCAGAGCCGGGCCCCTGTGTCTGGGGGGACGGGCGTCGGCTTAAGTGCTTCATAGGTCCCAATGCAATCACAGCCCCTAGAAGACCCCTCCCCCCGTCTGACCCCTGCAGGAACCCCATTGCCTCCCCCGCCCTAGGGACCCCTCCCCATCTGACCCTGTCACCCCCCCAACCCCAGTTAGCATCGGCACTTATCCCATTATCCTCCCTACCTGACACTGGCACTTACCCCATAACGCTCCCACCCCAGAGCCCAAAGGAGCCCCCTCCCAATGTGACACCGGCCGTTCACCCCCCACCCCAGGGGCGAGCTGTGGATTTGTGCAATATTTTACCCTGGGAAGGAGAATCTCTTCCTGATCCCCAGCTGGCTGTCAGCCTGGGCACAGGCGGGTTTGCTTTGCATGGCCCTTTGCAGGCACCAGAGCTCACCGGGAAGGTGCATAAGAGGCACCGAGAGGGCAGCCGTGTCCACGTTGCTCCAGCAGGTAGATGGTTGGACAGGAATTGGGGACAGACTCAGGGGAAGGGGCTAGCGGTGGGTCTGGGATCTGGGCGGGGGGGGTGGGGGGGCTGCATGTTAGCTAGCAGAGATCAATCATTTTCCATTCGTTAGCCGGGGGGCTGAGGGAGGGGGGTTTGTAACCTTTTAAACTAGGGAACAAAACAAATGTGAAAATATTTACTACTAAAAAGGAAGCAATATTTAAGTAGCATCTTGCACTGAATCTCGGAGGTGAGATGAGAGGCAGAGAGGCAGGGCCGGGAGAGCCGGCCCTTTTACATGGGTCGGGCCAGATCCTGCGCTGGGGTCAATAGGCATTGCTCCGCCCCCGTGGGGAGCTCCGCCCATTCCTGCCAGCTGTGGGAGCGTCCCGAATGGTTCTGGGATCTTTTGTGTCGAACAAAACTTGCTGCTGTAGCCTATGACGGGGGTGTTGCATATCAAACTTTGCAAAGGGAGGCGGGAGGAGGGCTCGGGAGGTGGTTTTTGTGCCAAAATATTTGTCTGTCTTTTTCGATACATGCCTACATAGAGTGCCTGGGACAGCCCTCACTGGAAATGCCAAGGTCAGAGCAGGGCTGCAAAGGGGCACACCAGCTCACAGAGGGATTACCCGATTTAACCCCAAAACTACTCCGGTGGCCCAAGGCTATTCTGGAAAACCTACCCCATTGCTGGGTAATACAATTCTGGGGTGTTTTTAACATGGCATCCTCGTTAAAAAGACTACCGCCATATCCGAAAACACCACAGTAACACCACCCCAGTAACGCTACGATAACCGGTAATGTTTTCAGAAAGATACCCGAATAAAAGAACTACACCAATACCCTATAATACTACAACACCCCGAAATACTTCAGTAACACTACGATAACCCAGAGTGTTTTCCTACAGGCACCCGTCCAAAAATGCTCTGGTAATAGGCTAAAGTACTTCAATAGCATTAACTTGAGCTTTCAGTCACTGTTGTAGCAGGCTAGAAGGATACCTTTGTAAAGTGAAATGTTCCAGCATTCTTCAATACAGTACTGTCCCAAATACTGGAATAAATAGAATTAGTCGCAGTTGGTTAGAACCGAAAATGGGAGTTATTTTTAAGTTCTTAACACAAAACCATTTGGGTTTGCTTGACATGTCTAATTTGGGGGGAAATTTTTCTAAAGATACTTTTCATGAACTCCCGCCCCCCAATTTTGACTTGCCATGTTTTCATCCAGCCCCTTTGGATTGACCAGCTTCCTCGCAAGGTGGAATAGATTAGGCAACATCAAAAAGGTATTTTCCTGAAATTGCCCATATTTAAAAAAAAATACCAACAATTATTATTATTGTTATTAGATGTAGAGCCCAGTTGGGGCCCAGGACCCCCTTGTGCCAGGTGCTGTACGTTTTTATTACTATTAGGTGTATGATGGTAGCATCTGGGAGTCCCAGTCATGGACCAGATCTGCCATGGACACAGAACAGAAAGACGGCGGCTGCCACTATTAAAAAAACTACCCGGGCAATTAGGAAGATGAAAAATCTGTCAGTTTCCAAATGTGACGGGACAAAAATACCTTCCAAATTTTCCAAATCCCAGTGAAATTTACACAACATTTCCTCCCCGCCCCCGCTGGTGGAGCTAGCCTAGAGTGAGATGTGGCATTTGGGGCTAACACTTTAAAGTGCAATGGTGTTTTGGATGAATGCTAGGATACCTGAATCAAAAATACTACAGCATCCTTCACCAAGCTCGCCCCAAATACTGCAGCAATGTTACTATGAAGGGCGTCATATTCAGACTATTACTCTACAACGCTGGAGTATTTTGGATCCTCCCTGTACAGTGCTAGGAGACGCTTCTAAAAATACTGTAGCATTGTTCATTAACCCAGCAAAATGCTGCAGTAACATTACTATGAATTGTACCCGACAGTGCTGTAGTGTTTGGGATCACCAACAGAATGCTATAAATCTACTGTTATACTCCGCTATTCATCAATGATACTAGTGTATTTTGGGGTCATTCCTGTAGAATGTTGTAAGATGCCCTCATAAAAGACTCCTCTTGCAAATCATTACTCCAGCACTCACCAGGAAGCTCTCAAAATGTTGTAGTAACATTGTTTCAAGGTGCAGCATTTGACGGGGTTGTTACTCAAATACTGGAGTGTTTGTGGCTCATCAGTAAAGGCAGTGAGGCTGAACGGGTAGAGAATTGGAGTAGAACTGGGTTCTGTTCCCAGCTTGGCCTGCTGGGGGACATTGGGCGTCCCAGCCCTGTGCCTCAGTTTCCCCATTTGTATAATGGGCATAAAGGTAGCGACCTCTTCTGCAGAGCACTTTGAGCTCTACAGAAGTAATGGGCTATACAAAAACTAGGTGGTATTTATTGCGCAAAGCAAACCCTTAGAAAATACTAGTGTTCACCAGGACGCCCCAAAATACTGCAGCAAGGTGTAGCATCTTGGGGCTAATATGGAGTATTCCAGGCCATTCCTGAGGGGATCCGTTCCCTATGCGGCATCTATCTGAAAAAGACCCGACCGTTTTTTTGAAGTGCCAAACTTTTTATTTATAGAGAACATGCAGCTATTAAAGGGGGGGGGGGATGAAGTTTTTAGATGTTCTACAAGATTTAAAAAAAAATTAAAAAAGGGAAAAAAAGAAAATAGAAAAAGAGGCGTAAACGATAGATCATGTTAGTGGATCTGAACCCTGGGTCCTTTCTTAGCGGCTTTTAAAGAAAATTAAATAAAATCATAAAAAAAATAGCATAATAAACTAAAAGAGAGAGTCCTAGGGCCAGGTTGCCCAAGGGCTTTAGACACCCATCTGCATCGTTAGGTACCTAAAGCCCTTCGGCAACCTGGGCCCAGGTCTCTGGGCTATCGCCTCAGCGACTAGGAAGTGAGACATCTCCATCGACAACGGTTTGCTGGCCCCGTGGCGTCCTGCCTCGCGGCTCCAGGGGACGCCAATGCAGTGTCTTGTATCCCGTCCCCCCGGCCCTGCTGCTGTCTTGTGGCACAGGAGGTGGGGGCAAGGGCTGCACTCGGCGGGCTGCACCTTAACCCGGGGTGTTGAGCTACTGGAGGGGAGTCGGGGCCACTCTTAACTTGGGTGGCTCAAGGGCGCGGGGACCGGAGGAGGGCGGCAGAGGCTGGAATTTATGGGGCGGGGAGATGAGCGAGGGGCCCTTGGAAATCGACCTGGGGCTGCCGTCGGTGCTGGCCGGGGGCTGCTTGGAAGCGGGAGAGCTGGCCTGCCTGCCACGCATGGGGCGCTCACCCAGCCAGCAGGCCCCTCCAGCCCCTCTAGTTTAGGCTTTATCTAGTCCCGATGCCTCCGCGTGCATCAAAGCCAGGACTGTGGGGGGCGGAGGGGGAGGGGAAGATCCCAATTCCCCATTGGCATGTGGGGGGCTTTGGGGAGATCAGCTCCCTGCCCAACTGGTGCAGAAGCCACCTCTTCCTCCCCAGGTCCCTCCCAGGCCGGAGTGCCAGCCAGGGACTGGGGCTGGGCCCGGCCTGGTTGTGGGCCCCCTCTCCCTTTTCCCACCCTTCCCCCTATCTAAACAGCAGCGGTTCTTGAATGTGATGGTTCCCTCCTGGACCCGCTTCTCCCCCACCCCATTCCGGCTCCGGGAGCCTTCGCAGTGCCAAATGGAAGTCGTCTTTCCTCTTCCCCATCCTGCTCGGAAGGGCAGCAGCGGTGGAGGCAGAGCCAGGCTGTCCCCGCTCTCCCCGGCCTCCACCCTCAGCGGAACGTGGGGGGCGCTCTCGGGGCAGGAGGGCGAATCTGATTTGCTGAGCCCCGGCGCCCTCCCTTCCCCACCCCTCTTGTATTTAAAGGCAATAAAGTCTGAGACTCAAACAGGAGGGGCGGGAGTTGGGGGGGAAGCGGGTGGGATTTGCTCTGAGCCCGATCCGGGTCCCCCTGTGCTGTGGGTGAACTCTTTAGGACACGGCATCTCTCTGGGAGTGTACCACGCGCCCTGGGGGTGGGGGGAGTGCAGGATCTCAGCTGGGAGGGGGGGACAGACACCCCTGTCTTGTTTCCATTTGCTCACCAGTACCTGTTCCCTCGCATTTACCATGTCACTGTTTGATCTCCCAGAACGTGATATTGACCAGAGCAGAAGGAGGCACCAACACCTCTGTCCCCGATCTCTGTGTTTGTCTCTCCTGCCTCCTCTCTCCAGTGCCAAGCAGTTCCCGATCATCCTAACTCCCTTTTAATTTCTGTCCGGACATCCATTCGGAGCACCCCTCCATACACATCGATGAGTTCAGACACACTCGCAACACACAAATCTCTATAAATATATATAGGCCAACTATATATATCTATATATCAAAAAGCTAATCAGCGAGGGACTAAAGACACAGTAGCCGGCTACCTCGGGACTGCTTTTCTAAATCCACACTCATCTTCTGTGCATCGAGAACATTTCTAAGCTGGTTGCTTTTCAGAGACAACCTGTCACCAAACTCTGCCTCATCTGAACGGGATTCATCTCGAATTTTTGTCGCTGCTGCGGAGAGCCATCCTGTTTCCAACCACCGTCTCCTGAACTTCTGACCTCCACCCCACCCTCATCTTGAACTTTTTAATGCCCCACTCCTCCCCACCCCCCTTTTCTGTGTCCATCAAATCTGTTTTCTGGATCCCCCCCATCTTCCATGTTAAAAAGACCAACAAAGCAATTCTATATCTGATAATTCTCTTTCTAGAGCTATAGATATAGAAAGGAAGCGAAGCAAAGACTGTTGACTGGCCGCACGTCGGCTATTAACCTGGACGATCAGAGATCATCTCATTTTTCCCAGGGATGTGGGGTGGGGAATGATTTTTTCCCCCCTTCCCTTTAATCTCATTGCTTCATTGTAAATACTCAGTTTTGTTCAATTGTCAGAGGGGGAAACATTTTGTGTTTGACGTCCAAGAGGAGCTGGTGCATAAAAATGTTGGTGCTTGGATGGCGAGTGTGGGGCGAAGCTGTCTCAGAGAGAGAGAGGCTCCCGAGGGAAAGGAAGCAAGGCCTGTGACCCTAACTGTCAGCCCCACGGCCGTTCCTGCATCCAGCCATTGCAAATGGACTGACACGCAGCCCTGAGCTCAGCTAGAGGGGTGTCTCTGAACAGATGAAATTCTTTAGCTCCCTGGCGCATCACTAAACCAGCTTCGCAGCTAGGGTGAATCCAGCGGTTCTACTGATGCCCAGGCGGCTGTGTTGACAGGTCCCAGCTGGGGAAGGCCAGAGACCCAGGAAGAATAGCTGCTCTCGTTTCTTCTCAAGGGGACGGGGAAGCGAGGTGAGGCAGGGACGAAACCGGGCAGGCCTTGCTGATGGATTTCCTGCACCGAAAGTGGGTGGTTTGAGTGGGCTGGGAGTCAGGACTTTTGGGGTCTGTTCCCAGCTCCGGGAGTTAGGATAGCGTAGGCACTAGAAGAGTGGGCACAGGAAGCCAGGTGTCTGGGGATCTGCTGCCCCCTAGGAGGGCAGCGGGGTTTAGTGGATAGAACAGGGGGAAGCAGAGAGGTTTCGGCGACCGGGTCACGACCCCAATAGCCATTTCAGCGCCCAAACAACGGCCAGATCTAGATGCTTAAGTCAAAGTCAAATGCAAGTTATGTGAAAGTGAAGGGCCTGAGATCTATGATCTCTTCTGGCCTTCAACTCCCTGAATTTTTCTTGGATGGCAAAGCCCGTCCCAGGGAGACAGCTGATCGCTTCCCCGGCCCCACAGCAGAAGAATTCTGGAACTCTCCAAGCCCAGCACGTTTTATGAAACAGCCTCTGGTCATTTTTTCTCCCTCTCCATTGACTCTCTCTTTAACGACCTATTTATTTGAATCATTCTTTATTATTTTTTTTTCTGGGCACGGGTGGGGGGTGGGAGGGGGGGTGATCTGCTAAAGGGAAGGGTCGAGACTATGTGTCATTGTTTTAAAGAGCCAAGACCTCCATTACCATGGCTAAGTAGCGAAATCTGAGTGTTCCGGTAGGTTTGTGTGTGTAAAGTTGTGTATTAACTTGTGCTTAGTGGAGTCAGCATTTTTAGTGCTTAATACTATTAACTCATTTCTGTCATGATAAATGTTCATTCACGGCATCACTTCCGTCTTCTGTTGTCGTTTTTTCTTTGCATTTCACGACACTTTTAACCCATTACTAATGGAGCGAGGCTGGCAGGGTTGGGGGGTGGAGGGGAACTGGAGCCCCATCCCAGGCCAGGATGCCACTGGGTGGGAGGGGGCGGAGGGAGCAGAGGTAGGCAGTGGGGAGGGGCAAAGCCCCACAGTGGTATTGGTAGCACTCTGGGACAGATTGATCAAAGTGTTTCGTGCTGCTGATTGGTGACGTATTGAGGACTCTAGGCCAGATCCTCCATGGGCGGGAATCAGCAGAGCGCCAGTGAAGTAGATGAATTGGTGCCGATTGACACCGGCTGGGGATCTGGCCCATTGACTCCAACGGCGCTATGGCCCATTGACACCAGCTGGGATCTGGCCCATTGACTCCAATGGAGTGACGGCCGATTGACACTAGCTGGGATCTGGCCCATTGACTCCAATGGAGTGACGGCCGATTGACACTAGCTGGGATCTGGCCCATTGACTCCAATGGAGCTATGGCCAATTGACACCGGCTGGCTCCCTCCTCAGCTCAGCAACGACAGATCCCAGACAGCAGCAGGGCAACCCGCCCCTGCCCTCGCTCCCAGCCGTGTGCCCATGGAACCCCTGTCACGGCTGCCTGCTCTGGGGCTGGGGTTTGTCGCCTGCTGTCGCGGCCTGGGCTGAGGACTCCGCCCCCCAGCTGGTTTTGCCCAGACAGAGAGGTGGGTTTTCAGCTGCAGGGCTGGGCTCTGAGAGCGCAAGGCGGGTGGCTCTGTGCTTCGGTGCCATCCCCATGGCTCTGGCCACAACACAGCCGGGCACGGCCCTGCGTGGGGTGCCCTGATCAGGGCTTCAGTCCCCACCCCCGCCCTGGCCTTGTGTGTCCCCCACATCCCTCCGCCTGCACACACACTGCTGGAAACCCAGGGCACCAGTGCCCCTTGGGACAGAGCAGAGAGGAGCCATGCTCCAAGCTCACTCAGCAGCCCCCCCTACAGGTGCCCAGAGGGAGGGGCAGCCTGGTGGTTAAAGCACAGACCAGGGAGGCAGAACTCCTTGGCTTCTCTCCCCAGCTCTGAGAGAGGAGGGGGGTCTAGTGGTAAGAGCAGGGGGCTGGGAGCCAGGACTCCTGGGTTCTTTCCCAGTTCCGCCACCGCCTCCCCAGGTGACGGTACCAAGTCACTTCCCTTCTCTGGGCAGGGGCGGGCGGAAGTCATCGCTGACGCTTGCGTGCGTTGGGGAGGCTCAGGGTGGCAATTAGAAGCAATGGGCTGTGGTGGGCTGGGCTGGCTGGTTCCAGTCTCACCTGGGAAGTGGGGGCGTGTCTGGCACGGCCGCCCCCCAGGCTGGCACAAGGAGAGCATGGGCTCCCGAGGGGGTGTCACGGGGAACATGGGGGGCAAGGACGCGAGCGAAGGGTACAGGGGCCCTGCCCATTGCTGCTGTCACCATGTGCCACATCCCAGAGCCCAGCTGGGTAGCTCGGTCTGCAGACGTGCGCTCTCCCTGGGGGCACTGCCCGGTCTAACCCAGCACCCCAGGGGGTTGGAACGGCACCATGCCCAACCCCCCTGGCGCACGACTGCCAGGGGATCACGTGTCTCTGTCCACATGCAGCCGTGCCAGCCCCCTGGGATGGGCGGGGGGCAAATACGCCCTTTAGTGCCCGGTGGTGCTGGGGGATCCTTCCCAGCCAGGGCAGCTGGGGTCTTGGTTTGGGGATGCTGGCAGAGGGAATCCAGAGAAGGCAGCAGCCTCAGTGGGTGGGAAAAGCGGGGCCCTGCTCCCCCACCCTCCATTCCCAGGGGACAGGGGTTTCTGATTGGCAGGAGGGGGGTAGGGAGAGACACCCTCTTGGATGGCAGGCCCATTCCCTCCCGCCTTTGCTCATCCTCATGACTACAATCCCGATTGAGCCCCCTTCTGACACCCCCCCCCACCATTGTTTTTCCATCCAGCATGCAGGGCGGCTCCATCAGCACCTCCCCTCCCCATCTCTGCTGTCTGTGAGCCATTCCCCCCCGCCGCGGCACCCGCGGGCCGCGCCAATACTCACCCCCACCTCGTTTGGGTGCTTATGTCAAACCTGCAAAGCGGGGTGAGGGGGGAATCTCTGACCTGCTCCGCAGTCCCCTGGGGGCTGGCACCCCAGCTGGGTTCTCGATGCCACTGGTGGAGTCCATTGCAGTGCAGAATTGAGCCCAGCCGGGGCTGTGTCGCCCCCTGCAGGGCAGAAGGGGAAGACACCCACAATGGGGTCAGTAAAGTGGCCGTGGGGGACATGGGTTATAAAGTCACTAGGCCAACCTGTGACTGGAGGGACCCATGGGGTAGGGGTCGGTTTGGAGATGGAGGTGGGGTGTGGGTGGGTATTTGGGGTAGGATTGAGACTCAGGCACCATCAGGCCAACGGGCCCAGGGCTGGATCACCGAGCAGGGGAGGGCCACGAGCCAACTGTGCTGGCAGGTGAGTGAAAAGACGTGTCCAGGGCCCTGTAGCGCCAAAGCACATGCCCAGCTTCAGCACCACGGGAGTGCAGCTGCCACCGGGGGGCAGCCCAGGACGAGCAACGAGGCCGGAATTTGCCCTAAGACACCATAAGGAGCCCCTGGGTTTTACGGATGGTGACATTGGAAGTGTCCGGCTCTGCCCCAAAAGGCAGCGCTGGGCCAGAGGGCACTGGGGGGTTCTTGGCCCCCCCTTCAGCTTTGAGCCTGGCACTCCCGTGCCAGGCTGTGCAGCAACAGGGAAGAGAGCAAGAGACACAGACGCTGCTAAACAGAGCAACCCAGGCCTTCATCTGGGGTAAACTCCAATGACTCCAATGGAGCTACGGCCCATTGACACCAGCTGGGATCTGGCCCATTGACTCCAATGGAGCTACAGCCCATTGACCCCAGCTGGGATCTGGGCCATTGACTCCAATGGCACCACAGCCCATTGACACCAGCTGGGATCTGGCCCATTGACTCCAATGGAGCTACAGCCCATTGACCCCAGCTGGGATCTGGCCCATTGACTCCAATGGCACCACAGCCCATTGACCCCAGCTGGGATCTGGCCCATTGACTTCAATGGAGCTATGGCCCATTGACACCAGCTGGGATCTGGCCCATTGACCCCAATGGAGCTACGGCCCATTGACACTAGCTGGGATCTGCCCATTGACTCCAATGGAGCTACGGCCCATTGACACCAGCTGGGATCTGGCCCATTGACTTCAATGGAGCTATGGCCCATTGACACCAGCTGGGATCTGGCCCATTGACCCCAATGGAGCTACGGCCCATTGACCCCAGCTGGGATCTGGCCCCATTGACTCCAATGGAGCTACGGCCCATTGACACCAGCTGGGATCTGGCCCATTGACTCCAATGGAGCTACGGCCCATTGACACCAGCTGGGATCTGGCCCATTGACTCCAATGGCGCCACGGCCCATTGACCCCAGCTGGGATCTGGCCCATTGACTTCAATGGAGCTATGGCCCATTGACACCAGCTGGGATCTGGCCCATTGACCCCAATGGAGCTACGGCCCATTGACACTAGCTGGGATCTGGCCCATTGACTCCAATGGAGCTATGGCCCATTGACCCCAGCTGGGATCTGGCCCATTGACTCCAATGGAGCTACGGCCCATTGACCCCAGCTGGGATCTGGGCCATTGACTCCAATGGCACCACAGCCCATTGACACCAGCTGGGATCTGGCCCATTGACTCCAATGGCGCCACGGCCCATTGACACCAGCTGGGATCTGGCCCATTGACTCCAATGGCACCACAGCCCATTGACCCCAGCTGGGATCTGGCCCATTGACTTCAATGGAGCTATGGCCCATTGACACCAGCTGGGATCTGGCCCATTGACCCCAATGGAGCTACGGCCCATTGACACTAGCTGGGATCTGGCCCATTGACTCCAATGGAGCTACGGCCCATTGACACCAGCTGGGATCTGGCCCATTGACTCCAATGGAGCTACGGCCCATTGACACCAGCTGGGATTTGGCCCATTGACTCCAATGGCGCCACGGCCCATTGACCCCAGCTGGGATCTGGCCCATTGACTTCAATGGAGCTATGGCCCATTGACACCAGCTGGGATCTGGCCCATTGACCCCAATGGAGCTACGGCCCATTGACACTATCTGGGATCTGGCCCATTGACTCCAATGGAGCTACGGCCCATTGACCCCAGCTGGGATCTGGCCCATTGACTCCAATGGAGCTACGGCCCATTGACCCCAGCTGGGATCTGGCCCATTGACTCCAATGGAGCCATGGCCCATTGACACCAGCTGAGATCTGGCCCATTGACTCCAATGGAGCTACGGCCCATTGACACCAGCTGGGATCTGGCCCATTGACCCCAATGGAGCTACGGCCCATTGACACCAGCTGGGATCTGGCCCATTGACTCCAACAGTTAGGCTCAGCGGTATCGGGTTGGAGCCCCCTCACAGGTATCGGGAGAGACCCCTCCCCCTCTCCCTGCCCCTGAAATCAACGGGGCTAATGGGGCATTGGCCATGGTAGGATGGGCCCATTTGGGTGGGAAGGTGGCGCTTGCTGCCCCCTAGTGGTGTCACTGCACATGGATGAGGCCCAAGTGTTTGGGGGCTGCTTCCTCCCTGGCTGCATGGGACGGGGCTGCAGAGGGGGTCACTCACATCCTGCTGGTGGGAGGGGGAAAGGGGGAGGGCAGGAAGGCAGCCATACCCCAGGGCCGAGCTAGCTCACCTGGAGAGCCAGGGGCCCAAGGGGGCTGGGAATGGACCTGGGAATGCCCCTGGTGGCTTGGCTCTCACCTGGCTGGCTGTCTCCACGAAATGAGTTCACTGGGGCTCATCCCAAGACGCCTTGGGTGGCTGCCCCCCGCCATGGGGAGCACTCTCCAGTGATTGCAGTGGGGTCTCCCAGGCCTTGGGGCTGGATTGAGAGTCCAGGAGACTGATTTTTCTGTGTGTCCTCCAGACACCCTCCCCTGCCCTAGGGCCTCCCTTCCAGCGTGGTGGTGGGGAGCTGTGCTGGGGCTGTCAGAGATGGGGGCCACCACTGGCACATTGTAAAGTCGGTGCCCGTGGTAGGGACCCCTCTCCCTGGGCTGAGAACCCCCCAAAATTGCTTTGTACAAGAGGCACCAAGCGGCTGCCCCCCAGAACCTCACACTGCCCCCTGATCTTTACCCCCCACTCCTGCTCTCCCTCCCCAGCTCTCCCACTGCCCATGTCCCCTCCCCTGCTCCCCCTCCAGGGAGAACCACCAGCCACAAGCTCCCTCTGGTTGCCCTATGACATCATGGGTGACATCACAAGGAAAGGAACCTTCAGAGGGGGGCCCTGGACACGGAGGGTGACCCCGCAGAGGGGCTGGGTCAGGGAGGTGGCATCTTGGTGGCCAGGTAATAAACCGCCTTGCAGGCCCCGGGGAGAGGTTTCATGGGAGCCCCATCACCTGGGCTGTTCAGAACCAGGCTGGGCCCAGCCCTGGGGAATAGGCTATCGGGGACCATCCTGCCCCAGGTGGGGATGGGCTAAGCGGGCCTGAGGAGGGTGTCTCCATCTCTGCTGGGATCCTGCTCCAGGTGTGGGGTGGGCCCTGAGGGGGCATCTCCCTCTCATTCACTGGGACGAGGCTAACGGGAAGGGACCCAATAGGCCGTGTGGGCGAGATGGCCCAATAGGCCGCCCCATTCTCGAACGTCCCTGGGTCGGTTGGTCTCAGACAGGGAGTCACTGACGGCTGCTGGTCTCGGTGACACGGACATCTGAACCGCAGGGAGCTGGCCCAAGACCCACCTATGTCCTGTCATAGGAGTGGCCAACTGGCCACCAGATTTCAGTGGCTTGGGTCCCTCATGGGCTGGGGCCCAGCTGGTGGCCTAAGGGAGAAGAGCTCTGTCCCCGTCCCGCAGGTTCGCTGCTTCCAAGGAGAACTCAGAGATGGTTTTTTATCTTAAGCTTCCAGCAGCTCCCTGCTGTGTCCTGGGCCCTGCCTGTTTGCTGAAGGATTAGGGGTGACTAGCTCACAGTGGAATAATTGTGGGGGCTCAGGGCTGATCTGACACCCCCCACCCCTCCCCACTGTTCTCTGCACAGCGCTCCGGCATGGCTGGGAGGGGAGGCAGCAGGATGGCCTCCTTGGAGCGGCGCAATCAAGCCCTGGTGAGTATTCCCCCGTCCTGCTCCGGATCCACTGGTGTCCTCAAAGAACCTCAGTTTCCCCTTCTGGCGATAATGGCTCAGCCATGGCGGAGGAGGGAGTTATAGGGGAACTTTGGACCCGGCTCCCCATCCAGCCTTACTGACCTCTGTTCTCTCCCTCCCGGACAACCCTCCCCCAGATGGAGAAGATTAAATCCCTGCAAGTAGCCAACGCCAACCTGCGGTACATGGTGAGTCCTCCAGCCTCTGCCCCGGGAGCAGCCCAGGCTCCCCTCACCCTGCTGGGGGTGGGGGTGGGGGTGGGGTGGGTTTGGTGGGCTGGCAGCTTTAATTCATATGCCTGAGTTGTAGCCCCAGCGTGCCGATGCCCAGACAGTTCTGTGGCCAATGCCCAGGCTGGGGGTCAGACCTGACAGATCCCCCAGCTAACGCCCAGACTGGCGATCCGCCCCGCCACAGCGGGGTGTTCTTCAAGGACGATAGCAAACGCAGTGGCCGTTCCCCCTGTCGCTAAGCTGGCCTGTCTGCCCTTGTCCCTACAGAATTTGCGGTTGAAGGAGGAGAACGAAGGTGAGAGGATGCAGCCTGTCGGGGTGTCCTGGGCCTAGCTGAGGCCTCCAGGTTGGCATGATCAGTAGGCAACGGCCCTGTCTGGGGTTAGAGACGGTGTTGGACTCTAACCAGGGCACCAGACCTCCTTCCGCCTGTGTCCTGGGCTCTCCAGCCCTGCTGTTTGCCAGCACCCACCTGGGGCAGAGACATCAGTGGCCAGCCTGGGTTTGTGGGACTACTCTGGGGGCCCACACAACCACAGCTGCTGCCCTGGGTTTGGGTGACTGTCACCCACTGGTGAGTGGGTGTTGCAGGGCACGCGCTGTGCTGATCCACAAAGGCGAGGAGTCTGTTACAAGCTCTGGAAGTCCCTGGTCCAAGCCCTGGTATGATGGTAGCGATCATATTACTACTGAAGGGCCTGAATAACCTTAACTCTGCCCTGGGTTTGGGTTACTATTTCTGAGGCCTACACAACCTTAACTGAAGTTAAGTCTATACATTTACAGTTTATAAGTATCTACATGGGGAACAAATATTTACTAATGCGCTCTTCAGTCTAGCAGAGGAAGGTCTAACACAATCCAATGGCTGGAAGTTGTAGCTAGACAAACTCAGCCTGGACATAAGGCATCAGCGTTGAGCAGTAAGTGTGATTAATCCTTGGAACAATTTACCAAGGGTCGTTTGGATTCTCCATCACTGTTTAAATCAAGATTGGAGAGACAAGGTGGGAGAGGTAATATCTGTTATTGGACCAATACGGTCTCTCTAATACTGTGGGATCAATATGGCTATAACAACACTACATACAGCAAGCTGTTTTTCTAAAAGATCTGCTCTAGGAATTATTTGAGGGGAAGTTCTCCAGCTGGGTTATCCAGGGGCTCGGACTAGATGATCACAGTGGTCCCTTCTGGCCTTGGAACCAATGAATCTATGAACTCTGCCCTTGGGTTTGCATTACTGTTTTTGGGGCCTCCATAACCTTAACTCTGCCCCTAGATTACCGGCCCATCCCACAGTGGTCAATGGTAGCTTTTCCTTTGTCTCTGAAGAGAGCCAAGCTGGGCATCCAACTGCGATTGGATGGGGGATGATTTTGTACCATTAGAGACCTAAATTCACAGAGCACCCTGGAATTCACAGCTGGAACAGATAGAAGTTTGGGATTTCCCTTCCACAGGGGATACCGACGTTTCAAAATTTGAGAACAAACTTTTTTGAAATGTCCCATTGTGTGAAATTTAAAAAAATATAATCATGCCAGGCCAGCCGACGTGCTCCTTTTGGGTAACATCAAAAGGCTTTGTTCCGATTTTGACCTTTAAAAAAATCCATCATGTCAAATATCTCTATAAAACGGAACGGGAATGTTTCTGAAAGGCCCTTGTGGCAACGGGACGAGGTTCGTCTCTTCCTCTCCACAAATATTGTTTTATATTGCAGTATGTTGGTAATTCACAACTACTATAAAATCAGTCCTGCTGCTTGTCAGAACGTCAGAAATGAAAATCTGTCGCAATCTGGAGGAAAGATCTGAGGTCAGAGGGCGTTTTCCAACGGACAAATGCCCAGTTGGAAATTTTTTGTAGATTCCTAGATGCTAAGGCCAGAAGGGACAGTTGTGATCATCAGGCCCAGTGGCTCTCAACCTTTCCAGACGCCTGTACCCCTTTCAGGAGTCTGATTTCTCTTGCGTACCCCAAGTTTTACCTCACTTAAAAATGACTTGCTTACAAAATCAGATCTACAAATACAAAAGCATCAATCCACACTGTTACTGACCAATTGCTGAGTTTCTCGTTGCATTCTAAAAGAAATCGATTGGAATATAAATATTGTACTTACATTTCAGTGTGTAGTAAATAGAACGGTATAAACCATTGTCGTTTGTACTGACTTCGCTAGAACGTTTATGTAACCTGTTGTAAAACGAGGCCAATATTTAGATGAGTTGATGTACCCCCTGGAAGACCTCTGTGTACTCCCAGGGGGATGTGTGAGACCCCTGTGTACCCCCAGGGGGACGTGTGCCCCTGGTTGAGAACCACTGATTTAATCTGAGCTCCTGGACAACATAGGCCAGAGACGTGCCCCGCAATAATTCCAACAGCAGGTTTTTTAGAAAAACATCCAATCCTGATTTTAAAATGGTCAGTGCTGGGGAACCCAGCCTGCTCCTCGGTAAATTGTTTGGGGTGGATTCTCCAGCGCTGGCCCTGTTTAAATCAAGCGGGGATGTCTTTCTAACAGATCTGCTCCAGGAATTATTGGGGGAGGGGGCAGGCTAGATGATCAGTGCTCTCCTCTGGCCTTGGAGTCTATGAACAAAACCTATGTTGGCCACTAGACCCCGCTCCTGGCCGGAGACAAACCAGCTCCTTGGCCACGTGACCAGCGCTGGGGAGGCTGAATGCAGCTGGCTCTGTACGATGCCACACATGTTGGTAACAGCTTCACTCTTTCATCCCCTTGCCCCAGTCTTCAAGTCAACAGAGGAAATCCTTCTCAGGTACGTGAGGCCCCGTCAACCCGATCCCTGGGCCGGATCCCCCCGGGTTCACCCCTTTACCCCCAGATCTGGTCCTTGTCTCTAAAAGGGGCTGCACATTCTAGAGATGATTGGCGGGGGGTCGCGGGGGGGGGAGTGTAGAATTATGGCCAGTCTGCCCTAGTGGCCAGAGCTCTGGACTGAGACTCAAGGGACTTGGCTCTGCCTCTGGCCTCCAGCCTTGGGCAAGTCATGTCCCCATTCCGTGCCTCAATTTCTCCCTCTGTATAATGGGGACAATGACACTGCCCTCCTTTGGAAAGCCCTATATGGGAGCTAGGGCTTGTCATTATTTAAGGTCCAGATGGCAGTGGAATAAATATGATACCCAGGGGCCAGTTCAGTGTGTCCCAGAGATGTGAGTGGTCTAGGGCAGTGGTCTCCAAGGAGGAGCGCTTTTTTTCTTCTTCTTCTTCTTCGTCAGTTCGGGCGGGAGTCCAAGCGGCATTTTTGTTGTTGTTGTTGTTGTTGCTTTGGCAAAAATGGTAGAGCCGGCGCGGCGGGGGTGCGTGCTCAAAACATTTTTACTGATAGGGGTGCGCGACCGAAAAAGTTTGGAGACCACTAGTCTAGGGGTTAGAGCAGTGGTGGGTGGGAGGTAGGACTCCTGGGTTCTATCCCCAGCTCTGGGAGGGGAGTGGGGTTTAGGGGTTAGAGCAGGGTGGCTGGGAGCCAGGACTCCTGGGTTCTAGCCCCAGCTCTGGGAGGGGAGTGGGATCTAATGGTTAAAGCAGGGTGGCTGGGAGCCAGGACTCCTGGGTTCTAGCCCCAGCTCTGGGAGGGGAGTGGGGTCTAATGGTTAAAGCAGTGGGGCCTGAGAGTCAGGACTATCTAGCTATTAGAGCAGGCAACAGGCATCTAACCTTGATGGAAGCCAAATCAGGAGTGTGAAAACTCCCTAGGTATCATCTCAAGGGAAGAATGGGGGGTAGCAGAGAGCGCCCTTGCCCTCAGGCATAGAGCTTTCCAGCTACACAATCCCATACACCCTGGGGGGCAGCACTGTCAAGGGACAGCGCCCCCTGCTGAGCCCCCCTCCCTGCAGCACAGCGCCCCCTACAGCAATGCCGCGGTCAGCACTGGCTGTGTGGGGTGGGCCCGTGTGAGCGTGCCCAGTGTGGCGCAGGAGGGACGGGATTGTGGACGCTTGCACTGAATTCCAGGGACAACGACAAGATCAAGCAGAAGATCATTCAGCTGACGGAGCTGCAGGAGAGCCTGGTGAGCGGGGTTCTGTGGGCGGGCATAGGGTCTGCCCCTGGGCCCAGCGCGGGGGGGAGGCTACACAGCCCTGGCATCACCTGGCATCCTACCAGCTCCACACACCGATCCACCCCACCTTCTTACCCCATCCCCCCAAGCCTGATCCTGCCAGGGGCTGGAGGCAGCCCCATGCTGGCCCTAACGCACCATCCCCTCTCCCTCAGGTCTGCTCCCAACTCGCAGCCCTGGGCTCATCTGCTGTGTGCCTGCCCCTTTAAATGCCCCTGCCCTGAGTAGGGGTGTTCCTTGCACCCTGTGATTCCTGCTCTAGGACCTTCTATGTAGCCCCCCTGCACCCTGCAGAGACACCAACCCGTCAAGAACCTGGATGAGAGCTCGCACCAGACGGCCTGGGGGCATTTACTGAGATAACTGGGGCTGGTTCCCAGCTCCCCCATACTGCTCCTGACTTAGGGGTAAAGTCACTTTGACCCACCTGTATTCTGGGCCCTGCCCCCAGTGTCCCTTAGAGCAGCCCTGAGGCTGCCCTAAATTATGCTCTGTCCCCTATGGGCCCTGAGAGGCAGAGAATAGCCACAGCGCAGTGCAATGGAGCGTGTTACCACAGGGGGCGCTCTGCTCTCCACACCCCATTGTCCTGACATGCTGGAGGGGCAGAGAACTCGGGTGGATAAAGATCCATAAAGCCCGCTTGCAGGTTTGGTGATGGACAGCGGCTCTCTTTCTCCTCTTCCAGCAAGACGAAATTTACATCCTGGAAGAGCAGCTGTGTAAGTACCCGACGGGGGGGGTCAGAGCCCCGGTTACTGGAACTCAGCTGAGCTCTGAAGCCAAGGGGACTAGGCCCAGGCTCGCCAGCTGAGGACCTGGCACACTAGCTCCTACCAGAGTGAACTGGGGAGGTGGGAGCAGAGGGTTGGATTTTACGCACCTTTCCTAGAAGTCAGAGGCCTTTCAGTTTGCTTAGTGCAGCCCGACCATGTTTTGTGGGGCAGGCTGGGTATTTGGTGGGGATCAAAGTCCAATTTTCACAAGTCCAGCAGGAGTCAGAGTCTGAAATTAACTTATTCCCAGGAGTAAGATGACTTGCCTCATTGTGCAGGCGCTGCCCACACACACAGTGACCGAGATCCAGGTCCCCATTGTGCCGGGCACTGCCCAGACACACAGTGACCGAGATCAGGGCCCCGTCGGGCCGGGCGCTGCCCACACACACAGTGACCGAGATCCAGGTCCCCATTGTGCCGGGCACTGCCCAGACACACAGTGACCGAGATCAGGGCCCCGTCGGGCCGGGCGCTGCCCACACACACAGTGACCGAGATCCAGGTCCCCATTGTGCCGGGCACTGCCCAGACACACAGTGACCGAGATCAGGGCCCCGTCGCGCCGGGCGCTGCCCAGACACACAGTGACCGAGATCAGGGCCCCGTCGGGCCGGGCGCTGCCCACACACACAGTGACCGAGATCCAGGTCCCCATTGTGCCGGGCACTGCCCAGACACACAGTGACCGAGATCAGGGCCCCGTCGCGCCGGGCGCTGCCCAGACACACAGTGACCGAGATCAGGGCCCCGTTACGCCGGGCGCCGCCCAGACACACAGTGACCGAGATCAGGGCCCCGTCGCGCCGGGCGCTGCCCAGACACACAGTGACCGAGATCGGGGCCCCGTCGCGCCGGGCGCTGCCCAGACACACAGTGACCGAGATCAGGGCCCCGTCGCGCCGGGCGCTGCCCAGACACACAATGACCGAGATCAGGGCCCCGTCGGGCCGGGCGCTGCCCAGACACACAATGACCGAGATCAGGGCCCCGTCGCGCCGGGCGCTGCCCAGACACACAGTGACCGAGATCAGGGCCCCGTCGGGCCGGGCGCTGCCCAGACACACAGTGACCGAGATCAGGGCCCCGTCGGGCCGGGCGCTGCCCAGACACACAGTGACCGAGATCAGGGCCCCGTCGGGCCGGGCGCTGCCCAGACACACAATGACCGAGATCAGGGCCCCGTCGCGCCGGGCGCTGCCCAGACACACAGTGACCGAGATCAGGGCCCCGTCGGGCTGGGCGCTGCCCAGACACACAGTGACCGAGATCAGGGTCCCGTCGCGCCGGGCGCTGCCCAGACACACAGTGACCGAGATCAGGGCCCCATCGCGCTGGGCGCTGCCCAGACACACAGTGACCGAGATCAGGGACCCGTCGCGCCGGGTGCTGCCCAGACACACAGCGACCGAGATCAGGGCCCCGTCGGGCCAGGTGCTGCGGACACAAAGTAACCAAAATCAGGGGCTCCCTGTTCCGGGCACTGAACAGACACATAGTAACAAGATCAGGATCTCGTTGTGTCGGGCACTGCCCAGATACATGGGCCTGTTTTGTACACAGATTTTGCGCATGGGTTAGGGATGTGAATTTTTTTTACCCATCTTGCTACACTGATACAACCCCTATTAGAGACACAGTGAGGCCTGGCCTACACTTAACATTTAGAGCAACGGAGCTACCGAGCTCAGGGGGTGTGAAAAATACACCCCCCTGAACGCCGCAGCTCTGCTGACCGAACCCCCAGGGGAGGTGGATTTCCTACAGCGCCGGGAAACTCCCATCTGTCGGTGCAGGCAGCAGCTACAGTGCAGGGCTACCACAGCGGGATAGCTACAGCACCAGAGCCGTGCCACTACCGCCTGCAGCGTAGACAAGCCCTTACGCTGGTAGAAAGATTCCTTATCCCCAGATCCCTGATCCCCCCTTCCCGTATGGAGATAGCTGTCCCGGCAGAAGCACGTCTCTACCAGTATAACTAGGGAGTTTGTACTCCTTTACCTACATCAGGTGAGTTACAGCTGTGTGACTTCAGTGTGTGGACAAGGTGACAGTGGGAGCCCTGCCCCATAGAGCTCGCAGTCTGAATGGACAGAGGGCGGGGTGGGGAAACTGAGGCACAGAGCATGGATGTGGTTTCCCCAAGGTCTGGGGCAGAGCTGGGAGGCGAAGCCAGCTCTCCCGAGTCGTAGTGCAGTGACTGATCCGAGACTTGGACACTGCCCACCACAGTCTATTTTACATTGATACTGGCCAGTTTCGCTGGCCTGGCCCCTGCAAGGGCAGGCGACGGGCCCCTCACTCAGGTGTTGGGTGCTCCCCCCAATGGAGGGGGCCCACGGACTCCAGTGCTGGGCTCGGCGGCCTGAACCCCTGAGGCTGTGACGCTGGGGCTGCTGGCACCAGACAGCCACGGACGTGATCTCAGGCCGAAACGTTGCCATTGGAATTTGAAAGCTCCATCCGTTCTGCAGCAACGTTTCCGGTCGGTTTTCGGTTCCCTAAAACCTTGGGGGTTGGTTCGTTTTTTTTTCAATCCAGGGCTAACTTGCCCTGCCAGCATCTCTGTAAATATCATGGGGACCTGAAGGAAAGGGGAACCGTGGCGTACCCTTCACTGCGGCTTGCGTGGGAAGGGTTCCCTCCAGCGAGCCGCGGCCGCAAAACGCGGAGGCAGAACAGAAAAGGCCAGAGCATGGCGCTGATTTCGCTGAGCCGCGGGGGCAGATCTGCAACTGGGGTAAAGCTGCACGGTGCTATTGGCTCCCGTAGGGCGGCGCCAGCGCACACCAGCTGGGGATCTGGCCATGGTGAAGTTGCAGGGCACCCGGGGAGATTGGAGGAGTGGGACAGGCAGGGGGACAAGCTGGGACGTAGACGGGATTGGGGGTTCTAGGATAGGGGGAAGGGGCGGAGAGCTGGTGAAGGAGACGACACAGCGCCAAGATCCCTGCAGCCAGCTGACCCCTGCTGTCCTGTGTGTCCTCTTCCAGGTGCCTGCACTTGCCGCGAAGGAAAAAGGTTTGAACTCTCCATTAAACTCTCCCTACCCAGCACTGAGATGGCAGCAGCCCCGCTCCCCTCTATTTCTGTCCCCCCAGCCTCCCTCCTCCCAGTCCAGCTCCGCACTGCCCCGGCATCCCCATGCGCCACCTTCTAGGGGTGGGATGCCGGGAGCGCAGTCCGGAGGCCCCAAAGGAGCAGTGCTGCGTGCACTAGTGACAGATGGGAGACTCGGAGCTGGGGTTCCCAGACCAGTGCCGAGGGCTACAAGCCGGAACGCGTCTCCCCTGGCTCAAACCCGCCGGATCCAATTCGCATCAAACTCCCCCCTGAATCCTCAGCCCTCAGGAGCCCTCGCAACGCGCTCTGCAGGCTGGCGGGAGAGTCTCCCCCAAAGGCCACTCTTGGCTTTAGAGTGTCAACCATCTGGGGCCCCCTAATGAACCTCCCCTGTGAGGGATGGCTTGCCCACCACAGGAATGCAGCCACCTCTGGGATGGGGCCCAGCAGCTGTTTATACCGGGAGCCCTGGCTCAGGAGGGAGATGCAGCCACCTCTGGGGTGGGGCCCAGCAGATGTTTAACAGGCACACGGCGCTTTAGGACAGGAAGTGCAGAAGCCTGTGTCCACGTGGAACGGCAAGAGGGCAGATGCGGACTCACACAATGTGAGAGCTGGCCGCAGGAGGGAGAAGCTCTGTTTGATAAGGCAGATTCGCTGCTGGTGTAAATTGGGGTCGTGGCATTATCATCTGGGGCTCAAGCTTTATGCCACACTGGGGTACACTGACTGGGAGGGGAGAGCGCCCCCTACTGAGCCCCCATCCTGCTCCCTGCAGCACAGCGCCCCCTGGTGCCACGCTGGGGCATTGGGGCTGGCACTGACCGTGAGGGGAGAGCGCCCCCTACTGAGCCCCCATCCTGCTCCCTGCAGCACAGCGCCCCCTGGTGCCACACTGGGGCATTGGGGCCGGCACTGACCACGAGGGGAGAGTGCCCCCTACTGAGCCCCCATCCTGCTCCCTGCAGCACAGCGCCCCCTGGTGCCACACTGGGCCATTGGGGCTGGCACTGACCGTGAGGGGAGAGCGCCCCCTACTGTCCCTTTTGGATCCTGAATCACAGCCTGTGAATGGGACGTACTTTACTAGCCTATTGGGGGGGGGGGGGGCTGCAGGGGACGTCTCCGGCCAACTCCTGACCCTTGTCCCTTTCTCTCTCTGCCCCCCCATGTCTCTCTGCAGAGAAGAAAATACAGAACCTTTCCACACGTGAGGGGCGAGCTGCCTGCTGAGGGAGCCGGGAGCCACCCCCCTCCGCGATGGACAAACCCAGCGGGAGCCCCGGCCTGTTCCACCGCCCGGACCCGGAATAAACTCCCCTCCCATCTGCCAAGGGTTGTGACGTGCATTGTGGGGCGGCTGGTGACGGGGCGCCCTGGGGCTGCTTCTCAGACCCCTCTGGCAGCATCAACGGGGCAGAAAGGGCTGATGGAGAATTGTCCAGTCATGGATTTACAGGGGCTGCTCTGTGCCCTGGTCTCTTTGGGGCTGGTTTATGCTTAAAACGTACCCAGGCGTAGCTCTGTTGGTCAGTGGTCTCCAGCCCTGCTCATAGGCGCCGACCCTGTGGGTGCTCTGGGGCTGGGGCGCCCACAGGGAAAAATTGGTGGGCGCTCTGCACCCACCGGCAGCTCCCCGCTCCACCCCCTGCCCCAGCTCACCTCTGCCTCCGCCTCCTCCCCTGAGTGTGTCACCGAGTCCTGCTTCTCCCCCGTCCTTCCCAGCTCTTGCGCCGCAAAACAGCTGTTTCGCGCAGCAAGCGGTGGGAGGGAGGGGGAGGAGGAGGAATGCGGCGTGCTCGAGGAAGAGGCGGGGCCGGGGCGGGGATTTGGGGAGGGGTCCAATAGGGACAGGGAGAGGGCGAGGCCAGGGGCGGGGGGGGGGCGAGCACCCACTGGTGCCAAGGAAAGTTGGCACCTGTGGCTGGGTTCACCCATTCAGGCTGCTGAGGCTTTCCAGTCCTTATGCATTAACGGCCCTCCCCATCCTGGGCTTTTCCAACAGCGTCAGCCCAGGTCACCCCAGCAGAAACGGGAGCAGAAAACTGGCTTTACCCACTGGAAATGCAGCCACCTCTGGGGTGAGGTGGGGGCGGCCAAGCAGTGCACACGGTCGAGCCGTTCAGCAAGTGCCAGGGCACTTTTGATGACTGGAGCTGAGGAGGGCCAGGGCGGCTGAGCCAACACCCGTGTCCCTCCTCTGGACTCCTCTGGCCAATAGGACGCCCTGGTCTGCATTAGCCATGCCCCCACCCCAAAGAGGAAGTGAGACAGGGCAGGGGGCCATATGCTCAGGAGCGGATTCACCATGAAACAAACCGTGCGGTGGCACGGGGCCCCCAGCGACAGGGCCCCCCCCAAAATGCAGGACAAATCTCACCTGACAACTGCCCCTGCATCCCAGCCGGCAGCATGGCAGGGCTCATGGCCGGTGGCCCCACCCTGCTCCCGAAAGCGGCCAGCTGCTGGCCTGTCTCTGCGCGCCCCTGGCCGGGGGGAGGTGGCTCTGTGCACTGCCCCCGCCCCGGGCAGCGCACAGAGACCCGCTGCCCCCCTCCCCACAAGGGGCGTGCAGAGATGTGCCAGCAGCAGGGCCAAGGCGACTCCCTGCGCGTGCTGCCTCCCTCCCTCCGTGCTGCGCCGCTTCCGGAAGCGTCCGGCATGTCCCTGCGGCCTCTGGGGGGGGGAGGGGGTGTGTCTCCACCCCGACTCCGCAGCTCCCATTGGCCGGGAACTGCGGCCAATGGGAGCTGCAGGGGCGACACCTTTGGGCAGCAGCGCACGGAGACCCCCTGCCACCCCGCCTCAGAGCCGCTGCCAGAGGGGTATGTGTGCCGGTCGTTTTGGGAGCCGCGCTGCCCGAGGTAAGCGCTGCCCCCCTCCTGCCCCCCCAACCCCTTGCCCCAGTCCAGAGCCCGCACCCAAACTTCCTCCCCGAGCCCGCCCTCTCATCCCTCCCGCCCCCCAACCCCCTGCCCCAGTCCAGAGGCTGCACCCTGCACCCAAACTTCCTCCTAGAGCCTGCCCCCTCCCCCTTCCCGTCCCCAACCCCCCCGCCCCATCAAGGTACCTCACTTTATTTTCATTTACTTCCCATTACTTATAATATAGGAGGAGGTAAAAAAGAATGAAAAACAGGGAGGGAGGGAGATAAGAGAGAATGGTCTTTTTCTTGGCTGGGTCCTGAGGGGGGGGGACCCCCAAAAATGAAGCTGCGCACAGGGCCCCACTAACTCGAAATCCGCCACTGCATATGCCCCTCACTGAGAGGGACTGGAGCACATGGCCCCCTCCTTGTGCCCCCACCCCCCAAGCCCACCGGCGCTGGGGGGTTAAATCGGATCCCCGGCTGGCTCACCATCGAGTGCCTGTGTCCAGCTTGGAGGCTTCCGCGCCCATCGGGGTGGCCGGGGGGTAGCCTGTGGGTGAAACGAGTTTGTCAGTTCTCGGTCCAGCTCCCGACTGGACATTAGCTGCCCCCCTCACTGGCACCCTCAGCACAGGCCCCGCCCCCCGGCACGGGGGTGAGGCACATAGCAGTGTGGGGGTGAGCAGGGAGATAGCCTTATGGGTTCCCCAGGGATTTCCTACCCTCCTCCTGGGTCTCAGCCACCCCTTTTCCTGTCCCCCAACCGTCCCCCACCAGGGCCAAATCCTGCTCTCAGCAATGTTGGCATAAATCTGGAATCACTCTGGATTGACACCAATGGGCTCAGATCAGAATGTGGTCCCATCCCCATAGTGGAGTCGCTCCGGATTGACACTAGCGTTATCACCTTTGAAATGCAAACCACATCCCCAAGGCCAGCCTGCCACCACCCCAAACCCCAACCACAAGGCAACTCCGCAACCCATCCCCTTTCAACAGCCACTTATAGTTAAGGCTAAGTTTTTTGAGCATTGGCCTGCTATACCCAGGGTTGTGAGTTCAATCCTTGAGGGGGCCATTTAGGGATCTGGGGCTAAAATCTGTCTGGGGATTGGTCCTGCTTTGAGCAGGGGGTGGGACTAGATGACCTCCTGAGGTCCCTTCTAATCCTGATCTTCTATGATTTTGTCACAGATATTTTTAGTAAAAGTCATGGACAGGTCATGGGCAATAAACAAAATTCAGGGAAACTTTGACCTGTCTGTGAGTTTTACTAAAAAAAATCCATGATACAATCATATGGGAAGACCCTGGGCAGATGCCGGGTGGCTGGGAGCTCCAGGGCCACCCCCCAACCTGAAGCTGGGAGCTGCAGGGTTCCATCCCCCCGCGGCAGTTGTTAAACAATAGAATACCATTTATTCAAATATTTGTGGACGTTTTCTACGTTTTCAAATGCATTGATTTCAATTACAACACAGAATACAAAGTGTACTGTGCTCACTTGAGATTATTTTTGATTAAATATTTGCACTGTAAAAAAACCAAAAGAAATCGTATTTTTCACTTCACCTCACACAAGTACTCTAGTGCAATCTCTTTACCGTGACAGTTGAACTTACAAATGTGGAATTATGTACATAAAATAACTGCAGTCAAAAATAAAACAGTGTCAAACTTTAGACCCTACAAGTCCACTCAGTCCTACTTCTTGTTCAGCCAATCGCTCAGACAAACAAGATTGTTACATTTATGGGAGATAATCCTACCCACTTCTTGTTTACAATGTTTACAGCTGTTCTCATGGCACTGTTGTGGCTGGCGTTGCAAGATATTTACGTGCCAAATGCGCTAAAGATTCATATGTCCCTTCATGCTTCATCCACCATTCCGGAGGACATGCGCCCAGGCTGATGACGGGGTCTGCATTTAGGCCGCATTTAGGCGGTGTGTGTGTGGGGGGGTCTGCTCCGGGTCTTCGGCAGTGGGGGGGTCTTTGGTGCGGCGGAAGCCCCGGAGCGGACCCCCCTCCGCCGAAGTGCTGCCGAAGCCCCGGACCGCCACCGGGTATTTGAATCGGGCCTTGCAGTTCATAAATCCAGGGCCGGATTTATGAACTGCGAGGCCCGATTCAAATAGAGGATCCGCCCTCTGCTTGCTCTCTCCGAGCCTCAGTCCCTCACAAACACCTTTAAACAGCTTCGCCCGCTGCAACGCTGCCCCCAGCACGGCCCAGCCCTGGCTCAGGCCCCCCCAGTGCACAGGTGCCAGCCCCTGTAATCGGACACAACCCTTGGATCCCATGTGCCTTCAGACCAGCCGGTTCTGGGGAGGGGGTAGTTCCTCCACCGCTCCTCAAGCAATCTCCTGGGGTTAGAACTCCCCACTGGGCCCCTCCCTGAAATGAGGGACCCTCCAGCTGCCCGTGGCAGGGAGGCCAAGGACAGGGGTGCCCTGAGTGGGAGGATCAGGCCCCTCGTGAAAGCCCGATGGGGGCGGGGGTGAGATGACCCTGTTTAGCTGCTCTTCCTGGCTCTCAAGGGGATGCAGGTGGCTGGTCACTTGCAAATCGCAGAACCCAGGTGTCCGGGGCTACTCTCCGGGGATCCCCACACTGGGTTGGGGGAGGAAGAGCAGCGAATGCATTTCTGCAGCAGACCCCTGTGGGCAGTTCTATCCCCCTGCACCAGGGCAATTCCCGGTGGATCTGCAGGGGAGAATCCAACCGCGAGACACACACACCCCTGCGTTTTCACTGGCCCTGACCCAGCCTCATGGTCACAGATCAAGTGACTGGGGGGGGGTTGTGTGTGTCACGGCCCCACGGGATCTGTGCTAGGCCTCGGCTTTTAAGCCGTCTCGTGGAGGAACCCCGTCAGTGTGCCCCCCTCCTCGCCTCGTGTCCTGCACTGCCCTCCAAGAGCAGACTTAGCCCTTTGCCCTCCACTGGGTAACCAGGGGAAACTGAGGCACACATCGGCCTCATAAACATATTACAGAAAATTCCCACTTCGTCACAGGGGGCACTTTGTCCGGCTTGTTTACACGTTGAGCTTCACCCCACCCGCCCAGACGGAGCAGGTATGGCAGTCCTTGCTCACTCAGCACAGCTGCTGTCTCCTTTCACCTCCAGCCCCGAACCGTCTGTGTCTCCTTTTCTATGTCCTGAGTCTGGTCCAGTGCTTCTCCACCAGGGCCTTCCAGGGGGTACATCGACTCCTCTAGAGATTTGCCTGGTTTTACAACAGGCAGGCTACATAAACAGCACTAGCGAAGTCAGTGCAAATTAAACTGTCATACGGACACAAGTATCAGGGGGTAGCCGTGTTAGTCTGTAGCCACAAAAACAACAAGGAGTCCGTTGGCACCTTAAAGACTAACAGATTTATTTGGGCATAAGCTTTCGTGGGTAAAAAACCCACTTCTTGGGATGCATGGAGTGAAAATTGCAGATCCAGGCATTAGATACTGACACATGACGAGCGCAATGAGAAAGGAAGCACCAGGTCAGTTATAGCGCGTATATGCTTTGGTATTTTGAGGTCTGCTTCTGTAAGCAAGTCGTTTTTATGTGAGGTGAAACTTGGGGGTACGCCCGGGGGCGGCTCCAGGCACCAGCGCAGCAAGCGCATGCCTGGGGCAGCAAGCCGCGGAGGGCGGCATGCCGGTCGCTGTGAGGGCGGCAGTCAGGCATCCTTCGGTGGCATGCCTGCGGGAGGTCCGCCGGTCCCGTGGCTTCCGCGGCAATTTGGGTACGCTGAAGGCACGGGACTGGCAGATCATCCGCAGAAACGCCGCCGAAGGCCGCTTGACTGCCGTGCTTGGGGCAGCAAAAAACAGAGAGCAGCCCCTGGGTACGCCAGACAAATCAGATGCCTGAAAGTGGTACCGGAGTCTGGAAAGGTCGAGAACAACTGCTCTGGTCAGTTTCACTCAGTCCTCAGGGGTCTGTAACTTACCTCCCTAGAGCATCCAGGGAGGGGAGGTGCCAGGGAAAGATACAAACTTCCAACTTGTTCCAGACAGAGTGGCACCGGGGCAGGTGCGATAGACACATAAACAGACAAACATCAGAGGCCCCAATTAATGCCCCGAAAGCAGGTTATGATTAATCATGTTGGTTAGGGTCGTGCCTAAGGCCCCACCCAGATGGGGGCCCCATTGCACTTGATCTGCACAGGGTCACAAAAGGTCTCTGACCCAAAGAACTGACCCTGGAAATAGACCAGAACAGAATGAGGCAGGGGTAGCGCAGAAGGAGCACTGGGAGGGCAGCAACCAGGGAAATGAAATACAAGACACCTCCCCTTACTTGAAGGGGAGGGTTGAAATGCCAAACAATCAAAGGCCCCAGTGCCGCACTTTGCTTTGAAGTCAATGGGGCTGCTGGCAGACATGTGGGTTTGCAGGCTTGAGCCCCAAACTGGACTTTTCCAAAATGTGAGGTGGCTCCACAGAGCTAACTTGGCCTTGCTGTGAGTCTGCAAAAGTGTTTTTTTCTATTCCGGTTTTCCTTGGCAACGTTAGCACTTCAATGAGCTGGTCAGGACTGTTTCGCTTGACTAAGGAAAACAAGACAACACATCATGAGAGCTGGCTACATTTAACTGCTCAAATTTCCTAATATTGATGGCTTGATGTTTCAACCTGCATTCATGCTGGCGCTTTTTTGCATTTAATTTCCCTGTCTTTTCTTAGGCATTGTCTACATGGGGAATTCTGGGATAACTCAGGTATTCCATAATACCTCTCCTCCCCACGGTCTATTCCAAAACAAACTCACTTTACTCCAGCATATTTCCCTGATTCGGAGTTATTCTGGAACAACTATTTCACTCGATAGCAATTCCAGGATAATGCAGGCGTTCCGGAATAACTCCCTGTCTGCACACTCTATTCCAAAATCAATTGAGAAACAGGGTGGCAAAATTTGCAGATGATACAAAACTTTTCACAATAGTTAAGTCCCAGGCAGACTGCGAAGAGATACAAAGGGATCTCACCAAACTGGGTGACTGGGCAACAAAATGGCAGATGAAATTCAATGTTGATAAATGCAAAGTAATGTACATTGGAAAACATAATCCCAACTCTACATACAAAACGATGGAGTCTAATTTAGCTGTTACCACTCCAGAAAGAGATCTTGGTGTCATTGTGGAGAGTTCTCTGAAAACATCCACTCAATGTGCAGCGGCAGTCAAAAAAGCAAACAGAATGTTGGGAATTATTAAGAAAGGGATAGATAATAAGTAGGGCCCTACCAAATTCACGGCCATGAAAAACGTGTCACGGTCCATGAAATCTGGTCTCCCCCCGTGAAATCTGGACCGTTGTGTGCTTTTACCCTATACTAAACAGATGTCACGAGGGAGACCAGAGCTTCTCAAATTCGGGGTCTTGACCCAAAAGGGAGTTGCAGGGGGGTTGCAAGGTTATTTTAGGAGGGGTCGTCATATTGCCACCCTTACTTCTGCGCTGCTGCCTTCTGAGCTGGGCGGCTGGAGAGCAGCGGCTGTTGGCCAGGTGCCCAACTCTGAAGGCAGTACCCTGGCAGCCGCAGTGCAGAAGTAAGGGTAGCAGTATTGCAACCTCCCCCTACAATAACCTTGTGACCCCCACACGACTCCGTTTTGTGTCTAGACCCCTACAATTACAACACCATGACATTTCAGATTTCAGGGGAGGGATAGCTCAGTGGTTTGAGCATTGGCCTGCTAAACCCAGGGTTGTGAGTTCAATCCTTGAGGGGGCCACTTAGGGATCTAGGGCAAAATTGGTACTTGGTCTTGCTAGTGAAGGCAGAGTGCTGGACTTGATGACCTTTCAAGGTTCTTTCCAGTTCTAGGAGATAGGATATCTCCATTAATTATTTTTTTTTTAAGTAGCTGAAATCATGAAATTTACAATTTTTAAAATCCTATGACCCATGAAATTGACCAAAATGGACCATGAATTTGGTAGGGCCCTAATAATAAGAGAGGAAAATATCATATTGCCTCTATATAAATCCATGGTTCGCCCACATCTTGAATACTGCATGCAGCTCTGGTCGCCCCATCTCAAAAAAAGATATATTGGCATTGGAAAAGATTCAGAAAAGGGCAACAAAAACGATGAGAGGTATGGAACAGATTCCGTACGAAAAGAGATTAATAAGATTGGAACTTTTCAGTTTGGAAAAGAGACGATTAAGGGGGGATATGACAGGTCTACAAAATCATGACTGGTTTGGAGAAAGTAAATAAGGAAGTGTTATTTACTCCTTCTCATAACACAAGAACTAGGGGTCACCCAATGAAATTAATAGGCAGCAGGTTTAAAACAAACAAAAGGAAGGATTTCTTCACACAACACACAGTTAACCTGTGGAACTCTTTGCCACAGGATGTTGTGAAGGCCAAGACTATAACAGGATTCAATAAAGAACTAGATACATTCATAGAGGATATGCTACTCCCGACTAGGACATGAGTTTCTGGAGCAGAAGGGAGGGGAAAATGGAATTCAGTTTTCTAGAAGAGGGGTGCGTCTGATGTAGCAGTAGATTTGCTATAACTGAACCTTGATACACCTCTACCCCGATATAACGCTGTCCTCGGGAGCCAAAAAATCTTACCGCGTTATAGGTGAAACCGCGTTATATCGAACTTGCTTTGATCCGCCGGAGTGCGCAGTCCCGCCCTCCCGGAGCGCTGCTTTACCGCGTTATAGCCGAACTCGTGTTATATCGGGTCGCGTTATATCGGGGTAGAGGTGTATTTAGCTCATTAATCTCTGCTTGGGGATGCTTTTCTGTTTTGATTTCCGGCCCTTTAAATCTCAGACTCCACCTCCTTGCACTGGATGGGCACAGTGCAGCCTGCTCGCAATGCTGCCTACTGCAGGCCAAGCCTATTAAAGGAACAGGGGTCGAGGAGTTTTTTTTGCAGAGGAGGGGGCTTCTCTGATGAGCACCATGCTTCCCGTCTGGCTTTCCGGGCCACCTTCTCCGCCCGTCACGATCGCGCATGACTTCAACATGTGGCGGGACTACTTGAACCTGTCAAAGGTTCTTGGCGAAATCATTGAGGAGCACAGAAGGGGGTCCAGGAGCCTCCTAACCTGTGAGACGGCAGATCCCTGCCTGCCAGGGACCTCCCTTCAAATGACTCCGGGGGACGCCTCGAGCCCGAAGTCATCGGGGTGGAACAGGAGCAACGGCAGCAGCTGTCCTCAAAGTGGGCAGAACGGGGCGGCCACCCCTCAGACGCCCGGCAGATTCATATGCAACTTCTGCAGGCACAATGGGGAATCCAAGAGGGTCTACTCCTCCCACTTGCTGAAGCAAGCGGATGGTACCGTGCTGTGTCCCATCCTGCGCAACTACGTCTGCCCGGTGTGCGGTGCCACGGGCGACGGTGCCCACACGCTGAAATACTGCCCGCGCAATCAAGAGAAGCAGTCCCTCTACTGCAAAGGCGGGCGCAACTCGGCTGGCTTCGTAGTGAGACGGTGAACGGCAGGGGAAGAAACCTCCTCCACCCTGGGACAAAACCTGGGACCTTTCACCAGGGAGCCAGAAGGGGCTTGGAATTGAAGTTTAGTTTTCCCCCGTTTGTTTCCTAGTTCGCATTTAAATTCCAGGGTGGATTTGACGCAGCCACGTCGAAAGTCGCCCTGGTTTCTTTAAATCCCCACAGCAGCCTGGTTTTGGTATCCCTGCCTTGCGATGACTTCCGTCGGAAGAGAACCAGTGCCAAAGAACCGGAAGTTTCATCGTTTTGCCCTTGTCCTGCTTAACTCCTGCGGAGGTTTAATTTTGAGCATTTGTCAACGAGGCAGCATCCATCGGGCCGGATGGGCGCAAGACTTTTGTCTTAAGTAGATTTGTTTTGTTTGAAACGTCTTTTCCCAACCAAGTGTTGTTCATTTTGTTTTACACATCACAGGAATCACGAAGACTTTTAAATGTGAGTTTTGTTTTAAAATCATGTCAGAAAAAGGCCTGAATTCTAAAATACGCATAAACGTCGCGTTTGAACTGATTTTGTTATTGCAACATGTGTGTGTGTGGGGGGGGGAGGGATTGTTCTCTCTGTGTTATGAGTTTTGAGGGTTTGTTTATGAGAGTTATTTTTCATTAAGAAATGAAACACTCCCTTATCCCCTTTCCCTTCTGTTTAATAAACAGCATTGTTGTTCTAGCAGCCGGTTGTGTGTTTGATCGGGTTTTCCTCTGCATGGGTCTGGGACAGTGCCCCGGGCAATGATCTCCTTTCGGGCTGGCAATAGAGGTCGAGGAGCCCCCTGGCTGCCCGCTTTTATTCTGGGCGGTGGCTGGGAGGGCCATACCCAGACAGACATACCCGGCCTCCGGCGAAGCTTTCTCAGCCCTGCACTATTGGGGACTACTGGCAGATTTGGGGGGATCTCAACACCCAGTCCTGATAGAAACCGGCCTGACTCACTAACCTTCCCGCCCCCGCAAGCAACTGAAGGGACTTGGGCCAGAAGCAACGTCCCGGCGTCCGCACACCCAACGCTCTGGCCTGCTGTGGGCCCACTATCCTCTTCCTCATCGGGACCCTCTTCAGTCCCCTTTACAGTCCACCAACTGTGAGGCCCAGAAGACCCCAACAGCAGCCCTGGCTCCACCTCTCCGATCCCTACATGTCCCGGCGCTGCCCCCTCTGCCCTGGTGTGACCCCGCTGCCCCAAACTGGCTCCTGTTTTCCAAGGGGGTCGGAGGAGCGGGGCTGCTCTGGGGCTGGGAGGATGGCTGCTGAGGGCGGGAAGGAGGGGGAAGGCAAGGTGGGGAACCTGCTAGGGAACAGGGTCCCTGGAGCCTATGCACCTCCTAGTGTGATGCAGAGAACATGCCCCTGCAATGGATCTGAATGTGTCCTGCAGCAGAGAGCCAGATTAGGGGTGGCTGCATGCATGGGAGGTAAAGATTAAGGGGCGCTGGGGGGTCAGCTGGTCCAATAGCAAGAGAGAGGTGTAAGGAGGGGTGAGTTCTGAGGCGAGGTCTCTCACCAGAGGCTCTTAAGCAAAGTAGGCTGTCATGGGATAAGAGGGAAGGTCCTCTCATGGATCAGTAACTGGTTAAAAGACAGTATCAGAAGGGTAGCCATGTTAGTCTGAATCTGTAAAAACCAACAGAGGGTCCTGTGGCGCCTTTAAGACTAACAGAAGTATTGGGAGCATAAGCTTTCGTGGGTAAGAACCTCACTTCTTCAGATGCAAGTCTGGTTAAAAGACAGGAAACAAAAGGTAGGAATAAATGGTCAGTTTTCATAAAGGAGAGAGGTAAATAGTGGGGTCCCCCAGGGGTCTGTACTGGGCCCAGTCCTATTCAACATATTCATAAATGACCTGGGAAAAGGGGTAAACCGTGAAGTGGCAAAATTCGCAGACGATACAAAACTACTCAAGATAGTTAAGTCCAAAGCTGACTGCGAAGAGCTACAAAGGGACCTCACTAAACTGGGGGACTGGACAACAAAATGGCAGATGAAATTCAATGTTGATACATGCAAAGTAATGCACATGGGAAAACATAATCCCAACTATTCATACAAAACGATGGGGTCTGTCACCTCTCAAGAAAGATCTTGGCGTCATTGTGGAGAGTTCTCTGAAAACATCCACTCAATGTGCAGCGGCAGTCAAAAAAACGAACAGAATGTTGGGAATCATTAAAAAAGGGATAGAGAATAAGACAGAAAATATCATATTGCCTCTATATAAATCCATGGTACGCCCACATCTTGAATATTGCGTGCAGATGTGGTCGCCCCATCTCAAAAAAGAGATATTGGAATTGGAAAAGGGTCAGAGAAGGGCAACAAAAATGATTAGGGGGATGGAACAGATTCCGTATGAGGAGAAATTAATAAGATTGGGACTTTTCAGCTGGGAAAAGAACAACTAAGTGGGGATAAAATAGAGGTCTATAAAATCATGACTGGTGTGGGGAAAGTAAATAAGGAAGTGTTATTTACTCCTTCTTGTAACACAAGAACTAGGGGACACCCAATGAAAATAATAGGCAGCAGGTTTAAAACAAACACAAGGAAGTATTTCATCACACAGTCAACCTGTGGAACTCCTTGCCAGAGGATGTTGTGAAGGCCAAGACTATAATAAGGTTCAAAAATGAACTAGAGAAGTTCACGGAGGACAGGTCCATCAATGGCTATCAGACAGGATGGGCAGGGATGGTGTCCCTAGCCTCTGTTTGCCAGAAGCTGGGAATGGGCAACAGAGGATGGATCACTTGATGATTCCCTGTTCTGTTCATTCCCTCTGGGGCATTTGGCATTGGCCACGGTCGGAAGACAGGATACTGGGCTGGATGGACCTTTGGGCTGACCCAGTGCAGCCGTTCTAATGTTCTTAAGAGGGTGGTGGGGGTTGGGAGTGACAGGGGTCCCTGCAAAGATGATAGATCAGATCACAATGGGGACAAATCTGAAGCAGCATCTGCCAGGTATTTCCCTAGCAAATTGCCTGGATATTGTGCCAGCCACAGCGAAGCCAAGACATCCTTGTGTGTGTCCGAGATGCAGGGAATGTGATGGTGGGGGAGGAAAGTGGTGGCTCCCAAGCTCCATCTACAAGCTTAAGTGCTGCCCAGTCACTCCCACAGCGCTGATGTGCAGGTGTGCAGGTGTAATCGGCAGCAAAATAGTTAAGAACTGTGACCTTTTTACGTCTCAGTCGTTAGGTTTCAGGGTCAACAACCCACACATGATTGCTGGGCCAGAGCTCCTGTTTCAGGCTGGCTGCTGACTCAGGCAGAGGCCACTGGATCCATTACACATTTTGAAGTTGTCTTCTTGTCGCCAGGAAGGTGAGAGGCTTATTACAGTACAGACCCGTTTACACGCGAATCCGCTTAAAGCGCGGTTGCGCCATGCCTCCCAGTGCTACCTATTTAACACGCGAGACTCGTTAACATGAGGTACAGGAACTTGCTATGTAGCGCTCCAGATTTGCTCACTAACTCACTGACACAGAAATCGACAGGAAGTGCGGAGCGGAAATGTGTTGTACGTCTTTACCGATATTGGTAAAGACGTATCACGCACGCTTAGTCACTGTCACGCTAGAGAGATATATAATATGTCCAGTAGTACTGTAGTTATATAGTAATACAATATATATACTACATTCGAAAATTTTAACTGTAGGCCTCATATAATAGCAGAGGGCAAGCGGCAGCGTTCCTACACTGTAGAAGAAAAACTAGCTGCAATATATTGAGTAAATAGCAGAGAAACCCAGGCCAAAGTTTCAAAAGACATTGGGATTGCCGAATCTACTCTCCGAGAATGGCTAAAAAAACGAATCGAAACTGAATGGCTCTGTACCAAATATTGATTCTGCCGCGGGGCTTAAGCGAAAACGTGTGCGCTATTCAGCAAAACCCACAACAGACAAAGCCACGCGCACGTGGTTTGCTCAGGAAAGGCCGAAAGGAATGCCACTAAGTGGGCCAATTCTTCAAGCCCAAGCGACAAAATTTGGACATTGAACGGGGGATGAATCATTCCAAGCCAGCAAGGGGTTTACAAGTCGTTTTAAAACGCGTCATGGCATCGCGCAGGTGTCGATTTCGGGAGAAAGCCGCGGCTGCGAACGCGTTTCCCGCCATGTTAAAATCTATTTTACAAAATGAAGACTACCAGGAAGAACAACTTTGTAATTGTGATGCAACAGCTTTATTTGCAAACCTGCTACCTGCTAAGACTTTAGCCTTTAATTACGAGACACAGAAAACAGCTGGATTTCAAAAGATAAAAGATCGTGTGACTCTTACCCATACGCTTACCCCTCTTCTCATTGGCGGCTTTCATAACCCTCGCTGCTTTAATCACCTCAATAGAGCCAAACTGCCAGTAATATACGCTAACAGCAAAAATGCTTGGATGACGAGACACATTTTCGACGACTGGTTCCACAACAGCTTTGTTCCAGCTGTTCGTAAGCATCTGCGGTTGAAGAAACTCGAAGCCAAAGCACTTTTGCTACTTGACAATTGTCCAGCCCATCCTCCGGCCGAATCACTGGTATCGAGAGACGGAAAAATTCGAGTGCTATACCTACCATTCAACACAACATCAAAAATTCAACCTGTAGACCAGGGCATTATTCAGAATTTTAAAAACAATTATTGACGGGAACCGATTTCGGTGATTGTGTCATGAACGTCTTCAGGCATTTCCGAATTCCTGAAACAGTTAAACATGAAGGAAATTATTTATTTAGTTAAAAAAGCTTGGGACGGAGTAAAACAAAAGTCCATTGAAAACTGCTGGATGAAGGCTCCCGGTGATGCCTTTTCTGTCAAAGGCGGCTCAGACTCGGAAAACTCCACCAGTGGCACGGATTCAGAGCCAGACTATGAAGGATTTTGGGAAGAAGACGTCTTACAAACACACATGCAGACAAAAGAGGATAAAGGTAAACTTCTCTTTCCAATGATAAAACATTTGAGTTTGGATACGTCGCCGGAAGTCATTACCGAGTGGCTGGAGATGGATGAAGATTGCCTGACTTCAGAATTTCTGTCCAAGGAAGAAATATTAACGGGCTGCGAGGCTACGTCGGACCGCGAAAGCGATGGCGAGAATTCTAATAACGCAGGCCTAAATGACAATGACGACGAGGAGGAGGATGTTGTTGAAAAGGTCAAAATTTCGCCCATAGAAACCCTTAGGGCTGTAGAAACTGTTGTAAGCTTTATGGAGGAGCAAAGTGCAGAAAATATCGAAATCATTCATCTGCGGCGAATGACAGACTTCATAAGAAAGGAAAAAAATGCGAGCATGAAAGAGCAGAAAATAAAGGCATTTTTTTCTAAGTGAATCGTAGACACTTTTTCCAGCATGACCCTCTTAACCTGCGGTCTGTTAACACGCGGTCGTGACGGCTTGACTCCCGACAGCCGTGTGTAAACGGGTCTGTACTGCACTAAAGAAAGCTCAGATCTCTGGGCACGCAATGGGCCTGTGATAGGGTGACAGGGCTGCCTGGCTTAGCCAGCTCTGTGCTGCCCTGGGAATTCCCAGTGGGAAACTCCTTCTCCCTGGGGTTTGCTAGCTGGGGGTGCCCTCTCTTACCCTATCGCGCCGCCGAGGCTGATGCTTTGATCCCGCTTTGCTGCCCAGCCCAGGGAGTCAGGACAGGGAGTTAGAGGAGCGGCCCTTCGTGTAGCTCGAACTCGCAACCCTGCGCACCACAGCGCTCGCCTGGAGCGCCAAGGGCCACTCCGGGTGCAATGCGCCGAACAGCCACTAGAGGGCCTCGCGCTACAGCGCCAGGCTCCTGGGATGCCCATCCCTTCCCTTCGAAAAGGCGGGGCTACATGGGGATTGACGGCGAAGAACAGCCAATGATCGAGCTGGGCTGGATGAAAGAGGCGGGTTCTGAGTGGCCGAGGCTGTGGGCGGGATTGGCAGCCAATGGGGACCCAATGGCAACTCTGAGGGCTGGACGGCGAGGGGCGGGACTAGGGCCCGGCGGTTGATGGACGGCCTAGGAAACCAATGGCCGCGCTGGCTTGGGCGGAGGAGGCGGGCCACGCTTGCGACAGACAAAGGCTTCGAGCCAATGGCTCGCCGGCGGCGGTTGGTCGGCAGCCAATGGGAGCGGAGCGCGGCGCTGGGGGGCAGGGCCCTGTCTGGGGAGGCGGCGGTTGGGTCTGAGCCGGCGGCCGAGGCGGTGAGTGACCCGGGCCTGTATCAGCCCCTCCCCCATAGCGACCCCCCTGCAGCCCCCTCCCCCCAGGGGATCCCCTGGCACGTGACCCCCCGGAGCCCCCTCCCCCCAGGGGGATCCCCTGGCACGTGACCCCCCGGAGCCCCCTCCCCCCAGGGGGATCCCCCTGGCACGTGACCCCCCGGAGCCCCCTCCCCCCAGGGGGATCCCCCTGGCACGTGACCCCCCGGAGCCCCCTCCCCCCAGGGGGATCCCCTGGCACGTGACCCCCTGGAGCCCCCTCCCCCCAGGGGGATCCCCTGGCACGTGACCCCCTGGAGCCCCCTCCCCCATGGGGACCCCCTGGCACGTGACCCCCTGGAGCCCCCTCCCCCCAGGGGGATCCCCTGGCACGTGACCCCCTGGAGCCCCCTCCCCCCAGGGGGATCCCCTGGCACGTGACCCCCTGGAGCCCCCTCCCCCCATGGGGATCCCCCTGGCACGTGACCCCCTGGAGCCCCCTCCCCCCATGGGGATCCCCCTGGCACGTGACCTCCCTCCTGGTCTGTGACCCCCGGATCCCCTCTTCCCAAGGAGTTTCCTTCCATGCCCTGGCCGGGGGGCGTTGCTACTTCCTGACCCCCAGCTGCCCTTTTCCCTAAATCCCGCCCCATGGGGTCCCCCATTCCTGCTCCCTCCCTGTGCCCCCCCCACCATGGGGGTCCCCTCCCTGGTACCCCCCATCCCACCCCAGAGTCCCTCTTCCTTACCCAGCACCGCTCTGCCCACCGTGGTACTGGGGTTTGGGGCAGCCAGGGGGGTTGCTTTTTTTGGGGGCGTGGGGGGGTTTGACCACCTGCCCCCACGTGTGCCATTGTTGGGGTTCCCCAAGAACTGGGTCCGACTCAGGTGCCTTTATTCGTCCTGCTGCAAAGCTCTGCTGAGCGTATCAGACTCCAGTGTAGGGGTTGGGTGGCGGGTGCTCCAAAAAGCAACAGAGGGTCCTGTGGCACCTTTGAGACTAACAGAAGTATTGGGAGCATAAGCTTTCGTGGGTAAGAACCTCACTTCTTCAGATGCAAAGTTACACCCGATACGACATTTTTACTAACTCTGATCACACCTGCATTCAGAGCGATACATGGCATCGCGCGCTTCGGGGTGAGCGTGGTTACTTTTGGGGTGTCGGTCCCCGGACAGCCTGCTTTGTCAGGTATAACGTTCCCGGTTCATCTCTTCCATGGGCCCTCGCACCAGGGACCTCCTGCGTAGCTTAGCTAGCACAGACATCCTGACTCCAGCATACTGCTTGTTCAGCCCCTGTGTATACCCTGGCCTTCCATTCACCTTCCCAGTCACGCCCACTAAGAAATGAGCCAGGCCTCCAGCCACGTGGGTCAGGATGGAGCTGTGTGTGTGTGTCTGACAGGTGGGGGACAGTGCTGCGTGGCGGATCCCCTCTGTGGGCTGGTGGGAGCCAAGAGGCAGTCCCGGAGCAGCAGCTCTGCCCTTTCCATGGTGGCATTTGCCTCCCTCTACACCCAGTGGTTGGGCGGTGGCCTCCTCTACGCAAGCACCCGGCCTTGAGAGTGGGTGCAGCCATCACGGCTCCCCTGGCTCAGATGCATCCAGCCTGTTCTCAGCTGTGAGAAGCTGCAAACAGCTTCCTCCCTTGTTTGTCCTCCTGGGAGCAAAGACGGCCTGGGCTTGGGAGCCCTGGCCCTTGCTGTACTGGGAGGGTGGATTCTGGTATGGAAAACGTTGAACACCTCTGGCTTAGACCTATCAGCACTGCTGCCCCCACAAGTGGACAGCGGCCCCAGCAAGCACCCAACCACTCCCTCTGCCCTAGAGCAGTGGTTCTCAAACGTTTTTTTCGCGGACCACTTGAAAATTGCTGAGGGTCTCGGTGGAGCACTTAATGATCTTCCCAAATGTTGTTTGTACCGTTAGCTAACTAGTGCAAAGTGCTTTGGATAAAAGTATCATAGGGGTATTCACCCACGAAAGCTTATGCTCCAATACTTCTGTTAGTCTATAAGGTGCCACAGGACTCTTTGTCGCTTTTTTGGACTTGATAATTAATGTTTTTTTGTTCTACAAATAAAAGCACACAACTCATATTTTAATATCGGTAGTCTTACCTTTCTAGTGCGATGGATGTGCCCTCTCTCCCCTGCCACGGCAGTCTCCGAGCTGGGGTTGGGAAGGAGTGGGGGTCTCACCCTCTCCCCCACCACAGCAGCCCCTGAGCTGGGGCTGGGAAGGAGAGAGGTCTCTCCCTTGCCCTTCATTGTCTTGTGTGCGACCGCCCAGGCACGCACCGTAGAGGGAACTTCCATGGACCACCTGAATGGAGTTTGCGGACCACAGTTTGAGAACCTCTGCCCTAGAGCATTGCGTCAGTGTAATTGCACCAGGCTGTGTTGCAGGGTGGTTAAGCACTGGAATAAATTGCCTAGGGAGATGGTGGAATCTCCGTCATTGGGGATTTTTAAGAGCAGGTTGGACAAACACCTGTCAGGGATGGTTGAGATAATACTTAGTCCTGCCTTGCATGCAGGGGACTGGACTAGATGACCTCTCGAGGTCCCTTCCAATCCTATGATTCTATACTGCCCTTAACGGGAGCTGCAGTACCATTGGTACCACTTCCCAGGCAGGACCAGTGGTGGGAGCTGTAATACAATCAGTCGGACAACACAGTTAGAAAAACACCTGAGCCCTGTCTGTGCTACAGCGCTCACCATCAGGGAATTCTGCTCCCCAGTGCATGTGCACCGTGGTTCTAATATACGCTGTCTCTGCACCTGCTCATAGGCTTGGCCTGTGCATCCTGCTAGTAAACAGAATTGTAGATTGGTCCAGAAAGGACCATTCTGTTCATCCAGTGTGACTTCCTGCCGAGCCCCGGCTGGAGCATCACACCCCCAATAATCTCAATATCAAGCCCACCATTTCAGTGTGAGTTACAGCAGATCTTTCAAGAAGATACCCACGCTTGGTTAAAAGACCCCAAGTGATGGAGACTCTCCCCTGTCTCTGGGTCCGTTGTCCCAGTAATTAGTTAAAAAATTGTGCCTTATTTCTAGCCTGAATACGTCCAGCGTCAGCCATTGGATCTCATGCTGCCTTTGTCAACTGGATTAAAGAGCGGCCTACTCTCCGAGATCTCCTCCCCTTGGAGGTGCCGACGGCTGGGATCCAGCCACCGCTCAATCTTGGATTGAATAGATCGAGCTTCCTTTGGGCTTGTCTGCACTTGGAAACTTACTGAAATACTGATTCTGGAGTAGTGACTTTGGTATAAATCCCCACGTGGACACTTGCATTCTGGAATAAGAGTGGATTAAGCTATATTGGAGTAATGCCTTGTATTTTGGAATAAAAGTGTGGATGGGGGAGACTTCTATTCAAATAACTACACCAGAATAGCTATTTTGGTCCCTGCGTAGACACTTAATCTCTCGCTATGAGGCAGGTTCCCTAGATCTGGAAACAGTCCAGCAGCTCTTCTGAACCCTCTCCAATTTGTGAGCATCCTTTTGGTCTCACTAAAGCCAAAGACATCACCTAGAGACTCTACACCTTGCTGTTCCCCTGCTTACACCTCCAAGGATCACGGTCACCTCGTTAGCGGAGTAGGCTGTATGCGCCCAGTGACAGGACAATCCGGGGCTCGTGTGTGTTATCCGAACAGGCCGAGTCTATGCGGAAAGTGCTGCGGATGTGAGGGATGGAATTCCCCAGCACGGGGTGGCTGGAGCAAGTCCTGAACTAAGAGAAGAGGGAGACAGGCAGACGTGTTCCAACAGGCCCAGCTTGGTCTGAAATCTGATCAGTTCCCACCGGGGAGTGTAACTTGCAGTGTGGTGCTGTACCGGGGCTGCCCCTCAGTCCCGACCCTGTTCCCTGACTCAATCGCTGCTATCCCCCGGCCCCCAACTCTGCCAGTGTCCCTCAGGCCCAACCTGCAGCCACCTGTGCCCCAAGCCCTGGGCTCCCTCCACACACAGCTCTCCCGTGGCCGTCAATCCTGACCCACATTCCCCCCTACTCTCCCAGCCCAGGGCTCCCTACATTGCCAATGCCCCTCAATCCTGACCCCCAGCCTTGGGCCTCGCCCCTCACTCTGCTCATCTTCTCATTCCCGCCCCACCGCCCCCTGCCATCCTAGTGTCAATCCCAATTCCTGTGAACTCCATCTCCTGCTGCAGGGTTGCCTGGGAACGCAGGGCCAGAGCGCGGAGGGCTCACCATGGCCAAGCTGCAGGGGCTTCAGGCTGACTACGTCTTCCGCGGCACAGAGCACGTTGTGAGGATGACCGTGACCGGGAGCGTCCTGGAGGTGGAAGTGGAGGACCGGCTCACCACCGATCAGTGGAGAGGAGAGTTTGACGCCGCCTGTGAGTGTCCTGCCAACCCCATTACGTGGGTCACCTCCTGCAGCTGTGGGAGGGAGCAACAGGGGACTGGGAGTTCAGGACTCCTGGGTTCTATCCCCAGCTGCAGGAAGGGAGTGGCAGCTAGTGGTTAGAGCAGGCGGACTGGGAATGCAGGACACCTGGGTTCTATCCCCAGCTGCAGGAAGGGAGTGGTGGCTAGTGGTTAGAGCAGGGGGGGCTGGGAATGCAGGACACCTGGGTTCTATCCCCAGCTGCGGGAGGAGTGTTGTAGCTAGTGGTTAGAGCAGGGGGGGCTGGGAATGCAGGACACCTGGGTTCTATCCCCAGCTGCAGGAAGGGAGTGGCAGCTAGTGGTTAGAGCAGGCGGACTGGGAATGCAGGACACCTGGGTTCTATCCCCAGCTGCAGGAAGGGAGTGGTGGCTAGTGGTTAGAACAGGGGGGGCTGGGAATGCAGGACACCTGGGTTCTATCCCCAGCTGCGGGAGGAGTGTTGTAGCTAGTGGTTAGAGCAGGGGGGGCTGGGAATGCAGGACACCTGGGTTCTATCCCCAGCTGCAGGAAGGGAGTGGTGGCTAGTGGTTAGAGCAGGGGGGGCTGGGAATGCAGGACACCTGGGTTCTATCCCCAGCTGCGGGAAGGGAGTGGCGGCTAGTGGTTAGAGCAGGGGGGCTGGGAATGCAGGACACCTGGGTTCTATCCCCAGCTGCAGGAAGGGAGTGGCAGCTAGTGGTTAGAGCAGAAGCTTGGGAGCCAGGACTCCTGGGTTCTATCCCCAGCTCTGAAAGGGAGTAGGGCCTAGTGGATAGAGCAGGGGAGTGTCGAGGATTCTTGGGTTTCCTTCCAGTTCCCAGAAGAAGTGCAGTCCAGTGATACGCTCAGAGGGCTGGCAGTCCCAGACTCCTGGGGGGAGCTGAGCCTGACCTTGCCTGACAAGCGTCTCTCCCTGTTCCGTTTGCTCCCAGTCATTGAAGATTTAACTCACAAGACGGGGAACTTCAAGCAGTTTGGGATCTTCTGCAGCATGCTGGAGTCTGCCCTGAGCCAGGTGAGGCCTGCAGCGCTCACAGCTAACAATGCCCCTGGCAATGGCAGAAGGGGATCTGGGCTGCCATGAGTCTCATTGGACAGCTCGCTAGGAGCCCAAGGGTCCCCCCTGCTCTGTGGAAAAATGGAGCTGGCCGTAACAGCCAGCTGCCTCGCAGTTCCTTGCATGTGATGCTCCATCCCTGCTGTCACTCGCTTTAGTGCAGAGTGGCATGCTGGGAGCTGTAGTCTTTAGGGGCAGCCCCATGGCCAGCCACACACTATCACCTCCTCCCTCACTGTGGAGGGGGTGGGCTGGTGCGTCCCTCTGAGTCAGCGCGTCTCCCCGCAGAGCAGCGAGTCGGTCACCTTGGACCTCCTCACCTACACTGACCTGGAGGCGCTGAGGAGCCGGAAGATTGGGGTGGGTCCAAGGCACGCGCCCTCCGCCTCCAAGTCCTCGCTGCTGAGTTCCAAGCGCTACCTCATCCTCATCTACTCCGTCGAGTTTGACAGGTAAGGGCAGCTCGGAGCAGGGGGTGGACTAGGGAAGACGACAGCAGCTCGGGGATCTTACGTAGGAGCAGAGAGGTTATTTTCCCTCTGGATTTAGCAGCGACCGCTGCTGGGATCCTGTGTCCCTCTCTGGTGTCCACAACTCGGGACATGTTGATAAATCGAGAGAGGTCAGAGAAGAGCCACAAGAATGACTGAAGGCTTAGAAACCCTGCCTTATAGTGAGAGACTCCAGGAGCTCCGTCTGCTTAGCCTAACAAAGAGAAGGTTAATGGTGACTTGATCCCGGTCTTCTAAGTACCTACCTGGGGAACAAGTATTTGCTCAGGACTCTTCAGGATAGCGGACAGAGGCCTTACACGATCCCGTGGCTGGAAGCTGAAGCTAGACACATTCAGGCTGGAAATAAGGCTCAAACCGTGAACAGTAATTAGCCGTTGGAACAACTTGGCAAGGGTCATGGTGGAGTCTCCATCCCTGGCAATTTTCAATCCCGATTGGATGTTTGTCAGAGAGATCTGCTGGAGCTCAAAGCAGAGTTAATTCCGGGCAGGTCTCTGGCTGGGTGACTAGAAGATCACAAGGGTCCCTTCTGCTATTACTCTAATGAATTCCAGCTCTTAATCTAACTGGAGAGGAGGGGTGATATAGGGGGCTGCGTAGCCATGTGACTGTAGCAACCTCAGGGCATGTGCCGATTCCAGCTGCCCCTACCTCTTCCTTCTCTATAGGATCCACTACCCCCTCCCGCTGCCCTACGTGGGCAAGCCAGACCCTGTAGCGCTGCAGAAGGTCATCAGGGAGCTGAAGGAGGAGCTGGCCGGGCTGAAGGCCAAACCAGGCAGGGACTTCCGGGACGCGGAGATCCGCCGGCTGCGGGACGAGTGAGTGAGCGGCGGGGCTGGGTGACGGGAGCCTCGGCGTTGAGTTGATTCCTCCCCCCAGGCTGTCTCAAGCACCTGCCCGTGGGGCGCAGCGAGCTGTCCCAGCCGATCCACTACTTAAAATAAAAAATATAGGGAGATATACCTATCTCGTAGCGCTGGACGGGACCTTGAAAGGTCATCGAGTCCAGTCCCCTGCCTTCAGCAGAACCAAGTACTGTCCCTGACGGCTTTATTTTTTTTGCCCCAGATCCCTCAATGGCCCCCTCAAGGATTGAACTCACAACCCTGGGTTTAGCAGGCCAATGCTCCTCCCGTATAAGAATACCAGCTCAATGCTTCAGACTGACGCCAAGGGAGGAGAGGGGTCTGGGTATTACTACAGAGGGCCTGGGAGCCAGGACTCCTGGGTTCTGTTCTGGGCTCTGCCATTGACTCATTGGGTGACCTGGAGTAAACCACGTCTCTCTGTGACTCAGTTTCCCCTCTGTAAAACGGGGCTTATCGTCTCATCCCGGCGAGTCGAAGTGTGAATTAATGTTTGTCCAGTGCTCTGAGGTCTGCTGCCATAAGGGGATTCGCTCTATACAGTAAGCGTCGTGTCACAGCGCCTCCTACTGGCAGTGCCGATCCCTTGCATCCGTCTCTGCCTCTGCGCCCCCTAAGCCCTGCCTTTATGTGTCTCTGCCTCCCCAGGCTGGGCCGGGTGCTGGAGGAGAAGCAGGAGGTGGAGTCGGCCCTGCTCGGGCTGCAGGAGGAGCTGAAACTCTGTAGCAAGAGCAGCGCCGGGAAGGAGGTGAAGATCCTGAAGAAGATCGTGCAGAGCCTGGAGGAGGAGCTGCTGAAGGAGCGAAGCAAGCACCAGCGAGCGGCCAGCAAGCGCCTGCAGGAGAACCGGCAGCTGGCTGACGAGGTGGGGTAGTGAACCCCCCGGCTGGGTCCTGGCACCAGTGTAACCCCTCTCCCTCCCCATCAGGTGATGGTGTAACAGCCACGCCCAGCCTGGCCCTGGTGTACCAGCCTCCCCACACGCCTCCTGGTGTGACAACCCCTTTTCTCTTCCTCCGGCCTGGCCCCCCATAGACCAGAAGTCAGGACTCCAGATTCCTCACCTAGAGCTTCCTAAAGGCGAAGATCTGAAGGAGAGACAAACCTTGGTGGAAGCAGCATGGGAGGGGAGTGGGGTCTAGTGGTCAGAGCAGGGGGGGCTGGGAATTAGGACTCCTGGGTCCCAGCTCCGGGAGGGAAGTGGGGTTAGAGCAGGGGGGCTGGGCGCTAGGGCTCCTGGGTTCTAAACCTGACTCTGCCACTGACTGATTGCGTGACCTTAGGCGAGTCGCTACCCCTCTCGGTGCCTCGGTTATTTTTTTTACAGTGCAAATATTTGTAGTCAAAAATAATATCAAGTGAACACTTTGTATTCTGGGTTGGAACTGAAATCTGTATATTTGAAAGTGTAGAAAACATCCACAGATATTTACATAAGTGGTATCCTATTATTGTTTAACAGTGGGATTAAAACTGCGATTAATTTTTGTAATCATTTGACAGCCCTAGTAATAATTATTACCCTGAGATCTTCCATAGCACCGTACCCCCGAAGATCCCAAAGCCCTTGGCTCTCTATACAGGGCTCACTTGCCCACCCCTGAAATGCAGCCACCTCTGGGGTGGAACGTGGCAGCTGTTTAACACAACACCATGGCACCCCAGTTCAGGTCAGGAAGCGAAGGGGAATGTTGCTGGCAGTTATGTAGCCCTGCCCAGATTTCGTTGTCCGGCTGGGCTGCAAGACTGTCTGCTGGGTCGATTTCCTGGGCCCGTTCCAGAGCATGTCCAGCACCTGAAGCAGTGAGATTTCTTCCCCTTCCTTGCAGCTGGCGGAGGTGAAAGCGTCGGAGAGGAGCCTCCGTGTCCGAGTGAAGAGTCTGACCAATGAGCTGGCCTTATACAAGAAAGGGTGAGGGACGCCAGCTACTCTAGGCTGGATCAGTACTGTGGGGGGGTTGAAGCAGATGCTTTTCATTCACCTGTCTAAGGATCCTGGCCCCTCTGTCGACACTCGATCCCAGGTTTTGCCCATTGGTCTTTAAATACTGGTCCCCTGGTGTTAGCAGATCACTGATACTACAGAGGAAGGCTCAAACCCCCATAATGCACTTGGCTAATTGGGTGACGCTGGAAGATTCCTTCCCGCACTCTGCAGGGATCGTAATATGTCCTGAAACATGAGATCTCCTGGTAGGGGACGGGGAAGGAGGATGGTGGACATCAGTCCTTACCCACGGCCATCTTGAAGGGTCAGTGGGGCTTCTGCAGGGCAGAGCCAGCCCCGGTGGCTGCATCTTTTTGATGGCACCTAGGGACACAGAATGTAGGTCCCGCTTGTGAGCTGGGGGGATTGTGTCCTGGAAAGCAGTCACTCTGAAAAGCATCAAGGGGCCATGGTGGGAACCAGCTAACCAGGAACTCCCAGGGCGATGCTGGGGCTAAGCGGGGAGCGTGACCCTTGGCGGTATAAGCGGGGGGATGTTGAGGAGGAGTGGGGCGGCAGTGCTACGTCTGTATCCAGCATTAGAGAGCCCATCACTGGAGCACGGGTCCCATTCTGGTGTCCGCACATCCAAAAATTAGACAGGATTCGGAAAGCGCCATGAGAACGAGCCGAGGGCTGGGAAACCGGCCTGTGAGCATGAGACGGAAGGTCCTGGATCTGTTTAGTTTATTCCCGAGACGGTTCAGATCCTGGTTTGTCAGCACCTCCCTGGGCAGGTGTGACAAGCCGCTGGGGTTCCCAGAGCGGTGAGTTACTGTGTTATCCCTCTTGGCCTCAGCAAGTGGGAGTTTTGCTGCTGCTAAACTGTGTTTGCTCCCTGGCACGCTGGCATGTCTGCCCTGCCAGCAAACTCACCCGGGCTCTGCCAGTGAACCCCCATTCCCAGGTTCCTAAGAGACGTCTCTCTGCAGTGCCCCCTTTCCTCCTTACTGGTATGCTCACAAAACCTTACACAACCGCTTGTTACCTTACTGGGGTTAAGAAACCTTCTGTTTCAATCCAAGCTCTGAGCTGGGTTATGGGAAAAGTAAAACAGGTGGATTAAGACAAGGACACAGGTTTAAGTGATACCAAGTATAAGGCAAAGACACAAATGGTTCCAAAGAAACAGAAGTAAAAATACGCTTCTAAGACTTCAGTCTAACTTAAGCAACTAAAGTCCTTTGTTCAAGAAGTTTTCTCACCCGTCTTCCTTCAGCCTCGTTGCCCAAGTTCTCTCAGTAACCCTTGGGAACCTGCTCTTCGCAGAGTAAGCCCAGACATCATTTCTCTGCTGGGACATAGATGCCAGGCTGTCTTCTCCCTGCTCGTTAGCTTTGTTTACCTCATATGTATATGAACGTGTGTTGCCTCTGCCCGGCCACCAGGCTGGTCAGACAAGCAAATACACGTTCCTTTGTCAGATTGGGCTTACGCATTGCTTGCCAAACACATTTTCGGGACGTTGTTCTAATGCACTTTGATAACCCTTCGTGCTCCCACCGCACCCTGGTTTTCAGGACCAGCGCGTTACCAGTTTGTGCGTGATACCTCCCATGGCACCATTTCAATACAGATCACCTGGTCTGTGCAGCGAGTTTGTCAGGGCTGGCGAGAGCTGCCGGCACAGAGCAGTGAACCTGGGGCACAGGGGGACTTTCTGAGAGTGGAGGCTCTTCAGTCCAGCAGACAAAGGCAGAAACAAGATCAATGGCTGGAGCTGAAGCTAGACAGATTCAGGCTTGAAATAAGGCGCCAGTGTTTAACGGGGAGGGGAATTGACCATTGGAACGACTGACGCTGTGTTGGGCATAGGGAGTGCTCCGGGGCTTGGAGACAGTGGACATCTCTGCTCTAGCTCGACTGTCAGATCTGGGCTGGATGCAGGGATACCTGGGGGGATTCTGTGGCCAGTGTGATGCAGGAGGCCGGATTGGATGACCCGAACGGGCCCCTCTGTCCTTCACGTCCAGGACTGACTGCTCCCTCCTGTTTTTCCAGGCGCTTGACCCCCACCGGCCCATCCCCTCAGAACCGAGCGGCGTCCTCCCGCGGCTTCAGTCACGCTGCCCCGGGCCGGAGCAGCGCTGCGGCCATGGCCCGAGCGGAGCGGCGCTCTACCTCCGGGGAGCGCTCCAACTCCCGGGAGCGTGGTGGGGCCTGGCTGACGAACCGGCCACGCTCCACGTCCAGAGAAGGGCGCGGCGGGAGCCAGACCCGCCTCCCTCGCCAGTCACCATCACCCACAGGTGAGGGGGTAGGAGAGGAGCCATTGGGCAGGTCCCCTGCCCAGATCACAGGGCCTGGGGACCCTAGGTTGGCCTTGAGCACTGTGGGAGTGCCCTGTCTCCGACAGAGATGTCTCCAGGCAAGGTGAGAACCTTGGTCACATGCAGTGATGTGGGGGAGGTAGCAATCCCCTCTCCCCCACTCCAGTCCCTGCAGCTGAATCCTGAATAGTTTGGAGGGGCAGGGAAGGGTCTACCCAGCCCTTCTCCTCCAGGTGGCTGGTTCCGAGCCAGTTCTCGCTGTGATGCCCAGCGTGCCGGGCCTTGGTCCCCAGTGTGAGATGAGATTTGGGGGCCTGGGGCCTCAGCCCAGCTCCTAGCCAGCCGGGGTGGGGTCCACCTCAGGCAGCCCCCGGTCAGCAGCCTCGGCCGACAGCTGAATAGACCAGGGGGACCAAACTCCCGTCTTGCCCCGTCAAGATGGGGAGGGGATGGTGTTGAGGAGGGTTGGGAGGGCTCGCCCCGCTGTTGCCCGTGCTGTGCCCATTCTGGGAATGGAGACCATCTGTCCCCAGGGCTCTTGTTTTCTCACCCTGCACTGCGGGGTGATCAGATCCCAGGTGTGGCAGCAGCAACCCCCGCCCTTGACCCCGCTGCCGGTCTTCCCTTTCCCAGGCACCCGGCCGCCGCGCTTCGACCCCACGGCCTTTGTGAAGGCCAAAGAGCGGAAGCAGAAGGAGGCTGAACTGAAAAAGTAAGTCCCCCGCCCCCCCGCCCCCCCAACTGCCGAAGATCAGGGTGTCCCTGGGGGATGTACGGGGTCACGTGTTTCCACCTCTAGCCGCCGCGTTCAGTGGCCCCCGTGCTGCCTGGGAAGCGGACTTTTGCCAGCGCTCTGGTGGGCACTGCCCCCCCCCCGCCCCCTCCGAATCTGAGCCCTTCCACCATCCTTGGGGAGGGCAGGGTGTTGGTGCCACAAGGGTTAATCAGGAGGCGTTGACACGGCTCCAGTGGCAGGAACGCCAGATGATATCTGAAACTCACCGAGATCTTGGAGCCCCAAGGCCCATTTAAGGATCCCGGCCTGTTTAGCAAGGGCGGGGGCGTCAGCCTTAGGGTCCCAGTCCCCTGCTTCCCTCCGGTCCCCCTGTGGTGTCCCTTCCCTTCCTGCCACGAGCTGCATGGCTGCTGCCGCGCTGCACCCAAGAAGTGGCTGCATTTCAGGGGCGGGCAGCCTGTTTTGGCAAGGAACCTTCAGGTCGCGAGATGCCTGCTTCTGTGCATAACCCTCTTCCCTTGGGCGCAGCCAGCGACGGGTCCGGCGGGGCGCGGGTGATGCGCCGCCCGGCAGCTGGGGCCGCTCCAACTCCCGGGGCCTGGCAGCCTTCAGCGGAGACAGCCTGGGCAGGAGTCACGGACGCAGCTCGTCGGGTACGTCCTGGGACCGGGAATGTCTCCGGGGTGGGTTACTGCGCTGGGCTTGCCACTGCCTGGGAGCCCCATGGCCACGTCCCCCAGCCCCTGGGCCATCCCTTCTCCGGCTGATCAAGGCTGGAGCAGGTGTTGGGAGAGTCCGTGCTTCCCCGTTGTAGGAGTGCGGTGGTTTGTGTGTGGGAGGGTTTGGGGGCCATGGACGCTGGTTTGGGGACCCCCCCAAGGACTGAGCTCCCCTTTACTGTCTCCCACTCCCACAGTGGAGAGCTTCCGCAGCCAGCGCTCTTCAGCAAGCTCGGGCAGCGAGGCGGATGATTACTCCGAGCCAGTACCCCTAAGGTAACGAAATCACAATCTTCTACTGGGATGGGAGAGCAGGGGGGCTGGGAGCCAGGACGCCTGGGTTCTCTCCCTGGCTCTGGGAGGGGAGTGGGATCTAGTGGTTAGAGCAGGGGGCTGGGAGCCAGGACGCCTGGGTTCTCTCCCTGGTTCTGAGAGGGGAGTGGGATCTAGTGATTAGAGCAGGGGGCTGGGAGCCAGGACTCCTGGGTTCTATCTTGCTTCGGCAAGTCATTTTGACCCAACTTTTGCGACGTGATCTCTGATTTGGGGCCTGATTATTGGAGGGTTGAGCAGCCACAGCTCCCATTGCCTCCGGCTGGAGCGCAGGCCACTCGGCACGTGTGCACGCCACGCCCGGGGCGCCGAGGGGGGCACCCGCAGTTGGAGGCCTCTTGGAAGCTGGGCCTGTCCTCTGTGCGCCAGGCCTTCCTGGGGGGTGGCAGCTGGTGGCTGTGGGGACTCCGGAGATGCCAGCGACTGGAGATTGACGCCTGGGGGCACGGGAGCTGGCTTACCCCGGAGCTGCCACGGTGGGGCCCTGGTGCCGCATAGGGAGGTGTCTGAGCGGCACGGCTCCCAGGACAAGTGCCTGGCCTCTCCAGCATAGCGCACCCCTGCTAGCCACGGGAGCAGGGATCCGAGCCTGCCGGGCGCTAACTGGCGGAGCGCTGCCCCATCACCGCTGCCTTGTTCCCTCTCTCCGGCAGGGGCAGGCGGCGGGCCCCCCGAGGCAGGAAGCCCTTGAGTTCTTCCTCCTGGAATGGCCCCAGCGGGGTAAGTGGTTCTTTGTCAGGGCGCCTCTCAACTAGCCTGGGTGGGAGGTTAGCCGGGGCCCGGCCCTGACTGCTGCAGCCGGGGATCGGGGACGGGCCGTGCTGCAGCCGGGGGGGCCCTCCGGGCAGCAGGCATCTTGCTTCAGATCCCCATGTGCGTCAGGTGATGGTGGCTGCCCCCGGGGCCGGCGTGGCGTGTTCTCTGTGGGGGCAAAGTCCATGCTGGAGCCCCTGGGTCTCTCCCTGCTGAGAGCCACTGGCTGGGGACATGATTCCTCACTGCTCCATGGGGTGCTCCAGCCAGAGGGGGGCCACGCGGAGACAAAGGGTTCCCTTCCCCTCCTGCAGGAAGCCGGCTCAGTGCTCCAAGTCGCCGCCGGCCGGGAGAGGCTGGGGCCGTGGGGGGCGCCGGGGTCTCCCACCTCACCCAGCTGCCTCAAGGCAGCGCCTCTGCCTTCAGTGCTAAATGACCTGGAGTACGTCAGAGAGCACGGGGCGAGTCTGGGAAATGGAGACCGAGGGGAAGGGGAGGGGCTGTGATGAGGGAGGGGCCTAGTGGTTAAAGCAGGGGTTGGGTGCCTGGACTCCTGGGGTCTATCCTCAGCTCTAGGAGCGGAGTGGGGTCGCATGGTTAGAGCAGGGGGTCAGGACTCCTGGGTTCTATCCCTATCTCTGGGAGGGGAGTGGGATCTAGTGGTTAGAACAGGGGGCCAGGACTCCTGGGTTCTATCCCTAGCTCTGGGAGGGGAGTAGGATCTCATGGTTAGAGCAGGGGGCCAGGACTCCTGGGTTCTATCCCTAGCTCTGGGAGGGGAGTGGGATCTAGTGGTTAGAGCAGGGAGCCAGGACTCCTGGGTTCTATCCCTAGCTCTGGGAGGGGAGTGGGGCCTAGTGGTTAGAGCAGGGGGCCAGGACTCCTGGGTTCTATCCCTAGCTCTGGGAGGGGAGTGGGGTCTAGTGGTTAGAGCAGGGGGCTGGGAGCCAGGACAGCTGGAGGCTGTTCCCACCTCTGCCGCTGACTTGCTGTGGTCCAGAGCCCAGGTGTCCCATTTCCCCGGCACCCTGGGAATACATGTGTCAGCAGGGAACAGGACTCTCCCAGTCAGCGTCTCCGATAGCCCTGGCTGAAGAGTGCCGCTGGCTGGGACGGGGACACGCCGGGGGGACCCAGCTGGGCAGCCCAGAGGAGACGACCCTGCAGCTTTCTCCTCTCCCGGCAGGCTCCCCGAGCGGATGCCGGGCGCAGGAAACGCCTGGCCAGCACCCCCACCGCGAGCAAGCGAGCGGATAAAGGTGAGCTGGTTAGGAAGAGGGCTGTGCTGCAGTGTGGGCCCAGCAGGGGGCGCTCTCCCCTTGCAGTCAGTGCTGACCCCAGTGCCCTGTCATGGCATGTCATCTGGATGCCTCATGTCACTCAGTTTGTACCCACCACGGTTACTGAGGCCTCTGGCCCTTTTCCCATGAGCCGGGCTCCTAACCCCCGTGTGCTGCCAAATTCCATTTGCCCTGGAGCTTCGCTGCACAAGCTACTTTCACTCTCACCCCCGATATAAACAGCTGCCACGCTCCGCCCCAGAGGTGGCTGCATTTCAGCCCCAGGCAAATCCTCCTGGAGCAGCCCAAGGTTCTCTGCAGATTATGGTTTCTTCGATCCCTGCTCACGTGCCCTGTCCTCCCCCCCAACCTCTCCTCCCCCCCAACCTCTCCTCCCTCAGAAGTTCCCTCTCCATTCTTGGCTCCCCTCCGCCCGGCCTTGAGCCCTCTGATCCTGCTCACAGGGCTGGAGAGAGGTCCCCTATTGAGCAGTTCCCCACTCCTGTGGCTGTGGCGCTCGTGGTCCTGGCTGGCCCGGGGACTGGGGACTAGAGTGCAGGGCTGGCCTGGCGATCGCAGGGCCCAGCCGACGAATGCTCGTCTCCTCCGACAGAGAACCTGTACGATGAGCCATCGGCCGACCTGTCCGAGATCGACGCCCGGCTGCAGGCCCTGCAGGAGTACATGAACAACCTGGACACCAGGACGTAGCCAGCGGAGTGTGGGAGCGGGAGGGCTGGCACGTGGCCCAGGCTCGGAGCCCTCCACGCTGCTCGCAGGGGGACCTGGAGAGGTGGGCCAAGCGACCAGGCCTTGGAGCCCTCCCTGCCGCTCCCATGGGGCCGAGCCAAGACCTCTCTCCCCCACAGGGACTCTTTGCCCTGCTGTCTCTGGGCTCTACTCCAGGCTGGACAATAGAAGATTAGCAAGGCGGATCTTTGGGAGAGGGGGCTCAGGATCTTCGTCCCCCCCCCCCCAGCTTGTTCCCATCAGAAATCCCCACCCCCACGGGCTGGACAGAAGGCAGGTGGCTTTGTAGTTGTACCCAAGTGCCCAGGAGCAAAGGATCATGGGACATTTCCTCCTGGGAGTGACTCCCTTCACATTGGTGGCAGCTAGGGGGCGCCTGCCCCACTTTGGCTTGTGGATTTCTGACCCCTCGGGGAAGGGGGCCCTGTGGAGTGGAGGGTCCTATGGAGAACTCTGAGCACAACAGGCTGATGGGACCCTCTTCCAGCCCCCCCTTCTCTCTCCTCTTTAGCTCAGTTTTAGCATCCTGGGCCGGCCTTGGCCTCGCTGGGCTGAGAGGATCCTCCGGGCCCCCTCGACCCGCCCTTGGGCTGCTGAAACCCCCGGGCGGATCTCAGCCCTTCACAGCTGCAGCCTCGGCCTCGGCGCATGACCATCCCCCACGGGCAGCTTCCCGGCTGTTCCAACCGCACAGCAGAGCCCCCGGGAGGCTGGAATCCTGCGATCCGTGGGGAGGGGGCAGCCTCTTAACCCGGAGGCCAAGCCAGCTCGAGACAGGGGCTACCCCAGAAGCGGTGGCACGGTCCGATCTTGCCAAGCCCTCTCCCTGCACCAGCCGCTCCCAGTTAACCACGTCCCACCGGGGCGGGATGCCTTGCGGCCAGTTTGCCTGCCTGGGCGGGCAGCTGCCCTGCGCTCAATCCCCTGGTCAGAGCACCCGGGAGGGACACGGCAGGGAAAGGCACCAACCTCCGGCTCGTGCCTGGAGGCAGTGAAACGAGCGAGCTGTTCAGTCTCTGGCCGTTCCAGTGGCTTGAACGGCTTTTAACGCTGGTGCGCGAAATCTCCCGCGTCTCGGCGGCTGAGGGAGCGTCCCCTGCGCTCCCCCTCATCTGCCTTCATGGCAGCACACGGGGCTTCGGGAGACCTCTGGCCATTGGTCCCTCAGCTGCTCTAAACCCCTGCCTGATTCATTGGCCTGGAGGAGCCTCCGACCAGCTCAGCAACTGGGCATTCAGCTGTTAGGGCTAAAAGCCCCATGGCCAGAGTCTCCCTCAGCAGCCCTGTCTGCTATGGGATCTGGTCCCTTCGCTCCAAGGTCAAGCCAGTAGCTGCATCCACAGTGCTGGCCCCTGAGCGGTATCTGGTTCCTCTCAGTGCCCCGGTGGGCGGCAGGTGATTGTGCTGTGATCCTGTGTGCGCCCCATCCCCCCCACGTGCTGTTCTCTGCTGTGTTGTGTGATGATCCCTGTTGTAAATAAACCTTTCTAACTTCCTGCCGGCTGCTGATCCCCTCCCATGCCTCCGCTCCGCCCTGCGCCAGCGAGGGCGGGGATGGAACTTGGCTCATGCCACCAAAGCCCCGTCCCTTGAGCCAAAGGAGAATCGCCATCGGCTGGGAACAGTAGAGGGGATGTGACACACAGCAGGCTAGTTCTTGTTCCGCTTAACCGTCTGCAGAGAAGGTGAGGGCTAGTGAAAGTTAAAGGCTTGGAGCACAGTGAGCCTTCAGCCTGTCCTGTGGGAGTGGGAGTCAGCCCCCGGGGCTGTGGTTTTGTGACAGGGATGCAGGCTTGGAACCACCATCCTCTAGCGTGGCTCCATGTTACTGAGAAACCTGCCGCCTAGCGAGACACCAAAGAAGCTCGATCTATTTAGTTTAGCCAAGGGAAGGGTTGGACTTGGAGGTGACTTGGTTTCCCAGTTTGTCTCCATGGGGAGAAGATTTCTGAGAGTAGACGGCTCCTCAACCCAGCGGACCAAGGCAAAATGGGATCCAATGATGGGAGTTGACGCAAGACAAATTCCCAGGGGACATTTTTAATAATGAGGGTGATTAACCATTGGAGCAATTCCTCTGGGGCGGGGAGGGGGAATTTCTCCATCACTTGGATTCTCTCCATCATGACTGAGCACGTCTCAAGTTCTGCCCTAGCTCGACCACCAGCTATGGGCTGGCTGCTGGAATGGCTGGGTTGGGGTTCTCCGGCCTGGGGTCTGCAGGAGCTCAGACTGGGTGATCACCGGGTTTCTTTCTGGCCGTGGTCTGTCCCCTCCTATATTTCAAATACCGCAGAGCAGCAGTGGCTAGAGATGGCCAAGCTGGGCTGGGCCTGAGAAGGCAGTGGGGTGTAGATAATGAGTGTGTGTGTGTGTGGGGGGGGAATTCCATTCAGGTCAAGCAACATGTTGATCATTTAATTACTTTGAAAATTATTTATGCTTATCCATGCTACAGGACTCTACATTTACAAAAAGCTTCCCAGACCGCTAAGCCTCATGACCGCTGTGTTGGGGTGGCACTTTGCAGACGGGGAGGCAAGGATGCCCCTGGTTTAGATTTTTTTCTGATAAATTCACTTAAATGCAAAGTCAGTTTGAACCCAAAAAAGGAACTTTTCACCAGGAGAACGCTGCTGTGGGATGCTCTGAGAATTGTGAAGTATTTTTCACAAGAAGTTTGGAGACAAAATTGGTCCTAACCAGAGACACCGAGATTGGGGGCGTACAGAGCCGTTTAAAGGTAAAGATCTCTCTCTCCTTGCACGATGCAGGGCGTCAGCCCCTGTCACCGGATCAATTACTAACCAGGGTGATGCCATCCTACCTCTTTAAACTCCCCTGGCAGCTTCAGATCTGGTATTCTTCACTTCCTGTCCTAAACTGCGGTGTCATGTGCTTGTTATAGACCTGCCTTGTCCCACCTTAGAGTTGGCTGCATTTTGGTGCTGGGTCGCAGTGACTCCTGATTATTGAAGGCCGTACAGGCAGGAGATTTTGCAAAGCCTTTTCTAATAAAAGGTACTAAGTGAAGGGGCTGTGGGAGCGGCATGTCAAGCTGCGAGATCTGATGGGTTTTACAGTCTAAACCTGGCTTACGGCTGGGCTTGGAAGGGTTAGATTTTTATCAGTAATGTCAGGAAGCGTCGATTTCCGCGTACCCACAAAAAACCATTTGCACGGATGAAAATTGAAGTTTAAAGGCAACTGTCACGGAGTATTGGGGGACTCAGGGCCCTGCACCCCCGGCTTCCTGCGATTCACCATGACTCTCAGCCAGCCAGTAAAGCAGAAGGTTTATTTGGATGACAGGAATACAGTCCAAGACAGGTCTTGCAGGCACAGACAACAGGATACCTCTCAGTTAGGTCCAGCTTGGGGTCCCAGGGCATCCCAGCCCACCCCCCTTTGGGGGGTCAGAGCCATCTCTCCCTCCCAGCCATCTCTCCAGCTCGCTTCCCACACTCTCCTTCCGCGACCCCTCCCACAGCCTTTGTTCAGTTTCCCGGGCTAAGGAGTCACCTGGCCTTCAACCCCTTCCTGGGTTCTCATGTTACACATTCAGGTATGCGCCCTCGGGCCATCTCCCATCCTCCAATGCAGACTATCCCAGCCACACTCCCCTGTCAGCATTCACAGACCACAGTGAGAACAGGCCCAGTTCGTCACAGCAACTCAAGAAAAATTCTGCTTGAGAACTTGAGTCCCACCTTAACGTGCTAAAACACGCTGTAATGCCCGTGTTAGCGGGATGCCATTTAGGTCGATTTAACTTCTTGAATCTCAGCATCTACCGTCGTTCAATCCGACAGTCCCCCCCCATAACGTCTGGCAACTGCACATTTCAATTGATCCAGATCTTTAAAAATGCTTAAATCTGTCTGATCCGTTCAAGTTACTTAGAAAAGGGAATTTTGACAAGCCGTTTCTAACAGATCTAGAGCCACCAGGCTTCACTGCAGTAATAAACACAGCGCCTCTCCATGGTGCTGCTGAGAACACACGCAGAGAAACCGACGGGGCGTTCAAGTCCCAAGCAGCATCTGCGCTGACAATTTTAGGATGATCTTCCACCATCCCTCTGGCACGGAGGTGTCCATGTGACGTGCAGTCTGGATCCAGCCCCGGGGCTGGTGTGACGTAGAATCTCGGCTTGCACTGCAAAGAGGAAGTTTCCTACCTTCAGAGTTGCAAAGAAAACCTTCCAACCCTGGCCTGCTGTGAGCGACACAGCGACGCTGCCTGAGCCTGCAGCCAGCCTGAGCCCGTCGCTCTGAGAAGGGGGAGCTGCCCTGGGTGTGACCGACACTGACTGAGTCTGCAGAGGGCCTGAGGGCTGCTCTACAGTAGAAAGGTGGGTCGACCCAGCTGCGTCGGTCAAGGGTGTGAAAAACTCATACCCTTGAGTGCTGTAGTTAAACTGCCCTAAGCCCCAGTGTAGACAGCGCTAGGTTGATGAAAGAATTCTTCTGTTAACCCAGGTAGTGCCTCTGGGAGAGGTGGATTCAGTCCAGCGATGGAAGAAGATCTGGCAAGGTCAGAAATGAGCCTTGGGCCAGAGGGCCAGACAGCACTGATGTCAAAACAACTGGCCCTGCTGAGGATCTCCTAGCACTTCTCAGTGACGGCCAGGGTCACTATCCCCATTTTACAGATGGGGAGGGTGAGGCACAGAGGGGGAAGGGACTGGCTCAAGGATACCCAACAGGTGCATAAACCTTATTAATTAAATTATAGTAGCACCTGGAGGCCCCAATTGACTTGAGGGCCCTGTCGCGCCGGGCGCTGCCCAGACACACAGTGACCGAGATCAGGGCCCCGACGCGCTGGGTGTTGCCAGACACACAATGACCGAGATCAGGGCCCCATTGCGCCAGGTGCTGCCCAGACACACAGTGACCGAGATCAGGGCCCCGACGTGCTGGGCATTGCCAGACACACAATGACCGAAATCAGGGCCCCATTGCGCCAGGTGCTGCCCAGACACACAGTGACCGAGATCAGGGCCCCGTCGGACCGGGCGCTGCCCAGATACACAGCAACCGAGATCAGGGCCCCGTCGCGCTAGGCGCTGCACAGACACACAGGCCTGGTCTACACTACAGGCAGGTCTATGTAAGGCAGCATCTGTCAACCTAACTCCGTAAGCGTTTGCACTAAAATGTAGCTTCCACCGATGAAGCCCACTATGGACTTAATAATGACACCGGGGGCCAGGGTGGGGATGGGGTCAGTTCCATTGAGAGCCTCATGTGGCCAGACAGAGCCATCCCTGGACAGCGTGGTGGAGAAAGGAGCCGGTGTCCTGGTTTCATACAGGGACCCCTCACCCAGTGCTGAGATGCAGCCGCCTCTGGGGTGGGGCATAGAGCCCCTCCTGATACCCTTCAATTTTCTCTGTACAGTGCTAATTTGATCCCAAACCCTTGTTCTTGTTCTTCTCCCTGCTCTACAGAGACACCAGCTCAGTGATGGGCTGCGTAGGAGCCAACATTACAAGGAAGTCCATTGCTGCTTCTATAGGAATTAGCCCGTTGAAAATACGGGCAGATTTTCGTCTCAGTCCCAGCACCCCTGAGCCAGCCAGACTCCCATTGTGAGGCTGGATCAGAGCCAGCGCCCCCTAGAGAGGAAAGGCCCCATGTCCCATTCTCTAATCCTCTAAGTAAAATTCCACCAAAATATAATCCCTCAAACCCCAGTGCAGCCGAAGTACAAACAAAACCTTTATTCACAACCGGAAAGAACTCAACAGTTGTCAACGGTCCTCAGTTACATTAAATAACAGTTATTATGAAGCCTCCTCAGCACATAGGGACCCAGCCGATGTTCACATCCAGGGGGTCCCATTCTGGTCCCCATCTCCCATCCTGAGGGATCCGACACTGGTCCCCTTTCAAGACAAAACACCCAATTCAACTCTTGGGCTTTCACTCTGAAGAGTTGAGGCTGTTTCTTGAGGCAAACCACATGCACAATCCCAATGCTTCAGACACCGTAACCAAAGGGTAACGCTTCGCTCCGTGGATTTCAAAGGAACAGGTTTCCTGATGAACCGGAAGGCATCTTTTGCCTCTGTTAAAAATAACCCCCCAATGCCATAACCCAACAGTAACGCTCCCTCGTGTTCATACACAGGGATTTTTGATGCATCATTCATTGTGGTCAGGTGCCACTGCTGGAATATATATTCACATATGCAATATAATTTCCCTCCACTATACAGAGAGTTAAACAGCGAGTCTGACTTCTTGCTAAAGGTGCACATATCACACACACAACATAATTTCTCTGTGCTAGATATTAAAATGGCAAATCTGATTGCAGGGCTACAATGTCGTGGTATAATATGCAAATAATATATGCAATAGGGCAAGTTTTTATCTCCACATAGCACAAAAATTATATTGCATACATGTTGAGATCACAGCAATATAATTTCGGTGCTATATGGCTCATATATGTGATATCCTGTATATGCTAGATGGAATAAAGTGGTGAATTTCTATGAATGCAGCTATATGTCATATATGCAATAAGTTGTATTGAAATTTTAACTTCTACATAGCACTAGATATAGTTCTACGTGCAATATAATTGCTCTGGGCTACATATGCAATAATGCAAAAAATAAATAAATATGCAATAATTAAAATATGCAACCATGCAAATTCACTATTTTAATCTCTACACATGGCACAGAAATTATTTGGGGTGGAATTATTTTGCATATAGATACAGCACAGAAAAATTCTATTGCTGTTGTGTGTGTATAATATATATAAATCATATGCAATATAATGTCTGGGCTATATAGATTAAACTGGCAAATTTCTATTATTACATCTATATGTTACATATGCAACTAATCGTATTGACATTTTAACCTCTGTATAGCACAAAGATATAGTTCTATGTACAATAACATTTCCCTGGAATGGGCGATTTGAATGATTGATGTGCCATAAATGTAATAAGTCAAATTCTCCATTTTTTTCCTTTGTAATGCACAGAAGTTACAGTGCAGATACAACATATACAGCATATGCGATAAGTTAAATTCACTTTTTAAATCTCCATCCAGTCGAGAGAAATTGTATTGCATGTCTAACATCTATATTTTAGCAATCAGTCAAACCCTCCACTTCACTCTCTGATTTCTGGTGTAGTTAGCAGGTTCAGTCTCACCCATGTAATCAGTACAGAGAGCTGAGTTCAAACTGTTAAATCACCCCAGATCCAAGCATTGCCAGACAAAGAAACGTTTCAACTTGTTCAAACAGCTCAAAATCCAACGGTCTTTGCAAACACAACTTAACACTGTCAGGTGCGCAGCTCTAGTAAGACTTCAAAACAGCCTGGTTCTTTGGGTGTTTTCTTAACCTAGAAAGAAAACCACAAATCTTGAAAAATTCCAAATGTGATTGAGGATACAAAATCAGAGATGGGGAGGGGAGTTGGTAAAAATACATGGGATATTTAGGGTGGTTTTAAACCTAGGACTAATCCCCAGACCTCCAAGGTTAAAAATTTAGACCCTGATCTTGAAAAATTAGGCAAGAGTTAACTTGAGTGCCCTGGGTAACACATCCACTGAGCACACGTGTAAGTATTTGCCATTTGGGGGATTTATGGAGCCATAAACCACATCGTTAATTTGCAGAATACGGGGCACTCATCTGAGCTTCATTGTCTAACCTGGACATAAAAGCAAACCTTCGAGTTACTAACTAAATGATAGAAACCCCCCATGATCTGGCACTCCGCTGGGGGAGAAGATATGGGATTTGGGTTTGGTGTTTAGTTTTTTTTAAACCAAATCTCGGAATGTAACCAATTAAGAGAGACGAACAAAACAGAAATTCTGGATCTCGTTTTTGTTTTTTAGGCAAGTCCCGGTTTTAAACCTAGTTCAACATCAAAATCTTTGGACAGAGAAAGAAGGGGGTTGGGAATGGAGGATCATGGGTAGAAGGCAAGGAATGGATGGAGGATGAGAAAGAACTTGGTTATGAACAAACCAACCCTTGGCTGAAATTGTCCCCAGCCCAGTGCTGGGGCCTTTGGGCTGAGCCCAGCAGGCTGGTGGAGCTGTCAATGGAGGTTCAGTTTAACAGGAAAACCACAAGATCCCAGCTTGGGAACAGACCCGAGCCTTTCCACAGCCCAGGGCTCACGATCTGTCCTCGTTCTCCACGGCGGAGCAGGCGGGGTCTACACTCCTGGCTGTGAAATCACCAAGCTTGGCAGACACCTGGCCACATTGGCCTCCTCCTTCCGGGGGACGTGTCCCACTTTCGGCAGCGTCCCCGTGGGGCTGTCTCTCCTGGCATGGATCTGAGACGGTGCTGGACTCCCTTGGCAGGTCAGTGAAGAGGTTCTGGAGATAGCTGGAGAAGCTGCTGTCCTTGCTAGGTGGTAGGGGGGTTGTCTTCTCCTGGAGGGAGGCTGTTTGAGCCTTCGAGGCCACCTCTGGAAGAGGGGGAACCGCTGGCGCTGATTTGGGAGGCTCTCTGGACTTTTCATACTCCTTTTCCCAGTCTTCTCCTCCTTGGGAAGCTGGGAGGTTGGGTTGGGAAGACGTGGTTTCCTCCAAGACACTCCCTTGGGCTGCGGACCCCTTGTAATCCTCCTCCCAATCTTCCCTAGCGGCTTTGGCTGGCTCCATTTCCTCTGCTCCAGAGCCCCGTCTCTGCGGCCATCCGCTAGACCATCTCTTGGACTCTGGGGTGCCCCACGGGCGGCCATCTTGGTTCCGCTTCCGGGGTGCATAACCTGAGTCCTGGGCTCTTCCTGGGCCATTGCGTGAACCCCCAAGACCTGCCTTCCATGGGGCGGAGTCCACTTCGCCCCGCGGCTTCCCGCCCCCCCAGGGTCGATTGAAATCTTTCTGCCCCCCAGCTCTCCGATTCTCACCCCAGCCCCTTGGCGACGCAGACCCACGCTGATCCCATCTTGGAGAGGAGTTCTGCCCATCGGCACGGCCCCTGGACGCCTCTTGGGAACAGCTAGTACTGCTCTGCCCCATGGCGCCACACCCACAACACCGCACCCAAGCCTGCCGGGCGCCATTGGGCTGCGGGGGGTTGGCACACGCCGGCTGGGGGTTGCAGCAGTAGTGTGGGTGGCACCTGCTGCCTAGTGCAAGTGGCGTAGGGCCACCGTGGCCTGTGGCCAATGGCCCTTGGCCGCCAGAGAGGGGCGTCTGGGTCCTGGCCATGCAGGCCCCCAGGAGGGTGCTGTTGAGCAGGTAGGAGAGGCCATCCAGCCGGACAGGGACTGTGATGGAGGAGAGGCCCCCGGTGGATGGGTGATCCAGGGTCCAAGCTGTGTCAGAGATGGGGCTGGGGTAGGAGGGCAGAATGGGCAGCGTCTCCAGCATGGCCTGGTTCGAGGCGGGTGGCCCTGTGGGGCTGGGCTCTCTGGGCTTGAGGGAGCTGTGGGGGGAACAGAAAAGAGAGTCAGAGACAGAGAGAGAGACCACCCTGTCCAACAGGAGATGGGAATTCTGGAGGGGGGGTATTGCAGCTCTGGGGTGGAAGGGGGGTCTGTAGAAAAAGGGGCAGTGGTCTGTATGGGGGTTCGTGAGGCATATGAATTTTGGGGGACTCTATCTGTGGGGTGAGCAGAGGGTCCGAGTATGTGTAGGATTTGGGTGGGTTGTGGGGTTAGGATGGGGTTTCCCTGTGGGGACTGGAGGGGGGTTCCTAGCTAAGGGGGATGGCAGATGGGGTGTTTGTGGGAGGAGGTGGCCTGGCTGGGTGGGTCTGGAGGAGGGACGTCTATGAAGCTGGAAGGGGGGGTTCCCATGTGGGGCAGGGGAGTGGGGATCTATGGGGCTGGATGGGGGTTCCGATGGGGGGCAGGAAGATCTCTGGGGATGGAGGGGAGGGGAGGGAAGGGTCCCATGGGGGGGTCTATGGGACTGGAAGTGGGTTCCCATGGGGGGCAGGAGGTCCATGGTTGGGGGGTCTATGGGGTGGAGGAGGGGGGTCCTATGGGTGACGGGGAGGTCTACAGGGTGGAGGGGGGGTCCCATGCAGGGCAGGGAGTCCCTGGCTGGGGGTCTATGGGGCTGGAGAGGGGATCCCATTGGGAGGTCTATAAGGCTGAAAGCAGGTTCCCATGGGGGTCGGGTGGTCTATGGTTGGGGGGGTCTATGTGGTGGAGGAGGGGGTCCCGTTGGGGACTGGGGAGTCTATGGGGTTGAGGGGGGCTTCCATGAGGGACTGGAGGTCCCTGGCTGGTAGTTCCCATCAGGGACTGGAGGTTTATTGGGTGAAGGGGGGTCCCACGGGTGACTGTGGGGTTTATGGGGTGGAGGGGGTCCCATGTAGGGCAGGGACTCCCTGGTTGGGGGTCTATGTGGTGGAGGAGGGGGTCCTGTTGGGCACTGGGGGGTCTATGGGATGGAGGGGGGTCCTATGAGGGACTGGAGGTTTACTGGGTGCAGGGGGGTCCCATGGGTGACTGTGGGGTTTATGGGGTAGAGGGGGTCCCATAGGGAGGTTTGGGGGGCCTATGGGCTGGAGGGCAGCACCCCGCCCCTCACCCCGCGCTCTGGGCGGCCCCACTCGGCCTCTCCATGACCAGTGATGTCGCGGCTCCGCACGCAGCAGAAACGCACTCAGAGGCCGGGCCGGCTTGCGATACGGCGGGGCCGGGACTGGGGGCGTAGTCTCGGTAGGAAGAAAAGGGGCGGGGCTTTGAGCGAGATGGGGAGGTGCTTGGAGAAGATAGGGCGGGGTTTCTTGGGGGAGGGGCGGGGTCTTTGTAGGAAGGGGCAAAGCCTGAAAATGAGGGGGAGGGACATAGGTGGGAGCAGACTATGGCTCTCTGGTATGTGGGCGGGGCCTATGCATATTTGGGGCGGGGCTTATACAGATGGGGCGGGGCCTCTAGCTACGCTGGGGAACCGGTCCCCGCACAGTACATGGGGGTCAGGCTCTGGCTGCTCCACCGGCAGCTGCTCCAGCCCCCTGGCCCAGCCCCCCTGGTACCCGCCCAGCAGCAGCCATGCCCCTAGTCACTGTACCAGGGCTAGTGCGGGGCAGGACTTAACTGGCTTTTTAGGGGGCAGGGGGAAGGCCAGGATCAGGCCCCCTGGAGTGTGGGGAGAAGGATCGGGACCCCCGGGGAGGGGAATCGAGCCTTGGGCAGGGGTTAAGCCCTTACCTCACAAGAGTGGGGGTCCAGCATGCAGCAAAGTGGGGCCAGGCTGGAGTGGGGGGTAGTTGCACCCAAGTCGCCCCAGCGGAGGGGCGGTCCCCCCCCCCCCGGGGAATCTCACCCAGAATCCACCTCTTCCCCCCCACACATACAGCCAGGGGTCTCTGGGACACAGGGTAGGGAGGGTTCAAGGGGTCCCACAGCGCCTCCTTCCAGGGGCGCGCCCCTCAGTGCTGGGATTAGCTGTCAGAGGGGAAGAGGAGACCAGGGGCTCGCCCACCAAGCCCCCCAGAAAAACATTCTTGGCTGCCGCCTCCCCGCACTGTCCAGCAGAGGGCGGCAGAGAGCAGCGCTGATTTTCAATGAAGCCCGGAGGTGAAGGGCTGGGTACTCACCCTGATGGGACATTGTCAGGGCCTCCCAGAGGATTCAGGGGGACTGGGGCAAAGCAATTTCTGGGGCCCCTTCCATAAAAAAAAGTTGCAATACTATAGAATACTATATTCTCATGGGGGCGCCTGGGGCAAATTGCCCCACTTGCCCCCCCCCCGGGCGGCCCTGCATTATGTTTGCTGAGGTGGGGTGGGGGGTCGGGAAGCCAGGCAGAGATAACACATTGTTGGTAAATGGGCGAAGTCGATGTCTCTGATCGGTGTGTGTGCTTTAAGGAGTGTGGAAAAGCCACCGGTTCTCCTGCTTTTCGAACGCGCCGGAGCTGGGCTGTGTGTGTCAACAACAAAGCTGCCAAATCCAGGATCGGGTCCAGCTGCGACTCCGAGCTCTTTGAATCCCGGAACTCCGGCTTCGGGGCTCGATACTCGCCAGTTCCTCCATCTCTCCCCTGGAGGGTCTCCAGCGGCTCGGCGGTGCAGCATCTGCCACGGGTCGTCTGCAATGGAGCAACATCATCTCAGCACGACGGCCAAGCGGAGGATCTTACTAGAGCTGTGTCCTCCCCGTACCGCTGTACGGCTGCCAAACACGGACACGCCGCCGCTCAGACTGGGCACAAAATGCCAACGTCGTATACCGGGCGTAAAGTCGAACGACTTCATTCGTAACGCAAGTGTTTATGGTCTCTCCGGTCTACAGACAGACGGCGTCTTATGCTTTTCGGCCGTGTCATGAGAATGCCACAAGACGTTCCAGCGAACGCCGTTCTCTGGGTGGCTTGTACCATCCGGGATAAAATCCCACCAACCAAGGCGTGGCGGTGGCCCAGAGGCAGACCCCCTAGTCCATGGGAGCATCAACTCTGTTCCGCTGTTGGACTCTCAGGCTGTCACGGGTGGCGGGTATCGAAGGCAGGGGAAGGCTGAACCTCCCCAAAACTGCCTTGCATGACCCCGCCCATGCCCTGCCCCCAGGCTCCTTTCTGCTTCCCAGTGCTGCGCTGCGGGGGAGGGGGGGGCTCTTCCCCCATGGCTGGGGCTAATGAGGGCTGGCCTGCGCTCCGGGGCTGGAGGCCGCTCTGTCTGCCGGGGAGAGCGGGCGTCAACCGCCCGGCGCCCTGGGGCTGGAGGAGCAGGACTGCAACCACCCGTCTGGCACGCAGGGGGGTGCACCACCCATCGGGTGCTCCAGGGCTGGGGGAGGAGGGCTATGCCGCCCACCCAGTGCGCTGTGGTGGGAGCCAGGTGTCCTGGGCCTGAGAGGGGGCCTCTGGGCTTCGGCGGGAGGGACAGGGCCTTGGGCAGAAGTGGCAGGCCAGGGGCTAGCCTCCCCAAGTCTGTTTTTTTTTTTTTAATAGAATATCAGGATTAGAAGGGACCTCAGGAGATCATCTAGTCCAACCCCCCCTGCTCAAAGCAGGACTAATCCCCAGACAGATTTTTACCCCAGTTCCCTAAATGGCCCCCTCAAGGATTGAACTCACAACCCTGGGTTTAGCAGGCCAATGCTCAAACCACGGAGCTATCCCTCCCCCCATGCAGGCTATCAAGCCCTTGTGGCCCCACAGGAACAGACCAAATGGCGAACAATCGCTATGGCCGACCGCTCGGCTAAGTGCTGAAGTAAATTGCTTGGGTCGCACTCGCCGCATTTTTCTTTGTCTTAAAACCATGCTGTGGGATATTGGCGGTGGCTGTATAGGCTTGCTAGGAAGGAAGCAAACCATCCATCCGGTGCCTGGGTGAGCAGCTGGTATGGATGAGGCATTGCTATGTGTATGTTCAGTTACAGAGACTGTATGGCTGGTGTCTCCGTGAGTTGCTAGCCATTGCTCCCCCAGGAAAGGAGATAGGCTTGTCCTGGCTACCAGTCACCGCCGCAGCATGCCGAGTGGTGCCTGAGGGCCTGGTTCCATCTGCTGAGGCCGTATGTGGGTTTAGAATGTGTTACAAGTCGCCCTCTAGTGGCTGGGCCACATGGGGATAACAGCCTACTACTGCTGACAGCTATTGGAGATGCACTTCCAGCGCTGCAGGTCCCGAGTTGGATCCCCGCTGACTGTCCGTGTATCTGTCTGGCTGCAGTAGTGCCGGTGCTGCACCTCATCGCCACCCCCTTCCCATGGGTCTGGCACATGATGGAGGACACGGAGCAGAACCTGCACCCCCCGACTGTGGAGAACCTCTGCAAGATCCTGGCTGCCTTCCTGGCCGAGTACCTGTGGCTGTGATTGCCCAGAGCCTCCCCTGGCGAGGGGACCAACCGCTTCCTGGGCCTCGCGGGATCCTTCGCCCCTCCTGGGCCGAGCTCCATGGGGCCAGTGGCCAAAACACCCCAGGGACCAGGCAAGGCGGCTTGGGGGCCCCGGGCTGTCGCAGCCCCGCAGGGGCCGGGGGAGCTGTTACGATGGTGGCTTCTAAGAGAGGACGGGAAGAGAGATTGTGCTGAGACTCTACCTGGGCCAGGGTCGGGGGCTGCAGCGGAGCTGGGGCTGGCCCTCTTACTTTAGCCCCTGGGGGTCTCACTCTCTGAAGAGCCTGAGGGCCTGGGCTGGGCCTTCCCTTGTGGGCTTTCCCCCATTCTCTGGAGCTCCAGCCCCCGGGGCCTGGACTAGCCTCCTCCCAGCGAGGAGCCTGGATCCCAGCTGGTCAAGTCCCCCGGGGCCCACAGCTCAGAAGCAGGAATAACTGGGCTAAACCCGGACTGTGCCGGGGGCAGGACGCCGGGGGCTGCGGGGGGTCCAGGCCTGCGCTCTCTGCATAGGGTTACCATATTCAAACATTTAAAAAAGAGGACACTCCACGGGGCTCCGGTCCCACCCCCGGCCCCACCCCAACCCCACCCCTTCTCCGCCCCCATTCCAACCCCTTCCCCAAAGTCCCTGTCCCAACTCTGCCCCCTCCTCTGAGCACCCCACATTCCCCCTCCTCCCTCCTGCTCTGATCTTGGTTGGGGGTTGCTAAGTGCTTCCCTGCTCCCCACTCGCCCTGCAGCCCCTATGCCCTTGCCTGCCCTGCTCCGCCTCACCCTGCAGCCTCTGCACCCCCCTGCCCCTGCAGCCTCTGTGCCCCCTGCTCCCCACTCGCCCTGCAGCCTCTGTGCCCCCTGCTCCCCACCTGCCCTGCAGCCTCTGCACCCCCCGCCCCTGCAGCCTCTGTGCCCCCTGCTCCCCACTCGCCCTGCAGCCTCTGCACCCCCCTGCCCCTGCAGCCTCTGTGCCCCCTGCTCCCCACTTGCCCTGCAGCCTCTGCACCCCCCCCGCCACCCCCGCCGCCTGCCTTGCTCCCCCCGCTCACCCGGCAGAGGGAGAAATGCAGGCTCCACGTGGAATCAAACACAGCCGCCCTGCTCTGTGGGGGAGGAGGGAGCGGGGGAGGGGGAGGGACTCTGGCTGCTAGAGGCCCTAGTGGCTGCGAGCGGCTTTCAATCAGGCCAGGCATCCAATCAGCCGCACCGCACCCTGCATGAGGGGAAGGGGGAAATCCCAGACATTTCTACTTGATTAGAAATCCCCCCCGGACAGCCATTTAACACTGAAAAAGCCGGACATGTCCAGGGAAACCCGGACGGATGGTAACCCTATCTCTGCAGCTCTCTGCAGCGCGGCCTCCAGCTGCTGCTCCCGTTTCTGGGGCCCGTTCAGCCCTGGGGGCACCGGGCTCCCAGCCTCGCTCGGGGGCTGCTCCACAGCGACTCTGGTAACAAAGAGCTGCCCCATCAGGGCTGCTGCCCCCTCCCCATAGCGCCCCTCACGCTGGGCAGCCCTGGGCACTGCGGGGCTGGGACACTGCTGCTGGCATGGCTGTTTCCTCCGCTCCAGCCCCCTCCCGCCGGTCTCCAGCCGCAGCCCCAGCTCCCATCACCAGGAGCCAACCCCAGCTCCCCTCCCCTTCCTGCCGGGCCTGTCTGTGTGTAACCCGTGCAGAACCAGCGCCCCCTTGGTTTCCCTCCATCTCCTCCCTCTGGACTGAGCGGCAGCACTGCCTAGTGGGCAGAGCACTTGACTGCAGCCCTTGGGTCTGTTCCACGCTCTGCCACTGACTGGCTCTGTGAGCTTGGGTAAAACTTTCCCCTCCCTGTGCCTCAGTTTCCCCTCCCACCCTGTGTCTAGTTAGACTGTGAGCTCTTTAGGGCAGGGACTGTCTGTTTTATGTTCTGTGTGTACAGCACCTAGCGTAATGGGGCCTCTTAGTGCCACTCTGACAGACCCTAATCTCACCCTCTGAGCTCTCCCAGCCCAGCCCAGTGGCGGGGGGTGGTTATGGTTTAACAGGAGATGAAATGATTCACGGCACTTCAACTTTTCACGTGTTAGAAGCTGGTTTATTGTCACTGCTCAGAAGCTCCCAAGCAAAGCAAGCCCTAAGCCGCAGGGGTGCTGGGTTAGAGGCAAATCGCACTTGAATTAAAACCCCCTTTGTGGGACTCTGCGAACCACCCGCCGGGTCCTTCCCAGGCACCTGCCGCGTGAAGATCCAAACACTTCGCCCCCCCTCGGTGAGAGGCTGGCGGGAATGGACTGTCGGGGCGAAAGGGGCTGGGGCTGAAAGCTTTGAGAGCCAGCCCCTGCGGGGGCCAGGCCGAGCTGCGGGTCAGGGCTCGGGGACACTGGGGTTCTGTAGCAGGGTGGTTACGCCGCTCCTGCCCTGAAGGGCTCAAGACAGCCCTAGGACAGGGCTGCGGCTGGGAGAAAGCTGCTACTACGCTGATTGGGGAAGCAGTCTTAGCTGGGGGCCACGCCCCAGTCAGGCCACAGCTGGCCTGTATATAAAGGCTGTGAGCCAGTGGCCTAGAAGTCTCTCTCCAGGCTGGGAGAGAGCAGGGCTTGGCTGCTTGCAGAAAGGGGACTGGCAGTGAAGTAGGGTTGGGGAGCTGTAGGCTGGCAATTCCCCAGGGTGCAGGGCCTTGTCCAAGGCCCCAGAGGTACCGGGTTGCAGAGAAAGGCAGCAGGTCCCAAAACCCCTTGTCTGTGATGAGTGGCTTATACTGCAGTCTGCCCCAGGGAGCGGGGCTAGTTGGTGACTGGCAGTTGCCTATGACTGAGGCGAGGTGGGGAGAGGGGGTAGGAGTTCCCTAGGGAGGGGAGACCTTGAGACAGAGGGGTGTACTGCCAGGGGCAGCACCCCAGAGAATGGCGCACTGGAGTCCTGGGAGAGACACGGGGGCCAAGCAGCAGTGGGACACCAGCCTGCAGAGGGCGCTATGGAGGCTGGACATGCTAATTCCCAGAGATGACCAGCAGGAGGTGCCACAGGGGTGAGTCCCACGTCGCTACAGGTTCCCTTTGTGGGGTGGGGTAAATAGCGACCAATTTCTGGGGGAGTCCAGCTGAATTTGCTGCAGATGTCAGGGGGCTGGGGGCAGAGGAGGGTTTGACTCTGGAAGTGAGAATTGCTCAGACGTTTAACACGGGAATGGAGGCGACATTCCCTGAGCTGCCCAGGGATTGGCAGGGCCGTCGCCACGGAGCTCGGCTGAGGATTGGCCCCACCCCCTGGATGCAGTCAGACCCTGGGCCTGGCTGTGTGTGGAGCCGGGCTGAGCCGACGTGTCCGTTCTGGGCGGGAGCGAGGGGCTAGGCCTGGCCTCTGCTGAAGGAAGCCACCTGGGTGGGGCAGTTGGCTCCAAGGCACCATTAGAAATCTGAGCCCTGGGGTGACGGCAGCAGAGCCCAGGGGAGACGGGAGCGTAACCCCAACTCTCAGATCCCTGCTCTCCAGGCCCCAGGAGGCAGCAGATGGGCGAGAAGCGCGAGGCTGCCCCCTGCTGGGGGGCGGAGGTGCTGCTTGGGCAGGCAGAAGCCGCAGGCAGGGTCAGGGGCTGCCCCGAGGCTGCAGGGACTCAGGCTTTGAACCTGGGCCACTGTCTGATGACCTTGTAGAGGGCGTTCCCGGGGCAGTCGGTCTGGCTCACGTTGCGATGCCCCTTCAGGAAGTAGCTGCGGCTCAGGAAGCCCTTGGAGACGGCGCACTGGATCAATCTCTTGGCGGCGTTCAGGGCGGCGTTGTTGGGGACTCTGCCTGCAGGACAGGGCAGTCCCCTGTTAATCTCACCCTGGGCCTCGGCCCCTCTCTGCTGCTCAGGGGACGTGACTGTGGCCTGAATAAATAACCCCCCTCTGCCCACGCTCTCCATTGGCCACGTCAATGTCACTCCCTCCTCCCACCCCGCATTCAGTATTGCATCTCCCCTCTGCACCGCTGCATTTGCTTACCAAGGTCCCTCCCCCACCTCTATCCTGGCCCAGTGCCCCCGCCTGGTACCCCATGGAGGGGGAAGGGGAACTCCACAGGGGTGAAGCCCAGCGGGATGGTGGTGAGGCCAGCTGGGTGTCAGGTCTGCAGGGGTGAGCAGCTGTGGGCGGGAGCCCTGCAGGAGGGATTCCCAGCTCCCCTCGGGGCCTAGCTGGGGAAATCCGTACAGAGGGGACCCACGTACTGGAGAAGCTGCCCAGGAAGCTGAATCCCAGCGACTTATGGTTCCAGTTCTTGGCGTGGGCCCCCATGGTGCTCCAGCCTCTGCCCTCGTAGACGTTGCCGTCCTCGCCGATCAGGAAGCTGCAGGCAGAGCGCAGTGTGAGACCCGCACAGGCTCGTCGGCCGCAGCCTCCCCTCCCCATTGCTCCCGGCAGCTCCCCCAGGGTCGTCGCTGGCCCTGCCCGGGTTTGAACCTGGGACCCTCGGCGCTAGAAACTCAATCCTCTGCCATGGAGCTAAAGACCAACTGAGGAAAGGGACTGGATTGGTGGGGTCCTAACCTGTATTGCACTGTTTGGCCATTAGGTGGCGCTGTGTGTAACACCCCTTATGGAAGCAGCCCTGGGCCCCAGCTGGGGGGCGAGCGAGGGCTGTAGCCAGCCCAGATCTGGGGCAGGAGAACAGCGCTGGGACCCGCCGCCCTGCGGGAAATTCCCAGCTGGGTTTCCATCCCCCGACGTCGCCATCTCAAAACATTTCACGGAGCAAAATCTCCGGCCAGGTTTTCGTTGCGGGGCGTCAGGCCGACCCCGGGGAAAGGCGTCGATAACGCTGGCATGGGGCGGTGTCACAGACGAGCAGGGTGCAGGCCGCCCGACGTCTGTCAGCCGAGCTCCTGGCACAACCCAGGGGCTCCCTCCGGCCCTCCATCCCCCACCAGCTCCATAACTGCCCCCTTCCCATCCCCCGCTCTTCAGGGACTCCCTCAGCCCCCTCCCAATCTCCCCCTGCCAGGGGCTCTGTACCCCCACTCCCCTTCCCTTATGCCAGGGTCCCATTCTCACCCCATGCCAAGGGCGGTCTGTGCCTCCCATTCCGTCCAGCTGGGGCTCTGAGCGCACCCTCCCCAATACCCTCCTTTCAGCCAAAAATATTAAATATAAAAATCAAATCTCTTCTGTGGAGAATCCCCCCCCTACCCCCAGCTCTACCCCGAGTGTGGTCTCTGCTGCCCCCCTGTGGATGCTTGTGGGCAGTGGCCCCAAGTCTCCGCCATAGCTGTGGCGAGGCCCCCACCCTGCCCCGCTCACTTGTAGCCGATGTCTGACCAGCCGTTTGAGTCCATGTGATAGTTCTGGATGCCCCTGACCTGCCGGCTGCAGGAGGCCTGTGAGGTGCAGGGATTCCCTTCCGTGTGGTGGATGATGACGAAGGGCACTGGGGTCCTCAGCCGGACCCTGTTTTTTGGGGCCCGGGCCCCCCATTGGGAGCGAGAGACGATGCGGGGGCAGCCTGTGCCATGAGGGGGAGGGGAGAAAGGGCTGGGTTAATGTGGCTGCCCCCCACCTGCCCCAGCCCACGCAGCAGGATCGGGCCCAGGGCTGGTGCTCTGAGTGGGGCTGCGGCAATGAGGTGGGGCCAGCAAAGGCCGTGCACGGCACGGGGGGAAGCACAGCCCTGCGTTAAATGTGACAGGGCTGGGGAGAGGCCTGGCCGGGAGCCTGCTCGCCGTGCAGCAGCACCCGCCGCTGGCAGGAAAGGGGTGAACGGGGAGCCAGGCCAGGCTGGAGGGAGGCCAAGCAAGGACTGGGCTGGAGATGGCGGGTGAGGCTGGTGCTCTGAACTCACACCGGGCTGGGGAAGCTCCCGCCAAGGGTGTGTGGCTCAGAACCCGTCTGTCTCCTCTGCCCCCTCCGGTCACTTGCATCCCTCCAGCCTGTCCCCTCTGCTCTGCAGCCTTTCTGTTCTCTCTCTGTCCCTGATCCTTCTGCCGGGTCCCTTCAGAGACGGGGCAGCCAGGACAGACCCCAATGTCCCAGAAACTGGAAGGTCAGAACATCTGACCCTGAGAAAAGGAATTCATTGCCACAGTATGTTGCTTAGGTCAAGTGCAGGATCCCTTAAAGGTGCGTGATGCTCTGGGATCAGCTCCCCGTGGGCAGGGCCAGGGGCCTCGTCCCTTGGGCCGATGAACACTAGGGTCTGGGGAATGGGCAGCAGGGGACAACCCAGCCCTGCCTTGCGGAGGGATGGGCTGGACGGGAGCCGAGGGACATTTCCTGGTCTGCAGGGGCAGGTCCAGCCCAGGCACCAGGCCAGGGGGTGGGTTAGTCGGGCGCCTCCATCGTTAATTTCCCACGCCTGCGTTTCCGCCCCCTGGGTTCTGCGCTGCATGAGGGATTCTCAGCCCTGCCCCCCACCCCCGGTCCGGGGGGATCCGAACTCACCGAGCGCCGCGGCGCAGAGCGCTGAGAGCAACACGACCCGCATCAGCAGCAGCATCTTCCTCTCGCTCGGCCCTGTGGGGACACGCGCCTGTCACAGCCGCCTGCCACCCCCAGGAGGGGGCGCTGCTGGGCCAGCACCAAACGCCCCTGGGTAGCAGATCCCCCTGCGCTCAGGCTCCCCGGACTCCCAGCCCAGCCTGTCGCCTGAGGGCAGCGTCCCAGCCCTGCCCAGACCCCCTCCCCCCGAGCTCCCCGGGTCCCCATGGCAGCCCCTTGAGCTGCAGGCTCGGTGCTGGCCCCGGCTGTACTAACACTGCCCAGCTGGGGCTGCGGGGAGAAGAGCCGGGCTGGGGGCAGAGGTGTTCCATGGAGACCGGCGCCCTGTGGGGTGCAGAGGGGGGCTGGCATGTGCCCACCTGGATTCCTGCAGAGCTGGACAGAGTGAGCTCCGGGCACCGGCACCTGCTGCTCTCTATAAGTGCCTGGGAGGACGATGTGGGGGGGGGCCAGGTAGTTGGTCAATAAACCCTCGTGCCGATGCTGGCGGGAGCCCCAGCCGTCGGGGTGGGGGGGGATTTCAGCAGGGCTGCGGTTGCTTAAGGCCAAGCCGGGCTCTTGCAGCAGGGGTCAGGGGTCTGTAGCAATACCAGGGCCAACAGACTGTGCTCCGTGGGCTGGGGTGGGGTGTGCTTGTGCTGGCTGCTGGAATGTGGTTACATAGCCAGTGTGTTTCAGCAATACCGGTGTCGAGTTTGTGTGCCGGACACTGACTTGCAGGCAAGCCTCTGCGGTTGACAGGGCCTGACTGGAGGGAGTTTGGGTGCGGGAGGGAGCTCAGGGCAGGGGCTTGGGGCATGGGAGGGAGTTTGGGGTGTGGGCTCTGGGTAGCGCTTACCTCAGGCGGCACTTGGGAAGCTGCCAGCATTACCCTCTGTCTCCTAGGTGGCGGCGTGGCCAGGCGGCTCTGCGTGCTGCCCCTGCCTGCAGGTGCCGTCCCCCTGCAGTTCCTGGGCAATGGGAGATGCGGAGCCGGCGCTGAGGGTGGGGAGAGCAGTGCACAGAGCTCCCGTGGCCACCCCTAAACCTAGAAGCCAAAGGGAGATGCCAGCAGCTTCCTGGGAGCTGTGTGGAGTCGGGCAGCCAATCCAAGGACTTTTAATGGCCCGGTCAGCAGTGCTGACCAGAGTGGCCAGGGTCCCTTTTCAACCCAGTGTTCTGCTCAAAAACCGAACACCTGGCAAGCCTTGCGCTGGGGAAAAGGGTAGAGGAGCGCCAGGCGCTGTGAGCCTCATGGCACAGCGGGGGGGGGGGGGGGGGGGAGCTGTAGCCGCCCCAGGCTAGGTGATGGCCGGAGCTTCGTGTAGCTGAGGAAGGGACAATGACGGTGTCAGTGCTCAGGGCAACTGCACCGGTCCTGCCCCTCTGTGGGCCGGCCAGGCACCCACCCTGAACTCTTGGCATGCCAGCTGGCACCTCTCGTGGACGGGGACCCGCCTCGCTCTCCCTCCTGCCGGGTGCTCCAGGCTGCCCGGTTTCCTGTTGGCACTGTGCTATCCCCAGCAAGTCAGACTGGCCAAGCCGGCCGCTTTCCTACCCCCTCAGAGGCTACAAGCCCTGTAAGCCCCATAGCTCCGGCCCTGCCCAGCTCCCCCCAAACACCTCAGTGCTTATGGTGCCAGCAGTGCCAAGAACATGCGTTAAACCAATCAGTGAACCCACCCGCCTGCTAATGAGCTTTCCGAGATCCCCCTTCTCTTGGCCGGCTGTTCATGGGCATTTCTCTCACCCAGTCCCATGCAGCCTGGAGCTAACTTAGGGGTCTGATTCTCCCCCCCATCTGCTTTCAGAGCCCTAATAGCACCCCCAAAGCACAGAAGAGGGGTTACCTGGCAACACCCACACCCAGCCCCCAACCCTTCTCGGGGCTGTTACCAGCTTTGCCAGTTACTTTGGGGTATGCTCATTTATTAGGGTTACTCTTCTGGGGGAGGGGGGGGTTCTGTACTTCTATCAATGTACTGCTTGTGTCACTCGTGTTCTCATACGGAGCTTAACTTCTCCCTGCTGCGAGTTTCCTCCCACTGGAGCCGACCTGCAGGGCCTCGGATCCTCCAGCCCCAGACTCTCATATATTAACAGAGCGCGTCTGAGAGCAGCAGGTTAATCATGTCCTAGGGTCAGCACGTCTCTATCCCCACTTTCCCGTTACAATTGTTCTGGTCGTAACCAGAGAGAGCCAGAGAGGAGATGAGTTCTCACCAGTCCATGAAGCTTGACTCGATCGGGGGTCCCAGGTGATGGTGGTAGCTGAGGGTCCGGAGTGCTGGAGACAGGCAGAGCCCCCAGCACGGTCAGTCAGGAGAAGATGACATCCCAATGGAACTGATGCAGATGTTGGATCCGGGCATCAGAACACTGACTGGAGCAGGGCTAGGATGTTTTGTAGAGAAACAACAATGGTTCAAGGGAGAACACGAGATTTGTTTGTGTAAACAAGGGAGGATACCAAAGTTGTTTTGTTCAGGCTAGACAATAGGAACTGATCATTCCTGGCTATGGGCGGTGTTCCTTCCAGGGAACTCTCAATGCAATTAGGGAGTTTCAGTATTTTGGATCCCAATAAAGGATTTATTACTAGAATTGGTCTGGTAACTGCTGAGCTGGGTATGGGCAGGCCTGGGTTCATTAACATCTGGAGCAGAGATTTCCCCCATCATGCAGTGCGTCCCTGCTTTTCTGGTCCCAGAGTTCTATGCGGTTCTTGCCTTGGAATCTCTGTTCTCCATTCTGTGTGCTAATAGGGATGCCTCCCTGGCCCATCTTCCATGCAAATGAGGCCAGGGGAGTTTCCTTAATCCTGTCACCCTTGTCCCAGAGGCTTAGGTGAGTCTCCCACGGCCTTTCCCTTGCTTTTTGTAAGTCTTTCTTCTGATGCAGATTTTGGTTCACGCAAAGGCTGGGGGGTGGGGGGAGACGGTCTTTCATGAGTCAGACAGCTGGGTACTGTGCCCTGGTTCCCCAGGAACACAGGGCGGCTTGGTAACAGGGCTGCCCAGAGCGCTGGGCTGTGGCAGAGCGAAGGGTTCTGCGCTGGGAACATCAACCCACATTTCCCCACCGGGGGGGCATTTGAGAGGCAGCACGACATGAGGTTAATGACAGTCTCGGCAGTGCCAGGATCTCTCCATCCAGTGCGTGTCTCCCCTGAACTCCACCTGCTGCTCCTGGGAGCTGATGGAGCTGCCCCCCGGAGGGAGCATCGTGACACGTGGAGGGTGGTCTGGGGTGTGAACACTCAGCGTCCGTATCCTACACCAGCGTCGCACTGCTGGGTGACCCCTCACTCCGGAGGCTCAGTCACATGGGGAACGCTGTGGGGGCGGGGTGCAGCCGGCCTTCCCAGCACTGCGTCGGGACTGAGGGGCAACCCCAGGCAAAGCGAGCCCGGCGGCCACATATGGCACATGGCTCTGTCTCGCCCACCACAGAGTTTCTCAGGGTGGTGTCCCCTCTGCCCAGGTGTGGGTCTCGGCTTGGGCCCGATCCCCATCCTCCGCTCCCGTTCCAGCCCTGTTAGGTTTTCTATCAAACCCTATCACTATCTGCACATTGGTTGGCCTGTTTCCCAGCTGTGGTTACATCTCGGGGAGTTTTGCTATTAACCCTGATTTCAGGTCATGGGGGCAGTGTTTATAGAAGTGTCACACTAATGGTTTTGGTTAGGAGAGGGTTAATATTACAGCTTCCTTCTCGGAGTTGTCTCTGGATCTACCATTGGGCTGAGTTGGGTTTAATCCCAATGCCATGGCCCCGCAGCACCTCGTCTCTGTCTGTGCCAGGGCGGGAGGGGTTCTGTTCAGTCAGCACCAGTGTGTGATATGTGGATACTTGGCCATGTGGGGACTTCCCATCTGCCACCCTAGGGTGACCAGATAGCAAGTGTGAAAAATCAGGACAGAGGGTGGGGGGTAATAGGCCTCTATCTAAGAAAAAGCCCCAAATATCAGGACTGTCCCTATAAAATCGGGACATCTGGTCACCCTATGCCACCCAGAGCTGGGAACAGAACCCAGGAGTCCTGGCTCCCAGCCCCTCCTGCTCTAACCACTGCACCCCACTCCCCTCCCAGACCTAAGAAGAGAATCCAGGAGTCCCAGCTCCCTGTTCCCTGCTCTCACCACTGAGTTCATTTCCCACCGGCCCTGGAGCAGCTGTCACCAGGTGCTGACACTGCCCCTCCTGCCCTTCGCTGGATCCCCTCAGTGACCTAGAGGTGACAGTTCAAGCTCCAGACCCGCCTCTGGGGAGCGACGCTGATTTCCACCAGCTCAGGAGATGGGCCTGACAAACCCTGTCTTGTTCCTTCCCCAGCTCCTCCCATCTCACCCCTCCAGCTCTCTAAAAATTCCTGGTATTAAAAATCGGGGTGGAAGATTCCCGGTGCGTCCATTATTGTATTTGTTACAATCAGGTAATTTTTTTTTTTTTTTTCAGTTCATTAAAATCCGTTAAACTCTGACAACAGTCGACGGTGGAAATTCACTGAGGGGACATTGCCTTCGAAGAAGAAAAGCAAAGCGCAATGGTGCGAAGAAGGTGATCGTTGCCATCCCCAGGGGAGTTGGGCACCTAAATGCCTGTGAGGATTGGGACTGAAATCTTGATCCCGCTGCCGGTGCAGGGGATGCTGCCCGAGCAATTGGGGACCAATGAAAGGAGCTGGAGGAAGCGGCTGTCGTGCGGACAGAGGGGGTGTCTGTGTTTTCCTGGCTTGTCGGTTTGTGATCTTTAGGTTTAAAGAAAAAAAGATCGGACCAAATCTTGTGCTTTGCTCACTGAAAGTTGCGGCTTCCTCTGCCCCCCACATAACCGTTCTGGCGGCAGGATGCCGGGATCTCTGAGAGGGGGAGGACGGGGTGAGGAATGTCACTGCGGAGGGGGCAAGGGGCAGTTGCTTAAGACAGAGGCAGGGTCTTGCACCAGGGCTCACATGTGTGGAGCAATACCGGGAGCGGCTGTTTTGGGGTCAAGAGAACCTGGGAAGGAAGTGGAGCAGGAGGCTTTTGCTGCAGAGTTGGAAGGAAATTACCCAAACCTCTTTGAAATTACAAGTGAAACAAACGCTGGGGATTTGAAATTGTCACCTGGCTCTGACGCTTCTTGGCGGGTTTCTGGGTCGTTGCTGAGCTGAGCCGGACACACCCCGGTAAAGGGCACTGTAGCCGCGGTGGGAGGGAGTGTGGCCCAGTGGGTAGAGCAGTGGTGTGGCACTCAGGAGCCCTCTGTATAGTTACTGGCCTGCAGGGTGACCATGGACAGGTGACCCCGTTCTGTGCCTCAGTTTCCCCATGTATAAGAGGTGGATAATGGTTCTTTATGAAGCACTCTGAGCTCTGCTGGTGAAAAGCGCGGTGAGAGAGTTGGGTATTACTTACACCTGCTGAGGATGGGGCCTGACAGACGTTGTCTTATTCTAATTCCCTGGCCCTTCCCGTTTCACACCCACAGCCTATTCTTATTATTATGCAGATGGGAAGATTCCCTGCGCTTTCCTTTTCATTTGTTTCAAATCGGGGCAGTTCTTTCAGTGCGTTTAGCTCAGTGGCTCCAGAACAGGGAACAATCCCCCAGGGCATTTCACTGGATGGCACCTGAAGTTAAAAACGCTTTTATGGGGCAGCAGAAAAACAGAACATGCCAAAGGGCGACCTTGAAACTAGCCAGACCCTTCTTTCTGCGTGCCCTGGGCACGCTGGGGAATCACAGTCTGTATCCCCGTGGCTGGGAGAGGGGCCAGCGGAGCAGACTGGAAATGACACCGGGATGACAGATCTGTAGGAACTCGAGGCCCAGCTGAGATCTAAACTCCAGACCTGGGCCTGGAGCCTGAGAGCTGCGGCTGGGCTCCGTAGCCAACCCCACAGGTTCCACCCCTTAACCAGAGACTGGCCCAGCTGCTCCAGTGCAGCTGGCAGATCCCAGGCCAGGCTGGCGCGGTAGCGCCACAGGAACGTGGATCTGCCACACGGATGCCGCTGGAACCTGCCGAGCTTTGCCCCCAAGCGAGGGCAGCCAGTGTTAGAATGGCCCCTGACTGACCCTGGCTCAAAGCCGTGGGGCTCAAACCATGTGTGGGGCTGGGAACCAGGACTTCTGGGTTGCAGTCCCAGCTCTAGGAAGGGAGCGGGGGATTAGAAGTTGTTGGGGGAGGCCTGGCGTCCCGGACGCCAGGGTTCTATTTCTGGCTCTGACAGAGCCGGGGGGCCCTAGGGGTTAGGGTTGGACCCTCTCAAAGTCAGGCGTTTCTTGTGTGAGTTTCTGCTGGGCAGGGCCCTCTCCGTGCTGCAAAATCCTAGCAACCCAGCGCCCTGCCCGGATCCTGCCATACGCTGGGGCTCGCCAGGTTGTTCCTCCATTTGCTCATTTAATATAGTGCCCTGACGGGGGCAGCCGGTCGCCCTGTGCCCCCATTTATTCAGCTGCAGCAACAGGGTCACCGCTGCCCATCCGTCCCCACAGAGGAGCAGTCGGTGCTGTCCTGAAGTGGGTTTCTGCTCCCTCCGTTCTCAGCTGCGTCAGGGATTCCCAGACCTGCCCCCTTCCCCGGCCCGGGGGATCCGAACTCACCGAGCGCCACGGCGGAGAGCGCTGAGAACCACATAACCCGCGTCAGCAGCATCCTCGTCCTCTCGCTCGGCCCTGTGGGGAAACGCGCCCATCACAGCCCGTGTGACACCCCCAGGAAGGGGCCATGTTGGGCCGTAGCCAAATACCCCCAGAGCCCCTGGGTAGCAGATCCCTCTGCGCTCCGGCTGCCCTGGGCTCCCAGCCCAGCCTGTCGCGTGATGGCAGCGTCCCAGCCCTGCCCAGACCCCCCTCCCCCCCCGAGCTCCCCGGGTCCCCATGGCAGCCCCTTGAGCAGCAGGCTTGGCGCTGGCCCTGGCTGTACTAACACTGCCCAGCTGGGGCTGTGGGGAGAAGAGCCGGGCTGGGGGCAGAGCTGGGCCATGGAGACTGGTGCCCTGTGGGGTGCAGAGTGCCCACCTGGATTCCTGCAGAGCTGGGAGGAGAGTGAGCTACCGGCACCTGCTGCTCTCTATAAGTGCCTGGGAGGGCGACGGGGGTGAGGCCAGGTAGTTGCTCAATAAACTGTCGTGGGGATGCTGGCGGGAGCCCGAGCCACCGAGGAGGAAGGTGTGTGTGTGTGGGGGGGAGGGGGATTTCACCCGGGGCTGCGGTTGTTTAAGACCAAGCTGGGCTCGTGCAGCAGAGCTCGGGTCTGTAGCAGCACCAGGGCCGACAGACTGCGTCCGAGTGGGAGGGAGCGATTCTGGCCTGGCAGCGCGATCCCGGGGGCAGAACCTTCATCCCAACCTGGCCAAGGCTGGGCACAGAGCACAGCCCGGCCTGGAGAGCTGGGGAACACTGCACCGGGGGGACAGCACGTCAGCCACCGTCCGTGCCACCATTTCCTGCTCCGACCAATCCAGACGCGTTGTGTGTCCCAGTTCCCCTGAACTCCAGCTGCAGGGCACTAAGGCAGCACCTGGAGATCCCAACCGAGATCGACCCCACCGTGCCAGCTGCTGCCCAGACACACGGTGACCGAGATCAGGGTTTCGTCTCACCAGGTGTTGTTAAGTGCTGAAGGCTGGAATGTTGTTTCCTCAGTAACAGTGTTTAAGATGCCCAGTACTTCTGTTCTTGGAGCTTCAGTGTTATCAACACTAATAGCAGATAAGTCAGCCTGTGAATTCAGCAGACGTCAATGCAACTTATAAAGACCAGACCACAGTCCTAGTGCCCTGGCTCCATGGTTACAGGTTCACTAACACGAGTGCCCCGTGGCAAGGAGCGGCTCTGTCGGCAACGGGAGTCACCGCTGTCCACTGGGCCACACACAGGCTGACAGTGAGGTACCCGAGAGCAATAGACTGAGACAAACAGCTTCCGTCCCACCTTCCGTGTGTCACCACATTCGTCTGTCACCTCCCCTGGGTCCTGAGATCTTGGACAAAACACCCCCTGTTTATTATTTTCTCCAACCAACTTATTTTGCACTAAAGTGAACTGTATTTGTCCCAGCTATGCTATATTTACATAAATCTAGGACACTAGTGACAACGTTGCCGAGTACGTGAACTGCACAGCAAACCTGTCAGCATTTGCTCTAACCCACGGCCTGACTTTGGTTCACAGCCTCTGGTTCAGGCCTCAAATCTTGCCCCAGGCCCAGTGCTCCAGGCTCTCTGTGCTACCCCGGTCGCTGCACAGACACACGGTGCCCGAGATCGGGGGCAGGGAAGGGATCTGAGCCCACAGCTCCCACCTAGTGGTCAGGCGAGGGCATGACAGGTGCTCTCTGTCCTGGTGCCTCCCGTTGGTAGCCGCTCCCACCCTGTGCTGTCTGTCCCCTCCTGTGGCTCGCTCTCCGACTGGGTCATGGGCCGTGTCCAGTAATGAGTCCAACAAATGCTAGTTCCGCTGTCCGGCAAAGGGCTTCAGATATCACCTGGCCAAAGCCCCAGAGTTGGGACTCTCTGGGATGTGGGTCTACCTAGTCCTGAGTTGCTAGTGTCAGGGACAGGCCGTGTGCCTCCAGCCCTAACTGGGGACCCCTGGCCCAACCTCTGCCCCGGGCTCCAGGAGGGCCCCAAGGTGGCTTTCTGAGCAGTACCGGGTTTACCATGGCACCAGTGGTGCCATGTCGAGGGCCCAGAGTCAGAATGGGCCCCGGCCAGCCCGATCCCCTAGCCGGCTGAGCCGGTTAGGAAAGCTGCCCCCGCCCTTGCTCCACCCCCACACTGCCTCTTCCCACCCCTGCTCCGCCCCAGCCCCTCCCTCACTCCACCCCTTCCCATGCCCCCCCCAAGCCCTCTCCCCTGAGCTACGCATCCCGAGGGACTGCAGCAGGGGTCTGGCCTGCCCTGCACTCACCGGGCGGCGGGAATTGGAGCGACCTGGCCCCTGCCGGCTCTGCTCCGCCGGTGAGTGCCGCGGGGCAGTTCCCCCATCCCCGGGAGCCAGGGGAGCAGAGCGGAGCGGGCTGGTGCTGGGTCACTTCACTTCCCACTGCCCCGTGAGTGTGGGGTCAGGCCCCCACTGCAATCTCCGGGCAGCAGGAAGTGGAGCAAGCCGGCCTCAAGCCACTCCGCTCCACCGGCTTGTACTGGGGGGCGGTTTCCCCCTTGCCCCACAAGCCTCGAGGGGAGATGGAGCGGTGGGGAAGAGGCATGGGATGGGGAAGAGAAGGGGCAGGGGAAATGGGGGTGGGGGAGAAGCGGGGGCAGGGAGGAAACTGGAGCCCAGCATGCAGCATCCCCTTTGCAGAAGCTGGGGCCCCCCTGTTAAGCAAGCCCATCGAACCCTCACCCTGACAAGCCCCACCTGCCCAGATCTGTACCACCCCGACGAGCCCCCCCCAGACACCCTCCCCACTGAGCCCCAACCACCTGCACCTGGACCCCCACACAAATGAACCCCACCTCCCCTGCACCTAGACCCCACACTGCGCCCCAAACACCTTCACCTGGATCCCGTGCACAGTCCCATGGCCCCTGCACCTGGAACCCCCCAATGAGCTTCTGTGCATCCAGTTCTCCCACTGAGCCGCCCGCACCCAGATTGCCCCACGGAGAACTCTCCTACCCCCACCTAGACCCCCCCACACTAAGTCCCTCTGCACTGGGATCCTGCTGCTGGGCTAAGCCTGCTCACCCACACCTGGTGCGCCTGGCACACGGGGGCAGGGCCCCAGGGTGTTTCTGGGGCAGGCCTGGCCCTCGCACAGTCAGGGTCGGGTGCAGCCGCACTGCCAGGGTGTGGTGGGGGGAGGCTGCAGGGTGATCTCCCACCCCCATGCAGCCAGTGGCCTGCGCTCCCCACTGCCATGGTGGAGCCTCCACATTTATTTATTGACAAATACAATTGGCAGAATTTTAAAACATTGTGCCCAGAATCATTAATTTTTTGGCACAGAATCCCCTCAGGAGTATGGGGTGCTGTGCAGTGTGATGGTGGGACTGTGAGGAAGGGGTGGGCAGTGGGGAGGTCTGTGGGCGGGGAGCGATGGGCGAGCGGAGTGGTGTGCAGGGTGCTGTGCGGTTGTGGTGGGAGGCCAGCCGGGGAGGTCTCTGGGAGGGGTGGGGGCTGGGCATAGTGATCTGTGGTGGAGGTCTCTGGGTGAGGGGGCGCTGGGCATAAGGGTGGGGCACTGGGCAGGGGGGTGGTGTGGTGTGGGCCTGCCCTCAGGCGGAAGGGGCATGCTGGCAGCACAGGGCTGGGCAGGCCAGTGTGCGTCTGGCAGCTGCAGATTTGTAAACAGTGCCCTCCTGCGGGGCTGCTCCCGCCGCGCTGTGCCTCATTGCCCCCAGCCCGCCCTTCACTCTGGAGACTGACCATCCCACCCCCCTGCACCTTGCCCCATGGGGACCCACAAATACATTTGGCACCGGGCCCACAAAAAGTTAATCTGGCCCTGCATCTGAGTCCTGCCTCCAGAGAGCTCTGCATCACCCTCCCCCCTGGCCACTTCCCGCCGGCCTCCGCAAGCCAGAGGGGAAAGCGAAAATGGGAACAAACCCGAGGAGACGTCTCCGACCTTGCAAATGCCGAGAGTCCTTTCCCCTCAGCAGCTCCGGTAGCGCATCAGCTGGGCCTGCCGCCGGCTCCTTCTGCAGAGCTGCCGATCCCAGCCCTGCTCACCTCCGCTGGCGCCTTTCGAGGGAGCTGCTCTCTGCTCCCTGCCAAACTCCTCCTCTGGCCGGGCAGCGTGAGGCAGGGCCCTGTTTTCCTAGCATACCCACCCCACCCCGCCTCATGATATTAATATCATCATTAAGGCTAAGATTTCGTCACGGGTGTCTTTAGTAAAATCATGGACAGGTCACAGGCAATAAACAAAAATTCACAGCCCGTGACCTGTCCATGACTTTTACTATATAAATAATCCCGACTAGGGGGCCCCAGAACATCACTGCTGTGGGGGTCCGGGTTCTGACGGTTAATCCCTGCCCTGGCTACAGGGACTGCCCACCCTCCCCCAGCCACCCCTGCGCCGAGTCCCTGGGGACGGCTGCTTGGGCACTCCCCAGGGCAAGCTGCCCTGGGACCACTGCTCGGGTGCTTCCCCCAGGCCAGCCGCCCGAGCAGCCACCAGTGTTGCTGGCCCCAGGGCTGCCCTTGGGACCGCTGCTCGGGCGCTTCCTGGGGCCAGCTGCCTCGGGACCGCCTGAGCCGCTGTCCCGAGCTGAGAAAGTCATGGAGGTGACGGAAAGTCAGAGAATCTGTGACTTCCGCGACCTCTGTGACAGAACTGCAGCCTTCATCATCATCATCGTGATGTTTTATGGCATTTGTGAAACACTTAATGATATTATTGGTTCTTTTTCCTTCCAGTGTTCCCGTCTGTGTGGGCTCTTAATATAATCATGTTTCTGGGATTTTGGTACCTCAGGGTCTGGCAAGAGAGGGGTTCCGGGGGGTCCGGCATATTGACTGGCCCTTTGGGGGGCTGTCTCCCAACTCCAGGACTGTACAAATCCAGCTCCCTTTTTTGGGGTTACCTTGTGTTTCCCCCTCCCCTTACTGAGTCCTTCCCTTTTCCTAGAGCAGGGATTCTCAAATGGGGGGTTGGGACCCCTGAGGGGGTCACAAGGTTATTTCATGTCGGGTCACGAGCTGTCAGTCTCCACCTCAAACCCTGCTTTGCCTCCAGGATTTATAATAGTGTTAAATATAAAAAAAGTGTTTTTAATTTATAAGGGGGGGTGTGTCGCACTCAGTGGTTTGCTCTGTGAAAGGGATCACCAGTACAAAAGTTTGAGAACTACTGTCCTAGAGGGCTGTGATCGGTGCTCTCTGGGCTGTGTGTGTTTAGCCTTCGATCAGATGTTCCTTTTCCCAGCAGTTTTTCCACAGCTGATTTCTGTGTCTCACCAGCCTCGGAGAAGACACCCTCCCTCTCTGTCATTCGGGTCATTTGCATTCTCACAAACCACCACCTGGCAATTTTCTGGTCTCAACTCCTCTGCTTTAAACCATGGAGCTGGTTTAAAAATACACAGTTACATTCCAAAAATTTATCAGAAACAGCATCCTGAAAAACTGGGACCTGGATTGGGGTTCCCTCTGCCATCCCGTCACTGTCCCTGAGAAGTCAGCTGTGTGACTGCTCCCCTCCAGGAGGTCGGTCACACAATCCCCTCTCAAAACCTGGGTCACAAACTGTGACATTATGAGTGTAATATAATATCTCATTGAAAGGTGACGTAAGGCCAGAAAAGGTTAATTAACTCACAGACTGACCTGACCCATGGCCCAACTTCAAAGACTGGTTAGGGCGATATGCAAGTGAATAGAGCTCTGAAATGCCGCCTGCATTGTTAGAGATAGAAGGGTCGATGTTTGCTCAGGTCTTGTGATGTAAGCAAACAAGTCTTGTCTATTGCTATAGCTGTGATTGAAACATCAAAAAAGGAGTAGTAATATTTATGACGACACTTGTGAGAAATAGTATTATTGTCTCAATGTCTCTTTGAAGGTTGTGATAAAGTGAATATGAACTGTTTGTAAGCGGAGTCAGAATGAGCTCTCCCCTGACATCTGGTGGTGAGCTGTGGAAAAGGACTTCGGGGCTGATCTAGTTTGCATGGGCACACCCACCCTGCCTAGCATGATGGCCTGCCTGCCCATTGGGTCACTTTGGCTGCTGTGGGATCCCCAGGCTCTGGGTTATGTGAATCAAGGACAGTAGAACTGTACTTGGCATTTTATGATGGAGGGACTTGCCCTCACCTAAGTAGCACTCACTAGGCAAGGGACATGGGTTCCAAACACCAGTGAATTGAGAGAAGATGGGGACAGGTATTTATGGCTGGTAATGTGGGCCCCCTTCTGAGCACCTGAACCCCCACTTTTATCCTTCCTCGTTCTAGTGTGCAATAACAGAGCTAATTTTGACAATATTAGGAGTCTTGTTACATGCTATAGAGCTGCAATCAGTGATAGGAGGTCTAAGTATTAGACCTACTTTGGGCTAGGGGTGCACTGGCACTGAGGCTCCCCTACTACTAGCTAAAATCACTGAGAGCTGAAGTCACTAAGGACCTGAAATTGCTGAGAGTGTAAGTAGGGGATTGAGTTTCAGAGGGGTAGCCGTGTTAGTCTGAATCTGTAAAAAGCAATAGAGGGTCCTGTGGCACCTTTGAGACTAACAGAAGTATTGGGAGCATAAGCTTTTGTGGGTAAGAACCTCACTTCTTCAGATGCAAGAAGAAGTGAGGTTCTTACCCACGAAAGCTTATGCTCCCAATACTTCTGTTAGTCTCAAAGGCGCCACAGGACCCTCTGTCGCTTTTTAAGTAGGGGATGGGGCTGAAGACAAGTTGATGAGTGGCTAGCAGGACGGCTAGCAGAGCGGCGTGGCGTGGCAAGCGGATAGCAGGATGGCTGGCGGAGAGGAGCTGCTGGTGGTGAAGACTGCGGCAGAACCCCAGGGAGAGATGTGGCAATTGGCCGTCAACCTGAGCAGGGGAGCATGTGAGATGCCCCCCCCCATACCTTCCCCCACTTCCACCCAGGCTGGGAGGTAAACTCTGCAGGGGAACCTCTGAACTCTGGGGGCTGCACAGACCAAGGACAGAAGCTGTGGGTGGGGTGACTGTTGGGTTGCTGGACTTAAGACCCTGAGGGGAAAAGGACACTGCCAAACTTACTTGGGGGTGGGTCTTTTGCTCATGGTTTGTGTTATGAATCCTGTTTGTGGTGTTTCCCCAACATAATGCCACAATGTTTCCCTCCTTTATTAAAAGGCTTTTGCTACACTCAGACTCCGTGCTTGCGAGAGGGGAAGTATTGCCTCTTAGAGGTGCCCGGGGGGTGGTATGTAATTGTCCCAGGTCACTGGGTGGGGGCTCGAGCCGGTTTTGCATTGTGTTATTAAAACGGAACCCCTAGATGCTGAACCCGGCCCTTGTTTCTGCCAACTCTGATGGGCAGGAGGGTTACATGTTTAATGGATAAATTACACTATGCTAGTTGCCAGGATGGTTGGGAGACAGAAAATTAAGCTTATTCTCTCAGGCCCAGAGGCTGCTGGATAACGTATAAAAACCCTGGGACGCCATCCTGTTTTATCTCAGATCTGCTTTGGGTTTCAAGAGGGGAAAACCTTAAGCCATAAGAATTGAGATCCCCAGGCACTGACTGGAGTCCAATGTCCATATTCAGGGTGACTAACCTGTGGACGATTTCTAAAAAGACTTTTGGCAACTACAAACTTATCTCTGCTATGTATCTGAACCTCAAGAATTGAATTCAAGTCTGTATGTATAGTGATCTTTTAACCAACACTCTCTCTCTTTTCTTTTTTAATAAACTTTAGTTTAGTTAACAAGAATTGACTATAAGCGTGTATTTTGGGTAAGATCTAAGTTATCATTGGACCTGGGTGTGTGGCTGATCCTTTGGGGTTGGAAGAACCTTTTCTTTTATATGATGAGATAAGATTTTCAGTCATCATCATCATATCTAACAGGTGTGTCTGGACGGAGGCCTGAGGCTGGGCACTTGAAGGGAACTGCGTTATTTGGACGTCTACGTAACCAGTGAGGTTATAGAAGCTGTTTTGTGCTGGTTGGTAAATCTAAGTATTGGACTATCCACCAGCGTTTGGGGTTTGTCTGCCCTGTTCTGTTTGCAGTTCACCCTAAATGAGTGACCTTAGCTGGCTCCCCCGGGCAGCATCTTTTTTGAGTGCCTGGGTGCACAGATGCTGACTCACCTGTTTGGTCCTGGGTATCCTCTCCCGAGTGACCAATGAGGAGACATTCCTGTCCTCCCACTATTCCTTCCACAGTTTCCTCCTCTGGGCCCCGCCTCTCAGACACATCTCTGTGCTCTCTAGAATGGGGTCCGTTCCTTCTTCAGCTGCAGAACTCTGCTAGCTAAACAACTGGGACAGTTTCCTTAATCACTGAAAACACCTCTCCTGCCCCCGATCCTGAGGGCGTGTTGCCTTCTGCTGGAAAGGAGCTAGTCTCAGCCCCTCCCATATTTGGAAGCACCCTGCTTCCCTGTGTTAGAGAGTCCCAGGAATCCTCACCCACCTCAGTAGTTTCTGACATCCCATCCCCCTTCTCTGGGCTCCCCTCTGGGACACCTCTCCCTATGGTCCCTAGAGTGGGATCTGTCCCTGGTTCACGTGCACCTGTTGGCAGCTAACAAGCTGGACAGTTCTCTCCCTGGCAGGCATTACACCCCCATCCCTTCCTAAGGTGATGTTGCCTACAGCTGCATTGCAGGACCTAGTCTCAACCAACCTCCCACCTGGAAACATGTGGCTTCCCCCAGCTGCAGAAGAATCAAGGAGACTCTCTCCCATTCTCTCAGCAGTTCCTGTGACCTGACCCTTTCCCTCGGGGGTCCCAGGATAAAACTCCTTCTTGCTGCGGGCAAATACCTGAACCCAAAGCTACCCGGAAAACATTATTCCCAAGAAGCAGGTAAACTAGGGGGTGTTCCATTACTTTCCAAAACACTTTTCAAATCTTCCCACACCACATGGATTTTAGCTAGTAGTCGGAGGAATCTGGTTTTGCCCACCCCAACAATCTCTGCCCTGTTCCAACACCAGGAGAAAGGTGAAGGGCCGAAGAGAAATCAGGATCTCAGATTGACAGTGTCCAGGGCCAATGGGGAGCTGCCAACACTCTATGTGAGTCCAAATGACAGGGCAGCAGACCAATGAGAGAGGCAGGAGCCCAGGGGCCCATCCTCTGTGTGAGCTGGGGCTGCCTGAGGCAGAGCAGGGCAGAGCTAAGGGGAGCTAGGCTGGACTGGGGGCAGAGGAGAGCCAGAGCCAGGGGGCCGAGCTCGGCTGGAGCAGCTGGGAGCTGGAGCAGCACAGACCAGCCGCGCCAATGGGGAGCCAGGACCATGCTGCAGGGGGAGCCGCGGGCCCAGAGCTGGGGCAGCGAGCACCGGCCATATCACACGGTACCCTGCAGCTGAGAGCGACGAGCGGCTGGGGACAGCCAGGGGGACCTGGGAAGAGAGCCCAGCCCAGCGGCGGGGGGTGGTTATGATTTAACAGGAGATGAAATGATTCACGGCACTTCAACTTTTCACGTGCTAGAAGCTGGTTTATTGTCACTGCACAGAAGCTCCCAAGCAAAGGAAACACTAAGCCGCAGGGGTGCTGGGTTAGAGGCAAATTGCACTTGAATTAAAAACCATTTTGTGGGTCTCTGCGAACCACCCGCCGGGTCCTTCCCAGGCGGGTGGGCGAGAAGCGCGAGGCTGCCCCCTGCTGGGGGGCGGAGGTGCTGCTCGGGCAGGCAGAAGCCGCAGGCGGGGTCAGTGATGGGCGCAGGGGCTGCCCCGAGGCTGCAGGGACTCAGGCTTTGAACCTGGGCCACTGGGTGATGACATTGTAGAGGGCGTTCCCGGGGCAGTCGGTCTGGCTCACGTTGCGATGCCCCTTCAGGGTGTAGCTGCGGCTCAGGGAGCCCCTGTTGACGGCGCATTGGATCAGGCTCTTGGCGGCGTTCAGGGCGGCAGCGTTGGGGGCTCTGCCTGCAGGACAGAGCAGCCCCCTGTTAATCTCACCCTGGGCCCTCGGCCCCTCTCTGCTGCTCAGGGGATGTGACTGTGGCCTGAATAAATAACCCCCCTCTGCCCACGCTCTCCATTGGCCATGTCAGTGTCACTCTCCCTCCCCCCAGCATTGCGTTCAGTATTGCATCCCCCTCCTGCATTTGCTTGGCCAAGATCCCTCTCCTTCGCCACCCTTTCCTGGCCCCGGGCCCCAGCCCTGTGCCCCACGGAGGAGGAGCTTGACAGCGGTGGAGCCCAGCGGGATGGTGGTGAGGCCAGCTGGGTTGGCCCCATACACCAGGTGTCAGGTTGGCAGGGGTGAGCAGCTGTGGGCGGGAGCCCTGCAGGAGGGATTCCCAGCTCCCCTCGGAGCCTAGCTGGGGAAATCCGTACAGACGGGACCCACGTACTGGAGAAGGTGCCCAGAAAGCTGAATCCCAACGAATTACTGTTCCAGCCGTAGGCGTGGGCCCCCACGCTGCTCCAGCCTCTGCCCTCGTAGACTCTGCCATCCTCGCCGATCAGGAAGCTGCAGGCGGAGCGCAGTGTGAGACCCGCACAGACACGTCGGCCGCAGCCTCCCCTCCCCATCACTCCCGGGAGCTCCCTCAGGGTCGTCACTGGCCCTGCCCGGGTTTGAACCTGGGACCCTCTGAGCTAGAAGCTCAATCCTCTACCATGGAGGTAAAAACTCACTGAAGAAAAAGGGACTGGATTGGCGGGGGGGGAGGGGGCTAACCTGAATGGCACTATTTGGCCATTAGGTGGCGCTGTGTGTAACACCCCTTATGGAAGCAGCCCTGGGCCCCACCTGGACCCAGCTTGGGGGCGTGCAAAGGCTGTAGCCGGCCCAGATGTGGGGCAGGAGAACAGTGCTGGGACCCGCTAGCTTGCGTGTAAATCCCAGCTGGGTTTCCATCCCCCGACGTCGCCATCTGAAAATGTTTCATGGAGAAAAATCTCCGGCCAGGTTTTCGTTGCGGGACGTCAGGCCGGCCCCAGGGAAAGGCGTTGGTAACGCCAGCACGGGGCGGTGTCACAGACGAGCAGGGCGCAGGCCACGCGGAGTCTGTTGGCCGAGCTCCTGGCACAACCTGTGGCCCTCCATCCCCGCACCAGCTACATGACTGATCCCTTCCCGTCCATCCCCCGCTCTTCAGGGACTCCCTTAGCCCCCGCATCTCTCCCTGCCAGGCCTCTGTGCCTCCACCCCCCTCCCCTTATGCCAGGGTCCCATTCTCACCCCATGCCAGGCGCGCTCTGTGCCCCCCCCATTTCCACCCACCGTAGCTGGGGCTCGGAGCACACCCTCCCCAATTCCCTCTTTTCACCCAAAAATATTAAATATAAAAATCAAATCTCTTCTATGAAGACTCCATCCCTCCCCCAGTTTTCCCCGAGTGTGGTCTCTGCTGCCCCCTGTGGCTGCCTGGGGCCAGTGGCCCTGAGTCTCCCCCATAGCTGTGGGGAAGCCTCCACCCCACCCCACCCTGCCCCCACTCACTTGTAGCCGATGTCGGGCCAGCGCCGGGTGTCCATGTGGTAGTTCTGGATGCCCCTGACCTGCCGGCTGCAGGAGGCCTGTGAGGTGCAGGGATTCCCTGCCGTGTGGTGGATGATGACGTAGGGCACTGGGGTGCTCAGCTGGGTCCTGCTTGTCGGGGCCCGGGCCCCCCACTGGGAGCGGGTGATGATGGTGGGGCAGCCTGTGCCATGTGGGGGAGGGGAGAAAGGGCTGGGTTAATGTGGCTGCCCCCCACCTGCCCCAGCCCACGCAGCAGGATCGGGCCCAGGGCTGGTGCTCTGAGTGGGGCTGCGGCAATGAGGTGGGGCCAGCAAAGGCCGTGCACGGCACGGGGGGACGCACAGCCCTGCGTTAAATGTGACAGGGCTGGGGAGAGGCCTGGCCGGGAGCCTGCTCGCCGTGCAGCAGCACCCGCCGCTGGCAGGAAAGGGGTGAACGGGGAGCCAGGCCAGGCTGGAGGGAGGCCAAGCAAGGACTGGGCTGGAGATGGCGGGTGAGGCTGGTGCTCTGAACTCACACCGGGCTGGGGAAGCTCCCGCCAAGGGTGTGTGGCTCAGAACCCGTCTGTCTCCTCTGCCCCCTCCGGTCACTTGCATCCCTCCAGCCTGTCCCCTCTGCTCTGCAGCCTTTCTGTTCTCTCTCTGTCCCTGATCCTTCTGCCGGGTCCCTTCAGAGACGGGGCATCCAGGACAGACCCCAATGTCCCAGAAACTGGAAGGTCAGAACATCTGACCCTGAGAAAAGGAATTCATTGCCACAGTATGTTGCTTAGGTCAAGTGCAGGATCCCTTAAAGGTGCGTGATGCTCTGGGATCAGCTCCCCGTGGGCAGGGCCAGGGGCCTTGTCCCTTGGGCCGATGAACACTAGGGTCTGGGGAATGGGCAGCAGGGGACAACCCAGCCCTGCCTTGCGGAGGGATGGGCTGGACGGGAGCCGAGGGACATTTCCTGGTCTGCAGGGGCAGGTCCAGCCCAGGCACCAGGCCAGGGGGTGGGTTAGTCGGGCGCCTCCATCGTTAATTTCCCATGCCTGCGTTTCCGCCCCCTGGGTTCTGCGCTGCATGAGGGATTCCCAGCCCTGCCCCCCACCCCCGGTCCGGGGGGATCCGAACTCACCGAGCGCCGTGGCGCAGAGCGCTGAGAGCAACACGACCCGCATCAGCAGCAGCATCTTCCTCTCGCTCGGCCCTGTGGGGACACGCGCCTGTCACAGCCGCCTGCCACCCCCAGGAGGGGGCGCTGCTGGGCCGGAGCCAAACATCCTCAGAGCCCCTGGTTAGCAGATCCCCCTGCGCTCCGGCTGCCCCGGGCTCCCAGCCCAGCCTGTCGCCTGAGGGCAGCGTCCCAGCCCTGCCCAGACCCCCTCCCCCCGAGCTCCCCGGGTCCCCATGGCAGCCCCTTGAGCTGCAGGCTCGGTGCTGGCCCCGGCTGTACTAACCACTGCCCAGCTGGGGCTGCGGGGAGAAGAGCCGGGCTGGGGGCAGAGGTGTTCCATGGAGACAGGCGCCCTGTGGGGTGCAGAGGGGGGCTGGCATGTGCCCACCTGGATTCCTGCAGAGCTGGACAGAGTGAGCTCCGGGCACCGGCACCTGCTGCTCTCTATAAGTGCCTCGGAGGACGATGTGGGGTGGGGCCAGGTAGTTGGTCAATAAACCCTCGTGCCGATGCTGGCGGGAGCCCCAGCCGTCGGGGTGGGGGGGGATTTCAGCAGGGCTGCGGTTGCTTAAGGCCAAGCCGGGCTCTTGCAGCAGGGGTCAGGGGTCTGTAGCAATACCAGGGCCAACAGACTGCGCTCCGTGGGCTGGGGTGGGGTGTGCTTGTGCTGGCTGCTGGAATGTGGTTACATAGCCAGTGTGTTTCAGCAATACCGGTGTCGAGTTTGTGTGCCGGACACTGACTTGCAGGCAAGCCTCTGCGGTTGACAGGGCCTGACTGGAGGGAGTTTGGGTGCGGGAGGGAGCTCAGGGCAGGGGCTTGGGGCATGGGAGGGAGTTTGGGGTGTGGGCTCTGGGTAGCGCTTACCTCAGGCGGCACTTGGGAAGCTGCCAGCATTACCCTCTGTCTCCTAGGTGGCGGCGTGGCCAGGCGGCTCTGCGTGCTGCCCCTGCCTGCGGGTGCCGTCCCCCTGCAGTTCCTGGGCAATGGGAGATGCGGAGCCGGCGCTGAGGGTGGGGAGAGCAGTGCACAGAGCTCCCGTGGCCACCCCTAAACCTAGAAGCCAAAGGGAGATGCCAGCAGCTTCCTGGGAGCTGTGTGGAGTCGGGCAGCCAATCCAAGGACTTTTAATGGCCCGGTCAGCAGGGGGGGGGGGGGGGGGGGGGGGCTGTAGCCGCCCCAGGCTAGGTGATGGCCGGAGCTTCGTGTAGCTGAGGAAGGGACAATGACGGTGTCAGTGCTCAGGGCAACTGCACCGGTCCTGCCCCTCTGTGGGCCGGCCAGGCACCCACCCTGAACTCTTGGCATGCCAGCTGGCACCTCTCGTGGACGGGGACCCGCCTCGCTCTCCCTCCTGCCGGGTGCTCCAGGCTGCCCGGTTTCCTGTTGGCACTGTGCTATCCCCAGCAAGTCAGACTGGCCAAGCCGGCCGCTTTCCTACCCCCTCAGAGGCTACAAGCCCTGTAAGCCCCATAGCTCCGGCCCTGCCCAGCTCCCCCCAAACACCTCAGTGCTTATGGTGCCAGCAGTGCCAAGAACACGCGTTAAACCAATCAGTGAACCCACCCGCCTGCTAATGAGCTTTCCGAGATCCCCCTTCTCTTGGCCGGCTGTTCATGGGCATTTCTCTCACCCAGTCCCATGCAGCCTGGAGCTAACTTAGGGGTCTGATTCTCCCCCCCATCTGCTTTCAGAGCCCTAATAGCACCCCCAAAGCACAGAAGAGGGGTTACCTGGCAACACCCACACCCAGCCCCCAACCCTTCTCGGGGCTGTTACCAGCTTTGCCAGTTACTTTGGGGTATGCTCATTTATTAGGGTTACTCTTCTGGGGGAGGGGGGGGTTCTGTACTTCTATCAATGTACTGCTTGTGTCACTCGTGTTCTCATACGGAGCTTAACTTCTCCCTGCTGCGAGTTCCCTCCCACTGGAGCCGACCTGCAGGGCCTCGGTTCCTCCAGCCCCAGACTCTCATATATTAACAGAGCGCGTCTGAGAGCAGCAGGTTAATCATGTCCTAGGGTCAGCACGTCTCTATCCCCACTTTCCCGTTACAATTGTTCTGGTCGTAACCAGAGAGAGCCAGAGAGGAGATGAGTTCTCACCAGTCCATGAAGCTTGACTCGATCGGGGGTCCCAGGTGATGGTGGTAGCTGAGGGTCCGGAGTGCTGGAGACAGGCAGAGCCCCCAGCACGGTCAGTCAGGAGAAGATGACATCCCAATGGAACTGATGCAGATGTTGGATCCGGGCATCAGAACACTGACTGGAGCAGGGCTAGGATGTTTTGTAGAGAAACAACAATGGTTCAAGGGAGAACACGAGATTTGTTTGTGTAAACAAGGGAGGATACCAAAGTTGTTTTGTTCAGGCTAGACAATAGGAACTGATCATTCCTGGCTATGGGCGGTGTTCCTTCCAGGGAACTCTCAATGCAATTAGGGAGTTTCAGTATTTTGGATCCCAATAAAGGATTTATTACTAGAATTGGTCTGGTAACTGCTGAGCTGGGTATGGGCAGGCCTGGGTTCATTAACATCTGGAGCAGAGATTTCCCCCATCATGCAGTGCGTCCCTGCTTTTCTGGTCCCAGAGTTCTATGCGGTTCTTGCCTTGGAATCTCTGTTCTCCATTCTGTGTGCTAATAGGGATGCCTCCCTGGCCCATCTTCGATGCAAATGAGGCCAGGGGAGTTTCCTTAATCCTGTCACCCTTGTCCCAGAGGCTTAGGTGAGTCTCCCACGGCCTTTCCCTTGCTTTTTGTAAGTCTTTCTTCTGATGCAGATTTTGGTTCAAGCAAAGGCTGTGGGGTGGGGGGAGACGGTCTTTCATGAGTCAGACAGCTGGGTACTGTGCCCTGGTTCCCCAGGAACACAGGGCGGCTTGGTAACAGGGCTGCCCAGAGCGCTGGGCTGTGGCAGAGCGAAGGGTTCTGCGCTGGGAACATCAACCCACATTTCCCCACCGGGGGGGCATTTGAGAGGCAGCACGACATGAGGTTAATGACAGTCTCGGCAGTGCCAGGATCTCTCCATCCAGTGCGTGTCTCCCCTGAACTCCACCTGCTGCTCCTGGGAGCTGATGGAGCTGCCCCCCGGAGGGAGCATCGTGACACGTGGAGGGTGGTTTGGGCTGTGAACACTCAGCGTCCGTATCCTACACCAGCGTCGCACTGCTGGGTGACCCCTCACTCCGGAGGCTCAGTCACATGGGGAACGCTGTGGGGGCGGGGTGCAGCCGGCCTTCCCAGCACTGCGTCGGGACTGAGGGGCAACCCCAGGCAAAGCGAGCCCGGGGGCCACATATGGCACATGGCTCTGTCTCGCCCACCACAGAGTTTCTCAGGGTGGTGTCCCCCCTGCCCAGGTGTGGGTCTCGGCTTGGGCCCGATCCCCATCCTCCGCTCCCGTTCCAGCCCTGTTAGGTTTTCTATCAAACCCTATCACTATCTGCACATTGGTTGGCCTGTTTCCCAGCTGTGGTTACATCTCGGGGAGTTTTGCTATTAACCCTGATTTCAGGTCATGGGGGCAGTGTTTATAGAAGTGTCACACTAATGGTTTTGGTTAGGAGAGGGTTAATATTACAGCTTCCTTCTCGGAGTTGTCTCTGGATCTCCCATTGGGCTGAGTTGGGTTTAATCCCAATGCCATGGCCCCGCAGCACCTCCTCTCTGTCTGTGCCAGGGCGGGAGGGGTTCTGTTCAGTCAGCACCAGTGTGTGATATGTGGATACTTGGCCATGTGGGGACTTCCCATCTGCCACCCTAGGGTGACCAGATAGCAAGTGTGAAAAATCAGGACAGAGGGTGGGGGGTAATAGGCCTCTATCTAAGAAAAAGCCCCATATATCAGGACTGTCCCTATAAAATCGGGACATCTGGTCACCCTATGCCACCCAGAGCTGGGAACAGAACCCAGGAGTCCTGGCTCCCAGCCCCTCCTGCTCTAACCACTGCACCCCACTCCCCTCCCAGACCTAAGAAGAGAATCCAGGAGTCCCAGCTCCCTGTTCCCTGCTCTCACCACTGAGTTCATTTCCCACCGGCCCTGGAGCAGCTGTCACCAGGTGCTGACGCTGCCCCTCCTGCCCTTCGCTGGATCCCCCCAGTGACCTAGAGGTGACAGTTCAAGCTCCAGACCCGCCTCTGGGGAGCGACGCTGATTTCCACCAGCTCAGGAGATGGGCCTGACAAACCCTGTCTTGTTCCTTCCCCAGCTCCTCCCATCTCACCCCTCCAGCTCTCTAAAAATTCCTGGTATTAAAAATCGGGGTGGAAGATTCCCGGTGCGTCCATTATTGTATTTGTTACAATCAGGTAATTTATTTATTTTTTTTCAGTTCATTAAAATCCGTTAAACTCTGACAACAGTCGACGGTGGAAATTCACTGAGGGGACATTGCCTTCGAAGAAGAAAAGCAAAGCGCAATGGTGCGAAGAAGGTGATCGTTGCCATCCCCAGGGGAGTTGGGCACCTAAATGCCTGTGAGGATTGGGACTGAAATCTTGATCCCGCTGCCGGTGCAGGGGATGCTGCCCGAGCAATTGGGGACCAATGAAAGGAGCTGGAGGAAGCAGCTGTCGTGCGGACAGAGGGGGTGTCTGTGTTTTCCTGGCTTGTCGGTTTGTGATCTTTAGGTTTAAAGAAAAAAAGATCGGACCAAATCTTGTGCTTTGCTCACTGAAAGTTGCGGCTTCCTCTGCCCCCCACATAACCGTTCTGGCGGCAGGATGCCGGGATCTCTGAGAGGGGGAGGACGGGGTGAGGAATGTCACTGCGGAGGGGGCAAGGGGCAGTTGCTTAAGACAGAGGCAGGGTCTTGCACCAGGGCTCACATGTGTGGAGCAATACCGGGAGCGGCTGTTTTGGGGTCAAGAGAACCTGGGAAGGAAGTGGAGCAGGAGGCTTTTGCTGCAGAGTTGGAAGGAAATTACCCAAACCTCTTTGAAATTACAAGTGAAACAAACGCTGGGGATTTGAAATTGTCACCTGGCTCTGATGCTTCTTGGCGGGTTTCTGGGTCGTTGCTGAGCTGAGCCGGACACACCCCGGTAAAGGGCACTGTAGCCGCGGTGGGAGGGAGTGTGGCCCAGTGGGTAGAGCAGTGGTGTGGCACTCAGGAGCCCTCTGTATAGTTACTGGCCTGCAGGGTGACCATGGACAGGTGACCCCGTTCTGTGCCTCAGTTTCCCCATGTATACGAGGTGGATAATGGTTCTTTATGAAGCACTCTGAGCTCTGCTGGTGAAAAGCGCGGTGAGAGAGTTGGGTATTACTTACACCTGCTGAGGATGGGGCCTGACAGACGTTGTCTTATTCTAATTCCCTGGCCCTTCCCGTTTCACACCCACAGCCTATTCTTATTATTATGCAGATGGGAAGATTCCCTGCGCTTTCCTTTTCATTTGTTTCAAATTGGGGCAGTTCTTTCAGTGCGTTTAGCTCAGTGGCTCCAGAACAGGGAACAATCCCCCAGGGCATTTCACTGGATGGCACCTGAAGTTAAAAACGCTTTTATGGGGCAGCAGAAAAACAGAACATGCCAAAGGGCGACCTTGAAACTAGCCAGACCCTTCCCTCTGCGTGCCCTGGGCACGCTGGGGAATCACAGTCTGTATCCCCGTGGCTGGGAGAGGGGCCAGCGGAGCAGACTGGAAATGACACCGGGATGACAGATCTGTAGGAACTCGAGGCCCAGCTGAGATCTAAACTCCAGACCTGGGCCTGGAGCCTGAGAGCTGCGGCTGGGCTCTGTAGCCAACCCCACAGGTTCCACCCCTTAACCAGAGACTGGCCCAGCTGCTCCAGTGCAGCTGGCAGATCCCAGGCCAGGCTGGCGCGGTAGCGCCACAGGAACGTGGATCTGCCACACGGATGCCGCTGGAACCTGCCGAGCTTTGCCCCCAAGCGAGGGCAGCCAGTGTTAGAATGGCCCCTGACTGACCCTGGCTCAAAGCCGTGGGGCTCAAACCATGTGTGGGGCTGGGAACCAGGACTTCTGGGTTGCAGTCCCAGCTCTAGGAAGGGAGCGGGGGATTAGAAGTTGTTGGGGGAGGCCTGGCGTCCCGGACGCCAGGGTTCTATTTCTGGCTCTGACAGAGCCGGGGGGCCCTAGGGGTTAGGGTTGGACCCTCTCAAAGTCAGGCGTTTCTTGTGTGAGTTTCTGCTGGGCAGGGCCCTCTCCGTGCTGCAAAATCCTAGCAACCCAGCGCCCTGCCCGGATCCTGCCATACGCTGGGGCTCGCCAGGTTGTTCCTCCATTTGCTCATTTAATATAGTGCCCTGACGGGGGCAGCCGGTCGCCCTGCGCCCCCATTTATTCAGCTGCAGCAACAGGGTCACCGCTGCCCATCCGTCCCCACAGAGGAGCAGTCGGTGCTGTCCTGAAGTGGGTTTCTGCTCCCTCCGTTCTCAGCTGCGTCAGGGATTCCCAGACCTGCCCCCTTCCCCGGCCCGGGGGATCCGAACTCACCGAGCGCCACGGCGGAGAGCGCTGAGAACCACATAACCCGCGTCAGCAGCATCCTCGTCCTCTCGCTCCGCCCTGTGGGGAAACGCGCCCATCACAGCCCGTGTGACACCCCCAGGAAGGGGCCATGTTGGGCCGTAGCCAAATACCCCCAGAGCCCCTGGGTAGCAGATCCCTCTGCGCTCCGGCTGCCCTGGGCTCCCAGCCCAGCCTGTCGCGTGATGGCAGCGTCCCAGCCCTGCCCAGACCCTCCTCCCCCCCCCGAGCTCCCCGGGTCCCCATGGCAGCCCCTTGAGCAGCAGGCTTGGCGCTGGCCCTGGCTGTACTAACACTGCCCAGCTGGGGCTGTGGGGAGAAGAGCCGGGCTGGGGGCAGAGCTGGGCCATGGAGACTGGTGCCCTGTGGGGTGCAGAGTGCCCACCTGGATTCCTGCAGAGCTGGGAGGAGAGTGAGCTACCGGCACCTGCTGCTCTCTATAAGTGCCTGGGAGGGCGACGGGGGTGAGGCCAGGTAGTTGCTCAATAAACTGTCGTGGGGATGCTGGCGGGAGCCCGAGCCACCGAGGAGGAAGGTGTGTGTGGGGGGGGGGGGAGGGGGATTTCACCTGGGGCTGCGGTTGTTTAAGACCAAGCTGGGCTCGTGCAGCAGAGCTCGGGTCTGTAGCAGCACCAGGGCCGACAGACTGCGTCCGAGTGGGAGGGAGCGATTCTGGCCTGGCAGCGCGATCCCGGGGGCAGAACCTTCATCCCAACCTGGGCAAGGCTGGGCACAGAGCACAGCCCGGCCTGGAGAGCTGGGGAACACTGCACCGGGGGGACAGCACGTCAGCCACCATCCGTGCCACCATTTCCTGCTCCGACCAATCCAGACGCGTTGTGTGTCCCAGTTCCCCTGAACTCCAGCTGCAGGGCACTAAGGCAGCACCTGGAGATCCCAACCGAGATCGACCCCACCGTGCCAGCTGCTGTCCAGACACACGGTGACCGAGATCAGGGCTTCGTCTCACCAGGTGTTGTTAAGTGCTGAAGGCTGGAATGTCGTTTCCTCAGTAACAGTGTTTAAGATGCCCAGTACTTCTGTTCTTGGAGCTTCAGTGTTATCAACACTAATAGCAGATAAGTCAGCCTGTGAATTCAGCAGACGTCAATGCAACTTATAAAGACCAGACCACAGTCCTAGTGCCCTGGCTCCATGGTTACAGGTTCACTAACACGAGTGCCCCGTGGCAAGGAGCGGCTCTGTCGGCAACGGGAGTCGCCGCTGTCCACTGGGCCACACACAAGCTGACAGTGAGGTACCCGAGAGCAATAGACTGAGACAAACAGCTTCCGTCCCACCTTCCGTGTGTCACCACATTCGTCTGTCACCTCCCCTGGGTCCTGAGATCTTGGACAAAACACCCCCTGTTTATTATTTTCTCCAACCCACTTATTTTGCACTAAAGTGAACTGTATTTGTCCCAGCTATGCTATATTTACATAAATCTAGGACACTAGTGACAACGTTGCCGAGTACGTGAACTGCACAGCAAACTTGTCAGCATTTGCTCTAACCCATGGGCTGACTTTGGTTCACAGCCTCTGGTTCAGGCCTCAAATCTTGCCCCAGGCCCAGTGCTCCAGGCTCTCTGTGCTACCCCGGTGCTGCACAGACACACGGTGACCGAGATCGGGGGCAGGGAAGGGATCTGAGCCCACAGCTCCCACCTAGTGGTCAGGGGAGGGCATGACAGGCGCTTTCTGTCCTGGTGCCTCCCGTTGGTAGCCGCTCCCACCCTGTGCTGTCTGTCCCCTCCTGTGGCTCGCTCTCCGACTGGGTCATGGGCCGTGTCCAGTAATGAGTCCAACAAATGCTAGTTCCGCTGTCCGGCAAAGGGCTTCAGGTATCACCCGGCCAAAGCCCCAGAGTCGGGACTCTCTGGGATGTGGGTCTGCCTAGTCCTGAGTTGCTAGTGTCAGGGACAGGCCGTGTGCCTCCAGCCCTAACTGGGGACCCCTGGCCCAACCTCTGCCCCGGGCTCCAGCAGGGCCCCAAGGCTGGCAACTGAGACCTGCCCCTGGAGTGCTCTGCGTCCCCCCCCACCCTCGCGGGTCCCTTCCCGGAGGCCTCCCCAAGCCAGAGGGAGAAGCAAAAATGTGAACAACCCCGAGGAGACGTCTCCGACCTTGCAAATGTCCAGAGTCCTTCCCCTCAGCAGCTCAAGGAGCGCATCAGCTGGGCCTGCCGCCGGCTTCTTCTGCAGATCCCAGCTGTGCTCACCTCTGCTGGCATATTTAAAGGGAGCTGCTCTCTGCTCCCTGCCAAACTCCTCCTCCTCTGGCCGGGCAGCGTGAGGCAGGGCCCTGTTTTCTTAGCACACCCACCCCACCCCGCCTCATGATATTAATATCATCATTAAGGCTAAGATTTCGTCATGGGTATCTTTAGTAAAAGTCATGGACAGGTCACAGGCAATGAACAAAAATTCACAGCCTGTGACCTGTCCATGACTTTTACTATATATAAATAACCCCGACTAGGGGGCCCCAGAACATCACTGCTGTGGGGGTCCGGGGTCTGACGGTTAGTCCCTGCCCTGGCTACGGGGACTGCCCCTCCCCACCCCCAGCCACCCCTGCTCCGAGGCCCTAGGGACGGCTGCTTGGGCACTCCCCAGGGCAAGCTGCCCTGGGACCACTGCTCTGGTGCTTCCCCCAGGCCAGCCGCCCAAGCAGCCACCAGTGTTGCTGGCCCCAGGGCTGCCCTTGGGCCCACTGCTCGGGCGCTTCCCGGGGCCTGAGCCGCTGTCCCGAGCTGCGAAAGTCATGGAGGTCAAGGAAAGTCAGAGAATCTGCAGCCTTCATCATCATCATCGTGATGTTTTATGGCATTTGTGAAACACTTAATGATATTATTGGTTCTTTTTCCTTCCAGTGTTCCCGTCTGTGTGGGCTCTTAATTTAATCATGTTTCTGGGATTTTGGTACCTCAGGGTCTGGCAAGAGAGGGGTCCCGAGGGTCCGGCATATTGAGTGGCCCTTTGGGGGGCTGTCTCCTAACTCCAAGACTGTACGTATGCAAAAAATCCAGCTCCTTTTTTGGGATTACCCTGTGTTTCCCCCTCCCAGTACTGAGTCCTTCCCTACCTCCTTTTCCTAGAGCAGGGATTCTCAAAATGGGGGTTGGGACCCCTGAGGAGGTCACAAGGTTATTTCATGGCGGGTCACGAGCGGTCAGCCTCCACCTCAAATCCCGCTTTGCCTCCAGGATTTATAAGAGTGTTAAATATATAAAAAACTGGCTTGCTATGTGAAAGGGGTCACTAGTACAAAAGTTTGAGAACCACTGTCCTAGGGGGCTGTGATCAGTGATCTCTGCATTGTGTGCATTTACCCTTTGATCAGATGTACCTTTTCCCAGAAGTTTTTCCACAATTGATATCTGTGTCTCACCAGCCCTCCCCCTCAGTTGGGTCATTTGCATTCTCACAAACCACCACCTGGCAATTTTCTGGTCTCAAGTCTTCTTCTGTCACATTGGAGCTGCATCTTGGTTTCAATAGACACAGTTACATTCAAAAACTTGGCTGGCCCTTTTGGGAGTTGTCTCCCAACTCCAGAACTGTACATATGCAAAAAATCCGGCTTCCTTTTTGGGGTTACCCTCTGTTTCCACCTCCCAGAACTGAGTCCTGCCCTGCCCCCTTTCCTAGAGGGCTGTGATTGGTGCTCTCTGGGCTACGTGTATTTTCCCTTTGATCAGATGTAACTTTTCCCAGCAGTTTTTCCACAGCTGATTTCTGTGTCTCATCAGCCTCCGGGAAGACACCCTCCCTCTCTGTCATTCGGGTCATTTGCATTCTCACAAACCACCACCTGGCAATTTTCTGGTCTCAACTCCTCTGCTATCATAGCGCTTGGAGCTGCATCTTGGTTTAAAGAGACACTGTTACATTTCAAAAATTTATCAGAAATAACATCCCGAAAAACTGGGACCTGGATAGGGGCACCCTCCATCACCCCTTTCTCTCCCTGGCAGGCACTACACCCCATCCCTTCGTGCGGTGGTGTTGCCTCCAGCTGCATTGCAGGAGTTGGTCTCAACCACCCCACACGTGGAAGCATGTGGCTTTCCCCTGCTGCTGAAGAATCAAGGAGACTCTCTCTGTGCTCCCTAGCAAGGGGTCTGTCCCTTCTTCAGCTGCAGAACTCTGCTAGCTAACAACTGGGACAGTTTCCTTAATCACTGACAACACCTCTCCTGCCCCCGATACTGAGGGTGTGTTGCCTTCTGCTGGAAAGGAGCTAGTCTCAGCCCCTCCCATTCTTGGAAGCACCCTGCTTCCCTGTGTTACAGAGTTACAGGAATCCTCACCCACCTCAGTGGTTTCTGAGATCCCCTGCCCCTTCTCTGGGCTCTCCTTTGGGACACCTCTCCCTATGGACCCTAGAGTGGGGTCTGTCCCAGGTTCATCTGCATCCTGTTGGCAGCTAACAGCCTGGACAGTTCTCTCCCTGGCAGGCATTACACCCCCATCCCTTCCTGAGGTGGTGTTGCCTCCAGCTGCATTGCAGGAGTTGGTCTCAACCAACCTCCCACCTGGAAACATGTGGCTTCCCCCAGCTGCAGAAGAATCAAGGAGACTCTCTTCCATTCTCTCAACAGTTCTTGAGACCTGACCCTTTCCCTCGGGGGTCCCAGGATAAAACTCCTTCTTGCTGCGGGCAAATACCTTAACCAGAGCAACACGGAAAAAAATATTATCAAGGCCTGGTCTACACTATGAGTTTAATTCGAATTTAGCAGCGTTAAATCGAATTAATGGTGCACCCGTCCACACAACAAAGCCATTTCTTTCGAAATAAAGGGCTCTTAAAATCGATTTCTGTACTCCTCCCCGACGAGTGGAGTAGCGCCGAAATCGATATTGCCATTTTGAATTAGGGTTAGTGTGGCCGCAATTCGATGGTATTGACCTCCGGGAGCTATCCCACAGTGCACCATTGTGACCGCTCTGGACAGCAATCTGAACTCGCATGCACTGTCCAGGTAGACAGGAAAAGCCCTGCGAACATTTGAATTTTATTTCCTGTTTGCCCAGCACAGGAGAGCACAGGTCACAACAGAGAGCTCATCAGCACAGGTAACCATGCAGGCCGATAATCGAAAAAGAGCACCAGCATGGACCGTACGGGAGGTACTGGATCTGATCGCTGTATGGGGAGAGGATTCAGTGCTAGCAGAACTTCATTCGAAAAGACGGAATGCCAAAACTTTGGAAAAAATCTCCAAGGGCATGATGGAGAGAGGTCACAATAGGGACTCAGATCAGTGCCGCGTGAAAGTCAAGGAGCTCAGACAAGCCTATCAGAAAACAAAGGAGGCAAACGGTCGCTCCGGGTCAGAGCCACAGACATGCCGCTTCTATGCCGAGCTGCATGCAATTCTAGGGGGGGCCGCCACCACTACCCCACCTGTGATCGTGGATTCCGAGGCGGGGATAGTCTCATCAGCCACACCTGAGGATTCTGCGGATGGGGAAGAGGAGGAGGAGGAGGAGGACGAGCTTGCGGCGAGCACACAGCACTCCGTTCTCCCCAACAGCCAGGATCTTTTTCTCAGCCTGAGTGAAGTACCCTCCCAAGCCTCCCAAGCAAGTATCCAAGACCATGACCCCATGGAAGGGACCTCAGGTGAGTTTACCTTTTAAAATATAAAACATGGTTTAAAAGCAAGCGTTTTTTAATGATTACTTTGCCCTGAGGACTTGGGATGCATTCGCGGCCAGTACAGCTACTGGAAAAGTCTGTTAACGTGTCTGGGTATGGGGCGGAAATCCTTCAGGGACATCTCCATGAAGCTCTCCTGGAGGTACTCCGAAAGCCTTTCCACAAGGTTTCTGGGCAGTGCAGCCTTATTCCGTCCTCCATGGTAGGACACTTGACCACGCCATGCTAGTAGCAAGTAATCTGGTATCATTGCCTGACAAAGCCTGGAGCATATGGTCCCGCTGTTTGCTGGCATTCAAGCAACATCCGTTCTTTATCTGGCTGTGTAATCCTCAGGAGAGTGATATCACTCATGGTAACCTGGTTGAAATATGGGAATTTAATTAAGGGGACAGAGGTGGCCGTTCCTACTGGGCTGTTTGCCTGTGGCTGAAAAGAAATCCACCCTGCAGTTAGCAAAGCACGGGGGGTGGGGGGTGGGGTAATTGGCCCTGAGCTTTTCGCGTTTGGCTAGCAGGGATCTTCCCTGATACCAGCCATGTGGTGGGGGGAGGGGTACAGCGATCATCCCAGATAATTCATGGCGGGGGGGGGGGAGGTTAGTTTGATTTCTGCAGGGATCTTCCCTGATACCAGACACGCGGTGGGGGGAGGGATAAAACGATCATCCCAGAGAATTGGATGGTGGGGGGGAGGGTTAGTTTGTTTTCTGCTGCTGAAGGTTAACAGGAAAACCACAGCACTCAACGGGCTTTGCTTGGTATGTGGGAAAGGAGGGCGCAGAAGCCGAAAGACAATGGCTTACCATGGCCGCATGCAAGCTGAATTCTGTTGCCTGGACCTGCGTCTGTGATCTCTAACACCAAAGCCACAGGCACTCAATATTAAGATGCAAAATGCGACCTTGTACTGAAATCACACGTGCTATGTAATGTGAATAGTGTTGTTCACTGTGAAAGAGTATAAGCATTGTTCTGTAAAATGTATCTTTTTAAAATCTTCTCTCCTTTTTTCCATCCCTCCAGGAGCTGCAAATTTTTCAAGCCTCCCTCCTCCGTCCTGAAGGCTATCTCAGATAAGGCGGCGGAGAAAGAGGACGTGAGACGAGATGTTCGCGGAAATAATGGAATGCACCCGCAATGAAAGAGCTCATTTGAATAAGTGGAAGGACACGGTATCTAAGTACAGGAAAGATGCCAGTGAACGTGAGGTCATGAGGGACGCTCGAGATGAGAGGTGGCAGGCTGCAACGCTGGGGCTGCTGCGTGATCAAACGGACATGCTCCGGCGCCTGGCGGAGCTTCAGGAACGGCAGCAGGATAACAGAGTGCCGCTGCAGCCGCTGTATAACCTCCTTCCCCCCTCACCATGTTCCATACCCTCCTCACCCAGACGTGTAAGACCGTGGGGGGGGGGAGGGAGAAGGCTCCGTGCACCCTCCCACTCCACCCCAGTGGACAGCCCAACCAAAAGGCTGTCATTATATTGAATTTTTTCAGTGTCCTTTTACTTCCCTCCTATCCTTCTCCCAAACCGCACCCGGGCTACCTTGTCGGTTCTCTCCCTATGTTTATAATCAATTAATAAAGAATACATGATTTTTAAACGGTAGTGACTTTATTTCCTTTAAAAGCAAGCTGTGATTTAAGCGGGGAGGGTGGTTTGCTTACAGGGAATGAGTCAATCAAGGGGGTGGGTTTTCAACAAACAGAACTTTCACACCGTAGCCTGGCCAGTCATGAAACTGGTTTTCAAAGCTTCTCTGATGCGCAGCTCTTCCTGGTGTGATCTTCTAATCGCCCTGGTGTCTGGCTGCGCATAATCAGCCGCTAGGCGATTTGCCTCAGCCTCCCACCCCGCCATAAAAGTCTCCCCCTTACTCTCACAGAAATTGTGGAGCACACAGCAAGCAGCAATAACAATGGGGATATTGGTTTGGCTGAGGTCAGAGCGAGTCAATAATGAACGCCAGCGACCTTTTCAATGTCCAAATGCACATTCTACCACCATTCTGCACTTGCTCAGCCTGTAGTTGAACAGCTCCTGACTCCTGTCCAGGCTGCCTGTGTATGGCTTCATGAGCCATAGCATTAAGGGGTACACTGGGTCCCCAAGGATAACTATAGGCATTTCAACATCCCCAACGGTTATTTTCTGGTCTGAGAAGTAAGTCCCTTGCTGCAGCCCTTTAAACAGAGTAGTGTTCCTGAAGACGCGAGCATCATGAACCCTTCCCGGCCAGCCCACGTTGATGTTGGTGAAACGTCCCTTGTGATCCACCAGTGCTTGCAGCACCATTGAAAAGTACCCCTTGCGGTTTATGTACTGGATACCCTGGTGCTCCGGTGCCAAGATAGGGATATGGGTTCCATCTATCACCCCACCATAGTTAGGGAATCCCATTACAGCAAAGCCATCCACTATGACCTGCACATTTCCCAGAGTCACTACCTTTCGTAGCAGCAGCTCAGTGATTGCTTTAGATACTTGCATCACATCAGCCCCCACAGTAGATTTGCCCACTCCAAATTGATTTCCGACTGACCGGTAGCTGTCTGGCGTTGCAAGCTTCCACAGGGCTATCACCACTCGCTTCTCAACTGTGAGGGCTGCTCTCATCTTGGTATTCTGGTGTTTCAGGGCAGGGGAAAGCAAGTCACAAAGCTCCATGAAAGTGCCCTTACGCATGCGAAAGTTTCGCAGCCACTGGGAATCGTCCCAGACCTGCAACACTATGCGGTACCACCAGTCTGTGCTTGTCTCCCGGGCCCAGAATCGGCGTTCCACAGCTATAACCTGCCCCATTAACAGCATGATTTCCAAAGCACCGGGGCCCGCGGTTTGATAGAATTCCATGTCCATGTCCTCATCATTCTCGCTGCCATGCTGCCGTAGGCTACTCCTCATCGCCTGGTTTTGCAGGTTCTGGTTCAGCATAAACTGTACGATAACGCACGAGGTGTTTACAATATTCATGACTGCTGTCTTGAGCTGAGCGGGCTCCATGCTTGCCATGGTATGGCGTCTGCACTGTTCACCCAGGAAAAAGGCGCGAAACGGTTTTCTGCCATTGCTTTCCTGGAGAGAGGGGGAGGATGTACCCAGAATCTCTCGTGACAATGTTTTTGTACCCATCAGGCACTGGGATCTCAACCCAGAATTCTAATGGGCGGAGGAGACTGTGGTAACTATGGGATAGCTATGGGATAGCTACCCACAGTGCAAGGCTCCAGAAATTGACGCTAGCCCCGGTACATGGATGCACACCGCCGAATTAATGTGCTTAGTGTGGCCGCATACATTCGACTTTATACAATCTGTTTCCAAAATTCGAATTCTGTACATTCGGATTAATCCCGTAGTGTAGACATACCCCAAGAAGCAGGTAAACTAGGGGGTGTTCCATCACCCCCACAGTCAAAACACTTTCCAAAACTTCCCACCCCACATGGATTTTAGCTAGTGGTACGAGGAATCTGGTTTCACCCACCCCCACAATCTCTGCCATTTGGTCAGGTAATATACTGGCCCTTGGGGCCACAGTCTGCTTGACTAGAGAAATCTGGGGCCCTGTATCTCTCTGCCCCAAGTATTCAAGACGAGCAGTGCAAATTTATTAATTGGTTCACCACTTCATCAGTGGAAAGCGGATATACATCGACCTTTGTAAACCTGAGCAAACACCCTTACCAAACACTTCAGACAACCCCACCAGACACACAAGAAGTCACCAAAGATGAACGCACTGCATTTGAGACGTTCATTAACAGAGTTGTGCAAAATTACAAGAAGAAACCAAGAAGGATGTAGATGTAGTGTTTGAGTAGCCAACTTTAATTTGTGTGATGATTTTAAAACATGAGTTCAATCTAATAAAATGAGTGTGAAACATTTTTCAGTTTTCATTATGGTGCCATACAGCCCACCTTCACCCTCACAGTCTCGCCCCTCATTGGCCCTCACCCCCCCTGAAAATTCAAACACCCCCCCGCCCTAATTTCAATTCCTGGGGAAAACTGTGGACTTTCCTGTATCTCTGCCTCTTACACCTTTCTATTTGCTTGCCAGTGTCCAGCTGGGATCATTGTTTCCATATCTCCAAGCCCCATTACAGGGCGTTCTGGATTCCAGTCCCTGGGCCAGTGATGCCAGCGGGTGCCACCCTAATAAGCACCCCCCACGAGCTCTGCGTTGGCCTTTCTTCTCCTTTTTCTCTTTCTCGTTCCTAGGGTTGCCAACTTTGTAATTGCACAAAACCGAACACCCTTGGCCTGCCCCATACCCCGCCCCTTCCCACAGCCCTGCCCCTGCCTCACCCCTCTCTGAGGCCCCAGCCCCCACTCACTCCAGCCCCCCTCCCTCCATCGCTCACTCTCCCCCACCCTCACTCACTTTCTGGCTCTGGCTCTCCTCTGCCCCCAGTCCAGCCTAGCTCCCCTTAGCTCTGCCCTGCTCTGCCTCAGGCAGCCCAGCTCACACAGAGGATGGGCCCCTGGGCTCCTGCCTCTCTCATTGGTCTGCTGTCCTGTCATTTGGACTCACATAGAGTGTTGGCAGCTCCCCATTGGCCCTGGGCACTGTCAATCTGAGATCCTGATTTCTCTTCGGCCCTTCACCTTTCTCCTGGTGTTGGAACAGGGCAGAGATTGTTGGTGTGGGCAAAACCAGATTCCTCCGACCACTAGCTAAAATCCATGTGGTGTGGGAAGATTTGAAAAGTGTTTTGGAAAGTAATGGAACACCCCCTAGTTTACCTGCTTCTTGGGAATAATGTTTTCCAGGTAGCTTTGGGTTCAGGTATTTGCCCGCAGCAAGAAGGAGTTTTATGCTGGGACCCCCGAGGGAAAGGGTAAGGTCACAGGAACTGCTGAGAGAATGGAAGAGAGTCTCCTTGATTCTTCTGCAGCTGGGGGAAGCCACATGTTTCCAGGTGGGAGGTTGGTTGAGACCAACTCCTGCAATGCAGCTGTAGGCAACACCACCTCAGGAAGGGATGGGGGTGTAATGCCTGCCAGGGAGAGAACTGTCCAGCTTGTTAGCTGCCAACAGGTGCACGTGAACCAGGGACAGATCCCACTCTAGGGACCATAGGGAGAGGTGTCCCAGAGGGGAGCCCAGAGAAGGGGGATGGGATGTCGGAAACTACTGAGGTGGGTGAGGATTCCTGGGACTCTCTAACACAGGGAAGCAGGGTGCTTCCAAATATGGGAGGGGCTGAGACTAGCTCCTTTCCAGCAGAAGGCAACACACCCTCAGGATCGGGGGAAGGAGAGGTGTTTTCAGTGATTAAGGAAATTGTCCCAGTTGTTAGCTAGCAGAGTTCTGCAGCTGAAGAAGGAACGGACCCCATTCTAGAGAGCAAAGAGATGTGTCTGAGAGGCGGGGCCCAGAGGAGGAAACTGGGGAAGGAATAGTGGGAGGACAGGAATGTCTCCTCATTGGTCACTCGGGAGAGGATACCCAGGACCGAATGGCTGAGTCAGCATCTGTGCACCTAGGGAATTGTGTAACCGACCTCCTTGTGAGGAGCAGTCACTCAGCTGACTTCTCAGGGACAGAGAAAGGGGTGATGGAGGATCCCCCATTCCAGGTCCCAGTTTTTCAGGATGCTATTTCTGATAAATTTTTGAAATGTAACAGTGTCTCTTTAAACCAAGATGCAGCTCCAAGCGCTATGATAGCAGAGGAGTTGAGACCAGAAAATTGCCAGGTGGTGGTTTGTGAGAATGCAAATGACCCGAATGACAGAGAGGGAGGGTGTCTTCCCGGAGGCTGATGAGACACAGAAATCAGCTGTGGAAAAACTGCTGGGAAAAGTTACATCTGATTGAAGGGAAAATACACGTAGCCCAGAGAGCACGAATCACAGCCCTCTAGGAAAGGGGGCAGGGCAGGACTCAGTTCTGGGAGGTGGAAACACAGGGTAACCCCAAAAAAGGAGCTGGATTTTTTGCATATGTACAGTCCTGGAGTTGAAAGACTGCTCCTCAAAGGGCCAGCCAATGTGCAGGATCCACCTGGACCCCTTTCTTTGCAGAACCTGAGGTACAAAATCCCAGAAACAGGATTAAATTAAGAGCCCACACAGAAGGGAAGACTGGAGGGGAAGAGAAGCTAGTGACTGATTACATGGGAGGGAGTCGAATGACTCCATGGGTGATGAACAAACCTACCTCAAACCAGACTGTCTGAACAGAGGACGCGGTATCATAAAGACACTTGTAAACGCCCAGCTGTGATCCATATTTTGGTATTAATGTTAAGTCTTGCGAGAAGAATGTTGATACTGATGTTACACCTTGTGATAAGATACATTATGCACAATTTTGGGGAAGAGTCTTGGGACATGCCACAAATGGTAATTGGAAACCCCTGCAATATAAAGAAACCTTATGAAAATGTTGCTTCTCAGTTAACACCTGTGAACAGGCTGAAACTCTCCACAGCCGAGAAACCATAACCAACCTGGTTTGCTGTGTTCGGGGGAAACTCAGGCAGACCATCTCATCGCCTTGATGGCCCGATGCCAAAGGAACTCTACAACAAAGTGCCTCCGAGTTAGTCACTGGCTAACCGTCTTGCAGTAAACTAAGGGAGGAGGTGTGTCACTCTACACCCCAGGGGAGCACCCTGTGACCCTCATATTCTTCATTTCTATATGATTGTGATATTGCATACAAAGCATGCTTTGTAAGGTATTATGTGAAAGGTTGCGATCTGCTGCAACCCACTGTTCAATATATATATATAAAATTAATGAATGCATATGAAGATATGAGAATTGTGTTATATGGTTGTCACTAAAACATGCGGTGGGGTTAGGAAGCGCCCAGATACTACCTCTCCAGAGACTACGACAAGAGAAGAGGTAACCAACGCCCGGGTGGGTGCTGAACAGATATCACCAGCCATTGTCCAGCAGAAGAGTTACAATTCAATGACTCACTCACAGGAGACACATCGGGGTATTGCTTCACCTTGTGACTCAGCAACATTCACCAGACACGCCTGGACTTTAGTTCTGCAAACACATGGACTAAGGGTATCAAACAGAACAGTGGCCCTATACTTGGCCTTTGTCCTTCCCTGACCTACACTGCAAGCAAGAAGGACACTCAGAAGCCTGAAGACTCCAACAGAGGGGACTGGCCCAGGTTTCCAGGGTGAAATCTGTGTACTATGAACTGCAATATCCAGTGGGGTGACAAAAACTGCTTACTCTAGATGTTACCCAGTCTAATAGGGTTGAGAGTTTAGACTGCGCGCTTATTCTTTTATTTTCCTTTGGTAAGTAACTGACTTTTTGCCTATCACTTATAATCGCTTAAAATCTCTCTTTTGTAATCAATAAACTTGTTTTACTGTTTATCTTTACCAGGGTGTTTGCCTGAAGTGTTTGGTAAATCTGCTCAGGTTTACAAAGGCTGGTGTGTATCCACTTTCCATTGGTGAAGTGGGGAACCAATGAATACGTTTGCACTGCGCAAGATGACCAGTGCCAGACGGTCTATTCCTGAGGTACAAGGCTGGGAGCTGGGGGGGATTTGGTTCTGGTGCCTGTCTCTGTGTGATTCATGCACGGCTCTGGGAACATTCATGCAATCTAGCTGGGTGTGGGGGCTCCGCATGCGGCTGTGCTGAGTGATCACAGCGCCTGGAGGGGTTTGCTGCTGGTCACTAGCAAAGCATTGTGAGAGACAGCCCCGGCTGGAGACGGTTAAGGGGGCAGAGCAGCCTCACAACCCCAGACTGCACCCCGGGGATCCCATCCCAGTGGCGTAGTCGGCAGGGTGAAATACACACAGCTTGTTGTACTGAGCAAGATTTGCGCTTCTTACACTGGTGTGAAGATTTTAAGTGTGGCGGCTAAGGAGCGTCAGGAGGAGGCCACCGGTTTGTTATTTTCTGTTTGCTTATTTCGGGAAAGGGAAGTAGGGACAGAAAAGCAGGAAAATGCCTGAAAACAGTGAAGCCATTGCCAAGTTGGAGTTTTTACAGTGCAGGTTGCAGAAAAAGAGAGAGAGCACCAGAGACGTTTGGAAATGAAGGACCTGGAGATAAAGGAGAAGGAAAGAGAGCAGGAAGAAAGGGAAACAGAAAGAGAGCGGGAGGAAAGAGAGTGAAAACACCAACTGGACTTGCTAGAGAAGCAGAACCAGAACCCACTGAGCCCTGCAGTTCCCATCACGCCAAAAATCCACAATTGGGACCATTTATGTCTTGCATACAATGAGGCAGATGATATCGCTGACGATCCGATCACCTTTGAAAGGCTGTGCAGTGCATGAAATCCCTGATGGCAAGAAAGTCCCTACCCTGAATGCAAAATTAACTGGTAAAGCTCTTAATGTATCCATTGAAATGCCCATAGAGGATGCTTTAGACTATTGTAAATTCAAAGGCTTCCGATTACCCCTGAAATGTATAGAGTTAAATTTAGGAATATTAAAAGGGATATTGGTAGGAGTAATGGGGAACGTGTGAACAAAATGGAAGATTTGATGGGAAAGTGGGTGAGAGGCAAAGTTGTGTTACAAGCTTGGAGGGAATGTTTGATCTTGTTGCCCAAGAGCATTTCCTAGGCATATGTAAGGCAGATGTGAAGCAGTGTCTTTGGGACAAAGCCGTGAAGTCTGTGGATGAGACGGCATCCCCAGCTGATGCCTTTGAACAGACCAGGCATCTATTGAAAGCAAAGAGTCCAAAATAGGGGTTTAAACGAGGATCCCATTTTATCTCTAGCAAGACAGAGGGTGGCTGGGAGGCTGGGTACTCACCTCCCCCAAACCAGTCCTCATCCCAATCTCCTGTAAAAACAAAAGAGTCCAAAAGGTGCTATCAGTGTAATCCCACCGATCACCTGACGAATAAATGCCCTGTGCTAGGAGGAAGCCGGCAACCAAGAGCTCATGTTAGTTCTGCTGTCCTCAACACAGAACCCACCCACTCCCCCATGGCAATCGAAACCTGTCATATTGGTTCTGTGAGATTAGCCACTTCAGAACCAGATCTGGAGCATGTTAAGGCTGTCCGAATTAATGGCAGGTTATACTTAGGGCAGAAGAATACAGGGGCCCAGATCTCTCTGGTTAAGCAGAGTGTGGTACCAAAAGTTGTATATTACCTGGCCAAATGGCAGACTGTGGGGGTGACTGAAAGGAGATTCCTCCTACCACTAGCTAATATCCATGTGAGGTAGGAACATTTGGAAAGTGTTTTGACCGTGGAGGTAATAGAACACCTCCTACTTGACCTGCTTCTTGGTAATAACTTTTTCCGTATAGCTCTGGTTAAGGTATTTGCCCGCAGCAAGAAGGAGTTTTATGCTGGGACCCCCGAGGGAAAGGGTAAGGTCTCAGGAACTGCTGAGAGAATGGGAGAGAGTCTCCTTGATTCTTCAGCAGCAGGGGAAAGCCACATGCTTCCAGGTGTGGGGTGCTTGAGACCAACTCCTGCAATGCAGCTGGAGGCAACACCACCGCACGAAGGGATGGGATGTAGTGCCTGCCAGGCAGAGAAAGGGGTGATGGAGGGTGCCCCTATCCAGGTCCCAGTTTTTCAGGATGTTATTTCTGATAAATTTTTGAAATGTAACAGTGTCTCTTTAAACCAAGATGCAGCTCCAAGTGCTATGATAGCAGAGGAGTTGAGACCAGAAAATTGCCAGGTGGTGGTTTGTGAGAATGCAAATGACCCGAATGACAGAGAGGGAGGGTGTCTTCCCGGAGGCTGATGAGACACAGAAATCAGCTGTGGAAAAACTGCTGGGAAAAGTTACATCTGATCAAAGGGAAAATACACGTAGCCCAGAGAGCACCGATCACAGCCCTCTAGGAAAGGGGGCAGGGCAGGACTCAGTTCTGGGAGGTGGAAACACAGGGTAACCCCAAAAAAGGAGCTGGATTTTTTGCATACGTACAGTCTTGGAGTTGGGACACAGCCCCCCAAAGGGCCACTCAATATGCCGAACCCCCCGGAACCCATCTCTTGCCAGACCCTGAGGTACAAAATCCCAGAAACATGATTATATTAAGAGCCCACACCGACGGGAACACTGGAAGGAAAAAGAAGCCAATAATATCATTAAGTGTTTCACAAATGCCATAAAACATCACAAAGATGATGATGAAGCTGCAGTTCTGTCACAGAGGTCGTGGAAGTCACAGATTCTCTGACTTTCCGTGACCTCCATGACTTTCGCAGCTCGGGACAGTGGCTCAGGTGGTCCCGAGGCAGCTGGCCCCGGGAAGCGCCCGAGCAGCGGTCCCGAGGGCAGCCCTGGGGCCAGCAACACTGGTGGCTGCTCGGGCAGCTGGCCTGGGGGAAGCACCCGAGCAGTGGTCCCAGGGCAGCTTGCCCTGGGGAGTGCCCAAGCAGCCGTCCCCAGGGCCTTGGCGCAGGGGTGGCTGGGGGTGGGGAGGGGCAGTCCCGGCAGCCAGGGCAGGGACTAACCATCAGCCCCCGGACCCCCACAGCAGTGATGTTCTGGGGCCCCCTAGTCGAGGTTATTTATATAGTAAAAGTCATGGACAGGTCACAGGCTGTGAATTTTTGTTCATTGCCTGTGACCTGTCCATGACTTTTACTAAAAATACCCGTGACGAAATCTTAGCCTTAATGATGATATTAATATCATGAGGCGGGGTGGGGTGGGTGTGCTAAGAAAACAGGGCCCTGCCTCACGCTGCCCGGCCAGAGGAGGAGGAGTTTGGCAGGGAGCAGAGAGCAGCTCCCTTTAAATATGCCAGCAGAGGTGAGCACAGCTGGGATCTGCAGAAGGAGCCGGCGGCAGGCCCAGCTGATGCGCTCCTTGAGCTGCTGAGGGGAAGGACTCTGGACATTTGCAAGGTCGGAGACGTCTCCTCGGGGTTGTTCACATTTTTGCTTTTCCCTCTGGCTTGGGGAGGCCGCCGGGAAGTGACCCGCGAGGGTGGGGGGTGACGCAGAGCACTCCAGGGGCAGGTCTCAGCTGCCAGCCTTGGGGCCCTGCTGGAGCCCGGGGCAGAGGTTGGGCCAGGGCTCCCCAGTTAGGGCTGGAGGCACACGGCCTGTCCCTGACACTAGCAATTCAGGACTAGGCAGACCCACATCCCAGAGAGTCCCGACTCTGGGGCTTTGGCTGGGTGATACCTGAAGCCCTTTGCCGGACAGCGGAACTAGCATTTGTTGGACTCATTACTGGACACAGCCTGTGACCCAGCCGGAGGGCGAGACAGGAGGGGACAGACAGCACAAGGTGGGAACGGCTACCAACAGGAGGCACCAGGACAGAGAGCGCCTGTCATGCCCTCCCCTGACCACCAGGTGGGAGCTGTGGGCTCAGATCCCTTCCCTGCCCCCGATCTCGGGCACCGTGTGTCTGTGCAGCGAACGGGGTAGCACAGAGAGCCTGGAGCACTGGGCCTGGGGCAAGATTTGAGGCCTGAACAAGAGGCTGCGAACCAAAGTCAGGCCGTGGGTTAAAGCAAATGCTGACAAGTTTGCTGTGCAGTTCACGTACTCGGCAACGTTGTCACTAGTGTCCTAGGCACTAGAGATTTACGTAAATATAGCGTAGGTGGTACAAATACATTTCACTTTTGTGCAAAATAATGAAGAGGGAGGTTTTGTCCAACCAGGACAAAAGGACCCAGGGGAGGTAACAAACGAATCTTGTGACACATGTAAGCTGGGACACAAGCTGTTTGTCTCAGTCTATTACTCTCGGGGTACCTCGCTGTCACCCTTTGTGTGGCCTAGGGGACAGCGGTGACTCCCGCTGCTGCCTGAGCCGCTCCTTGCCACGGGGCACTCGTGTTAGTGAACCTGTAACCATGGAGCCAGGGCACTAGGACTGTGCCTTCAGGGCAATGAACCTGGCTGAGGGCCTTTGTCACCAGACCATGCTGTGGTCTTTCTTTCTAAGTACCACTGACGTCTGCTGGATTCACATGCTGCCTTGTCTGTTATTAGTGTTGATAACATCGGAGCTCCAAGAACAGAAGCACCGGGCAGCCTAAACAGCGTTAGTGAGGAAACGACATTCCAACCTTCAGCACTTAACAACAAGATGGAGCCCTGATCTCAGTCACTGTGTGTCTGGGCAGCGCCCGGCACGGCGGGGCCCTGATCTCGGTTACTTTGTGTCTGGGCAACCCCCGGCCCAATACAGCCCTGATCTAGATTGGGACCTCCAAGTGCTCCCTTAATGCCCTGCAGCTGGAGTTCAGGGGAGCTGGGGCACACAATGTGTCTGGATTGGTCGGAGCAGGAAATGGTGGCACGGACGGTGGCTGACATGCTGTCCCCCTGGTGCGGCGTTCCCCAGCTCTCCAGGCCGGGCTGTGCTCTGTGCCCAGCCTTGCCCAGGTTGGGATGAAGGTTCTGCCCCCGGGATCGCGCTGCCAGGCCAGAATCGCTCCCTCCCACTCGGACGCAGTCTGTCGGGCCTGGTGCTGCTACAGACCCCTGAGCCCTGCTGCAAGAGCCCGGCTTGGTCTTCAGCAACCGCAGCCCCTGGTGAAATCCCCCCAGTCGTTCGTCCGCGGTGGCTGGGCTGCCAAACAGCATCGGCACGATTGTTCATTGACCAACTTCTTGGCCTCACCACACACACACCCCCGTAGCCCTCTCAGGCGCTTATAGAGAGGAGCAGGTGCTGGTGCCCAGAGTTCACTCTCCTCCCAGCTCTGCAGGAATCCAGGTGGGCACATGCCAGCCCCACTCTGCACCCCACAGGGCGCCAGTCTCCATGGAACACCTCTGCCCCCAGCCCGGCTCTTCTCCCCACAGCCCCAGCTGGGCCGGCGTTATACGCCGAGGCAGATGCTGCTCAAGGGGCTGCCATGGGGACCCGGGGAGCTCGGGGGGGGAGGAGGGTCTGGGCAGGGCTGGGACGCTGCCATCACGCGACAGGCTGGGCTGGTAGCCCAGGGCAGCCTGAGCGCAAGGGGATCTGCTACCCAGGGGCTCTGGGGGTGTTTGGCTCCGGCCCAGCATTGCCCCTTTCTGCGGGTGTCAGGCCGGCTGTGACCGGTACATTTCCCCACAGGGCTGAGCGAGAGGACGAGGATGCTGCTGACATGGGTTATGTGGTTCTCAGCGCTCTGCGCCGCGGCACTCGGTGAGTTTGGATCCCCCGGGCCGGGGAAGGGGGCAGGTCTGGGAATCCCTGACGCAGCTGAGAACGGAGGGAGCAGAAACCCACAAGTGGGAAATTAATGATGGAGACGCCCGACTAACCTGTCCCCTGGCCTGGCCCTGCCCCTGCAGAGCCGAAGATGCCCATTCTCCGTCTAGCCCATCCCTCCATGAAGCAGGGCTGGGTCGTCCCCTGCTGCCTGTTCCCAGAGCCCTAGAGTTCATCAGTCCAAGGGACGAGGCCCCTCACCCTACCCACGGGGAGCTGATCCTAGAGCGTCACACACCTTTGTTGGATCCTGCACTTGGCCTCAGTGTCATCCTGTGGCAGCGAGTTCCACTGGCTCATTTTCCACAACGAGCCTTTTCTCAGGGTCAGGTCCAGTTTCTGGGACATCGGGCTCGATCCTTCACACCCCGTCTCTGAAGGGACCTGGCAGGAGGGACAAAGGGCTCAGCAGTGGGAGACAACAAGCACCAGGGGCCTGGAGAGCCTCCCGGATGCAGAGAGAGGAGAAAGGCTGCACAGCGGAGGGGACAGGCTGGAGGGATACAAGTGACTGGAGGGGGCAGAGGAGACAGACGGGTTCTGAGCCACACACCCTTGGCGGGAGCTTCCCCAGCCCGGTGTGAGTTCAGAGCACCAGCCTCACCCGCCATCTCCAGCCCAGTCCTTGCTTGGCCTCCCTCCAGCCTGGCCTGGCTCCCCGTTCACCCCTTTCCTGCCAGCGGCGGGTGCTGCTGCACTGCGAGCAGGCTCCTGGCCAGGCCTCTCTCCAGTCCCGTCACATTTAATGCAGGGCTGCGCGTCCCCCCTGCGCCGTGCTGGGCCTTTGCTGGCCTGTGCCCCAACCCCATTGCAGCGGCCCCACTCAGAGCACCAGCCCTGGGCCCGATCCTGTTGCGTGGGCTAGGGCAGGTGGGGGGCAGCCACATTAACCCAGCCCTTTCTCCCCTCCCCCACATGGCACAGGCTGCCCCACCATCATCACCCGCTCCCAGTGGGGGGCCCGGGCCCCGACAAGCAGGACCCAGCTGAGCACCCCAGTGCCCTACGTCATCATCCACCACACGGCAGGGAATCCCTGCACCTCGCAGGCCTCCTGCAGCCAGGTGGTCAGGGGCATCCAGAACTATCACATGGACTCAAACGGCTGGTCCGACATCGGCTACAAGTGAGTGGGGGCAGGGTGGGGTGGGGTGGAGGCTTCCCCACAGCTATGGGGGAGACTCAGGGCCACTGGCCCCAGGCAGCCACAGGGGGGCAGCAGAGACCACACTCGGGGGAGGGATGGAGTCTCCATAGAAGAGATTTTATTTTTATATTTAATATTTTTGGGTGAAAAGAGGGAATTGGGGAGGGTGTGCTCCGAGCCCCAGCTACGGTGGGTGGAAATGGGGGGGCACAGAGCGCGCCTGGCATGGGGTGAGAATGGGACCCTGGCATAAGGGGAGGGGGGTGGAGGCACAGAGGCCTGGCAGGGAGAGATGGGGGGGCTAAGGGAGTCCCTGAAGAGCGGGGGATGGACGGGAAGGGATCAGTCATGTAGCTGGTGCGGGGATGGAGGGCCACAGGGAGCCCCTGGGTTGTGCCAGGAGCTCGGCCAACAGACTCCGCGTGGCCTGCGCCCTGCTCGTCTGTGACACCGCCCCGTGCTGGCGTTACCAACGCCTTTCCCTGGGGCCGGCCTGACGTCCCGCAACGAAAACCTGGCCGGAGATTTTTCTCCATGAAACGTTTTGAGATGGCGACGTCGGGGGATGGAAACCCAGCTGGGATTTACAAGCAAGCCAGCGGGTCCCAGCGCTGTTCTCCTGCCCCACATCTGGGCCGGCTACAGCCTTTGCACGCCCCCCAGCTGGGTCCAGGTGGGGCCCAGGGCTGCTTCCATAAGGGGTGTTACACACAGCGCCACCTAATGGCCAAATAGTGCCATTCAGGTTAGCCCCCTCCCCCCCCCGCCAATCCAGTCCCTTTTTCTTCAGTGAGTTTTTACCTCCATGGTAGAGGATTGAGCTTTTAGCTCAGAGGGTCCCAGGTTCAAACCCGGGCAGGGCCAGTGACGACCCTGGGGGAGCTCCCGGGAGCGATAGGGAGGGGAGGCTGCGGCCAACGTGCCTGTGTGGGTCTCACACTGCGCTCCGCCTGCAGCTTCCTGATCGGTGAGGACGGCAGAGTCTACGAGGGCAGAGGCTGGAGCAGCGTGGGGGCCCACGCCTACGGCTGGAACAGTAATTCGCTGGGATTCAGCTTCCTGGGCACCTTCTCCAGTACGTGGGTCCCGTCTGTACGGATTTCCCCAGCTAGGCCCCGAGGGGAGCTGGGAATCCCTCCTGCAGGGCTCCCGCCCACAGCTGCTCACCCCTGCCAACCTGACACCCGGGGCATGGGGCCAACCCAGCTGGCCTCACCACCATCCCGCTGGGCTCCACCGCTGTCAAGCTCCTCCTCCGTGGGGCACAGGGCTGGGGCCCGGGGCCAGGAAAGGGTGGCGAAGGAGAGGGATCTTGGCCAAGCAAATGCAGGAGGGGGATGCAATACTGAACGCAATGCGGGGGGGAGGGAGAGTGACACTGACATGGCCAATGGAGAGCGTGGGCAGAGGGGGGTTATTTATTCAGGCCACAGTCACATCCCCTGGGCAGCAGAGAGGGGCCGAGGGCCCAGGGTGAGATTAACAGGGGGCTGTTCTGTCCTGCAGGCAGAGCCCCCAACGCTGCCGCCCTGAACGCCGCCAAGAGCCTGATCCAATGCGCCGTCAACAGGGGCTCCCTAAGCAGCAGCTACACCCTGAAGGGGCATCGCAACGTGAGCCAGACCGACTGCCCCGCGAACGCCCTCTACAATGTCATCACCCAGTGGCCCAGGTTCAAAGCCTGAGTCCCTGCAGCCTTGGGGCAGCCCCTGCGCCCATCACTGACCCCGCCTGCGGCTTCTGCCTGCCCAAGCAGCACCTCCGCCCCCCAGCAGGGGGCAGCCTCGCGCTTCTCGCCCACCCGCCTGGGAAGGACCCGTCGAGTGGTTCGCAGAGACCCACAAAGGGGGTTTTAATTCAAGTGCAATTTGCCTCTAACCCAGCACCCCTGCGGCTTAGGGCTTGCTTTGCTTGGGAGCTTCTGAGCAGTGACAATAAACCAGCTTCTAGCACATGAAAAGTTGAAGCGCCGTGAATCATTTCATCTCCTGTTAAACCATAACCACCCCCTGCCGCTGGGCTGGGCTCTCTTCCCAGGTCCCCCTGGCTGTCCCCAGCCGCTCGTCGCTCTCAGCTGCAGGGTACCGTGTGATATAGCCGGTGCCCGCTGCCCCGGCTCTGGGCCCGTGGCTCCCCCTGCAGCTTGGCCCTGGCTCCCCATTGCCGCGACTGGTCTGTGCTGCCCCAGCTCCCGGCTGCTCCAGCCAAGCTCGGCCCCCTGGCTCTGGCTCTCCTCTGCCCCCAGTCCAGCCTAGCTCCCCTTAGCTCTGCCCTGCTCTGCCTCAGGCAGCCCCAGCTCACACAGAGGATGGGCCCCTGGGCTCCTGCCTCTCTCATTGGTCTGCTGCCCTGTCATTTGGACTCACATAGAGTGTTGGCAGCTCCCCATTGGCCCTGGGCACTGTCAATCTGAGATCCTGATTTCTCCTCGGCCCTTCACCTTTCTCCTGGTGTTGGAACAGGGCAGAGATTGTTGGGGTGGGCAAAACCAGATTCCTCCGACCACTAGCTAAAATCCATGCGGTGTGGGAAGATTTGAAAAGTGTTTTGGAAAGTAATGGAACACCCCCTAGTTTACCTGCTTCTTGGGAATAATGTTTTCCGGGTAGCTTTGGGTTAAGGTATTTGCCCGCAGCAAGAAGGAGTTTTATGCTGGGACCCCCGAGGGAAAGGGTAAGGTCACAGGAACTGCTGAGAGAATGGAAGAGAGTCTCCTTGATTCTTCTGCAGCTGGGGGAAGCCACATGTTTCCAGGTGGGAGGTTGGTTGAGACCAGCTCCTGCAATGCAGCTGTAGGCAACATCACCTTAGGAAGGGATGGGGGTGTAATGCCTGCCAGGGAGAGAACTGTCCAGCTTGTTAGCTGCCAACAGGTGCACGTGAACCAGGGACAGATCCCACTCTAGGGACCATAGGGAGAGGTGTCCCAGAGGGGAGCCCAGAGAAGGGGGATGGGATGTCGGAAACTAATGAGGTGGGTGAGGATTCCTGGGACTCTCTAACACAGGGAAGCAGGGTGCTTCCAAATATGGGAGGAGCTGAGACTAGCTCCTTTCCAGCAGAAGGCAACACGCCCTCAGGATCGGGGGCAGGAGAGGTGTTGCCAGTGATTAAGGAAATTGTCCCAGTTGTTAGCTAGCAGAGTTCTGCAGCTGAAGAAGGAACGGACCCCATTCTAGAGAGCAAAGAGATGTGTCTTAGAGGGGGGCCCAGAGGAGGAAACTGGAGAAGGAATAGTGGGAGGACAGGAATGTCTCCTCATTGGTCACTCGGGAGAGGAGGCCCAGGACCGAATGGCTGAGTCAGCATCTGTGCACCTAGGGAATTGTGTAACCGACCTCCTTGTGAGGAGCAGTCACTCAGCTGACTTCTCAGGGACAGAGAAAGGGGTGATGGAAGATCCCCCATTCCAGGTCCCAGTGTGGCTGCATACGTTCGACTTTATACAATCTGTTTCCAAAATTCGAATTCTGTACATTTAGATTAATCCCGTAGTGTAGACATACCCCAAGAAGCAGGTAAACTAGGGGGTGGTCCATCACCCCCACAGTCAAAACACTTTCCAAAACTTCCCACCCCACATGGATTTTAGCTAGTGGTACGAGGAATCTGGTTTCACCCACCCCCACAATCTCTGCCATTTGGCCAGGTAACATACTGGCCCTTGGGGCCACACTCTGCTTAACCAGAGAAATCTGGGGCCCTGTATCTCTCTGCCCCAAGTATTCCCTGCCATTAATTCAGATAGCCTTAATCTGCTCCATATTTGGTTCTGCAGAGGCTAATCTCACAAAACCAATATGATAGGTTTTGATCACTTGGAAGGTTTCTGTGTTGAGGACAGCAGAACTAACATGAGCTCTTGGTTGCCTGCTTCCTCCTAGCAGATGGTCAGTGGAATTTCAGTGATAGCACCTTTTGGGCTCTTCTGTTTTTACAGGAGGTTTGGGATGAGGGTTCGAGGACTGGTTCTGGAGAGGTGAGTACCCAGCCTACCAGCCACGCTCCATCCTCCCTTCCCTCCACGTTCAAACCCCTGTTTTGGCGGTTTGCTTTCAGTAGATGCCTGGGTCTCTTCAAAGGCATCAGCTAGAGATGCCATCTCCTCCACAGACTTTACATCTTTGTCCCATAAACACTGCTTTACATCTGCCTAGGAAATGCTCTAGAACATTCTAGAAGATCAAACATTCCCTCAAAGCTTGTAACACCTTTGGCCCTCACCCTCTTTCCCATCAAATCTTTCATTTTGTTCACATATTCCCTGTTACTCCTACCAGTATCCCTCTTAAGATTCCTACATATATCTCTATATGTTTCAGGGGTAATCTAAACCTTTGCAAACAGTATTGTTGAATTTACAATAGTTTAAAGCACTTTCTATGGGCATTTCATTGAATACACTTAGGGCTTTACTGGTTAATTTTGCAATCAGAGTAGGTACTCTCTTGGCATCAGGGATTTCATGCACTGCACACAGCCTTTCAAATGTAGTCAGATATTCAGCAATATTGTCTGTCTCATTGTATGCAAGACATAAATGGTCCCAATTGTGTATTTTTGGAGTAATGGGAATCACTGGGGTCGGTGGGCTTTGGTTCTGCTTCGCTAGCAGGTCCAGTTGGTGTTTTAGCTCTGTTTCTCTTTTCTCCTAATGTCTTTCTCTTTCCCCCTGCTAGCTTTCCTTTATCTCCAGTTCTTTCAGTTCCAATAGTCTCTGGTGCTCTCTCTCTTTTTCTGCAACCTGCACTCGAAAAACTCCAACCTAGGAATGGCTTCACTATTTTCACTCATTTTCCTGCTTTTCTGTCCCTACTTCCCTTTCCCAAAATAAGCAAACAGAAAACAACAAACCGGTAGCCTCCTCCTGACTGTCCTTAGCCACCCCACTTAAAATCTTCACACCAGTGTATGAAGTGCACATCTTGCTCAGTACAAGAAGCTGTGTATTTCACCCTGCCGACTACGCCACTGTGACGGGATCCCTGGGGTGCAGCCGGGGCCTGTGGGACCACTGTGCCCCCTTAACTGTCTCCAGTCTGGGCTGTCTCTCACAATGCTTTGCTAGTGACAAGCAGCAAACCCCTCCAGGCGCTGTCATCACTCAGCACAACCGCATGTGGAGCCCCACACCCGGCTGGATTGCATGAATGCTCCCAGAGCCACTCATGAATCACACAGAGACAGGCACCAGAACCAAATCCCCCCCAGCTCCCAGCCTTGTACCTCAGGAATATACCTTCTTGCACTGCTCAAGACGAGCAGAGCAAATTTATTAATTGGTTCACCACTTCATCAATGGAAAGCAGATATACATCGACCTTTGTAAACCTGAGCAAACACCCTTCCCAAACACTTCAGGCAAACTCACTGGTAAAGATAAACAATTAAACAAATGTATTGACTACAAAAGGTATATTTTAAGTGATCACGCCAGACACACAAGAAGTCACCAAAGTTGAACGCGCTGCATTTGAGACGTTCATTTACAGAGTTGTGCAAATTACAAGAAGAAACCAAGAAGGATGTAGATGTAGTGCTTGAGTAGCCAACTTTAATTTGTGTGATGATTTTAAAACATGAGTTCAATCTAATAAAATGAGTCTGAAACATTTTTCAGTTTTCATTATGGTGCCATACAGCCCACCTTCACCCTCACAGTCTCGCCCCTCATTGGCCCTCACCCCCCCTGAAAATTCAAACACCCCCCCCCGCCCTAATTTCAATTCCTGGGGAAAACTGTGGACTTTCCTGTATCTCTGCCTCTTACACCTTTCTATTTGCTTGCCAGTGTCCAGCTGGTAGCATTGTTTCCATATCTCCAAGCCCTATTACAGGGCGTTCTGGATTCCAGTCCCTGGGCCAGTGATGCCAGCGGGTGCCACCCTAATAAGCACCTGTGACAATGCGGTTCTGGCGGAACCCAACTGAGAGTGCCAACTCAGGACAAATTGCTCAAATAGGGCAGTTACAGCCCAAGGCTGGTTTTTTTTCCACCTCTAATGCAAACCAAACCAGCCAGACTAGGAGGACTTCGGTCTCACCCCACTGGCTAACCGCAAGTCTCACAAGCAATCTCCTTAGACACTCCAGTTTCCCAGTATCACCACCAGTGCCACTCGTTATGGGGACAAATGGTTATGAAAACCAATACCCCAGTAAAAGAAAAAGGTTCTCCTGATCCCAAAGGACCAAGCCCCAGACCCAGGTCAATGTACAAATCGGATCTTACCCACAAATCACGCTGCTGCCAATCCTTTAGAATCTAAAATCTAAAGGTTTATTCGTAAAAGGAAAAAGATAGAGATGAGAGTTAGGATTGGTTAAATGGAATCAATTACATACAGTAATGGCAAAGTTCTTGGTTCAGGCTTGCAGCAGCGATGGAATAAACTGCAGGTTCAAATCAAGTCTCTGGAATACATCCCCCGCTGGGATGGGTCCTCAGTCCTTTGTTCAAAGCTTCAGCTTGTAGCAAAGTTCCTCCAGAGGTATGAAGCAGGATTGAAGACAAGATGGAGATGAGGCATCAGCCTTATATAGTCTTTTCCAGGTGTAAGAACACCTCTTTGTTCTTACTGTGGAAAATTACAGCAAAATGGAGTCTGGAGTCACATGGGCCAATCCCTGCATACTTTGCTGAGTTACAAGGCGTATCTGCCTTCTCTCAATGGGTCCATTGTATCGCTGATGGTCCTTAATGGGCCATCAAGCAGGCTAGGCAGAGCTAATCTCAGCTTGTCTGGGATGTCACCCAGAAGCATAGCATAAGTTTGCCATACAGACAGTATAGAGCCAATATTCATAACTTCAACTACAAAACTGATACACACATATAGACAGCATAATCATAACCAGTAAACCATAACCTTGTCCTAGACACCCCATTTGACCCCCTTTATACAAGATTTGGGTGCCACTACAGGACCTTGGTTGCAACAATGATCTATACGGTCCCGGTTTATGTCAATAACGTCACAGCGCCCCCCACCAGCTTTGCGTTGGCCTTTCTTCTCCTTTTTCTCTTTCTCATTCCTAGGGTTGCCAACTTTGTAATTGCACAAAACCGAACACCCTTGGCCTGCCCCATACCCCGCCCCTTCCCACAGCCCTGCCCCTGCCTCACCCCTCTCTGAGGCCCCAGCCCCCACTCACTCCAGCCCCCCTCCCTCCATCGCTCACTCTCCCCCACCCTCACTCACTTTCACTGAGCTGGGGGAGGGAGTTCAGGTGCGGAGGGATGCGGGCTCCAGCTGAGGGTGCGGACTCCAGGGTGGGGCCAAAAACGAGGGGTTCAGAGTGGGAAGGGGCTCCGGGCTGGGGCAGGGGGTTAGGGTGTGGGTGAGGGCTCCAGCTGGGGGTGGGGCCAGGGATGAGAGGTTTGGGTGGAGGAGGGGACTCCAGGCTGGAGGCCAAGGGTTTGGAGTGCAGGAGCAGGCCCAGGGCTGGGACAGGGGGGTTGGGTACAGGGGTCTGAGGGCTCTGGCTGTGGGTGTGGGCTCTGGGCTGGGGCCAGGGATGCGGGGTTTGGGGTGCAAGAGGGGGCTCAGGCCTGGGACATGGGGTTGGGATGCAGGAAAGGGTTCAGGGTGTGGGCCCTGGGAGGAATTTTGAGTGTGGGATGGGGCTCAGGTCGGGTGACCAGCTAGCAAGCGTGAAAAATTGGGATGGGGGGAGGGGGTAATAGGTGCCTACATAAGAAAAAGCCCCCAGTATTGGGACTGTCCCTAGAAAATCAGGATATCTGGTCACCCTAGGCTCAGGCCTGGACAGGGGGTGTGGGTGGGGGTGTAGAGTGAGGGGTCTGGGAGGGAGTTAGGTTCTGACCGGGGCAGAGGGTTCGGGGTGCAGGTGGCTCTTACCTCAGGAGGCTCCTGGTTGGCAGCACAGTGGGGCTAAGACAGGCTCCCTGCCTGCTCTGGCTCCACGCTGCTCCCAGAAGCGGACGGCATGTCCGGCTCCTAGGCGGAGGCACGGTCAGGTGGCTCTGCGCAGTGCGCACTGCCCGCACCCCACCCATGCAACTTCCATTGTCTGCGGTTCCTGGCCAATGGGAGCTGCGGAGGTGATGCGAAATTTCCCTGGCTGCGCCTCTGCTTAGGAGCTGCAGGGAAATGCCGTCCGCTTTTGGGAGCTGTGCGGAGCCAGGGTAGGCAGGAAGCCTGTCTTAGCCCCGCTGCGCCACCAACAGGACTTTTAACAGCCCGATCAGCAGCGCTGACAGGAGCCTCCAGGGTCCCTTTTCGACCAGGTGTTCTGGTTGAAAACCGGACACCTGGCAACCCTACTCGTTCCCCTGTTCGGTCTTGCTGCGTTTTGCGGCAAACAGGAAGTCCTGTTTAATGGTTAACGCCGGAGGCACCGCACTGACAGGTGCGGGCCAAGGACATGGAGAGATAACGGAACAGACGGTGGCAGCGGTGGGATCGCTGTGGGGACCCAACCCTGCGATAACACGTCGCTGCCCCGGTTAACTCTTCACTTTCCTGCACTGAAAGGGCTGAGAGTGGGGAGAAACGGGCACCCGGCTGGATCGGGGCCTAGCAATCGGGGGGATCCAGCTCTAGCCAGACGGGCACTAGCGCCAGGCTGGGCTGTTAAATGCATCAGGCGGGTTAGCGGATGGGCCCCACCTGGCCACATGCACCCGCTCAGCAGCTGTCACCAAAGGCTCCTGCCCTGCAATGGGCTATCGCCTCCTGGTGGAGTCAGGAGGGAACTGCGTCCCCACACTCATTCCCTTCTGGGGAGAGGCCAGCAAAGATCCCAACATGCTCAGCTCACCCGGGTAAAACTCCCCCCTCCGCACCATGACAACAGCCGGCACAAGAGCCTGGCACTGCTTAGGTCCCATTTAAACCAGACGTGCCAGAAAGTCCCATTCGAGCCGTCTGTGCCAGGCTGCATTTCCCCCCAGAGGCTGGTTATCCCAGCAAAGGTCTGAGCCCCCCGGCACACAACCCTGTGCCCGGCGACCGGGGACTCAGCCAACCATCCTGCCAGGGGCCGCGTAACTGACTCTTGTGGGTTTCCTGGTGCTGTTATTGGGGGGGTGCTGAAAAGCCCCATCTCCAGGCGGACAGGAAAACACTCTTGAACAATTCACAGGACGCTGGACATGGGGAATGTTCAGACGTCAATTACAAAGACCCTATGTTGAATTGGCCAACACCCATAACATTCAAAAACCAGTTGGAGACACTTCAACCTCCCTGGTCACTCTATTACAGACCTAAAAGTGGCAATTCTTCAACAAAAAAACTTCAAAAACAGATTCCAACGAGAAACTGCAGAACTGGAATTAATTTGCAAACTGGACACCATTAAATTAGGCCTGAATAAAGACTGGGAGTGGCTGGGTCATTACACAAACTAAACTATTTCCCCTTGCTAATTTTCTCCCTGCTGTTACTCACACCTTCCTGTCAACTGTTTGAAATGGGCCATCCTGATTATCACTACAAAAGTTTTTTTTCTCCTGCTAATGGCCCACCTTATTCGACTAGTCTTGTTAGAGTTGGTATGGCAACACCCATTTTTTTTCATGTTCTCTGAATATATCTATCTATATCTGCCTACTGTATTTTCCACTGCATGCAACTTTAGCCCACGAAAGCTTATGCTCAAATAAATGTGTTAGTCTCTAAGGTGCCACAAGGACTCCTCGTTCTTTTTGCTGACACAGACTAACAGGGCTATGACTCTGAAACCTCACCCCTCCCAGTTCTCCAATTCATGCATGATGCAGAGCCGCAGGACACTCTCAGGATTCTGCTCCCACGGCCGGGCACAGTCGCGCGTGGTGGGCGCAGCTTTTGAAACTCAGGCTCATTACAACACGTCTTGGATGGACGATGGCTGACGGGAGACGGGCCTCGCCGGCTATTCTATCGCTGGAAAATGCCTTTGGCCAGTCTTGGGATCTCTCGGACGCTGAGCGTCCGTTGGCGAGGGCGCAGGCGAGAAAAGCGCCCTTGGGAACTAAAGGTTGAGGGTTTCCATCTAACGCTCCCACTTGCAGTAACACTATTTAATACTGGCCCACCCGAGACTGGGGCACAGATCGATTTCCTCATGTGAGTACATTTCAGTTATTCTTAAACTAAAAACAGTTTCTATCAGCTTAGATAAAAATGAAGCCGAAGACGCTGCTCACCTGGGGCGCCGTTTAGTCTAGGGCCGGCCCTGCCCATAGTGGGGGGCCCTTGTTTCTCTTAAACTTTTCTATTTTTTCCCTTATTTGTCTTACAGTTGGACTGAGAGGCAGCACAGTCTAGTGGGCAGAGCACTGGACTGCAGCCATGGGGTGTGTTCCCTGCTCTGCCACTGACTGGCCTGGGAGCTTGGGCAAAACCCTTTCCCCTCCCTGTGCCTCAGTTTCCCCTTCCACCCTGTGTCTAGTTAGACCGTGAGCTCTTTAGGGCAGGAACTGTCTGTCTCATGCTCTGTGTGTACAGCACCTAGCGTAATGGGGCCTCTTAGTGCCACTCTGACAGACCATAATCTCACCCTCTGGGCTCTCCCAGCCCAGCCCAGCGGCGGGGGGTGGTTATGGTTTAATAGGAGATGAAATGATTCACGGCGCTTCAACTTTTCATGTGCTAGAAGCTGGTTTATTGTCACTGCTCAGAAGCTCCCAAGCAAAGCAAGCCCTAAGCCGCAGGGGTGCTGGGTTAGAGGCAAATCGCACTTGAATTAAAACCCCCTTTGTGGGTCTCTGCGAACCACCCGCCGGGTCCTTCCCAGGCGGGTGGGCGAGAAGCGCGAGGCTGCCCCCTGCTGGGGGGCGGAGGTGCTGCTTGGGCAGGCAGAAGCCGCAGGCGGGGTCAGTGATGGGCACAGGGGCTGCCCCGAGGCTGCAGGGACTCAGAGTTTGAACCTGGCCCACTGTCTGATGACCCTGTAGAGGTCGTTCCCGGGGCAGCTGGTCAGACTCACGTTGCGATGCCCCTTCAGGGTGTAGCTGCGGCTCAGGAAGCCCTTGGAGACGGCACATTGGATCAGGCTCCTGGCGGCGTTCAGGGCAGCAGCGTTGGGGACTCCGTCTGCAGGACACAGGAGCCCCCTGTTAATCTCATCCTGGGCCCTGGCCCCTCTCTGCTGCTCAGGGGACATGACTGTGGCCTGAATAAATAACCCCCCTCTGCCCACACTCTCGATTGGCCACGTCAATGTCACTCCCCCTTGCCCCATTGCTCTGGGTAATGCAACCTCCCGCCCGCTGCATTTCCTGGCCCCGTGCCCCAGCCTGGTGCCCCAGGCAGGGGGAGCTCGACCATGGTGGAGCCCAGCGGGATGGGGCTGAAGCCAGCTGGGTTAGCCCCGGGGCAGATCTCTCGCTGAATCCCATCCCCCGCCCCCAAGCTCTGAGCTGAGAGGGGGCACCGGGTGCCCAGTGTCCCCAGCTGCAGCTGCCCTGTGAGTGCCCAGCTCAGGTGCTCTCTGCCCGGTGATGCCAGGGCCGTGCTACAGCGCGAGCTGGGTCCAGGCAAACCAAATGCATTTTATCCAGCCCCATGGACAGTTACAGCTCGAGGGACGCAGGCCCCACCTCCAGCCCGGGGGCTGCACACTGGAGAGCCGGGCTCTGGGCAGGATCTAGCAGTCACAAGCCACACCCGAGCTCCCAGGGCGATGCAGGGACATGCAGGGCTCATGGGATCCTGGGTGGGACAAACAGAGGAGTGGGGGGCAGGGGCAGGGAGGGGCTTTTCCCCGTGTCCGGCTGTGGGGACGTGGAAAAATTGTCCAGGGGGCAAAAAAGAGCCAAAAATTATCCCTGGGCTGGAGAAATGGCTGCCAGAGCGGGACGGGCAGAGCTCAGCCCGCCCAGCTGATCACCCGGGGAGGAAGCACAGGACCTGCCGGGCGCGTTAGCCGCGCGGAGAAAGGCAGAAGAGGGGCCAGGGGCCGGGAACTGAAGCCAGACACGTTCCCCGGGAAATAAGGCCCAAATTTCGAACAGGGTGGGCGATTAGCAAGTGGAGCAAACGCCCCTGGGCCACCAGAGCCAGCCAGGGGATCCAGTGACGGGCCCAGTGATGCCGTATACAGGTGACCCCCCCCCCCCGCTCCTACTCGCTCTCCCCTCCCTGTACAGCTCCAGGGTCCTACGGGCTGCCCCTGCTCAGCTGTGTTCCCCGGCCCTAGATCCTTTCTGGGTCGCTGCTTTCCAGGCTCCAGGCCGTAGGTCTGGCCTGCGTTCCTTGGGCCCCATCCCTGCCCTTGTGCTTGGCTGGATGAAAAGCCCACGTTGTTAGCTTGCAGCCAGCCAGGTCGCTCTGCAGCAGTGACCCGTTGTCATCAGTTACCAATTCCTACATCACCGGAGATGGTCCCTGGGGCAGAATCCCCTGCCCCGGGCATCAGGTCAGCAGGGGAGAGCACGTGTGGGCGGGAGCCGTGCAGGAGGGATTCCCAGCTCCCCTTGGGGCCTAGCTGGGGAAATCTGTACAGACGGGACCCACGTACTGGTGAAGGTGCCAAGGAAACTGAATCCCAGCGACCTAGAGTTCCAGTTCTTGGCATGGGCCCCCCTCGTGCTCCAGCCTCTGCCCTCGTAGACGTTGCCGTCCTCGCCGATCAGGAAGCTGCAGGCAGAGCGCAGTGTGAGACCTGCACAGGCATGTTGGCCACAGCCTCCCCTCCCCATCGCTCTCGGCAGCTCCCCCAGGGTCGTCGCTGGGCTTGCCCGGGTCCCACCAGGATACAGCTGGGGGGCGAGCGAGGGCTGTAGCCAACCCAGATCTGGGGCAGGAGAACATTGCAGGGACCTGGGCCACGCAGGAAATTCCCAATTGGGTTTCCATCCCCTGACGTCATAATCTGAAAACATTTCAGGGAGCAAAATCCCTGGCCAGGTTTTCATTGCGGGGTGTCAGTCCGGCGCCAAGGAAACGCTGGCACGGGGCGGTGTCACAGACGAGCAGGGCGCAGGCCGTGCGGTGTCTGTCGGCCGAGCTCATGGCACAACCCAGGGGCTCCCTGCGGCCCTCCATCCCCCACCAGCTCCATGACTGCCCCTTCCCATCCCCCGCTCTTCAGGGACTTCCTCAGCCTTCCTCCCAATCTCCCTATGCCCCCAAAATCCCCGTCCCCCACAGCAGAGACTCTGGGTGCACCCCAACCCAATTCCCCCTTTTTAGCCAAAAAATATTAAATATAAAAATCAAATCTCTTCTGCGGACAATTCCCCTCTACCCCTGAGTGTGGTCTCTGCTGCCCCCATGTGGCTACTTGGGGGCAGTGGCCCCGAGTCCACCCATAGCTCTGGGGAAGCCCCCACCCCACCCTGCCCCCACTCACTTGTAGCCGATGTCAGACCAGCCCCTCTTGTTGATGTGGTAGTTCTGGATGCCCCTGACCTGCTCGCTACAGGAGGCCTGTGTGTAGCAGCGGTTCCCTGCCGTGTGGTGGATGATGACGTAGGGCACTGGGGTCCTCAGCGGGACCCTGCTTCTTGGGGTCCGGGCCCTCCACTGGGAGCGAGAGATGATGCGGGGGCAGCCTGTGCCATGCGGGGGAGGGGAGAAAGGGCTGGGTTAATGTGGGTGCCCCCCACCTGCCCCAGCCCACGCAGCAGGATTGGCTGAGGGCTGGTGCTCTGAGTGAGGCCGTGGCAATAGGGTGGGGGGAGCAGCCCAGCAAAGGCCGTGCACGGCACGGGGGGATGCGCAGCCCTGCGTTAAATGTGACAGGGCTGGAGACAGGCCTGGCCGGGAGCCTGCTCACCGTGCAGCAGCACCCGCCGCTGGCAGCAAAGGGGCGAATGGGGAGCCAGGCCAGGCTGGAGGGAGGCCAAGCAAGGGCTGGGCTGAAGATGGCAGGTGGGGCTGGTGCTCTGAACTGAGCTCGGACTGGGGAAGCTCCTGCCCAGGGTGTGCGGCTTCGTGCCCATCTGTCTCCTCTGCCCCCTCTGGTCATTTGCATCCCTCCAGCCTGTCCCTTCTGCTCCGCAGCCTTTCCACTCTCTCTCCATCCGGGAGGACCCTGATCCTTCAGGTTTCCCACTGCTGACCCCCCTGCCCCTCTGCCAGGAAATTCCGAGTCGGGGTGACCAGGATGGAGCCCAGTGCCCCAGAAACTGGAAGGTCAGAGCATCTGACCCTGAGAAAAGGCTCATTGGGCACAATCGGCCTGTGGAACTCGCTGCCACTGGCTGTCACTGGGCCACGAGCAGGATCCAGCAACGGATCAGAGGTTTCTATGGAGAACGAGAACAGCCAGCGTGGGACTGGACGGGCTCCCGCCCCAGGGCTTGGGGCAGCCACTCCATGGTGGGAACAGAAAGGAAATTGCCCTGTGGCCGGGTTATTCCATCATGAGCCACTAGGGGGTGTCTGGCGCCTCTCTCTGGAGCATCTGACACTGGCCGCTGACGGAGCCGGGACACCGGGGTAGATGGGCCCTGCTCTGATCCGGGGGCGATTTCTTGGCTGCAGGGACATTCCCAGCATGAATCCTTGGTGGGAGCTGGGGATCAGCTGGTGTTGTTACAGCTCCCCCCCACCCCCACCTCTGCCCCTGCTCTCCCCCTCCCCAGCCCCCTTTCCCCTGCCCTCCACACACAGCCTCAGCTCACTGCCCCTCTGCATGCTGGGAGCTGGCCCTTTCTGGCTCTTGGTTGCCCCAGGGCAGTTCGGATGGAGCTGGGCTGGCAGGGGACACGGCATGGGCAGGAGGTGTGCGACACTCTGGGATTGGCTCCCCATGGGCAGGGCCAGGGGCCTCGTCCCGTGGGCCGATGAACACTAGGGCTCTGCATATGGACGGGCAGGGGACGACCCAGCCCTGCCTCACCGAGGGATGGTAGATGGAAGCCAACGGGCGTCTCCACGGCAGGGGGCAGGTTTGATGGGTAACTCCATCGTTAATTTCCACTCCTGGATTTCTGCCCCCCCACTCCCCAGTTCTCAGCTGCATCAGGGATCCGAACTCACCGAGCGCCGCGGCGCAGAGCGCTGAGAGCAACACGACCCGCGTCAGCAGCAGCATCTTCCTCTCACTAGGTCCTGTGGGGACACGCGCCTGTCACAGCCGCCTGCCACCCCCAGGAGGGGGCGCTGCTGGGCCGGAGCCAAACATCCTCAGAGCCCCTGGGTAGCAGATCCCCCTGCGCTCTGGCTCCCCGGACTCCCAGCCCAGCCTGTCGCGTGATGGCAGCGTCCCAGCCCTGCCCAGACCCCCCTCCTCCCCGAGCTCCCCGGGTCCCCATGGCAGCCCCTTGAGCTGCAGGCTCGGCGCTGGCCCCGGCTGTACTAACACTGCCCCGCTGGGGCTGTGGGGAGAAGAGCCGGGCTGGGGACAGAGCTGGGCCATGGAGACCGGCGCCCTGTGGGGTGCAGAGTGGGGCTGGCATGTGCCCACCTAGATTCCTGCAGAGCTGGGAGGAAAGTGAGATCTGGGCACCGGCACCTGCTGCTCTCTATAAGTGCCTGGCAGGGCTATGGGGGTGAGGCCAGGTAGTTGGTCAATAAACCATCCTGCCGATGCTGTTTGGGAGCCCAGCCACCGTGGAGGAAGGAGTGGGAGGAGGGGGAGGATTTCACCAGGGCTGCGGTTGCTTAAGACCAAGCCGGGCTCGTGCAGCAGGGCTCAGGGGTCTGTAGCAACACCAGGGCCGACAGACTGCGTCCGAGTGGGAGGGAGCGATTCTGGCCTGGCAGCGCGATCCCGGGGGCAGAACCTTCATCCCAACCTGGGCAAGGCTGGGCACAGAGCACAGCCCGGCCTGGAGAGCTGGGGAACGCCGCACCGGGGGGACAGCACGTCAGCCACCGTCCGTGCCACCATTGCCTGCTCCGACCGATCCAGACACACCACCTGCCCCACTTCCCCTGAACTCCAGCTGCAGGGCACTAAGGCAGTGCCTGAAGGATTCCAACCTAGATCAGCCCAGAGCATCTGTTCTTGGAGCTCCAGTGTTATCAACACTAACAGCAGACAAGGCTGCATGTGAATTTATAAGACCTCAGTGCTACTTTTAAAGAAAGACCACAGCATGGTCTGGTGACAAAGGCGCTTGGCCAGGTTCATTGCCCTGAAGGCACAGTCCTAGTGCCCTGGCTCCATGGTTACAGGTTCACTAACACGAGTGCCCCATGGCAAGGAGCGGGTCAGGCAGCAGTGGGAGTCACCGCTGTCCACTGGGCCACACACAGGCTGACAGTGAGGTACCCGAGAGTAATAGACTGAGACAAGCAGCTTCCGTCCCACCTTCCGTGTGTCACCACATTCACCTGTCACCTCCCCTGGGTCCTGAGATCTTGGACAAAACACCCTGTTTATTTTGTCCAACCATTTTATTTTGCAGTAAATTGAATGTATTTGTACCACCTACGCTATATTTACGTTAATATCTAGTGTGTGGGACACTAGCAACAACTTTGCCACGTACCTATACCGGACAGTAAACTTGTCAGCAATTGCTTTAACCCATGGCCTGACTTTGGTTCACAGCCCCTGGTTCAAGTCTCAAATCTTGCCCCAGGCCCAGTGCTCCAGGCTCTCTGTACTACACCGGTCGCTGCAGACACACAGTGACTGAGATCGGGGCCGGGGAAGGGATCTGCGCCCACAGCTCCCACCTAGTAGTCTGGCGAGGTCGTGACAGGCCCTCTCTGTCCTGGTGCCCCCTGTTGGTAGCCACTCCCACCCTGTGCTGTCTGTCCCCTCCTGTCACTAACTCTCCGGCTGGGTCACAGGCTGTGTCCACCCCCACTGGAGTACATAAATGGTCCAATAAATACGTGTTACCCTGTCCGGCAATAGGCTTCAGGTATCACCCGGCCAAACCCCAGAGTCGGGACTCTCTGGGATGTGGGTCTCCCTAGTCCTGAGTCGTTGCATCAGCGACAGGCTGTGTGCCTCCAGCCCTGGCTGGGGACCTCTGGCCCAACCTCTCCCATGGGCTCCATCAGGACCCCAAGGCAGGCAACTGAGATCTGCCCCTGGAATACTCTGTGCCACCCTCCCCCACCCCCAGGTTGCTTCCCGCCAGCCTTACCAAGCCAGAGGGAAAAGCAGAGACTTGAAGAAACCCGAGGAGACATCTCTGACCTTGCAAATGTCCAGAGTCCTTCCCCTCAACAGCTCAGGTAGCGCATCAGCTGGGCCTGCCGCCGGGGTCCTCTGCAGATACCAGCCCTGCTCACCTCCACTGGTGCCTTTAAAGGGAGCTGCTCTCTTCTCCCTGCCAAGTCCTCCTCCGGCCGGGCAGTGCCCTGCAGGTGTGGCGCACAGCTGCCAGGTAGGCTTGTCAACATTGTATTTCACAAATAACAGACTGTTTGCTTAGCACCCCCACCCCACCCCACCTCCTGATATTAATATCGTCATCATTGCGATGCTGTATGGAATATGTGAAACACTTTATGATATTATTGATACCATAATTATTATAGAATTGCAATGAATCTTATCAGATATGCCGTCTAAGCTATCAGTGGAAAAGTTATCATTCACTAAATATGATCACCACATGTATGTGTCATCTTTGTTTTGTGAGTTATAAATATGTATGGTATGTTTGTATCTCAAACTTGTGCTGTGGTTCTGGGTGAGTCCCCAGACACAATGGCATCTCACAAGCCCAGCCTCTCCATAAACACCTCGGAGACATTTACAAGCTGTTTGCCCAGGGCTTTTATAGGCGGTCGTTATGCTATAAAGGGCCAGGGCGCTGCAGACAGGAGCTACAGCTGTTGTTTTTTATGACAATGTCGGCACGTTTGTTTCGGCGATATTGCCCAACTTAATAATTTCAAATTCTTATTTGTAAGCAAGGTCTGAATGAGCTCTTCCCTGACAGCTAGTGATGGGCTTGGGGGGTGGGGCGGGGCTTCAGGACTGGACTGCATTTACATGAATGCACCTATTCTGCCTAGGTATCCAGCAGGCAGAGCTGTGTTGCCCAAGTGATCAATTTTGGCTGGTTTTTTCTTTGGCAGTATTTGCTTCAGGTTGGGGGGCTGTCTGTAAGCGAGGACTAGCCTGTCTCCCAGGGTCTGTGAGAGTGAGGGATCATCCTTCAGGATAGGTTGTAGATCCTCGATGATGCGCTGGAGAGGTTTTAGTTGGGGGCTGAAGGTGACAGCTAGTGGCGTGCTGTTACTTTCTTTGTTGGGCCCGTCCTGTAGTAGGTGACTTCTGGGTACCCTTCTGGCTCTGTCAATCTGTTTCTTCACTTCACCAGGCGGGTATTACCCATAGCAGTACCCGCATGGCCCCACAATATGCCAACATTTTTATGGCTGACTTAGAACAACGCTTCCTCAGCTCTCGTTCCCTAGCGCCCGTCCTCTACTTGTGCTACATTGATGACATCTCCATCATATGGACCCACGGGAAGGAGGCCCTTAAGGAATTCCACCAGGATTTCAACAGTTTCCACCGCACCATCAACCTCAGCCTGGACCAGTCCACACAAGAGATCTACTTCCTGGACACTACAGTGCAAATAAGTGATGGTCACAAACACCACCCTATACCGGAAACCAACTGACCACTATACTTACCTACATGCCTCCAGCTTCCATCCAGGACACATCACACGATCCATTGTCTACAGCCAAGCTCTAAGATACAGCCGCATTTGCTCCAATCCCTCAGACAGAGACAAACACCTACAGGATCTCTATCAAGCATTCTTAAAACTACAATACCCACCTGGTGAAGTGAAGAAACAGATTGACAGAGTCAGAAGAGTATCCAGAAGTCACCTACTACAGGACAGGCCCAACAAAGAAAGTAACAGAACGCCACTAGCCGTCACCTTCAGCCCCCAACTAAAACCTCTCCAGCGCATCATCGAGGATCTACAACCTATCCTGAAGGACGATCCCTCACTCTCACAGACCTTGGGAGACAGGCCAGTCCTTGCCTACAGACAGCCCCTCAACCTGAAGCAAATACTCACCAGCAACTACACACCACACAACAAAAACATTGACCCAGGAACCAATCCTTGCAACAAAGCCTGATGCCAACTCTGTCCACATATCTATTCAAGGGACACCATCACAGGACCTAACTACATCAACCACGCCATCAGGGGCTTGTTCACCTGCACATCTACCAATGTGATATATGCCATCATGTGCCAGCAATGCCCCTCTGCCATGTACTTTGGCCAAACTGGACAGTCTCTACGCAAAAGAATAAATGGACACAAATCAGACATCAAGAATTGAACGTTAAAAAACTAGTAGGAGAGCACTTCAATCTTCCTGGACACTCAATAACAGACTTAAAAGTGGCCTTTCTTCAACAAAAAAACTTCAAAAAAAAGACTTCAACAAGAAACTGCAGAACTGGGTTTAATTTGCAAACTAACTTGCAAACTAGATACCATCAAATTAGGCCTGGGTCATTACAAAAAGTAATTTTCCCTCTGTTGATACTCACCCCTTCTTGTCAACTGTTGGGAATGGGCCATTTCCACCTTGATTGAATTGGCCTCGTTAGCACTGACCCCCCACTCGGTAAGGCAACTCCCATCTTTTCATGTGTTGTAATACATATACTGCTTACTGTATTTTCCACTGCATGCATCTGATGAAGGGGTTTTAGCCCATGAAAGCTTATGCCCAAATAAATTTGTTAATCTCTAAGGTGCCACAAAGACTCCTCGTTGTTTTTATAAACAAGGTGATTAACAGGTGATTAAGAGAAGAAAGGGCTGTGAGGATGTTTCCTAAAGTTCAATGATCTGTTCCAAGCTGGGTGAGCTGCAAAAAGTGAGCAGCCGAAATGACAGAAAGTAATTGTAGATTTTTCTACAATTGTTTCAGTTGTTGGATTCCAGAGGTGGTAACAAAGTTACTAATGTCTTGCTTTTACAAGCTAGCTGATTTTTTAGACAAAGGAAGAAGACGGGGATTGATATGAGAACTGAAAGGTGGATGAGGCACTGGTTGAAGGGGAGATTACAATGGGTCACACTGAAAGGGGAACTGTCAGGCTGGAGGGAGGTCACTAGTGGAGTTCCTCAGGGATCAGTCTTGGGACCAACCTTATTTAACATTTTTATTACTGACCTTGGCACAAAAAGATCTGGCTGTGTCTGTCCCATCCCTCCCCGCACCCCCACAAGCCCAGCCTCTCCATAAACACCTCGGAGACATTTACAAGCTGTTTGCCCAGGGCTTTTATAGGTGGTTATTATGCCGAAAAGGGCCAGGGCGCTGCAGACAGGAGCTACAGCTGTTGTTTTTTATGACAATGTCGGCACGTTTGTTTCAGTGATATTGTCCAAACTAATAATTTCAAGGACTGAATGAGCTGTTCCCTGACAGCTAGCGATGGGCGGGCAGGGGGTGGAGGAGGGAGGAATGGGGAAAGGCTCCAGGACCAGTCTGCGTTTACATGAATGCCCCTATTCTGCCTAGGTATCCAGCAGGCAGAGCTGTGTTGCCCAAGTGCTCCATTGTGGCTGGTTTGGGGTTACAAATCACTTTAGTGGAATTCAGCGGTAATGAAATGTTGTGATCCATAATGTCTGAGTAAAAGGCAGGAGGACTGTACTCACCTCAGTGCTTAGTTTGTGCCAGAGCTTTCCAGGGCTGAGTCCTGGCTCCTTTAGGCTGGGCAGTTCATAGCCCCACACCTCTGGACTTGCCACGTCAGTTATGAAAGTGAGAAACTTGCTTGAGCCCCGGCACCTCTTTCATTATAAATTAAGCACTGGTCACCCTCAGCTGAACTGCAGGGGCTAAGCAGGGGGTGTGGATGCCAGATCCCAGTGGAGAAAGAGAGAGGGTGGGACAGATGCTTTGCTTGGTGGGCTGGGCTCTGCCTAAGAGTCACAGGCACGATTTGACCTCCTCTCTCCCCTGTTTAAAGACAGATCCGATTAAGCTCCATAAAGAGACCTTTGTTTTTTTAAGTGACCACTAGAGCTGGAATCACTGATAATCAGGTGCAAGTGCTGAGAGCTGCTGTGGGACAGTGTTTCTGTGGAAGAGACAGCCCAGCCTCCACTAGCAGTGGGTTCCCCCCCTGAGAGCTGAAATCTCTGAGAGCCGGTGGAACCTCGAGAGACCGACTCGCAGAGGTCACAGTGGCAGGTGGCAGCAGAAGGTGACGGCGTGCGGCCTTTGGCGATGGAGCGATGGAGTGAGCGGTGGCACAACAAACAGCAGTGGCCGGAGCGAGTGGCGAGCGGCTGGAGGAACGGGCAAGGTGCCTTCTCCACCCCATACGTCCCAGGGTGGGAGGTGAACTCACAGGAAAGCACCTCGGAACTCTTGGTCTTCACTGACCAAGGACAATAACTATGAATGGGATGAGGTGGAGGGAGAAGGGAAGGGTACATTGTTACCAGATTTTCCCATTACTTTGGGGTACGCTAATGTATTAGGGTTACAGATGCTCCCCGACTTACGCAAGCGTTCCGTTCCTTTTGTTTGTTTTAAACCTGCTGCCTATTAATTTCATTTGGTGATCCCTAGTTCTTGTCTTATGAGTAAATAACACTTCCTTATTTACTTTCTCCACACCAGTCATGATTTTACAGACCTTTGTCGTATCCCCCCTTAGTCGTCTCTTTTCCAAGCTGAATAGTCCAGTCTTATTAAAACACTGACGGTTGAGTGGAGTGAGGTGCTGCCAGCAATGGGGCTGCCATGTGATCAGGACAGAATAGAGAATTTGAACACAGAGTGGAATAGCATACGACGAATGAATGAAGATTTGACTTCAACTTCTTCTTTATCATCACTGGTGCCTCGACCCGATCTTTGTGCTACGGTTCCTTGGATGAAAGAAGCAGGAATTCATCTCTTGCTACTCCCAGTCGCAACAGTGAAAGTTGAGCACTCTTTTTCCTCATTGAGTAGAATTTTATGTTCTGAAAGAAGTTGCCTTCTGCCTGATCATGAGCATATCATGAAGGCCTGGAAGTACCAGACACCTGAGACGCCACCAAAGATGAAGGCACTGCTTTCAAGGAGTTCGTTAAAAGAGTTGTGCAAAATTACAAGAAGAAACCAAGAAGGATGTAGATGTAGTGCTTGAGTAGCCAACTTTAATGTGTGTGATGATTTTAAAACATGAGTTCAATCTAATAAAATGAGTGTGGAACATTTTTCAGTTTTTACTATGGTGCCATACAGCCCACCTTCACCCTCACAGTCTCGCCCCTCATCGGCCCTCTGAGAATTCAAACACGCCCCTAATTTCAATTCCCGGGGAAGACCGTGGACTTTCCTGTATCTCTGCCTCTGACACCTTTCTATTTGCTTGCCAGTGTCCAGATGGCGGTATTGTTTTCATGTCTCCAAGCCCTATTACAGGGCGTTATGGAAGCCAGTCCCTGGGCCAGTGATGCCCCCCACCAGCTTTATGTTGGCCTTTCTTCTCCTTTTTCTCTTTCTCGTTCCCCTGTTCGGTCCTACTGCATTTGGCGGAAAACAACAAGTCCTGGTTAATGGTTAATCCCGGAGGCACCGCACTGACAGATGCGGGACAAGATATGGAGAGATAAGGGAACAGATGGTGTGAGAAGTGGGATCAATGTGGAGACTCACCGCTGCGATAACACGGCGCTGCTTTTCACTTCCTTGTGCTGAAAGGGCTGAGAGTGGGGAGAAACGGGCGCCCGGCTGGATCGGGGCCTAGCACTCAGGGGGATCCAGCTCTAGCCAGACGGGCACTAGCGCCAGGCTGGGCTGTTAAATGCATCAGGCGGGTTAGCGGGTGGCCCCCACCTGGCCACATGCACCCGCTCAGCAGCTGTCACCAAAGGCTCCTGCCCTGCAATGGGCTATCGCCCCCTGGTGGAGTCAGGAGGGAACTGCGTCCCCACACTCATTTCCTCCTGGGGAGAGGCCAGCACAGATCCCAACGTGCTTAGCTCACCCGGGTAAAACTCCCCCCTTCGCACCGTGGCAAAAGCCGGCACAAGAGCCTGGCACTGCTTAGGTCCCATTTAAATCAGACATCCCAGAAAGACCCATTCGAGCCATCTGTGCCAGGCTGCCTTTCCCCCCAGAGGCTGGTTATCCCAGTAAAGGTCTGAGCCCCCACAGCACACAACCCTGTGCCCGGCGACCGGGAACTCAGCCAACCATCCTGCCGGGGGCCATGTCACTGACTCTGATGTGTGTCCTGGTGCTGTTATTCGTGGGGGAGGGGGTTGAAAAGCCCCAGCTCCCAGATTCCTGGTATTCTGGGAAGGCCTGAGTCGCCCCTTTTTTAACGAAGGAAGTTGAGCAGCTCGTCAAAGTCCGGGGCCCTGGGGACCTTCCAGCTGGAAGTAGAAATTGATGGATTTTCTTGGATGCAGCTTTTGTTTTCTGACCAAGAATGTACCCAGGCCTCTTTAGCCAACACCAGACCCAACATTGCTTTCTCTAGCGTTTTCCAGGGTCTCTCTCTCTCTCTCACTCACTCACTCACACACACACATACACACACTTGCCCCAACCAACCTCAATGGGAGTTTAACCCAGCCCATAACAAGGAAGCACCCAGCTCATAGGAGAAGATTCTAGCCCTGGGGGCTGCAGAGGAAACGGGAAGCCCCCGAAAGCTCAGACGACTTGGATCGGCTTGGGCAGCCCTGGATTTTGTTGTTACTCTCCTGAGGTTTTTGGGGTGCAGCTCCAGAGCGGGGATGCCCGCGCCAGGCTGTGCCTTGCGTCGCCCTGCCGGAGCAGATGGGTGGAAATGATCGTGGGTGGAGCCAGTGGGTCTGGCTCTGGCGGGCACACCAGAATGACAGATCTGTAGGAGCTCGAGGCCCAGCTGAGATCTAAACTCCAGACCTGGGCCTGGAGCCTGACAGCTGCAGCTGGGCTCCGTAGCCAAGCCCCCAGGTTCCACCCCCTAACCAGAGACTGGCCCAACTGCTCCAGTGCAGCTGGCAGATCCCAGGCCAGGCTGGCGCGGTAGCGCCACAGGAACGTGGATCTGCCACATGGATGCCGCTGGGATCTGCTGAGCTTTGCCCCCAAGCGAGGGCAGCCAGTATTAAAAAGGCCCCTGACTGATCCTGGCTCAAAGCAGTGGGAAACCATGTGTGGGGCTGGGAACCAGGACTCCTGGGTTGCAGTCCCAGCTCTGAGAGGGGAGGGGGGATTAGTAGTAGTTGGGAGGAAGACCTGGGGTCCCGGATGCCGGGGTTCTATTTCTGGCTCTGGGAGAGGGAGGGGGGGTTCTAGTGGTTACGGTTGGACTCTATCGAAGTTCAGACCCTTCTAGCGTGAACTTCTCCTGGGTAGTGCTCTCTCCGTGCTGCAGAATCCTAGTGACGCGGCGCCCTGCCCGGATCCTGCCATACGCTGGGGCTGCCAGCACAACGGGACGCGCCCCAGGTTGCGGCTCCGTTTGCTCATTTCATTTCTTGCCCCAACACCCCCATTTATTCACTGCGGCAACAGGGTCACCGGTGCCCATCCGTCCCCACCCGGGGGCAGCACCGACACAGGGTGCTACTTGTAGAGCTGATAAATGAAATTGTACATAAGTAACGTTTTATGAATGAATGAAACAACATTCATTCATAAAACCGGTTACCCCAATAACTGGCTAATTGACAATTAAGATGCTTGTTAAGAGCCACAGCTGTTCAGTCAGTTACCCTTGTAAATTTCACTATCCATCCAATTCCTGCTTAAATCACTGAGACTTAGGCTACATCTACACTACAGGAGGGGTCGATTTAAGATACGCAAATTCAGCTACGCGAATAGCGTAGCTGAATTCGATGTATCGCAGCCAACTTACCCCGCTGTAGGGACGGCGGCAAAATTGACCTCTGCGGCTTCCCGTTGACGGCGCTTACTCCCACCTCCACTGGTGGAGTAAGAGCGTCGATTCGGGGATCGATTGTCGCGTCCCGACGAGACGCGATAAATCGATCCCCGAGAGGTCGATTTCTTCCCGCCGATTCAGGCGGGTAGTGTAGACCCAGCCAGTGACTTGCACTGTTTCAGTATTGTAACTTCTGTTCACCATTCATTACACTTGCCTATATTGTAACGTCTGTTCACTGTTTGCCATCCATTATACTTGTCTATATTGTAACTTCTGTTCACTGTTGGCCATATTGTAATTCAAACCCCATTTTAAAACGCTTACTCCATTTTGTAAGGGCTTGCTGCAACCTTCATTTTTGCAAACCCTGCTGTAATCTTATTAGGTTACTTTAGATGTGTGAATGAGGTATGTACGGATGATGGAATCAACCTCCAGCCCCAGCCTGTCCTGATGAAATAGAGTTCAAACACCAAGGGCTGAAGATGCAGACAAGAGCCCTAACAAAGTAAGAAGAGTCCACCCTAAAAAGAAAAGAACAAAGGTACAATAGAAGGAAGATCAAAGCCAGGTCCGAGGCTGAAAGTCACATCTGCAATTGACGGGTGATCAATCACATCGAACCCAGAGGCAGCGCGACACAGCAAGACCTATAGACTCTGGATTCAAACTCAAGCCTACAAAAAGGTGGGCGAGATGGAAGACTTTAGAGGATAACATTCTGCTGCCAACATGGAAGGGCATCAGTGCATGCTCAACAGAGACCCAGCTCGTCCTTGTGCCTGGCTTTCCTGGCCAGTTATGAACCCAAGCTACGAACCCAAGCCACAAACTCAAGGTACATTCAGGACTGGTAACTGTACAGCAGCTGCAGAACATCTGATGGATGTGTGTGTGTGTGGATGTGTGTGTGTGTGGATGTGTGTGTGTATATACATAGGTATTAGATATTAGTTATTGGTCATAAATCAAATTGTGTTATCATAATAAATGTGGCATCTTTGTCTTGCCCCCTGAAACGATCCTGTGACGTTTTGTCTGCATAACACACTGAGGCTGGCCAAACAGGCTGAGGGTGGGGGACAAGTGGTTTCCTTTGCTGGCTGGTGCCAGCGTCCGCTGAAGGCTCTGATGGGTCCTTGATAGGGTGACCAGATGTCCCGATTTTATAGGGACAGTCCCGATATTTGGGGCTTTTTCTTATATAGACTCCTATTACCCCCCCACCCCCGTCCCGATTTTTCACACTTGCTGTCTGGTCACCCTAGTCCTTGAGCTGCGTCAGCCTCTGCCCTCATGCTCTGGGCTCGTCTCACCTGTTCGGGGCTGGGGGCCTGCGAGCGTGGGGTGAAACCCAGAGGAAACCCCCACCCATGTGTCAGGGGTTGCTGGACCTTCACTGACACTTAGTGGGGCTCTGGTTGATCTATGCCAACATGAGGAGAAAGGGGAAGGACCGAAGAGAAATCAGGATCTTGGGACTGACAGTGCCCAGGGCCAATGGGGAGAAGCCAATGAGCTTATCTTCCTGATTGACAAGGCAGCAGACCAACGAGAGAGTCAGGCGCCCAGGGGTCCATCCTCTGTGTGAGCTGGGGCTGCCCGAGGCAGAGCAGGGCAGAGCTAAGGGGAGCGCAGCTGGGCTGGGGGCAGGGCAGAGCTAAGGGGGCCGAGCTGGGCTGGAGCAGGCTGGAGCCGGGAACTGGGGCAGCACAGACCAGCCGCGCCAGCGCGGAGCCAGGGCCGAGCTGCAGGGGGAGCCATGGGCCCAGAGCCGGGACAGTGGGTGCTGGTTGTATCACATGGTACCCCGCAGCCAAGCGCAGCAAGTGGCTGAGGAGAACTGGGGGGGCCTGGGCAGAGGGCCCAGCACAGGGAAATGTCTCCAGACAAGGGGCCTTGCAGGCCAGGCTCGGAGGGGGGCGTGACTCCATTGGGGGACACTGCTCGAGTGTCCATTGATGAAAATTTGGACAAATAAAGCTGCATGAAAAGACCAGGACGGGTTGCGTGACCTTAGTAAGCTGCCGGTGGACAGGAAAACACTCTTGAACAATTCACCAGACGCTGGCACACGGGGAATGTTCAGACTTCAATGATAAAGACCCTATGTTGAATTGGCCAACACCCGTCACATTTTGCCACACGGGAAGCGCTCTCCCCTCCCAGTTCTCCAATTCATGCATGATGCAGAGCCGCAGGACACTCTCAGGATTCTGCTCCCACGGCCGGGCACAGACGCGCGTGGTGGGCGCAGCTTTTGAAACTCAGGCTCATTACAACACGTCTTGGATGGACGATGGCTGACGGGAGACGGGCCTCGCTGGCTATTTTATCGCTGGAAAATGCCTTTGGCCAGTCTTGGGATCTCTCGGACGCTGAGCGTCCGTTGGCGAGGGCGGAGGCGAGAAAAGAGCCCTTGGGAACTAAAGGATGAGGGTTTCCATCTAACGCTCCCACTTGCAGTAACACTATTTAATACTGGCCCACCCGAGACTGGGGCACAGATCAATTTCCTCATGTGAGTACATTTCAGTTATTCTTAAACTAAAAACAGTTTCTATCAGCTTAGATCAAAATGAAGCCGAAGACGCTGCTCACCTGGGGCGCCGTTTAGTCTAGGGCCGGCCCTGCCCATAGTGGGGGGCCCTTGTTTCCCTTAAACTTTTCTTTTTCCCTTATTTGTCTTACAGTTGGACTGAGAGGCAGCACAGCCTAGTGGGCAGAGCGCTGGACTGCAGCCATGGGGTGTGTTCCCTGCTCTGCCACTGACTGGCCTGGGAGCTTGGGCAAAACCCTTTCCCCTCCCTGTGCCTCAGTTTCCCCTCTCACCCTGTGTCTAGTTAGATGGTGAGCTCTTTAGGGCAGGGACCGTCTGTCTCATGCTCTGTGTGTACAGCACCTAGCGTAGTGGGGCCTCTTAGTGCCACTCTGACAGACCATAATCTCACCCTCTGAGCTCTCCCAGCCCAGCCCAGCGGCGGGGGGTGGTTATGGTTTAACAGGAGATGAAATGATTCACGGCACTTCAACTTTTCATGTGCTAGAAGCTGGTTTATTGTCACTGCTCAGAAGCTCCCAAGCAAAGCAAGCCCTAAGCCGCAGGGGCGCTGGGTTAGAGGCAAATCGCACTTGAATTAAAACCCCCTTTGTGGGTCTCTGCGAACCACCCGCCGGGTCCTTCCCAGGCACCTGCCGCGTGAAGATCCAAACACTTCGCCCCCCCTCGGTGAGAGGCTGGCGGGAATGGACTGTCGGGGCGAAAGGGGCTGGGGCTGAAAGCTTTGAGAGCCAGCCCCTGCGGGGGCCAGGCCGAGCTGCGGGTCAGGGCTCGGGGACACTGGGGTTCCCTTTGTGGGGTGGGGTAAATAGCGACCAATTTCTGGGGGAGTCCAGATGAATTTGCTGCAGCTGTCAGGGGGCTGGGGGCAGAGGAGGGTTTGACTCTGGAAGTGAGAATTGCTCAGACGTTTAACACGGGAATGGAGGCGACATTCCCTGAGCTGCCCAGGGATTGGCAGGGCCGTGGCCACGGAGCTCGGCTGAGGATTGGCCCCACCCCCTGGATGCTGTCAGACCCTGGGCCTGGCTGTGTGTGGACCCGGGCTGAGCCGACGTGCCCGTTCCGGGCGGGAGCGAGGGGCTAGGCCTGGCCTCTGCTGAAGGAAGCCACCTGGGGGAGGCAGGTGGCTCCCAGGCACCATTAGAAATCTGAGCCCCCCGGAGAGGTAGTGGGGGAGCAGCAGAGCCCAGGGGAGACGGGAGCGTAACCCCAACTCTCAGATCCCTGCTCTCCGGGCCCCAGGAGGCAGCAGGTGGCCGGGAAGCGCGAGGCTGCCCCCTGCTGGGGGACGGAGGTGCTGCTCGAGTAAGCAGAAGCCGCAGGCGGGGTCAGCGATGGGCGCAGGGGCTTCCCCGAGGCTGCAGTGACTCAGGGTTTGGCTTTGAACCTGGGCCACCTGCTGATGACCCTGTAGAGGGCGTTCCCGGGGCAGCTGGTCGGGTTCACGTTGCGATGCCCCGTCACGGTGTAGCTGCGGCTCAGGAAGCCCTTAGAGACGGCGCATTGGATCAGTCTCTTGGCGGCGTTCAGGGCGGCAGCGTTGGGGGCTCTGCCTGCAGGACAGAACAGCCCCCTGTTAATCTCACCCTGGCCCTCGGCCCGTCTCTGCTGCTCAGGGGATGTGACTGTGGCCTGAATAAATAACCCCCCTCTGCCCACGCTCTCCATTGGCCATGTCAGTGTCACTCCCTCCCACACATTCGGTAATGCATCCCCCCCGCTCAGCTGCATTTGCTTAGCCAAGGTCCCTCCCCACCCTTTCCTAGGCCTGTGCCCCAGCCCGGTGCCCCACAGGGGGGCGCTCGACCATGGCGGAGCCCGGCGGGATGGCGCTGAAGCCAGCTGGGTTAGCCCAGGGGCAGATCTCTCGCTGAATCCCAACCCCCGCCCCCGAGCTCTCAGCTGGGAGGGGGCACACGGTGCCCAGTGCCCCCAGCTGTAGCCGCCCTGTGAGTGCCCAAAGGATTCCCACCATCTGTAAGGCTATTTAAGGCAGGGGAGTGACATCATCAACGCTCGTTCTTCACGGAATCCCTGCCCAGGATGGCTGCTGGAAACACCTAAGAAACAAAGACTGGGGCAGGGGGCGGGAGAGGTGCTGAGCCCAGGCCGGAAGGGTGTCTAGCCTGTGAATGAAATTTCTGAAGCTTTTCGCTGCAGGCCAGTGCAGCCAGCCTTCAGGAATCTCTGCAATCTGCCTAAAACATTTAGGGTGAGAAATTACTGCTTGGAGCCAGTTTCTTTACTAGCTGAAGCTTATCTTGCGTGTTTGTTTTATTTGCTTGGCGATCTGCTTTGCTCTGTTTGCTCTCCCTTATAATCACTTCAGCTCTATCTTTTGTAGTTAATCAACTTGTTTTTGTTCGGTCTAAAACCAGCGTGTGGAAATCATCACTGGGGGGCAAAAGCTGTGCCTGCCTTTCTCCACATGGAGGGAGGGGCTGAATTTCATAAGCTTGCGCTGTCCAGTGCCAGATGGTACAATTTTGGGTTTCTCCTCTAGGGGGGGGGGCGCACTTGAGGGCTGGGCAATCCCTTACCTGAGCCTTCCCAGCCAGAGCTGATCTCAGCATCTTGTGTGTTTCTGCAGCTGGATGTGTCCCTACCTGCGTGCGCTGGAGGGGCCTTGAGAGCCTGTCACAGCAGCGCCGTGTAAAGGGAAGCCAGGTTGGTGGCTCAGGGGTACCTCAGTTCCAAGTGGCACCCCGGAAGGAACCTGTCACAGGGAGCTCAGTGTCCCCACCTGCCGCCACCCTGTGAGTGCCCAGCTCAGGCGCTCTCTGCCGGGGGAGGCCAGGGCCGCAGGCCCCACCTCCAGCCTAGGGGCTGCACCCTGCAGAGCCGGGCTCTGGGCAGGATTTAGGGGTCACCAGCCACACCCGAGCTCCCAGGGCGACGCGAGGACACGCAGGGCTCATGGGATCCTGGGCAGGACAAACAGGGGAGTAGGGGCCACCAGAGCCAGCCAGGGGATCCAGTGACGGGCCCAGTGATGCCGTATACAGGTGACCCCCCCCCCCCCCCCGCTCCTACTCGCTCTCCCCTCCCTGTACAGCCAAAGGTCACTACAGCTCCAGGGTCCTACGGGCTGCCCCTGCTCAGCTGTGTTCCCCGGCCCTAGATCCTTTCTGGGTCGCTGCTCTCCAGGCCCCAGGCCGTAGGTCTGGCCTGCGTTCCTTGGGCCCCATCCCTGCCCTTGTGCTTGGCTGGATGAAAACCCCACGTTGTTTGCTTGCAGCCAGCCAGGTCGCTCTGCAGCAGTGACCCGTCGTCATTAGTTACCAATTCCTACATCACCGGAGATGGTCTCTGGGGCAGAACCCCCTGCCCCGGGCATCAGGAGAGCAGGTGTGGGCGGGAGCCCTGCAGGAGGGATTCCCAGCTCCCAGCACGGCCTAGGAGCGTTGCCAACTTTCTAATTGCAGAAAACCGAACAGCCTTGCCCTGAGGCCCCACCCCTGCCCCGCCCTTCTCTGAGGCCCCTCCCCCACTCACTCCATCCCCCCTCCCTATTTTGCTCTCTCTCCCTCACCCTCACTAACTCGCTCATTTTCACTGGGTTGGGGGGGGTGGGGAGCATGAGGACTCAGGCCCTGGGGTGGAGCCAGGGATGAGGGGTTTGGGGTGCAGGAGGAGGCTCTGGGCTGGGGCTGAGGGGTTTGGAGTGTGGGAGGAGACTCAGGACTGGGGCAGGGGGTTGAGGTGCGGGAGGGGGTGTGAGGTGCAGGCTCCGGGAGGGAGTTAGGGTGCAGAAGAGGGTTCTAAGTTGGGGCATGGAAAGGGCTTTGGGGTGCAGACTCCAGGCGGTGCTGACTTCAGGCAGATCCCAGTAAGCGGCGACATGTCCCCCCAGCTTGGGGGCAGCCACGGGGGCTCCACACGTTGTCCCCACTCCAAGCACCAACTCCGCAGCTGTCATTGGCCGGGAAGGGCAGCCAATGGGAGCTGCGGAGCCGGAGCTTGGAGTGGGTGCAGCGTGCGGAGCTCCGTGGATGCCCCCGAGCTGGAAGGAAATGCCGGCTCGTTCCTGGGATCTGCACAGAGCCGGGTAGGAAGCTTGCCAGCCCGCACCAACTTTTAACGGCCCAGTCAGCGGTGCTGACCAGAGCTGCCAGGGTCCCCTTTCAACTGGGCACCTGGCAACCCTAGCGGGGAAATCCGTACAGACGGGACCCACGTACTGGAGAAGCTGCCCAGGAAGCTGAATCCCAGCGACTTATAGTTCCAGCCGTAGGCGTGGGCCCCCACGCTGCTCCAGCCTCTGCCCTCGTAGACGTTGCCGTCCTCGCCGATTAGGAAGCTGCAGGCAGAGCGCAGTGTGAGACACGCACAGGCACGTCGGCCGCAGCCTCCCCTCCCCATCGCTCCCGGCAGCTCCCCCAGGGTCGTCGCTGGCCCTGCCCGGGTTTGAACCTGGGACCCTCGGAGCTAGAAGCTCAATCCTCTGCCATGCAGCTAAAGACCCACTGAGGAAAGGGACTGGAAGGTGGGGGGGACCTGTATTGCACTGTTTGGCCATTAGGTGGCGCTTTGTGTAATGCCCCTTATGGAAGCAGCCCTGGGCCCCACCTGTACACAGGTGGGGGGCGAGGGAGGGCTGTAGCCGGCCCAGATGTGGGGCAGGAGAACAGCCCTGGGACCCGCCACCCTGCGGGAAATTCCCAGCTGGGTTTCCATCCCCCGACGTCACCATCTCAAAACATTTCACAGAGCAAAATCTCCGGCCAGGTTTTCATTGCAGGGCGTCAGGCCGGCGCCACGGAAAGGTGTTGATAACACCGGCATGGGGCAGTGTCAGAGACGAGCAGGGCACAGGCCACGCAGCATCTGTCAGCCAAGTTCCTGGCATGGCCCAGGGGCTCCCTGTGGCCCTCCATCCCCCCACCAGCTTTATGACTGCCCTGTCCCATCCCCCGTTCTTCAGGGACTCCCTCAGCCCCCGCCCCAATCTCCCCCTGCCAGGGGCTTTGTGGCCCCCGTCCCCCTCCAGGGCAGGTAGGGCTCGCAGTGCTGGGAGGGCTGGGGGTGCAAACACATCTCTGCACTGGCCATGTTTTCCACCTGCCCCCCTCCCCCAGTGACTCATGGGGGGGCAGGACTTGGGGGAGGGTCTGGAGCCAAGGCCCAGCCTGGTCCCGTGTTCCAGCCCCCCTGGGTCCCGGCCTGGGGGAGGGGCAGGAGCATGTACGGCAGCTGCTGGGGTGGGGCGAGGGATGGGACAGGGCACCAGCACTTGGGCAGGGCATGGGGGGGGGGCACACGGGGGGCCAACTGCTGAGGAACTGCCTGAGAAACAGAGTCAGGAACTACTGGGTTGGCCCTTCCCAGCCTAAATCCGGTTCCCGCACTTCCAAGTCTCAGCACCTCCCCTGGCTCCCCATCATCCCTCAGCCCCCCCCTTCACAGGGTGCTTCCTCCCCCCCCCCGATGGAAGGGAGGGTCTGTATAACCCACATTTCACCCCTCCTGCCCCCCATGGCCTCCTAGGGGCATATGCCCCTCAGCTCTGTGGAGGCCCCTGCCCCACCCTGCCGTACTCACTTGTAGCCGATGTCGGGCCAGCGCCGGGTGTCCATGTGGTAGTTCTGGATGCCCCTGACCTGCCGGCTGCAGGAGGCCTGTGTGTAGCAGCGGTTCCCTGCCGTGTGGTGGATGATGACGTAGGGCACTGGGGTCCTCAGTGGGACCCTGTTTCTTGGGGCCCGGGCCCCCCACTGTCGGCGTGAGATGATGCGGGGGCAGCCTGTGCCATGCGGGGGAGGGGAGAAAGGGCTGGGTTAATGTGGCTGCCCCCCACCTGCCCCAGCCCACGCAGCAGGATCGGGCCCAGGGCTGGTGCTCTGAGTGGGGCGGCAGCAATGGGGTGGGGGTGGGGCCAGCAAAGGCCGTGCACGGCGCAGGAGGGACGCGCAGCCCTGCGTTAAATGAGACGGGGCTGGGGAGAGGCCTTGCCGGGAGCCTGCTCGCCGTGCAGCAGCACCCGCCGCTGGCAGGAAAGGGGCGAATGGGGAGCCAGGCCGGGCTGGAGGGAGGCCAAACAAGGGCTGGACTGGAGATGGCAGGTGGGGCTGGTGGTCTGAACTCACCCCGGGCTGGGGAAGCTCCCACCCAGGGTGTTTGGCTCAGAACCCGTCTGTCTCCTCTGCCCCCTCCGGTCACTTGTATTCTCCACTGCCGGGCTCCGCTGCCCAGCAGCCTTTCCGCTCTCTCTGCATCCGGGAGGCCCCTGATCCTTCAGGTCTCCCACTGCTGACCCCCCTGCCCCTCTGCCAGGAACTTCCGAGTCGGGGTGACCAGGATGGAGCCCAGTGCCCCAGAAACTGGAAGGTCAGAGCATCCGACCCTGAGAAAAGGCTCATTGGGCACAATCGGCCTGTGGAACTCGCTGCCACTGGCTGTCACTGGGCCACGAGCAGGATCCAGCAACGGATCAGAGGTTTCTATGGAGAACGAGAACAGCCAGCGTGGGACTGGACGGGCTCCCGCCCCAGGGCTGGGGGCCATTAACTGATGGGAACAGAAAGGAAATTGCCCTGTAGCCGGGTTATTCCATCATGGGCCACTAGGGGGTGTCAGTCACCTCCCTCTGGAGCATCTGGCACTGGCCACTGCTGGAGCCGGGACACCGGGGTAGATGGGCCCTGCTCTGATCCAGGGGCGATTTCTTGGCTGCAGGGACATTCCCAGAACGAATCCTGCTAACGGGGCCTTGGTGGGAGCTGGGGGACCAGCTAGTGTTGTTACTGCTCCCCCCCACCCCCACCTCTGCCCCTGCTCTCCCCCTCCCCAGCCCCCTTTCCCCTGCCCTCCCCACACAGCCTCAGCTCACTGCCCCTCTGCATGCTGGGAGCTGGCCCTTTCTGGCTCTTGGTTGCCCCAGGGCAGTTTGGGTTGAGCTGGGCTGGCAGGGGACACGGCTTGGGCGGGAGGTGTGCGACCTGGGATTGGTTCCCCGTGGGCAGGGCCAAGGGCCTCATCCCTTGGGCCGATGAACACGAGGGCTCTGGGAACGGGCGGCAGGGGACGACCCAGCCCTGCCTCATGGAGGGATGGGCTGGACTGAAGCTCTGCAGGGGCAGGTCCAGCCCAGGCTCCAGGCCAGGGGGTGGGTTAGTCGGGCGCCTCCATCGTTAATTTCCCACGCCTGCGTTTCCGCCCCCTGGATTCTGCGCTGCATCAGGGATTCCCAGCCCTGCCCCCCACCCCCGGTCCGGGGGGATCCGAACTCACCGAGCGCCGCGGCGCAGAGCGCTGAGAGCAACACGACCCGCATCAGCAGCAGCATCTTCCTCTCGCTCGGCCCTGTGGGGACACGCGCCTGTCACAGCCGCCTGCCACCCCCAGGAGGGGGCGCTGCTGGGCCGGAGCCAAACACCCCCAGAGCCCCTGGGTAGCAGATCCCCCTGCGCTCCGGCTGCCCCGGGCTCCCAGCCCGGCCTGTCGCCTGAGGGCAGCGTCCCAGCCCTGCCCAGACCCCCTTCCCCCCCGAGCTCCCGGGTCCCCATGGCAGCCCCTTGAGCTGCAGGTTTGGCGCTGGCCCCGGCTGTACTAACACTGCCCAGCTGGGTCTGTGGGGAGAAGAGCCGGGCTGGGGGCAGAGCTGGGCCATGGAGACCGGCGCCCCGTGGGGTGCAGAGGGGGGCTGGCATGTGCCCACCTGGATTCCTGCAGAGCCGGGAGCAGAGTGAGCTGTGGGCACCGGCACCCAGGGCCGGCTCCAGGCACCAGCCTGGCAAGCAGGTGTTTGGGGCGGCCGCTCTGGAGAGGGGCGGCACGTCCAGGTATTCGGCGGCAATTCGGCGGACGGTCCCTCACTCCCGCTGGGAGCAAAGGGCCTCCCGCCGAATTGCCGTCGGAGATTGCTGCTTGGGGTGGCCAAAACCCTGGAGCCGGCCCTGCCGGCACCTACTGCTCTCTATAAGCACCTGCCAGGGCGACGGGGGACGGGGCCAGGTAGTTGGTCAATAAACCGTCATGTGGGTACTGGCGGGAGCCCCAGGCACGGAGGAGGAAGGAGTGGGGGGTGGGGTGGGATTTCACCCGGGGCTGCGGTTGCTGAAGACCAAACCAGGCTCGTGCAGCAGGGCTCAGGGATCTGTAGCAGCACCAGGGCCGACAGACTGCGTCCGAGTGGGAGGGAGCGATTCTGGCCTGGCAGCGCGATCCCAGGGGCAGAACCTTCATCCCAACCTGGGCAAGGCTGGGCACAGAGCACAGCCCGGCCTGGAGAGCTGGGGAACGCTGCACCGGGGGGACAGCACGTCAGCCACCGTCCGTGCCAGCATTTGCTGCTCCAACCGATCCAGACACGTTGTGTGCCCCAGCTCCCGCTGCAGTAAGGCAGGGCCTATAGGTCCCAACCAACATCAGTCCCGTGTCGGGCTGGGCGCTGCCCAGACACACAGTGACCGAGATCAGGGCCCCATCGCGCCGGGCGCTGCACAGACACACAGTGAACTGCACAGCAAACCTGTCAGCATTTGCTCTAACCCATGGCCTGACTTTGGTTCACAGCCTCTGGTTCAGGCCTCAAATCTTGCCCCAGGCCCAGTGCTCCAGGCTCTCTGTGCTACCCCGGTCGCTGCACAGACACACGGTGCCCGAGATCGGGGCCAGGGAAGGGATCTGCGCCCACAGCTCCCACCTAGTGGTCAGGGGAGGGCATGACAGGCGCTCTCTGTCCTGGTGCCCCCTGTTGGTAGCCGCTCCCACCTTGTGCTGTCTGTCCCCTCCTGTCTCGCCCTTCGGCTGGGTCACAGGCTGTGTCCAGCCCCTCTGGGGTATGTAAAGGGTCCAACAAATGCTAGTTCTGCTGCCTGGCAAAGGGCTTTGGGCATCACCCCTGTCCCACCCTCTCCCCCAGGCTCCAGCAGGGCCCCAAGGCTGACAGCTGAGCCCTGCCCGTGGAGAGCTCTGTGTCACCCCCACACACCCCCTCCCGGGTCACTTCCCGCCGGTCTCCCCAAGCCAGAGGGAGAAGCAAAGACCGGAACAAACCTGAGGAGACGTCTCTGACCTTGCAAATGCCCAGAGTCCTTCCCCTCAACAGCTCAGGTAGCGCATCAGCTGGGCCTGCCACCGGCTCCTTCTGCAGAGCTGCCGATCCCAGCCCTGCTCACCTCCGCTGGCGCCTTTAAAGGGAGCTGCTCTCTGCTCCCTGCCAAGCTCCTCCTCCGGCCAGGCAGGGCCCTGCAGGTGGGGCAGGGCAGAGCTGCCAGGGGTGGCCCATCACCTACATTGTATTTCTCAAACAATGGGTGTTTCCTTAGCATCCCTGCCCCACCCCATCTCCTGAGATTATCATCAAATCACCGAGATGCAGGACTCACCTACCTTCGCCGGGCGTCTTTCTTGCTGCTTTTTGCAGCACTCAGCAGCTCCCGGTCTTGTTGGACGGAGATGGAAAGATAAGGGACGTCCCTTGTAATAAGGGACTGTTGGCAACCCTGCCACCAGGGCCCAGGGCAGTTCCCTGACCCCTCCCTCTCTGGGGGCTGTTTGTGCATCCATCACAGGGCCCCGTCGCGCCAGGTGCTGTACAGACACACAGTGACCGAGATCAGGGCCCTGTCAGGCCGGGCACTGCCCAGACACACAGTGACCGAGATCAGGGCCCCGTCGGGCCGGGCGCTGCCCAGACACACAGTGACCGAGATCAGGGCCCCGTCACGCCAGGCACTGCCCAGACACACAGAGACCGAGATCAGGGCCCCGTCGGGCCGGGCACTGCCCAGACACACAGTGACCGAGATCAGGGCCCCGTCGGGCCGGGTGCTGCCCAGACACATAGTGACCGAGATCAGGGCCCCGTCGCGCCAGGCGCTGCCCAGACACACAGTGACCGAGATCAGGGCCCCATCGGGCCGGGCGCTGCCCAGACACACAGCGACTGAGATCAGGGCCCCGTCGGGCCGGGCGCTGCCCAGACACACAGTGACCAAGATAACGGTCCTGTTGTGTCGGGCTTTGTAGACACAGACACTCTACCCCATACACTTTTGTCCGGGTGTAACTGTGGGGTCGGTTTTGCCGACACAGTTATACCAGTACAACAGCACTGTGTGTGCAGTGACACCAGGATAAAGGTGCCTGGTACCAGGGTTATAATTGTACCTCCACTGGGGCTGTAATGTGTTAACTAGCCTGGTGCAGTTACACTCCTACAGCGTTTGTGTGTGGATGAGGCCGGCCAGTGGGGTGACCTTGGCCAAGTCCCTGCCCCACCCAGTGACTCAGTTTCCACCTCTGAAGTGGAGATAACGACACGGCCTCCCCTGCACAGCGCAGTGAGATCGCTGGGGAGAAGGGTAGAGGAGCACCAGGCACAGTGCGGGGGGCTGTAGTCACCCCAGGCTACGTGATGGCCGGAGCTCCATGTAGCTGAGGAAGGAACAATGACGGTGTCACCGCTCAGGGCAACTGCACCGGTCCTGCCCCTCCGTGGGCCGGCCAGGCACCCGCCCTGGGCTCCTGGCAAAGCATCTGGCATCTCTCATGGGCAGGGACCCGCCTCGCTATTCCTCCTGCCAGGTACTCCAGGCTGCCCGGTTTCCTGCTTGCACTGTGATATCCCCAGCAAGTCAGACTGGCCGAGCCGGCCGCTTTCCCTCCCCCTCAGACGCTACAAGCCTCATAAGCCCCACAGCTCCGGTCCCGCTCAGCTCCCCCCCAAGCAGCACCTGGGTGCTTACGGTGCCAGCACTGCCGAGAACACGTGTTAAACTAGTCGGTGAACCCACCCGCCTGCTGATGGGCTTTCCAGGGATCCCTCCCTCAACTCCAGCCAGGGCTCTGGCCGGGGTGCAGCCCGTCAAACCCCACCCAGGGGCTTTTCAGTGCTTCCAAACTCAGCACAGTTTCTGCTGTGAACACAGCCCGCCGGGAATCTGTGTGTGCCACAGGCCGGTCCCTCGATCTGGGAACAGGTCATTCGCAGGCAGTGGCTCACTCCTCAGGGCGTCGCTTCGGCCGGTCGGTTGCTTTACAAGTGTCCTGTGAAGGTCCTGACCCCTCCCAGGGTTTGCTGGAGTCAGGTCTCCCCCAGAGGAGTCACGGCCCATCCCCCCAGACTCCAGACCCATTCGCATTTGTAATACAATCAACTGCGAAAACACCGACGCTTCGTCCAGCCAGCTTTGTGCCGGGTCTGGCAGGGAATCGCCGGCTCTGGCCCATCTCCCCCTACAGAACTGGGTGGAACCAGGTGCTGTCCGGCACCCGTGGGGAGCCCACTGACTTAGTGCCTGGTGGACAGGTTTCTCCCCGGCCTGGCGTATCTGCCATGGCCTGTCACAATGTCACGTTTCGACGTTGCGTTTAAGAAACATTCTGCCATCACGCCAGCACCCGGCCTTCACAAACCGCCCGGTCGGCCGGCAGCCTCCTGTCCCAGTTCTCTCTAGAGCCCCTGGGCCGAGCTCTCCCACGCCCCTCCTTACCGCGGGTGCCCCCAAACCTTTTCCTTCCAGCGCCCGGTTCATTTTCTTAACTTCCTACAGGTCTCGGCTGCCTTATTAACGCTGGGGCTTGTCCTGCTCCATCACACCCTCCGGGTCCTACGTGTGCTCAAAAGGCTTTCCCGGCGCCCCCAGCTTCACCACAACCAATTGCTCATGCGCTGGCCAATAAGCGCTTCCACTGTCCTCCTCCCGTTTCTGACAACCCCACTTCTGCACCGTCTCCTTGGCCCCTTCCCCTCGCCCGCCTTCCCCTTTCCTTGGGTGACCTGCTGCGCTTGCCAGCTGCCCTTTGACTTCCCCATCTTGCTGCTTCTCGTTCGGAGCGTTTTCTGTCATTTCCTTGAGCTTCGGATTAAAAGCCTCACACGCCCGATACTGAGCTACGGTCTCGTTTCACGCGTTCCCCTCAACTTTCTGTTCAGCCTCAGAGACAAGCAACGCACACGTGGGATTCCACGGGCCGGCCTGACCCGTGGCGGTCACAGAACCTCCATGCGACACAGCACATTTCTGTACAAACCATCCAAGCGCTCCTTGATTATTTCTACCATTCTTAGCCCACATTTTACCCTGGATGGAGTTTTCCCAAGTTAACATTTCGCTGGATCTATTCTTACATCTCTTCTTCAAACTTTTTCCCTTCCTTTCAAGGCCCCTAGACTGTCCCAGCCAGAGTCTCCGCACACGGCTCGGTCTTTATTCCCGACACAGAGGTTGTGACCCTGCCCTGTGTGGTTCCAGCAGATTTATTACCAAGTCAGGTTCAGTCTTACTTCCTACTTAGAGAGACCTCAAGGACCCAAGCCCCGGCCAATATTTATTAGTTATTAGTACAGCGCCCAAAGAGAAAGGCATACCCATGACCAAGTCTGCGGGACCAAACCTTCCAGCCGTTGACATAAACGACAGACTGAGACCAGTGATGTCTTTTGCCGCTGCTTGTCTACAGCTTGGACTACTTATAGGTAACTTATTTCCAGCTTATCACTTCTTCTTTCCCAGTGCAAATCTACAAATCCATCTGTGTCTGGTAAATTTCATAGATGTCTCAGCACACAATCACACATCTGCCGTATAGGTATGAACTTTTACCATCACTATGTTATTTATACATTGCCGTTTCTTTGCCGTTAGTACATTTCTTGTACAGTCGCGTTGCAACGCAAATAACAGGGCGCTGGGCTACAAAATTTAGCAAACTGGCATTTATCACAGCCTGGGAGTGTTTAGCAGCATTCCCAAAGCATCTTGGGAGTTTGGGTCACCAGTAGGCCTGAGGTCTAGTAGGAATTTGGCCTACCAGTTAACAAACCTTCGTACTCGTATAATGGCATCCCCACGGGTGTGGGGGGTTGTTTGTAATGTTTTAACTAGACCAGTACAGTTAAAGTCCTCAGGCATTTGCATACAGACATGGCTGGCCGGTGGGGTGACCTTGGTTAAGTCACTTCACCCATGCTCAGTTTCTGTGCCTCAGTTTCCCCATCTATAAAGTTGGAATAGTGATGCCAACTTCCTTTGTGAAGTGTGTTGAGATCTGCTGGTGCAAGGGGCTAGCTCAGGGCTAGGTGTTATAACTGGAGAGCAAGAGGGTCTGTCGCTGCCCCAGGGTAGCAGGTTGTGGGAGCTCCGCAGAGCGGAGAGACAGTGGCAGACATGGGCAGGGGAGGGCGCTGTGCTGTGTTCCTGTGGGGCTGGCTGGTGGCAGAAGGGGAGGTCTCTCCAGAATCCAGCAACACACCCAACAGCCACTTGCCCTGATGCCTGCCCCTGTTGCCACCACCCCAGCACCTCTCGTGTGTCGGGGGAGGGGAGGAGATTTCTGCCTGGGCTGCCCCCATGCGCTGGTGCAGTGGCATATGCAAGTGGTGCAAAATAATCGTGAGATGGTGCCCCAAGACAAATCCAAGGCAGCCTCCACACTGGGGTGCTCACTCTGACCCAGGGGTGGTGGGTTTTGTGATATGGTGACGTATCCAGGTAGGGGCTTCCTATTCTCCTCCCAGGCCAGGCCGGCATTTGGGCTGGGACTGGAGCTGGGGCTGTAAAAAAATCACGCTGGTGCCAATCCTTTAGTATCTAAAATCTAAAGGTTTATTCATAAAAAGAAAGAAAGAAAGGTGAGAGCTAAAATTGGTTAAAGGAATCAATTACAATAATGGCAAAGTTCTTGGTTCAGGCTTGTAGCAGTGATGGAATAAACTGCAGGTTCAAATCAAGTCTCTGGAACATCCCCAGCTGGGATGGGTCATTCAGTCCTTTGTTCAGAGCTTCAGTTTGTAGCAAAGGTCCTCCAGAGGTAAGAAGCAGGATTGAGATGGAGGGGTTTCCAGGGCCGTTTATAGCTTTTGCCATGTGGAGGGCAACCCATTGTTCTTACTGTGGAAAATTACAGCAACAAGATGGAGTTTGGAGTCACCTGGGCAAGTCCCATGTCCATGCATTTCGCCTAGTCACAACAGGAAATCTCATTAAGTGGAGACAGGCGTCTCCCATGGTCTATTGGCAGGTAAATGTTCTTTTGATGAGCCACTTAATTTGAATAGTCCTTCCAAGATGTGCTGGGCGTTACCCCGTGGGCGTTACCCCAGAAGCCAACATTTTAATTCCGATTATAGAGCCAATACTTACAACGTCAACTGGGTCAGACTGACTTTCCCAAGCTTTACTAGCCAATAATGTATCACTCACGACTGTCCCCCTTCCTTCCTCAGTTAGGGCTTTAACCTGATCACCAACTTAAATTTGCTCTAGAGAAACATCTTCCTGAGCCTTATCTAATGCCAGATTCACTTCTGAGATACCAGACAGACACTCAGAACTGTTTTCCTCATCTCCCCTGCTTCTTTGCACAGACAAACAGCTATTTTCCACATACAAACATTTGGAGAAACCCTCCAAATCTTGCCCCTAGTAGACACAGGTTCAGGACTATTTCTTTCCTGTGACTGGTTTATGTCACCAACTTGACTTAACAAAGCTTTAATATCATCCCCAATCAAAAGGTCCATAGGCAATAACTTCCTCACACCAGGTATAACTTCACATTTAACACCAATCCATTCAAGGTGGATTCTGGCCAAAGGCACACTTACCGCAAACTCATAGAGGATTACAACATCTGGTAAATAATCTTCCTCTTTGACCAGATCTGCTTTAACAAGAGTGATGTTAGAAGCTGTAACCCTGCTCTACAGCCAAAATGCTTCTGAAATAAATGTAGTCAAACTTTACTCATTCTGGGTCACTGAGAACGAAAATGATGCTTAAAAGTGTTGATTGGCTCTAGTTTTCAAGATATGCTATTGGGTCGGTATATACGACCCTTGACTTGGGAATGGCGGAGGATAAGTGAGTTATAAAGGGAAGGGATCTCAATTTAAACCAGAAATGATTAAAATACATCTTTGACTGGATCTATGAATAAATCTATGACTGGGTTTGGACAGTACTTGCTTTTTAGGCAAAACAATGAATGATGCAATCTGACGCTGGTATTGTGTCATACATGATATGAATTGCATCATGTTATTCCTAGAAATCATGGATGATGCAATCATAACGAAGCTTACATCACTCTGCTGAACAAATTGCCCTATATCAGCTCTAGAAATCATACAGTGTCGTGCTCTCTTATTTGTCAGTGTTTGATTTTGCAAAGGGACACATTTCTGTTTAGCCAAAGTGAGCAGAGATGCCTTGTACTTGTGTGAACAGTGCAGACAACTTCTGCTATGTTTGTGGTGAAGTGACTTTTGCATCACAAAAGCGCAGTATAACCACTATGGTTAAGAAAGCCTATCACCTTTATTTTGGATGCAAAATTGGAGATCAGGACAAGAGATGGGCCCCACACATATGCTGCAACACTTGTGCAACAAATCTTCGCCAGTGGTTGAACAGGAAAAGGAAATCTGTGCCTTTTGCAGTGCCAATGATTTGGAGAGAGCCAACAGATCATACCAGCAATTGTTACTTCTGCATGGTGCCTCCAGTTGGGAAAGGTGTGTCAAAGAAGAAAAAGTGGACTGTGCATTATCCAAACGTTCCATCAGCTATACGCCCAGTACCCCACGGAGAAGGACTGCCGGTTCCTGATGCACCAGAATCATTCTCACTTGAGTCAGACGAGGAAGAGATGAAACTTCTGGTCCTGAACCATCAATGTCACAGGACCCACATTTTTCTCCCATCCTCCTCCTCTGAACCACACCTCATAACACAAGGTGAACTGAATGACCTGGTCAGGGATTTGGAACTACCCAAGAGGAAGGCAGAGCTGTTGGGCTCCAGACTACAGCAGTGGAATCTCCTGGCAGGTGATGTTAGGGTTTCCATGTTCCATGACCGTCAAAAGGATCTTGTCCCATTCTTCTTCATGGAAGGTGATCTCGTAGCCTGCAACAACATCGATGATGTGATGGCAGCCCTCAACATCGTTCACGATCCAGATGAGTGGAGACCGTTCATTGATTCATCGAAGACGAGTCTTAAAGCTGTTTTATTGCATAATGGCAATGTTTTGCCATCAATTCCAGTTGGTCATGCAGTCCATATGAAGGAAACCTATGACAACATGAAACAACTTTTGAGGTTCATAAACTATGACCAACATCAGTGGCAGCTTTGTGGCGATTTGAAGGTTGTTGCTCTCTTGCTTGGTCTGCAGACTGGATACACAAAGTACTGCTGTTTTCTCTGCGAATGGGATAGTCGTGCAAGAGATTCCCACTACATCAAGGAAGACTGGCCACTCCGACAGTCATTGGAGCCTGGGAGGAAAAGTGTTTAGCATCCACCACTTGTTGAATCAAGGAAGATTTTGTTACCACCCTTACACATCAAGCTGGGTTTGATGAAGAACTTTGTCAAGGCCATTGACAAAACACAAGCAGCTTTCAAGTACCTCCGTGGAAAATTTCCAAGGTTAAGTGAAGCTAAGATAAAGGAAGGTGTCTTTGTTGGTCCTCAGATTCATGAACTTCTTCGAGATGATGCATTTGATCATGCACTGCGTGGCAAGGAAAAGACGGCATGGAAAGCCTTCCAGTTAGTGCCAATAAATTTTCTCGGAAACAACAAGGCAGACAACTACAGGTTGTTGGTGGAAAACCTCCTCAAGGCATACAAAAGCCTTGGTTGCAACATGTCACTAAAGATACATTTTTTGCACTCTCATCTAGATTTTTTTCAATCAAACTGCGGAGCAGTGAGCGACGAGCACGGCGAGCGATTTCACCAGGACATTGCAACAATGGAGAAACGCTATCAGGGCAAATGGAGCCCATCAATGCTTGCAGACTATTGCTGGACAGTGACAAGAGATGCTCCATTTAATGAATACAAGAGACAAGCCAAGAAGCACCGAGTAGACACTGAATAGGACTAAACTATGTACAGAATAGTTTTTTGCCTTTTGTTTCATAATACATTTTATTTATATAACCCTTTTGCTGATTTTTAAAGTGTTACATAAACAAGACAGGTGAAATATTATCCTGTAAAGCAACCATAAACACATGAAAAGACCTAGGTTTACAATTGATGATTAAAACTCTACTATCTACACAATATACATGGACATAAAATGTAAAAACTTAAATATCTTAGAAACAGTAGCCAATCGGTTGTTTTAATTGTCATATTTGAATTCAGCACATCAAAATACATAATAAATAGCACATTTTATCTCTGAAGCAGACGACTTCGCAAACATTGTAGACCAGTGTAATTTGCCCAAAGCAGCTTTTACCATTGACTTTTACATTCTCTGGGCCAGTTATGGGGTCACCTTCACCTGAGCTCACAGTAAAAGCATCTACATAAAAGGGGGCCGTGTTGGGGTAAATTTGGTTACACACAGTTAACTGCTTAGAGTCAAACAACCTACCAACATTGTTACAAACTGGATAGATTCTATCCCCAGCTCTGTTGTTGAGAGGAGCTGGCTTTCCAGGATGATACAGTTCGGGCAGTTTCTTGTTGCATCTGGTGAACCCTCTCCTCAGCCACCAGCCATTCCATAAGCCTCCTGTAAGCTTCTCTTTCCAGCTGGGCCAAGACTTGCTTCTCTCTCATTCTTAGTTCTGCCAGGATTTGTTCCTGTTCAACACACAGGCGCTCTCTCAGGGCTTGAAGTTGGATTCCTTCTGCTGATGCCTTCTGGCTCATGGCCACTGATCTTTAACCTTTAAAACTCTCAAAACCAAATTTTAATAGCGGGGGGGTTCTGCTCCAAAGCTTAATTAACCTGGCTTTGTGAATCCTAGACAGACTACGCCGCTGTAACCATGACTCAGTGGGTCACAACTGAGGATGCCAAATTCAGGACGAAACACAACCCCAAACTGGTGGTTATTCTTTTATAAGATAGACCAAACCAGCTGTCACGGACTCACAGATCGTGCCCACTCTTGGCCCCGTGCGGTCCGTGGGGGGGTGCCCCTTTTAGTGAGACAGCCCTTCTCGGGGGTCCACTCTCTCTCGGGGTCAGGCCCCTCCACCTCCTGGATCCGCATCTCTCTGAGCCTTAGCACATCTGTCTCTGCCGTGGGCCCCCTCAGGGAGTCCACTCACTCTGGACCCCCGGGGCCTCCACCCCCAAAGGGGTTGATGCAACCCTGTTCTCTAGACCGGAGTGACTCTCAGCCAGCATGAAACAGGAGGGTTTATTGAGAGTTGAACACAGCACAGGAAACTCTCTGACCCTCAGGCCTGGCCTCCCTCAGCACAGCACATCCCAGTCTCCCTGCATCCAGGTGGGCTCTGCCTGCTCCTCCTCTCCAGCCCAGAGCCCCCCTGCTCGCAGCTGGGCATCTGAGATCACCGGCCCCAGGCCCCGCCTCTGTCTATTGTCTTCTCTCCAGGTAAACAGGGTCGTAAACCGGGGCCTCCTCTCCTGCTTCTGTCCTCTGGCTGGAACCAGCTGGTTAGGTCACTGGGTCCTCACTCTGCAGCCCATTGTCCTCCCACTGGCCAGAACCGGCTGCGTCTCCTCAGCTGGGCCTCTGGGTCACCAGGTCATCAGGTCACCACTCGCTGGGGTATCCATCCTCCCGGCCATTGGCTGGGTCCCCGCGTCCTCTCTCCGGTCCTCTGCAAAACACAATCCCTCTCCCCTCACCTCGTTAAACCAGTAACACCCAGGGAAACTGAGTCTCACCCCTCTGCATGCAAACCATTGAAACTCCACAGAAAACAAGAAAACCCCCCACTTCGTCACACCAGCCACAAAAGTAAACTCCTCTTTCACCACACTGGCTAACAAGAGAACATAAAGGCAGTTTCCTCAGGCATCCCAGTTCTTATATCACCACCAAAAACACTGGATTCACAGATGAGTGGTTCTTTGCAACCAGTCTCATCAAATAATAGGTTCTTCTGATCCCAGAAGACCAGCCACACACCCAAGTCAATGTATAACGTAGATCTTACCCCAAAATCATGCTGATGCCCATCTTTTAGTATCTAAAATCTAAAGGTTTATTTATAAAGAGAGAGAGAGAGAGAGAGAGAGAGTTAAAATTGGTTAAAGGAATCAATTACATAGTTCTTGGTTCAGGCTTGTAGCAGTGATGGAATAAACTGCAGGTTCAAATCAAGTCTCTGGAACATCCCCAGCTGGGATGGGTCATTCAGTCCTTTGTTCAGAGCTTCAGTTTGTAGCAAGGGTCCTCCAGAGGTTAGAAGCAGGATTGAAGACAAGATGGAGGGGTTTCCAGGGCAGTTTATAGCTTTTGCCATGTGGAGGGCAACCCATTGTTCTTCCTGTGGAAAATTACAGCCACAAGATGGAGTTTGGAGTCACCTGGGCAAGTCCCATGTCCATGCATTTCGCCTAGTCACAACAGGAAATCTCATTAAGTGGAGACAGGCGTCTCCCATGGTCTATTGGCAGGTAAATGTTCTTTTGATGAGCCACTTAATTTGAATAGTCCTTCCACGATGTGCTGGGCGTTACCCCGTGGGCATTACCCCAGGAGCCAGCGTTTTAATTCCAAGTATAGAACCAATACTTATAACTTCAAATAGAAAAATGATACAGCCGTACAGATAGCATAATCATAACCAGCCAATCATAGCCTTTTCATAGACACCTCACTCGCCAACCTTTGTACAAGATTTGCCGCAAATATATACCAGTGGTTGCAACAATGATCGATATGGCCATATTTTAATCAGATAACGTCCCACCTGTCTCCTCCCGTCCCGCACCCCAGAGCGCTTTACAAAGTATTGGTATGAAAAACCAGGCGGAAAGATTCCCGGCTCACCGATTATTTTTTTTGTGCAAAGCAGTTTCAGTTTTTTCAGTTCCTTAAAATGCAGCACTTAAGCTCAGGCACCAATCAATTGTGAACCTCACTATGGGCAGATTGCATTAGCATAAGAAAAAGCCAAGCCCGGGGAGGGGAAGGGGGCGGGAACTTTCCCACTGCGCCGCAGAATTGCCGCCGAAGACCCGGAGCACGGAAGGACCCCCCACCGCCGAATTGCCGCCCCCCCAAATCCTGGAGCCTAAATGGAAGTGCCGGCCCTGACAATGGAACGAGCTAGATCAGTGGTTCTCTGACTTTCCAGGACCCTGATTTGGCTCGTGTACCCCTAGTTTCACCTCACTTACAAACGACTTGCTCACAAACTTGCTTACAAGGCAATGGAGCGACAGCCACAGTTAGGTTTTTCTCCACACTGGCTTGCTGGCAGTCAGAGCGAAAAAAAGAGATATATCTTCACAGAGATATGTTGACCCAAAAGGTAACAGACCCTCCAAAGCCTAGTTCAGTGTCCTCCCTCTGGGCTCAGGGCCGGCATTAGGGGGGGCAAGCAGGGGACCCTGTGAAGCTAAGTTGCTCGGGCTCCGGCTTCAGCCCTGCGCAGCAGGGCTGGGGCTTCGGCTTTCTGTTCTGGGCCGCAGTGAGTCTAACGTCGGCCCCATTAAAATGAACTCTGGACCCACTTTGGGGTCACAGCCCACCGTTTGAGAACTGCTGAATATAGTGCATAGAGCAGCATGAATGTCATTGTCTATACGATCAGCAGGACCGGCTCTGATCATCAGGGCCGGCTCCAGGCACCAGCCTACCAAGCACATGCTTGGGGCGGCACCTGGAGAGGGGCGGCGCTCCAGCCGGCCGGGGAGAGCGGGGCCGCCCTTCCCCGGCGCTCCGGCCGGTCGGGGAGAGCCATGCTCGCCGCCCCCGGCTCCCCAGCAGGGAGCACGGCAGGGGAGGGCGGCGAGCCCAGCTGTGGCCCCACTCTTCCCGGCCCGCCAGAGCGCCACGGGGAGGGCAGTGAGCCCAGCTGGGGCCCCGCTCTCCCCGACCGGCCAGAGCGCCGGGAGGAGGGTGGCGAGCCCGGCCGGGGCCTCGCTCTCCCCGACCGGCCAGAGCGCCAGGAGGAGGGCGGAGACCCCGGCCGCGGCCCCGCTCTCCCCAGCCGGCCGGAGCGCTGGGGGAGGGCGGCCCCGCTCTCCCTGGCTGGCCGGAGCGCCGGGGGGAGGGTGGAGAGCCCAGCTGGGGCCACGCTCTCCCCGACCGGCCGGAGCGCCACCCTTCTCCAGGTGCTGCCCCAAGCACGTGCTTGGTAGGCTGGTGCCTGGAGCCGGCCCTGCTGATCAGTCATCGTCTGTATGAAATTTGGGTTTGCACTGACTTCGCTAGTGCTGTTTATGAAGCCTGTTGTAAAACTAGGCAAATATCTCCATGAGCTGACGTGCCCTCCGCCCCCCCCCGAAACCTGTCCCCTGGCTGAGCGAGAACCACGGCGCGAGATGACGCGGGTGGCGTGTGGGGAAAGGGGGCATCTGAGTCTTCCGGGCTTGTAATTTGGTAATATATGAGGTTAAAGAAAAAAACGGATCAGCCCAAACCTTGAGGTTTTACCAGCTTGCCTTGCACCTCACATAACCGTCACCGTGGCAGGATGCCGGGAATTCAGGGGGGACGAGGGCGGGGGGAGGAATGTCACTGCAGCGGTGGCCAGGGGCCACTGCTGAAGACCAAGGCAGGTTCTTGCATCTGGGATCATGTAGCTGTAGCGACAACCGGGACGGCGGTTTGGGGCCATGAGAACCTGGGAGGAGAGAGGGGTCCAGTGGTCAGGCAGTCGGGACGCCTGGGTTCTTTTCTCCGCTGTGGGTGGGGCGGGGCTACAGCAGGCCGGGGGCTGAGGGTCAGGACTCCTGGGTTCTATTTCTGCATCTCGGGAAAAGAGTGTATCTAGACATTCAGGCGGAAGTCTGGACTAGCTAGGACCTCGCTGCTGTGAGCCTCCTCGCAACAGTGTGGACACAACGCAACAATTGCTCCAGTCACTCCCTGCATTGCGTGCTCCTGACAGGCGGCAGGGTCCCCCAGCCCCAGGCCGGCCTCCCCTCAGCTGCAGGGTCACAGACCCTGGCCCATTCCCACCAGGGGGCAGCACCTGCCAGCTGGTCTCCTGGCACTGCCCCCAAGGGAGTAAGGAGGCCACTGGGGAGGTGGCCAGTGAGTTTCTTTCGCCGGCGGATCGTGCCCCTGGCGGAGCGAGTTACCGAGCAGCAGGGGGGTTTCGGGAGGGAGGGATGGAAAGATGGCAGCGCCCGTGGCTGTCTCCCCGGGGGTAGACGCTGCAGCCAGGGTTGTTGGGACAGGTTGCACAGTGAGGGTGCTCTGTAGCGTCTGCCCGCGCTGCGGGGATGGGGGTGCCCCGTATGCCGGCGCAGCCGGCGCTGAAGGAGTTAACGAGTCTGGTTCCCAAGGGGGGGGGGGCGGCGCAGCCCCGCCCGGGCCCGGGCTCGCCGCTGGCAACACACGAGCCGCAGCAGCCAGTGGGGACGCTCGGAACCTGCCCCGGCCCCGGGAGCAGCCGCCCAGGTACGGAGCCGCGGGGAGAGTCTCCGGCGCTTCCCCAGCCCCGGGGGGCCGGGACTCTTGGGGTGTGATTGACAGCTGTCAATCAGCATCGGCCCGGCTCCGGGCAGCGTTCTAAAGGGGGGTCGAGTTGGGACGATCCGGGGCAGAGGCTGGGGGGATCCGCGCCCCACGGGAGCCGGGCTCCGCCCTCCTGTGGGGCTGGTCAGTGCATTGGCAGATTAGGGGACCCGGGGTGGGGAAAGTTTTTACTCCGGCGCTGTCCTGAAACCCAGAGAGACTCGGAGAAACCTGCCCTGGCTGGAAAACTGGATGTGGCGCTGGGCGCCCGGACGCCTGGGTTCTATCCCAGCTCAGGGAGGGGGGATCGAGAGATTACTGCAGGTGGGGGCTGGGAGCCAGGACTCCTGGGTTCTCCCCGCAGCTCGGGGAGGGCTGTGAGCTCTAGGGTTTGACCAGGGTCTGGGAGCTCGCAGGTCTGGGTTTTAGTCTTGACTCTGTGCCTCGGTTTCCCTCTCTGCCAAAGGGATCCTGCGATTCTCTTGCCCGGGCGGGGAGTTTAACTCGGTGACACTTGCAGCCGGGTCGTGCTCCTCGGCCGTGGGGCACTGGCAGGAGGTGGGGGGTTGGCACCGTGCAGCGGGACAGCAGATAACAGGGGGTATCTGCCAGCTCTATCAAAACCCAGGGGCTGCCCCGCCTGCCATCCCCGGCCCCTCCGGGCTTCGGCAGTGCTGCGTGAACCGCTCCCGGCCCTAGAGGTGGACCCCGGAGCTGCGATCTCACACCATGATCAACAGGGTCCTGCCCTAGGGGACCCCAAACCCCCTGGCTCCCCCCAGCAGGGCCGGGTTTTAGCAGACGGGGGCGTGTTCCGTGAGTGAAGGGCGGGGTTAGGGGCAGAGGAGGGGAGTGGGGCTGATTCAGCCCGGGACCCACAGCCCCCGCCAGGTGCTCGCACCGCCTGGGCTCCAAACTCGGCCGGCTCTCGCTGGGGAGTCGGAACCCGACCTTGGGCAGGAGCTATTGGCCTCTGAAGCTGCCAGGCTGGGCTCCCTCCCATACGCACCCCTGCGATCCATCCCTCCCATACGCACCCCTCTACCATCCATCCATCCATCCCCCTGCGATCCATCCATCCCATACCCACCCCTCTACCATCCATCCATCCATCCCCCTGCGATCCATCCAACCCATACGCACCCCTCTACCATCCATCCACCCCCCTGTGATCCATCCCTCCCATACGCACCCCTCTACCATCCATCCCCCTGCGATCCATCCATCCCATACGCACCCCTATACCATCCATCCATCCCCCTGCGATCCATCCATCCCATACGCACCCCTCTACCATCCATCCATCCATCCCCCTGCGATCCATCCATCCCATACCCACCCCTCTACCATCCATCCATCCATCCCCCTGCGATCCATCCAACCCATACGCACCCCTCTACCATCCATCCATCCATCCCCCTGCGATCCATCCATCCCATACGCACCCCTCTACCATCCATCCCCCTGCGATCCATCCCTCCCATACGCACCCCTCTACCATCCATCCATCCATCCCCCTGCGATCCATCCATCCCATACGCACCCCTCTACCATCCATCCCCCTGCGATCCATCCCTCCCATACGCACCCCTCTACCATCCATCCATCCATCCCCCTGCGATCCATCCATCCCATACGCACCCCTCTACCATCCATCCATCCATCCCCCTGCGATCCATTCATCCCATACGCACCCCTCTACCATCCATCCACCCCCCTGTGATCCATCTCTCCCATACGCACCCCTCTACCATCCATCCATCCCCCTGCGATCCATCCATCCCATACGCACCCCTCTACCATCCATCCACCCCCCTGTGATCCATCCCTCCCATACGCACCCCTCTACCATCCATCCATCCCCCTGCGATCCATCCATCCCATACGCACCCCTCTACCATCCATCCATCCCCCTGCGATCCATCCCTCCCATACCCACCCTTCTACCATCCATCCATCCATCCCCCTGCGATCCATCCCTCCCATACGCACCCCTCTACCATCCATCCATCCCCCTGCGATCCATCCCTCCCATACGCACCCCTCTACCATCCATCCATCCCCCTGCGATCCATCCATCCCATACGCACCCCTCTACCATCCATCCACCCCCCTGTGATCCATCTCTCCCATACGCACCCCTCTACCATCCATCCATCCCCCTGCGATCCATCCATCCCATACGCACCCCTCTACCATCCATCCACCCCCCTGTGATCCATCCCTCCCATACGCACCCCTCTACCATCCATCCATCCCCCTGCGATCCATCCATCCCATACGCACCCCTCTACCATCCATCCATCCCCCTGCGATCCATCCCTCCCATACCCACCCTTCTACCATCCATCCATCCATCCCCCTGCGATCCATCCCTCCCATACGCACCCCTCTACCATCCATCCATCCCCCTGCGATCCATCCCTCCCATACGCACCCCTCTACCATCCATCCATCCCCCTGCGATCCATCCATCCCATACGCACCCCTATACCATCCATCCATCCCCCTGCGATCCATCCATCCCATACGCACCCCTCTACCATCCATCCATCCCCCTGCGATCCATCCATCCCATACGCACCCCTCTACCATCCATCCATCCCCCTGCGATCCATCCCTCCCATACCCACCCTTCTACCATCCATCCATCCATCCCCCTGCGATCCATCCCTCCCATACGCACCCCTCTACCATCCATCCACCCCCCTGTGATCCATCCCTCCCATACGCACCCCTCTACCATCCATCCATCCCCCTGCGATCCATCCATCCCATACGCACCCCTCTACCATCCATCCATCCCCCTGCGATCCATCCATCCCATACGCACCCCTCTACCATCCATCCATCCCCCTGCGATCCATCCATCCCATACGCACCCCTCTACCATCCATCCATCCACCCCCCTGCGATCCATCAATCCCATACGCACCCCTCTACCATCCATCCATCCACCCCCCTGCGATCCATCCCTCCCATACGCACCCCTCTACCATCCATCCATCCATCCCCCTGCGATCCATCCATCCCATACGCACCCCTCTACCATCCATCCATCCCCCTGCGATCCATCCATCCCATACGCACCCCTCTACCATCCATCCATCCACCCCCCTGCGATCCATCAATCCCATACGCACCCCTCTACCATCCATCCACCCCCCTGCGATCCATCCCTCCCATACGCACCCCTCTACCATCCATCCACCCCCCTGCGATCCATCCATCCCATACGCACCCCTCTACCATCCATCCATCCCCCTGCGATCCATCCCTCCCATACGCACCCCTCTACCATCCATCCACCCCCCTGCGATCCATCCATCCCATACGCACCCCTCTACCATCCATCCACCCCCCTGCGATCCATCCATCCCATACGCTCCCCTCTACCATCCATCCATCCCCCTGCGATCCATCCATCCCATACGCACCCCTCTACCATCCATCCATCCCCCTGCGATCCATCCATCCCATACGCACCCCTCTACCATCCATCCACCCCCCTGCGATCCATCCATCCCATACGCACCCCTCTACCATCCATCCATCCCCCTGCGATCCATCCCTCCCATACGCACCCCTCTACCATCCATCCATCCCCCTGCGATCCATCCCTCCCATACGCACCCCTCTACCATCCATCCATCCCCCTGCGATCCATCCCTCCCATACGCACCCCTCTACCATCCATCCACCCCCCTGCGATCCATCCATCCCATACCCACCCCTCTACCATCCATCCACCCCCCTGCGATCCATCCATCCCATACGCACCCCTCTACCATCCATCCACCCCCCTGCGATCCATCCATCCCATACCCACCCCCTACCATCCATCCACCCCCCTGCGATCCATCCATCCCATACGCACCCCTCTACCATCCATCCACCCCCCTGCGATCCATCCATCCCATACGCACCCCTCTACCATCCATCCATCCCCCTGCGATCCATCCATCCCATACGCACCCCTCTACCATCCATCCACCCCCCTGCGATCCATCCATCCCATACGCACCCCTCTACCATCCATCCATCCCCCTGCGATCCATCCCTCCCATACGCACCCCTCTACCATCCATCCATCCCCCTGCGATCCATCCCTCCCATACGCACCCCTCTACCATCCATCCATCCCCCTGCGATCCATCCCTCCCATACGCACCCCTCTACCATCCATCCACCCCCCTGCGATCCATCCATCCCATACCCACCCCTCTACCATCCATCCACCCCCCTGCGATCCATCCATCCCATACGCACCCCTCTACCATCCATCCACCCCCCTGCGATCCATCCATCCCATACCCACCCCTCTACCATCCATCCACCCCCCTGCGATCCATCCATCCCATACGCACCCCTCTACCATCCATCCACCCCCCTGCGATCCATCCATCCCATACGCACCCCTCTACCATCCATCCATCCACCCCCTGCAATCCATCCCTCCCATACGCACCCCTCTACCATCCATCCACCCCCCTGCGATCCATCCATCCCATACCCACCCCTCTACCATCCATCCATCCACCCCCTGCAATCCATCCCTCCCATACGCACCCCTCTACCATCCATCCATCCCGCTGCGATCCATCCATCCCATACGCACCCCTCTACCATCCATCCATCCCCCTGCGATCCATCCATCCCATACGCACCCCTCTACCATCCATCCACCCCCCTGCGATCCATCCATCCCATACCCACCCCCTACCATCCATCCATCCATCCCCCTGCGATCCATCCCTCCCATACGCACCCCTCTACCATCCATCCATCCCCCTGCGATCCATCCATCCCATACGCACCCCTCTACCATCCATCCACCCCCCTGCGATCCATCCATCCCATACCCACCCCCTACCATCCATCCATCCATTCCCCTGCGATACATCCATCCCATACGCACCTCTCTACCATCCATCCACCCCCTGTGATCCATCCCTCCCATACGCACCCCTCTACCATCCATCCATTCCCCTGTGATCCATCCATCCCATACGCACCCCTCTACCATCCATCCATCCCCCTGCGATCCATCCATCCCATACGCACCCCTCTACCATCCATCCATCCCGCTGCGATCCATCCCTCCCATACGCACCCCTCTACCATCCATCCATCCCCCTGCGATCCATCCCTCCCATACGCACCCCTCTACCATCCATCCATCCCCCTGCGATCCATCCCTCCCATACGCACCCCTCTACCATCCATCCCACCTTCTATCTATCTATCCATGCATCACCATACACATCTATCTATCTATCTATCTATCTATCTATCTATCTATCCTGTCTGTGCATTTTTATTGCCCTCACCCCACTGAATCTCTCCCATACCCCGTGTCCTGTTTCCACCCCTCCCCGCCCCCGGCTCTCTCCTCACTGTTACACCCGGGGGCTGAGGTTTGGCCGGGTGAGCCTGATCCTGGCCTGGGTGACTCTGGGGCTAATCCAGAGTGACTGCAGCCGAGCTGGGGTGACTCTGGGTTGTGACGGGTCCGGGGCTCGGGGTAGGGGCTTTGCTGCTAACGCAATCGGTTCCATAGGCTCTCGTTTCCCTGGGCTCCCACATTCCCACCTGGCAGGATGTGAGGGGCGATGCTTCCCTCCTTTCCATGCAGCCAGAGCAGGGGCGGTGATCTCGGGGGGCTCTAGGAGTCGCTGGTTAACACCCCCCAACTGGCCAGAGAGTGGGGGGATTTCTCCAGCTCTGGGGGTGGTGGTGTGGAGACACCCCCATGTGGAACCGGAGACTCACCCCCACCCGCTGCTTTGTCTTTTGAAAACACGAGTTAGAGGGAAAACTGCGCCCAGGCAGAGACTGCGTGGCTGATTGAGTCGTGCTCCGGGCCGGCTAGACGGCTGTATGGGGACCAGGGAGCCAGGACGCCTGGGTTCTATGCCCAGCTTTGGGAGGGGAGCGGGGTCCGGTGGTTAGCGCAGAGGGGCTGGCAGCCAGCCTAGACCCACTTGTTTGTCAAGCTGGTTGAACAACAGTCACACTCCTGCCTCCCTGGGGCTTTGGGAGGCTTCCTCCGTCAGTCTGTAGCACTCCCAGGTCCTTAGATGAAAGATACTTTAAAACCCCAGCCCCACCCCTCCTCCCCCGGGAGATGCTGGCACTGGAGTAGCTGGGAGCTCCCGCCACAGCCAGCTCCTGCCCCCTCCCCACAGCGCCCCCTGCTGGGAGAGGCTGGAATTGTAGTAGCCAGAAGCTCCTCCTACAGCCAGTGCCCCTCAGAGCCCCCTACTGGGAGAGGCTGGGACTGGTTAGCAGGGAGCTCCCTGCACAGCCAGTGCTCCTGCACTGAGAATCCCCCACCCATGGGTGACTGTGATCCCTCTCTCCCAGGGTGACCCCATGGAGCCCAATGGCAGCAGCCCCGGGCCGGGGAACACCAGCCACCCCGAGGATCTCTTCGCCGGCCTGGAGCTGCTGCTGCACTTCAAGCCGCTCTTCATCCCCCTCTACTGCCTCCTGGTGGCCGTGGCCTGCCTGGGCAACGCCTTCCTGGTGGGCTGCATCGCCGCCAACAAGAAGCTGCACAACGCCACCAACTTCTTCCTGGGCAACCTGTCGCTGGGCGACCTGCTGATGTGCCTGACCTGCGTGCCTCTGACGGCCTCCTACGCCTTCGAGGGGCGGGGCTGGCTCTTCGGGCACACCATGTGCCACGCCGTGGCCCTGCTGCAGGCCGCCACCGTCTACGTCTCAGTGCTCTCGTTGGCAGCCATCGCCGTGGACCGCTACGTGGTGGTGGCCTACCCCGTGCAGCGGCGCATCGCCCTGCGCTACTGCGGCCTGGTGGTGGCCACCATCTGGGCCTTGGCCCTGGCCCTGGCTGCCCCGCCCGCCTGGCACACCAGTTACGTGGATCTGCGGCCCATCGGACATGACTTGATCATCTGCGAGGAGTTCTGGAGGCACATGGAGAGGCAGAGGCTGGCCTACTCCTGCGCCATGCTCCTCCTCTCCTACGTGGTGCCCCTCCTGGCCGTCACTGTCTCCTACTGCTTCATCTCGGCCCACCTTCGCCGGAGAAGCCTGCCCGGCTCGGCCAACCTCAGCCAGGCCCGGTGGGACAAGAAGAAGCGCAAGACCTTCCTGTTGCTGGTGGTTTCTGTCCTGGTCTTTGCCCTGTGCTGGCTGCCCTTGCAGGTCCTCAATCTCCTCCGGGACCTGGACCCTGATTTCACCCTCCTGGGCAAGCGCTACATCAACCTGGCCCAGGTCTCCTGCCACCTGGTTGCCATGAGCTCGGCCTGCTACAACCCCTTCATCTACGCCTCGCTGCACCGCAAGTGCCGAGCCCACTTGCGCGGCTACATCCAGCACAGGCAGCGGCACAACGGGCAGTGCGCCCGTGCCAACACCTGCCTCAGCCTTCTGCCCGATGCCCCGGGACTGGGACAGGGCGATCGAGCTGCCAGGGACAACGCGGTCTAGGGAAGGGCCCTGCAACCCCTCCCACTGGGAGCAGGGGCCGGCTGCCGTGCCTTGGGTGCGCCCTGGGGCTCAGGGCATGGGGACGGGGATGCACCGCGGGCATTAGGGATCGGGGAGGGGGAACCAGAGAAGGAAGGAGCGGGTGGTGCACTGGACTGGGAATCAGGACTCTTGGGTTCTGCGCTGCTTTGGGAGGGGAGAGGGGTCTAGTTGGTTGGAGCAGGGGGATGCTGGGAGCCAGGACTCCTGGGTTCTATTTTTAGCTCTGCCACTGATACCTGGTCTGACCTCGAGCCCTAACTGCGCTCTGCCCGTGCCTCAGTTTTTCTCTCTGTTCAATGGGACTACAGACCCCGACCTACTTCCGATCGCACTTGCATCTGCTGTGTGAGCGCTGCACGATTGTTTGACACTTTAATGCCCTTATCCAAATCCCGCCGTCACCCCAGCCCGCCGTATCTCCACCGCTGCAGCGATCAGCGCCGCCCACAACACACCGTTCAAGGTCCATGCGTCCTGCCCATGCCTAGCACAACATGTGGTGTAACCTCAGCCAGCGCACTAAACACCCCCATCACAACCACGTGGGTGAAGCCAGACAGTCCCTGCGCTCACAAATGAGCTCTCACAGGAAAATGACAAAAGACAAAACCACCCCATCCCCTGTGGGCGAACACTTTCCACAAAGCGATCGCTCCATAACTGACCTCTCCTTCCTCCTCCTCAACGGAAACCTGCCCAACACTTTCAAATGAGGAGCCCGGGAGTTTAAATTCCTAACTAGTGTGATGTTGCACCCCATAATACAGAAATATGCTTATGTTTTTGTGACGAAGTGGGACTGTTCTTAATGTTCTTAATGTTTTCTCTGAATACTGTGTGGGTGCCTCAGTTTCCCCTATGCAGTTCTTAAGTATCTAGGTGGTGGGAGAAGGGGGTGTGAATGTTGTAGAGCCCTAGAGGGCAGATGTGATGCTGTCTGGACAGAAAATGGCCGACACTCTGTCTCTTGGCAACTAATGACCTGGGCCCCTCCTCTACAAAGGTGCCAGCTGAAGGTGTTGGAGAACAAAGAGATCAGGTGACCTCCTGGCCCGGGAAAGGGACAAAGGGAGAGGAGGGGCTGGAGAGTTTCAGTTTGGAGCTGGCTGGGGACATGGAGTGAGTGCAGACGTGGGTGTCTGGCTCACTGCCCCACAAAATGGACCCGGCTGAGGGGTCCTGTTCTCTGTACCCACAAGCTCTGTTTTAGACCGTGTTCCTGTCATCTAATAAACCTCTGTTTTACTGGCTGGCTGAGAGTCATGTCTGACTGCGAAGTGGGGGTGCAGGACCCTGTGGCTTCCCCAGTACCCCGCCTGGGCGGACTCGCTGTGGGAAGCGCACGGAGGGGCATATGCTGAATGCTCCAAGGTCAGACCCAGGAAGGTGAAGCTGTGTGAGCTTCTTGCCCTGGAGACAGTCTGCTCACAGAGAGGAGACTTCACCAGAGTCCTGCCTGGCTTCCTAGGGAGCAGTTCCAGAGCCTCGCCATGACAGTTTTATGCTAGATACGCCATATAACATATCTCTGCAAAGGTTATGATCTCCTGGATATATTCATCCTATTTACATGCATGTCTCATTTTTGTATTCGAAGTTATGAATATTGGCTATGTACTTGTTTGATTTTAAGTAGCCTCAGTGAAGCACTTGACCAGCTTCTTGAGAATAGACTATTCTCAGTAAGTGCCCAATCAAGAAACACTACGCTGACAATGAACTTTGAGAGACGCCAATCCACATCTGAGCTTCCAGGTCCAAACCCCCCTTGCCTGTGATGAGTGGCCTATACTGCAGTCTGCCCCAGGGAGCGGGGGCTAATTGGTGACTGGCAGTGGCCTAGTGGGTGGGGGTTCCCCGTTGGGGGAGACCCAGATCTGTGGGGGTACTGCTAGGGGGCAGCACCCAGAGCAAGGGGCCCTGGGGTCCTGGGAGGGACACAGGGGCCAGTGCGAGGGACAAGGTGGATCACCGGCCTGTAGAGGGCACTCCAGATGCTGAACGAACTGATTCCCAGAGTCACCAGCAGGAGGCGCCGCAGGGGTGAGTTCGCTCCTCTATACAAAGTCAGAGAATTTCAGCCCCACCCTCCACGCTGTGGGGTTGAACGTCTCCTGGCAGAAGACCAAGATCCAGACCTGGGAGCTGGGCCAGCAGAACCCCGGGTGCAGGAAGAGCCAAGCACCATGGGGAGTGGGGATGAGTTCATCTACATAGACTGCTGGCATTGTTTGACCGGTCGCAGCGAATGGGACGCTCCCCCACGGAGAGGTCTCGCCACTTCCTGCCTGAGTCCAGGTCGCACTACGGACATGGTCTGACTTCATGTGAAATGTCCCAGTCCCACAATGATCTGTCCTTCCTCCAGCCGCTCATTGTTTTCGCCAGGATGGACAACCTCACCCACTCAGCGCACCGTGCTCTCCAACGCTGCACCGATGTGTGACGGGGGGGCCACGCCCTGACCTGACAGGGCCGCCCCGAGGTTCGTGGCACCTCGGGACTGAGCCAGATCTACACACCGTCTGGTCTTGCATCTGAAGAAGTGAGGTTCTTACCCACGAAAGCTTATGCTCCCAGTACTTCTGTTAGTCTCAAAGGTGCCACAGGACCTTCTGTTGCTTTTTACAGATTCAGACTAACACGGCTACCCCTCTGATACATCAGACGTGGTCACTCTGGCTGGCCCGACGGTGCTCCACAAATGGTGCGCGTTTGCGGACGATTTGGGGACGCTCTGCACGAGGCAAAGGAAACAGCTCATCTCCCCCTGACACCTGGGGTGCCCCGATGCACTTTCCAGCTCCAGAAACCTTCCAATTGGACACGGCATGGAAATGAAGGGGGGAAGGAAAAGAGCATCTCCAGGGGAAATTGCAGCTTGATCTCCAGGGCGCAGGGTGGCTGTGAGAGGAGCCAATCGGAGCAAGAAGGGCGTGTAGTGAGGCCGAGTGGCCCCCCTCAGAGCAGGAGAGTGAGGGACCATTACATGCCTTTTGGAGGGCGGAGCCTAGATTGCCCCACCCCCCTCGCCAGAAATACCAGGGCGTGGCCGTAAGTAGAAAAGGCAGCACAGTTGGCGGGGAGCCTGTGGAGGAGAAGGCCGCTCTGCCGGTTCGGCCGTGTCCCCGAGAGGAACCCTCACCGAGCTGCGCCCCATCCGCAGACGCCGACGAGGACTGGCCCGGAGTGCCTGCTGCCGTCTACCCCGAGGAGCCGGAAGAGGACTGGAAGCTAGAGGGACCGAACCCCGGGGTGGCAGGAAGTAACCCAGGGGCAGCCACGGAGCAGCCGGCTGCAGAGCTCGGCGTGGCTCAGTCGGGGCTGGATCCCCACCGACGCAGGGGCAGCCAATCCTGCCCCTGCCCGGGCCCTGGGCTGGGACGCGGTGGAGTAGGGTGGGCCCGTGTCCCCCTGCCGCCCCACCCGGGTGTGGCTAACTCCTTACTGGGCAGGGAAGTTCAGGCCCTGAGGAAGGAGCTTCCCTCACCAGCTCACCTGTAGACTGTTCGTTTGCTGGCTGCCTGCGCCCCGCCCAGGCTAAAGCCAGCCCGGATAGGTTCTGTTTAAGGGTTGCCTGGCGCGACAGGACCAGCCTGAGTGGTCCCCCTCCGAGCGGCAGAGCGAGGGACCATTTCAGGCGGTCTAATTCAAAGTCAATTGCCTGCTTGGGCTTCTGTAGCACCAGCAGAGGCAGCCGTTCAAAGCTCCTTGGGGAGTCAAGTGAGCCGGAGCTAATGGAACGGGGGAGGTTCGGTCTCTGCAGACGCCTGGCCCGTGTTTCCATTAACCCTCGGCCCCGATGCGGACGCAGCGGGAGAGAGCGAGCTGGCCTCGCGTCGTCTCTGCCGCACGCTGATTTCCCTGCGCCCAGCTTGGGCGGCAAAGCCAGCGGCGTCAATTTCATGTTCCGTGGGTAATTGGTTTCTGCTTTGATTAAGGTTACTGAATGACAGCAGCGTCGCTAGTTCCACCCGAGAGCAGAGCAGAGCTGCATCGCGCCGGGCGCTGCCCAGACACACAGTGACCGAGATCAGGGCCCCATCGCGCCGGGCGCTGCCCAGACACACAGTGACCGAGATCAGGGCCCCGTTGCGCCGGGCGCTGCCCAGATACACAGTGACCGAGATCAGGGCCCCGTCGCGCCGGGCGCTGCCCAGACACACAGTGACCGAGATCAGGGCCCCGTCGCGCCGGGCGCTGCCCAGACACATAGTGACCGAGATCAGGGCCCCGTCGCGCCGGGCGCTGCCCAGACACACAGTGACCGAGATCAGGGCCCCGTCGGGCCGGGCGCTGCCCAGACACACAGTGACCGAGATCAGGGCCCCGTCGGGCCGGGTGCTGCCCAGACACACAGTGACCGAGATCAGGGCCCCGTCGCACCGGGCGCTGCACAGACACACAGTGACTGAGATCAGGGCCCCATCGCGCCGGGCACTGCCCAGACACGCAGTGACCGAGATCAGGGCCCCGTCGGGCCGGGCGCTGCCCAGACACACAATGACCGAGATCAGGGCCCCGTCGCGGCGGGCGCTGCCCAGACACACAGTGACCGAGATCAGGGCCCCGTCGCGCCGGGCGCTGCACAGACACACAGTGACTGAGATCAGGGCCCCGTCGCGTCGGGCGCTGCCCAGACACACAGTGACCGAGATCAGGGCCCCGTCGGGCCGGGCGCTGCCCAGACACACAGTGACTGAGATTGGGGCCCCTTCACACCGGGCGCTGCCCAGACACAGAGTGACCGAGCAGCACCCAGCACCCGGCGCGAGGGGGCCCTGATCTCGGTCACTGTGTGTCAGGGCAGCGACCGGCCCAACGGGGCCCTGATCTTGGTCACTGTGTGTCTGTGATCTCTCCCCAGCTCTGCTGCTGGCCGACTTGGGCAAGTCACCCCGCCGCCCTAGGCCTCGGTTTCCCCATCTATAAAAATACGGATAACGAATGATCGTCGCCTTCTTTATAAAGCGCTTTGAGATCTTCTGATAAAAAGCACCAGGGATTGCTCTTGTTCTCCTGGCCAAAACGTTCTTTTGCCGGGGTCTAGCTTATTTCATTCGGGGCCTGTTATGAGTTATTCCAGCTAAAGAACTCTTTGGCCAGCATAAGCTGCATCTGCACAAGGTGGGCAGGTGCTGATCTCGCTAAACCAGCAACCTCTGCTAGTGCAGACACGTTCTGAGCCAAGGAAGGAAGGTTGTCTAGTGGTTAGAGCAAGGAGACTGGGAAGCAGAACTCCTGGGTTTTATTCCCAGCTCTGGGAGGTGAGGGGAGTCTAGTGATTAGAGAAGTGGGGGGGCCTCAGCAGGGAACATGGTGCTGCAAGGAGCGGGGGGCTGGGCAGGACCGCTCTCCCCATACAATCAGTGCTCACGGAAGCTGATCGGGAAACCGAATTTCTGCTCTGTGATCGTTTTCAAATCTGGGGGAAATTCTTCGTCCTGAAACAGGATGAAAAGCCAAAAACTTGACATTTTCCCCAGCACTGAAATCCTGCAGGTTTTCATTTTGGGAGCATGGAAACGGGATGTTTCCAAAAGGAGACACTCTCCCTGGGAGCCCCAGGGGCAGGGACTGACTGAAACTGACATGATTCTTGTCTGTTTCACAACTGGGCACCAGTGAAATGACCAGACTGGCCCAGCCAGGGAGCCAGTCACCTGAGGGCCTCGCAGCTAATGGCACCCACAAAACTGGGGCCACAGTGGGTACAAAATTGGGAGTGTGGACTGGGAAGCTGGTTTTAAACAGCTAGATTTACTTGGATTTCCTGATGTTTATTCCAGTGTGAGTGTGATAAATGGAGGTGGGGGGTAGCTCCCTTTTGTGGACACCCAGCCAGCCAGTTGGCTATGGAATCCCTCCTGGTGGTTGTTCTCTACTTGCTTTACCTGTAAAGGGTTAACCAGCCCGCAGGTAAAGGGAAGGGAGTGGGCACCTGACCAAAAGAGCCAATGGGAGAGCTAGAACTTTTAAAAACTGGGGAAAAACTTCCCTTTGTCTGTGTGTAGTTGTTCTCTGGGAAAGAGGGGAACGGGGAGCAGTTATGCTGTGAGAAGCTGAAAGCCAGGTATGAAAAACCATCTGATCATACCTAGAGATTGCTTAATACCAGCCTGGAGTGGCCAGTATTAATTTTTAAAATCCTTGCGGGCCCCCACCTTCTGCACTCGAAGTGCCGGAGTGGGGAATCAGCCCACATCCCCAGTGATGCCAGGAGACCAAATGACTTATCTGTGGTTACAGTAGGGAGGGACTGGGAGTCAGGACTCCTGGATTCAATTTCTGGCTCTCCACTGATTTGCTGTGCGACTATGGGTGAGTCAATCGGTCTCACTGTGCCAGTGCCGTAGAATGGGTTTCACACCCCCTTCGTCAAGTGCTTTATGATCCTCAGGCAGCCGCTGCTCCTTGGAGCTGTGTGGTGTTATTACCCCGAGTTTTCCTTTCTCTCCCCGACCCAGTGGCCCCAGGAAGAGCAAAGCAGCAAACTTCAGCGTCGGTCCTTGGAGATTCACCGGCTAATTCACGTTCCTGGCTTCTAATTTCAGAAGAAAACGACCAAGGGCCCTTCAGAGATTTCTCTTGCTAACCCTCACTCTCAGCTTCGCGCAGTGATGCTGGATGCTGGCTTCTGAACAAACCCACCCCTCGGCCTCTGGGTCCTTACGCAACTTTAATACACACAGAGCCAGAGAAATGGTGAACACACAACCCAGGAGTCCCGACTCTCCAGCTCTAACCACTAGACACCACACTCCTCCCTGTGCTGGGGAGAGAATCCGGGTGTCCTGGCTCCCAGCCCCCCCCCGCTCTAACCACTAGATCCCACTCCCTTCAGAGCCGGAGATAGAACCAAGGCTCTCAGCCCCACCTGCTCTAACCATGGGATCTAACTCCCCTCCCAAAGCAAAGGATGGAAAATAGCTAGCAAGCTCGACTGAGTAATCGATGGGTCACCTAAAATGCACCCTTTGTACCCTTGCGCTTTGGTCTCTTCACTTTTTTAAGATGTTCAGACCGACAAGAGTCCCTGCTTCCCCATCACAGACGGTAACTGAGGGTTGGTCTTAGCCTCCCCATTGCCCAGCCCAGCCCAGTTGCACCAGACCCAGGAGCTAACACAAATCACATGAGCCTGGCTTCTGGAAGGCCCGGCCGCCCGGCGCGAGATGTCCCAGGCCTCCTCCGGAGGGGGATAACAGACTGGAGAGAGGCGCTCGGAAATAGAACTGTCAGCTGGTGCCTGGCTCCTTCGATGCGCCGGCTCCCGTCTCAGCCATTGCGTCTGACTAGAAACGAAATAACCGGACGGCTGTTTGATTTTGCCGGTCGGAGATGTGCGGGCTGGGGATGAGAGCAAACCTCAGAGCCCGTCAGGAGCAGGGCACACTGGGGACCCGGGGCAGGAGCCTGCTGGAACAATACACAAATCTAAACCCGGCAGTTAAGACTTTGGAGAGATGCCATTGCCGTAGCAACGGAAATACCAGCCAGATTCTAGCTGTGAAGAGTAAATATTGGTTGTAGTGGCTCACAGGGCCTCAGCTGGGCACCAGATCCCCCCGGGTGCCCATCGTGTAGGGCGGGCGCCATCTCCACCTGGCCTGGCTCTTGGCTTGGCATATGGGGTGGATTAAGTGCTCCGAACAGCAGTCTGAGACATACAAAGAGACAGGAGCTGCTTAGTGGTTCTGGCACTCAGACGCCCCGCAAGTCTCCGAACGCCACCAGGTCGCAGTTCCCAGTCCAGAGAACAAGGGTCAGGATCCCTTTGTCTGTATGGACTATAAACTCCTTCAGACAGAGGCTGTGTGTCTGTATAGTACCCGGCCCGACGGGGCCTTGATCTCGGTCGCTGTGTGTCTGGGCAGCGCCCGGTATGATGGGCCCTGGTCTCAGTCACTGTGTGTCTGTGCAGAGCCCGGCCCGACGGGGCCCTGATCTCGGTCACTGTGTGTCTGGGCAGCGCCCGAGCCGACGGGCCCCTGATCTCGGTCACTGTGTGTCTGGGCAGCGCCCGAGCCGACGGGCCCCTGATCTCGGTCACTGTGTGTCTGGGCAGCGCCCGGCCCGACGGGGCCCTGATCTTGGTCACTGTGTGTCTGTGCAGCGCCCGGCCCGACGGGGCCCTGATCTCGATCACTATGTGTCTGGGCAGCGCCTGGCACGATGGGGCCCTGATCTCAGTCGCTGTGTGTTTCGGCAGCGCCCGGTATGACGGGCCCTGATCTCGATCACTATGTGTCTGGGCAGTGCCTGGCACGACGGGGCCCCGATATTGGTTACTGTGTGGGCGGCGCCCGGCGCAACGGGGCCCTGATCTCGATCACTGTGTGTCTGGGCAGCGCCCGGCGCGATGGGGCCTCGATCTCGATCACTGTGTGTCTGGGCAGCACCTGGCGCGACGGGGCCCTGATCTCGGTCACTGTGTGTCTGGGCAGCGCCCGGTATGACGGGCCCTGATCTCGGTCACTGTGTGTCTGGGCAGACTCCGCACAGTGGGGTTCTATGTGGTCTGTCAGTCCTGCCATGCTGGAGATGCTGATGTTCGGCTAGACAGGAACAAGCAGAGACACAGCACAATATGGGGCTAACGGCTTTCTTCGCACTCTGAATTTCCTCTGAGAGGGAGCAGAGGTGGAATAGGCTCTGGGGTCTCCCGCTCGTCCCTGCTGTGAGGGTTCCCTCCAGGGAGCAGAGCCTGGCGGGCGGCTGCCTACCTGTGCAATTCATTGAAGCCAAATTGGGGGGAATTATCCCCAGCAGCTGCAATTACACTGGCCAGCAGCAGGAAATCGTTGCCTGCTCCCCTCTCGGCTCCAGCAAATTGCCTGTGATTAACCCAGGATTGATCAACTCCCTGTTGCTAGCCGCGGCAGGTATAGGACAAAAGGGCCATTCTGGATCCGGGGAGGGGGAGGGGCAGGGTTTAATCCTGGGAGCAACTGGCCGGGGTGGCACAGGTACAAGGGGCCCAACAGCACGGGATGGGGAGCAGCAGGGCAGGTCCTGAGCAGCCACCGAGCCCCTGAAGAATCTCTGTGATGCTCAGCGGTATCTGCTTCCAAACCAGCCTCCCCACTGCTCCCATCACCTCACCTCCATCAACGCCTGCCGCCAGAACCCTTCAACCCCAAACCCAACCTCCATCCCCTGCCACCAGAACCCCTCAACCCCACATCCAACCTCCATCCCCTGCCACCAGAACCCCTCAACCCCACATCCAACCTCCATCCCCTGCCACCAGAACCCCTCAACCCCACATCCAACCTCCATCCCCTGCCACCAGAACCCCTTAACCCCACACCCAACCTCCATCCCCTGCCACCAGAACCCCTCAACCCCACATCCAACCTCCATCCCCTGCCACCAGAACCCCTTAACCCCACACCCAACCTCCATCCCCTGCCACCAGAACCCCTTAACCCCACACCCAACCTCCATCCCCTGCCACCAGAACCCCTCAACCCCACACCCAACCTCCATCTCCTGCCACCAGAACCCCTTAACCCCACACCCAACCTCCATCTCCTGCCACCAGAACCCCTTAACCCCACACCCAACCTCCATCCCCTGCCACCAGAACTCCTAAACTCCATCCCCTGCCACCAGAACCCCTAAACTCCACCCCATCCCCATCCCCTGCCACCAGAATCCCTCAACCCCACACCCAACCTCCATCCCCTGCCACCAGAACCCCTCAACCCCACATCCAACCTCCATCCCCTGCCACCAGAACCCCTCAACCCCACATCCAACCTCCATCCCCTGCCACCAGAACCCCTTAACCCCACACCCAACCTCCATCCCCTGCCACCAGAACCCCTTAACCCCACACCCAACCTCCATCCCCTGCCACCAGAACCCCTCAACCCCACACCCAACCTCCATCTCCTGCCACCAGAACCCCTTAACCCCACACCCAACCTCCATCTCCTGCCACCAGAACCCCTTAACCCCACACCCAACCTCCATCCCCTGCCACCAGAACTCCTAAACTCCATCCCCTGCCACCAGAACCCCTAAACTCCACCCCATCCCCATCCCCTGCCACCAGAATCCCTCAACCCCACACCCAACCTCCATCCCCTGCCACCAGAACCCCTCAACCCCACATCCAACCTCCATCCCCTGCCACCAGAACCCCTCAACCCCACATCCAACCTCCATCCCCTGCCACCAGAATCCCTCAACCCCACACCCAACCCCCATCCCCTGCCACCAGAACCCCTCAACTCCACCCCAACCCCCATCCCCTGCCACCAGAACCCCTCAACCCCACACCCAACCAGCATCCCCTGCCACCAGAATCCCTCAACCCCACACCCAACCCCCATCCCCTGCCACCAGAACCCCTCAACCCCACACCAAATCCCCGTCCCCGGGTACTAGAACCCCTCAACTCCACCCCAGCCCCTATCCCCTGCTACTAGAACCCCTCAACCCCACACCCAACCTCCATCCTCTGCTGCCAGAACCCCTCAACCTGACACCAAACTCCTGTCCCCTGCCACCAGAACCCCTAAACTCCATCCCAACCCCCCGCCCCTTCCACCAGAACCCCTCAACACCACCCCTGCTACCAGAACCCCTCAACCTGACACCCAACCCTCATCCCCTGCCACCAGAACCCCTCAACCCCACCCCCAGCCCCCACCACCTGAACTCCACCCCCATCCCCCCATCCCCTGCCCCCAGAACCCTTCAACTCCACCCCAACCCCCCAGTCTCTCCTACCAGAGCCCCTCAACCCAACCCCCATCCCTTGCTACCAGAACCATTCAACTGACCCCAGCTGCCCGCCTCCAGCCCCACCCTGGCTTCCACCAGGCCCTGAGCCCACCACACTCCCATCCCTCCCCCTCCCTCTATCCATCTCCCCACACATCCATCCATCCCCTTCCCCTCCCATCCATCCCTCCTGCTCCCTCCCTCTATGCCTCCCCCTCCCTCTTCCATCCCATAACCGCTGTGTGTGTGTGTGTGTGTGTAAGCACTCTGTCTGTGTGTGTGTGTGTATAACACTGTGTGGGTGTCTATGTGTGTGTGTAACCACTCTGTCTATATAAACACTGTGTCAGTGTTTCTCTCTCTGTGTGTAACCACTCTGCATGTGTGTGTGTGTAACCACTCTGTGCATGTGTCTGTGTGTGTAACCACTCTGCGTCCGTGTGTGTGTGTGTCTCTGTGTGCGTAACCACTCTGCGTCCGTGTGTGTGTGTGTGTGTGTAACCGCTCTGCATCCGTGTGTGTGTGTGTGTGTGTGTGTGTAACCGCTCTGCATCCGTGTGTGTGTGTGTGTGTGTGTAACCGCTCTGCATCCGTGTGTGTGTGTGTAACCGCTCTGCAGGTTTTTGCACATATGTGGCCGGTGGTTGCTTGGGGGGGGGACACTGGGCCCAGCGCAGGCCACAGCTGTAACTAGGCATTTTAGCGCCCAGGGCGAGGCGGGATATGCCCCACCACCACCACAGGTGATGCGGGGGAGAAGGGTCATGCCCCCCCCCCCCAGACTTTTTAGTTGTGCCCCCCCCCCAACCCAGGGAGGCTGGGTGAGCTGCTGAAGTCAGTCAGGGGCTGGAGGTTGGTGCTCCCTTCCCGAGCCCTGACATGTGGGATTGGTCCCACCAAGCCTTCCCCAAACCCACCCCCCTGTGGCTTTGCACCCTGGGTGGCTGCCCCAGGGCAGGGACTGGCTGGCTCAGGGGGCAGGCAATGGGACCTGGGGCCTTTCCCCGCTGGGGACGCCAGCTCCCATCTGGCCCCTGGGCAGGGATTGGCTGGCTCACGGGGCAGGCAATGGGACTGGGACCTTTCCCCTCCAGCGGGCACCAGCTCCCATCCGCCCCCTGACTCTGGGGGGAATTTCTCCCCTCCAAGGAGCTGACCCCGTCTCTCCCCCACCCCAAACACTCCCGTGAGGGCAGCCAGGACACAGAGGCCTCTCCCAGCCCCTCCCACCATACCCCATTTCCCCACCCTAGTCTCCCTTCCTCGACCCCAGGGGCAGGGGGGAGCAGAGCGGGTTACCTGGGAGATGCAGGCCCAGGAGCTGGGAGTGGGACAGGCAAGGTGGGTCAGTGCCCTGCGGGGAGGGGCACGGGGGAGCCAGGGCTGCTCTTGGGGAGCTGTCCGGGGTGCTGAGGGAGGGGGTGGAAGCAGGGCGGGGGCGACCAGGTCCAGCTAGCCCATCCCCAGGCCGTCCCAGGACAGGGCTGTCCCCTACTGAGAACCCCAGGCCAGGCACGGTCCCATCTGCCATCCCCTCTCCTGCCCCACCCAGGTTTCACCCCGATGAACCCATGGATCAGCTACAGGCGAAGGGCTGATGGAGGCCCTCCAGCCGCACACAGCCGGGCACCCCCTGGCTGGCCGGACTGGGGAACTGGGGGAACCCTTATTGTAGTGGTCGGGGGGGGGGGGCTCTGTAGCCAGGAGGTGCCATGTTACAGCTGGCATGTGCCGTGTGGCCGTTATATTCTGGGAATAGAACCCATGAAGCCCTTAGGAACGTTTAAATAGGGTCTCAGCAGAGCTGGGTGGTGGGGAGCCCAGGGCTGGGCTGGATGGGGGCTGCGGGTTGGGAGTGAGGGGCACCGGCAGAGCTGGGGGGCACCCCAGGGCCGGGCTAGCAGGGGGCTGCGGGTCAGGAGTGAGGGGCACTGGCAGAGCTGGGGGAGCCCGGGGCTGGGCTGGCAGGGGGGCTGCGGGTCGGGAGTGAGGGGCACCGGCAGAGCTGGGGGGAGCCCAGGGCCGGGCTAGCAGGGGGCTGGGGGGCCAGGAGTGAGGGGCACCGGCAGAGCTGGGGGGAGCCCAGGGCTGGGCTGGCAGGGGGCTGGGGGGCCAGGAGTGAGGGGCACCGGCAGAGCTGGGGGGAGCCCAGGGCTAGGATACCCAGGGGCTGCGGTTGAGGACTGAGGTGACCAAACAAGCAGACTGTAAATCAGACACTGGGTTGTGTGCACACGCCCGTGCATGTGCGTGTGCAGGCGTGTGCAGGCATGTGGGTGTATGTACCGTGTTCCCGATCTCTCACCGTCCAGCCGCCCCGGCTCTGCTATCGCTCTGTGAATGGAGCCCGGCTCCTGCCAGTCACCCCCCGCCCCGGCCCCACAGCAAAGCTGGGAGCGTAATTACTGCGTCTCCCCGCTGCCCCCAGCGTGCCCAGGGGAGCAGAGAATTCTGATCAGGGGGCTGGTGGCAGGTTCTGGGACCGGGGTGGTGGACGTCGGGAGGTGGGGGCAGGTGGGTCGGGGTGTAAGGGACTCAGAGCTGGATGTTGGGAGCCAGAAGGGGGGTGGTGGGGGCTGAGTGATGAGACTCGGGGGCTGGTTTCTCAGGGCCCAGCAGGGAGCCGTGGGATTTGTCTCCGTCTCTTCAGGGGACGGACAATGGCTGCGAAATTAGCACCGTTTATCGCAATAAAAGACATTGAATCGACCAGGCATTTTCTGCTGTCTCCACTCGGTAACAAAGGCCCTGAATTGTTCGGGGGGAGGGGGGGAGGGTGTTTGATGGCGGCAGAAATCTGATGAAAGAGTTGAAACTAATTTGTTGTAGCTGGAAGTGAGGGGCACTGGCAGAGCTGGGGGGAGCCCGGGGCTGGGCTGGCAGGGGGCTGCGGGTCGGGAGTGAGGGGCACAGGCAGAGCTGCGGGGGTGGGGGAGCCCGGGGCTGGGCTGGCAGGGGGCTGCGGGTCGGGAGTGAGGGGCACCGGCAGAGCTGGGGGGGGGGCCAGGGCTAGGCTGGCAGGGGGCTGTGGGTCAGGAGTGAGGGGCACTGGCAGAGCTGGGGGGAGCCCAGGGCTGGGGTAGCAGGGGCTGCGGGTCAGGAGTGAGGGGCACCGGCAGAGCTGGGGGGAGCCCGGGGCTGGGCTGGCAGGGGGCCGCGGGTCGGGAGTGAGGGGCACCAGCAGAGCTGTGGGGGGAGCCCAGGGCTGGGCTGGCAGGGGGCTGCGGGTCGGGAGTGAGGGGCACCGGCAGAGCTGAGGGGGGAGCCCAGGGCTGGGCTGGCAGGGGGCCGCGGGTCGGGAGTGAGGGGCACCAGCAGAGCTGTTGGGGAGCCCGGGGCTGGGGTAGCAGGGGGCTGTGAGTCGGGAGTGAGGGGCACAGGCAGAGCTGGGGGGGAGCCCGGGGCTGGGCTGGCAGGGGGCTGCGGGTCGGGAGTGAGGGGCACCGGCAGAGCTGGGGGGAGCCCAGGGCTGGGCTAGCAGGGGGCTGTGGGTCGGGAGTGAGGGGCACCGGCAGAGCTGGGGGGAGCCCGGGGCTGGGGTAGCAGGGGGCTGCGGGTCGGGAGTGAGGGGCACCGGCAGAGCTGGGGGGAGCCCAGGGCTGGGCTGGCAGGGGGCTGCGGGTCGGGAGTGAGGGGCACCGGCAGAGCTGGGGGGGGCAGGGCTAGGCTGGCAGGGGGCTGCGGGTCGGGAGTGAGGGGCACCGGCAGAGCTGGGGGGGGGGCAGGGCTAGGCTGGCAGGGGGCTGCGAGTCGGGAGTGAGGGGCACCGGCACAGCTCTGTACATGTGGTTGTGATGTGGGAAATAGCCCAGTCCCTCCCCCACCACCCAAGAGGAGCCGGGACAAACACCTGCCCGGAGTCGAGGACATTTAAGGCTCTAACCTGGGAAGCATCTGCAGCAGCGGAGCCAACCCAGGGCTGCCCCGGGATCAAGGGCTGCCCAGCACCGGAGCCGGGATTGACAAACGAGCCTGCGCGGCAGAGAGGCAGCAATGGGGGGCTCCAACGCCCCCCACACTGACCCCCTTCCCCCGGCCCCCACCGCCCCAACCCCCTCCGCCCCTGGTGGGAGTCACTGACTCAGGCAGGGTCAGATTAACCTTTGGTTGGCCTGGCACCAAACACGTTTGTGGGCCCCCCCACTAGACCTCTATGGCCAGCACCCCCCGACCCAGTGACTGCCCAGCTCCCCACCGCCCAGCACCCCAAAGCCCACAAACCTCCCCCCCAAGCCCCTCTCCCACGCCCTGCCCCCGGCTGCACGGACCTTATAAACGAAGCCACTAGGTTGTTTCCCCCACACTCGTTGTACTGAATGACTCCCCCCTAACAGACATCAGGCACCACAGAGCCTGGTGCTGCCCCAGGGCTAGTTCTCCTCCAGACCTGCTGGTCTCTGCTCTGGGCATTTCAACGCCGGGGCAAGGAGCTCCCAGTTCTCCCCTGGCCCCCTCCTGCTCCCCGGGCCCCCGCTGCCTCCTTGCAGCTCTCAGCAGCCTGATGAAGAGCATCTCCAGGAGCTGCAAGTGCTTTGGAGAGCGCGGGGCGGGGGCGGATCTGTCCCCAGCAAGGAGCGGGCATCAGGCAGCTGGGAAACCGAGCAGGCGAGGAAGGAGAAAAGCTGAACCCAGCCCCGACCCTGGGGATGACAACCCTGCTCATGCTGCGGAGAGGTTTGTGGGACGTGTCTTCGGACCCACTGAGGTGAGGTGGGTCCCGGTGCCCTGACCTCAGTTGTTCCCTCACTGGGTCCAGCCGAGCTCTGCCCACGTCAGGGCCTGCCAAGGGGCTGGGGCATTTGCCCTGGGGGAATCAGACCCCAACAACAGGGCTATCAAGGCCCAGCTGAACCCGTCTAGGCCGAGTGATGGGGAAAGTTGTGACAAAGTTGGGGATTTTTGTAGTGTTTTACATGAATAGTGTGTGCGCGCCTCAGTTTCCCCATGTGCTGCATGTTTAACGAGGTGGTGGGAGAGGGTTTGTGGTTGCAGAGGACCAGGTGCGACCTCGCCTAGCAGCAACGACCTGGAGATGGGGGACCCTAACAGCTGGTGACCTGGAGACTAAGAGGCCCACCCCAGGTTGGCCGTCAGCTGGTTCTGGCCAGTGGGAGGACAATGGGCTGAAGTGAGAGGACCCCGATGACCTGACCAACCAGTTCCAGCCAGAGGGGAACAAAGGACGGAGGCGAGAGGGCCCCAGCAACCTGTTTACGAAGGAAGACAAAGGACAGGGGAGGAGCTATTGGGGCCGGTGATATCGGATGCCCAGCTGGAAAGCGCAGGGTCTCTGGACTGGAGAGAGGGAGCAGGCAGAGCCCACCTGGATGCAGGAGAGACTTAGATGTGATGTGCTGTGCTGAGGGAGGCCAGGCCTGAGGCCCTGAGAGTTTCCTGTGCTGGGTTCAGATGCTCAATAACCCCTCCTGTGTTACGCTGGCTGAGAGTCGCTCCGGGCTAGCGAACAGGGTGGCATTATTCCCTCTGGGCGTGGAGGCTAACGGATAGTCTCAAAATGTGATTGTAAATGAGGAATCACCCCAAAGCGGGCGTGTTGCCTGCGGGGTCCCCCAGGGATCGGTTGTTAGCCCTGCTCTAGTTCACATTTTTATCAATGACCTGGAAAAAACCCCAAATCCTCCCGGATAAAGTTTGCAGCTGACACAAAAACTGGGGAGTGATAAATACCGAAGGGCACAGGTCAGTGATTCAGAGAGGTCGGCGTCACTTGGTGTGACAAAGTGGGGGGCTTTCTTGTTTTCTGTGGAGTTTTCAATCGTTTGCATGCGGAGGGAGTGGGACTCAGTTTCCCTGGGTGTACCCCCCCATGGACCACACGGGGCCAAGAGTGGGCACGATCTGTGAGTCTGTGACAACGTGGTGTCAGCAGTGGGATTGGTCGTGGATGCATTGGCTGCGGGCGCAGGCGCTTTGCAGTGAGTGGCTGCCAGAGATAGAACGAGGGTATTGAACGGAACCAGCCTGGAAATGGCTTAAAACCAGTTCCATAAGAGCGACCTGGCACGGACACTTGGTAAACGGGGGGCAAGCGAACACTCGGTGTTTCCGTACGGCTGCATGTTAAGGTCTACCCGTAGGAACAAAGCAGGTTGGGGGCTCTATCCTGGGAAGCGGGGACTCCGAAAATGGTGGCAAATCAGCTGAACGTGAGCCCCCAGTTTGACGCTGTGGCCAACAGCACTAATGCGATCCGTTGCCTGGGGTGCATAGACAGGGAGATCTGGAGTAGGAGCCGAGAGGTGATTTTACTCTGTATCTGGCCCTGGTGCGACCGCTGCTGGGATCCTGTGTCCAGCCCTGGTGCCCACCATTCAAGAGGGATGTTGGTAAATTGCAGAGGGGTCAGAGAGGAGCTGATCAATGGCTTAGAAACCAGCCTTGTCGCGAGAGACTCAAAGGGCTGAACACAGAGATGGGGAAGGGCTGACTTGATCCCAGTCTGTAAGTACCGCCCCGGAGCGCACCTATTTCATAAAGGGCTCTGCAATCGAGCAGCGACGGGTCTAACACGAGCCCACGGCGGGGAGCTGAAGCTGGACGAATTCAGACTGGAAATAAGGCGTCACTTTTGAAGCGTGAGCGTCACTAACCATCGGAACAACTTCCCACGGGTGGGGCGGGGATTCTCCAGCACTGGCAATTTTTCACTCCAGACGGGATGTTTTTCGAACAGCTCTGCCCTAGTGTAGCGGGGTGGTCCCCCGCTCCCTGGTCTGGCAAGGGTCACGGCCAGCCCTGGGAGAGGGCTGGGGCTAGGCTGATGGGGGAAGCAGCCACAGCTGGGCCACGCCCCAATCCGCCCTCAGCTGGCCCTGATAAAAGAGCTATGAGCCAGGAGCTAGGCACTCTCCCTCCAGCTTCAGAGGGAGAAAGACCCGGCTGCCTGGGAGCTGAGGGTGCAGGCAACAGAGCGGGGCTGGGGAAAGGCGAGAGGAGCTGGGGAGCTCCTGCCTGGCAACTCCCCGGGCTGCGGGCCCCATGCAAGGCCAAACCAGGTACTCGGGTTGCAGAGGCTGCAGCCCAGGGGTTAGGCAAAGGCAACCCCCACTTTGCTGATGATGAGTGGTTTTCTGCCCCAGTGAGCGGGGGCTAGATGGAGACTGGCAGTAACCATAGACTGAAGCGAGGTGGGGATAGAGGGTTGGGGGTTCCCCCGGGAGGGGAGACCCAGATCTGTGCGGGTACTGCCAGGGGGCAGCACCCCAAGATAAAGGGGTCCGGGAGGGACATGGGGCCAGCGGCAGGCGAGACCCCGGCTGCAGAGGGCGCTCCAAAGGCTGGATTCCCTGGACGACCAGCAGGAGGCGCCGCGCCAGTGAGTCGTCGCCTCGCCACACCTAGGAATGACTTTGGAACAGGTCTCTGTCTAGGTTCTCCAGGAGGGCAGACAGGATGATCACAATGGGCCCTTTGGGACTTGGATTCTGGGACTCAGTTCGTTGCAGAGACAGACACAGTGTCCAGAACAGTGGCCTGGGGAATTAGAGACACGCTGGGATCTCTGCGGGGAACGGAGCTCGCTCAGGGACGAGCCATGCGGTTCATTTCACTGGACGGCGAGCGCTGAGAAGAAGCGAGGTGATTGTCAAAACCGGCGCGTCGCAGGGCCTCACACGTTGCAGTGGGGCACTCGCACGATGTGTGATTTTTCTATTAGTGATGCAGAGCCAACCCAGTCTGCTCGTTTGCACGGTTGACGTTGGCTACACGGCACTTGTGTCTCTCCAACTCCCCCGTGCAGTGGAAATAATTGAATTCACACCTTCAAGGAGAATCCAAACCTGCTGTGAGCTGGGCCAGAACGAACGGCCCTCGGAGTGACGTGCAAAGGTTTTGCTAAAGGCGTGAAAAAACTTGTCTGATTCCAGAAGAGATGGAAGTCTGTGCTGCCAAGGGGCGCTGTGCTCCAAGGCGCGATCTTCCTTTTGAGACCGTGCAGACCCCAGTGCAGCGCTGGGGGGTGCTGGGAGTGGCTGAGTAGGGGCCCTCTCCTATCAGACTCAATGCTGACCTGAAAGTCCCAGTGTGATGCTAAGGGGCATTGTGTTGCAGAGGGCAGGGTGGGGTCTCAGTAGGGGGCGCTCTCGTCTCTGAGACAGTGCAGACCCCAATGCTTCAGCCAGCAGGGGGCTCTGTGTTGCAGGCGATGCTATCTTCCTGGGGCGTTGTAAGATTTATTCCCATCTCTTCTTGGTACAATCTGCCCCGTTATTCTCCTTTGCAAAGCCCTGGGCTACAGAGATGGGTTTTCTTCTGGTTTCTCTTGCTCACCTGGGCTGGATTTAGGAATGAGCTAAGTGAGAAGCTGGGATCAGACTGTGCCCGGCACTTTGAGCGGCTGGAAACCCGGGATCTAAACTGGGGTAACTTGAGCTCAAGTCCTATTGTCATTAAACCCAGGTGCTGATGGGATGGAGGGTAGCACAGGCAGCCACTGTGACTTTTAAAATAAGCTTGACTTAAAGCAGCGACTTGAGCCGCACTCTAAAAGCCATTCAGATCCATTCATAGAATATCAGGGTTGGAAGAGACCTCAGGAGGTTCTAGTCCAACCCCCTGCTCTAAGCAGGACCAATCCTCAACGAAATCATCCCAGCCAGGGCTTTGTCAAGCCGGGCCTTAAAAACCTCCAAGGAAGGAGATTCCACCACCTCCCTAGGGAACCCATTCCAAGTGTTTCACCACCCTCCTAGTGAAATAGTGTTTCCTAATATCCAACCTAAACCGCCCCCACTGCAACGTGAGACCATTACTCCTTGTTCTGTCATCTGCTACCACTGAGAACAGTCTAGATCCATCCTCTTTGGAACCCCCCTTCAGGTAATTGAAGGCTGCTATCAAATCCCCCCTCACTCTTCTGCAGACTAAATAATCCCAGTTCCCTCAGCCTCTCCTCATAAGTCATGTGCTCCAGACCCCTAATCATTTTTGTTGCCCTCCGCTGGACTCTTTCCAATTTTTCCACATCCTTCTTGTAGTGTGGGGCCCAAAACTGGACACAGTACTCCAGATGAGGCCTCACCAATGCCGAATAGAGGGGAACGATCACGTCCCTCGAGCTGCTGTTCGATTCGGTTGGTCCTGGAACACCGTCAATCCGCAGCTCGGAGTTAGCAGAAGTCCCAGCATGCAATGCTGCAAAACTTTTTCAAGAGGCACATGCTGTAGTCGCAATTCCCCCCCCCCCCCCCCCCATGGCTCTTTTAGCAAAATCCTTTCAAGATGGCATTAAAAATGCCTTCGGTAATGATGGCGAAGGGCCCTTGGAGGATGAACGGTGATTGAAATTGCACTTCATCCAGCCCGGCGAAGGGCCCTGGTGCTGCGGCGGCTGCGATGGGTTGATTATCGTGAGACAGACAGGCAGGTTTAAATGTTAATTGCTGCGCTCAGCGAGCTGGGTGGGGGGGGCGGGCGAAAAGCAGAGAAGCCGCTCGAGGTGACACGTTGGTCGTTCAATGGGAAATGAGGTATAATTGCACCACTCCGGCGCTCGCTAGTCACAGCTGAGCTGTCCCGGGCCCGTCTTCGGCTCACCGTGCTGCTTATTCCAACTGGGGTAGCGCGGAGAGACGCCACGTTGAGATGTGGGTCCCGTCGTGCTCCAGACCCATGGCGCGAGGCAGCTACCACAGAGCTACCGCCAACATGAACACAAAAGAAGGGGTACCGCTGGGGCCTGGGGAGCAGAAGGGGAGGGCCTTGTCTGCTGTAAATTCCAGCCTCCGTAGCTGAGACGGGTGCAGTGACCACAAGTTCATATTCCCCTTCCACACACGCCACCCTCTACCTGCCTTAAGGGTGAGCCATGGGGAGGAAGGGGCAAGAGAGGAGCAGGTGGGGGTGTGGCCTTGGGGGAAGGGGCGGAGTGAGAGCAACGCCTCAGGGGAAGGGGCGGGGCTTTAGGGGAAGGGGCGGGGCAGGGTGGGGCCTCGGGGAAGAGGAGCAGCAAGGGTGGAACCTAGGGGGGAAGGGGCAGAACAGGGGGCAGGGTCACGGGTTGCGCGCTGGTGACCTCTCCCACTTCTAGGGAGCATCTGGCTCTCCGGCATGGTGACGCCCCATAGATATGTGGGAATGAGGAACAGAGTGAAATATGTCACAGCTAATCACAAGCAGCCCCTCGCTAGCAGTGTGGCCAAGTGGTTAGGGGCCTAGCTGGACACTCAGGAAGGGCAGGCTCAAACCTCGGTTCTGCTATAGCTGCACTGTGTGACGTTGGCCTGTCTGTACCTCAGTTTCCCAGCTGTGCACTAGGGACCATCGTTCTGCCCTCCCTCCCAGGGGGTGTAATAAATGTTCACTTTCGCTGTTATTTATGGACTGAGCTCTGGGAACTCATGATTGAGTCATTGATGGTTAGAAAATTCATGACCACGTAACCGGCAGGCTGTTGAATTTCGCAGAGATTGCAGGGAATGGATTTTACAACTAAATGGAGCCAGTCTCAAGGACAGGAGGACGGTTACAAGTAAGGTCCTTGAAATGGACTCGATTTCGTGGGAAGGGTCCGTCTGTCCTTGAAATTGACTAGCTACGACAGCGATTATTTTTTTGAATTAAAGACTTTGTCCTGGACGTTTTCCTTTAAAAAGCAAAATATTGAAGCGGTCGCATCGCTCGGGGGCCTTTTCACGCTTTCGTGAAACGGTGAGTTACACAGGGCCCCACCTGGGGAGTGGGTGGCATCCACCCCCTGAGAGAGCAGGATATTGGCTAATCACAGGCTACATCTGCAGTTAAAACACTACAGCTGCGCCACTGTGGCACATCATTCACCGCGGTTAGTCCACCTCCCCGAGAGGCGCTAGCTGGGTCGGTGGTGCTGTCTACTCCAGGAGCTAGGTCGGCATAATTACATTCCTCGGGGGGGCGGGGGTGTGAAAAATCTGCTGGGTCGACTGAACTTTTTGAGCTGGCCTGAGTGAAAATCGGACTTCTGGTTTTCGCCAGAATCTATTGGGTGCCGCCTCTCGATGACAAGAACGTCCCCTGACGTTTTAGAATCGATCGGCTGCAGCCCGTCAAGCCCCAGTAAAAGCCCCATCTTGTTAGTATCTTCCCCTGTCAGAAAGCTGATGTCAGTGCCCCTTTTGAATTTCCTCCCCCAGAGAAGCCCTTGTGTTTGAGGACAACTGTTAAACCCTAAGCCATGAGTTATAGCATCATAGGGCTGGAAGGGACCTCGAGAGGTCATCTAGTCCAGTCCCCTGCACTCATGGCAGGACTAAGTATTATCTAGACCATCCCTGACAGGTGTTTGTCCAACCTGCTCTTAAAAATCCCCAGTGACGGAGATTCCACAACCTCCCCAGGCAATTTATTCCAGTGCTTAACCACCCTGACAGGAAGTTTTTCCTAATGTCCAACCTAAACCGCCCTTGCTGCAAATAAGCTCATTGCTTCTTGTCCTGTCCTCCGAGGTTAAGAAGGACAATTTTTCTCCCTCCTCCTTGTAACAACCTTTTATGTACTTGAAAACGGTTATTATGTCCCCTCTCAGTCTTCTCTTTTCCAGACTAAACAAACCCATTTTTTTCAATCTTCCTTCATAGGTCATGTTTTCTAGACCTTTAATAAATTTTGTCACTCTTCTCTGGACTTTCTCCAATTTGTCTATATCCTTCCTGAAATGTGGCGCCCAGAACTGGACACAATACTCCAGTTGAGGCCTAATCAGCGCGGAGTAGAGCGAAAGAATTACTTCTTGTGTCTTCCTTACAGCACTCCCGCTAATACATCCCAGAATCATGTTCGCTTTTTTTGCAACAGTGTTACACTGTTGATTCATATTAGCTTGTGGTCCACTATGACCTCCAGATCATGGCGTACGCCCAGAGAAGTTAGAAAAAAACATGCAATGCTCTTGCTGGAAAGTTGCAACATAACACGACTTTATTTCCTAAAACCCAGAACCCTGACAATCAGGAACCAAAACCAGAGGAGACAAAGCAGGCTGCTCCCTGATGAAGCGAGGCCGAACTCACCCCACCTAACTCTAAGCTGGCTCTCTGCATTCTGCATCAGATTGCACGCTGCCCTACAGACTCCTTTAGCCTGCCAGCAGGACCAGGAACCACCTGAGAATTTAAAATGATAGCTTGAAATTTTATCACATGTATTCATCACACAATGGGAATGCAAAACTAACTTTGATCCTGCCGATCTATCAGCATTTGTCCTGAAAAAAGACTTTGGTTTTTTGTTCACCTGGTCGGTTATGGCTGATAAGGTCTGTAATCCACACAATTAGACTCAGTCAGCGTCTCGAAAATTATCTCTTTATTTTTTATTTGGGGGAGGGGGGAAGCCTGCCCCCTTGTTGATATACTGCTTGCCTCCTGGGCGCTGAGCATTTGAAAGTCTGGCCTGCAGCTCTTTGGAAAACTTTTTGTCCCCGTGTGACTAAGAAGACCATTCAAAATTGACAATGCAAACCACACCCCTCCAACCTGAAAAATGAAAAATAATGTTGACAGGGTCATTTTTTTGGTCTGCTTATTTTTGTGGGGCTGGGAAGTTGAAAAATCTAAAGGGAAAAATCAAGAACTAGAGTTTTTTGTTTTTTTTTTAAATGGGGAAAATCAGGAACCTTCTGGTGTGGCCAATTCTCGGTTGGGTGTATTTCTGGGCGTATTTGGGCATATTTCGGAAAGTCTCAGCTCCGGGAGGAGGGGGATTCTGAGAATCTCAGCTCGAGGAACATAAAGGAAAGTTGTTCTGGGGACGGGTGAGTTCAGACTCAGTAGCAGGGTGGAGAAGAACTCATGATTTTTATTTATTTCTGTATTTATTCAATCCGATTTTTGATTTAAATAGGATTCGTTTAATATAAATTCAAGACATGTTTCTTTTAAAAAATAAACCCGTCTGAATGTAAATTTGAAATGATGACACTTGCTAAGGCTTACCTGATGATCACTAAAAGAATTCTAGGCAAGCCGGACGGGTTTGCTGATGACGTTTTGCAGAAAGTCAAGCCAGTGACCTGGGGGAAGTCGCTGGCTAAGCACCCGTAGCCAGAGGTTGTGGAAGGCTCCGCGTCTGCCAGCAGTCGCAGGTGCAGAGAGAATGTGTTTCTCATTCCAGTGTATTCAGCTAGTTCAGTTCAATGACTCGCTCTGTCCAAGTGAAGAAGCTGGTTGGGAGCAGAGCACGTAGGAAAGCTTGTTTTTCTCTTCCGATTTGTAACCCTTCTGCCAGGTGGAGTCGACAGCAACAAGATCTAACCGCTCCTCTTAACAGCCCAACACAGACTTGTCTTGAGCCCCCATCCAGTAATCTGGGAAAATTACACACCACGCCGGGGCAACACTTCCCCTAGGGTGACCAGACAGCAAGTGTGAAAAATCAGGACAGGGAGTAGGGGTAATAGGAGCCTATATAAGAAAAAGACCCAAAAATCAGGACTGTCCCTATAAAATTGGGACATCTGGTCACCCTAACTTCCCCTCTCGCAAGCACCGAGTCTAGGTAGGAAAAGACTTTGACTAAAAAGGGGGAAGGAACCTGGCATTCATTTGGGGAAATGCCACAAGCAGGATTCTCAAGCATATGCCCGTGAGCAAAGCACCTACCCCAGAGCATGTTGGGTCGTGTGTCCTTTGCCTCAGTTTCTCACCTCGTGGTGTGAGAGGCTGACAAACAAATGTCCCTGTAACACCTCACTCCCCTTTCCCTCCACCGCGCTCCACTCCCAGCGGTTGTGACCTGCCGGCATCGAGAAAAGCTGTTTGATTCAAATCTTGCTTAGTCTGAAAGTTTAGGATTTAGAATGTGTGTTTGCTTTCTATTTTCTTAGGTAACTATCTCTGACCTTTATGCCTACCAATTATAAGCACTTAAAATCTCTCTTTCTGTCGTTAATAAACTTTTTTTAATGTTTTATTCTTACCAGTGAGTTTGTCTAAAGTGGTTGGGGAATCTGCGCTCAGATTACAAAAGCAGGTGCGTGGCCGCTATCCTTTCACGAAGTGGCAAACTAATTAATGAGCTTGTGTTGTTCAAGAGATGGTCGTGAGCAGCATAAGACGGTACGTTTCTGGGGTGCAAGGCTGCGGGGTTTTGCTGGTGTCTCCTTCTGTTTAATTCATGCGAGGCTCTGGGAGCATTCATGCAATTTAGCTGGGTGTATGTCTGTATGCTGTTGGCTGAGTGATCACAACCCATGGAGGGGTTTGCTGCTTGTCATTAGCAAAGCATTGTGAGAGACAGCCCAGGGTGTATGTACAACCAGCCCACTTAATGATGTTTTATTTCACTAATGGAAAACCATTTTAAGATGCTGTTTTTTGTGCTTTTGTAATTGAATTCCAATTTGCATCCAAACGCAGCTTGTAAAAAAAAAAAAAACATCTAATTAATAAGAAATGAGTCATTTGCCGTAATGTAAATTAAGAATCTGAATAAATGTTTATCCAGCTATATAATTGTTTGAATAAATGCATATAGATATAACGTGTCCTGGTTATGACAAAAGGTACAAAATGTAATATAAAGGCTATATTTAGTTGCAAATCAACATGTTTAATGCTTACCAAGCAATGAAAATCAACCCTTTTTTTAGGAAAATAGCTCAAAGATACTAATGCAAAACAAGATTAAAATCAATGATTCAAACCAGGTTTTTCTCCCAGATGATTTAAACCAGGAATAAAATTGTTGATTGAAATCACATTGAATTGTATCAATCCACCTAGCTCAGGAGAGCTGGGGTCAATTTCCTGGCTCTGAAATGTACTCCTTGTTTGAGTAACTTAATCTCCCCTAAAAAAACAACAAGGAGTCCGGTGGCACCTTAAAGACTAACAGATTTATTTGGCCATAAGCTTCAGATACATCTGAAGAAGTGAGGTTTTATGCCCAAATAAATCTGTTAGTCTTTAAGGTGCCACCAGACTCGTTGTTTTTGTAGATACAGACTAACATGTCTACCCCCTGATACTTAATCTCCCCTGTGTCTCAGGTGTCTCCGGTGTGCATTGGTAAAAGAAGGGTAATAATCTGTCCTGCCTATTAAGATTGTAAACTGTCCATCGGCGCCCAGGAGCAGCAGGTGGGAGCTATGGGGAGACACGCACTGGATGGAGAGATCCTGGCACTGCGCAAAGTGTCGTTAATCCCACGTCGCGATGCCCCGTCAAACACCCCTCGGGGGTGAAATGTGGGTTGATTTTGCCAATGCCGAACCCTTCGCTCTGCGACAGCCCAGATCTCTGGCAGCCCCGGGAAGGGTCGGGGGCTGGCTGTGGGTGTTGCCAGGTAACCCCTCTTCTGTGCTTTGGGGGGTGCTATTAGGGCTCCGAAAGCAGATGGGGGGATCGGACCCCGCAGTTAGCTCCAGGCTGCACGGGACTGGGTGAGAGAAATGCCCATGAACAGCTGGCCAGGAGAAGGGGGATCCCGGAAAGCTCATTAGCAGGTGGGTTCACTGATTGGTTTAATGCATGTTCTCGGCAGTGCTGGCACCGTAAGCACCCAGGTGCTGCTTGGGGGGAGCTGGGCAGGGCCGGAGCTGTGGGGCTCACAGGGCTTGTAGCCTCTGAGGGGGTGGGAAAGCAACCGGCTCGGCCAGTCTGACTTGCTGGGGACAGCACAGTGCCAACAGGAAACCGGGCAGCCTGGAGCACCCGGCAGGAGGGAGAGCGAGGCGGGTCCCTGCCCACGAGAGGTAGTGCCTGGCATGCCAGGAGCCCAGGGCGGGTGCCCTTTAGGTTTGCCAACTCTCCAGAATTGGCCTGGAATCTCCAGGAATTAAAGATGACTCTTTAATTAAAGATTATGTCATGTGATTAAATCTCCAGGAATACGTCCAGCCAAAATTGGCAACTCTAGTGCCCTGGCCGGCCCACGGAGGGGCAGGACCGATGCAGTTGCCCTGAGCGGTGACACCATCATTGTCCCTTCCTCAGCTACACGGAGCTCCGGCCATCACCTAGCCTGGGACGGCTACAGCCCCCTCCCCCCCCCCCCGCTGTGCCATGAGGATAACAGCGCCTGGCGCTAGGGTTGCCAGGTGTTCGGTTTTTGATGGCAACGGCGGGTTGAAAAGGGATCCTGGCCACTCCGGTTAAAAGTTCAGTTGCCTCTTCAGGTCCAAGGAAGCTGCTGGCATCTCCCTCTGGCTCCTAGGCTTAGGGGTGTTCACGGGAGCTCGGCATGCTACTCCCCTGACCCCCAGCTCTGGCTCCACATCTCCCATTGGCTGGGAACTGCAGGGGGGCAGCACCGGCAGAGCAACGGCAGCGCGCAGAGCCGCCTGGCCACACCGCCGCCTAGGAGACAGAGGGAAATGCTGGCAGCTTCTCGGGTGCCGCCTGAGGTAAGCGCCAGCCAGAGCCCGCACTCCGAACCCCCTCCCATGCCCCAAACCCCTGCCCTGAGCTCCCTCCTGCACCGAAACTCCCTCTCGGAGTCCACACCCCAGACCCCTGCACATGCCCTGAGCTCCCTCCCGCACCCCACACCCCCTCCCGCACCCCAGCCCATCAGGGCCCTGATCTCGGTCACTGTGTGTCTGGGCAGCGCCTGGCGTGACGGCGAGACAGGAGGGGACAGACAGCACAGGGTGGGAGCGGCTACCAACAGGAGGCACCAGGACAGAGAGCGCCTGTCATGCCCTCGCCTGACCACTAGGTGGGAGCTGTGGGCTCAGATCCCTTCCCTGCCCCCGATCTCGGGCACCGTGTGTCTGTGCAGCGACCGGGGTAGCACAGAGAGCCTGGAGCACTGGGCCTGGGGCAAGATTTGAGGCCTGAACCAGAGGCTGTGAACCAAAGTCAGCCCATGGGTTAGAGCAAATGCTGACAGGTTTGCTGTGCAGTTCACGTACTCGGCAACGTTGTCACTAGTGTCCTAGGCACTAGAGATTTATGTAAATATAGCGTAGGTGGTACAAATACATTCAATTTAGTGCAAAATAAGATGGTTGGAGAAAATAATAAACAGGGGGTGTTTTGTCCAACATCTCAGGACCCAGGGGAGGTGACAGGTGAATGTGGTGACACACGGAAGGTGGGACGGAAGCTGCTTGTCTCAGTCTATTGCTCTCGGGTACCTCACCGTCAGTCTGTGTGTGGCCCAGTGGACAGCGGTGACTCCCGTCGCTGACTGACCCGCTCCTTGCCACGGGGCACTCGTGTTAGTGAACCTGTAACCATGGAGCCAGGGCACTAGGACTGTGCCTTCAGGGCAATGAACCTGGCCGAGGGTCTTTGTCACCAGACGACCGTGCTCTGGTCTGTCTTTATAAGTAGCATTGAGGTCTGCTGAATTCACATCCTGCCTTGTCTGCTCTTAGTGCTGACCTCAGTCACTGTGTGTCTGTGCAGCGCCCGGCGCGACGGGGCCCTGACCTTGGTCACTATGTGTTTGGGCAGCGTGTGGCCTGACGGGGCCCTGATCTCGATCACTGTGTGTCTGGGCAGCACCCAGCGTGACAGGGCCCTGACCTGGGTCACTATGTGTCTGGGCAGCGCCCGGCCCAATGCGGGACTGATGTTGGTTGGGACCTATAGGCCTTGCCTTACTGCAGCGGGAGCCGGGGCACACAGCGTTTTTGGATCGGTCGGAGCAGGAAATGGTGGCACGGACGGTGGCTGATGTGCTGTCCCCCTGCTGTGGCGTTCCCCAGCTCTCCAGGCCGGGCTGTGCTCTGTGCCCAGCCTTGCCCAGGTTGGGATGAAGGTTCTGCCCCCGGGATCGCGCTGCCAGGCCAGAATCGCTCCCTCCCACTCGGACGCAGTCTGTCGGCCCTGGTGCTGCTACAGACCCCCGAGCCCTGCTGCACGAGCTCGGCTTCATCTTAACCAACCGCAGCCCCTGGCCTGGCACCTGGGGGTGGACCTGTCCCTGCAGAGCTAGAGATGCCCCTCGGCTTCAGTCCAGCCCATCCCTCCATGAGGCAGGGCTGGGTCGTCCCCTGCCGCCCGTTCCCAGAGCCCTAGTGTTCATCGGCCCAAGGGACAAGACCCCTGGCCCTGCCCAAGGGGAGCCGATCCCAGGTCGCACACCTCCCGCCCAGGCCGTGTCCCCTGCCAGCCCAGCTCAACCCGAACTGCCCTGGTGCAACCAAGAGCCAGAAAGGGCCAGCTCCCAGCATGCAGAGGGGCAGTGAGCTGAGGCTCTGTGGGGAGGGCAGGGGAAAGGGGGCTGGGGAGGGGGAGAGCAGGGGCAGAGGTGGGGGTGGGGGGGAGCAGTAACAACACTAGCTGGTCCCCCAGCTCCCACCAAGGCCCCGTCAGCAGGATTCGTTCTGGGAATGTCCCTGCAGCCAAGAAATCGCCCCTGGATCAGAGCAGGGCCCATCTACCCCGGTGTCCCGGCTCCAGCAGTGGCCAGTGCCAGATGCTCCAGAGGGAGGTGACTGACACCCCCTAGTGGCCCATGATGGAATAACCCGGCTACAGGGCAATTTCCTTTCTGTTCCCATCAGTTAATGGCCCCCAGCCCTGGGGCGGGAGCCCGTCCAGTCCCACGCTGGCTGTTCTCGTTCTCCATAGAAACCTCTGATCCGTTGCTGGATCCTGCTCGTGGCCCAGTGACAGCCAGTGGCAGCGAGTTCCACAGGCCGATTGTGCCCAATGAGCCTTTTCTCAGGGTCGGATGCTCTGACCTTCCAGTTTCTGGGGCACTGGGCTCCATCCTGGTCACCCCGACTCGGAAGTTCCTGGCAGAGGGGCAGGGGGGTCAGCAGTGGGAGACCTGAAGGATCAGGGGCCTCCCGGATGCAGAGAGAGCGGAAAGGCTGCTGGGCAGCGGAGCCCGGCAGTGGAGAATACAAGTGACCGGAGGGGGCAGAGGAGACAGACGGGTTCTGAGCCAAACACCCTGGGTGGGAGCTTCCCCAGCCCAGGGTGAGTTCAGAGCACCAGCCCCACCTGCCATCTCCAGTCCAGCCCTTGTTTGGCCTCCCTCCAGCCCGGCCTGGCTCCCCGTTCACCCCTTTGCTGCCGGGGCGGGTGCTGCTGCACGGCGAGCAGGCTCCCGGCCAGGCCTGTCTCCAGTCCTGTCACATTTAACGCAGGGCTGCGTGTCCTCCCTGCGCCGTGCTGGGCCTTTGCTGGCCTGTCCCCCAACCCCATTGCCGCAGCCCCACTCAGAGCACCAGCCCTGGGCCCGATCCTGCTGCGTGGGCTGGGGCAGGTGGGGGGCAGCCACATTAACCCAGCCCTTTCTCCCCTCCCCCGCATGGCACAGGCTGCCCCCGCATCATCTCACGCCGACAGTGGGGGGCCCAGCCCCCAAGAAGCAGGGTCCCTATGAGGACCCCAGTGCCCTACGTCATCATCCACCACACGGCAGGGAATCCCTGCACCTCACAGGCCTCCTGCAGCCGGCAGGTCAGGGGCATCCAGAACTACCACATGGACACCCGGCGCTGGCCCGACATCGGCTACAAGTGAGTACGGCAGGGTGGGGCGGGGGCCTCCACAGAGCTGAGGGGCATATGCCCCTAGGAGGCCATGGGGGGCAGGAGGGGTGAAATGGGGGTTATACAGACCCTCCCTTCCATCGGGGGGGGGGAAGCACCCTGTGAAGGGGGGGCTGAGGGATGATGGGGAGCCAGGGGAGGTGCTGAGACTTGGAAGTGCGGGAACTGGATTTAGGCTGGGAAGGGCCAACCCAGTAGTTCCTGATCCTGTTTCTCAGGCAGTTCCTCAGCAGTTGGCCCTCCATGTGCCCCCCCCGCCATGCCCTGCCCAAGTGCTGGTGCCCTGTCCCATCCCTCGCCCCACCCCAGCAACTGCCGCACATGCTCCTGCCCCTCCCCCAGGCCGGGACCCAGGGGGGCTGGAACACGGGACCAGGCTGGGCTGTGGCTCCAGACCCTCCCCCAAGTCCTGCCCCCCCATGAGTCACTGGGGGAGGGGGGCAGGTGGAAAACGTGGTAGGTGCAGAGATGTGTTTGCACCCCCAGCCCTCCCAGCACTGCGAGCCCTGCCTGCCCTGGAGGGGGACGGGGGTGTGACAATGCGGTTCTGGCGGAACCCAACTGAGAGTGCCAACTCAGGACAAATTGCTCAAATAGGGCAGCTACAGCCCCAAGGCCGGGGTTTTTCCACCTCTAAGGCAAACCAAACCAGCCAGACTAAGACTTCGGTCTCACCCCACTGGCTAACCGCAAGTCTCACAAGCAATCTCCTAAGACACTCCAGTTTCCCAGTATTACCACCAGTGCCACACGTTATGGGGACAAATGGTTATAAAACCAATACCCCAGTAAAAGAAAAAGGTTCTCCTGATCCCAAAGGACCAAGCCCCAGACCCAGGTCAATATATAAGTTAGACCTTACCCACAAATCACGCTACTGCCAATCCTTTAGAATCTAAAATCTAAAGGTTTATTCATAAAAGGAAAAAGATAGAGATGAGAGTTAGAATTGGTTAAATGGAATCAATTACATACAGTAATGGCACAGTTCTTGGTTCAGGCTTGCAGCAGCGATGGAATAAACTGCAGGTTCAAATCAAGTCTCTGGAATACATCCCCAGCTGGGATGGGTCATTCAGTCCTTTGTTCAGAGCTTCAGTTTGTAGCAAAGTCCCTCCAGAGGTAAGAAGCAGGATTGAAGACAAGATGGAGATCAGGCATCAGCCTTATATAGTCTCTTCCAGGTGTAAGGTCACCTCTTTGTTCTTACTGTGGAAAATTACAGCAAAATCGAGTCTGGAGTCACATGGGCCAGTCCCTGCATACTTTGCTGAGGTACAAGGCGTATCTGCCTTCTCTCAATGGGTCCATTGTATAGCTGATGGTCCTTAATGGTCCATCAAGCAGGCTAGGCAGAGCTAATCTCAGCTTGTCTGGGATGTCCCCCAGAAGCATAGCATAAGTTTGCCATACAGACAGTATAGAGCCAATATTCATAACTTCGACTACAAAACTGATACATACATATAGACAGCATAATCATAACCAGTAAACCATAACCTTGTCCTAGACACCCCATTTGACCCCCTTTATACAAGATTTGGGTGCCACTACAGGACCTTGGTTGCAACAATGATCTATATGGTCCCAGTTTATGTCAATAACGTCACACCCCCAACGCAAAATTGATGCAGGAAGGGATGACACAAACATCACTGACTGCATCCCAAGAGCTCCCCATCCTGGGTTCTGTCTCACTACAGCTAGTATTGGGTTAGAAGCCGTACCAGTGTATAACAGAAATGGTTTATCAAAATCATGTTCAACCACATGATTGAACCTCTTTACAAACTCAAGGTAACACTTAGTTAGAACAATAGTGGATTGGATCTGCTCTGGCAGCATGGTTCCTGTATGTGCCATGTGATCTTGCCAAGAGCTAAAGAAGACTGCTACTTTATCCATACAAGCTCGGGCAAATGTTTGGAACCCAATTAACATCGAATAAATGCAGATATTAATGTTCTTCATAGTCCAGGAATCTTGGCATTTAGCCATGAAAGCAATATGGTAGTGTGCCTCAGTCTTCCTTTTCATACAGCACATTAGGTCTGGAATGTCTTTTCCCCTGTGAAAAGTTCCCATATTGTTTATAGGCATTACCTGTGAAACCCCAGTGTAACAAGGCCTTTTAACATAACGTGTGTTTTCATGTATTCCTTTTAACATGTCCCAGGGATTCTCCAAAAGATTAGGCACATTGTTAATTACAAAATTTAGCAATAACAACAAGTTCATTGCAAGTGTCCATCTACAGTCATGTTTGTCATGCCACACCTTTGGCTCAATACCATTGGAGTTGGGGCATTTTAGGGTTAACCTGTGGCTTCCCTTTGCAAAATTCAGCGTTCTCTTTCCTCCTTGTCCTGCAGGATCAAACCCCGATTTCTCTTGCTTAACAGAATTCACTGGCTGATGGGGTGGGCCCTCTGTGCTAACAGCTATTAGCAAGTCCTTCCTTTCCCAGCCAGGCAAGTAATTTGCACTACCCCAGACCAGAGCCAGTCCACCAGTTTTCATATTCGTAACTGCTATCATCTCCAAGGCTGGACTCTGTCTTAAAGAGATACCACACAAATCCAAAGAGTCTGCGGGTGAGAGTTTGCTTGCTCTCCCCCGCATCCTCAAGCATTTAGCCATAGAACTGCTCTGCTCTGACACATCAGTAACCAAATCTGTCCTCAAACCCTGAAGCACAAACTGCTCATTTAAAGAATCAGAAAGGAGACATTCCTGTTCCAACACCATTGTCTCCCCAACAAGTTGGCCCCACACAGCCACTCGGTTATAGGGATGCCTCAATTCCTTAACAACTTTTACTTCCTCTGAGACCTTCTCAAAGCTACCCACACTGGATCTTTTAAAAGGAAAGTCAGAGGATCCATTCACAACAGACAATTTTTGGCTGCTAGGAACTGAAACTTCCTTGATTAAATCACTCTCACACCCTTCAGTTGCAGGGAACTGCTTCCACCGAGTACCATGAGGATTCCTTTCTCCAGGAGCTTTTCTAAGCAGCAATTCACCCCTCACAGAAATTCCGCCCTTACCCTCTTCACCTAGGGCTTGCTCTAAAGGCACACTTTCCTGAGCAACAACAGACTCTGTCTGGGTCTTACTTACATTCAGGATCACCTCTGGCCCATCAGGCAGATCTCTACACAATCCCCTTTCAGGTGAACCCATAGGCTTCCTAGTTAAAAGGTTAGAAATACTTCCCTTCTCTTTGCCACACACCAGCTTAGGAATTTTTTCCTTTTTGCTACAAGTTGTTAAACTGTCCGTAGGTAACACAACCAAATTACCTTTCTGCTCTCCTTGTGCCCTGGCTAGGGTATCACCCGGATCAGACAGAGTTGTTACACCCTTCTCCAACCACACATGAGCAACAGGCCCAATACAAGCATCAGAATTGTCTGGTCTCTGGGATTTTGCTAAGACACTAACTGGATGCAACCTAGCTACGGTGCCATTCTCCCCAGCAGATGCAAACTTAGGACCATTCCCTTCCTGGGCTTTAGTTGAATCCAGAACCAACTCTGAGACAACTAAATTACTCTCAACCATCATAGGCCGAAAGGCACCTTCTGTCTGCTCCACAGACAAAAAAGAGCATTTTTCTTTACTGGACATATAGTTTGGGATTTCATTTCCCTTGTCCCAGCACACAGGGCTGTTCACAGACAACTGCTTGGAGACTGGGGTAGCTTCCTCCATAGGCAAGTCAATACCCCTGACAGACACAGGCACATTTCCTTCACTGTCACTATTCTTCGCACAGGAAACAGACAAGGTATAGGGACACTCATCTTCCACTCTCCTTGCCTTCCCAAACTGCTGACTAGATAAAGCCATCAGCTCACAAGACTGCCTAGGCTCATCCAAAATCTCCTTGTTCTCCTCTCCCTTCGCTTGATCTAATTCCAGATTTACTTCTGAGACATTAGATAGATATTCAGAAACTCCATTCACAGCCAAACAGCTACTTTCCAAAGACAAACTTTTGGAGAAACCCTCCATAGGCACAACCTTAGGATCAATCCTCTCTTGTGCCTGGTTTGTATTAACTTGACTGACCATAGCTTTAATATCATTTCCAATCATAATATCCTTAGGGATTATGTCTTTTACTCCCACAACCATGGTGCCCTCCAATCCCTTCCATTTCAGGTGGATTTTAGCCAAAGGCACCCTGACAAAATACTTAGATAAGGCTACAACAGTTACATCTTCACCTGGCAAATAATCTTCCTTCCTGACCAGACTTGCTTTAACCAGAGTAATATCTGCTGCGGTGTCCCTCCATGCCATACACCTCACTCCATTTACTTCTGCACTGCTAATAAACTCTGCATTATTTCCCCCATATTTAGCTCTAATGTGAGTTTTAAGGTCAGATTCTTCCGAGACCACAGAAACAGCATTTGCACACAGGGCACCAATGCTGGGCTCTGTGTGGCTTGCCTGTGAGTTTACAACAACAGGGTTAGCATTGGCCGTGGCATTTGGGGTTGCTGGTTTTGGGCTGCCCTTCAGTGTCGGGCAGTCTGGTCTCATGTGGCCCAGCATACCACAGTGATAGCATGTAACCTGTTCCGTCCTGGGATGTGAGTTCCTACCCCCCGGACCCCCTTGAACTCCTTTAGAAGAGTCAGGTTTATTTTTAAATCCTTCCCTCCTCTTGAACTGGGGAGAATGGTGATCAGTTTTCCCCGGGGTTTTACACCCTTCTCGAGCCCTGTTTTGGGTATGGGCATCCGCAATCTCTGCTGCCCGTAGGACTGACTCAGGGTCCCTGTCACACACAGCTGCTCTCACATTGTCCGGCACAATGTCTAAGAACTGTTCCAAAGTTATTAAATCCAGCAGTTTTTCAAAACTCCCATGAACCTTGGCTCCCATAACCCACTTTTTAACAAAACCCATCAGCTTATGAGCACATTCTACAAAAGTACAATCCTTAGACATTTTAAACTCTCTAAACTTAACTCTGTAAGATTCAGGAGTAACCTTGAACCGCCTTAACACAGAATCCTTAAACCGCTCATAATCTAAGGCTTCTTGTTCCCCCAAGTCATTAAACACCTCCCTGGCTTTTCCAGTCAGTCTGGTCAGCAGGACAGGCATTCGCTGACCCTCAGGGATCTGGTACAGATTGCAGAGGCGTTCAAAGGTAGACAAAAACTCCTCTATATCCTCAGTATCATTGTAAATGGGACACATCCTTTCCCAGTTTTTCTCATGGTGGGGGGGAATTGGAGTACCAGGTGGGGATGACTTTCTCCGCTCTTCCATTACTTGGAGCTGAAGTCTGGCCGTCTCCTGTTCCATCCTGTGAGTCTCCTGCTCAGCAGCGAGCAGCTCTAGACGTCCCTTACGAGCTCTCTCTTCTCTCTCATCAGCCTCCTTCTTTCTTTGATCGGCTTCTTTCTCTCTCTCTCTTTCTAATTCTGCTATTTTTTGCTTCTCCAGCAATCGAAGATCTGCTAGCTTCTGTTCATGCTCAAATTGCAGTTTACTTGTCACCCTTTGCATCCTAATTTTTTCTGCATCTTCTGCAGCCTCAGGTAAGGGCTGTGCTCTTGCCCCCTGATCACTGGCTATTAACAGATTTCTCAGTTCTTCCTTTGTAGCTTTCTTTCTAAAGCATATCCTCTTTTCTGAACACAAATTTTCCAGGGCTTTTTTGCCAAGTCCCTCATATGCTCTTTGCTCAGCCATTGCAGCAGTTCTTTAACCAACAAAACTCTCAATCCCAAAACTCAAATTTGGACAGCGTGGTGTTCTGACCCAAAGCTTAATTGACCTGGTTCTGTGGATCCAAGCACGACTACGCCACTGTGACAATGCGGTTCTGGCGGAACCCAACTGAGAGTGCCAACTCAGGACAAATTGCTCAAATAGGGCAGCTACAGCCCCAAGGCCGGGGTTTTTCCACCTCTAAGGCAAACCAAACCAGCCAGACTAAGACTTCGGTCTCACCCCACTGGCTAACCGCAAGTCTCACAAGCAATCTCCTAAGACACTCCAGTTTCCCAGTATTACCACCAGTGCCACACGTTATGGGGACAAATGGTTATAAAACCAATACCCCAGTAAAAGAAAAAGGTTCTCCTGATCCCAAAGGACCAAGCCCCAGACCCAGGTCAATATATAAGTTAGACCTTACCCACAAATCACGCTACTGCCAATCCTTTAGAATCTAAAATCTAAAGGTTTATTCATAAAAGGAAAAAGATAGAGATGAGAGTTAGAATTGGTTAAATGGAATCAATTACATACAGTAATGGCAAAGTTCTTGGTTCAGGCTTGCAGCAGCGATGGAATAAACTGCAGGTTCAAATCAAGTCTCTGGAATACATCCCCAGCTGGGATGGGTCATTCAGTCCTTTGTTCAGAGCTTCAGTTTGTAGCAAAGTTCCTCCAGAGGTAAGAAGCAGGATTGAAGACAAGATGGAGATCAGGCATCAGCCTTATATAGTCTCTTCCAGGTGTAAGGTCACCTCTTTGTTCTTACTGTGGAAAGTTACAGCAAAATCGAGTCTGGAGTCACATGGGCCAGTCCCTGCATACTTTGCTGAGGTACAAGGCGTATCTGCCTTCTCTCAATGGGTCCATTGTATAGCTGATGGTCCTTAATGGTCCATCAAGCAGGCTAGGCAGAGCTAATCTCAGCTTGTCTGGGATGTCCCCCAGAAGCATAGCATAAGTTTGCCATACAGACAGTATAGAGCCAATATTCATAACTTCGACTACAAAACTGATACATACATATAGACAGCATAATCATAACCAGTAAACCATAACCTTGTCCTAGACACCCCATTTGACCCCCTTTATACAAGATTTGGGTGCCACTACAGGACCTTGGTTGCAACAATGATCTATATGGTCCCAGTTTATGTCAATAACGTCACAGGGGGCCACAGAGCCCCTGGCAGGGGGAGATTGGGAAGGGGCTGAGGGAGTCCCTGAAGAACAGGGGATGGGAAGGGGGCAGTCATGGAGCTGGTGACGGGTGGGAGGACCACTGGGAGCCCCTGGGCCATGCCAGGAACTCGGTCGACAGACGCCGCGCAGCCTGGGCCCTGCTCGTCTCTGACACTGCCCCATGCCGGTGTTATCAACACCTTTCCGTGGGGCCGGCCTGACGCCCCGCAACGAAAACCTGGGCGGAGATTTTGCTCCGTGAAATGTTTTGAGATGGCGACGTCGGGGGATGGAAACCCAGCTGGGAATTTCCCGCAGGGCGGCGGGTCCCAGCGCTGTTCTCCTGCCCCACATCTGGGCCGGCTACAGCCCTCCCTCGCCCCCCAGCTGTGTCCAGGTGGGGCCCAGGGCTGCTTCCATAAGGGGCATTACACAAAACGCCATCTAATGGCCAAACAGTGCAATACAGGTTCCCCCCCCATTCCAGTCCCTTTCCTCAGTGGGTCTTTAGCTGCATGGCAGAGGATTGAGCTTCTAGCTCTGAGGGTCCCAGGTTCAAACCCGGGCAGGGCCAGCGACGACCCTGGGGGAGCTCCCGGGAGCGATGGGGAGGAGAGGCTGCGGCCGACGTGCCTGTACGGGGTCTCACACTGCGCTCCGCCTGCAGCTTCCTGATCGGCGAGGACGGCAACGTCTACGAGGGCAGAGGCTGGAGCACCGTGGGGGCCCACGTCATGTACTGGAGCGCCAAGTCGCTGGGATTCAGCTTCCTGGGCAACTTCTCCAGTACGTGGGTCCCGCCCCAGTCTTTGTTTCTAAGGTGTTTCCAGCAGCCATCCTGGGCCGGGATTCCGTGAAGAACGAGCGTTGATGATGTCACTCCCCTGCCTTAAATAGCCTTACAAATGGTGGGAATCCTTTGGGCACTCACCATGTGCCCCCTCCCAGCTGAGAGCTCGGGGGCGGGGGTTGGGATTCAGCGAGAGATCTGCCCCTGGGCTAACCCAGCTCGCTTCAGCGCCATCCCGCCAGGCTCTGCCACAGTCGAGCTCCCCTTGCCTGGGGCACAGGGCCAGGAAAGGGGGGGAGGGACCTTGGCTAAGCAAATGCAGCTGAGCGGGGGGGATGCATTACCTAAAGGGTGGGGGGGAGTGACACTTACATGGCCAATGGAGAGCGTGGGCAGAGGGGGGTTATTTATTCAGGCCACAGTCACATCCCCTGGGCAGCAGAGAGGGGCCGAGGGCCAGGGTGAGATTAACACGGGGCTGTTCTGTCCTGCAGGCAGAGCCCCCAACGCTGCCGCCCTGAACGCCGCCAAGAGCCTGATCCAATGCGCCGTCAACAGGGGCTCCCTAAGCAGCAGCTACACCCTGAAGGGGCATCGCAACGTGAGCCAGACCGACTGCCCCGGGAACGCCCTCTACAATGTCATCACCCAGTGGCCCAGGTTCAAAGCCTGAGTCCCTGCAGCCTCGGGGCAGCCCCTGCGCCCATCACTGACCCCGCCTGCGGCTTCTGCCTGCCCAAGCAGCACCTCCGCCCCCCAGCAGGGGGCAGCCTCGTGCTTCCTGCCCACCTGCTGCCTCCTGGGGCCTGGAGAGCAGGGATCTGAGAGTTGGGGTTACGCTCCCGTCTCCCCTGGGCTCTGCTGCCGTCACCCCAGGGGGCTCAGATTTCTAATGGTGCCTTGGAGCCAACTGCCTCCCCCAGGTGGCTTCCTGCGGCAGAGGCCAGGCCTAGCCCCTCGCTCCCGCCCAGAACGGACACGTCGGCTCAGCCCGGGTCCACACACAGCCAGGCCCAGGGTCTGACAGCATCCAGGGGGTGGGGCCAATCCTCAGCCGAGCTCCATGGCGACGGCCCTGCCAATCCCTGGGCAGCTCAGGGAATGTCGCCTCCATTCCCGTGTTAAACGTCTGAGCAATTCTCACTTCCAGAGTCAAACCCTCCTCTGCCCCCAGCCCCCGACATCTGCAGCAAATTCAGCTGGACTCCCCCAGAAATTGGTCGCTATTTACCCCACCCCACAAAGGGAACCCCAGTGTCCCTGAGCCCTGACCCGCAGCTCGGCCTGGCCCCTGCAGGGGCTGGCTCTCAAAGCTTTCAGCCCCAGCCCCTTTCGCTCTGACAGTCCATTCCCGCCAGCCTCTCACCGAGGGGGGGCGAAGTGTTTGGATCTTCACGCGGCAGGTGCCTGGGAAGGACCCGGCGGGTGGTTCGCAGAGACCCACAAAGGGGTTTTAATTCAAGTGCGATTTGCCTCTAACCCAGCACCCCTGCGGCTTAGGGCTTGCTTTGCTTGGGAGCTTCTGAGCAGTGACAATAAACCAGCTTCTAGCACATGAAAAGTTGAAGCGCCGTGAATCATTTCATCTCCTGTTAAACCATAACCACCCCCCGCCACTGGGCTGGGCTGGGAGAGCTCAGAGGGTGAGATTAGGGTCTGTCAGATTAGCACTGACACCCCCTTGTGCTAGGTACTTTACACACAGAACATAAAACAGACAGTCCCTGCCCTAAAGAGCTCACCGTCTAACTAGACACAGGGTGGGAGGGGAAACTGAGGCACAGGGAGGGGAAAGTTTTACCCAAGCTCACAGGGCCAGTCAGTGGCAGAGCGTGGAACAGACCCAAGGGCTGCAGTCAAGTGCTCTGCCCACTAGGCAGTGCTGCCGCTCAGTCCAGAGGGAGGAGATGGAGGGAAACCAAGGGGGCGCTGGTTCTGCACGGGTTACACACAGACAGGCCCGGCAGGAAGGGGAGGGGAGCTGGGGTTGGCTCCTGGTGATGGGAGCTGGGGCTGCGGCTGGAGACCGGCGGGAGGGGGCTGGAGCGGAGGAAACAGCCATGCCAGCAGCAGTGTCCCAGCCCCGCAGTGCCCAGGGCTGCCCAGCGTGAGGGGCGCTATGGGGAGGGGGCAGCAGCCCTGATGGGGCAGCTCTTTGTTACCAGAGTCGCTGTGGAGCAGCCCCCGAGTGAGGCTGGGAGCCCGGTGCCCCCAGGCCTGAACGGGCCCCAGAAACGGGAGCAGCAGCTGGAGGCCTTGCTGCAGAGAGCGCAGGCCTGGACCCCCCGCAGCCCCCGGTGTCCTGCCCCCGGCACAGTCCGGGTTCAGCCCGGTTATTCCTGCTTCTGAGCCGTGGGCCCAACCTCAAGGGGCTGAAGCACGAGGTTTCACAGACGCAGCACAATCTCCCTTCCCGTCCTCTCTGAGACGCCACCATCGTAACAGCTTCCCCAGCCCCTGCGGGGCTGCCACAGCCCGGGCCCCCCAAGCCGCCTTGCCTGGTCCCTGGGGTGTTTTGGCCACTGGCCCCATGGAGCTCGGCCCAGGAGGGGCGAAGGATCCCGCGAGGCCCAGGGAGAGGTTGGTCCCCTCGCCAGGGGAGGCTTTGGGCAGTCACAGCCACAGGTACTCGGCCAGGAAGGCAGCCAGGATCTTGCAGAGGTTCTCCACGGTCGGGGGGTGCAGGTTCTGCTCCGTGTCCTCCATCGTGTGCCAGACCCACGGGAAGGGGGTGGCGATGAGGTGCAGCACCGGCACTCCTGCAGCCAGACAGATACACGGACGGTCAGCGGGGAACCACCCGGGACCTGCAACGCTGCAAGCACCGGCCTCTATTGCTGGAGCTACAGGAGTAATTCCACTAGCGTCAGCAGTAGTAGACTATTATCCCCATGTGTCCCAGCCACTAGAGGGCGACGTGTGACACATTCTAAACCCACACATGGCCTCAGCAGATGAAGCCAGGCCCTCAGGGATCCGGCCACGACCTGACCTTACATCTAGGAGCCCTGTGCTCCCCTGACCTAACAACGAGCAGCAGGCCAGGTGCATTATGGGAACCAGGTTGGCCAGAGACATCAAACAGGTCAGGGCCAAGTGGCGAGATAGCAATGATGTGTTTATAAAGTCTTTCACCCTCAAGGATCCCAGAGCCTACGTTCAAATTGCAGCCAGCTCTGGGGTGAAGCGTGCCAGGCAGGCAAACAACATCTATAAAGCATTTTACCCCCTTAAATAACAACACTTAACTCTTGCGTAGCCCTTATCCTCAGGGGATCCCAAAGCACTTTACAAAGGGGGTCAGAATGATTCCCCCCACTTCACAGATGGGGAAACTGAGGAAGACAGCAGCAAAGTCACCCAGCAGGGCATCGGTAGAGCCAGGACCTGAACCCAGGTCTCAGTCCCTTGCTCCACTCACGAGGCCAGGCTTGTGGGGGAGCCTGGGGGAGTCTCACCACACATTCTGCCCTGGCTCCTCCAGGGAGGCCCCCCCAGCTGTCCACTCCCACTGCTCTGCGCCTGGACGCCCGGTAACCAGGGGCAGGGCAGGTACCTTTGCGGAGGAAGGGGACGTGGTCGTCTTCGACAGGCCCATACGCAGGCTCCCGCTGGAAGTACGTCTGCTCCCGGGGGTGGGATTGCAGCAGGCCCAGCTGGTGCAGACGCTTCTCTGGGCGAGACAGAACAGAGGGTGAGGAATGGGCTGGTTAATGGGACCTGCGAGGCTGGGGACGTGGTGAGACGAGCCCCACAGCGGCCTGCCTGCTCACACCAGAGCTCCCTGAGGACATGGAGACGCTGCTGTCTCTGGGAGCAGGCAGGGGAAAACGCCAGAGAGGGAGGGGGGATTTCAAACCTGACATGTTGTATTTGAGGGAAATAAAGTGTTGGTGAAAGATGCCAGATCAACAGCCCAGGGGGAGTGAATCTCCAACTCCCAGCTCTTTCCCACAGCTGGGACTAGAACCCAGGAGTCCTGGCTCCCAGCCCCTCCTGCTCTAACCACTAGACCCCACTCCCCTCCCAGAGCTGGGGCTAGAACCCAGGCACTTTTATTCATTGTCAGACAGATGCAGGACCATCAGGACGGGGGGGGGGGGGGGGGGAGAGGGAGAGTAGCTGTCCTGCTACGGGTGCCTGGGGGGCAAGCCCCCTCCCACCCTTGGAAGGAAGGAAGGTTCAGTACCGATGCCGACGAGCCGGTCGAACCAGGAGGCGGTGAGGGGGAAGTGGTTCTGGATGGTCGGGTTTCGGGCCCCCAGCAGGTCCAGCAGGACAAACAGGTTCTGGAAGGAAGCAACGAGGGGTTAAATCTGCAGGGGCCCAGTCACCCCGGGAGGCTCTGAGGTAGAGATTGGTACAAGATCCAGTGCACAGAGTGACCCCCCCCCCCCCCCCCGGACAGGCACCCCCCCCATCCTGAAAGATCCCCTGTGCAGAGCTCCCCAGAGGGGCAGGCGGGCGGCTCTCACCATAGCCTGGAGCTGGCTGGTGCCCGGCTGGTGCTGAGCCTTGGCCATGTGTTCAGCCAGGTGGCGCGCCCCGTACAGGGAATCCCTCTCGCTCCACTCCCCGAAGGCCTCCTCGCCGTCCAGGAACAGCAGCTGCAGCGTCACCTCGGAGCCCTGGGGAGAGACATGGGCTCGCTCAACCCCGGCACTGCCGGACAGGTGAGGGGACTGCACCAGGACAGCAGCAGAGCTGGGGATAGAACCCAGGAGTCCTGGCTCCCAGCCTCCCGCTCTAACCACTAGACCCCACTCCCCTCCCAGCACCAGAGATAGAACCCAGGAGTCCTAGCTCCCAACTCCAACCATTAGACCCCACTCCCCTCCCAGGGCCAGAGATAGAACCCAGGAGTCCTAGCTCCCAACTCCAACCATTAGACCTCACTCCCCTCCCAGAGCCAGAGATAGAACCCAGGAGTCCTGGCTTCCAGCCCCCGCTGATTTTACCCACTAGACTCCATTCCTTTCCCCAAGCCAAGAGTAGAACCCCCAACCTGGGAAGCACTCACCTGCTCCTTGGCCTTCAGCAGCTCTGCGTCCAAGGCAGTGGCCAGCTCCAGCAGGATGGCACAGGGCACGGCCGAGTCAGTGGCCCCCAGGAAGGTGCGGCCCTGCCGGTCACGGGGGAAGTACTTGGAGTCATAGTGGCAGGCCAGGACCAAGCGCCGCCCGGCAGCGGGGTCCAGCGTGGCCACTACATTGGCAAAGCTCACGACACCCCGTGGGGTCCGATCCTCAAAGGCGTCCAGCTCTACCCGCCAGCCCGCAGCCAGCGTGGCCAGGCTATCCACAATGAACTGGGACAAGATGGAAAAGCCGTCAGGGTGCTGTCGGGGGTGGGGGGGGGCAGGTGGCAGCGGTTTTGGGGATATCAGCAGGGAGGCCTGCGGGGGAAGGTCTCACCCTTCTAAGGCAAGGGGCAGGGTCGGAGAGATGCTCACTATCTCCAAAGGGATCTGCCCAGTGCAATGGGGCTAGGATACTCCGAGGCGGACCCCACGCGCTGCCTGACAGGATCAGAGAAGCAGCCCACCTAGCCTGGCATCCCACCTCTGACGGTGCCCAGCACCAGCTGCTTCAGAGGAAGGCGACAGAACCCTGCAGTAGCAGCCGTGGGATGATCTGCCTCCCACGTTTGGGCTCATCCTAACTTAGAGACCAGGTCGAGGCCTGGCACGGGTTCACTCTCTCCACCAGATTGTTGGTACTGACCACCCACTGCTCTGGGTATCCTTGTTCTCCATACAAATGTCCTGTTCCTTCGAGAATCTTAGTAAGTTCTCAGCCCCGGTGAATTCCTGTGGCAGTGAGTTCCACTGGCTAATCACACATCACAGGAAGCAGGTTTTCCTTTTACCAGATTTGACTCCTCCCACCTTTTAATTCCCTGGAATGTCCCCTTCCAGGCACAGGAGAGAAGCATCCTATCAAGTAACAACTGGTCTGGAACGATTGCTGCCATGATCCCTCTCGCTCATCCCACTCCAGACTAACGATCCCGATCGGTCCCACCTACACCCAAGAGGTTTTCCCCGACTCTGCTCAGTCTTGACCCCGGTCTCTGGACCCCCTTTGTTCTATCCCATGTGAGATGGGGGCCATTTCTGAGCGTATCCAGCTGGGTTGGCACCCGGGAAGAGCCGGAGGAGTTTGCATTCAGCGTGCGTTACGCTGCCCGTCACCAGTGAATTCCATCAGCATCGCGTCACCCACCCCCCAGGCTATTGTTATTTGTTATTGTTATTTTTTTGTTATAATGGAGATATCCTATCTCCTAGATACTGGAAGGGACCTTGTAAGGTCATCAAGTCCAGCCCCCTGCCTTCACTACCAGGACCAAGTACTGATTTTGCCCCAGATCCCTAAGTAGCCCCCTCAAGGATTGAACTCACAACCCTGGGTTTAGCAGGCCAATGCTCAAACCACTGAGCTATCCCTCCCCTCAGTTAGCTGGTTCGGGCCTCTCTGAAATCCCTCACGGCCCTCTCTGCTCCTGGGTACCCTCAATCATTTTGCTACTACCCCAACTTCCAGATCATTAACAAAAATATTAAACAACACAGGACCTTTAGCCATGACTGAAACTGACCACGTGAGGTACGGCTTGTGGCCTACAGGTATTTGCTAGGTACGGCACAGGTATAAAGCAATGAGCATACAAGCCTCTGGCCTGAGAGACAATAGCACAGCTAAACAAGGCACGCGGGCTAAGAAGCCTCAGCGTACGTTGCTAATCAGATCTCACAGGACAGAACGCTGGAATGCCTGAACAGCTGACAAGTGGAGATGTTTTAAGACAGGAACATAAGCAGCTGTCCAAGCATAGGAATCCAATGCTAACTAATTAACATATATGTTAATAAGCTTGAGGTAGAAGGCCTAGTGAACTATGGGAGAAGGGCACCCTGACATTAGTAGGGTGAGGAAATACAGATGACGGCTGAGCGGCTTGGAGGGAACTTAGGTCGCAACCATGCACGTTGGGTCTTAGTCATTCTAACCACACTCGGCCTGATCTTGGGCCAGGAACCCACCAAACCTCAGCCCGGTGGTTGGGAAGATAAGTAATCAATGTAATTAAGCCACAATCAATAGATGAGGGAACAGTCTACACTGTGACCCAGGCCAGCTGACTCGGGCTCGGGCTGCAGGGCTAAAAGTTGCCATGTAGATGTTCGCTCTCGGGCTGGAGTCTGGGCTCTGAGACCGTCCCTCCTCATGGGGTCTCAGAGCCGGGCTCCAGCCAGAGCCTGAACATCTGCACGGCAGTTTTATAAACCCACAGCCCCAGCCCGCATCAGCTAAGCCGGGCCAGCTGCAGCCACGCCCCGGGTCTTTCATGGCAGTGTAGACATGCCCTGAAGCAGCTCTTTGCTTCCAGCCTCTTGGCCAGTTTTGGATCCAAGACAATATTTTGTCTCTCACGCCTTGGTGACTTCGCTTCTTTAGTCCCAAGTGGTGCTTAGAAGTTGAAATAACCTTCTCCATCAAGCAACGAGACTCTGAAGTCCCCTCTGCTTGCCTGGAACCGGTAGCCTCTCCGAGAAAGCTGGTACTGAGGTCTCAACTCCAACCTCCTTCCTATTTTCCACACCATTGGTACCAACGTGCACCATGAGCTCCACCCCAGAAACCCATCTAGGGATCTCGTGACCTTTGCACCTAGCTGGTTTCATGGTCACCAGGTCCCCGTTGTCTACATTCCCAACGGTCCACTACCCCACAGCCCGTCTTCCCTCTCTGCTGCAATTCCACCCCCTGGAGCCATCTCCAAAGGGCAGGAGAATCGCCAGGCTTCACTAATTGGGGGGCTTGGAGGATCCCCCACATCCTGCCTCAGGGTCCGTCCATCAGGCGATCGGACGGTGGGGGAAACCAGCCCAATCCCCAGTATCCTCCCCCTTCTTCCCCCCCCCCAACCAGTTGGGACATTTCTGACAAATCGTTTGTCCATCAAAAAACACCAACTCATCCAAATTGTGTGAAACAGGGTCAGGTTTGACAATTCTCCCGCCTCGAAAAAATGTTCCAACTGTCCACATAAAACGTTTCGATCGCTTCGAACAGTCCCATTTTCTGGGTCAAACCAAGAATGTTTTGTTCTGAAATTTCGGCTAATCAGACTGAAGAAAGGTCAAAACTGAAATTAAACATGGGAACCTGATCAAAACGAACCGTTTCCATTGACCCGAACTGGCAAAGAAACGGTTTTGGGGGGTTGCACATACCCGAGATTTTTGTCCTGATTCGAGACAGGAAAATATTTGGAACTTTCAAAAATATTTGCAGAACAGGAAAACCAATTCTCAACGGCTTGAACCTCGGCATGCTGGGTCTGCAATGGACATGTCGTTCGCACAGACGCTTCCAAAATGCACTGCGCTTTCGGCACCCACTTCAAAGCGAGTGTAGCTTCCCCAAGAGGTGCAGCAGACCCAACCCCAAAGATCTTCTGCATCTCTAGTTCAGGCCAGAGCGACTCCACAAACCCAGCTTAGCTTTGTCGTTTGGGTTGTGGAAAGAAAAAAAAAAAACAACAGACCCTGGCTGTCAAAACCCCCAGTGTAGATGCAGCTGCCATGGAAGTGTCGTTCAGGGAAATTGTTCCTACATGGGCAAAACTCTTCTGTCAGCGTCCACTGCGTCTACACTAGGGGGCAGTGCCGGAGGACAGCTATACCAGTACGGCCATATCTGTAGAGCTTGCGTAGTGTAGACAAGGCCACAGACTAACCCTGCCCCCATTGCAGCCAGGGCCCTGTCACTCCTTGGGGCTGGATTCTCCCTCGTGCAATGACAAACACCAGTGCCCTGCGGGCACTGAGTTAGCGGGTCTCTCGCGCCCACTTCGCACCAATGGCAGTGACTGCCCAGGGTCCTGGGTGCAGGGAGGCAAAGCCGCTGTTTGCACCGGAGCCTGAAACAGACGAAGCTGCCCCAGAGCAATTCCTGGCCTCGAGCCACTGGCTGCAGCTGGGGCAAACCCCTGGAGTGTGCAGGGCCCGAGCTTACTCTGGGGTCCCACATTCCAGGGTGTCCTCTGAGCCCGGGATGCGCCCCAATCTCCAGCACAGCACCAGGACCACACATCCCCAAGGCTTCGCCAGGCCACAGCCCACACTCACCTGCCGCACCTTCCTGTTGCCCGGGCTGCCCGAGTACCGCTCGATCAGCATGGGCTTCAGGAAGGAGCCCCAGAGGCGCTGGAGGTCCACCAGGGAGGCCAGCCGCTTCACCTGGCTGCTGGAGAGGCTCCGGGGCTTGTGGCCGAGCTGCGGAAAGGAACAGCGCTGGAATCCAAGGGACCGTTCAGAACACACCCCGCACCAGGAACAGACCCAGACCATCCAGCCAACAGCAGAGGGGTCCTGTGGTCTGGGTCTCGAGCCAGCGGCTGTCTCCTTCCTCGTGTTCGTACAGCGCCGAGCACAACGGGGCCCTGCTCCGTGACTAGGGCTCCCCAGGCATCCTGTCCCCAATACAAGCAGTGGCTGCGAACGGGGAGCGCCCTCCCACTGCGTCCCCCTGCGCTGCACGAGCCCGCTAGGGTGACGGAGAACAGAGCACAAGAGCCAGTGAGAATTAAAGGGGCTCTCCCTGCCCCCACCAGAGTCAGTGGAGGGGAGATGCCAGCACTGGTGTTGCTACTGCCTTTCCAAGGGCTCTGGGCACCCGCACGTCACACCCAGGGCCTCCCCCCAGCCTGCCAGCCCCAGGACTCAAATCGCCCAGCTCCCCTGCACCTTCCATGCCTCACTGCAACACCTACCCCCCCACCCCCCATTACCAGGCACCCTGACTCCACACCCCCTCCCTCCCGGGCACCCTATCCCATCCATGCCTCACTGCAACACCTACCCCCCCCCCCATTACCGGGCACCCTGCCCCCACGCCCCCTCCCCCTCAGACACCCTGCCCCCGTGCCTCTGGCACCCTGCCTCTACGCTCAACATACCTCCTTCCCCCCAGGCACCCTGCCCCCCCGACCCCATTCTTCCGAGGCACCCTATCCCATCCATGCCTCACTGCAACACCTACCCCCCCCCCCCATTACCGGGCACCCTGCCCCCACACACCCACCCCCTCAGACACCCTGCCCCCGTGCCTCTGGCACCCTGCCCCTACGCTTAACATACTCCCTACCCCCCTCCCCACCCTCCAGGCACCCTGCCCCCACACACCCCATGCTCCCTACCCCAACTTTCTTGCCCCTCCCTGGGCACCCTGCCCCCCCCCATGCTCCCTACTCCCGCCCCCACTTCCCCCAGACACCCTGCCCCGCGCACCCGGGCACCTGCCCCCCATGCTCCCCACCCGCACCCCCTGCCCCTCACCTGAGCGCCGGGCGGGCCCCGCGGCTGCCCCCCACCGGCCCCCCAGCCCAAGTACAGGCCGGCGCCGGCCACGAGCAGCAGCAGCAGGAGAAGGAGGCGCGGGGGGGTGCGGCGCGGGGGGGCGCTGGGCTCCGGGCCGCCCCCTCCCCGGCCGCGCCGGGCCCCCGCACCCGGCCCTTTCCGCATGGCGCCGCTGGCAGACAGCGAGCCCCGCCCACGGGGAGGAGCCGAGAGGAGCCCGCAGCCAGAGGGGCGGGGCAAACGCAAGCCACGCCCCCGCGCGGCGGGTCCCATATAAAGCCCCCAGCCGCTTGTGGGCGGGGGCGGTCCGCAAGACCCACCCACAGGAGGCGGGGCCACGACGTGTTACGCCCTACTGGGGCGGGGACGCGCCCTTGGGGGAGGGGCTACACCCACAAGGGGGCGGGGCCAGGGAAGGACACCTCATCACATAACAAGAGCATATTACAAAATGTAACCCCTCCTCCCCCCATGCATCCCTGGGTCCAACCCCCGCCCCAATACAGCCCAGGGTCTGACCCCCCCCCTGCACCCCTGAGTCCTACCCCCCACCACCATACCCTTGGGTCCGACCCCCCTTCCCCTAACACTCCCCTGGGTCCTACTCCCCCACTGCACCCCTGCCCTGGCTCTGACCCCCCCTTCCCATAAACCATCTCTGGGTCTGACCCCCCCCCTCAACACACCCATGGGTCCGACCCCCCTTCCCCTAACAAACTCATGGGCACAACCCGCCCCCCCAACACACCCCTGGATACAACCCCCCCCGAACTCATGAGTCTGACCCCCCCTTTGCCTATCATTCCCATTGGTACAACCCCACCGTGCCCCCATGGGTCTGACCCCTTTTCCTGTAATACACCCCTAGGTCTGACTCCCCCGCACCCATGGGTCTGACCATCTCCAGCACATCCCTGGATCCGATGCCTCATTCCTCTAATACACCAATGGGTCCGACCCACCCCATACACCCAAGGTCTGACACACACCCCCCATGCACCCAAGGGTCCGACTCCCCCCCAGCGCACCCATGGATCTGAATCTCCCCTCTCCAGTGCACCCAAAGGTCCGACCCCTCCCCGCACTGGGTCCCGATGACATGGGGATGAGTGCACATGGAGGACAGGTCCATATGGAGAGAGCAAGCCCATGGAAGGACAGAAGGACAGACTGACTATTGCACCTGGGCCTGGAAAACCGGGGGCAGGGGAGCGTACAGGGATGGATGGGTGACTAGATAGGGGGTGCCCCTGTCCCCTGTGCCCCTCAATATACCAGCAAGGAAAACAGTGCTTAGAGCCCAGCTGGCAGCAGCTGGATTGACGCCCCCCCTTGCTGCTGGCACAGGGCCTGTCTGCAGCACTGATGTCGCTGGGTCGTTCTAACCTCATGGGTCCCGCTGAGGGTGGTCCCTGCGTTCGACCTTCCTCCTGGGCTGTATAACAGGGTTTATCACAGGATTTGCCCCTCACTTACATGGCCAAGAGCACTGGGTGTGAGGTTGTGTGACACACACAGGGTGCTCCCAAGTGGCCAGTGCTTGTGGTTTCATCACGGTTCCCCTGGTATTTGGTGTGTCTCTTAAAGCACCAGCTCCCGGAGTCATGGGATGGAGTGAGATACCGGCTTCCATTGAAACATAAGTTTCTAGGTGTCCATGCCACCAGCAAATAAAAAATCTCCCCATTTTTTTAAGCTAATGATTTTTAAGCCCATGGCATGATTTTGGGGACCACTCCTGTGGTTTGAACGCTTGGGACTGGCGATGCTGTGTTCTGACAACTCCCCGACACAGCAAAATGTCCCAGGCAGAGCGGCTTGTGGATCCAAAAGTGTCAGAGAACGAGGAGAGGGGGCAAGTGGAAAGGAAGGCTGGATATCGTGGAGCTCTCCGGGCCCAGGGGCAGGCTGTCCTGGCTAAGGCCTTAGTACCGCACAGCTTGGATCTGAAGCGGAAGAGTGCGTCCCTTGGATAACCAGACGTGGTATGGTTCGGTTTACACTGCAGACCGGAACCGCACTGCGGCTGACCCAAGCGCAACTAGCTGCCTCCTTGAAATCATTATTTATTATACAGATAATTGTAGTGCCTTAGAGCACCAATCCCAGGCCATGACCCCTTGCGCTAGGTGCTGTACAAACACAGAGCAGTCCCTGCCCCAAAGAGCTGATGATCTCTGGATAAGACACAAGCTGGCAGGTGGATTCAGACCGACCGGGGAGTCCTTGCTGGGCAGCACGACTGTCTGTGTGCTTGGAGCCTTTCTGGCTACAGAGGCATCTCCCGGAGGGAGCCCTAGTGCTGCTGGGGTATTTAAACCCAGACTGGATGCTGGGGAACGGATTCTCCCCTCCATAGACACTGGGGCCCCCCACTCGGCCCCACGGCAGCGTCACCCATCGGCTGGCAGCAGGCAGGGTTCCCTCAGCTTCATGCGTACTAGGGGCAGCTCCTCCGAGGTGCTCAGGGACTGACTCCCGCTTTGGGCCTACACGCTGCCCTTTAGTTTCTCCATCTTCCGCCCGCTGTGCCACCCGGGGCCACAGGGTCGGGGAATCAGCAGCTGCCGCATCTTCCTGTCCACAGCAGCAGCTGCCCACACACACACAGCGGGAGGAAAGCAAACAGGGATGCCAGAACGTGGCAGAGGAGGACTAATGGAGCGGGGAGAGGCTGGAGCTGGGGGAAAACAGGGGTGCGTGGGTGAGACCCAACAAACTCATCCCACCCAATTTCTAGCTTCTGGCCCCTTGGGCTGGCATCAAACCAGAAGAGAGGCCAGGCCTCCTGGCCTCTTACCCTGCAGGACCCATCATGCCCTTTGGAGGCCTTGGCTCTGGCTTGGTGCCATCTGTCACGGAGCCCCAGGATCGGGGCTACGCCCCAGCTTCGGAACAGCCTCTCGGAGGAATCCGTCAGTGGGCCAGGTCCCTCAGGTCTTACTCGTCCTCCAGGATCGGCCATGTGGCCTCCCCACCTCCGAGACTGAACCTCTGGGCTCCAGCCCTCCTGCTGCACCCTGCGAGCTCTGCCCAGCGGGGCCAGCCAGGCGCCTGGGAGAGCCTTATCCCCCTTGCAGGGACTGACGCCCCAGCAGCACTTGCAGGGACGCTCGGCAGCACTGGCAGACCTGTCGGGTTTATTGGTCCCTGGAGCCCACCACGGGATGGCCCCAGCTTAGCGCCGAGACACGGAGGTTAAAGCATCATCCGGCCTGGTCAGCCCACGCCCAGCCAAGCTGGAATGGCTCCCACAGCCAGACTCTGTATCTCTCCCCATCTGACCTCCTTGGTCAGTTCCCAGGTGTCCCTTAGCCTGCCCTGAGGCAAACAATCCCTTTCCCTTCCACTAAGTAACCATGAACATCTAGGGGAAACTGAGGCACACGTAGGATTCATTCCAATATTACAGGAAATCCCCACTTTGTCACACCATCACTGCCCCCCATGCCCGGACATTGGGAGGATGAGCACCCCCGCCCCCTGGTGCCAGTTTCAGGCCCAGTTTCTGGCAGTCAGAGGTTTAGGGACGCCCAGAGTATGGGGCTGCATCCCTGACCATCTTGGCTAATAGCCACTGATGGACCTGTCCTTCAAGAGCTTATCTCATTCTTTTTTGATCCCTGTTATAGTTTTGGCCTCCGCGACATCCCCTGGCAGTGAGTTCCACAGATTGACTGTGTGTTGGGTGGAGAAGTACGTCCTTGTGTTTGTTTTAAACCTGCTGCCTGTTAATTTCCTCCAGTGACCCCTGATTCTTGTGGTAAGTGAAGGAGTAAATAACACTTCCTTATTCATGTTCTCCACACCAGTCCTGATTTTATAGACCACCTCTGGGGTGAATCACAACAGCTCTTTATACAGGAATCCTATCCGCTCCCACCAAGCACTGAAATGCAGCCACCTCTGGGGTGGAACACAGCAGCTGTTTATACAGGGCACAGCAATGCTACATTGCAGTTCAGGACACATCTACAATTTGCAAGTCTCTTCCCAAAGTCTGAGGTGCTCCCTCCTCCCAGATCTTGAGGCTCATACCAGACTTCCCCTGAGGCAGTGGGAGAAGTTGTTTTGAGTCATCTGGAGGCAGCAAGGTGCAGGTTATGTTTGTGGCTTGGGCGTGCGGGGAACAGGCAGGGAATTATACAAAGCAGAAGAGCCCTGAGGGCTGATTGAAACGATTCTGCTGCTACCCAGGAAAAGCCCCTAAATCCCCTTGGCCTTTATAGCCCCAAGAAAAGCCTAAAATCAGCCCATGCAGGAAAGAGGAAACCAAGGTGAAGGGCAGACTGGCTCTGACGTCCCTCGAGAGAATGGCAGATCGATGGGCCCAGCTGCTGTGGAGGGCTAATTGCCACAAATGGGGACTTAGCCCCAAAAGGCATGCGTAGGACGGCTGGGTTAGGACCCAGCAGCCATGGGTTCTAATCCTTACTCTCCTGCATTCTCCTTATGTGACATTTAGCCAGCCACGATATTGCTCCGAGCCTCAGTTTCCCTGTGTAGAATGACCCAGCTCATAGGGCTGTTGGGAGGGAACTGCCCCTCCCCCCCTCTGTGTGTGAGGCTCAGTGACAATGATGGGGGGCCCATACAGAGCGGGGAGCTGAGAACTTGGCGATTCTCGGGGGTGGGGGTCAGGGCCTTGTGAGAATGTACCATGCTCAAGTGTGAGCCAAAGGGTCCCCTGTTCTTTGCAAACAACTCTCACCTCAGAGCGGGCACACTCATTACATCAAATACGTTGCTTGCAGGGTACTTGACCATAAAAGGTAACATGGGAGGTCTCCACTGAAAGCTGGCAACGTATCAATGTTCACAATCCTGGCGTGATGTGTGTAGGGGTGAGAGTTATATAGTGAGAGTGTCACTATATTGGCATTTATGCCCTTTTGGTCTTAAAGTGAAAAGGAGGATGGGGGCAGGAAGATCCCTCAGGGACGGCCTGTTGCGGGGAGCTGCTACCCTCCCTGGCTCGCTGCTGGTGATGCAGCGCCACTGCCCTACCGCAGAACAGTCAATAGAAAGCCACCAAAGACAACTGCAAACAACCCAGACCAGGTGGAGGTGGAAGGGAACATTGCGCCAGACAGGGGATCTGCCGGTGAATAGAGAAATGACTTTCAGTAGAACACCAAGTGGGGAGATGCCCTCTGCATCCCTTCACTGAGGAGCGGCTTGGGGAGTGGGGTTTTCATGCAAGTTTGGATCCCGGGGAGCCAGCCAGCTCTGCAACGACTGAACGTTGGGATGGGCAGGACTTGCTGTATTAGCTAGGAAAGGTAAAACGAAGGCCCGTTTGCATTGAATGATTTTGTTTTGTGTTGCAACCATTTGTTTCTCTCCCTCGCTTGCTAGTGGAACCTCTGTTCTTTCCTAAATCAACCTTGCTGGGGGTCGTTACATGTGCTGTGCATCACCGGAGCGGTAGTTTAAGGTTAAACTGGGGCATGCTGCACCTTTGGGGGCAGAGGAGCTGGGATTCCTGGGGGTAATCAAAGCCCTGGGCTGGATATCACAGGGGGGATGCAGCAAAGGGACGCGGGTGCACCCAGAGTTACCCCGCAGGGCGAAGCCAGGGCTGGCATAGCTCGGAGGAGGGGGCTGGAGCAACTCACGCCCAGTTACCATCAGCCAGGCTCCCTCACGCTGGAATTGGGGGGGGTGACTCACTGTTCTGGGTACCCCGAGAACTGTCACATCAAGTGGAGGGTTTTTCATCCCCCAGGGAGCACTAGGGGGCTGGATGCCTTAGAGAGGAGATGGGGAGGCAGAGCTGCTACCGTTCAACCCCCGGCGTGCGGCAGCCCTCAACCCCCTTCGTTCCGCTGCCCCGTCACATTCACACTCGGGGCCCCGTTTTCCTCGAGATGGCCGGATGGACACGCAGCTGATGCTGTGATGAATCAGGGCACCCAGCGCCGCAGGTCGCTTGCTGCCCACCCCACACACAGCATGGCAGAGCCCCCAGGGGCAAGAGCTTTTCCCCATGCCCAGCCCGAGGCACGTCCCGGCAGCCTGACAAGGGCAGACCCCTCGACTCCATGCAGCCACGTGTGTCCGTCCGCTGATGGGGAGATTAGAAATAGCGCCCCCCACCACTGCCACTCCCCGTCAGCTTTGATCCAGCTTGGTTCTGGAGCCCAGATGGGGAAGGGGATTGTGAGACGGGCCATGCAACCCACAGAGATCGCACGAACCAGCATGGCCTGCTGCCCTCTGCTTGGCTGGGTAGCACCATCTCCAAAGGCCAAACCCACCACTCGGCATGGAAGGTAGGTGGCTGCGTTCTTATGCTGAATGGCCATGCCTGCTCTGCAAGGAGCCCAGAGGCGTTTCCACCCCCAGAAACCTTGACAGAGCCGTCACGGGGGCCAGGCCCAGCCATAGTGCCGGGCCCAGCCTGAAGGAACCTTTTCCATCCGTTTCCACCCACCCACAGCACATACTCAAGAGCCTGGGACGTGGCTCAGAGACATGGCTGGGGGCAGCCCACTCCCTTGGAAGCAGATAAGCACATGTGGGTGCCAGGGCGGTTACATAAAGTGCATGGCGAGCCTGGGTGAGCATGGAGATGGCTCTAAGCCCATCGGTTTGGCTAATGGCTGGGTGGTCCGTGCTCCAGAGAGACCCAGCGCTTCCTAATGAAACGGCACCACCCCGTACGATTCCTCGACTCCAAGGCCAGCTGGGACCACGGCGATCTCCCAGCCTGACCAGCTGGGTGGCACAGAACTGGCCCCAAACCATTCCTGGAGCAGATCTGTTAGAAAACCAGCCAACTGTGATTTAAAAGTGGTTAGTGATGGAGAATCCACCACGCCCCAGGGTAAGTTGTGCAACTGGTTAATTAGGGGCTGTCCACACATTATATAACACCGGGGGGCGGGGTGGCCTTAATTTTGCATGGTTCTTTCCATGCTACAAGTGGGGCTTGGAAAAATCACTCCCCAAATGTTACATGGTTTATGGACTCTCACTAGCTTCAACTTCCAGCCCTTGAATCCTGCCACACCTTTGCCTGCTGTACTGAAAAGAACCCAGGAGCAAGGTTTTGTTCCCCAGGTAGGTATTTCTAGACTGGGATCAAGTCACCCCTTAACCTTCTCTCCCTCAAGGCCTCACCCACCCCGTCCAGCTTGGTACAGCAACTGCTGGCCATAATAGGACCAGAGAGGGGGTTCATGAAGCTGGGCCCCAGACCCTATGCGCCCAGCCAGCCTGAGGCCACCTACCCATAGGTGAGCGGAGCCACCAGGCTGCATCGGACCAGGGGCTGCCCAGCCTGCCGGTGGCCAGTGCCAGAGGAAGGTGCAAAGATCCCTGCAGGGGGGCAGTTCGCCCTCCAGGAATTCCCTCCTGACCCCTAGCAGTGGCTGGGTCCTGCCCAGAAGCAGGCTGGTTCACGGCCCTTCGGGGACTAGTTCAGCATTTGCTAGGCTGAGTCAAGATGCTCGTTAGCCAGAGAAGCGCCCAGTCCTTTTCAGCGTCCCCCTCAACTCTTGGGTCTCCGTAGCATCATGTGGCAGGGAGTCCCACTGGTCAATGGAGCAGCGTGGGAAGCAACCGGGGCTAGATCAGCTTTGAATTGGCAGCTGTAAGTTGCAGCGACCCTCCCCTCGGGCCAAACGCTAGGAGGGCGGGTGGCAGCTTACCCAGCACTGCCACGCCTGTTGTGAATACACACAATTAAAGGCTTGTCTTCACTGCAGAGTTATCCTGAGTTAGAACCTAAGCATTGCTCCTCAATCACCTACCGTCCACGGCGCAGCAGGGCCAGGAACGCCCGCTGGGCTAACATTCGCGTTAGCACAACTCGCCCGCCCTGCAGTGCGGATGCAGGCTAGCTCCGGACGAGCACGGCTCGTCCTCCAACGCCTTCCCACCATCATCCCACGGGCCCAGAACGGCCAGCCAACTCCCGCCACAATACACTGTGGACGGGGGGCATTTCCCAGAGCGAAGGGGAAGTGAAAATCTAGCCAGGGTGGGGGCAAGGACACACCTCGTTGGCCACAAGGGGGGCTTGGAAAATGTCCCCCCAAACTTGTTTTTTTTGGATGGGTAATTGGGTTAAGAAGTAAAGGCAATAGTTCACAAAAGGCATCTGCTTCCTGCAGACAACTTAGATTTGGATCATCCCAAAAACCCAGCCCGCCCGCAAATGATTTCAAATCAGAGAGGCTCATGGGAGCTGCCTCGTTTGCCCATTGCCCTTTATGGGCCAGACTTCCCCACTGGACTTCATCTCCCGCATTGCAGCCAGTGGCCCCTCTCCCTGAGCGGGGTGCGTCTTGGAAGCAATCGTCCGGCCCCCAGCTCCGAGGGACTAGGAGCAGGAAACACCCAAACTACCACTCCCATGAGGCACTCCCAGGACAGCCCCGTTGCAATATTTCTGCTTTCCCCCAGCAGTTCCAAATTTCCCACAGCCAATTTTGGCCCAAACCATTTTTTTCATTCTTATCGAAATGTTCCCACCAGTTTGCCTCTTGCGTCTCACTTTAGTTCTTCAAATGGCGCCGCAGCTCCAGCTGCTCCTCCCACGCGACCCGAGGGGAAGTGAGGCAGCCGCTGCCTGAGTTTGCAGAGAGCCTGAAATAATAGTTCAGATGGCCGGACTGCCCGCTTCATTTCGACGGGAGCTGCCTCCGACACAACCCTGAATGCCGCTAACTCTTTCGTGCATGGAAGAACGGGGCAGGAGGAGTGCGCTGTGAAGAGCTATCCTAGGAAAAGGTCGGCATTAAGATGGTGAATGCATTACCAGCCTTTAATGCCACACGGCTGGGTGGCAGGGGGACATGATTCATTTTATTTTGGAGGGGAGAGCCAGCAAAGCGGGGGGGGGCAATTTCTCTAACTTCCAAAAGCCCCTTTTTGCCAGGGGATGGGACGAGGGCAAAAAAAAAATCACCCCCAGAGTCAGTTTTTCTGCTGTTTAATTTGTTTTCCACTCAACAGTCATTTGAAATGTCACACATGCACAGAGACAGGCGTATAAATACCAGGCGGAGCTGTGCCCGGGCTGGGGGATCCGGAACCGGATCGGCACCTGGGGACTAGAGCACCACAGGCCGACAGCCTCCTTAGGGCAAGGGGGGCGGGGGGGATGCAAATGGGCCCGACGTGGAGGGCAGGGGACGGCCCCCTGGTTTCGGACCACGACACTAGCTGGGAATTGAGGTGCAGCCGTTGGCCGCATGAGCCCGGCGACACGAGAATGGGTGCCGCCCCACCGTACTCGTGCGTAAGCCAAGACACCAGGGCTAGGATTTCAAGGCAACTTGTGGTGGGGGAGCCGGGGGGGAGAGGAGATACCTTTTGTGGGTTCAAATGAAAAGGCTGCAAAAAGGAGGCACGGTCCGCAGCTGGGGGAGACGCAGTGGGTGGGAGTCCAGCACCCGGCTGGATGGAGATGGAACAATGAGGGGATAAGGCCGTGTAGGGGGCGGGGATCAGGACCCCAGGGGGCAAAGAGGCAGGGTGAAAGGCCGCTCTGGCTGTTAGCCCCAGTTCCAGGCACGGGGGGAGGCCGAGGGCCAGACCCCCAGCTGGCACGCCGGGTGGCACCAGTGAAGCCAACAGGCCCAGGCCGACTCACTCCAGCTGTGGGGCTGGCCCGGTGGTTACGGAAACGCCCACCCTCCCCTGGCACTGGGCCGCTCCGGCCTGTGGGGAGGGGAGAGCCGGGTTCCTTTGCCATATGGGGGTTCGAGTTACAGATCTGGACCCCAAAGAGCCAGTGACGCCGGCCAGGCTGGGGCCGACCCCCACTGCCAATCCCCCCTTCCACAAGCAACGCGGCTAGAAGAAAAGGGGAGGGACCAGCCGATGGCCGGAGGGAGGCCGGCAGCCGCCACCCCCTCTCGCTGAGAACCCACGCGTCCCAGCAGCTTGGCAAAGTCAACTGGTGGCCACCGTGCTAAGAAACCCACGGTCACGGCAAACTGCCAACAGCTCCGGAGAGGCGGCCGCATATAGGCAGGGATGGGGACAAAGGGGGCTCTCTCTTTGGGGGGGTGCCATCACGGAGGGATGGGGATCCCCACCCCCAGCTCCCTTGCTGCTGTGACCCACTGGCTGGCTCTGAGCCCCAGCAAGCCGCGGGTGGGGCAGGCCGGCCTCGGCTTGACAGGTTCTACCAAGCAGCAGTGGGCCCGCCTCTCTCTCTCTCTCCGGAGGCTGATTTCTTGCCCCCCGATATGTGTTCGCACGAGCGGCTTGGATTGGAAACGGGACCCCCAGCCGGCGTGACGCTCGCCGTGCCAGCCTGCGGGGCCGGGAGCACAGCGCCCTCTCTTGGAGCCTAATCACTGACCCCCGAACGAGGCCATGGGAAGAGCGGGCCCTAGTGGCGGTGGGGGTTTCACAGCTTCAGACAGCAGAACCTGGCTCCGATCACGTGCTCCCGCCGGTCGCTGCCACGTGCCCGCTGGCAGCAGGGTAGAGCTGGGCTGAGGGGAGCGCTGCTCCAGCAACGGGGGCTGGAGAAGGAGATTTCAGGTGAATCCACCGATGACGTACCAGTGCTCACCAAGCAGGTAGGAGCAGCGGATGAGAGGGGCTGGACACAAGGGTGGGCAGCTAGCAGGAGAATTCACAGCCGCCAACGAGCTGCAAAGCCGGGGCACAGCAAGGACCCCCTGCCCAAGGCAGGCGGGCGGGGCTGGCGGCTGTAGTAGCAGGGGGAGGAGGCGATCTGGCCCCGGCCCTGTATAATTTTGCAGGTGGGCGAGTCAATTTCTTTTGGGAAGGGCTGCAGCCGAGATCAGCACCAGACAGCCAGGCAAACAAACCAAACCCCACACACACACACACACACACGCACGCACTCACGAGACCTCATGGGCTCCCGCCCCAGCGCCCGTCCGCCCCACCTCACCTCCCGTCCTCCCGCCTGGCCGCTCGGTCCCTCAGCATGTCGCAGGGCAGCACCCAGTTGTTATCGTGCAGCCCCACCCGGCAGCCCGGCGTGTCCTTGTCCGTGCGCCGGCAGCACATCCAGTAGGAGCGTCCGTAAGGCAAGTCGTGGTGGTAGGGCTTGGGGTGCCAGCGGCACAGGGACACGTCCCCCTTCTCGTAGTGTTTCTTGCACTGCTTGCAGGGGTCGTCCCGGTACAGCGGGTCCCGGTTCCAGCGGGAGTCCGTGGCCTGCACGCCGAACGTCTCGATGATGGATTTGAAGTAGTGGCAGGTGCATTTCAAGGCGGCCAGCGACTGGGTGGGAAGGTAACTGAAGATCTTCACCATGATGTGCTCGGGGAGCAGCAGCATGTACTGACGGGGCTCCAGCAACCGCTGGATCTTGAAGCGGATCTCCAGGAAGTCGTGGGAGACGTGCCGGTAGAGACGGCACAGCGAGGTGTCCGAGGCCGCTGGCTCCAGCCCGGGCCCATCCGGCCACTCCACGCCCCCCTCGCCGGTGTTCTTGCTGTCCAGGAGGGAGCCGGCAGCCTCCCGGGTGTCCTCGGGCCGGGGGGGCTGGGCGTGAAGGAAGAAGAGCTGGCCGGGGGGTGGATCCTCGCAGGCGGAGCACAGCCCGTCCGGGGTGGGGGACCCCACCGTCAGACACACCGTCTCCTCCTTCATGTTCTTGGTGCTGTCCTTGCCGAAGAAGACGCACTGATCCACCACGCCCGTCACCACCACGTCCACGTGGAAGCCGGCCACGCAGTCCCGGGGCGTCGCCGCTGGCCCCCCCAGCTTCTCCCCGGCCCTGCCTTCAGGGACGGCGTCCAGCTTGCCCGGCAAGGCCTGGCTCTCGCCGCAGTTCATCTCCAAATCGGGCGGCTCGCTGGCCCCGTCGCCCTTGGGCGCAGCACTGGACAGCAGGAAGTCCACATTGTTGGGCAGGGAGTCGCGGGAGGGGCTGATCAACTGGTAGAGGTCGCAAGTGATCTTGTCCTTGGCATGGGCGCCGGAGCCGGTGGCAGAGCCCCCGGTGCCGCAGCTCATGAACATGCAGTTGGGGCGGGCGCCGGAGCCCACCTCGGGGGGCGAGCGAGGGTCCCGGCTGCTGGAGATGCGGAAGGCGATGCGCACCTCGCCGGGGCTATGCTGGGAGTTGGCCACACACTCAGCCGCCTCGACGCTCCGCTCCTCCTGCTGCGACTCGAAATGGGCCACCGCCTCGGCCACCCGGCTGCAGTCCTGGCCCCCACCTCCGCCCGCCACTTTCTTCTCCCCGTCCGCCTGCTCCTGATCTGCAGAGAGGAACACCACGGGGGAGGCCGGGGCCGCGGGCGCCCCCCCGGCGCAAGGCCGCGAGTAGCTCTGCAGAGCCAGCGCCGTCCGCTGCTCCACCAGGGCCACCATCTCGGCCACGGAGAGCAGGTCCGTGTCGCCGCCCGGCTCGGCGTGGGCCTCCGGGCACAGGTACACGTCCTCCGCCTCCTTGCTGCCGTCCTTGTCCTTCCCCGGGCACGGCTTGCCCTTGCTGGGGTCATGCGAGCGCCGCCGGCGCTTGGCCTTCGAGCTGTCGCTCCCCCATTTGCCCTTGACCTTCATGGTGCTGGTGCGGCTGCTACTGCTGCACTGGTGGGCCACGAAGAAGGCGATCTTCTCCTTGGTGTTGCCTGGCTTGATGACGTACCAGGTGTCCAGCAGCACCCGGCCCTCCTCCCCCTGGCTGGGGCTGGGGGAAACCAGGGGAGGCGGCGGGGCCGGGGCGGGCGGGGTGTTCTCAGAGCAGGCCTCCCCGCTGTCCTCCCCCTCCTTGGTTCTGCAGGCGAAGTCCCCAAAGGGCTTCTTCACCGGGCTGCCGCCGCACGGCTTGTTCTGGGAGTAGGTGCCGAAGGGCCGCGGGCACCACAGCTGGATGTGCGAGAAGGTGTTCTGATCCATCCCGGGCTCATGGCACAGGTGGTGCCCCCCTAGCTCATGGCGCTCTGGTGCCGGACACCGAGATCTTCACCGGCTCGGAGCCACCTGGGGAAAGGGAGAGACAGACACTGATCAGAGAGGCTGGCTGGAAACGAATCGCTCTGCCAGCTTGGGAACCAGCCCGGGGGTTCGCCCACCCCGGACTCAAGGATCTAGGAGTACGAGCCTCCACTGGGGATGGCTCCTTTCGAGAGGCAGCTATGATGGAACAAGCCCGCTAGGGGAAGCGGGTCGGGGGCTTCCGTTCGCCCAATCTCCTGAGATGAGGAGGAGGGGGCAGCCGGCCAAATGGAAAGGCAGTAAGTTCCTAAGGGGTCAGAGGGAATACATGTTCTCACGGTGTGCCGTGAGCCTGCGGAACTCTCTGCCACAGGACACCGTTAAGGCCAAGAGCAAAACAGGATCGGTCGCTACCATGCGGAAAAAACAGTGCCCAGAGCTAGAACAGCAAATCCTAGAACCCTAATCGCCTGGAGCTTGGGAAGGGACCTGACCGCCCTCAAGCCTTGAAGAGAAGAGGGCTAGGGAGGGATCTGTGGGGCAGGGAAGCCTGGGTTGCCCCCAACGAGTTTTTTTCACTCTCCTCAACAGCAGCTTAGGGACACATCTGGGGGGGACACACATTAATTTTAACCCACATGAACATCAATGTGACCTTCAAAATAAAGAGCCTTCATGAGATGCTCCAGACTTCTGTGAACAGACACGACCCCTGGAGAACGGGCACAAGCGCACGTAGGTGCAAAGGGGGATCGATCCAGGCAGCGGGCACATGGAGGAAGCTCGGGATTCTGGTGCGGGACCTGCCGCAGGGGCCAGCCTACCACGCGGGCATGAGAAAGCTGGCAGAGTCTCTCTGCAGCAGTGGGGGCCAGAGCTCAGGGGAGCAGCCGGGAAAACCCGCAGCTGGCTCTGTGCCTCCCAGACACGCTCCCTTCCCCAGCGTGTGTGATTTCTGCCTCTCCCAGGGAGAGAGACCTCGACTCCCGCGGTCCCGGGCCGGCCTGCAGAGTCGGTGAGGCAGGCCGGAAACCGATCACGCCGCAGCATACCGGGAAACCTCGCTCCCCGCATCCCAGGCCTTCTCCGAGCGGAGCCTGCTGCGGCGCGCAAAAACCAACTCCCCGCCACCCACCCTGGCCCAGCGCGCCAGCCACGGGGTGTCCCAGGCTCGATCCTGCCTTCTCGGTGTCACGCCTGATTTGTACCGAGGTTCCGGACTGCAGCTCGGTGGGTCAGAGTCTGGGGGCTGCCTGGCGGCGCTAAGAGAATGGGCCACATGCACCCCTCTGTCTCAAGCTCTCCCACCTCCCTCCTGCTGACTCCCACCACTGTCCCCTCTCTCTCACAGCCACTCTCGCGCTATGCCAGGCCTTTGCCACACTCTGCCGCTGCTCCAGCACGGGGGGCTGTGGGCGGGCTGCCAAGGCTCCCCATACACAGCTGGGAGTGGGCGGATCCACTCCCTCATCATTTGGGTGAGTCAGTCCGTCCCCCAGCAGCCGTCGCGAGTTCCCCCGGCAGCACGGTCACTAGCTGACCCCTCGTTGCCTGGACCACCCCCTTCCGGGCACAGAGGGCAGGGAATTCGCTAACAGAAAGACGGGTCTTCGTGCCCTACCGAGCACCAGGGTAGCAGTTGGCCGGATCCAGACCCCTGGGGAAGCTGGTCCGTACGAACCAGCGTGGCCTGGGAGCACTCAGACAGGTGATGGGCACAAGCACACAATACCACGTCGAGATCGCGCCCCCTGGGCCCGTTCCCCAGCCCCGGAGCACCAGCGCTTCGGGCCACGGCACACGATGCCCACCCTTCCTCTGTCTGCGGGGCTGTAATGTGCAAAACAGGACTGGGGGCCATCAACCCTCGCAGCCCAAGTTACCGAACCGAAGCTCACTTGCAATGAGCACTTTGCAGGGATTAACAGCTAGGAAGATGCCCTCCTATCCTACCCCACACATGCTGCCCGCCCCATCTCCCGTCGCTATGGGGCCTTTCACCCTCCACAAGTCCCCATGGTGCCTCTCAGGTCAAGTCCTGGTCTTGGTTCCATGCAGTACACATCACCACTGAAATGCAGCCACCTCTGGGGCGGAACATGGCAGCTGTTTAACAGCACACAGCCACAGGATAGATGTGTGGGACAGGAAGTGAAGTATCCCCTATCAAACTGAAACGGCAGGACAAGCTCCCGGAGGCACAAGTCTGAATTTTGCACAGACGCTGGGGTTAACCCTTCCACTTTGCGCAAAAAGTGCAACGGATTTTTCTTTTGAATGGCCACAGTCTCCGTTTCAGGTATTATCAGAAAGATGGTGTCTCCGGCAGCCCGGACTGCCAGGGGAGAGCCCCCTACTGAGCCCACGTCCCGCTCCTTGCAGCACAGCGCCCCCTAGCACCACGCTGGGGCATTGGGGTCAGCCCTGACTGCCGGGGAGAGCGCCAGCCACCATCCCCTACCCACAGACTAACCAGACTAACTTGTGACCCCCGCTCTGGGGTCAAGAGGCCAGACGGGGCTGAGGCAGGAATTCAGGCCCCAATGAGAATGTACCCCAAATCTCATGCCCACAGTCTGCCCCTGGAGAAGCGCCATGGGGCCCAGGTCCAGAGTCTGCCCCCACCGACCCCAAGGCCTGGGGCAGCACCAGGGGCTCATGCCCACAGCCTGCACCCCACCTACCAGGAGGCATTCAGGTATGAAGGACTGCATCCCTTCCTCTGCAGCCTAAAGCCCCCGGGGAGGCGGGACAGAATCACAGGCCGTGCCCTCAAGGGAGGACAGGCTACAGTGCCCCCTCCCTGATGCCACCTCTTCCCATTCAGCCACAACTGAGCGCAGCACAGCCAGGGACCCCTTGCTAGGGATGACAACCGGGCACAGACCCCCCCGCAGGACTGTGGTTAGATGCTGGCCACCTGCAAGCGACACCAGAGCGCTGGCCCAGCGCCTGCTACGTGCCAGTCTGAGGCTGCCTGTGGCGGGGCCGGGTTCTTCTTGGAGTCGATGCTGCTCCCTACATGTCCAGGGGAGTAAGTCCCTCACTTCCAGCGAGCACAAGCATAGCCCGGCTTCCTCCACAAGGGAAGGGAGACAGGTCTTGGGGCAGGGAGACAGTGACTCCATGGCAGAGCTGGTAGAACCCAAGAGTCCGGACACCCAGCCCCCCCACAACTAACCACTAGGCCCCACTCCCCCTCCAGAGCCAAGAACGCAGGAGTCCTGGCTCCCAGACCCCACAGCTCTAACCACTGGGCCCCACTCCTCCTCCAGAGCCAAGAACGCAGGAGTCCTGGCTCCCAGACCCCACACCTCTAACCACTAGGCCCTACTCCCCCTCCAGAGCCAAGAACGCAGGAGACCTGGCTCCCAGGCCCCACACCTCTAACCACTAGGCCCCACTCCCATTCCAGAGCCAAGAACGCAGGAGTCCTGACTCCCAGACCCCACAGCTCTAACCACTAGGCCCCACTCCCCCTCCAGAGCCAAGAACGCAGGAGTCCTGGCTCCCAGACCCCACAGCTCTAACCACTAGGCCCCACTCCCCCTCCAGAGCCAAGAACGCAGGAGTCCTGGCTCCCAGACCCCACAGCTCTAACCACTAGGCCCCACTCCCCCCATCCCAGAGCCAAAAACAGAACCCAGGAGTCCTGACTCCCAAGTCCCTTGTTCAGCCACAATCTCCTCTCCCCCTCCCCCCCCCCCGCCGTTTCCAAATGCTGTGGAAAGAACGGGGTGTTATCCTCCAACCTGATGGTATCTTCATTTGACAAAACACAATATGAGGGGGAACTAGGAGTTAAGGGCTGGGAGCAGCCAACGTTGCCCGCTGGGCCTAATCTGTTCATGCGTGGTGGGAGGTCTGCGGGCCATAGCTAGGGTGAGGCACTTTCAGTACTTCTAGGGGAGCCACAGCAGGCAGGTGGGAGGCGGTTTGAAGACGGATTCTGCTCCCGGGGCTGCATCGAGTCTCCCTTATCCCGGGCATGGTCGCAGAAGCGATTTGCACATCGACCAACTGCCCGCGTCCGAGGCAGCTGCCCATCCGTTGGGACGAGTTCCTGGGAGACAGACTGGACAAAGAACCCGCTCCCCGGGCCAGCAAGGCTAGAGACGCACAGAAGAATTTATCAGACCAGGAGCCCATCTACCCTGGTATCCCGGCTCCAAGAGTGGCCAGCATCGGCTGCTTCGCAGGGAGGTGCAAGAAACCCCCAGGGACAATTATGGAATAGCTGCCCCCGGAAAGCTTCCCCCTTCCACCAACCCATCAGTTCATTCTCTGAGGTACCAGATCTTAGATCCCTCCGAAACTTACACCTATATCCTACCAAATCGATCTGTAGGCGGCGCCGTTATCCACATAAACGCCCCCCAATCCTTGTCTGGAGCCATCCGAACGCTTGGCTTCAACTGGATCATGTGGCAGTGAGTTCCACAAGTTCATTGGGATAAACCCAAACTCCTTTCATTACACATTCAGTTTCACTATCCTGCCCCTGCTAAGGAGGCGTGGGAGTGGGGAAAGAAACCTGCATTTGACCCTTAGTCTCACTCCACAGGTCGGGGGCACTGCCGGAGCCGGGGGACAGAGCTCTACTGATAAGCGCAGGCGGATGAAGGGGTAGCAGCCAGGTGCCCTCACAGAAGCTTGGGCCAGTCAAAGGCAGACCTGGGGGGGGCAACATGGAGCCTGATCTCCCACTGGCATCAAAAGAGGGAGACGTCAGAGAGGCATTTAAAAGCAAGAGTTGGGGAGCCAATGGGGCGGCTGGAGCATCCCGCCAACATCCCAGGCCAAGCAGACTGCTCCAGCAGATGGGGTCCAGGACTCCTGGGTTCCATTCCTAGCTTTGCCTCGGCTCCATGTGAGACTCTTAGCATGTCCCTGCCCCTCCGTGCCTCAGTTTCTCCACCTGTAAAATGGGGACATCACGCCTTTGGAGAGGGACAGCTCAGCAGTTCTAGGTACTGTTATGCTGAGGGCCCACAGACCATGCCCACCCCAGTAATGGAAGTCCATGGGACTCACTGGCACTGGCCAGAGTGGCATGCAAGCCGGTCTTCCACTGGGCTCTGGAGGGAGCATAGCCGACTGCGCCCTTTGGATCACAGACAGGCGCTGCCATAACCGATCAGAACAGCGGAGAAAGGCACCGAGTCCTGCGCATGGCCACGGCCAGCACCAGACGCTCCCAGAAACCCGAGCAGAGAACTGCAATAACCAGCGCACGGCGGCAGCCTCTGCCTAACCCGGGGCAGGGCAAGGCTGGCTTTGGGTCTGAAGCCGGGGAGTCGGGGGACGAGATCCTCTAGCTACCCAGCCTGCAGCTATCCCTATGTTCAGCTGAACGGCTGATGGCTTGACTCCTACAGGTGGGACGGGGGCACAAACTGCCCCTCAGGATCCCTGGGTGGGCTCCCCAACCCCCATTCATGCAGCCAGCCAGCCCTGCTGGGGCAGGTTTGACTCCCACCCTTCAGGTGGCGTTATTTTAACCAGGCACAGAGCAGCATGACCCTGATGGACAGGGGATGGGACAGGCCCCAAGACTGTCCCCTAAGGGCTTATCCGCTGGGCCCTTTCACCCACAGGTGCCATGCTGCTGGCAGAAGAGTGGTTTGGGAGTGGGGGGTGAGGGTACCACTCGGACCCCCCTCAGACCTTGCCCGAATTCCCCCTTGCCTCTCCCAAGCCAACTTGCTTTTCGAGTTCAGAGGGGCCAGTGGTTGCACCTGTCCGCCCCACCCGGGGGGGGGGACCCAGGGTCTCCATTTGGGAGGCGTCCCTCCCCTAAGAGGAAGAATTCATTTCCCCTCCCCTTTTGCTGGTTCTGGAGCAGATTGGGGTTGGGTTTTTTTTTTTTTTTTGGAGGTCCCATTTGAAGTTAAAAATAAACAAACAGCTCTGGAAATCGAAGCCAGAATTTGGGAGGAAACCAACCCCAAGAATCAGGCCCATGCCGGAGATCCAGCTGGCTTTCCCCACGGGGCTAATACGGACCCAGCCCCCGGCGCTGGGGGCAGGGGGAGTCTGGTGGATAAGGCACAGCGCTGGGAGTCCTGGCTGCTCCACCACACAGCCCCCTCCCCGGGTAGGGTGATCAGATGTCCCGATTTTATAGGGCCAGTCCCGATTTTGGGGTCTTTTTCTTATATAGGCTCCTATTACCCCCCACCCCCGTCCTGATTTTTCACACTTGCTGTCTAGTCACCCTATCCCCGGGGCAACCTTGGGCAAGTCACTTAGTCGCCCCGTGCCTCAGTTTCCCCCCCCCTTGACCTGTAGAATGGGGCTAATCCGCCTTGGGGGGGGGGTGCGCCCCCACCCCACACCAGGCCCAGCCCGGGGACGGCTCGGCCTAGGGCAGGAAGTGGCGAGTTACCAGCCCAGCGTGTGGCGGCCCCCGGGGGGGGGGGGGTTCAAAGCCCGAGGCTCGCCCCCCCTCCCAGCCCCGCGGGGCCCCGCCGCCTTACCCGAGCCCCCAAGGCGGGGTCCGATCCGCGCCCGGTCCCTGCTGGGGCCCGGCCAGCCACAGGTTGCAGCAGCCTCCGGAGGGGCGGGGGGGGGGGGATCGGCAGCGGAGCCACCCAGGGCTGGGCGGTCCCGGCATCTGCCCCCCCAGGGCCCCCAGCTCCAGCTGGCTCCTGGTCCTTAAAGGGGCAGCGCCCCCATTACTCGGGCCCGCCGGTCCCTACACTACAATAGGGGCCTTTGATCCCGACCCCCGCCCCCCCCCCCCTCGCGGCTGCTCCAGCCATTTGTTGACAGACATATGCATGGAGCTGGCAGCCAATCAGAAGGCCGAGTTTGGGGCATGCCCATATATGGATGACAGCAGAACCTCAGCCTACCCAGGGGCTTCCCGGTTAGGGAGCGTGGAGCTGTTCCCCAGCCTGGCCGGAGGCGCAAGGGCAGGGCCGGGCTGCTGGGAGGGGGGGGGGGGGGAGAGATTATCCCACTGGCTGAACACATGGAGCACCCAGCGCCAACGCCCCCTCCTTGGCCTCCGCGCCAGCCTGGAGGCACAGATTGCCCTGCCAGGGAGGGGTCTGCATGCCACCCTCTGGCTTCGGGTGGGGGTCAAGCGTCTGCTCCCCGCTCCGCTGGGTCTGGGGACCTAGAGGTGAAAGTCTCCGGTATGAACCCCACCGTGAGCCATGCCCGCCTCTCAGCCTGTCGTTTGCCGCCTCCCGTGGGTCAGGACAGAGTTTGAAGCAGGAGCCCAGTAAACCAGAGGGCCTGGAGTCCGGGGATGGCGGCACAGGCCAAACCCCAGTTCTGCGCTCTCGGGCCGCAGGGGCAGCACCCACATTTTAGGTTCCCTGGAGCTCCCCGGCTCGGTTTGGCCAGCCAGCTAGGGCCGCAGCAGGCAAACCTCCCCTGGAAAGCTGGGGGCCTTCTCTCTTCATGGTCCACACGCGACCTGATACCGCAACGTCTGCCTGACTCTGCAGACAGCCTGGGAGGATGGCAAGGTGTGACCCGCCCAGCACTTACATCCTAGCCCAGGGCACGTTAATTGCAGATGGGAAGGCCGCTCCAATCACCCAGCCCGCCCCTCCTGCATAACTCAGAGCAGAGAATAATAATTCCTGGGGAACTAGAAACAGACACATCCCAGCTGCTGGAAAGACTCCAAGCAACGGAGAATCCTCCCGCCCGTTATCCTGGCGGCGTGCTGGGGTGTCCGCCTTCCCCTACCAGGCCTTTCTGCAGCAGACGACACACTCCTTGGCCTCAGGGCTGACGCCACCTTCGCACTGCTTATGTTCATGCTACATCCCCGTGGAGCCAGATCCACTGCCTTAGCCCCCGAATCTCGGCTGGACTGCGATACCCAGCAGGGCTAGACTCTACGGCGCACGCCCAGCTCCCCTCATCCTGCAACCACCATCCCACCCACGCACGGGGGGGAGCCCGGATTAGAACCCTGGTCCTTTTGTTCTATAAACGCTTGACCTCCTGGAGCCGGCAGCAGTAATATGTCCTTTTCCCTCTCTAGGGGAGGCCTCCGAAGGGCAAGGAGGATTCCAGGCCTCCGTGCCTGTCCTAATTGTATCCCTCTGCCCATGTCTGGGCACGTCTCTGACGCCCCACAGAACCCCCTGCTTCCCTGGATGATGAAGGGGTCGCGGAAGAGCCGCAGCCCGGCCTGGCTAGAGAGATGTTGGCGGATCTGGATCTTTGCCTGGCTTCAGTCCCGGTCAGTCTGGGACTTTGGCGCCCCTCTCTGGGCATCTTTCCACTGGAATCTCCCCCGAAGAGGGCACAGACTGCGAGCAGGTCCGGGGCACATGCTGCCCCTGGAGCTGTACAGCAGTGGAAGGGGAAGATGCTGGCGGTTCGGGGTCGCCACAAAGCACGCAGAGGGAAGACGAAGATACGCAAGGAAAGGAGGAGGAGCAGGTGAATTACGACCTGAACACCAGCTCTCGCCTTGCGGAGAATTGCCACCCGAACCCTTCCACCGCCCAGCCAATGAGAGGAACCTCTACAATAGCAGCCAGAATTCATCATCCTCACACCCCAGCGGGGAGGCCCCTGGTCCCCAGCATGTCCGTGGCCGCCCCTGGATTAGACCCAGTGCCCTCTCCTCTTGAGATTCTCGCTATTCCAGTAGCGCCCCGTAGTGGTGGATCAGCTCCCCAGCCTGGTAGGCAAGTAACAAAAAATCCGTGCCCTGGAGCCTCACTATGTAGGTATCACACGTCCACCTGTTTGCCAAGTGGGGCTAGTCGGGAAAAAATCTGCACAGGATACAAACAAAGCCCTAGGAGACATCTCCACCCGCTCCCAAACACGACACCCCCTGGGCCGGCTTCCCCTGTTCCAACCTCCCCGCTTCCCTTCGCTGGTTGTCTTCCTCTCTCCAAGTTACCCTGAATTTTCACTGCTCTGTGGGCTTCCTCCATCCCCAACTCTCCTCCCAGCCGGGTCTGCTCCAGTGCCATTAGAACGGCAACTCAGAGGGAAGGAACCGAGAAGCAGCTAGGGCTGGAGAGGAAAGCAGGTGATGGAGGCAAGATGGTCCCAGGTGAGCCTAGTGTAGACGCAGTATTCTGGACCCCCAAGGCTCTGAACGCCAGGAGTTATGACAAGGAGTGAGATCTGAGCAGAGCAAGGACCGGGCCAGTGAATTCTGTGGTGCCCCTTTAAGCCAAGCTGGTGCCATCTGCCTTCTCCCTTGCCTTTAGACACCTCCTGCGCATTTCACTTCTGCAAGAAAGAGTTGCCAATTTGAGACGTTCCCTTGCCTCCCTGCACTGATTGACAAGCTGCATTTAAAGGGACAGCAGCCCCTGGTACACAGGCAACCCTACTGCCATCTGCTCAGGGAGGGGTGTCTGGGATGCCTGAGAGGAGAAGGCTCCATAGGGCTAAGAATTGAAACACTCCCCCGCAAAAGACCTTGCAAGGGCAGAGCTGACTCCCTAAGCTTCTGAGTAACAAGGGGGATTTACCAGCCCTGCTCTGCACCCCCGGCTGCTCGCCCACCACTCCGGCGGGTCCCACCAGCTGCTGACACCTGTAGCCAGCTGCATAATCAGATCAGACACGAAAACTGCCTGAGCATCCCAGCTCTGCTCTCAAACTCAGCCCAGGTCCCCCCAAGCTCCAGCAATCAATGAATTTCCAGCGGGCTCATTGCTGCAATGTCTCGCTGCTTCTCCGGAGCTGGGCCCCCAGCGGGAAGTGGGCTCCCGGCTCTAGGAAAGCAGCAGATGCCGCATGAGAGGGGGGAGCGCTTTCTGCTCCGGTCCTAGAACAGTGCTCCTGGTTTGCTGGGTTTTCAAAGCCCTGGTCGCGTGGCCACCTCTCCTCAACCCAAATCCAGCCGTTCAGACGACCCACCCCGGGACAAGTCGGATGCTGCGATGAAGAGGGTGTTATAAGTACCAGATGGAGGGATAGCGTCATGCCTCTTGCAATTAGGCCTGACGCTTCAAAGCAAAGGGATCCTCTCTCCCCCCACTAGGTCTCTCAGCCGGCCCGACCGCACAACAGCGACAAAGCGACACCTCCTAGCCCAGAGTTTCGATTAGCCTCAATCCCAGCCACACCTATGGGAGCGTCTGATTCTGCTGAACCTGGGCTGGTCCTGTGATGCTCAGCAGAGGCCTTTCCCCGCCAGGTGACAATTGTTTTATAGCCAGGGCATAGGTAGGAATTTGACATTTACGAACTCCCACCCATCTGATGCAGGCATCCGCACGCCCCATCCGCTCCCCAGGCACCAAGCACACAGGGGCTGGAGAGCAGAGGGGTGGTGGAAAGCTGGAGATCAAAAATGGTAACCCCAGGGCATATCTCTGAGCATGCTTAACGCATCGTGTGTCGTTCACCTATGGAACTCACTGCAGCAGGGTATTACCGAAGCAAAGAACTCAGAAAGGGATTAGGCATTTAAGGGTATGGAAAGCATCCACAAGGGTGGAAGTCACAAGGGCTACTGAACCTCGAGTACCAGCGCATTTGCCAAACAATTTGATCTAGCTCAGGTATTTCCAGGGAACCCTTCAACACCAGTTTTTTGAGGGCAGGATGGAGGGTATCCCCCTCTCCAGTGGGTGACAGTGGTACAGTGCTATCTGATTGGTCAGTTGAATATTGGGGGAGGAGGGGTTTACCTCTTCCTGAACCAATCAGGACAGGCTACTGCTGGAATCAGGACTGAACTGGAACGGATGAACCCAGGGCCCCACCTGCTGCAGTAGCAGAAGAGGCCAAAAGGACAACGAACTCACCAGCTCGACTCTGCTTGTCAGAACTCCTGGGTTCCGCTCCCAGCCACGGCATCGACTTGAGCAAGCCCCTTCCCCTCCCTGAACCTCAGTTTCCCCGTCCATAAAAGGGGATAATACCTGGCTTGCAGGAGGCTGGCCAGGCCCGGCTGATGAGTATTTGCAGCAAAGGTCCTGACGCAGAGCAAATGCTGGTTGCTATTTGGACAGTCTCCTTCCTCCAACCGAGGAGCGGGTTCCCCTTTTGGGCCACCACTTCCCCAGAGCTTTTCCGGGCAACACATTAGCACCTTCCTCCTTCCAGCTAACCTCACGACCCCAGGCCAAACCAGAGGGTTAGCACACGTACAAACCTCGCCTCCGGTAAGAGAACCCGCTTCCCACTAGGGAACGCCCTCAAACCATCCAGCATGAGCGCCGCAGGACTCGGGCAGAAGGCAACACCTTTGCCTCGTCTGAAATACAAGCTGGGTTCCGGGAACATTTCAAGCTCTTTTGATTTGTTTGTGTAAGGCCCACACAACCCCAGCCCCCACCTCTCAAACCCCAGCCCAACTGCGGGGCATGGACGAAGCAAGGACACACACACACACACGAGTCGAATTTCCCTGTACACGTGGGGTGGGGTGGAGGAACTGTTTACGGCATTTCTATCCTGCTGATTCTTGTTTGAGCTCATAGGCTGTGCCATTACTGAGGTATCCGCGCTGCTCAGATGCGTTGACCACCATGTCCCAAGCTGAATGAACTCTGAGGCCAAGATGCAGGTTAGCCTGGCATAAGGCTCTTACCAGGTTCACCTCCCAGTTGTTTAGGTGTCCAAAAAGAGGACACTCCACGGGGCCCCGGCCCTGCCCCCAGCCCCGCCCCAACTCCACCCCTTCCCCAAAGTCCCCGCCCCAACTCCGCCCCCTCCCCTGCTTCCCGCGAACATTTGATTCGCGGGAAGCCTGAAGCAGGCAGCAGGTAAGCTGGGGTGGGGGGGAGGAGGCGCGGCCCAGTCTCGCCCCCCCGGCGTCTCCAGCCTGGCTCGGCTCGGGCCCTGGGGTGCCAGCCCCGGGCCAGCCCCCGGCCGAGCACCCCCCGGCCCAGCCCCCGGCCCCCGGCTCAGCACCACCGGGCCTGGCCCCCGGCCCGGCCCAGCACCGCCGGCCCCGCATGTCCCGATTTTCCCGGACATGTTCGGCTTTTTGGGATTTCCCCCCAGACGAGGATTTGAGGCCCAAAAAGCTGGACATGTCCGTGAAAATCCGGACGTATGGTAACCCTACAGTTGTTATACTGGGCTTCTTTCCTTTTGCCTCCTTGCCTGATGCCCAGAGAACTCACCAGCCCCCCCAAATGTGGCTACCCCACTTTGGACCCTGGTGCTCCACTTGATCCCACCCTTGTCAATACACTACTAAGCATGGGGTGGTGTTTTTTCAGGCAAAGTGCTTCAGGAGGTAGGACAACAGCGGTCTCCATTATACAGATGAGAGAAATCAATGAGCAGAAATTACGTGACATTGTCTCGGTGGCAAAAGAATAGAAAGAACCCAAGAATCCTGCTCGGACCACTGCACCACATTGCCTCTGCTCCATTTCACACTCCCCACTCCAACAGCTTAAAGACCACTTGTTTGGGGGATGCATTATATGTACTCTCAGGTTAGAGAGGGCGGTGCAGCGCCAAACAAGGGGTGTCAGAAACTGGAGGGGCCATGTTTGTTGTGGGAATATGGCCAGGAAGCTGAGAGGGAGGGGAGGGTTGCCAGAAGTGGAGGAGGCCATGTTTGTTATGGGCACATGGACAGGAAGCTGAGGTCAGTTCTCAGACTCCCAGGATTTATATAATCACTGTACAGTTACTGAGACACAACCACACAACTGTTATGCAAATCAGACCTTCACAGCCAATCAGCGCTCAGGGAATTGCACATCTGGTGTACAGCCCCTCCAATTGGCTCAGAGCACGTCTACACTGAAAACACTGCACCGATGCAGCTGTAGCACTTAAGTGAAGACGCTCTTACACTGACAGGAGAGAGCTCTCCCATCGGCATAGTTAATCCACCTCCCGGAGAGGCAGTAGCTATGTCGGTGGGAGAAGGTCTCCTGTCAGTGTAGTGCTGTCTACACAGGGGGTTATGGATTTTTCACACCCTGAGTGATATTGTTATACTGACATAGGTCTGTAGTGTAGACATGGCCTGAGGAAAATTCAGTGCCAGTATCCTGCGTAATCCACCCACCATCTCTCTCCTAGCTACTGCGGGGCAAACGGACACCCCGCCACAGCTTCATTTACAGAGAATCAGCCGCTGCCACAGCTCCGCCTAGCCCTGCGCTCGGCCTTACTCAGCGCCCCAGCCTCGGAGCGACAGGGCTGCTGACCGCACCACGCTCAGCACAGTCCATGGCTCACAGCCATGCCACCCCTTTGGGGAGCCCGCCCACCTTTGCAGCTCTGTCTTTTGAAGATCGGTTTCAAACCACCTAGGACAGCCGCAGCATAGGATGAGAAGACCAGTGAGTTTGATCACGCCTGAGCCATTCCTGTTCCGGGCCTGCACCTTGCAATAGCTCCGAGTGCTTTGCCCAGCCTTAATTTTAAAGGCCCTACGTGGGGAAAGGCCTCCGCAGCCAGATACATCTGATGGGTGAGCAGGGCCGGCTCCAGGGTTTTTGCCGCCCTGGAGCAGCAAAAAGCAAAAAAAGCAAAAAAAGCCGTGATCACGATCAGCTCTACCGCCACCGCTTCAGTCCCGGACGTGCCGCCCCTCACCGTTGGCCACCCCAAGCAGCTGCTTGCTGGGCTGGTGCCGGCCCTGTGGGTGAGACGCTTCAGGGCTTAATTCGTAATCCCACCTTGTTACTTAGCACTTTTCAGGAGTAAATCTCAAACTGTTTTACAGACGGGAAACCAAGGCACCTAGAGGGCTGTGACTTGGCCCAAAGTCATCCAGCAGGACAGTGGCAGAGCCAAGAAAAGGTATCCTGATTCCCACCCCAGTGCTCTATCCACTAGGCCCCCATTGCCCTCCACACCCGATCCTGCAGGGAACTCCCTGCCAGTAGACCCCTTCATCCGCATGGCGCTGTAGGTAAGACTGACTCTTAGTCTTCATTTATTAGAGCATAAGCTTTCGTGGACTACAGCCCACTTCTTCGGATGCATAAGCTTATGCTCTAATAAATTTGTTAGTCTCTAAGGTGCCACAAGTACTCCTGTTCTTCTTTTTGCGGATACAGACTAACACGGCTGTTACTCTGAAACCAGTCTTCATTTAGTCAAGCTAAATATTTGATTCTCAGCATGGCCCCGTACTTCAATCCTTTCAGCTCCCTGTGGCTGAATTCCCTCCAATGTGCTAATAGCTTTCTGGTAACGAGGTGCCCAAAGCAGAACAAAGGATCCCAGGTGAGGTCTCCCCAAAGCTGTGCAGCAGGGGGTTCCCTGGGTGCCACTTCACAACTAGATCCTTGTTATTAATCATGATGCTTAGTACGGTCCTACCTAAAGCCCAGCCAAGAACAGGGCCCCATTGCACAAGGCGCTGTATAAACAGATGGCCCTTGCCCCAAAATGCTTAAACTGAACCAGACCAGACAGAGACACCCCCATCTCATTTGCTGCCCACCAGCAGGAAACCACTTGCCAATGAGCAGGGGGTCAGGGAAGGTTCCGGTTTCTGGACGCACAAGTCCCCACCACGCCGTGCATTACTGATGGAAACCAGTGATCGGGTCATTCGGGGGTGGGAGGGGGCTTGCGGGCCACGAAGGACACGCCAGTCGGGTGGGGCCTTGCCACGGGATGCTCAGTGAGCGAGACACACACAAGGGTGAAGTCCTTGTAACACACCATCAAAAGTCAGACCCTCCCCACCCCACCCCCAGTTCATCCCTTCGGATACCCCACAGCCCCACGAGCCCCCACCACACCGACAACCTATAACCCCTGTCCTGCCTGCCCTCCCCCCACAACATCCTATTGCCCCTCCCCCACAGCCCCATGAGCACCCACCCCAACAGCCTATAACCCCTGCCCTGCCTGCCCTCCCCCTCCAACACCCTATTGCCCCTCCCCCACAACCCCCACCCCAACAGCCTATAACCCCTGCCCTGCCCGCCCTCCCCCTCCAACATCCTATTGCCCCTCCCCCACAGCCCCACGAGCCCCCACCCCAACAGCCTATAACCCCTGCCCTGCCCGCCCTCCCCCTCCAACACCCTATTGCCCCTCCCCCACAACCCCCACCCCAACAGCCTATAACCCCTGCCCTGCCCGCCCTCCCCCTCCAACATCCTATTGCCCCTCCCCCACAGCCCCACGAGCCCCCACCCCAACAGCCTATAACCCCTGCCCTGCCTGCCCTCCCCCTCCAACACCCTATTGCCCCTCCCCCACAACCCCCACCCCAACAGCCTATAACCCCTGCCCTGCCCGCCCTCCCCCTCCAACATCCTATTGCCCCTCCCCCACAGCCCCACGAGCCCCCACCCCAACAGCCTATAACCCCTGCCCGCCCTCCCCCTCCAACACCCTATTGCCCCTCCCCCACAGCCCCCATCCCAACAGCCTATAACCCCAGCCCTGCCTGCCCTCCCCCTCCAACACCCTATTGCCCCTCCCCCACAGCCCCACAGCCCCCACCCCAACAGCCTATAACCCCTGCCCTGCCTGCCCTCCCCCTCCAACACCCTATTGCCCCTCCCCCACAACCCCCACCCCAACAGCCTATAACCCCTGCCCTGCCCGCCCTCCCCCTCCAACATCCTATTGCCCCTCCCCCACAGCCCCACGAGCCCCCACCCCAACAGCCTATAACCCCTGCCCTGCCCGCCCTCCCCCTCCAACACCCTATTGCCCCTCCCCCACAGCCCCCACCCCAACAGCCTATAACCCCTGCCCTGCCCGCCCTCCCCCTCCAACACCCTATTGCCCCTCCCCCACAGCCCCCACCCCAACAGCCTATAACCCCTCCCCTGCCTGCCCTCCCCCACCCTCACAGCCCCATCCCCTGCACGCCCCTCCCCCACAGCCCCATTCCCTCTCCTCGCTCCCCATCTCTTACCCCTGGACAGGGGCCAGGCGCGCTGCCCCCTCCCCCAGCAGCAACTCCTCCTCCCAATGCTTCCGGGTTGCACTGCGCAGGCGCCCCCAGGGTCTGCACGCACAGGCGTTCCCAGAGCGCCCGCCGCCCCCGCACTGCATTCTGGGGGCTGTAGTCTCTGGCCCTCCCCATGGTCATCCTGGAGGCTGTAGCCTCTGGTCTGGCCAGGCCAGGGGCATTCTGGGGGCTGTAGTCTCTGGCCTGGCCAGGGCAGGGGCATTCTGGGGGCTGTAGTCTCTGGTCTGGCCAGGGCAGGGGCATTCTGGGGACTGTAGTCTCTGGTCTGGCCAGGCCAGGGGCATTCTGGGGGCTGTAGTCTCTGGCCCTCCCCATGGTCATCCTGGGGGCTGTAGTCTCTGGTCTGGCCAGGCCAGGGGCATTCTGGGGGCTGTAGTCTCTGGCCCTCCCCATGGTCATCCTGGGGGCTGTAGTCTCTGGTCTGGCCAGGGCAGGGGCATTCTGGGGGCTGTAGTCTCTGGCCCTCCCCATGGTCATCCTGGGGGCTGTAGTCTCTGGTCTGGCCAGGGCAGGGGCATTCTGGGGGGCTGTAGTCTCTGGACCTCTCCTCCCAGCCCCCCCATATGCGCTATCTGCGATCTCTTTCATCAGCGATAGTCAGGGGTTTCCTCTCCAAGGCGGGGGCATAGTGGGGCAGATCCCACATCCTGGGGCCCATTGTCCCATTGTGGGGGGAAGTGGCCGGCACGGGACACCGGAGAGCCACGGTTGGGAATCTGCCTGGGCCTTGCAGCTGTGAGCCACGCCCGGGGAACAAGGCCTAGATCCCACCTTCTCCAGACCCAGACCCAGGTCCCCGCCCCGGCCCTGCTGCTGGAGCTAAGGATGGAGCTCCTCGGGGTGCCAGGAGTAGACCTTGTATCCTCCCTCTGTCTGACCAGCCACTGGGTTAAAGCCAGCAGGGCCCATCCTGACCCAGATCAGATGGCCCAGCAGCCCGGGTGTGCAGCCCCTGCCTTGTGGGCGAGCTAGAAGGCAGCCCCACGCCTTGTTGCTGCAGTTGTGCGGCCGTGGCAATGAGGCGCTGTCGCCATGGTTTCATTTTATTCAGTTAAATACAGGGGGGAGACGGTGCAATTTCTGGAGGCTCTTCTACACCCCCGCCCCCATGTCCGAGGCTCTGGAGTACGGCACACTAACAGAGTGGGGGTTGGTCACACGCTTGCCCATTGCTTGTCTGAGCTACGGCAGGAGGTAGGACACCAGGCGAGATAAGCTAATCGTCCTGGTCTGGCAGGAGACAGGGATAAACTGGTGACCAGCCCCCAGCACTTTGGTTTGGATCCCCTCTGTGACGTTGCACCCTCTATGATTTTATGAAAATATGCTAATGAGTGTGAATATAATGTAACTGGAATATGCTTCATGCAAAAGGTCTCTCGTTAAGGTATCATTACGAAGCTTATTATCTACTGAGTGTGTTCATCCTATTTGTATGAATGTATCATTCTTGTGTCTGAAACTAGAAATATAACTCTGTGGGCCTATTGTAATTATGGAAAGTGTGGGCCATTAATGGTGGTTTGGAATCTTGATGGCTCCCATTAACCAGGACAATTGACTGCAGATGGCTCTGTTTACTTGTAAGTCTTCCTGTATAGGTTTGTGCTGGCAAGTGGGTAATGAAGTCTTACAGTGACATGTGATCATGTGACCTGAACTGGAATCCATCTTTAACCTTAGAGACTAACACATTTATTTGGGCTTAAGCTTTCGTGGGCTAGAACCCACTTCATCAGATGCATGAAGTGGAAAATACAGGAGCAGGTATAAATACATGAAAGGATGGGAGTTGCCTTACCAAGTGTGAGGTCAGTCTAACGAGACAATTCACTTAACAGGATACCAAGGGAGGCAAAATAACTTTTGAAGTGGTAACGAGAGTGGTCCATTTCAGACAGTTGAAAAGAAGGTGTGGGTAACAGTAGGGGAAATTAGTATTGGGGAAAAGAGGTTTAGGTTTTGTAATGACCCAACCACTCCCAGGCTTTATTCAGGCCTAATCAGCGTTTGGGGGATGTGGTTCAGACCTGGGTCTGGGTTTGTAGCAGGGTAGCATGTCTGGCTCAAACAGGCAAGGTTCTGGAGTCCCAAGCGGCCAGGGAAAACGGGTTAGAAGTAGTCTCAGCACATCAGTTGGCAGTCCCAAAGGGCTTTCTGTGATCCAACCCATCACGCCCTTCCACTCACCTCTATAAGCCTTGCACTTACACAGGTAGCACCCCACACTCTGCGGGTTCAAATCCCATCAAATTCAAAGGCAACGCATGCAAGAAAATCAACGCTTTTTTAATGCCACATACAGTTAACCTGTGGAACTCGCTGCCACAGGGTGTCACCGAGGCCAGGAGCCACCGGCCATTCAAAAGAGGTGGACACACATCCAGGGCCCGTTTCCCCATCTCTGCACTTGAGGCAAGGATGGCAGGAGGTGGACTTAAGCTCCAATGCACTCTCTAGGCCCTGCCTGGCCCCTATTCTCTGTCAGGGAGACCTCAGGGGTGATCTAACTGCTGCTCCACGTCCTAAGGGCCCGATACCTACAGCACAGTGGATTCCAGCTCCACCCTCTATCTGCCCCCTATTGGCCTGAGGGGGACGGGGGCAGAGAATAGCCATAGCGCAGTGCTATCTGGCCATGCCCCTGGTCCACCCCCTACGGGCCCTCGTGGGGGCGGGGAATAGCCACAGTGCAGTGCTCTCTGGCCGCGCCCCAAGTCGCCTCTACACAGGAGGTTGAGAGCAGGGCCCTTATGCCAGCTCCACAGTATCCAGGGAGCCCCCTACAAGGGAGGTGGGGGGCTGGATTCCCAGGGGGCTGGGTGTGCCCACCTCAGGCCCAAGGAGGCGTGCCTCTGCACTGACCCCAGCTGGACGTCCCCCGAGTCTCAGCAACAGCTGTGGGCCACAGTGGACTCATACGTGCCCACGGCATTTGTCCACGGGCACTCCAGGGGGGCACTGTGCCCTGCGGAAAGGATACCAGGTAGTGAGGGTATCCAGGTACCCTGTGCGCCATGCCCACCCCCAACACCCCCTTCCCTCCATCCCTACTGGTTCAGTGACGGCCCCCTGCCCAAGACAGGGACAGTCTGAAGGAGTCCAGAACCCGGCTCCGAGTTTGATTTTAACAACAGCTCTCCGAGATCTTGTTGTCCCCAGGCTCCCTGGCACTGGGGAGCAGTTCCTTGCCCCCCAGCCTGCCCGCCGGCTGCGTCTGGACCGGGATGTAGCAGTAGGATTTGCTGCCCGCGGTACTGGCGTAGGGGTGGCGCTGCTGCTGCAGCTGGGAGCCGCCCGTGGAGTTCTCCGAGCTGCAGTTGGACTCCGCCTCTGCTCCCCTCTTCCCCGGGGGGCCGGGGCGCCGGGGGCAGCCCCCCTCCGAGGCCTTGCCCTGCTGGCAGCGGCAGGACGGCCCGTGGCTGCAGCTGTGGCCGGGTTTCTCCAGCAGGTTCGCACCCAACTGGCACCTCTGCCACTTCCTCCGGATCTCAGACTGGACCTGAGGCAGGGCAGAGAAAAGGAGGCGGGGGGGGGGGGGTCAAGTGATGCCCAGGGGACGGGTGAGACCCTTGGTTCATGGGGGGCAGGGGAAGCCATAGCAGTGCAAGAGGCTTCACACAAGCCAGCGGCGGGTTAAATGATGGTGTGATATTGGTATCCCATTGTGTCTTGTAAATGGAGAGAGAGAGGGAGAGCTGTATGCACAGAAAGGTGTTCACTATCACCGGGCCAGATCCCAGCTGGGGTCAATGGGCCGTAGCTCCATTGGAGTCAACGGGTCCAGATCCCAGCTGGTGTCAATGGGCCGTAGCTCCATTGGAGTCAATGGGCCAGATCCCAGCTGGGGGTCAATGGGCCGTAGCTCCATTGGAGTCAATGGGGCCAGATCCCAGCTGGTGTCAATGGGCCGTAGCTCCATTGGAGTCAACGGGCCAGATCCCAGCTGGTGTCAATGGGCCGTAGCTCCATTGGAGTCAACGGGCCAGATCCCAGCTGGGGTCAATGGGCCGTAGCTCCATTAGAGTCAACGGGACAGATCCCAGCTGGGGTCAATGGGCCGTAGCTCCACTGGAGTCAATGGGGCCAGATCCCAGCTGGTGTCAATGGGCCGTAGCTCCACTGGAGTCAATGGGGCCAGATCCCAGCTGGGGTCAATGGGCCGTAGCTCCATTAGAGTCAACGGGCCAGATCCCAGCTGGTGTCAATGGGCCGTAGCTCCATTGGAGTCAATGGGCCAGATCCCAGCTGGTGTCAATGGGCCGTAGCTCCACTGGAGTCAATGGGGCCAGATCCCAGCTGGGGTCAATGGGCCGTAGCTCCATTGGAGTCAATGGGGCCAGATCCCAGCTGGTGTCAATGGGCCGTAGCTCCATTGGAGTCAACGGGCCAGATCCCAGCTGGGGTCAATGGGCCGTAGCTCCATTGGAGTCAATGGGGCCAGATCCCAGCTGGTGTCAATGGGCCGTAGCTCCATTGGAGTCAATGGGCCAGATCCCAGCTGGTGTCAATGGGCCGTAGCTCCATTGGAGTCAATGGGCCAGATCCCAGCTGGGGTCAATGGGCCGTAGCTCCATTGGAGTCAATGGGGCCAGATCCCAGCTGGGGTCAATGGGCCGTAGCTCCACAGGAGTCAATGGGCCAGATCCCAGCTGGGGTCAATGGGCCGTAGCTCCCTTGAAGTTATCACCAGCAGAGGATCCGGCCTGAATAGATCCACTCCAGCCCTGCAAAGGGGTCATCACTGAGATGTCGCATCAGCTGAGCCTTGGCCATCAGGCCCCTCCACCCCTCCCCAATAAATAATAATGCATTAGCTGCTGTGCAATGCCTTGCCTCTACTCCCCAGCCCGGCTCTGCTGCCGGTGCCCCGTGGCATGCCAGCGCCACGTGATCTCTCACCCACCACTTTCGGGGAAGGGCGCCGGCCCCCACCCTTTCGCCTGGGAGCCAGCACTGCGGCGTGTGAAGGGTTAAGGGGAATCAGAAACTTCTCTGTCAGCTCCTATCGGTGGTGGTGGTGGGGAACCTACCTCCTTGTTGACGAAGCAGTAGAGGATGCTCACCAGAAGACCCTGCAAGACAAGAGCAGATAAAGGCAGGGCTGGGCCCGGTTCCCCTGGGACACACCAGGGGTGGAGAGGTGGGGTGAAGCTGCCTTTCGGGAGGCTCCATGCCCAGGCCGGATTCCACGGCTGCTCGGCGTGGAGCTGCCCTCGGCCAGCTCCCTGCTCTGCCGGCGGCACCACACCTGCGCCTCGCAGGCCTCTGGGTGCCAGGGGGCTGACCCTACAGCACCCCACATGGCTTGAGCGGGGGATGCTGGGGAACACGTCTCTGTCCAACCCAATAGCAGGCACCTGCAAACAATCCCCAGAGCTGAAGCCCAGCCCCTGGGTGGGCCAGTCCCTGTTCCCTCACCCCCATTCCTCCGGGGCTGGGTGGGCCCGGCACCCCCCTGCCCCAGACCCCACCCCCCAGCCCCGGGGGTGTCCGGCTCTGCTCCCTACCTGGAAGGAGCTGAGGAAGAGCTCAAAGAAGAGCTTGACGTAGCGCAGCGTCCCCTGGGCCTGCTCCTCCGTCACCAGGGCAAACACCACCTCATGGATGCCCAGCAGCGGGATCAGGGTCAGCGTCGACTTGGCCAGCCTGGGAGAGAGCAATAGGGAAGCGGGGGGGTGAATTGCCCCCCTGCCAAGCCCCACAGTCGTCCCACGGGGCAGGTCAGCTCCGAGCGGGCCGCAGCCCAGAGCCCAGCCAGACCGCACGGCCCTCCGAGGCAAAGCTAAGGGAACCAGCCGCAGGGTGTGGGCCTCCCGCAGCGGGGCTGGGATCCCAGCCTGGCATCTTCCCAGCCCCGCAGGTGGCAGGGCCAGTTCTCAGACCGCTCAGTGCATCCGGCTGATGCTCCGGGTTTCCACGGTGTCATGGGATAGTCCCTGGCCTCAGCTGGGGCACGGACCAGGCTTTCTGCGTCTTGGCCATGAGATCAAACTTCCAGCAGCACAGCGCCCCCTGCCGATCCCCCGCCTGGCTCCCTGCAGCCCAGAGCCCCTGCCGAGCCCCTACCCCGCTCCCTGCAGCCCAGAGCCCCCTGCCGAGCCCCTACCCCGCTCCCTGCAGCCCAGCGCCCCCTGCCGAGCCCCCGCCCGGCTCCCTGCAGCCCAGCGCCCCCTGCCGAGCCCCCACCCCGCTCCCTGCAGCCCAGCGTCCCCCGCTGCCCTGCAACCCAGCGCCCCCTGCCGAGCCCCCACCCCGCTCCCTGCCACACAGCGTCCCCCGCCAAGCCCGCACCCGGCTCCCTGCAGCCCAGAGCCCCCTGCTGAGCCCCCGCCCGGCTCCCTGCAACCCAGCGTCCCCCGCCAAGCCCCTGCCTGGCTCCCTGCCGCACAGCGCCCCCTGCTGAGCCCCTACCCCGCTCCCTGCCGCACAGCGCCCCCTGCTGAGCCCCTACCCTGCTCCCTGCAGCCCAGCGCCCCCTGCCGAGCCCCCGTCCCGCTCCCTGCAGCCCAGTGCCCCCCGCCGAGCCCCTGCCTGGCTCCCTGCCGCACAGCGCCCCCTGCTGAGCCCCTACCCTGCTCCCTGCAGCCCAGCGCCCCCTGCCGAGCCCCCGCCCGGCTCCCTGCAGCCCAGCGCCCCCCGCCGAGCCCCTGCCTGGCTCCCTGCCGCACAGCGCCCCCTGCTGAGCCCCTACCCCGCTCCCTGCAACCCAGCGCCCCCCGCCCAGCCCCCGCCCCGCTCCCTGCAACCCAGCGTCCCCTGCCGAGCCCCCGCCCTGCTCCCTGCAGCCCAGCGTCCCCTTCCGAGCCCCCGCCCCGCTCCCTGCCACACAGCGTCCCCTGCCAAGCCCGTACCCGGCTCCCTGCAGCCCCGAGCCCCCTTCTGAGCCCCCACCCCGCTCCCTGCAGCCCAGCGCCCCCCGCCGAGCCCCCACCCCGCTCCCTGCAGCCCAGCGCCCCCTGTTGAGCCCCTGCCCTGCTCCCTGCAGCCCAGCGCCCCCTGTTGAGCCCCCGCCCCGCTGCCTGCAGCCCAGCGCCCCCTGTTGAGACCCCGCCCCGCTCCCTGCAGCCCAGCGCCCCCTGTTGAGCCCCCGCCCCGCTCCCTGCTGCACAGCGCCCCCTGCTGACCCCACCCGGCTCCCTACAGCCCAGCGCCCCCTGCTGAGCCCCCGCCCCACTCCCTGCAGCCCAGCGCCCCCTGCTGAGCCCCCGCCCCGCTCCCTGCCGCACAGCGCCCCCCAGCACCACACTAGGGCATAAGGTCAGCACTGACTGTGAAGGGAGAGCACCCCGTACTGAGCTCCTGCCCCACGCCCTGCAGCACAGCGCCCCCTAGTGCCCCTCTGGTGCCAGCACTGACTGCCAGGGAAGAGTGCTGTGACACTCTGTACCTCCAAGTAGCACCCTGGAGCCCCCATCTTCACCATGGGGAGATGATTATGATGTGTTTTGTGCAACGCCTTGTGAGGTATCATTTTAAAAGTCTTGATGTGTTGAACATGCATCTCCTGTTGGGTTGTGTGTCCTATCGGATGGGAAGTTATGAAGTTGTGCTATGTGTGTGTTACTGAAATACGGTGTGAGGGTGGGAACGCCCACAGCTGGCCTTTCAGTGACAACAAAGGAGCATCTATCCCTGGCCAGACAGGTGTTAATGGCCCATCACCAAGAATCCACTCTCCCAAAAGGTCCTGAGAAAGGGCATGTTCACCAGTCAGGGCCGGATTAACGCCGGGGCTTTAGGGGCTGCAGCCCAGGGCCTCGGGCTAAGGGTGGCCCCGCAAACATAAATCCATAATTATAGACAATTCAGTGGTCACCAACCCGTCGATCGCGATCGACTGGTCGATCCTGGAGCCTCTGCCAGTCGATCGCCATCTCCAGGCCGCTAAAAGTCCAGCGGCGCAGCGGGGCTCAGGCTGGTTGCCTGCATGCCGTGGCCCCACGCTGCTCCTGGAAGCGGCTGGCTGCTGGCAGGTCTCTGTGGCCCCTGGCGGAGGGGGGGGGGGAAGCAGCGCAGTGTGCTGCCCCCACCCCCTGCACCGTCCCCGCAGCGACCATTGGCCGGTTCCCGACCAATGGGAGCTGCGGGGGTGGCCCTTGTGGGTGCGGGCAGCACACGGAGACCCGCTGTTAGGTTGACCAGACAGCAAGTGTGAAAAATTGGGACAGGGCGTGGAGGGTATAGGAGCCTATATAAGAAAAAGACCCAAAAATCAGGACTGTCCCTATAAAATCGGGACATCTGGTCACCCTGCCCGCTGTCTCCCTCCCCCAAGGGGCATGCAGAGATATGCCAGCAGCGGCGTGGGGCCACAGCATGCAGGCAGCCTGCCTGAGCCCTGCTGCACCGCCGGCCAGGAGCCACCTGTGGTAAGCGCCTCCTGGCCAGAGCCTATACCTCACCCCCCATCCTACACCCCAACCCCCTGCCCCAGGTCAGAATCCCCTCCTGTACCAAATCCCTCCCAGATCCCGCATCCCTCTCCTGCATCCCAACACTCTGCCCCAGCCTGGAGCCCCCTCCTGCACCCAAACTCCCTCCCAGAAAGAAACTAATATATCATCTGTTCTAAGGTAAGAAGTAGGCTATTTTGAATTAACTTAACTGTATTCTACATGTTTTAAGACTGAAATGTGACCACAGAATGGCTTTATGTTAATTAAAAGGCAAATTTAGTATAGCGTTAATAGCCTCGATGTCATAATTGTGATCATTTTCTTTTAAATTAGGAAAAAGACTTGTATACAGGGCCCCACAAAATCTAATAGCCCCGCACCCACAGGAGAGATAATCTGGCCCGGACGCCAGTGGTTCTCAACCAGAGGCACGGGTACTCCTGGGGGCACACAGAGCTTTCCAGGGGGTACATCAACTCATCTAGATGTTTGCCTAGTTTTACAACTGGCTACATTAAAAGCACTAGCGAAGTCAGTACCAACTTAAATTTCATACGGATGATGGACTGGTTTATACCGCTCTATGTCATACACACTGAAATGTAAGTACAATATTTATATTCCAATTGATTTATTTGATAATTGTATGGTAAAAATGAGAAAGTCAGTGATTGGTCAGTATTAGTGCACTGTGACGCTGCTCTATTTTTAGGTCTGAATTTGTAAGCAAGTACCTTTTCAGTGAGGTGAAACTTGGGGTACGCAAGACCAATCAGACTCGGGAAAGGGGTACAGTTGACTGGAAAGGTTGAGAACTACCGAGGTATGCACTGGAGACTGTCTGACCCCCATGTCACTGCAAGGAGCTTTCTAGCAGATGGAAGAAAGTATAAAAGAGGGACAATGACAGGGGGAGGGATAGCTCAGTGGTTTGAGCATTGGCCTCCTAAACCCAGCGTTGTGAGTTCAATCCTTGAGGGGGGCCGTTTAAGGATTTGGGGCAAAAATCTACCTGGGGATTGATTGGTCCTGCGTTGAGCAGTGGGTTGGACTAGATGATTTCCTGAGGTCCCTTCAAACCCTGACATTCTATGATCACTTGGCCTCTTCCCCTGATCTCAACATCTGGAAGACAAAGACTTTGAACTGGGGAGATTGGTCCCAGGCTGGAAGGGAACCCAGTCTTTGTACTGAGGAGTTGTAACATCTGTTAGCGTTGAATCAAGAGACCCTGCTTGATTCAAATCCCACATAGTTTGTTGAATTTAGACTCTGTTTCGCTTTATTTCTTATGTAACCAACTTGGGTCTCTCTGCCTGCTACCTAGAATCATTTAAAACCTGTCTTTGTGGAGTTAATAAATCTGCTTTCTATTTTACCTAGAACAGTGTGCTCTCGGCTGAAGTACTCGGGGAATCTCAGCTCAGATTACAAAGGCTGGTGCGTGGCCACTTCCCTTTGAGCAAGTGGTGAACTAATTAATGAGTTTGCCCGTTCCAAGGGCATCTTGAGCCGCGTATGCTGGTATATTTCTGGGGTGGCAGCTGGGGGCTGGGGTGACTGGCTGGTGCCTCTCTCTGTAGGATTCATGAATGGCTCAGGGAACATTCATGCAGTTTGGCTGGGTGTAGGCTCCACAGGCTGGTGGCTGAGTGGTCACGGCGCCTGGAGGGGTTTTGCTGTTTGTCACTGGCATAGCTTTGTGTGAGACAGCGCTGGGTGGAGAGTTAAGGGGGCACAGCGGGGATCATAGGCGCCGACTTCCCCTCTGCTCTGTGGGTGCTCAACCTCCCTGCCCCAACCCCCCGGCTCCTGCACCACCCTTGCCCCCCCCAATTCCATCCCCTTCTCCCAAGTCCCCGCCCCTGCCCTGCCTCTTTATCACCTTCTCCCCCAAGTGCGCCGTGTCCCCACTCCTCCCCCTCCCTCCCTACCTCCTGGAAAGTCCTAAGCGTCACCAAACAACTGCTAAGCTGCTGGCGGGAAGCGCTGGGAGGGGGAGGAGGAGGCAAGGAGGGGGTGGGGGCAGGGGGAGCTTGGCAGCAACTGGGTGCGGAGCACCCGCTAATTTTTCCCTGTGGGCGTTGCAGCCCCTCAGCACCCACGGAGTCGGCGCCTATGCTGGAGATCCCATCACAAATGCCCCCTTCTGAGCTCCCACCCCACCCTGCAGCACAGCGCCCCCTAGTTCCCCACTGGGGCCCTGGGATCAGTACTGACTGCGAGGGGAGAGCGCCCCCTAGGGAGCCCCCACTCCGCCTTGCAGCACAGCGCCCCCTAGTTCCCCACTGGGGCTCTGGGATCAGTACTGACTGCGAGGAGAGAGCGCCCCCTAGGGAGCCCCCACTCCGCCTTGCAGCACAGCGCCCCCTAGTTCCCCACTGGGGCTCTGGGATCAGTACTGACTGCGAGGAGAGAGCGCCCCCTAGGGAGCCCCCACCCCGCCTTGCAGCACAGCGCCCCCTAGTGCCCCACTGGGACATTGAGGCCAGCACTGAGTGTCGGAGAAGAGCGCCCCGAGTGAGCCCCTGCCCTGTTCCCTGGATTTGTCCCACTGGAAGTGGTACCACCACACTTAGTTTGCCAGATCTAAGAGCCAGAGTCAATGCCACTGCAGGGAGCCGGGGCTCCCGGCTGGGGGCGCCGCGAGGGGTAGCCCCTGCCTACCTGAACTTATAGTCCGTGTAGCGCATCTGGTGAGCCCGGAGTTTGGAGACCAGGATCTTAATGATACGGAGGAATATGACAAAATTAACCTGGGGGAGAGAGAGTAAGTTACCCATGGGGAGGTCAGGGGGCACCACTCCCCACTGGTACCCTCTGCCCTGGGGATGGGCTGGGAGCCCCTGCAGCAGGGCTGGTGTTTACATAGGGGAGGGAGAGTGGCGCTTTATACATGGGGAGGAGAAAGCATCACCCCCCGGTGCCAGCGCTTCCACCCTGCTCCCCACAGCACCCCCTGCTGGGTGAGACCAGGACTGGCGTAGTAGCTGGGAGCTCCCCCACAGCCAGCGCCTGCTCCCCACAGCACCCCCTGCTGGGTGAGACCAGGACTGTCATAGCCGGGAGCACTCTCACAGCCAGAGCCCTCACCTTGCTCCCCACAGCACCCCCTGCTGGGTGAGACTGGGAATGGAGAAGCCAGAAGTTCCCCCCACAGCCAGCACCCTCCCCACAGCGCCAAGACCAGTACTGGAGTAGCCAGGAGCTTCTCCCACAGCCAGTGCCTGCTCCCCACAGCGCCCCCTGCTGGGGGAGACCAGGACTGGAGTAGCCGGGAGCTTCCCCCACCGCCAGTCCCCACTCCCCACAGCGCCCCCTGCTGGGGGAGACCAGGACTGGAGTAGCCGGGAGCTTCCCCCACCGCCAGTCCCCGCTCCCCACAGCGTCCCCTGCCGGGGGAGACCAGGACTGGAGTAGCTGCCTCTTGGCTGTCTGAAGAACAGTGGGTGTTTGTAACTCACCAGGATGGCCAGCAGGATGGGGCAGCGGATAATCCACCAATAGGCCATGTTATCATTTCTCTCCCAGCACCTGGAAAACCAACTCACGTCAAACTGGCTGGGAGGGAGGAACTACATAGCCGGGTGGGGTGGTGACAGGAGTTAGCAACCTCCCAGGTGGCACCAGCCTTCTCTCTCCCGCCATGAGCACAGTTCTGTCTGTGACCCAGATCAGCAGAGGGCTGGCCTTTGCTCCCCACCAGGGCCATCAGATCATCCGGCCTGAGCTCCTGTGAGCACCCGCCGCTAAACCCCACCCAGCCGCCCCCACCCCAAGCCCGGCAACCTCCGTTAGATCAAAGTATTACAGCCCCCCGGAGACTAAACACTCATGGGCCACAGGCAGAGAACACCAGGGACCGATGGGCACTGGGGCCCCGCCAATGGCAGGGGATTGATTGGGCGATCCATGCCCCATACTGCAAAGGAAGGGGAAAAAGTCCCCCAAGGCCACAGCCAGTCTGACCCGGGGGCAAATTCCTTCCGCACCCCAAATCCGACCCTGAGCATGAGATCAAGGACCAGCCAGCCAAGCACCGGAGAGAGAATTCTCGGAGTCGCCCTGGCCCACCCAGTCCAGGCTCCCATCTCCAGCTGTGTACATGATGCTTCAGAGGAAGGAGATTAAAAAAACCCAAACCCAGAATACATCGGGGCGGGGGGGGATCCCTTCCTAACCCCTACAGGTGGCTGGAGCCAGTGGTTCTCAAGCAGGGGGTCCGCCAAGCATGGTCGGCATTAGACTCATCAAATCCCACTACGCATGACTGCATGGAATATTGCAGGGCCCTGAGCCCTGCCATCCAGGGCTGAAGTTGAAGCCTCAGCAACTTAGCTTTGTGGCATAGGCGCTGACTCCGTGGGTGCTCCGGGGCTAGAGCACCCACAGGGAAAAATTAGTGGGTGCTCTGCACCCACCGGCAGCCAAGCTCCCCTCCTCCCCTGCTCCACCTCCTCTTCCCCCTCTCCTGAGCGCACCGCGTCCCCGTGCCTCCGCCTACCTACCAGCGCTTCCTGCCCGGCCGCTGCCAAACAGCTGTTTGGCAGTGTTAGCATGCTCCGGAAGGGAGGGGGAGGAGCGGGAACATGGCGTTGGGGCAGGGACTTTGGGGATGGGATTGGAATGGGGGCGGGGAAGGGGTGGGAAGAGGTGGGGCAGGGACTTTGGGGATGGGATTGGAATGGGGGCGGGGAAGGGGTGGGAAGAGGTGGGGCAGGGGCGGGGCCTCGTGGAAGGGGTGGAGTGGGGGCAGAAAAACGGTTGTTGTGGCACAGGTGGGCCGTGGAGTTTTTATAGCAGAAAGAAAAAGGTTGAGAACCCCTGGCTGGAGCACATAAGAACCTCGGCGCTGTTACTCGCTCTGGCTAGCAGAATTAGCCCGTTAGCTGATACACCAGAGATGGATGGGTCAAGTCCTACAAGCGACGCTCATGCGTGGGTCTGGGGTCGCAAAGTGCTGTGAATGCAGCGAGCTCACACACACCCATTTACATGGGTGTGGAACAGGGATGGGGAAAACGTCTCGGGCTGGAGCCGCTCGGGACATTTGATTCGACATGGGTTTTTTGGACAAGAAGTGACTTTTTCATCAAAATGGAAAGGTTCGTTTTTAGCCAATTTTCCCCCTCGTGTTTTTGGCAACTGAAGGCTGAGAAATTTTGGCTGAAATCCTAAAATCGTTTATTTTTTAAACCTCAGGGTTTGGATTTTCAACGAAAACCTGGACGTTTTTGAAGAAAATAAAACGGATTTTTAAATGTTTCCCCTCAAAATGTTTCCTGGCACCAAACCCCCTGTTTCCCGCCCTGTTCCCTGGAGACCCGCTGACAAGGCCACCCCGTGTTCGAGGATTTCCAAGCACTTTCTTTCTGTGCTGGACCCTGAACCGGAGAGATTTCGCTGGCCGGACTTACTGGTTGTTTTCATAGAGGTATCTGATGATCACCCAGGGAATGACAAACAGGATGGGGGCTCCTAGATGGACAGACAGACGCAGCAGTTAGGGTTTTGTTCTCCAGCCCCACCCGTGAGATTCCCCCCTGTGTACAGCATCATACACTCTAGCATTTTCCCTCTCCTCTCCAGTGGGTGCATCTCTGACACTGGTGGGAGTGCTAGTGGTAGTGGAGACAGGACTCCGGCGCGTTACCCACCGGGATGCCGAGACCTGCTGTGAAACACTGCAGGAGTTGTGGGTGGAGCCCCGCACTGCCCTTCGCGGCAGAGCAGAGCCAGGCTGGGGCAAGCACCTAAAGGGGATTCTTTCAGGGGGCTGCTGGATGCAGACGTACCCTGGGGCCCTTTCCAGCTCCCAGCCTGCATTGCCTAGGGTCACCAAAGGGGGTCTCCCTATGCCCCGGCGAGTATTGCAGTACCACCATCATGCCCCCTCCCGGCCATGCCTGCACGGCCCCACTCACCCCATCCGACAAGCAGGTAGCCCACAAAGCAGCTCTCCTCCGAGATGGCCATCAGCACAAGTAGGTTGTGCAGGTAGAGCCCTTCCACCAGCAGCCAGTAGTAGTTGGCCCCGACGCAGTACTGGGTCAGGACCTGAGCCAGGCGGCAGCCGGCGGCAGCCTGAGCCCCCGGGGAAGCGGGGGAGAGGAGCAGAGAGAGGTGGGAATGCTGGAGGGTGGCGGATGGAGGAGCGCCATCAGGTCATGGCCAGCCCATCCCTGCTTGGGGCAAGGGCATCCCCTACAGTCGGTCCCCCCATGGCTTGGCCCAGATTCCCATGGGGACGCTCCCAGCCCTTCCCCTGGGGAGGCAACTCTCCCACCCCACGGATCTTCGAGTCAGGAAGCTTTGCCCGGAATCCAGCCTCAGTTTCCCTATACTGCCTTTCGTCCCATTGCTCTGAGTAATTCCCCTTCCTCTGTGGTGGGCACACCCTACGGATACGCAGGTGGATCCCTCCCCCCACCCCCGGATTACCTCGCTGATCCCACGCCTAACCCTGCTGCCCATGGTGCCTATTGGGAGTGGGTCAGCCTGGGGCCAGGTCCGGAACTGGTGTAAACAGGCCAGAGCGCCACTGGTGCTGGATCACAGCGGACACGGCTCCATGAATTTCAGTCCTGATTTAAGCCAGCTGGGGTCTGGCCCATACTGCCTAGCTGCTGATCTTGGGGGTCCCCGGGCTTTCACCCCCGATGTACGGGGTGCTCCCTGCAGTGCCCCCACTTGGAGGTAGGGATTCTCCCCCCCCCCCGGGTCAGAAAGGGGCTCTGGATCTGCTCCCCCTGCCCCCTCTGGGAGTGACGCCCAGGGCCAGGCAGTACCTGGTCCCCGAGGAGATGGAAGAGGTCCCCCTCGTGCCGCAGGTCCTTGGAGAAGCGCACGCGGAGGAGGGCGTCCCGGGTGAGGATGGAGACAGCCCGCAGCATGAACGAGAGGAAGAGGTTCACGTGGATGTAGTTGCGGGTGCATCTCAGCTTCCTGCGGGGGGGGGGGACCATCAGTCGGGGGGATGGGAGGGCAGCCGTACTCCAGCATTGAAACTAATCAGCTGTGGTCATCTACACCAACTACCTGCGAGCGTCACCGGGCGCTGACCCAGAGTGATGGTACAGATAAAACCCACGGGTCTGAACCCTGCCTTGCGACCTGGGTGCAAATCCCGAGTGACCTCAGTGCATGCCCTCTGCACTGACATCCGGATCTGGACCATTAACTCCATCGTGCCCCCGGGCTCTGCAGTACCTGAAAGCCAGGAGCAGCAGCAGGGCGAGCAGCAGGGAGACCAGCGAGAGGGAGTAGCCCACGGTGTACATCAGCCGGAACTGCTCCAGGAACCGCACCTGCTTCTGCAAAGGGACGCGGCGGAGGTTCAGGTCCGGGCTCCTTGCCCCTTCCTTCGCCCCCTCCCTCCGCCCCACCCCTGCCACTCGGAGCATTTACAGGGGAGGGCGCCCCCTGCCAGGACAATCAGGGACTGGCGCGGGCATTGATCTGCAAACAGAGCGGGGACCCGGCGGCTGGATCCTTCCCGGGCAGCGCCGCATCCAGCCAACAGATCCCTCCAGCGCTGGAGAGGGAGGGGCTGCCGGAGCACAGAGGGAGCCGGAGGCTGGGTGGGAGCAGTAGGAGAGAAAGCCGCGTAGCTTAGGAGCTGGGAGCCAGGCTGGGAAGCAGCCTGTGGACTGGCCGGCAGGGGCACTGACCTGGAAGGGGTGGTCTGTGCTGAGATCCTCGCACTGCGAGTGGTCCCTCCAGGGCAGCCCCGACTCGTCCGTCACCCACTGGCCAGCCGGGCCGCAGAGCCGCATCACGAACCCGCCACGAACTGCCGGGGAGGAGACCAGAGGGAGCCAAGTGGCAGGCGAGGGGGGGGAAAAGGGTCAGCCACAGCCACACCGCCACTGCCCACGGATGTCCCCGCCCTGCCCTTAAAGTGACACACACCCCCGCGGCCTCAGTCATGGGGGTGTGGGGACGCGCGGGTTAACATCACCGTGCTCTGCGTGGGCCTGAGCTCGGAGCTGACACCCGCAGGCCTGGTCCTCTGCAGTGCAGCCCCAGGCCCAAAACTCTGGATTCCAGCAAGATCAGAATCGGGCCCCGTAGCTCAGGGACAGGGAGCGGGTCCCAGCAGGCGGGCCGAGGGGGCAGGCATGGGAAGGGGTTGTGGCTGGAACGAGCCTCGGAGGAAGGGATATTTACCGTGGTGATGCCAGGGCAGGTACCACGGGCAGGGCACCATGGCGGTGGTGTTGGGCAGAGTGTCCCCCCAGCAGGCATACATATCAAAAGTCCGGTTACACACCAGGCCTGGGAGGGGATGAAGATAAGAGGCTGTTTAAAACACTCGCACGTCACAGAGACCGGCAAACGCCGGTCACACAGGCCTGGGCGGCCGCACACATCCATGTGCAAATCACATTCACACGTGTGTGACCCATGCACGGCAAGCAGGCCTAAGCGTCCACAGACATGGGCAAGTCACGCGCATGTTTGTAAACCACACACACAAACTCACCTACACAAACGTGCAAATCACGTGCACATGTGCAACTCACACACACAAACTTGCCTCTGCAAACGCAGACACGTGCAAATCACACACGGGTGCAAACCACACACACACAAACTCACCTCTGTAAATACAGATACGTGCAAATCACACACACGTGTGCAAACCACACACACAAACTCACCTCTGCAAACGCAGACACGTGCAAATCACATGCACATGTGTAACACACACGCAAACTCATCTCTGTAAACACAGACACGTGCAAATCACACGCACATGTGCAAACCACACACACAAACTCACCTCTGTAAATACAGACACGTGCAAATCACACACACTTGTGCAAACCACACACACACACACAAACTCGCCTCTGCAAACACAGACACACACGCAAATCACACACACGCATAGAAATGTGCCTGCATAACCACCCCCATCCAGGCAGCTCCCCCATGCACATGCCAACCACATGCATGCACATGCAAAAGAGGGCACACACAGACACCACGCTCAGGCATGCACATGGACCACACTAACACGCTACCCCATGCAAGAACACACAACATGGGTTCGCAAACATGGCAACATGTGCTGAGAGGAGGGGCTGGGATGCACAAGTGGGTGCCGGGTGCACTCATGAGACCCGCTGGCCCCACCCCAACCCCGGCCCAGATGGGACAACCCGTTCCCCTCACCTGTGGGATCCGACTCCTCGGCCATGCTGCGCTCACACTCCTGCTGGTACTGCCTCCAGGCCGCAAACATGTCCTTGGCTGACTTCTCCGAGGAGCTCGCCTGCAACGGGATGGGAGTCAGGGCAAAGGGCTCGGGGTGCAGCCATGTCCCTGTCCCCCTGAATAGACTGCAGCCCCAGGGCTCACATGGAGGAAAATACAACTTCCTGGATACTCCAGTCCCAGCCTCTCCCAGCAGGGGGCGCTGTGGGGAGCAGGGCAGGAGTGTTGGCTGTGGGGGAGTTCCCAGCTACTCCAGTTCCGGCCTCTCCCAGCAGGGGGCGCTGTGGGGAGTGGGACAGGAGCGCTGGGTGTGCAAGGAGCTCCCAGCTACTCCAGTCCCGGCCTCTCCCAGCAGGGGGCGCTGTGGGGAGTGGGACAGGAGCGCTGGGTGTGCAAGGAGCTCCTAGCTACTCCAGTCCCGGCCTCTCCCAGCAGGGGGTGCTGTGGGGAGCGGGGCAGGAGCACTGGCTGTGGGGGGAGTTCCCAGCTACTCCAGTCCCGGCCTCTCCCAGCAGGGGTGCTGTGGGGAGTGGGACAGGAGCACTGGCTGCGGTGCAGTTGCTGCAGGGGATGGTTTTGCACCGAGATGGAACAACAGGGGTCTGAGGTGCTGCCTGGGGGGGTCACTGAGCTGAGTGCCAGCCGTGGGGGGGGGAAGCACCCTGGGGTGCAGTCTCACCTCTGCTGTTCCCTGGAGCGACATAAGCAGCAGGAAGAGGGTAAAAGGCTCCCACATGCTTCAGCTGCAGTGCAGACATGAGGCCAGCTAGCGGCGTCCGGCTCAGGGGTCCTGCAGGCGCCGGCGGTTGTCTCGGTCCCTCTCCAGCAGAGCCGGGGTGCACCCGGGGAGAGGCGCCCTGGGGGGAAGCAACCCGGATGGATTGGCAATGGGGCTCCCTGCTGGTCTCAACGGCAGAGCAGAGGCCCAGGGCACCTGCCTCCCTCTCCAACAGATCCCCCATCAGCAAGATGCCATGGGGATGGGCACAGATAGATCCCACCCTCAAGCAGGGCTCCGACCCCCTCTGCTTCCCCCCACCCTCCTGAGCAGGACCTGGTTCCCGTGAGAACCCTCAGGCAGCAGCAGCTGGTGGGAAGGGGTTATTTATAGGGCACATTAGACGTGTCGTCCTGCTGCGATCCAGGGCCCTGGCCGAGGGAGCCGGGTTCGGGTGGGTGGGAAGTTCAGCGGGGAGCCCGGGATAAATACAGCGCCTGAGACCTGACAGTGCGGGGAAGCCCCTCGGAGGGAGGGAGATCGGGGGGGCGGGGAAGTGTCTCCAGTACACAGCCCACAGACAGACCTGGGGGCAGGGGAGCAGGCCGCTTCTACGGGGGACAACCATAAGGGATTTTCCCTTAGAAGGATCCCAAACTGTCTATAGGGGTTTCGGGGACCATCCCGAAATTAGGGGCTTTGTCTTATATAGGCAACTATACCCCCCCCCCCCCAAAAAGTGACCCGATTTTTCACACTTGCTATCTGGTCCCCCTAATAAGGTTCCTGAGATGCAGCCACCTCTGGGGTGGGGCACAGGAGCTGCTCAACTGCTGTCCTGCAGCCCAGCTGAGGACAGGATGTGAAGACTGCAGGAGGCAGGAATTTCATGCCCACCCCGCCCGCCCGCTCCTCGCCCTTCTAGGAACAGCCGTGGGGAAGCTCACAGCCATTGCGCGGTGTTGATGGGCCGTTGACCCCCAGCGCTACTCCGCTGCCCCAACAAGAGACCAGAGTCTCTCTGCCTCGGAGTGGCTGGCGTTGACATAACCACGGTTACCACAGCACCACGGAGCGGAAAGCCGCTCTGTCCCCCAAGCGGGCACTGTCAGGGGGAAAGGCCCTGCTGAGCCCAGCTCCCGGGGGGGGGACGCAGGCCTAAAGAAAGAGCCGGCCCCAGCCTGGCGTCGCTGTCCCCCACCAACCCTCCCTTTGCCCCACCTGTCGCATGGGCCAGAATCTCCCTCAGCTCCCAGGCCGATGAGCCCATCCCAGTCCTGAATTTGCCAGACCTCAGCTTCCCCATGCAAACCCTTCCCTGCTTCTTCGCACTGCCTGTTGTTAGCCTGAGGGGGTTGGCCTGGGGGTATCTCCTTCTAGGCCGCTTGTCTTACTTCTTCCCTAGTACTGAGGGATGGGGCCAGTGGTTGGAGCTGGGAGTCAGGACTCCTGGGTTCTGTCCCTGGCTCTGGGGTCCACTGGTTGAAGCGGGAGGGCTGGGAGTCAGGACGGCTGGGTTCTGTCCCTGGCTCTGAGAGGAGAGCGGGGTCCTGCCTTAATTGACCAGCAAACTTCCACTGGTCTTGTCCTGTAACAACCCCGCCTTTTGGCAAAGGCCTGGAAATAATGCTAGAAAATGAATCCCAGAGGGAATCCAGACAGTGTCAGACCCACAAGCGTGTGAGGGAGGGGGGATTTGAACCCTCACCCATCAGCAGCCAAGGCGCAGCCTGAGTGAGGGTTGCTACCTGGCCAGTTTTGCCCAGCCCTTTTTGAAGGTAGCTATGCTGGGAAATTTGTACGGTGCCCAGTGTCAGCTGGACCAGCTCAGAACCGCCCCAGATATCCTGGGGTTTTGCACCTCACAGGAGGCGTCCCTCGCAGAGCAGGCATTACCCTGGCTGGGGGCTGGGAAGCCAGGGTATTACACAGGCAGACTCCCCACAGCGGCTTCTGCCCCACGGTTACCGTGTCCCCCCACCTCAGGGTGCTCTGACTGGGGCTGACGCCCCCTGCTGGAGAAAAGCAGCTCTCCCAGTGGTTGGGATGTCGCCCTCTGGTGGCGGGGAGCCTGTATAGAGGGTGGACGCTCTAGAGCCGTGGTTTTCAACCTTTTTTCATTTGCGGGCCCCTAAAATATTTCGAATGGAGGTGCAGACCCCTTTGGAAATCTTAGACACAGGGGCTGCGGACCCCAGGTTGAAAACCACTGCTCTAAAGGGATCAGATGCCCAAGGGGTGGGAAAACCAAAGACCCTCTGTGCCCCACGCATGTGACCACAGTGTCTGGCCCCTGCTAGTCCCCCTGGTGCAGACACCAGGATATACCATTATGGCTGGCAAAGGGAGTGGCACATCCTAGGGTTTGGCCGGGAGAGGCCCTGTCTGAGATCAGGACACATTGGGAGTGTCATGGCTGGCCTTGGACTTTGCTCCCGGGATAGGCTGGTGAGATGCAGCGGGTGGGTGGGGCTGCCTGGGACTGGCAGACACAGGGGACCCAGCCCTGCCCAGAATGCCCATGGAGAAAGCACCAAAGGCTGCTGGAGACCCAGCGGTGGCCATGTTTGGGCTGACAGCGGGGTCTGAACCTGCAACCCCCTGTGCTGAACATCCCTGCTGCAGAACTGAAGAGCCAAGCCCCAGAGTTGGCTGCTAGAGCTGACCCAGAAACAGTGCAGCAGCCACACGTGAGGGGCAAAGACCCTCTTCCCCTAGTATGGGCCACGCCAACCCCCCCAGTGTCTGCCCTGTGGAAACCCAGAGTCCGGGCAGCCCTGGGATGCCTGGCCCAAGTGGAGGCTGTCGGGGATGCTGGGTGGGCAGCGGGGAGAATGTAGGGATCGGTCTGTACCCAGAGCAGTGGCTACATGGCTGCTTCTTCTTGGAACCAAGGACCGGGGGGCTCGAGTCTGGTAAGAACCAGCCCCAGACCTGCCCCAAACCCTGGGCCCCTGTGGAGGATCATTCACCACAAGCAGAAGGAGTCGTGACCCATGGAGGCAGGCTGGAGGGCAGGGGGTCCCTGGACAATGGCCCATGACACGAGCACCATGCACACAGCAAAGAAACTCCTGTCTCCTCTTGCCCTGTGGCACTCCGAGAGTGGCATCTCCGCCGGGGATCCCAAAGCACTTTGCAAAGGTTCAGGGCACCCCAGGGAATCAAATGGGGATTAACTGGCCAGGAATCATAGAGGCTGGGAAAGGAGATGAGTTCTAACCGTCAGAGGAGGGAGGGCCTGGGACAGCAGCAGGCAAACTCCTAATCTAGCCTGGAGTTGGCTCTTGGTCAGTCTCCAACCTGGACTCTATGACAAGGCTTCTCGGAGTCCCAGTGGCTGGATCTCCTGAGGGCTGTCAGCGTCTTGGAGAATTTCACCAGGTCAGGGTCATTATCCCTGTTGTACAGCCGGAGATACCGAGGCACAGAGAGGGCATGTGGTTTGCTGCGGTCCCACGGCCTCTGAGTACCAGCGCTGGGATTAGCCTCTGGACTGTCCTGACTGCCAGGGAGGTGATCTACCCACAGGCCCCGCTGCCCCATGCTTCAGCAAGGAGTGGCAGAAAGCGCTTGGGTGAAAAGGGATCAACGAGAGTTGGGCAAAGTGTGTCCCTGCCAGCAGAGCAGAAGGCGTCCTGGTGAGCGTGCCCCAGGTCAGAATGCGCCAGCAAAGCCAGCCAGCTGCTGGCCCCATGTCGATGGGCTTTGCTGCAACATTTAACCTATGTATGGCCCCAGATACTACAGACAGATGGAAGGGTGCGTATGGGGATGGAGAGATTGATAGGTGTATATAAGGATGAATGAAAGATAGACGGATGGATGGGTGTGGATGGAGGTGGATGGACAGATGTGGATGGGGTGGATGAGTGAATAGATAGATGTGTAAGGAAATAGATGGACAGATGGATGTATGGGTAGATAGATGTGCATGGAGATGGATGGATGTGTTTGTGTAGGGATGGATGCATAGATAGATATGTAAGGAGTTGGATGGATGGATGGATGGATGGATGGATGGATGGATGGATGGATGTGTATGGAGATGGATGGACAGATAGAGGCATAAGGACATGGATGGACAGGTACATGTGGGGATGGATGGATGGATGGATGGATGGATGTGTATGGAGATGGATGACTAAATGGATGGGTGTATAAGGAGGTGGATGGAAGTCCTAATGCCCAGTCCTGTGCTTTAACCACTAGACATTACATCCCCTCTTAGGCCCCCACCATTGAGGAGGTGGCAATGGAGGAAATCAGCCGCAGGAGCAGCACGGAGCCAGCCATGCAAACCGGCTGCTCCATGTTCCCGTCTCTAATCAATCACCCGCCAGCTCCCCGGACACTGCGCAATAATATTTACTCGGCTAAAAGCCACCGGGGAAGCTAAAAAATCAATGTTAACTTCTCGGCGTCTCCCAGCATCCGGCCACTCACGTCAGAGAGAGCCAAGCTGGGGGGGGGGGGCAGGGATGGGGGGCTGGGAACCCGGGAGAGACAGAGACCAATTCCCCCTCACCCTAATCGCCAACAGAGCCGTCAATCTCCTAGGGAGGAATCCTGCCCAGACCCCTCCCCTGGGGGGCGTTCGGGCCAGAGTCTACTCCAGCCCTTAGAGCCCCTCTCACACCAAGACCTGGGGGGTGGAAGATTCCTCCCGCTCCCCCCCTTCCATATGTGAAGATCCCCAGCTCCCAGCCAAATCACGCAGCCATGTGTTGGGGGTGAAGGTCTGACAATGTGGTCTGGGGGGACGGGGCACTGCACGGGGAGTCGGGACTCCTGGGTTCTACTCCAGGAGGGGGTGGGGATTATTAGTCAGAGCAGAGGGGGCTGGGTGCTAGGACTCCTGGGTTCTGTTCCCAGCCCTGCTCTGGTCTCAGTCTCTTTCATACATGGCTCGTTGCTGAACCCTGGCCAGCCCGGCGTTGGCCCCCTGGCATAGCCGCGTTCTGCTGCTACCGTTCTCCTCATTTATAAACTAAATAAAAACATTGTGATTTGATTAAAAAGCCCAGCTGCAATTGGGAATGGGAGCCAAGCGCCGAGCGCTCCCCCGCCCAGTCCTGGGCACCCGTCCCCATTACACTAATGGACAGCAAGGGCCAAGAAGCTGAGCGGGGGCTCGATTCTGCTCTGGGCCCGATGCTGGTGTAAAGCCAGAGGAACTCCGCTGACTGCAAGGCAAAGGTTCTAGTCTCGTCTTTCTTGCGGGGTCTCTCCTGGCATTTGAGTGGGTGCCGGGATCTGGGGGGCCCTGCCTCTCCGGAGGCGTCTGACCCCCCCATGCGTGAGCCAGGATATTCAGGTTTTGGCAGTGAATTCTAATCTGTTCTGGGTCTCGCCCCACGGGCCGCCTTGCCGTGTCTGAGCTCTGTGGGCATCTGCAGGGGGGCAAATGAAGCACGATCCAGCTCTTGACTCTGGGCATCCTCGCGGTGTAACTCCCGCCCGTCCCCAGCCAGCAAAGCCATCACGGCCCAGCCCAACGCTCCCTCTCCAAACCCAGATCGGGGCTCCCATGGGGTGGCCGGCACTGGGCAGCAGTGCCTGGTTGACTGTCCTGGAGAAGGCCAAGCTAATGGGGGGCAAGCTTCCCACAACTGTGCCCCCCAGCCCCTGCCCACATGCCTCCCCATGCCACACAGGGCAAGGGGCCAGATGGGGCTGCTGGGTTGGGAGAGCCTCCATCCCCCATTCTTCAACCCTCCCCATCCCCACCCAGCCAGTCCCCCCAACCCCTCAGCCACGGCTCTGGCCCATAAATGGAAGCTCTCTTTTCTGGAAGTGCACCCCTTTAAATTAAACACCAGTGGGGCCCAACCTAGATCTCATTGACCTGCAGTAGCGCTGCTGGTGTCAAGGGAGCTATTCTGGACTGCAGCCAGGGGAAGCTGACAGAAGAGTTCATCTCCACCCTGGGGAGAGCCACAATCCAAAACTTGATTAAGCTCCGTGTGAAATGAGATCAGAATCTGAACTGACCTCCCTGTACGCAGAGACGGGAATCCAGGTGGCCCCTGCTGGAAATGGGGATCCGGATCCAAACTGACCATGGACAGAGCCCAGAATCCGGACTAATCCCTGTGTACAGAGAGCAGAGTCCAGATGGTCCCTGCTGGAAATGGAGATCTGGATCCAAAGGGACACGTGGACAAAGACCAGAACCTGGACTGATCTCTGTGTACACAGATCAGATTTCTGATGGTCCCTGCTGGAAATGGGGATCCGGATCCAAACTGACCCATAGACAGAGACCAGAATCTGGATTGATCCCTGTGTACAGAGACCAGGGTCCAGAGAGCCCCATCCTGAAACAGGGATCCAGATCCGAACTGTCCCATACAGAGACCAGAATCCAGATTGATCTCTGCGTACACAGACCAGAATCTGGATTGATCCCTGTGTACACAGACCAGATTTCTGATGCTCCTGCTGGAAATGGGGATCCAGATCCAAACTGACCCATACACAGAACCCAGAATCCGGGATGATCCCTGTGGACAGAGACCAGGTTCCAGATGGCCCCTGCTGGAAATGGGGATCCCAATCCGGATGGCCCCCTGTGGACAGAGACCAGGACCTCAGGGAGGGAAGTGTAACCTAGCGTCTCTCAGGTCCCTGAGCTGGATTTAACTGTGCTAAAGAGATGCGGGTGGGAGCGCAGACTGCCCGAGCCCTGCTAACCCCCTAGAGCCCTACAGAAGCGATCCCGCTGCCCGGTCCCCCGAAGTCCCCAGCGCCCCCCGGCTCCTCGGCGCCCCCCGGCTCCCCAGCGCCCCCCGGGCTCCTCGGCACCCCCCAACTCCCCAACACCCCCCGGATCCTCGGCGCCTCCCGGCTCCCCAGCGCCCCCCAGATTCTCGGCTCCCCCCGAACTCCTCAGCGCCCCCCGGATCCTCAGCGCCCCCCGGATCCTCGGCGCCCCCCAACTCCCCAGCGCCCCCCGGGCTCCTCGGCGCCCCCCAACTCCCCAGCACCCCCCGGATCCTCGGCGCCTCCCGGCTCCCCAGCACCCCCGGGCTCCTCGGCGCCCCCGAACTCCCCAGCGTCCCCGGAACTCAACAGCGCCCCCCGACTCCCCAGCGCCCCCCGGCTCCTCGGCGCCCCCCAACTCCCCAGCACCCCCCGGCTTCTCGGCACCCCCCGAACTCTCCAGCGCCCCCCGGCTCCCCCCGGCTCCCCAGCGCCCCTCGAACTTTCCAGCGCCCCCCGGATCCTCGGCGCCCCCCGGCTCCCCAGCGTCCCCGGAACTCAACAGCGCCCCTCTGATCATCGGCGCCCCCCGGATCCTCGGCGCCCCCCGAACTCCCCAGCGCCCCCGGATCCTCGGCGCCCCCCGGCTCCCCAGCGCCCCCCGAACTTCCCAGCGCCCCCCGGATCCCCAGCGCTCCCCGGATCCTCGGCGCCCCCCGGCGCAAGCAGCCCCTTACCTGTGCGCTCCGGCCAAGCGCCGCCTTGCGCCCGCAGCCTCCATCCCGGAGCCCCGCCGCCCCGGGCGCGCAGCGAAGTTTAAAGGGGCGCTCTCCCCCTCCCGGCTGGAGCTGGCAGCGCGTGGGTGACTGGGGAAGGGGCGGGGGTGGATTGATGCAAGAGAGTTGGGGTGTGTGTGTGTGGGGGGGGGGGCGCTGGAGTTCGCCGGGATCCGGCTCTATCCCTCCCCGCGGCAGCTCAGTAGCACGTCCCGCCAGAGCCCGGCACCTCCCCAAGTCACCTCGCCCAGGGCGCACGGTGCGGACCAGTCGCGCAGAGCCGGTGCCCGGGGGAGGGGGTGCCGCAGGGGCTCTCATTGGGCAGTGCAGGTGCCAGTCTCGGAGGTGAAGTCAATGTATATTAACCCTTGCCAGGGCGGAGGGGGCTTGTGTCTGAGAAAGAAAGATGTTGCCAGTACTAGATAGATGCTGTCGCTGCATCTTTTTCATAGGTACCTTGCAGTGTCACAAAGGGGGGTTGGCATGGGGAAACTGAGGCACGTAGCTCAGTCGTAACTCGCCCAGGCTTCCACAGGGAGGCAGAGCTGGGAATGCCCTCCAGGAGTTGTGACTCTCAGCCTGTGGCCAGTCCCCTGGGCCCTTTACCGCTGGGTCACAAAGCCCTTAGTGCGCCACTGACTTATGCCAAGATCAGGGGCTGAAGCCAAGCAGTGTTTCCCCCAGGAACTGAATTGGGGGGAGGGTCGAATTTACAGGGGGGCGAGGGCCAGCAGGTGAGTCCGTGAGGGTGAAGGTGGGTTGAATGGCACCACAGTAAAAGTTCAAAAAAATGGTTCATGAGCATTTTATTAGATTGAACTCGTGTTTTAAAATCATCACACAAATCAAGTTTTCTATGGAGCACTACATCTACATCCTTCTTGGTTTCTGGTTATAATTTTGCACAACTCTGTTAACGAACTTCTCGGAAGCAGTGCGTTCATCTTTGGTGGCTTCTGGTGTATCCGGTACTTCCAGTCCCTCAATTGATATGCTCATTAGTTCATTCACGTGATCAGGCAGAAGGCGACTTCTTTCAGAACACAAAATTCTATTCAATGAGGAAAAAGACATTCAACTCTCGCTGTTGTGACAGGGAGTAGCAAGAGATTAATTCCTACTTCGTTCATCCCAGGAAACCGAGCGCGAAGATCAGGTCGAGCCACTAGCGATGATAAAAAAGTTGAAGTCAAATCTTCATTCATTCATCCTATGATATTCCGCTCTGTTCAAATTCTCTATTCTTTCCTGAGCACATGGCAGCCCCATTGCTGGTAGTGCCTCACGCCACTCAACGGTCGATATTTTATAAGACAGGGATCTGTAAAAGCTAGTTAGAGGCTGAGGCCTGGTCCCCACTAAGCCCCCACTTCGGACTAAGGTACGCAAATTCAGCTACGTTAATAACGTAGCTGAATTCGAAGTACCTTAGTCCAAACTTACCGCGGGTCCAGACGCGGCAGGGGGGCTCCCCCGTCGATGCCGCGTACTCCTCTCGCCGAGCTGGAGTACCGGCGTCGACGGCGAGCACTTCCGGGATCGATCCCAGAACATCGATTGCCTGCCGCCGGACCCTCCGGTAAGTGTAGACGTACCCTGAGTAGAATCCAGAAGTCACTGTTGTGGGTTTGTAAGAATCAAGTCTGTCGTACTTTTTCAGCTGGCTTAACAAATACTTCTTGTCCTCTTCACTTAAGGAGTCAATATAAGTGCCTTCATTAGTCAACTTCTGGACTGAAGTCTTTGCTTCTTCCAGTACATTTTCAATGGATAGCTCTCTGATTGATCCAAGGGTAACTTCTATTGCTGGACAAAGGTCTACTACTGTTTTAGCAGATGCCTGGATGGCATTGTTTAATGACCCAAGTTGGTTTTAACAGTAGACTTACAAGAGAGAGAATGGGGATAGTCTTCTCTGAACGTAGTAGCAAAAGGAGTCCACCAGCCTCACTACTGAGATCCGTCCCATCTAGGTAGATACTTTCTAAAGCCAGCAATAACAGTTGCAGTAATTTTAAGACAACGGCCAAGGATCACTCATGAGAAAGCCAGCTGGTTTTCTCGGGTTGGATTAATTTGAACGTCAAACCCAGAGCATCTTCTATTTCTTCCAAGACATTCAGTCCTTTTGGACTTCAGTTGAAAAAAGAGGCTAATGAAGACATTAAATTTGTAGCTTTTTAAAGGTATTTTGAAGATTCTGCAGCTTGTACTAGTGCTTGTTGAGTAGATCATAGAATCATAGGACTGGAAGGGGCCTCCAGAGATCATCTAGTCCAGTCCCCTGCACTCATGGTAGGACTAAGTATTATACAGACCATCCCAGACAGGTGTTTGTCCAACCTGCTCTTAAAAATCCCCAATGATGGAGATTCCACAACTTCCCTAGGCAATTTATTCCAGTGCTTAACCACCCAGACAGTTAGGAAGTTTTTCCTAATGTCCAACCTAAACCTCCCTTGATGCAATTTAAGCCCATTGCTTCTTGGCCTATCCTCAGAGGTTAAGAACAATTCTTCTCCCTTCTCCTTGTAACAACCTAACCCAATTCTTTCAATTTTTCCTTGTATGTCATGTTTTCTAGACCTCTAATCATTTTTGTTGCTCTCCTCTGGACTCTCTCCAATTTGTCCACATCTTTCCTGAAATGTGGTGCCCAGAACTAGACACAATACTCCAGTTGAAGCCATATCAGAGTGGAGTAGAGCGGAAGGATTACTTCTCGTGTCTTGCTTACAACACTCCTGCTAATACATTTGATTTAGTTGGGGATTGGTTCTACTTTGAGCAGGGGGTTGGACTAGAACCTCCTGAAGTCCCTTCCAACCCTGATATTCTATGATTCTATGATCCCAGAATGATGTTTGCTTTTTTTGCAAGAGTGTTACACTGTTGACTCATATTTAGCTTGTGATCCACTATGACCCCCAGGTCCCTTTCCGCAGTACTCCTTCCTAGGTACTCATTTCCCATTTTGTACGTGTGCAACTGATTGTTCCTTCCTAAGTGGAGCACTTTGCATTTGTCCGTATTGAATTTCATCCTATTTCCTTCAGACCATTTCTCCAGTTTGTCCAGATCATTTTGAATTTTAATCCTCTCCTCCAAAGCACTTGCAACCCCTCCCAGCTTGGTATCATCCGCAAGTGGACTCTCTATGCTATTATCTAAATCATTGATGAAGATATTGAACAGAACCGGACCCAGAACCGATCCCTGCGGGACCCCACTTGTTATGTCCTTCCAGCATGACTGTGAACCACCGATAACTACTCTCTGGGAACGATTTTCCAACCAGTTATGCACCCACCTTATAGTAGCTCCATCTAGGTTGTATTTCCCTAGTTTGTTTGTGAGGCGATCATGTGAGACAGTATTAAGAGCCTTACTAAAGTCAAGATAGACCACATCGACCGCTTCCCCCCATCCACAAGACTTGTTATCCTGTCAAAGAAAGCTATTAGCAGGGCCCTACCAAAATCCTGGACGTGTAAAACATTTCACGGACCATGAAATCAGACCACCCCTGTGAAATCTAGCTATTGGAAGGAAGAGGGATGGGCAGAGCTGGGGGCGTCACAGCAGGGGACTCCTACCATTCACTGGGCTCCAGCTGCTAGTCTGCTGGGCTGGGGGGAACAGGACCTTCGTCTTCCCCTGCATGGCCACTCTCGAGGAGAGATCAGACCCCTCTCTGGGTACCTCCTACTGCTGCAGGAAGCACCGCAGCTCTTCAGAATCCAGTTCTGAAGGCAGCACTGACACGGAGCGTCCTGCAGGCAGGGGAGGTACCCGGAGTTGGGTCTGATCTCCCCCTGAGAGCCATGCAGGGGAAGAGGAAGGTCCTGTCCCTCCCTCGCCTAGCTGGGACTAGCAGCTAGAAGCCCCCGGCAGTACAGAGGAGATCAAACCCACCTCTGGGAACCTCCCCCGACTGCAGGAAACTCTGAAGGCCGTGCAGAAGTGAGGGTGGCAATCCCGCGACCCCCCTGCAACAGCTTTGTGACCCCCATGGCCCTCTGTCAGGTCAGGACCTCCACAGTTACAGCACTATGAAATTTCAGATGTAAACATCGGAAAAGTGAAACTGACCAATTAAAAAACCCTTTGGGCATGAAATTGATCAAATCGGCCCGTGAATTTGGTAGGGCTATTAGGGTGCTTTGATATGCTTTGTTCTTGACAAATCCATGCTGACGGTTACTTATCACCTTATTATCTTCTAGGTGTTTGCAAAGGGATTGCTTTAATATTTGCCCCATTCTCTTTCCGGGTACTGAAGTTAAGCTGGCCTCTGCAGTGTGTATAGGAGAGATGTGGGTTACACTTTTCTCTGAGCAAAACTTCCACTTTACCAGGTCTTCCAGAGAAGTTTGTAGCTCCATCAAACGCACAAGCAGCCATTGGTTTGGGGTCCCATTGACAAGCATTTAACTCTTCTAAGATGTGGGTTGTCACAGATGCAGCCGAATAATCAAAATAATGCACGCAATGACTTAATACTTGATCCCCATTTGCATCAGTGCATTCATCACCACGTAGGCACATTTTCTGAATGGGGTGAGAGAGTCCTTCGCTTTTTCCACTGCCGAGTCTTTCAGTGTCGCATCACATGCTTCTAACCAGTCAGTTAAGTTTCTTGCCGAAAGCTAGTGAGCATTTGCGGGTCTTGTTTGGAACCAGTGTCTAACTCCAGGGTTAACAAGTGTCAATGCCTTTAACGTTGGCCTCCAGTTTGTAGGGTGTAGTATCTCTTGCTTAAATAGGAAGAATGATGCGACATCCCTGTTTGTTTGCATAAACAGTGTCGTGTTTCCAGCATTCTCAACAGCCTCATAAAGTACTTCTAAAATTGCCCGTGACAGTGATTGGCTTTCTGCATATCCATGCAGTCCAGAGGCTTGGTGTTTTGCAGCCAATGAAGTGGGTTTTAGCCCACGAAAGCTTATGCCCAGATAAATTAGTCTCTAAGGTGCCACAAGGACTCCTGTTCTTTTTGCTGACACAGACTAACACGGCGACCCCTCTGAAACCTGTTTTGCAAGAGGTGCACCAGCCAGCCATCTTTTGTGACTTCAATAAATGAGCAATGTTTGACCGACAAACATCGGGAAGGTTGCGGAGACGCTGTTTCTTCAGTAGGTCGCTGGATTTGTGCTTTGGGCTGGTCAGGTGTTGATACAGCACTCGAACCTTCAGATGACATGTTGATATATTCTTGGTATGTTCTTCATCTTGGTTGGTTTGACCACACCAGGAGGGGGTTGATGGGAGAGTTCAGGAATTCCCTAGAGCCAGGCTCCTAACCCCCATCCTGTGCTCACTCCCCCCACTGGCTTTCCATTGGGGGGGATTAAATCAGCAGCACAGATGAGAAAAGAAGAGGGTGGGGGGTAGGGGGGAAGCGATAGCCCAGCACTGGGAGAAGGGGGGAGCAGCCCTGCTCTGACCAGACGAGAGGGAGGGACCGGCTAGGACAGAGGGGAGGTTTTAACCCTCTGATTTCAAGAGTCTCTGGCCCATTGGTCCATCCCCCATCAGTCACTGGGGGCTGCTAGGAACCAGCCCCGAGGCCCGTCCAGCCCCGTGTCCTGTCTCAGACAGGACTCAGCCCCAGCGGAAGGTGTGAGAATCTTGCCGTAGCCCCTGGGGCTAATGTCCCTGCACACTGGTCCCATCCTACTCTCGGATAGTTAGCGACTGGCTCCAGCCCCGGAGCAGGAGGATCACCGCGGGGAAGGCAGCTGCTGGAGTTCATCATTTCAAAGGGACAGAGCAACCTTGGGGGGAATGGCCACCTATTCCGGGCACCCAACTGGCAATGCCAAAAGGCAGGGCTTCGAGAGCGCTTAGCTCCCATTGCTTCCCATGGGGAGAGGGGATGTTCCATTGCTCCCCACGGGGCGGGGGGGGGGGAAGGGGGATGCTCCATTGCTCGCCACGGGGAGAGGGAATGCTCCATTGCTCCCCACGGGTGGGGGTGGGGGTGCTCCATTGCTCCCCACGGGCGGGGGTGGGGGATGCTCCATTGCTCCCCATGGGGCGGGGGGGAAGAGGGATGCTCCATTGCTCTCCGTGGGCTCTGGGCTCTTTTGACAAGCTGAGCCCACGTCCCGTGAGCCTGCAGAACTCCCCACCACAGGACAGCAGCCGGGCCAGGAAGGGAGCAGGATTCACGTGAGGACCCGACACTTACGCAGAGGGTGAGAACGTCAGTCAGGATTTTTTTAGCTCTAACCCTTCCTGTTCCCAGGCGCCGGAGGGGCCAGAAGGTCACATCCCCGGGAGGCAGGTTACCCCACCATCACCCATTCAGGGGCATGAGCTGCACTTTCCTTCTCCGGTCCCAGCCCCAGGGCTGGAGCCGGGATGCTGCACTCGAAGGGCCGTTCAGAGGGGCTCTTGTGTTCTGCACGTGCTGAGCGTCCACCTTGCCCATTGGCTTGACTGGAGCCGGGAGAGCTCAGCCCCCGGCTAGCAGAGCACCTAGGGGACCTGATGCTCAGCTCCCAGGGTGGAAGGAGAACCGCTGGCTCCGGGGGGCTTTGGAGCGAGACCTTAGTTCGGTGCCTAAATGTGGATTTCTGTTCCTGGCTTTGGTGGCAGAGGGATCCAATATGGCCGCCCTCCCCCAGTCTCCTCGTCCCATTCCCCAGCGGGCGGCAGGGAGCGGCGGCTCAGTGAGAACTTACTAATTTACCTGCAGGTGAAGGCTACTTTTAACCAGTCACTTTACACACCTACGCCCTGATCCTGAGCTGGTCTAGAGCGCTGGAGCTCCAGTGACGGCAGTGGAGCTATGAGAGTTCACACCAGCTGGGATCTGGGCCATTGATCTACGGCCCATTGACCCCAGCTGGGATCTGGGCCATTGATCTACGGCCCATTGACACCAGCTGGGATCTGGCCCATTGACTCCAATGGAGCCATGGCCCATTGACACCAGTGGAGCTATGGCCCATTGACCCCAGCTGGGATCTGGCCCATTGACTCCAATGGAGCTACGGCCCATTGACCCCAGCTGGGATCTGGGCCATTGACTCCAGTGGAGCGACGCCCATTGACCCCAGCTGGGATCTGGCCCATTGATCTACGGCCCATTGACCCCAGCTGGGATCTGGCCCATTGACTCCAATGGAGCTACGGCCCATTGACCCCAGCTGGGATCTGGGCCATTGATCTACGGCCCATTGACCCCAGCTGGGATCTGGGCCATTGACTCCAGTGGAGCTACGGCCCATTGACCCCAGCTGGGATCTGGGCCATTGATCTACGGCCCATTGACCCCAGCTGGGATCTGGCCCATTGATCTACGGCCCATTGACCCCAGCTGGGATCTGGGCCATTGACTCCAGTGGAGCTACGGCCCATTGACCCCAGTTGGGATCTGGGCCATTGACTCCAGTGGAGCTACGGCCCATTGACCCCAGTTGGGATCTGGCCCATTGACTCCAGTGGAGCTACGGCCCATTGACCCCAGCTGGGATCTGGCCCATTGACTCCAATGGAGCTACGGCCCATTGACCCGAGCTGGGATCTGGCCCATTGACTCCAGTGGAGCTACGGCCCATTGACCCCAGCTGGGATCTGGCCCATTGACTCCAGTGGAGCTACGGCCCATTGACCCCAGCTGGGATCTGGGCCATTGATCTACGGCCCATTGACCCCAGCTGGGATCTGGGCCATTGATCTACGGCCCATTGACCCCAGCTGGGATCTGGGCCATTGACTCCAGTGGAGCTATGGCCCATTGACCCCAGCTGGGATCTGGCCCATTGATCTACGGCCCATTGACCCCAGCTGGGATCTGGCCCATTGACTCCAATGGAGCTATGGCCCATTGACCCCAGCTGGGATCTGGGCCATTGACTCCAATGGAGCCACGGCCGATTGACCCCAGCTGGGATCTGGCCCATTGACTCCAATGGAGCTATGGCCCATTGACCCCAGCTGGGATCTGGGCCATTGACTCCAGTGGAGCTACGGCCCATTGACCCCAGCTGGGATCTGGCCCATTGACTCCAATGGAGCTACGGCCCATTGACCCCAGCTGGGATCTGGCCCCATTGACTCGAGTGGAGCTACGGCCCATTGACCCCAGCTGGGATCTGGCCCATTGATCTACGGCCCATTGACCCCAGCTGGGATCTGGCCCATTGATCTACGGCCCATTGACCCCAGCTGGGATCTGGCCCATTGATCTACGGCCCATTGACCCCAGCTGGGATCTGGGCCATTGATCTACGGCCCATTGACCCCAGCTGGGATCTGGGCCATTGATCTACGGCCCATTGACCCCAGCTGGGATCTGGGCCATTGACTCCAATGGAGCTACGGCCGATTGACCCCAGCTGGGATCTGGCCCGTTGACTCCAATGGAGCTACGGCCCATTGACCCCAGCTGGGATCTGGCCCATTGACTCCAATGGAGCTACGGCCCATTGACCCCAGCTGGGATCTGGCCCATTGACTCCAATGGAGCTACGGCCCATTGACCCCAGCTGGGATCTGGCCCATTGACTCCAGTGGAGCTACGGCCCATTGACCCCAGCTGGGATCTGGCCCATTGATCTACGGCCCATTGACCCCAGCTGGGATCTGGGCCATTGACTCCAGTGGAGCTACGGCCCATTGACCCCAGCTGGGATCTGGGCCATTGACTCCAGTGGAGCTACGGCCCATTGACCCCAGCTGGGATCTGGGCCATTGACTCCAATGGAGCTACGGCCCATTGACACCAGCTGGGATCTGGGACATTGACTCCAATGGAGCTACGGCCCATTGACCCCAGCTGGGATCTGGGCCATTGACTCCAGTGGAGCTACGGACGATTGACCCCAGCTGGGATCTGGGCCATTGACTCCAATGGAGCTACGGCCCATTGACCCCAGCTGGGATCTGGGCCATTGATCTACGGCCCATTGACACCAGCTGGGATCTGGGCCATTGACTCCAGTGGAGCTACGGACGATTGACCCCAGCTGGGATCTGGGCCATTGACTCCAGTGGAGCTACGGACGATTGACCCCAGCTGGGATCTGGGCCATTGACTCCAATGGAGCTACGGCCCATTGACCCCAGCTGGGATCTGGCCCATTGATCTACGGCCCATTGACCCCAGCTGGGATCTGGGCCATTGACTCCAATGGAGCGACGGCCCATTGACCCCAGCTGGGATCTGGGCCATTGACTCCAATGGAGCTACGGCCGATTGACACCAGCTGGGATCTGGCCCATTGACTCCAGTGGAGCGACGCCCATTGACCCCAGCTGGGATCTGGCCCATTGACTCCAATGGAGCTACGGCCCATTGACCCCAGCTGGGATCTGTCCCGTTGACTCCAATGAAGCTACGGCCCATTGACCCCAGCTGGGATCTGGCCCCATTGACTCCAATGGAGCTACGGCCCATTGACCCCAGCTGGGATCTGGCCCATTGACTCCAATGGAGCTACGGCCCATTGACACCAGCTGGGGATCAGGCAGAGCCCCCTAGCGGAGACACAGCATCCGCTGACAGACAGAGGAGGTCTGCTGTGTGAGAACACCGCCTTCCTGAACCATGTCAGCTGTGCCGGCAGAAGCCCTCTTCCATCCACACAGCTGGGTCTACACGGCGGGTTTCGGTGTCAGAGCTATGCCGGCTAGGGGCTGGGCGGTTTCACACCCCTCACCAATGTACGCTGGGATACGTTTTCAGCGCAGATCAGGTGTTAGCAGTAACTCCACGGGAGTCCCCTGGCTCCCCCATTGAATGGGGCGCGACCACTGGCAGCTGTGGAGTCGCACTGATGTAAGGAAGAGGACGAAGTATCGGGCGCTAAAGGTTTTATTTCTTCTCTGCACGTCGCCTGCTTTCCTGTGAGGGACCATCCAGCTCCCAAGTGCTGGAGACATCACAGCGCCCCTCACTAGACGTGTGTGGATACAGCCGGGGAAATGGTCCTTCTGCCCATAGGACGGCTGTACCCGGTGCGTGTCCTCCTGGGCTCTCCAGGCACTGTTACGGACTGCCCTGCCCCGCCGTGGCTCCGTACCCCGGCCTGCATGCTCCCGATTGAAAAGGGCTCCCAGAAGAGCTACAAGAACGATGCCTCATACGCCACAGAGAGCAAAGGCCTCGAGTTGTTCAGGTTACCCAAGGGGAGGCTGCGAGGGGATTTGGTCAGGGTCTGTAAGTCCTGGGACTCCATCCTGCCACAGCAGGAAAGACAAAGGGAATATGAGGCGGCAGGCCAGGCTGTCAGAGAGGGCTACCCCGGGTCAGCTGCAAACTGGCTGGAAACTCCCTGTGGGCTGGGGTGAGACTCCCTATGGGTTTCCCTTCTCCTTCACTCCCCCCAGGTACAGAGAGCCCAGCCCAGCCTCCCCGGGGCCCTGCTGCCAAGCCCCAGAGGAAAATGCCACGAGGCCTCGAGGATGGTGGGAGATCAGCTAAAAGCCTGAGAAAGAAAACTCTTTACAGCGCCAGCCTCTGCCCAGTCCCTGCCATGGGGGTAGGGTGACCAGATGTCCCGTTTTTAAAGGGACAGTTCCGGTTTTGGGGACTTTTTCTTATATTGGTGCCTATTACCCTCCACCCCCGTCCCATTTTTTCACAGTTGCTCTCTGGTAACCCTACATGGGGGGAGATTTCTGAGAATCCGGCTGGAGCCAAAGCTGGCCGGATTCAGACTGGTAACAGGAGAAAGTTTGTTGCGGTGATGGAAACAAAGCATCGGTACAACTGCTCCGTGACCGGAGACGGGTCTCCATCCCTTGGAGTCTAAGAGACACGTTCCGGCTCAACCCGCCGCGACAGGCTGAAGGCACCATTGGCCGGCCGGGCTTCCCTGGTGGTCTCGGACTCTCTGAAAGTGCCACGTCCCCTGGAGGTAAAGGCGGGTGCTGCATGGCGGGGCTGGTTTGGTTTCACACACCTCTGCTGACTCCTAGGGCAGGAGGAAAGGAGGGGAAGGAAGCCGGCCGAGGGTGTGGGCCGCTCACACTTGAGAAGGATTCAGCAGCACCCGTTAGGGACCCGAAATCCATGGCCAGATTTTCTGGAGAGCTGAGCCCTGTTCAAAGCCTGGCTCAAAAGTGGGGTTGCTTTGGGCCAAACTGTGAATCCCTTAGGCGGCGGGGGGAGGGGGGGCACTCACGGACGGGCCATGAGCCCCATGCTACAGACCCGAGACCCCGGGCCAAAATCAACGGGAGACCTCAGAGATGGGCCTGAGTGAGGTGTGAGGGTCAGCCAGAGAGTCCCAGGCTGGGTGAGGCCTCACCAGGTCCCCTTAATTCCAGTCCAGCCTTAACTACCAGGCCACCCTGCCCTGTCGGCATCGCTGCATGGCCTGTGTTAGGAGCTGAACAATGTGTCAATGCTTAAAACACTACAGTGCTCCGAGACGCGGCAGCCAGGCTGGTGGGAGAATTCTCCCAACGGCGTAGTGCTGTCTACACCAGGGGTTAGGCCAGCTTAACTCCGTCTCTGAAGAGTGCGGAGTTTTCACACATCCCCTGAGAGACGTAGTCATGCAGATGTGAGCTCCCAGCGTAGATCGGCCCGATGCTTCTCCTGCGGTGACAACTTCTGAGGAGCCAGGTCCTGCCCTGGAGCTGATCCCGGCCTGGTGGGGAGAGGCCTGGAGCCTGGGGGACGTGCACCAATTAGTCTCATTAAAGGGGGCCACTTGACAGCACTTAGCACTGGTCTGTTGTATCTTCATCCCCTTTAAGGTGGAAGGGAGCGGCATGCATTGCCAAGCCTTTGCGAGGCTGGTCAGTATCTTCATCTAGCTAGGGAAACTGAGGCAGTGAGCAGGGAGGGGACCTGTCCTAGGTGAGCATTTCGCAGCTTACCCTCCCCTTCTCAGCCATTAGAGCTGTAGGAGACAAGTGAGCACAAAAAAATGTGATCGAATCTGTGACCTTCAAGAAAAGCTGTTATTTGGTGGGGGGTTGTATTTCCGGAACCTCTTTCTCAAATGACCCCAAATTTTGACGACTAATTCTACCCCAGACCTCCAGGAGGCATAACAGATATCAAGACAAGCCGCCTAAGCATGTGCGTTTCAGAGCACTTTGAAAAAAAATCAACCTTTAAACAGAAAAGACTTCTCAATATAACTACAGCCGAGCGAGTTCGCCACTAGAACATTGCCTGAAACGGGGAGCTCCAAGTCCGTGCATGTGGCAACTGGCCCAAGTAATCCGCCATCTGTGCAGTCTCCCTCACACAACCAATGAAACTGTTGCATACCAATTAGCTGTCGAGCGAGCGAGGCTCGTGATTGGTGGAGTTACACGATATCTCGGCTTGCGAGGATTAGATATTTTTCGGTAAATGTCTGTAAACATCTATTTCACGGTACACACGCAAACCGAGGGAAAGATATTTCCATCGATAACAGGCTAAATTTACAGATAGGCGACGGAAGCAAAAGGCTGCTTGAGAATGTATTAGAGTCAAAATCTAGCGATTGAGACGTTCGAATTAGGCATCTCGCAGACGGGCTGGCGAACGAAGGAGCTCTCGAATGATGAAAATATTGCATCCCTGGGGGCAAACACTTTGCACGAAGCGATCGCTCCATAACTGATATTTCGGTGCTCGTCCCCGAGGGAAACCTGTCCAATGCCTTCAAAAGGCGAGCGGGGGAACGTAACGTTCACAACTCAGCGAGATGCGAAAAGCCGTGGACCTACCAGGGATGCTGGTTACATGGTTCACTACAAGCAGCACACACACCACTCTGCCGGCTACCTTGATTGCCTGCTTCAAACCCTTTATGCATAACCATCTGAACCAAAGTTGGCGGAAACACCCTCAAAGTGAAGGGCCATAGGGCCCCGTCTGCTGTGCCACTCCCCCTCCCCGAGGCCCCTGCCCTGCACCACCCATTGGCCAGAGCCCCCACCCTCCCACTACCCCTTCCCCCGAACCCCCACCCTCACACCGCCACTTCCCGCCTTCGCACCACCGCTTCCCCTGAGGCCCCGCCCCTTCTTCCCAAACTCCCGCCCTCGCACTGCCCTTTCCTAGGCCCCGCCCCCACTCACTCCTCTCCTCTCAGCCCCCTCCTCCCATCGCTTGCCCTTACTGCCAGTAAAAAAGGGGGGGGCATGGACCCCTCGTTGCCCCTCCCTGTTCCAGCGCCCCCGATCTTCACCCCAGTTGCTCACTTCATTTCAAGTGACCACCTCCAACGTGTTAATCAATCGGTCCCAATTTGTATGTAGCGTATACACCCTGCTTTCATATTCCCCCTTCCCCAGAAGAGCTCTGTGGGGCGGGAAAGCTGGTCTCTCTTGCCAGCAGAAGTCGGCCCAATAACAGATATCCCCTCCCCGCCCATCTCTTTCAGCGAATGAAAAGCAAACCCAGCCAGGTGCTGTTGATTTAACGAGGTCTACTTGGTATATTCTGACACGTGATGTTGACACCTTGTATTTTAATGGTTATAAAGCGTTAACTTTTTGAATCTCAGCGTCCACTGTCATTGAATAATTGTCTGGACCCTTCCCCCCACCCTCATCCCCATCCCCCTAAAGCCGAACCCCACCCACCCATCGTGGTGACCTGCCTCAGCGGGTGGATTTGAACTCTCAGCCGTGGTGCACTGATGCTGCGAGTCGTTCCTGGCTAGACCCCTCTGCCCACCCATGCCCTTGCAAGCTGTCTGGCACGGGAGTGCTAGGCCCACACCTTTCCTGCGCACCAGTCTCAGGTTTGTCCCGCAGCAGGCTAGTGGGTGCCATGGGCTATGTGATGGGACGGCTGCCCCACTCCTGGGGAACAGGGGTTAAAAGCAGCCATGCCAGGCCGAGTGGGGAAGCAGCCACAGCTGTGACCAGCTCGATCAGGGCCCAGCCGGCCCTGATAAGAGGGCTGGGGGCCAGGAGCTGAGGGAGTCTCACTCTAGCCCTGGAGCGGGAAGGGCCTGGCTGCCTGAGAGAAGGTACCTTAGCTAGAGCCGTGTTGGGGAAGGGCAAGAGGAGATGGGGAGCTCCAGCCTGGTGAACCCCCAGGCTGCAGGCCTTGTTGAAGGCCCACAAATGAACTGGGGCTGCAGAGGTGCAGGCCGGGATAGGCAGAGGCAGTTGGTCCAACCCCCTTGCCAGGGATGAGCGGCCATGACAGACTGCTGTCTGCCAGGGAGCGGGGGTTAGCTGACGACTGCAGGAGCCACTGAGGCGAGGTGGGTGTAGAGGGTTGTGGGTTTCCCTGGGAGGGGACACCCAGAGCGGGGGTACTGCTGGGGGCAGAACCCCGAGTTAAAGGGCACCGGGGTCTGGGAGGGACACGGGGGCCTGAGGCAGGCGAGACACCAGCCAGCAGACGGCGCGCCAGAGCTGGAGTTGGGCTAATTCCCAAGACGATCAGCAGGAGGCGCCGCTCCGGTGACGCTTCGCTTTGGTACAGGCTAGTTGGGGTAAATGTCGCACACCTGAGGCCATTTGGGGCATGGTCAGAACCACAGTTTGATCACTAGGTCTGCACAAAAACCATTGGTGGAGTCTGTCAGCGTTAAGAAATGCTGGGGGTGGGGGAGTTATATCTTGGGAACCCCTTAGTTAAATGACTCCAGATCTGGATTGCTAACCCTATCTCAGCCCCTGGACGCAGTTTACGGGCCTTGGACATCCGAGCCCTCTCGGAAAGGAGAAGGGCTGGCACATGTCTCTTTAATCTTTGGCTTCCCCAAGGCCTAGGACTCCGGGCAGCTCAGCCTCGCGCGTGACTAGATATGGGGGCTCAGGGGTGTAGCCTCCTGCAGCCCACCCAAAGCACTATGAGGAACCAGGTAGGGTTCAGAGTCGACCCTGAAGGAGGAAGGAATTCTTCACCCTAACTCTAGCAGCCCCGGCGCTCCACCATCATTCTGTTTTCTGTGGGGGTCTTACGATCCAGTACCAGCCCCTTCCAGTCATGCATTAAGTGAGGCAGGGAACGTCGGTGACACGTTGTTTCTTGAGAAGTGTGTGCCGGGGGTGTCTGGCTTTGGGGGAGCAGGGGAGGGGTTGTTTCGTTTGGTTGTGCCGTTCACTGCTGTGCATTTACATTGGAGAAGGCACGGCCTAAAACACCTCATCCCCTCCGCTGCGCCCCGGCCTGCAGGGACCCCCAACACGGAGACACGACTGCCTCCCCGCTAGCCCCGAAACCCCCCCAGCACTGAGGCATGACTCAATCTATTTAGCTTACCAAAGAGAAGGTTAAGGGGTGATTTGATCCCTGGCTGTAAGTATCTCCGTAGGGAACAAATATTTAATAATGGGCTCGTCAATCTAGCGGAGAAAGGTCTAACACCATCCAATGGCTGAAAGCTGCGGTTGGACAAATTCAGAGTAAAAATAACGTGTAAAATTTGTACGGTGAGGCGGGTAATTAACAACTTCCCAAGGGCTGTGGTGGATATTAGGAAACACTATTTCACTAGGAGGGTGGTGAAGCACTGGAATGGGTTACCTAGGGAGATGGGGGAATCTCCTTCCTTAGAGGTTTTTAAGGCCTGGCTTGACAAAGCCCTGGCTGGGATGATTTAGTTGGGGTTGGTCCTGCTTTGAGCAGGGGATTGGACTAGATGACCTCCTGAGATCTCTTCCAACCTTAATCTTCTATGTTTCTATGGATTCTCTGTCCGTGGCAAGTTTAAAATCAAGAGGGGATGTTATTATTATTATTATATTTTTTTAAAGATCAGCACCGTTTTAACCAGGAATTCAGAGCCGCGCCATGTCATCCCAGAGAGGTCAGACTAGATGGTCCCCTCCAGCCTTGGAATTATGTCTCCATCCCCTTCGCTACATTATAGCATCTGGAAACCTTCCCGCCTGTCGCCAAAGGCAGCGAGCTGAGGGTCCGGGGAGAGAGCCGAGGCGCCGGGCTCCATTCAGATATTGATCGGCCCGGCCTTGGCGATCCGCCAGTGACCGTCACAGCTGCAGGAAGTTTTAATAAGTAACAGGGCTGGCCGGGTTCCCTGCACCCACCACGGGAGATGCCCTCCCACCCCCCAGGGTGAGCCGGCGTTCTCCCTTCCCCCCCGCAGCGCCTCGTGGGTCAAGGCTGTGCGGAGAAGCATGTGCCAAGCACATCACCTGTGTCAGGGCGGAGGCTCGCGCCACCTGGGACTGACGTCAGGAGGGCTGAGTCATGCTATACAGCCTGCTGGTATCAGCTCTTCCTGGTCGCTGGAGTGCAGCCTTGCACAGGACTAAATATTGGATTCAGGAGCACACAAGCTAATGGGCTAGCTAGTCTGCTGGCCTCATTGCCTCCTGCAGTCTCACCCGGATGACCCATCCTGCTTCACTTCCTGTCCTAAACTCTTGTGTCCACTGCTGTGTAAAACAGCTGCCACGTCCCACCCCAGAGGCAGCTGCATTTCAGTGCTGGGTGAAGAGATCTCTCCGTGGAAGACTAGGGATCTAGCAGCATTATGATAAGGCAAGGAGCGACTGAGTGGGGCAGGAATATTTAGTTGGGCTTCTCTCACATACCCCGGGGTAAATCCGCAGGAACTCCACCGAGGTCTGGGGTGTTGGTGGAGAAGAATCAGGTTCCAGGTGGGAATAACCTGCCCGTTATGCCCCAGCCCCTTCAGCCCAAGAGGTTTAGGCTCCATAGCATGGGCTGTACACCGATGCATTGGTGGCAGGTAATTGTCCGGCTCTGCTTGGCGCTGGTGCGACCTCAGCTGGGGCACTGGGTCCCGTTCCGGGCACTGCACTTTCAGACAGATGGGGACAAATTGGAGAGCGTCCAGAGGAGAGCAACCAAACTGAGAGATTTAGAAAACCGGACCTGTGAGGAAAGAGGGGCCTGTTTAGGCTAGAGAAGAGACGGCTGAGGGGGGCCCTGACACATGCGGAAGAGGTTGGTCTCAAGAGACCACTGATCCATTATTCTCCATGTCCATGGAGGTAGAACCAGAAGGAATCGGCTCGGTTTGCAGCGAGGGAAATTCCGGTGGAATATTAGGAAAACTTTCTAGCGCAACAGACCAGGTCACCAGGGAGGCTGGGTAGCCCCCGTCAATGGGTTTTTTAAGAACAGGTGAGACAGTCTGTTACAATCAGGGTCCAGACACCCGAAGGGGAGAACAGAAGGTCTGAACCCCCAACGTGAGCCTTTGAACCAACCGACCGCAGACAGTAGCATTGATCTACACAGGTGAGGTCTTCGATGTGAGCTTGTCAGGTTCTGAACCCGCTGGGCACGGGGAGACATGCGGCCAGACTGGGGTGGTAGGAATTCATGTCCATAGAAAACTGTGCTCAGAACCTGTATGACAACTTCACCGGAGGGAGGGGCTCCTCCCAAGCCGGCTCCGAGCAACCATCCATCATCTCCCCCCTGCCCAGGAAAAGACAATGATGGACCATTAGGTTAATGGGAAAACACTGAGACATCTCCAGATTTCTCCACTCTAAATCACCATGAGTCACCATGCCGGGAGAGGGAAGGAAGAAAGGAAAGAAAACCTTTTTCAAACCAGCCTTGGGACTGAGGGGTTTGTTAGCCAGAAACTGCGGGAGAGTCTCTGGCCGGAAGGGTGGATCTCAGGGAACGGGCAGCTGGCATCAGAAAAGGGAAGGGGGGTATTCCAGAGGTGCCACACCTGGAGCCGCGTGGGTAGGGTTATTGTCAGCCTAGCTGCTCCGTGTTTGCCTTTGTTGTATCTGTGGTCCTGTTTGGTTTTACCCCGAAGCGAGCTGGTATCGGGGGGCTGGTTTCACAGCTTCGGGGGGATGAACCAGAGGGGAACAGCCTGAGTGCCTGGTAGTTCAGAACTTGGGGGTGGGGGGGATTTGGGGAGACTCAGGACCGGACCCTGCAAAGAGTAACTACGCTGGCAGGAGCCGGGGGAGACCTTGAGCTTGTGGTGTCTGGGGATCGAACCCCAGCTGCAGAGCAGCAAGGCCCCCAAGGTTACAGGGCAGGCGGTGACAGCCCCTTACCGGTCTGGGGGATCCCCACACAGGGTATACTTAACCCTGCCGCAGCGCAGCCACACGGCCTAAAGGCCCTGAGCCATGGGTCCCCGCCTGAGGACACTCATCCAACCGTCCATGTCCGCGTCTGTCCTTCCAGCTTGCATTGGGAGGGGTCTTCTCAGCCGTCCTCCCAGCCCCGGAACGTGCAAAGGTCTAGCGTGCTCTCAGCACACCCGTGTCCACGGGCACCGGGGCTACTGGTGTCTCTGGGCATCCTTAGCGCCGCATTGCTAGACTTTCAAACGCCTGCGGGGTTTCCTACCCAGAACCTTCCCTCGGGGTCAGTCACCGCCAGGGGGCCTCCATGCGGCCGGTCAGATGCCCCCTTCTGACAGTGGCTGGCTCCGCATCTCCCCTCACTCTCCAGGTGCTACCGCTCCGTGACTCCGCCCCCGCGCCAGGGCACTGGGACGTCCCACTGGATCTGCTGTCCCCATGCCGTTCGGCTGCCGCTCCAAGGCCAGGGCCTGCGCCACTTCCCCAGCGGCTGATGGAGGACGCTGGGCCTGCCCACTGCTCCGGGTCCCAGCCCAGGGGCCCTGTGTCCAACCGCCACAGTCTGCATCCTCCCAGAGCCTGCTGCTATTTCCCCGGAGTCCTTCCTGCCCCTTTCTCGATCTTCCACCCCCACCCCCGTGTTTCCCGGCCGAGCTCCCTCGTCCCAGGCAGGGACTGCAGACTAGCTCCCCAAACAAACCTCCCTTTCCCCAGGGAATCACTGCAGGCTGCTCCCGGCCGCCCCCCTCTGCTCGCAACTTCCTCCTTTATACAGGCCCAGCCTGGTCCTTCGTCTTCCATTGGGCTTTATTCAGATGCAACGTACAAGGTTCATCGGCCCAAGTCAACCTGCTATACCCTGCAGGGGGGCGGATGCCCCACCACACCCGGCTTTTCTAACGTTGGGTTTTGTTCAGTGCACCAACGTCGCTGTTAAATACCCTCAGCCTCCATTCAGCTGTCAGCACCTCATCACTGTGCATAAGGGGCAGAGTTAAGGGGATCTCTCCCATCGGCATTTCCTGACTTTGGGACCATACTGCCAGGTTAACAAGGGGTGGGCTGGGCATAACGTGGCACTCTGAAGCCACTGTGGGGGGTCTTTGGGGACGAGAAGCAAGAAACACAACCAGATCCTTCTCGTTCATAGCTGCCGCTCCCTTACATCACTTTTAGGACATCCCAGCGGGATTCAAACTCTGAACTGCCTGCTCCATCAGCCCAGCCTCTTGAGCCAAAGGAGAATCCCTGTTTGGATGCGGCAATATAGGGCCTATGACACATGTAGTGGAGGGTTCTGATTCCATCCAGCGGAGGGGCACGTTTGCGCATGCACACGCTGCCACCCAGATACCAGTTCGTTGCTGTAGTGTGTAGGAACGGCGCAGTCTCCCTTTAAATTCCTGGTGGTACAATCACCCCCACTTTGCACGGATTCTCTCCACAGCGTCTCGTGAAGGCTGCTCCAGGACCGTGCCTGTAGCCTTGTTTTTGTTGTGCGATGAGCAAAAGACACACCAATGCCCCTATTTCATCCCTGTTGTCACCCGACTAATGGGGTCACCGGCCCTTTGGCGCCGAGACACCCATTAGCACTCAGACGCTGGAGCCTGGCGCTTGCCCATAGTCCAATCGTTTCAGCCCTGTTATTCCGATGCCTTGGCTCTGGGAACAGCCAGGTCCCTGCCCCAGCCTTCCCTGTTCCCTCACTCAGCTCTGGTGCTGGGCCGGAGACGAGGGTCTGACCCCCTGGACGCTCCCTGCCTGCTGGCGGTGGAGCCGGTGCTCTGAGCCCGGAGCTGCCATGGGGACGGGAGCTGTCAGGCAGTGACATGAGACGCTCCGGCCCGCTGGCAAATCTGAGCCTTCCCCACTGCCTGCCCCACTTGCCCGCCTCCCTCCCCCTCCCCACCACAACCTGAAGCCGTTGGCATGGGAGGCGGGAGCAGAAAGAGGCCAGCAGCTCAGGGCAGTTCCCTCCACCCATCCTGTGACCAATGGGGATGGGACAGTAATACTGCTCCTCTCCCCTCCCCTGCAGCACCCCCCTGAGAAGGGGCGGAGGAGGATGAAAAGTCCCCCCCCAGCCTGGAAGGGGAGAGGGGACCCCTTTGGAGCCCCCACAGGCTTGGGCGGGGTGAAGAGTGTGGGGGAGGAGGAGAGGTGAGGCTGGGGGAGGGAACTGATGGGGACAGAATTAATTGCTGGGTAGGAGACAGGCAGTTGTGGGGTGAGAGCGATGGCCCCACTGAGTATCACCCACACCCAGGGGTGGGCAGGGGGAGACCAGCAGCTGAGGCAGCCCCAAACCCACCAAAAACCCTCATGATCTTTTGGGGGCTGTCATAACTATAAAGGGAAGGGTAATAGCTGTCCTGTGTACAGTACTATAAATCCCTCCTGGCCAGAGACTCCAAAATCCTTTTCCCTGTAAAGGGTTAAGAAGCTCAGGTAACCTGGCTGGCATCTGACCTAAAGGACCAATAAGGGGACAAGATACTTTCAAATCTTGGGGGGGGAAGGCTTTTGTTTGTGTTCTTTGTTTGGGAGTGTGTTCGTTCTCGGGGACTGAGAGGGACCAGACATCAATCCAGGTTCTCCACATCTTTCTAAACAAGCCTCTCCTATTTCAAACTTGTAAGTAAATAGCCAGGCAAGGCGTGTTAGTTTTCCTTTGTTTTTCTCAACTTGTAAATGTACCTTTTACTAGAGTGTTTCTCTTTGTTTGCTGTACTTTGAACCTGAGACTAGAGGGGAGTCCTCTGAGCTCTTTAAGTTTGATTACCCTGTAAGGTTGATTTCCATACTGATTTTACAGAGATGATTTTTACCTTTTTCTTTAATTAAAAACCTTCTTTTTAAGAACCTGATTGATTTTTTCCTTGTTTTAGATCCAAAGGGGTTTTGGATCTTGATTCACCAGGAGTTGGTGGGAGGAAGGAGGGGAATGGTTAATTTCCCCTTGTTTTAAATCCAAGGGGTTGGATTTGTTTTCACCAGGGATTTGGTGAAGGTTTTTCAAGGTTTCCCAGGGAGGGAATCCATTGAAAATGGTGGCAGCCGAACCAGAGCTAAGCTGGTAATTAAGCTTAGAAGTTTTTATGCAGGCCCCTACATTTGTACCCTAAAGTTCAAAGTGGGGATCTCAGTCCTGACATGGTGGCAGCGGTGGGATCATTTTAAACCCAAAAGCCAGTGAGATTTTTTTTTTCTTCTAGCTGCTTGGAAAGCCGAGCTGGAAGTAGATAGATGCATATCTTATCTCTCCTTGCCTGAAGGCAGAGGTGTTAAGTTTTTTTTACAGGTCCTTTGTTAAGAGAAGGGTTCAATTAGCAAATGACTGGTAAAAGGTATTTACAAGCTGAATTGTTTTTTTTTTCTTTTTACATCCTCGGGAGTAGCTAGTTAGAAAGTTACTGTTAACTCTGCAGCAGCCAGAGCTGAGAGCTTCCCAGTTTGTCAACTGCAAAGGGGGTTACCCAGCACAAGAAAACAGGAAAAATGACTACCAAAGAAGTAGCTAACAAAATAGAACTGGCCAAACTAGAAGCAGAAGAAAATGAAAGAAAACATCAGAGACTGCTTCAATTAACAAAACTCGAGACAGAGCAGAGAGAAAGAGAAGAAAAAGCCAAAGAGGAGGCCCACAAGAGAGAGATGGAGCTGAAAGAAAAAGAGATGGAGCTGAAAGAAAAAGAGATGGAGGAGAGAGAAAAAGAAAGGAAGCATGAACTGGAAGTAGCAAAGGCTAAGCAGGATGCACCAGCCAATGCTAACAACCCCCCTCCAGGTACCACTTCCCATCCCAGAAGATTCCCCACCTACAAGGCAGGCGATGATACTGAGGCCTTCTTAGAAAATTTTGAAAGGGCCTGCCTTGGATACAGCATCGCTACAGACCAGTACATGGTAGAGCTGAGGCCGCAGCTCAGTGGACCCTTAGCAGAGGTGGCGGCTGAAATGCCTAAGGAACACATGAACAGTTATGAACTTTTTAAAAACAAGGCCAGACTCAGAATGGGGCTAACACCCGAGCATGCCCGTCGGCGGTTCAGAGCCCTAAAGTGGAAACCGGATGTGTCATTTACCCGTCATGCCTACCACATTGACAAAAATTGTGATGCCTGGGTATCAGGAGCAAATGTTAAATCTCTGGAAGATCTGCTTTCCCTAGTAAAAATGGAGCAGTTTTTAGAGGGTGTTCCTGAGGAAATAGAAAGGTACATCCTAGATAGGAAGCCCAAAACTGTAACTGAGGCGGGGGAGATTGGAGCCCAGTGGGTGGAGGTGGCAGAAAAGAAAAAAACTAGTAGCAGTTGGAGCGAATATCAGAAGGGGCAAGCCGAAACAAAACCTTACCACCGGGGACAACCCAAGGCCCCACCCACATCCCAAGGGAAACCCCAGACGCCTTCTCACCCCACCACACCAGTCTCCACCAACCAACCTCGTCCCGGTGATACCTTAGCAGGGCGATGTTTTAAATGTAATGGACTGGGACATATAAAGGCTCACTGCCCCAAGAACCCCAACCGATTACAGTTCATTACACCCCAATCACACCAAAGATCCCCAAACCCAGATGCCTCTCTCATACCCTCGGAGCGAAGGGAAACCTTGAGAGTGGGCGGAAGGAAGGTTACCGCTTGGAGGGACACTGGGGCTCAAGTGTCAACTATCCACCAATCCCTAGTGGACCCCAAACTCATCAACCCAGAGGCTACAGTGACAATTCAACCCTTCGTGTCACAATCTGTAACCTTGCCTACAGCCACGTTGCATGTCCAGTACAAGGGCTGGTCAGGAATGTGGACTTTTGCAGTCTATGACAATTATCCCATTCCCATGCTGCTGGGGGAAGATTTGGCCAACCATGTGAAGGTAGCCAAGAGGGTGGGAATAGTCACCCGCAGCCAGGCTAAGCAAGCTTTCACCCCCATCCCTGTTCCTGAGCCGTCCACCAGGGCCCCGTCTGTGTTACCGGAGACCCAGACAAAGGTGGTGGAACTGGATCCTCTGCCAACGACTGCAACAGCCGTAGTGGATCCAATCCCAGAGACCCAGCCAAAGCCAGTCCCAGAACCGGAACTGGCAACGCAACCAGCACCAGAACCATTGCCAGCCCTGAGTCCAGCGCTTGCAAACCCGTCTACAACTCCAACGCCAGAGGGCACCAGCGAGCCTGAACTGGCAGAAGCAGCAGATAAGCCTACCCAAGAGGCTCAGCCAGAGCCTGAGATACCACATAGTGCACCAGCGGACAGCGGTTCACAGTCAATGGAAACAGCCCCAGCACCTGCATCGCTTCCAGAGGGACCAAGCCCCAGTCCACAGTCCAAGGAGGAACTGATGTCTCCAGCATCAAGGGAACAGTTCCAGGCCGAGCAGGAAGCAGATGACAGCCTTCAGAAAGCTTGGGCGGCGGCGCGGAGCACCCCACCGCCTCTCAGCTCTTCTAACCGATCCCGGTTTGTTGTAGAACAAGGACTTTTATACAAGGAGACTCTTTCTGGTGGGCACCAGGAAGACTGGCATCCTCAAAGACAGTTGGTAGTTCCCACTAAGTATCGGGTAAAGCTCTTGAGCTTAGCCCATGATCATCCCAGTGGCCATTCTGGGGTGAACAGAACCAAGGACCGGTTGGGGAAGTCCTTCCACTGGGAGGGAATGGGCAAGGACGTTGCTAATTATGTCCGGTCTTGTGAGGTGTGCCAACGAGTGGGAAAACCCCAAGACCAGGTTAAAGCCCCTCTCCAGCCACTACCCATAATTGAGGTCCCATTTCAGCGCGTAGCTGTGGATATTCTGGGTCCTTTCCCAAAGAAGACACCCAGAGGAAAGCAGTACGTACTGACTTTCATGGATTTTGCTACCCGATGGCCGGAAGCAGTACCCTTAAGCAACACCAGGGCTAAAAGTGTGTGCCAGGCATTAACAGACATTTTTGCCAGGGTAGGTTGGCCCTCCGACATCCTTACAGATTCGGGAACTAACTTCCTGGCAGGAACCATGGAAAACCTGTGGGAAGCTCATGGGGTGAATCACTTGGTTGCCACCCCTTACCACCATGAAACCAATGGCCTGGTGGAGAGGTTTAATGGAACTTTGGGGGCCATGATACGTAAATTTGTAAATGAACACTCCAATGATTGGGACCTCGTGTTGCAGCAGTTGCTTTTTGCCTACAGGGCTGTACCACATCCCAGTTTAGGGTTTTCACCATTTGAACTTGTGTATGGCCGTGAGGTTAAGGGGCCATTACAGTTGGTGAAGCAGCAATGGGAGGGGTTTACGCCTTCTCCAGGAACAAATATTCTAGACTTTGTAAGCAACCTACAAAACACCCTCCGACATTCTTTGGCCCTTGCTAAAGAAAACCTAAAGGATGCTCAGGAAGAGCAAAAGGCCTGGTATGATAAGCATTCCAGAGAACGGTCCTTCAAAGTAGGAGACCAAGTCATGGTCTTAAAGGCAATCCAGGCCCATAAAATGGAAGCATCGTGGGAAGGACCATTCACGGTCCAGGAGCGCCTAGGAGCTGTTAACTATCTCATAGCCTCCCCCACCTCCAACATAAAGCCTAAGGTATACCATGTTAATTCTCTTAAGCCCTTTTATTCCAGAGAATTAAACGTTTGCCAGTTTACTGCCCAGGAAACAGATGACGCGGAGTGGCCTGAAGGTGTCTACTACGAAGGAAAAAAGGATGGTGGCGTGGAAGAGGTGAACCTCTCCATGACCCTTGGACGTCTGCAGCGACAGCAGATCAAGGAGCTGTGCACAAGCTTTGCACCAATTTTCTCAGCCACTCCAGGATGGACCGAACGGGCATACCACTCCATTGACACAGGTAATGCTCACCCTATTAGAACCCCACCCTACCGGGAGTCACCTCATGCCAAAGCTGCTATACAAAGGGAGATCCAGGACATGCTACAGATGGGTATAATCCGCCCCTCTAAGAGTGCATGGGCATCTCCAGTGGTTCTAGTTCCCAAACCAGATGGGGAAATACGCTTTTGCGTGGACTACCGTAAGCTAAATGCTGTAACTCGTCCTGACAACTATCCAATGCCACGCACAGATGAGCTATTGGAGAAATTGGGACATGCCCAATTCATCTCTACTTTGGACTTAACCAAGGGGTACTGGCAAGTACCACTAGATGAACCCGCTAAGGAAAGGTCAGCCTTCGTCACCCAGGCAGGGATGTATGAATTCAATGTACTCCCTTTCGGGTTGCGAAATGCACCCGCCACCTTCCAAAGACTTGTAGATGGTCTCCTAGCAGGATTGGGAGAATCTGCAGTTGCCTACCTCGACGATGTGGCCATTTTTTCTGATTCATGGGCAGAGCACATGGAGCACCTGGAAAAAGTTTTCGAGCGCATCCAGCAGGCAGGGCTAACTGTTAAGGCTAAAAAGTGTCAAATAGGCCAAAACAGAGTGACTTACCTGGGGCACCAGGTGGGTCAAGGAACTATAAATCCCATACAGGCCAAAGTGGATGCTATCCAAAAGTGGCCGGTTCCAAAGTCTAAGAAACAGGTCCAATCCTTCTTAGGCTTGGCTGGATATTATAGGCGATTTGTACCCCACTACAGCCAAATCGCCGCCCCGCTGACAGACCTAACCAGAAAGAAACAGCCAAATGCAGTTCAGTGGACTGATGAGTGTCAAAAGGCCTTTAACCAGCTTAAGGCAACACTCATGTCTGACCCTGTGCTAAGGGCCCCAGACTTTGACAAACCGTTCCAAGTAACCACAGATGCGTCCGAGCGAGGCGTGGGAGCAGTTTTAATGCAGGAAGGACCGGATCAAGAATTCCATCCTGTCGTATTTCTCAGTAAGAAACTGTCTGAGAGGGAAAGCCATTGGTCAATCAGCGAAAAGGAATGCTATGCCATTGTGTACGCGCTGGAAAAGCTACGCCCATATGTTTGGGGACGGCGTTTCCAACTACAAACAGACCATGCTGCGCTACAGTGGCTTCATACCGCCAAGGGAAATAACAAAAAACTTCTTCGGTGGAGTTTAGCTCTCCAAGATTTTGATTTTGAAATACAACACATTTCGGGAGCTTCTAACAAAGTGGCTGATGCACTCTCCCGGGAAAGTTTCCCAGAGTTAACTGGTTAACAATTGTTTTTGGAATGAAACATATTGTTAGTTTTTATATAATCAGTAGTATGTCTAAAGGTACATGTGTCTTATTAACTCTGTTTTCTCCTAGAACTCCAGGAAGAAATCACAGCCAGTGTGGAACCGAACATCCAACACTATCTGTGATTTGGGGGGTGTGTCATAACTATAAAGGGAAGGGTAATAGCTGTCCTGTGTACAGTACTATAAATCCCTCCTGGCCAGAGACTCCAAAATCCTTTTCCCTGTAAAGGGTTAAGAAGCTCAGGTAACCTGGCTGGCATCTGACCTAAAGGACCAATAAGGGGACAAGATACTTTCAAATCTTGGGGGGGGAAGGCTTTTGTTTGTGTTCTTTGTTTGGGAGTGTGTTCGTTCTCGGGGACTGAGAGGGACCAGACATCAATCCAGGTTCTCCACATCTTTCTAAACAAGCCTCTCCTATTTCAAACTTGTAAGTAAATAGCCAGGCAAGGCGTGTTAGTTTTCCTTTGTTTTTCTCAACTTGTAAATGTACCTTTTACTAGAGTGTTTCTCTTTGTTTGCTGTACTTTGAACCTGAGACTAGAGGGGAGTCCTCTGAGCTCTTTAAGTTTGATTACCCTGTAAGGTTGATTTCCATACTGATTTTACAGAGATGATTTTTACCTTTTTCTTTAATTAAAAACCTTCTTTTTAAGAACCTGATTGATTTTTTCCTTGTTTTAGATCCAAAGGGGTTTTGGATCTTGATTCACCAGGAGTTGGTGGGAGGAAGGAGGGGAATGGTTAATTTCCCCTTGTTTTAAATCCAAGGGGTTGGATTTGTTTTCACCAGGGATTTGGTGAAGGTTTTTCAAGGTTTCCCAGGGAGGGAATCCATTGAAAATGGTGGCAGCCGAACCAGAGCTAAGCTGGTAATTAAGCTTAGAAGTTTTTATGCAGGCCCCTACATTTGTACCCTAAAGTTCAAAGTGGGGATCTCAGTCCTGACAGGGGCCAATGCACGATTTTTTTCTCTCTTGAGGCCGGCGGTTCCGAGTGCTGCCGGCCTGCTCCGGCTCTTCGCAGCCACTTCTGGGGCGCAGCCAGAGGGACGGGGCACCGGATGGGGGGGCTCTGAGATACTACAGAGAATTTTTTCCTAGCTGCCTGGCTCCGGGGTCTTGCCCACGTGCTCAGGGTCTCTGATCGCCATAGTTAGGGTTGGGAAGCAATCTTCCCCTGGGTCAGATTGGTAGAGACCCTCGGGGCGCGGCGGGGAGGTCGCCTTCCTCTGCAGCGTGGGGCACGGGGTCATTTTCAGGTTTAAACCAGCGTCAGTGGCGGATTCTCTGTAACGTGAAGTCTTTCCATCGAGATTTGAGGAGTCAGTAACTCGGCGGGAGGTTGGGCTCTGTTGTAGGCGTGGGTGGGTGAGGGTCTGTGGCCTGCAACGGGTGGTATCCCACAGCCCACCGCCCAGAGGGCTGGGCGCAGGGCGAGGAAGCCTGGGGCTGCCACGTGGGTTCGACCGCGGCATGCAGCGGGGCGCCGTGGGCACGGCTGAACGCACAGGCCTTGCAGAACGCAGCTCCCCGGCGGCTCCGCGGAGAGCCGGTGTTCGCCGAGCGGGCGGGGAGGCCGTGGCAGGCGCCGGCGCGAGTCCCAAGGCGACACGCTCCATTTGCGAGGTGGGCTGGGAGCATGGCCCATAGGGAGCCGCTGATGGCAGGGAACAGGCGAGTAAACACATTAGTTAAATGACTCCGAGCGAGCGGGGGGTGTTTAAAGAAAATAACAAAATTGGCGCCGCTCTCGGTTCTATTCCGGGCTCTGGGAGGGGAACTGTCATTACGAAGATGCTTCCAAAACTCGGAGCCGAGGAGGGAGGGCTCCCGCTCCCTCTGAGCCCCCCTCCCGAACTCCTGGGGTTCACGGCGCCAGAAGGCAGCTGGACCCAGCTGGTGGGTGGCTGCTGAGCTCCGCATCGGCCCCTGGTGTCACACACCGTCCCGGGCATAGACGGCTGGTGGCTCCCCATACTTCTTTCCCTGGGCAGAGGCGGATTAGGGGTTTGTTGTGGGGCCCCTCCCCATCCCTTCAGCCTGCAATCCCCTCCTCCCCCGCTCCTGCTGGGGAGCGGAGTTAGGGCGCGGGGGCTTCCCCCAGTCCCCGGCAGGTGGGCCTGGCGGAGTGGGGAACGGGGGAGCCTATTTTTCCAGGGCCCCCCAAATAGCTGGGGCCCCGGGGCACGGGCTCTGTTGGCCCTGTGGCTAATCCGCCACTGTCCCTGGGCCTCCCCTTTCCTGCATGTTCGGCTGTTTTCCCGGGGAGCCGGGCGGGGAGCGGCAGGGAACCGCTTCTGCCTCAGAGAGCCTGGCTGGGAGGCCGCGGCGGCTGGTCCCCTGCCCAGGCTCGGCTGCCTGCTGGGAACAGGGGCCGAGGGAGCTGGATCCCCGCTTTCTCCCCCAGCGCGCTTGGCCCCTGTCCCTGGCAGCCGAGCTCACTTCACACACAGCCCGGCTTTGCAAAGCGGCCACCGATTTGGGGGTGTCTCAGTTGCCGGGGAGCCCCAGGATCTCTCCAGTGCAGGCTCCAGTGTCAGCCTTTTGGGCACATTTTCATGGGGGGGGAGTGGTTGTTCTGGGAGGGGCGTGGAGGCTCCCAGGTTCCAAGTCCTGCTAAACGCCCAGGGTTGTTATTAGCAGGAGTTTGCAGAGCTCTGTCAGCGTCACCGCCGCCTAGGGTGACCAGACAGCAAGTGTGAAAAATCGAGACAGGGGGTGGGGGGTAATAGGAGCCTATATAAGAAAAAGACCCCAAAATCAGGACTGTCCCTATAAAATCGGGACATCCGGTCACCCTACCACCGCCGACCCTGGGCTCGGCAGCCCTGCTGTACGTGCCCCCCTCTCCTCCACACGCTGTCCCCCCCAGCTCGGCGCCCAAGGGCTGCCCGTGGCCTCGGGAGAATCGCTGGCTCGTGCCAGGGTCTCCCCGCGCTCATGGATCCGAATGCCGCACGGGGCCCATGGGAGCGGGGTAGCTCTGGGGGCGGCCTGCTGTGGTCACACATCCCTCGGCCACTCAAACGCCCGGGGGCAGCAGGGACTGGAGCCAGTTGCCTGCCCCTCCAAAACGCTGGGTGACCCTGTGGGGTTTGAGGTGCTGTCACCCCCCTGCCTGCCTTCAACGCTCTGCGGCTCTGCCCCCCAGCCGGGACACCCAGAGCAGCCAGGCTCCCACCGCTGGCTCCCACTGCGCCGTTGCTGTTTGCAGAGTGACCCCAATGTCCCCCCCATCCCGAGTCCCCCCCAGAGCAGCTTCCAGCCATGCCCAGCCCTCGCCCGGACACTACCCGCAATGACTATGGTCACTGCACCTTTCAAGGGACACAAACAGCAGCTAGTCAGCTCGGCTGGCGTTAGCCAAGGCTTCGGTCAATCAAAGCGCGGGGCTGGGGTAACGAAGAGCGTCAGAGAGAGGTTTGCCGGGAGTTCGGGTCTCGGGGATCAGGCTAGAAAGGGCGCCAAACAAACCCAAGGAAACATCCGCTAAAAAACGTCACAAATTACAGCCTTCGCCGTCTCCGTGCCAGGCAGAGACTTCAGCCCCCGGGTGAGGGACCCATCTTTCTCAGCCAGGCCCTCTCAGAGCTCCAGAGAGGCCCTGGGCCACGTCCAGCTTTGGCGGCCCCGACCCGAATACAAATAAAAAATGACGACACATGAAAACAAAAGAAGGCACCGAAAAAAAGAGGGAGGCGTCATTTGAATTTTTTTTTTATTTACCAAATGCTTTTCTAGCCTTTTTCTCTGCAAATGCCCTAATTAATATTTATGAACATTTTTAACTCTTTAATATGACAAAAGCGAGATCAGTGAACAAAAAAAGTTCTGGCTTTTACCAAATCGCATCTCTTATTTGCTTAAATTTGCAGCTCTAAGCTCACCCCGGAGGAGCTATTTCCTTTCGGCCTGCGGGCATCCGTGCAGCGTGTGGCTGTATTGTGAGCCCTGTTGGCTTTGAACCGGCGACTCTATTTTAAATAAAGGCCTCGGTTCTCTCACGCGCTGCGGCCCCCGCAGGTCTCCACGGAACGAAACGGCGACCGCGCCAAAGGGCCAAAAGGAACTCATTGAATTTGGTTACTGGTGGTGTGATCCGCATTTCAAATGCAAATTGAGGATATGTACATTAAAGATTACAGGAAACCCAGGGCTGGGCTGGAATCTGCCAGGGTGCTGTTGGTTGGGAATGAGGGGCAGTGGCAGAGCTGGGGGGAGCCCAGGGCTGGGCTAGCAGGGGGGCTGCGAATCAGGAGTGAGGGGCACAGACAGAGCCGTGGGAGTGGAGCTCAGGGCTGGGCTGGCAGGGGGCTGCGGGTCGGGAGTGAGGGGCATCGGCAGAGTGTGTGTGTGGGGGAGCCCAGGAATGGATTAGCAGGGGGCTGCAGGTCGGGAATGAGGGGCATCGGCAGAGTGTGTGTGGGGGGGAGCCCAGGAATGGATTAGCAGGGGGCTGCAGGTCGGGAGTGAGGGGCACCGGCAGAGCAGGGGGGGTGGAGCCCAAGGCTGGATTAGCAGGGGGCTGCAGGTTGGGAGTGAGGGGCCCAGGGCTGGACTAGCAGGGGAAGCATATCAGGAGAGAAGCAATATAGGGAAGATGCTAGGGGATTTTAGCACCTCTCGCTGTCTGTCCTCCTCCCCCGTCCGCCTTCTGCTCCCTTTGGCCTTTCACTCCCCGACAGGCCAAGCTGGGCCCAGGCTCTCCCCACTTCCCTTCTCCCCCTGCCCTCTCCCCCTGCTCTTGGCGCTGTGCTCCGGGCCTGGTGGGTGCGTCTCAGGTCACGCGACTGCAGGGAGCTCTGCCCTGGGCACCCCCAGCCCTGGGAGAACTGGCTGTCGCCTGAGGGAGCTGCCAGGGGCGCTAAGGCCGGGGCCAGGCGGGGAGGGCCGGCATATGATCCTGTTTGGGTGTGGTGCCAGAGAGCTCGTTTTGAGGCAGGCAGGTGACCCCTAGTGGGCAGACGGGGGCGTGGTGCAGCTGCCGGTATTGCCATGTGGCTGGACCTCAGGGGAATTGTGGGAGCTTGGCTGTAAGTTCCCACAATTCCCTTTGCTCCATCCCATAAACTTCTCCTTTCCCCTCATCATCAAGCCCCAGACCCAGGTCAATATACCAATCAGATCTTACCCACAAATCACGCTGTTGCCAATCCTTTAGAATCTAAAATCTAAAGGTTTATTCATAAAAGGAAGAAGATCTAGAGGAGAGCTAGAATCAGTTAAATGGAACCAATTACATACAGTAATGGCAAAGTTCTTGGTTCAGGCTTGTAGCAGTGATGGAATAAACTGCAGGTTCAAATCAAGTCCGTGGAACATCCACAGCTGGGATGGGTCATTCAGTCCTTTGTTCAGAGCTTCCGTTTGTAGCAAGGGTCCTCCAGAGGTCAGAAGCAGGATTGAAGACAAGATGGAGGGGTTTTCAGGGCCTTTTATATTCTCTGCCCGTGGAAGGCGCCCTCTTTGTTCTTACTGTGGAAAATCACAGCAGTAAGATGGTGTTTGGAGTCACATGGGCAAGTCACATGTCCAGGCATGACTCAGTTAGTTTGCAGGCCGAGGCCATTGTTGACATGTTAGTTTGAACAGGAAAGCTCAGGTGTGGATTGGCGTCTCCCAAAGTTCATTGTCCGTTAAGTGTTTCTTGATTGGGCACTTACTGAGAATAGTCCTTTCTCAAGAAGCTGACCAAATGCTTCACTGAGGCTACTTAGAATCAAAACACATTGAGATACAAGTACATAGCCAATATTCATAACTTCAACTACAAAAATGATACACACATAGAGACAGCATAATCATAACCAGCAAATCATAACCTTGTCTTAGACACCTTATTTGACCCCCTTTATAAAAGATTTGGTGCCACTACAGGACCTTGGTTGCAAGAATGATCTATACAGTCCCAGTTTGTGTCAATAACATCACACCTGGTCCTGCTGGCAGGCTAGAGGGCTATTGTAAGGCAGCGTGTAATCTGAGTGAGTCTGCAAAGAGCCAGCCTAGAGCAAGGTGGGTGATTTTGGCCTCGCTGCCCTAGGGAGCAGCCTGCTTTGTCTCTCTCTGTTTTTGGATCTTGTGTGTTGGGGTTCTCGAGTCAAAGCAATGAAGTCCTGTCACATTGCAACCTTCCAGCAGGAGGATTTGATGTTTGTCTCTAACCTCTCTGGGTGCACGCTGTGAACACTCCCTATCCCCCAATCCCAGCCCAGCGGGCGAATGATTTGATTTAGGCTCTCAGACTGGAAAGCAAAGTGCTGCCCTTTTCACTGTTGACATTCCTTGTTTACTCTACAAGTGTGTTCCTAAAAGTCAGGCTGTCTAAACGACCAGGCTCACTCGCAAGGGTTCTTTGAACGTTTCTATGTACTTTACTTGAATGATCAGGTCCCAGTTTCAGTGTAATTCTTTCTGTGCTTGCAAAGCATTGATCTGGGTCTAGAAATGCTAGCTGGCTGCCCTGTGAAAGGGACCGGGGCGCAGGCAATCCGGCCTAGCAGTCACAGCTGGGCTGGTATCCACAAGGCAAGGCCGCCGGGAGGTGGTGGTCAGCGCGCAGGGATCGGAGGAAATCACTAGAGCCAGGATCAATAGGCAAGAGTCGGAGTCAGGCCGGGGTCGGAGACAGGAGGTCAGAAGGCCAGGTAAGCTCTGGGGCCAGACATCTCTGTGGCTTCCCAAACAACTTCCTGGGGCACCCGCCAGGGTTAAATAGTGAGCATGGGCCAATCAGAGGGCTGCAGAGAGCTGTCACCTTGGATCTTTTGGGCGGTACTTCCTACAGCACCCAGTCTCCGCCAGGCTCCTCGGCAGTGACTGCGTGGGCTCCCAGGGCAATCTGGGAACATCCGCGGGCACAGGCATTGCAGACCCAGTTCCCTTCCCTTTCGTTACTGCCCCGTCTGCGGTGCCCGTCCTCCAGGTCGGTGCTGGGCCTGGATGAAACCCTTTGACCAGGTCAGGGGCACGGACATGGGCAGCGGGTTCCCAGAAGCCTTTTCGGGACCATCACCCAGTGGATGAGACAGCACAGCCACCCCCTCGCGTTTAGAGTCGAGGATCGCCGGCACTATAGATTCCTGGTGCCCTTGGAGCTGGACTGGCGGGGGTGACGGTTGGGACCGAACAGGAAAGGGCTAAAGTGTCAGGCGGGATACATGGAAAACGGGATCAAGGGAGCGGCAAGGTGATAGGTTGATTTGCTGACCAATCCGGAAAGATCCGAGGAACTGGTGATCTAGCTTGCGGATGGCCTGTTCCTACAGTGGTGTTCCTACAGTGCTGCAAGCCAGACCCTTTGGCCCACTCTGAGAGCTGGGCCTTCCTGGCGTCAACGGGCCGCCTATCGCTTGTCGTCCCTTTTCGCATCTTCGAAGCAGTCCTTGAGCTCCTCCTGGATACGATGAATTCGTTGGATCCAGTCGGCAGCTGCTGGGTTCGGGGAGGCTGCCAGCAAGGCCAGGTGGGACCGAGGGTGGAATCCGTAATTTGCCAAGGAGGGGCTCTGCCCCACGGAGGTTTGGTCGGCATTGTTGTATGAGAACTCGGCAGGAGGGAGACCCAGTTAGCCTGATGGTAGATGCCGAAGCACCTTAGATATTGCTCTTGTTCTTGGTTCTCTCTCTCGGTCTGCCCATCCGTCTGGGGTTGGCCTGCGGAGGAGATGTCAGGTAACTGGAGTGTTTCACACCACAAGCATGAGACAAACTGCGGGTCTCGATATAGTCTGCAAGTAGGAGCTGAACTGTTGTTTCAGCAGAGGGCAGGCACTCCCAGGGGATGATGGGAGCTATTTTGGTCAGCTGGTCTACAGTGGTCAAGACCACCATGTGGCCATCAGAGACAGGGATTTCCACTATGAAATCCAGGATGATCAAGGCCCAGGGTCTAGGTGGGGTGTTCAGGGGCACTAGGCTTAGCATAGGGATCTTGGTGTGTGCACAAGTCCTGGACTTTGGCTCTCATAGGGGGCCACCAGAAGAAATGGGAGAGCAGTTCTTTACAGAAGATCCCATAACCCCGTTCTGTGGGGGGCAAGCTCTTAGGAGTACTATGCGCAGGGGTGCAGCCCTGGTGGTGGCCAGCACCCCTGCGAGAGCAGGACCCCCATGGCTACATTGGATGCATCGACTTCCTCTCTGAATGCCTGAGCAGGGTTCTGAGGTGCTGTAACGGGAGCGGTGGGGGACAGCAGCACGGCACGCGGCAGGCGTCCAAACAAACCTCACATCCCGACAGAGGAGGTTGGTAAATTCACAGAGCCCAGAAAACACTGCAGCTCCCGCGGGCACCTGGGAACTGCCCACCTGTGGATGGCTTCCACTTTCTGGAGCTCCATCTTAACGCCCTCTGGGGAAAGGATATAACCAGAAATGGTGACGGGTTGGTCAAAGGTACATTTTCCCCGTTTCCCGTACGGGCCAGGTCCGTCGCCTTTCCAGGCGGGAACAAACGTTGTAACAACACTTCTCGGGGTTCTCTGAAAACACCCATACGCCACTGAGCTCCATGACTGCACCCTGGTCCAGGATGGCCCGAAATACGTTGTTTGTGAAGTGTGGCAAGGTTGCGGGAGTGCTGGTCAGCCCACATGGCATTACTCCCAATACAAGGGACCGGTCTTCCAGTCCCCCCTGCCCGAATGCGCACGAGGTTGAAAGCCCCCTAGAGGTCCGTTCTGGTGAAATTTCTGGCAGCCCATACATGCTAGTAACTCCCAGGTTTGCGGCAGAGGATACTGGTGTAGGACCATCACCTGGTTTAGGGCCCGATAGTCTATACGGAGGTTTAGCGTCCCATCCTTTTTCTGAACAGAAAGGCCCAGAGCCCCTGCTGGGAGGCAGAACATCAGATAAAGCCCTTGGCCACATTTCCTAGATGCATGCAGGAAGGGCTGCCAGGTCTGGCTCCGACACGGCCTAGCTTCATCTGTAAGGGCCCTTCGCCCTGGGCTGCAGGGCTGTGGGGCGTCCGTAGTCCCAGTGCGGAGGGAGAACGTCCACATTTTTCTTTTCAAAAACACCCACATGATCCCAATGCTTGTCAGGACGCCGGGGCCTCAGGCTGGGCGGTGCTTCCTTCTGGCCAGCCGCTGCCACCTGGGGTGCGCCCGCAGGTGCTGTCACTTCCGATCAGCAGCAGGGGCCCAGCCCCGGAGGGGTGGGGTTGGCTGCATACAGGCCGACCCTTCGGCACCGCTCAGGGGAAACTGATCCTCTTCTCTCACCGAGCGAGGCCAGGGCCGTGCTGCTCCAGCCAGGGGCTGCTGAGAATCAGGGGGACGCGTGGGGAGCGGATCACAGTGAAGTGTAGCACTTCCCGATGCCCCTGGAGGGTGGCCTCTAGGGGCACTGTGATTCCTGCATCACTAGCCCCGAGGACAGGAGGGACCAGCCATTGGCTCTGCAAGAACCGACGTAGACTTTAACCGGAGGGGGGGTTTGTAGGCCCCGCGTGTCCCAGGCTGTGGTTCTTTCGAAGGCTGGGGGGTAGTTCCAATGCCCCAGTGGTACCCAGCCTGGCCACCCAGACAACCTGGGCTTGCTCATTTCTCTATACCTTGCTGGGCATCATGGACAAGAGGCCAGGGCGTGTCCTGGTGCTTTACAATACAACCGTCACTTATTGTGTGGTCACTGGTCCTTCTCTGCCAGGGTCAAGCGTCGAGGGCCCAGATCAGCCTAGATCAGTTCATAGTTGGGCCCCGGAGTTTCCAGCATGGGGTGTGACGGAGGTGGAGGCCTGGGGCCCCACCTCGCCTCTTTCCGCTCACACAGCTGGTTGTTGATGCGGAGGGAGAAGTCAATGAAAGCATCCAAGCTGGTCAGGGTCTTGATGCGGGTGAGCTCATCCTCTCCCGCCTCACTATGTCCACACCGAAACTGGTGCTGGTGGGTCACCTCGTTCCGTGAGTCGCCGGGACTGGGCTGTGTACGAGGTAACCGGCCCTCACCCTGGCTGGAGCGTTCGGAGCGCGGCTTCCGCTGAGCAAACACGACGAGGGGCATCGGAAACTGGGGAAAGCGCGCGCAGGCAGGCGGAGCAGGAAAAGGAGACGGCGTTACTCCATATTACAGTTGAACTAGACTTAGCCAGGGGAGATTTAAAGCTGCCATCTAGAACGACAGCCCCTGTAAATCAGCTGGTGACAATCTCTCCCGCTGGGTGGAACATCAGAGCGCCCTGAACCACCCGCCAGCAGCCGCTTGCCCAGAGCCGGACGGTCTGGCAGCCCCTGCGGTTTCGGCCCCAGACACTTGCATGGCCGCACCAACGCTGGGTGAAGCGAAGCGCACCGCCTGCAAACTGAGAAATGGACGTGCAGCCGGTGCTGGTGGCATCCCCCCAGAGCTGCTAAAAGGCGCTGTTGACCCTGGAGCGGAATCATTTCTGGCCACCTTTCTCCGGGCGTGGAGAACTGGGACCTCGCCAACTGCCTGGCAGGACGGGGGTTGTGATCTCACTTTGTAAGGGCGAGGGACCGCACAGCGAATGTCGGAGCGACAGGCCGGTCACCTCGTCCGTGTTTGCGCCTGTTCTGCTGGCACGCTCGGCGCCTCTGCTGCATCGGAGGCGTCACCCCCAATTGTCAGGCTTTACGAGGAACAGGTCCACGTTAGAGGCGATTTTGCCGGAGATACACCGTGAGTTCAGGAAGCCCCTGCACATGGCCTACGTCCATCTTAAGGCTGCGTTTGATTCGGTTGACCGAGTCGCGCTATGAAAAGCTTTAAAGAGCATAGGTGTCCCTACCACTCTGCTGGACTTGATTAGCGAGCTGCATAATGGACCCACTGCCCGTAGACGTCCAGGGAACCAGATGTCGGCGCCTTTTAAATCAGTGTCTGGCGTCAGGCAGGGCTGGGTGTGGGCCCTGCACTCTTTCGCCGGGCAACGGATCTCATAAGGAAGCTTTCTGTCCGGTCCCTGGGAATCCAGATCAGGGATCTCTCGCTCTCAGATCTTGCCTCTGCTGATGACGTTGTTTCGTGAGGCTCTCCAGCAAATGGAGGAGTTTATTCTTGTAATAAGAAAAGCCAAAGAGGAGTTTGAAGAACGGCTAGCCAAAAACTCCAAAGGTAATAACAAAATATTTTTTAAGTATATCAGAAGCAGGAAGCCTGCTAAACAACCAGTGGGGCCCCTTGATGATCGAGATACAAAAGGAGCGCTTAAAGACGATAAAGTCATTGCGGAGAAACTAAATGGTTCTTTGCTTCAGTCTTCACAGCTGAGGATGTTGGGGAGATTCCCAGACCTGAGCCGGCTTTTGTAGGTGACAAATCTGAGGAACTGTCACGGATTGAAGTGTCACGAGAGGAGGTTTTGGAATTAATTGATAAACTTAACAGTAACAAGTCACCGGGACCAGATGGCATTCACCCAAGAGTTCTGGAAGAACTCAAATGTGAAGTTGTGGAACTGTTAACTAAGGTTTGTAACCTGTCCTTTAAATCAGCTTCTGTACCCAATGACTGGAAGTTAGCTAATGTAACGCCAATATTTAAAAAGGGCTCTAGAGGTGATCCCGGCAATTACAGACCGGTAAGTCTAACGTCGGTACCGGGCAAATTAGTCGAAACAATAATTAAGAATAAAATTGTCCGACACATAGAAAAACATAAACTGTTGAGCAATAGTCAACATGGTTTCTGTAAAGGGAAATCGTGTCTTACTAATCTATTAGAATTCTTTGAAGGGGTCAACAAACATGTGGACAAGGGGGATCCAGTGGACATAGTGTACTTAGATTTCCAGAAAGCCTTTGACAAGGTCCCTCACCAAAGGCTCTTATGTAAATTAAGTTGTCATGGGATAAAAGGGAAGGTCCTTTCATGGATTGAGAACTGGTTAAAAGACCGGGAACAAAGGGTAGGAATTAATGGTAAATTCTCAGAATGGAGAGGGGTAACTAGTGGTGTTCCCCAAGGGTCAGTGCTCGGACCAATCCTATTCAACTTATTTATAAATGATCTGGAGAAAGGGGTAAAAAGTGAGGCGGCAAAGTTTGCAGATGATACTAAACTGCTCAAGATAGTTAAGACCAAAGCAGATTGTGATGAACTTCAAAAAGATCTCACAAAACTAAGTGATTGGGCAACAAAATGGCAAATGAAATTGAATGTGGATAAATGTAAAGTAATGCACATTGGAAAAAATAACCCCAACTATACATACAATATGATGGGGGCTAATTTAGCTACAACAAGTCAGGAAAAAGATCTTGGAGTCATTGTGGATAGTTCTCTGAAGATGTCTACGCAGTGTGCAGAGGCGGTCAAAAAAGCCAACAGGATGTTAGGGATCATTAAAAAGGGGATAGAGAATAAGACTGAGAATATATTATTGCCCTTATATAAATCGATGGTACACCCACATCTCGAATACTGCGTACAGATGTAGTCTCCTCATCTCAAAAAAGATATACTGGCACTAGAAAAGGTTCAGAGAAGGGCAACTAAAATGATTAGGGGTTTGGAACGGGTCCCATATGAGGAGAGATTAAAGAGGCTAGGACTCTTCAGCTTGGAAAAGAGGAGACTAAGGGGGGATATGATAGAGGTCTATAAAATCATGAGTGATGTGGAGAAAGTGGATAAGGAAAAGTGATTTACTTATTCCCATAATACAAGAACTAGGGGTCACCAAATGAAATTAATAGGCAGCAGGTTTAAAACAAATACAAGGAAGTTCTTCTTCACGCAGCGCACAGTCAACTTGTGGAACTCCTTACCTGAGGAGGTTGTGAAGGCTAGGACTATAACAGCGTTTAAAAGAGAACTTGATAAATTCATGGAGGTTAAGTCCATTAATGACTATTAGACAGGATGGGTAAGGAATGGTGTCCCTAGCCTCTGTTTGTCAGAGGATGGAGATGGATGGCAGGAGAGAGATCACTTGATCATTGCCTGTTAGGTTCACTCCCTCTGGGGCACCTGGCATTGGCCACTGTCGGTAGACAGGATACTGGGCTAGATGGACCTTTGGTCTGACCCGGTACGGCCGTTCTTATGTTCTTATGTTATGTTCTTATGAGTCGGCCAAGGTCGGCCTCCATGTTTCATGGTCAAAGACAAAGCTGCAAACCCTAGGACCAGGTCCAATCTCTGAAGAATGGAACTGTCGAAGCAGTTTCCAGCTTTGGCTATTTGAGTTCTATACTCACCAGTCCCTCCAGCTCTCATGCGGAGGGTCTCCACCAGATCGGCAGTGCAGCATCCGCCATGGGTCGTTTATGACGAATATGGAGTCAGCGTCATCTCGGCACAACAACCAAGTTCAGGACCCATTGGAGCTGTATCCTCTCCGTACTGTTGTACGGCTGCGAAACACGGCCACGCCGCCACTCAGACTGGGCAGCGCTGAAGGCTTTCCGCACAAAATGCCAACGTGGTATATTGGGCATAAAGCGGAACGGCTTCGTGCGTATCACAAATGTTTACAGTCGCTCCGGTTTACAGACTACCCGGGCCATTGTCCACAGCTGGAGTCTTACGCTTTTCAGCCACGTCACCAGAATGCTGCAAGATGTTCCAGTGGACGCCGTCCTCCGGGTGGCTTGTAACATCCGGGATAAAATCCCGCCATGCGAGGGGCGGAGGCGGCCCAGAGGCAGATCCCCTGGTACACGGGTCCATTGAGTCTGTTCCGACATTGGACTTTTGGCCCTTGCAGGTGCACAGGAACGGGCCAAACGCTGAACGATTGCTACAGCCGACCATTTGGTAAGCGTTGAAGAAGAAGAAGGAGAAGATTGATTCAGGAGCCTCTGTACTTTTGGTGGTTCCCATCAAAACCTTTGGGTAGTGGTACCGCGGGACCCTGTTCAGAGGGCAGTGACCCTGAGCCTGGGGCATGGACATCTCTTCCCGGACTGACCTAGCGGCTCACGCAGCATCTGACTTTCTGCTACGAGCTACAGCACTTGGGCCCGCAGCAGATGGTTCTCAGTTTGGAGATGAGGGACCTGCTTCTGCAGATCCGGTACCTCCTGTGACCAGCGGGAGGTGGAGGACCTCCCCCTTCCATATCCCAGCTAAGGCGCTTCTGTGGAGGGAGTTGAAAGTGGTTGGGACAAAGCATCAGGGACTGGGCCATAGGCAGTCTGGCCTAGTGGTCATGGCTAGTGTCACAAGTCAAGGATGGCATGGAGCAGTGGTCAGCGAGCAGGGTAATTGCTAGAGACAGGTGCCAGCTCTCGGCAAGACTGCAGGCGTTAGCTAAGAACTGACAGACTCATAGCTGGGGACCAGACCAGGTCATCTGTATGTTGGGTTTGCTCAAAATAGGCATTAGTCTATGTGACGTTATGAGTGTAAGATAATATTTCATTGGAAGGTGACAGGGCCAGAAAGAGTTAATTAACTCAGACTGACCTGACCCATGGGTGAACCTTAAGGACTGGTTAGGAAGATAGGTAAATGAATAGAGCTTTGAAATGCAAGTCTGCATTGTTAGAGATCTCAAGGGTAGATGTTTGCTCAGGTCTTGTGATGTAAGCAAACAAGTCTTGTCTATTGCTGTAACTTTAATCGAAGATCAAAAACGAATATTAACATTTGTGATGATACTTGAGGGAAACAGTATTATTGTCTCTATGTCTCTTTGAAGGTTGTGGTAACCTGGATCTGAACTGTTTAATGGATAAATTACCCTGTGCTAATTGCCAGGATGTTTGGAAGAAGGAGAGTTAGGCCTATTGTTTTCTCAGGCCGAAAGGCTGCTGGAAATGTATAAGAACCCTGGGACACGATCCTTCTGCATCTCAGATCTGCTTTGGGTTTCAAGAGGGGGAAACCTTAAGCCACAAGGATTGAGATCCCCAGTCACTGACTGGAGCCACCCTGAATATGATCATTGGACTATATCTAAAAGGATTTTTGGCACCTACAAGCTCACCTCTGCTATGTGTCTGAACCTCAAGAATTGAATTGAAGTCTGTCTGTATATTGATCTTTTAACCAACACTCTCTCTCTTTTCTTTTGTAATAAATTTTAGCTTAGTTAAGCAGGATTGACTATAGTGTGTATTTTGGATAAGATCTGAGTTATAATTGAACCTGGGTGTGTGGCTGATCCTTTGGGGTTGGAAGAACCTTTTCTTTTATATGATGAGATAAGATTTTCAGTCATCATCATCATATCTGACAGGTGTGTCTGGATGGAGGCCTGAGGCTGGGCACTTTAAGAGAACTGCGTTATTTGGACGTCTGCGTAACCAGTGAGGTTACAGAAGCTGTTTTGTGCTGGTTGGTAAATCTAAATCCTGGAATATCCACCAGCATTTGGGGTTTGTCTGCCCCGTTCTGTTTGCAGTTCACCCTGATTGAGTGATCTCAGCGGGCTCCCACAGGCAGCACCGTCCCAGTCTAACAATAATGTATCGAGTGTTTAGACTCTATGAAATGTGTGTGAGTTGCTGCCGGCATTAATCTCACCTGCAGCATCTGTATTCCAAGGTATAAGAGGCTTAGGGACACTTGGAGCACGGGGTCGGGTCCCTGCCCATCTTGGTTCCCCTAAGGACTTGGTCCAACCCCAGCAACCTGGAGCGAGGACACTGGGGGGCTGCGTTGCAAAGTCTGCTGCTTTCCCTAGAGCCGTAACGCTCTTGTGCTTTTTTGAGAGTCAGGTGTCTGAGGCTCAGAAATCCCTCTGCTGGATGTCCCTTGTTTGGTGCCACCTCGCCCCTGAAGGGGTTAACTAGCAACCAGCGCTTCCCCAGCCCGAGGGACACGGCAGGGACATGTCTAAGCAGCTGGGGGCTCAGGAAGGCTGGGACATTGGTTCTGGGGCCCAGGTGGTCAGACTTCGGGGTTCTCCTGCTCGAGGAGGGTGTCTGCCCCGGGATTGGTCACTGCCTAGACCCAGGGGCTGAGCCGGTGTCTGTTTAGAGAGCAAGGCTGGGCCGGGGGTGACATTCCCCTTGTTCCTGGCATCTGCTCCACAAGTCGATGGCCGGCAGTGGGGGAGAGTCCACAGTTAGGGACAGGCAGGTGGACTTTGCTCATGTGACTAGCCCCAGAGGAGCCCATGTTCCCCTGAGTCAGAGGCTGGAAGTAGGGGTGGGGGCTCCCTGAAATTGCACAGAGCAGGCGATCTCTGCAAAGCGGGTCTTGCCGCTGGCTGCTCTGGGGCAAGGGAACAGGCAGGGGTACTCCCAGAAATTTTGCCCGTGGTACCCACAGCTGAGCCCGTCTCACTTAGCGCGATCCCACTCAGCTTTGGGCCGGCGACCCCTCGGTCACGCTGGAGGGGCCGCCGGGCCAAGTGTCAGTGAGTGGCATCATGACCCGGCGTGCCAGGCTGCAACACCGCTCGGTTTAGGGGGCCCTTCCAGACCCTCCTGTCTCGGATGGCTGGAAACCTTCTAATCTCGCACCTCAGTGGCTGGACCAACATCCGCCTCTAGCTTCAGTGGCTCTCCCCGCCATGTATTTCTACAGAGCAATCAGACCCGCCCACCCACGGTCCAGGTTAACCGAGCCCAGCTCTTTCCATCCCCTCTTGGCTCTCCGGTCCCCTGCTCTGGGCCTGCTCTGGTGGGAACTCCTCTCAAAGGGGACACAGCGGATACCAGAGCCGTGGCACTGAGATGTCCCTTTCTCTACACGGCGTCGCACTCATGCAAATACCCTGCACTCATGCCAGGTGTCCCCTCTATGGGTGGGCACTGGCTCAGTGCGCCTACCTGGTGGTGCTCTCATGTTACTATTAGAGATGGACAGGAAACCAGAGTCGCATCCTATAAGATGAGTGCACCTAGCATAGGAGCCTTGCACTATAGAATATCAGGGTTGGAAGGGACCTCAGGAGGTCATCTAGTCCAACCCCCTGCTCAAAGCAGGACCAATCCCCAGACAGATTTTTGCCCCAGTTCCCTAAATGGCCCCCTCAAGGATTGAACTCACAACCCTGGGTTTAGCAGGCCAATGCTCAAACCACTGAGCTATCCCTCCCTCAAGCGCAGGGCATTTCCACGAGGGTCTGCACTCCAGTGCGATGCCATGAATCTCCCTAACATTGCGCCCAACACAGACAGCAGCTGCCCCCAGAACAGCCCAGATCTCGTCGGACCTATGGCTGGATCGTGCCCCAGATGCTTTACAATTCATTAACTCTGCCCCACCCTGGGTGGGTAAAGCCCCCCCCCCAAACCCTCCCTGCTCAGGCAGATGCTGTCTCTGTGGTGCTGAGTCCCTGAACGTTCCCTGCTCGGAGCCTCCTCCCACATGCGGAGCACAGGGGTCTCTGCTCCCAACTCCCCTTTCCCTGACACCGGCGCAGTCCCAAGGGCATAAGGGGGTCCGGGCAGGCCATCCCACTAGGAATAGCCCCTTGGTGAACAGGGACTCCCCGGGGTAGGCACTGGCCTCTGGTGGTGACAGGAGGAACAGCACTTTGATGGCTGAGAATATGGGTAAGATGCTGCCCTCCCCGGTGTGAGCCACATATGCCGCGCTGTGGGTGTTACGTGGGTTCAGCCACACGATATATATACTACCTGTAGGGCCCTGAGGATGTCACGTGGGCCACAGCTGTGTGCGGATTGGGCCACAGGTTAACAACCGCTGGTTTATTACAATCATGCCTGAGCGTGGGCAAGGGTCAGGGCCCCACTGTGCAAGGCGCTGTACAGACAGCACCAGTGGAGTCTCTGGGAATAACTCCTTGATTAATATCAACTAACCCCGGGGAGGCGCGGGCCTTGTGTTAGGTTTCATGGGAGCTGGCCAAATTTTTTTCAAATGAAACGTTTTGGTTTTGGTAGACGAATGGCCTTTGGGGGAAAGTTCAGGGGGGTTGTGGGGTTTTTTTAGGGGGTTGTTGCAAAAAGTTCAGTGCCTCTTGAAGAGCTGTTGTTTGTTTGTGCTAAACTTTTATCAAAACCACCCGTTTTTAATGCCTAGGACTGTTCTGATAAAGGGTTTGGTTAAGATTTCAAAGTCGAGCCGGGTCTAAAGGTTTGTGAAAAAAAAGCCCCAAATTATGGTCAAGTTGGATCACTTTGAAACGGAACCGTATCCGCTACTTGCCAGGTGAAAAGAAGATTTCTCTTTTCAAGCCCTGCTCTACAATTGGTACTAACAAAATGCCATTCCCTTGGGGGACATCAGAGAGCACTGTCTGTCCTTACCTAACCGGCAAGGTGCTCTTCCCACATCCACCCCGAAAGGTCAGCATGCTCAATCCAGGGCTACTCCCCTTCCCCCACATGGTGTGTGTCGGGTCAGCTCTTGGGGTCAGGCACCAGCTTGTGATCTGTGTTTGTACAGCACCTTGCACAAGGGAGCCCTGATCCTATCTGGCACCTGTGAGGCACAATTAATAATAATACTAGCTATAAATGACACAGCATGGAGAGATGCAGATGCCTGGTGGTGACAGCAGATCTGCTAATAGAAGGTGTTAGTCCACTCCCACCATACTGTCTTCTTACCTTAGACCAGAGGTGGGCAAACTACAGCCCGTGGGACCATCCTGCCCGGCCCTTGAGCTCCCGGCCAGGGAGGCTAGTCCCCGGCCCCTCCCCTGCTGTTCTCCCTCCCCTGCCTCAGCTCGCCGTGCCGCCAGCGCTCTGGGTGGCAGGGCTGAGAGCTCCTGCCAGGCAGCATGGCGGTGTGGCTGGCTCCTGGTGCTCCTGGCTCCTGGTGCTCTGAGTGGCACGATAAGGGGGTGGGGACCAGGGTTGGATAAGGGGCAGGGGGTTCCGGGGGGCAGTCAGGAGACAGGGGGTGGTTGGATGGGGCGGAGGTTCTGGGTGGGGGTAGTCAGGGGACAGGGAGCAGGGGGCAGTTGGATAGGGGTGGGAGTCCTGGGGGGTCTGTCAGGAGGCGGGGGTGTGGATTGGGGTCAGGGTAGTCAGGGGACAGGGAGCAGGGGGGGTTGGATAGGGGGTGGGTCCCAGGGAGGCGCTTAGAGGTGGCGGGTCCCGGGAGGGGCGGTCAGGAGACAAGGAGTGGGAGGGGTTGGGTGGGTCGGGGTTCTGAGGGGGGCAATCAGGGGGCGGGAAGTGGGAGGGGGCAGATCGGGGCGGGGGCCAGGCTGTTTGGGAAGGCACAGCCTTCCCTACCTGGCCCTCCATACAGTTTTGGAACCCCAATGTGGCCCTCAGGCCAAAAAGTTTGCCCACCCCTGGCTTAGACCTTGGTCCATCCTGTGCTTTGCTGCACATTGGACTACCCACATTTGCCATCCTTGCCTGTCAACTGCCCTTCTCTCTAAATCTTCCCATTTCATGTGCAGGTGCTTGATGTCATTCAGAACTGTTCGTTTCCATGTTATTCTCGGTCTTCCTCTCTTTCTTCTTGCGTTTTCTGGCTTCCATTCAAGGGCGGTATTTGGTAGGCGTTCTCCTTCCATGCTCAGCACATGTCCCAGCCACTGAGGTCTTCTTTTGTAGATGATTTGTGAGAGGGTGCCTTCATTCGTCTTCCTACCTCTAGATGTTATTCCCAATATTCTTCTTGGACAGTTGTGATTAAATGCATCCAGCTTTTGCATCTCTTTCTTGGTAAGTTGCCACGTTGTGATGGCAATAACAATTGCTTGGTACACGTTCGGTTTTGTCTCGGGGGAGCTGTTTTTGAGTTGCCAGATATTTTTGAGTCTTCCAAATGCAGCGTTTGCCTTCCCGATTCTTCTTCTTATTTCCTCAGAACTGGTACCATCTTGGCTGATGGTACTTCCAAGATACGTAAAATTGTCCACCTTCCCCAGTTTCTCTTTTTCAATTTTGATTTCTGTCCCTGTAGTCCCCATTAACAGGACTTTACATTTCTTTGCATTGTAGCTCAAACTTATCTTCTCCCTTACTTCTTTTACTTGGTTTGTGCATTTTTGTAGCCCGTTGGCATCTTCATTGATAAGAACGATGTTGTTAGCGAAGTCTAGATCAAATAGCCTTGAATTGTTCCATTGTAGGCCATATGTATCACTGTCACATTGTTTGCAATCATAGCCAATGACTAGTATAAACAAAAAAGGAGACAGGACTTACACCTGTCTTGATGCTGAATACCTCACTCTGCCAGTGCCGGTCCCAAGCCCAGATCAAAAAGGAGGAGGGTTGGTCAATGGGGCAGCTTCCCGTCACCGTAAAAAAAAAAATTCTAGCTACAGAAACTACTCCCATAAACCAAAGCTCACGGCCTGAGGAGGATGGAAAGCGTTTGGATGCACATACGACAGCAGATGGCCAAATCCATCGGGAAGTCACCCGCTCGAGGGTCCAAATTCTGACGGCCAAAAAGAGTACATCCATTGCTACCTGGAGCGTACGAACCCTGAATAGTGCAGGAAAATTAGCACAGGCAATCCAAGAAATGGATAGATATAAAATTGTCATCCGAGGACTTTGTGAAGTTAGATGGAAAGATCAAGGCATGATAACATCTGAAGAAAAAACAGTGTTATATTCAGGTGGAAGCCAACATGAGAGAGGTGTAGGAATCAACATGAATAGCACTGCAAAGAAATCACTTATGAACTGTCTTCTTACCAAGATGGTATTCCTATCATCCACACTGGGGGCCAATGTCTCTGGGGGGGCTGCATCTTCTCTCTCAGACACTCCTAGGGGAAACAGTTGTTATTGACCGAATTGAATCCAGCTGCCAATGCCATGGCTGGCCTGGGAGGAGCTAGAAGACATCGAGGGACAGTGCCTTCTGCTCCCTCTACTGGAGAAAAGGAGAAAGCCAGCCCTGCAAGCTCATTTACATGAATTCAAATAGGATTTACCCATAATTCCACTGACTCAGGGTTGTGGTTTTGGCTGAGTTTTGTTTCCATTTTGATGTGTGACTGTGATAACTGAGGATTATTCGGGATGTGCTCATGCTAGGACAGATGGATTTGTGCTGGATATGGCCAGGGTAAAGGTCACCCTGACTGAACAAGCATCAAACTTGGGCTAGTAACAAATATTGGCACATGAAGGATTTTCCCCGCAAAAAAATGTGTGTGTTTTTGAGATAAAATGTTTTGGTTTGTTGCAAAATTTTCTCTCATTTTATTTTTGAAAAATTCAGAACTGTTTACAAATGGTGAAAATCAAAACTAAATATTTTGTCCAACTCAAAACAGAGATTTGACTTTTCCATTGCCCGGAAATGCCAGCAAGGTTTGGTTTAAATCCAACCGCAACCAATTTTTAAAAATTCTTTTGGAAATTTCCAAAGAACCAGAAAATCTGTTATTTGCCCAGCTCCGGTGCTGACGCAATAAAGGGGACACAGCTTTGTCCTGGCAATGAGGGGTCTGGTCCAGCCGAAGCCCTGGCTGAAGGTCTGGGTCACGCTGGGTCCTCTGAAGCGTCTGGTCTCTGTGCAAAGGATTCCAGCAGGCCTGCCCGGGTCGGGGCAACAGCAGAGCAGAGCTGACTCCATCAGTGCAGCAGTGACCGATTGCACCACGAACCGGCCCAGCTGGCCTGTGGGCACAGAGATGAACTAGCTGAACTGGGCCAGGTTGCTTGTTAGGGAGGGATATGGTGGGGTGGGTCCAGGGCCGGCGCTTCCACTAGGCGACCCTAGGCGGCCGCCTAGGGTGGCAGGATTTGGGGGGCGGCATTTTGCCATCCTCGGCGGAAATTCGGTGGCGGGGGGTCCTTCCGCTCCGGGTCTTCGGCGGAAATTCAGCAGCGGGTCCTTCACTCGCTCCGGGACCCGCCGCTGAAGTGCCCTGAAGATGCGGAGCAGAAGGACCCCCGCCGCTGAATGCTCAGAGGAGGAGCGCTGCCGCCTAGGGCGGCAAAAACCCTGGTGCCGCTCCTGGGTAGGTCTATCCAGACTGGAGCAGAGCAGTGGAGACTGCCGGAGACTGACGCCCCGGGGGCGTAGCCTCATGGTGAGGCAGGTTTTCTGGCCCTCCGGCAGCCGAACATTCACTATTAAGCTGGGGTGGCTCACCCCACTCCTGGGCGGTGGATCAGGGTGTTTGGTTGCTTATTGGCCGAGCACAGCACGGTCCTGCACGCAACTCGACAGCATGTGTCTGTAACGCGATAACTTCCGAATGCCACTCCCAGAACTCCAGGGGATGTTTGAGGCAAAACCTTCCTGATCTGGGGGGGAGAGCGGAAAACCAGGCGGGGAAAATGGGGAACACATGGCCTGATTAGCAAACCCTGTAGCTTCAACCCCCTCTGTAACTGTCTATACAGCAAAGATGCCTGGCAGCCACCAACAAGTTTCAGAAAGGGGAATGACCCAAAAATGAGGAAAATGGAAATTAAAAGGTACAGTCCCCAAAGTGAAACGCCTGCAAGCTGCATGGAAACTTTTAAAAAATGCCATAATTGAGGCGCCGATTAAATGCATACCCCCAATTAAAAAACAGAGTAAAAGGACCAAAAAAGTGCCACTGTGGCTAAACAACAAAGTAAAAGAAGTGGTTAGAGGCAAAAAGGCATCTTTTAAAAGTTAAATCCTATTGAGGAAAATAGAAAGAAGCATAAACTCTGGCAAGTCAAGTGTAAAAGTATAAGAAGGCAGGCCAAAAAAAGAATTTGAAGGGCAACTAGCCAAAGACTCAAAAAGTAACAGCAAAAAAAAATGTCAGTACATCAGAAGCAGGAAGCCTGCTAAGCAATCAGTGGGGTCACTGGACGATCGAGGTGCTAAAGGAGCACTCAAGGACGATAAGGCTGTTGCGGAGAAACTAAATGAATTCTTTGCATCGGCCTTCACTGCAGAGGATGTGAGCGAGATTCCCACCCCTGAGCCATTCTTTTTAGGTGATATGTCTGAGGAACTGTCCCACATTGAGGTGTCATAAGAGGAGGTTTTGAACAAATCAGTACATTAAACAGTAATAAGTCACCAGGACCAAATGGTTTTTACCCAAGAGAAAGGAACTCAACTATGAAATGGCAGAACTACTAACTGTGGTATGTAACCTCTCTCTTAAATCGGCTTCTGTACCAGATGACTGGAGGATAGCTAACGTGATGCTAATATTTTTAAAAGGCTCCAGAGGCGATCCTGGCTATTACAGGCTCATAAGGCTAACTTCAGTACCAGGCAAATTGGTTGTATACCTTGGGGGAGCATCCCGGAACCCCCATATTCCTCGTTTTTATATCATTGTGATCTGGCATATAAAGCATGCGTTGTAAGGTATCAGAGGTAAGGTTATGATCAGCAGAAACCCACTGGTCTATCTAAATATGTTTATCTTTAGTGCATATGAAGTTATGAGATTGTCACTAAAACATGCTCTAAGTTGGGGAATCAGCCAGATATTAGCTCCCCAGAGACGACTGTAAGGAAAGTAACCAACTCCCGGGTGGGTGTCAAACAACCATCAACAGCCATTGTCCAGCAAGGGAGCTACCATGCAACGACTCACCTGCATGAGGCCACACCAGAGGAATTGCTCAGTCTGGCCTGGAGACTCAGCAATGCCCCCAAAACACGCCTGGACTTGTGCTCCCCAAGCACATGGGACTGAGGATATAAAGCAGAACACAGGGGGCCCAGGCTGGGCCCTTCTCCTTCCCCCACCTACGCTGCAAGCAACAAGGACACTCTGAAGGCTCCAACAGAGGGGACTGGCCCAGGTTTCAAGGGTGAAACCTGTGTACTATGAACTGCAATATCCACTGGGGTGAGAAAAACTGCTTAATCTAGAGGTTGCCCAGAGTTTAAACCAGTGGTCTCCAAACTTTTTTGATCCCACACCCCTATCAGTAAAAAGTTTTTGAGCACGCACCCCCCTGCCGCGCCGGCTCTACCATTTTTGCCAAAGCAAAAAAAAAAAAAAAAAAGCGTTCCTCCCGTCGCGCACCCCCAAGAATCCTCTTGTGCCCTCCCTGGGGTGCGCGCACCCCACTTTGGAGACCACTGGTTTAGACTGTGGGGTTATATTTTATTTTGGTAACTAACTCTGACTTTTTGCCTATCACTTAATATCACTTAAAATCTCTCTTTTGTAGTCAATAAACTTCTTTTGCTGTTTATCTTTACCAGTGAGTTTGCCTGAAGCGTGTGGCACATCTGCTCAGGTTTGCAAAGGCTGGTGTATGTCCACTTTCCATTGACGAAGTCAGGGCCATCCTTTGGATTTATGGGGCCCTACGCAGGATTATTAAACTGGTGCCCCTGTGCCCGACTTGCTCTTAGCAACACAAACATAAGCTGACAGTATTGGAAAACTTGTCACATGCCCTTTATTAAAACCAGTTTAAACTAATTAAGCACACTGTAATGCTGATGGACTATCCTTGCACTAAAGGAGTAGCACTATAGAAAAAATTCTGATTTCTTGGCAGAATGATGCAAATAATATAACTTTTTTAATTTGTCAACATTTGATTGGAAATTTCTATGAAGAGGTATTGAAACAAGGATTTGTTTTTAATTCAAAGCAATCTTTCCGGCTTTTTTGGCCGCAAAATCAGTAATAATGTCATCGTCTGACAAAGACAAAGTGATGTCTTGTTCGATTGCAAGAACAGCAAGACCAGTCAAGTGTTCCTGGCTCATTGTAGAGCGGAGATAGTTTTTAATGAGCGTTAGTTTTGAGAAACTCTGTTCTTCCGATGCTACTGTTACAGGAAGTGTCAATAGAATATGAGTGGCAAGGTACACATTAGGATATTTGTCAACACGTTTGCTGCTATGAATAAACGTACAATGTCCATCACCGATTTTGCATGTGACAACATTGATGACAATATACTCAACTCCTTGTACAGTTGAAGTCCATTTAAATCAGAACTATCCCCGTGCTTCAGGAAGCGCTCTAGGTTCTTGCATTTTGTCATTAGTTCCTCCTGTCAGGGCCGGCTCCAGGCACCAGCCCACCAAGCTTGTGCTTGGGGCGGCACCTGGAGGGGGGCGGCGCGGCGCTCCGGCCCCCGGGGAGAGCGGGGCCCTGGCTGGGGCTCTCCTCCTGGCCGCCAGGGGGAGAGCAGCGAGCCCTGGCTGGGGCTCGCTGCCCTCGCACCGCCCTGCCCCCTGCGCTCTGGCCGCCGGGGGGAGAGCGGAGCCCCCGCCGGGGTTCACCGCCCTCCCCCCGGGGCTCCGGCTGCCCTCCCCCTCCGCGGGGGGGGGGGAGGCGCCCGGCGGCTTTTTTGCCTGGGGCAGCAAAAAAGCCAGAGCCGGCCCTGCCTCTTGTTTTCCTATTTCGTTGAATTTAGTTCTGTCATACCAAATCCAAACTCTTCATGGTGTGCTCGTAACGTATTAAACCTTTCCTCAATGGCAGATATTGCTTTATCCATCACAACATTAAAAAATTCAACCTCAAATTTATTTTCTGGATTGTCTATGGGCTCATCTGCTCCTTCATCTTCCGCTTGCCGTTTTTTCCTCGAAACTCTTGTCACATTCGGACATGAAAAGTTTGGTTCTACACCGAGTGCTTGTGCAAGCTCTCTCGCTGTAACCTGTGCTTCTTTGAATCCGTTTTCTCTGTATTTCACTAAAAAGTCTCGTGTGTTGTTTCGTAAGGTAAGTGTTGAATCAAGCTGCATTATTTTACTTACACTTGAGATTTTAACAAGAATGTCATACCAGATTACAGCAGATGTTAGAAACTTGAAGCTGGATATATCAGAGGCCAATGATCGTGCTTCACTTTTAGCTTTTGGAACTCTGGCTTCTTCCGAAAGAGCAACCAGTGCTTCGTAAACTTCCTCAGGTTGATATCGCAATGTTTTTGCACTCTCTACTGTGCTTTCCCAGCGTGTCTCAGATAGAGGCTTAACAGTAATACCACTGACATGTGATTTGAATATTTGCCATCGTTGAATGGAAGCTGACAAGAGCACGTAAATGCGTTGCAGCAACCCAAAAAAAGAAATCGCTTCTACAGAAGACATGGCCATATCACACAAAATCAAATTAAGGCTGTGGCATGCACACGGAACAAAAAAGGCTGGTGGATTTTCTGCCAGCAATCTAGCTTGCACGCCAGAAATGCATCCTCTCATATTGGCGCCATTATCATAGCCTTGTCCTCTAATGTTCATTACAGACAATCCCATTCGTTTTAGTTCATCAAGGAGAGCCTGAAGAAGTCCAAAACCTGTAGTGTCCTCTACTTCTAAAAATGTGATAAATGATTCCTTAATTGTAATCTGTGCTGAATCACTAATGTCGACAAATCTCACTACTAACAACATCTGTTCTTGATGACTTATGTCTGGACTGCAATCTAGAATTACGGCAAAATATTTTGCCAAAGAAACCAATGAAACAATTTTGTCTCTCACTTTACCACTCATTAGCATGATCGGTTCATTTTGAATTCTTGGTCCCAAATAGTGGTCATGTATTTCATTTTCAGTTACTTTTCGGAGATGTTCCCTCATCGCTGTGTCAAATTTTCCCAGCAGTTGTACAAGGCTCCAAAAATTGCCATTTTGGGGCTGGTATAATTTCTCAATGCTTCCTCTAAAAGCAAGATTGTTTGTTGATAGCTATTCGACGATAGATAAGAGACGTTCAAGAACAAGACACCAGTGCTGCTTCTCTGACTCCAGCAATCTTTGATTTTGGGCATCAAGAGTTGTTTGATTTTTTTAACCTTACATTCGTCTCACACCATTTGTGCACACTTTCAATGTGGTATTGTTTCTTTTCATGTTGCGGTAACGCGTGACTAAGATTTTGCCAATCATTAATACCCATGGTTGCTATTTTAAAATTGCAACTGTTGAAAATCTTGCATGGGAAACAAAATACAGCATCCTTGCATTTAGAGTACACAAGCCACCGTCGGTTGACAATTTCACCGTTAGAAAGTCTTTTGTAGTAATTGTTTTCTGTGAATTTCCTACCTCTAATGTCTTTAGGATATTCAAGACCTTCTATTCTCACAGGGCCTCTCTCAAGTATAATGGCACGGAATTCATTGTTTAAAGATTGCGGCCATGCGCCAATGTCATCTATATCCCATGCTAGTACAGTTTCAACTCTTGTACTTTCTTGGTTTCTGTCTGCGTCTGTTTCAAATGATTGTTCTGTGTTTTGTTGCGTTTCTTGAGCTTCGTCAGCATAAAAATTTTCTTCAGCAGTTACTTGATGATCTTGATCAACTTCGTTGTTTTCATGACGTACAAACTTAAGTATAGAACCCTTCTGTGCTTGTATTGCTAATCCTATTTCACGTTTCCGTTTTCTTTTCTGTGACCCGGAAAGTTGTTTTCGATAGGACATAATTTATAAGGGTGTTTTGTTAAAGGAAATAACTGTTCAAATTCTTGTCAGATTATCAGAAATATTATTTAAAATAACTAATATAGGATAGCCGTGAGTCTGTGACCTTGAGCGAGTGTGAAGACACCTCACAAGGTGCTCCACCCTGACTGAGACACGGTAGAGTTGGAAACCTAGGCCATTTTTACAAAGTCACTTTTTAGTTTTAAATGTATAGTGGGCATCAGTCTTAATTTTAGTGACAACTCTCTATCAACCTTATACTGTAAATAGATTAATGGCATTATCCAGTTTAATGAGCTGGGTTTCCAAGCAGTGGGAAAATATAACCCTAGTTTTACTCCTAGGTAAAGCACAAAGAGACCAAAATGAAGTCAGCACAGAATCATCTCCTCTAGATTAAGGTAGGACAGAAATGTTACAGAAGTCATGGAAAGCATGGACAGAGACAAGCCAATTTCTTTTTCCAACGTAATGTGCCCTTGTTACAGAAGGACCCTCTCCAGGTTTTGTCACTCATCCTTTCTGATCAACAATGTCAATTACGACACTGAACTTCCATCACCAGTTCATTTTACACAGACCGCTGAAGAATCAGATGATGAGAACTTCTGATCACTTGCAATCGTGACTGGATATCAGAGTACTATGCTAGCAGGATGACTGCTTGAAGAGCCACTCTTTTCCATCAAGAGCTTATTCAGAAAAAAAAAAAATCTTTGACATATTTCTGTGTTGCCCCCACACCTCTAAGCTCTGCCTGTCCATACGTCTGACCTTAACGTTGTCCAGTCCTTAAATTGTGCCTTTTTGTTGGGAAAGACGTTAGCAATAGCAGCACATTTTGGGCACTGCCAGAAATACGTGATAAATCACTGCCTCTAAAGTTCCATCAAAACCGGACATCTTCACAGCTCTAGCAGATTCTTCGCAAGGTGTCCCTGGCCTGTTTGACTCACGTTAACCGTGTATTTGCTTTATGAAAGTTGGATAAAACATTGTGAAAACTTAAGACATTGGCTGCCCAACCTCTGGGCTGGCAAACTATACTGACTCACTGGGGGGAAAAAAAAGCAAGAGAATCTTAGTACGACATATGGTCACTCTGTACACTAGTCAGGGGATGAGCATATTACGGTTGGTGGAGGGCTCTATTCAGCAGTAACAGGGCTAGAGGAAAGCTTGTCAACATTTTTTGTTTCTCTGATGAAAATTGGCCCAACCCCTGCCCCAAACCAAACTTGTCACAAATACTTGTCAACAACTTAATTTTCTGTTTTTGGCTAAGATACTGATTGTGTGTGTTTTTTTCCCCCTAATATTGAAATTGGATTCAGGCTCGTTAGCAAGCATTTTTGGCAAACCAAATTGTTAAATGACACTCTAAACGGCAACACAGTCCTGCTTGGCTCACCCCCGGCCTGCTGGTCCCACAGCTGCAGTAGAGGAGGAGATAGGTGGAAAGCTACAGGACCCCAAAATCCACCTCTTGGGGTGCAGAATGTCAACCGCAGCAGCAAACCCTCAGGTCAGGTCACCACACCACCGGGCACCACGGACCATGGTGACGTTAGTGCAGCATCTGATCTCCGGGACGGGGGACCCGCGGGGGCCACGCAGCTCCCCCCGGATCGGATGGCTCGCGGCCTGGCGGGGGAGAGACCCACTCCCCACCCCAGCTCCGCCAGCTGCGTGTGCAGGCTCCAAAACCAGCCCCTGCTGCTGGGCTGGCAACCGGGGGAGTGAGTCACTTTCACTTCCAGCCCGAGCAGCACCTCCCCCACCCAGCCCTGCCAGAAGGGGGGTTCCTCTGCAGGGGGGCGATGCACCTTATGGGGAGCAACAGAGGATACCACCACAGCCGCCCAACCTGCCTGGCCTCACGCCGGGGAGAGTTTCACACCCAGGTGAGTCCTTCCCCTGCCCCCGCCCCAGACCCAGAGCCCCTCCCCCCGCAGCCAGTCTCCGCCCTCGGAATGCGCCGCCCGCGCCAAGCCCGGCTCCCTCTAGGACCCAGCCCCGCTCCCGTCCCGTCCCGGCAGAGTGGGGCCCCACACACACCGGGGCCTTGTGCAGCTGCAGTGGCGGGTGTGTAAGCACCGCCCCGCTCCCGGCCTGGGGGGGTTTGGGGCTTCCCCATTGGCCCCGCAGCCAGGCTCCGCCTACCCGAGCGACAGATCCTGGCAGCGCCCCCAAATCCTGTGGGGTTTGCCCGTCAGGGGGGTGGCTGCCCCAGAGCAGCTGGGACGGGAACGGGGGGCTAGGGGCCTGCGGCACCAGGGACATGTGCGGGTGGCAGCTTGGAGGTGCTGGTTGATCCAGTCTGCTGAGTCCAGGGGCGTGTAAGGGGTCAGCTTGGGAGCGCTGGTTAACCCGGTCCGCTCAGACGTGTGTCTGATTCTGCGGCTGGAGGAACCCAGGTAGGTCCTGCATAGGGTGACCAGATGTCCCGATTTTATAGGGACAGTCCCCATATTTGGGTCTTTTTCTTATACAGGCTCCTATTACCTCCTACGTCCGTCCCGATTTTTCACACTTGCTGTCTGGTCACCCTAGTCCTGCAGTATAGCTAGGGTTAACATACGTCCGGATTTTCCCGGACATGTCCGGCTTTTTGGGCTCCAAATCCCCGTCCGGGGGGAAATCCCAAAAAGCCAGACATGTCCGGGAAAATCGGGCCGGGCCGGCGGTGCGGTGCCGGGCCGGGCCGGGGGCTCGGGGGCCAGGCCAGCGGTGCGGTGCCGGGCCGGGAGCTCGGGGGACGGGCCGGCGGTGCGGTGCCGGGCCGGGGGCTCGGGGGCCGAGCCGGCGGAGCAGAGCCGGGCCGGGCCGGGGGCTCGGGGGACGGGCCGGCGGCGCGAGGATGGGCCGGCGGCGCGGGGCCGGGCTGGGGGCTCGGGGGCCGGGCCGGCGGTGCGGGGCCGGGCCGGGGACCGGCAGTGCTGGGCAGGCCGGGGCTGCTCGGCCGGGGGCCGGCACCCCAGGGCCCAAGCCGACCCAGGCTGGAGACGCCAGGGGGGCCAGACTGGGCCGTGCCTCCTCCCCCCACACCCTCCTTACCTGCTTCAGGCTTCCCGCGAATCAAATGTTCGCGGGAAGCAGGGGAGGGGGCGGAGACTTTGGGGAAGGGGCGGAGTTGGGGCGGGGCTGGGGGCGGGGCCAGGCCCCAGGCCCCGTGGAATGTCCTCCTTTTGGAGGCACAAAATATGGTAACCCTAAGTATAGCTCCATTGGGAGGGCACCGAAGCCCTGCAGGGTGGCGCCATTGGGAGGGGACTTGCAGCAGGGAGAAGTTAAGCTCTCTGTTATGCTAAAGAGGGTGAGCTCCTGGCGTCTCACTGTGACAGGTCATTCCGACGGGGCTCCGCTTCCCACCCCCACTGTTAGCACCCACTCACAGATGCTCTGGGGTAGACCCCCGGCCACCCCCCTGGATGGATCACTCACAGGTCGGCACGATGGGTACCCCCCGCAGAGTCCAGTCACCACACCGGGGTACTCCTCATGGGCTCCCCGGCTTTACGGAGACACCCGTGTCTCTTAAGAAGCGGGGTCTGGTCCATCCCCCGGAGCTCCGAGTCAGTTCCTTTTCCAGCCCACGTCCCAGCTGCACAACGTACCGGAGAAGATCCAGAATCCCTGGCATTGCTCTGGATGGAGGCAGGTACCAGAGAGGCAGGGGCTCTTTGCAGCCATCCAGCCATTGAGTTCAGCTCCCCCCGCACAGGGCAGCCGGGAGGGGGCCTCCACTTTGGCCCAGCCTGTGGCCTCAGGGGACAGCAGCCATGTCAAAAGAGGCCAGTTCTTCATGAATGTCTCTTCAGGAGAACGTTATTCGCCAGCCTCCGGTGAGGAGGGAACTTCTGACAATGAAGAGCCATGCTAATAAAGACCATTGCACCTAACTCCATTAACCCCATCGCCCCAGGCTCACTCCAGACTGGCCCCAGAAGCTCCTTTTCCAAAAGGACCCATTTGAACTCATCAACCAGTTTGCGGATTTACTTGGCGACTCTCAGAAGGCAGAGTCCAGTCTCAAGGCACCATCCTAGGGATGTCAGGGACCTCAACTCCCTGCTGTCAGTGCAAAACTCACCTCCGCCTGGCCTCCAGACGTCTCCCCACCACAGGTGCACGAGGTTCAGGGGACTTTGCAGGCCAGACACCAAACACACCTGTTACAGACTTGGTTTAACTGGCCAGTCTGCTCTAGCACCTGTGTATGACCCCGGGTGACGAAGTGGGGTTTTCCCCCTTGTTGTGTTGTATGGGAGTCTTAACGTTTGGCATGAATACTCTGTGTGCCTCAGTTTCCCTGGGTACTGTACCAATGCTTAGGTGGTGGGAATATGGGTGTGTGGCTTTTGCTGAGGCCCTCGAGGGCAGGTGAGGCTGCCTGCATGTAAGCGATGGACGATGGACCATGTCCTTCGTAAGCTGAGACCCAGGAGGGGTATGTGACCAGGTAACACTTTGCCTGGGAAGCGAGACAAAGACCGGAGGAGGGGCAGTGGGAACCTGGGCAGCCGATTGTTGGGAGACTCGGAGAGGGTGGGGGAGTCCCAGGAGCGCCGCCAGCTTTGGCGGAAGGTCCCGCCCCAAAATGCCGCCCCCCCCACAGAGGCAGCGGAAGGTCCCACTGCGGAAATACCTCCGCGGTCACCACCCCCCAAATCGCAGTGCCCTAAGCGACCGCCTAGGTCGCCTAATGGGTTGTGCCGGCCCTGGGGAGTCCAGGGCATCTGGCCCGGGGTTCTCCAAGATGGACTTTGCTGAAAGTCACCGATTTCTGTGCTACCAAGCCCCGTTCTATGCCGCGTTCCTTCGACTAATAAACCTGTTTTACACGCTGGCTGAGAGTCACGGCTGCCTGCGGAGTGGGGGTGCAGGGCCCCCTGGCTTCCCCAGGTGGACCCACCATGGGAAGAGCATGGTGAGAACAGGGATGCTGAATGCTCTGAGATCAGACCAGGAAGGCCCTTGCTGAGGACAACGTGCCCTGAAGGGAGTCACGCTCCCCAGAGTCCTGGTTAGCTTCATCCAGACCAGTTCCAGAGCATCGGGCCTGCGACTCTGTCACACCCCACTCCATGAATGTTCAAACATGACAAATGACTGAAGGTTGGTACTTCATGACGTCAATAGCCCGAGGTGACCATCTCTTTGAATTGCTCGGCGAGCGCCCGTATCAGCCCTCTAGGGTGAACTCTGACGGGGATGTGCTAATTATCCCAGAACCGTGCGTTCGAAACCCAACTCCCGTCCAACACAAAAGATATCCCAACGTGCTGACTCCTAGAAACGCACAGCTGGAGCGATACTGCTTAAGGAGAGGGAATGAAGGGTTGTGAGTTCAATCCTTGAGGGGGCCATTTAGGGATATGGGGCAAAAGTCTGTTGGATGATTTAATTGGGGATTGGTCCTCCTTTGAGCAGGGGGTTGGACTAGATGCTCTCCTGAGGTCCCTTCCAACCCTGATATTCTATGATTCGATGAAATACCTGATGTGCTTTAGCTGAAGTGGTCCCAAAGATACCGAAATGCCGTAATCAGCTGGTTTTGCGTTGCCTCAGCTGGGGTGAGTCAAGGTTCTTGCCGAAGGAGACGCTTTCCGTTATGCATAAAGGGGAACTGATCATTAACCCTTAGCGCCGAAGTATTTACGTACACAAGATGTCAGGCGGTTTGGGCGAGCAGGTTCTGTGGCAGGGCCGAGTTAAGGTTGTTGGGTGTCCGGCCTGTGCATTCGCAGATCTTAATGTATCAGGACTTTTTAAATTTCACCTTAATTGTAAAGATTGTGGTTGTGGCTCCGGGCTGATTGCAAGCTCCAAGCAGTGGGGGCAGTTCTTGTCGGGGAATCGATATTCCCGGGTGTCTGGCAGTGTCTGTATTTAATTGCTCCCAAACTTTGTGAACCGTTGCCTTGAGCTGCTTCAGAAGCCGCAATGATGAATCGAGCCAGTCCGTTAAGGACCCAGACAGCGAGGTGACACATACCCCTCCTGTGCCCTGCTCTGCCCCAACCGCCGCTGTTTAACCCTTTTCACTCTGTGCAGGGCAGTGCAAAGCCCAGGGGGAAACTGAGGCACAAGTAGGCATCTTAAACATATTACCAAAATTCTCCCTTTGTCTGGCTTTGCCTCGCCAGGGCCTCTGGCAGCCTCTCCCAGCACCGTTCCCGCTCCTGCTCCTCAGTGACACCCTGCGCCTTACAGGGTCTTTACACCTGCCCCCTTCTCAGCCGTGTCTGATTAATGAGCAGCGTGGCTGGGCCCAGGCCACTGGTCCTTAGAGGGCCGGCCACCCCTTACCCATCCCTCCAATGTCAAGCCTTGGGCCTTTACCCCCACCTGGGCTGGGATCCCGCAGTTCTCCTGAGCTCAGAGCGTGCACCCCATTTACTGACCACACTGACCCAGCAGGTCCCCTGCTGTTCCTGTCATTGGGGGTCAGTGACCCGGCTGCCTGCTCCCACCAAAGGGGGTGTTATTTTGCAGTAGGAACCAAGGACTTAGAGGAAATGAATTTTAAACCACAGTCTGTATGCATGGGGAGGGAGGATGCCCTGCTATAGGGGATGGGGGAAGGAGGGATGCCCTCCTATAGGGGATGGGGGGGGGATGGGTGCACTGCTTTGGGGGGGAGGAAGGGAGATGCATGCCATACTACAAGGATGTGGGGGGGTGGATGCCATGCAATAAGGTGAGGGGGATGGGGACTGGGAGGGGAGTAGCTCACGTGCAGGCAGGGGTAGCTCACAGTGCAGGCAGGGGTAGCTCAGGGTGCAGGCAGGGGGTAGCTCAGGGTGCAGGCGGGGGTAGCTCAGGGTGCAGGCGGGGGTAGCTCAGGGTGCAGGCGGGGGGTAGCTCAAGGTGCAGTCAGGGGGTAGCTCAGGGTCCAGGCAGGGGGTAGCTCAGGGTGCAGGCAGGGGGTAGCTCAGGGTGCAGGCGGGGGGTAGCTCAGGGTCCAGGCGGGGGGTAGCTCAAGGTGCAGTCAGGGGGTAGCTCAGGGTCCAGGCAGGGGGTAGCTCAGGGTGCAGGCGGGGGGTAGCTCAGGGTCCAGGCGGGGGGTAGCTCAAGGTGCAGTCAGGGGGTAGCTCAGGGTGCAGGCAGGGGATAGCTCAGGGTCCAGGCAGGGGGTAGCTCAAGGTGCAGTCAGGGGGTAGCTCAGGGTGCAGGCAGGGGGTAGCTCAAGGTGCAGTCAGGGGGTAGCTCAAGGTGCAGGCAGGGGGTAGCTCAGGGTCCAGGCAGGGGGTAGCTCAAGGTGCAGGCGGGGGGTAGCTCAGGGTGCAGGCGGGGGGTAGCTCAGGGTCCAGGCAGGGGGTAGCTCAACGTGCAGTCGGGGGGTAGCTCAGGGTGCAGGCGGGGGGTAGCTCAAGGTGCAGGCAGGGGGTAGCTCAGGGTGTAGGCGGGGGGTAGCTCAGGCTCCAGGCGGGGGGTAGCTCAGGGTGCAGGCAGGGGGTAGCTCAGGGTCCAGGCAGGGGGTAGCTCAGGGTGCAGTCAGGGGGTAGCTCAGGGTCCAGGCAGAGGGTAGCTCAGGGTGCAGGCGGGGGGTAGCTCAGGGTGCAGTCAGGGGGTAGCTCAGGGTCCAAGCAGGGGGTAGCTCAGGGTGCAGGCAGGGGGTAGCTCATGGTGCAGGAGGGGCTGAGGGGCGGGGCTGAAGGGCGCTGAGGGGGAGGGGCTAGGGGAATGCAGGAGGGCTGAGGGGAGAGGATGAGGGGGGCTGAGGGGCGGGGCTGAAGGGCGCTGAGGGGGAGGGGCTGGGGGAATGCAGGAGGGCTGAGGGGAGAGGATGAGGGGGGCTGAGGGGCTGGGGGAATGCAGGAGGGCTGAGGGGAGAGGATGGAGGGGCTGAGGGGCGGGGCTGAAGGGCGCTGAGGGGGAGGGGCTGGGGGAATGCAGGAGGGCTGAGGGGAGAGGATGGAGGGGCTGAGGGGCGGGGCTGAAGGGCGCTGAGGGGGAGGGGCTGAGGGAATGCAGGAGGGCTGAGGGGAGAGGATGGGGGGGCTGAGGGGCGGGGCTGAAGGGCGCTGAGGGGGAGGGGCTGGGGGAATGCAGGAGGGCTGAGGGGAGAGGATGGGGGGCTGAGGGGCGGGGCTGAAGGGCGCTGAGGGGGAGGGGCTGGGGGAATGCAGGAGGGCTGAGGGGAGAGGATGGGGGGCTGAGGGGCGGGGCTGAAGTGCGCTGAGGGGGAGGGGCTGGGGGAATGCAGGAGGGCTGAGGGGAGAGGGGATGAGGGAGGCTGAGAGGGGAGGGGAGGGGCTGAGGGGGAATGGGGACCAAGCCCAGCAAGGGAATCGGCGAGAGAAAAGGCGTCAAAAACTGGGCGACACCTGCCATGTCCATGCTGACTCCGCCCCTTCGCCTCCGGCTCCGCCCCCTCAGACCTTTCCCCAGCTGCTCCTCTCATTTGCTACTGGTGGGTGGGTGGGCGGAGCCTCGCCAGTGACTCTCCAATCAGTGTGGTGTGTCCCCGCGGCACCTCAGGCCAGCCCCCCGCCCCCACCTGGCGCCCCACTGGCCCCGCCCCCTGGTTCTCAGTGGGGCTGGAGGGAGGGAATCCGCCAATCAGCATCTGGTCTGGCATCTCCTCCCCCCCACAGCTCTAAGTTCTGTCCGTCCCCGCGCTGGGCAGCTCGGGAATGGGGACGCGGGGGGGAGCTCGGGGGGGAGCTGAGTGGGGAGCCGCCCTGGGGACTCTGGGGGGCTGACAGGAGGGGGGGGAGCTCAGTTGGGGGACTGAGGGGGTGGTGGGGGTGCAGTGGGGGTTCAGGGCGGGAAGGAGCAGTGGCAGTGGGGGGCTAAGGGTGGGTGAGAGGGTGGGGAGGGGCCACGGGGGGGGCTGAAGGGGGCGGGGCTGGAGTGGGGGCGGAGCTGAGGGGGCGGGCCGCATGGGGGCAGGGGTGGAGGCAGAAGGGGGACTGAAGGGATGGGGCGGACTGCATGGGGGCTGAGGGAGGGGGCGGGGGCAGAATGGGGGGCTGAGGGAGTGGGGCGCATTTCAGGGGGCGGAGCTAGAGAGGGGGCGGGGCGCTCCGCGATGTCTCCCCTTCCAGGCAGAGATGATGCAGGAGAAAGGCGGTTGCCATGGGAACGGGAGGCAGGGAGGGACCGGGAGGGAGGGAGGGAGGCGCGGGGCGGGGGGCAGCGGCCGGCGGGGCCGGGCCGGGCCGGGTGCGGGCATGGCCGAGCGGGCTCCGGGCTGCGCTGGCCCCTACGACACGGCCACGCTGCTCCAGTTCTGCAACGGTGAGTGAGCGCGATCCGGGCCCTGCTGCCAGCCTGCCCCTCACTGCCCCCAGCCGTGCCCGGCGCTACCCCCCTGCAGCCCCCCAGCCATGCCGGGCTGGCACCCAGCACCCCCTCCAGCTGTGCCCGGCGCTGGCCCCCTGCAGCCCTCCAGCCGTGCCCGGCGCTGGCTCCCAGCACCCCCTCCAGCCATGCCAGGGCTGGCACCCAGCACCCCCTCCAGCTGTACCCGGCGCTGGCACCCAGCACCCCCCCCAGCCATGCCAGGGCTGGCCCCCTGCAGCCCCCCAGCTGTGCCCGGCGCTGGTACCCAGCACGCCCTCCAGCCATGCCAGGGCTGGCACCCAGCACCTCCTCTAGCTGTGCCCGGCGCTGGCCCCCTGCAGCCCCCCAGCCATGCCCGGCACTGGCACCCTTCTGCTCTGCTGTGGGTGCAGGTCATGGAGCACAGATTCATCCGCCTGGAGCTGTGAGTCCCCCCATCACCCCACGGGTGCTCCGGGGGGCCAGTGTTGCCCTGCGCTTGGGGGTCGTGCTGGGTCACAGAGGAGGCAGGTTTATGGGGACAATGTGGCAGAATGGCATTTGGGCAGGATTCGCGCTCGGGCAGCACCAGAGCTGATTGCAGCGTGGGGCAGAAAGCTGCAGAGAAAGGGGCTTCTCTGTCAGTGGGTGCCCCTCAACCCTGACCTCCAGCCCCCTGCTATCCCAGCCCTGGGCTCCCTCCAATCTTCCCACACACAGCTGTGCTGATGCCCCTCACTCCCGACCCCCACCCCCACTGCTGTTGCCGCCCGGGCCCTCTCCTGCGCTGATCTCACATTGCCGATCCTGTCCGGATGCTGGATTGCTTTTGCTTAATGGCCAGAATAAACGTCCTTTGGGGGCTCGTCTGAGACCCACCAAACTCGCTGCACGTGTGCCCTTCACCAGCCTTTCCCCAGAACTCTGCGGATTGCAGCCACTCCTTTCCCCAGCAGGACTTGGGGCCCACGTCCAAGCAGCCTGGAAATTCCATCTGCCCCGGCGCGATGGCGCGTGACCCTCAGTGCCTCCCCGTTGGGTGCAGTGGGGGGCTCATCTGCTGCCCGCCCGAGATGCTGGGCACGGCCAGCCAGCCACTAGGTTCCTTCACATCCTGCTGAGGACAATGTAACCTGGTTCCCCCAGATCCCGTTGCCGGGGTCCCAAGTGGCGGAGTTGGTGCTGCCAGGCACTGCCCCAGACTCCACTGTGAGTAGAATATTGCAATACCGCCCCGTTCGATGGCTTTTCTCAGCTTCCCCCATTTCTAAGCCTTTTACAGGCTGCAGTGTCTCTACAGAGATCCTTCCCCCGGCCTTGAGATGCAACCACCTCTGGGGTGGGGCATAGGGCTGTTTATACAGGGCTCCCTTGACTGGTGTTGAGATGCAGCCTCCTCTGGGGTGTGGCGTGGGGGCTGTTTATACCGGGGTCCTTTGCCAGACACTGAGATGCAGCTGCCTGTGGGGAGGGGAGGGGCACAGTGACCGTGTACACAGGGATTCCTCTCCTGAGGCTGGGTGGTCGCTGTTTCTGGGGTGGGGCGCACAAGCCATTTAACAGCCACCCTGCCCCGCTGCACAACAGGACAGGGCAGGAAGTGTAGAAGGGCCCCCCCCTGTATCCAGTCGAAACTGCAGGGGGCACAGGGGGCTGGAATTTGATGAGGATCCTGGGGCGAAATCCTTAGTGACCTGTCCTGGCATCTTCAGACACCTCGAGCGTCCAGACCCTCCTCTGGAAGAAGGCATCTCCTGTAGCACAGCGCCCCGTGGTGCCACCCTGCGGTGATGCACCAGGGGCAAGAAAAAAGGGGAGGCATGTGAGGGTGGGGCAGGAGTATTTGCCCTGTGCTAGCTCTGGGGCTCTGTCTGCTCTCTGGTGGGGCCTAGGCACCTTGGCTTGATCCCCATGGCAACAAACCCAAAGTAGGGTCTACAGCAGGCCCTGGAGTAGGGGGCGGGCCCGCTCATGATATGACCCCCTGCCCCGATCCCAGTGTCTGTAGGGCCAGCCCTGGTCCCTACAGGGAATTACCCGCACCCCCACTCCTGACGGTGATGCAGCCCGTGGGGGTGCCCAGCACAGGGCTCCCCAGGGCTGGGGCTCCAGGCCTGGAGCCAGGATCGATGGGGGAAAGGGCTCTGCTAGGTCCTGCTTCATTAGACTCTGGCGCTGCCCCGTCTCCTTGGGGCACTGCCAGCCCCAGCAGTGGGGAGAGCAGGGGAAGGAGGGGGGTTATGGGGCTTGCTGAGGGGGCACCTCGGAGCTGCTCTATCCTTTACATGTTCCTTTACCGCGCTTGTCCCCACGGCCTCTGCTCTGTGCAGGCCGCTCAGCGAAGGGCCCCTGGGACTGGGAGGTGGGAGGGCTGGGGTGGTTCTTAGCTCCTGGGGGACAGGCCCCCAAGGCCGCTCTGCTCCTGCACAGATGGGGGCGGGTCCCTCTAGACCAGAGGGGTTGGAGCTTTTGGGCTCTTGTAAACCCCGGGCACAGGTCCCGGGGATCGGGAACGAGCCCCTCGGCCTCGTCTCCGGCCTGTGGGCAGCCAGCGTAGGGAAGCAGGGCAGGGCGATGGGCTCACGGCAGCCCGGGTCACTGAGGAGACGCCGCCACGTTCTTGACTAGCTGGGGAGCTGACGGGTCCGTGCCCAGGCCTAGGGCATTGCTGTGCCCGGCCGGGAGGGGAGGGAGTGCCCCTCACCAATGCCACTCCCTGGGAGCGCCCCTCATCAATGCCACTCCCTGGGAGCCTGGCTTCAGCCTCCTGAACTACAGAGCAAACTGGCCGGGTGTGGGGGCACCTTTCCCCAGAGGAGACAGTTCTGGGGCTGCCACCCCCTGGCTGGCATACATGGGCCCCCCAACCCCTAGGCAGCAGTACAAGTGATCCCTGGCCCAGCTCCTGCACCCGGCTCTTAGTCCAGCTCTGCCCCTTCCCACTGCCAGGAACCAGCCACTCCCTCCTGGCACCTGGAGTGCCTAGCGCTCCCCTCCCCTGGTGCCAGGGCCACCAGTTCCCCTCCCTGCCCCCCCCAGTGACAGCCCATTCCCCATCCTCTCTCATACCAACCCCTTCCTATGCCCTGGGCTGCCTGGCATCCCAGCCCCCAGTGCCAGGCCCCCTCCTCGGCCCCCCTGCAGCTGATTCCCCCCAGGGCAGGGCCAAGGTGGAGCCCAGCGGTGCCCAGCTCAGGCGCTCTGGCTGCAGCGGACGGGCAGTGCTGCCCCCAGCCCAGCCCCAGCTGTTCCCACGGGAGCAGTGCCAGCCAGAGAGGAGCGGGCGGCTGCCATTGGGCCGGCCGCCGGGATGCTGCAGGGAGGGCGGGCCGAGGAGTGAAATACGATTGCAGAGGAGCGAGCAGGCAGGGACAGAGGAACCGCCACTGCAGAGGCCGGGAGCAGGGCTGGGGGCGGGCAGCACAGGCAGGGCATGGGGCCCCCAGGTGGCTCCCAGCACAACAGGTGGGTGCCAGCCCCTATGCCCATCCCAGAGCCTGGCTCTGCAGAGAGCTGCAGCATGTCAAGGGGAGCTCCCGGGGATGGGGGCCCTGGGGAGGGAGCATCTGTAGGGGATGGGGGGATGCCAGGCTCTAGCGGGCTCTGCCCAGTGGGTGGCAGTGGGGAGGGGGCGCTGCAGCGGGGAGGGGGAAGAAGCGGGGATGATTCCGGCACTGATGGGGACCTGTAAAGTTCTGCAGAGCCTGACCTTGCAGAGAGATGAACTCTCTAGCCAGGCTGGGAGGTACCACCCCCCCCCCCCATTCCCTCCCCTCCCCCCCCCCCGCGTGCTCCAGGGCCCAGACCTACCCCCACTCAGGCAGGAAGGAAATGCCCCCCCCCCAGGACTGGGGGCATGACTGGGCTAGTTGGGCCCATCGGTCTGACCCCACTTGTCACCCATCTGCTCCCCTCGTATGCTCTGGGGGTGTCACGCCTGGGGGCCAAAGTCACTGCAGGGAGGCGTCACAAGGACCCGGCTGCCCTGGCCTGGGGAGGCATCAGCATCTGATTTTGCTGATCTCAGACAGGGCAACGGCCCCTGCAAGAGACAGATTCCCACCCCTGGGGCAGGATGAGCCGGGATCATAGTCCCCTTACGTGAAATGGGCACAGCGGACCATGGGGCGGTGGCTTGAGGATGGGCACGGCTGGTCGGGGGGCACAAGGGGATGGGCACTTGGGAGTGGGAATGGCCTGTGCTGGGGGGTGTCGAGGACAGGCATGGCCGGTCGGGGGGGTCGCTCGGGGACGGGCATTAGGGGCGCTGCGTGAGGTCAGGCACGGTGGGTTGGGGGGAGTCGCTCAGGGACAGGCATGGCCAGTTGGGGGGGGTTGCACTAGGACAGGCATGGTGGGTTGGGGAGAGTTGCTCAGGGACAGGCATGGCCAGTTGGGGGGGTTGCACTAGGACAGGCACGGTGGGTTGGGGGGAGTCGCTCAGGGACAGGCATGGCCAGTTGGGGGGGGGTTGCACTAGGACAGGCATGGTGGGTTGGGGAGAGTTGCTCAGGGACAGGCATGGCTGGTCGGGGGGGTGTCGGGGACAGGCAAGGCTGGTTCAGATGGGTGCTCCCATCTAGGCTGGGCAAGGCCCATGGGTGCTCCCCAGCTGAGTGTCTGGGGGTCTCCCGGGGGGTTTCTGTGTCTGTCTGTCTCAGGGTGGCAGATCTTGCGGGACACTTTAAGCTTTGTGCCCCCCCGCAGCATCTGGCCCCTCCCAGCATGGAGGTCCCAGGTGCAGGGAGGCCGCTTTCTGCCCGGCCTGTGGGCCCTAGGGCTGGGGTCCCCGTGTAGGGTGAGCGATGAGTGTGGGGCCAGAGCAACCTCGGCAGGGAGGGGCTGGCACTTCCCACTGAGCAGCAGGATTCTGGCAGGCGAAGGGCAGGTGACGGGATTATTTCTTGTCCCATGCCAGGTGGGGAGAGGGACAGATGGTGTCTCCCCCACAAGGCCAAACCCCTCCCCACGGGGCCATGGAGACACTCCAGGAGCAGGGGTGACTACAGCTGCTTTCCCTTTAAGGGGAGGGGGGCAACCTGGCTGCAAAGGGCAGGGTCCTGGTACACGCAGGGTGAGGGGAGTCAGTGGATGAGGGGTGTAAAGCCCATGGGGGTGGTGTTTAGAAAATGAAACCTAGGCTGAATATCAGGTCAAACCGAAATAGCTCATGGGGAGAGGATGGGGGCCCGGTGGATCTGGCCTAGAATTGCCCCCATAGAAGGTGCCAGGCCGGCCAGGGAGAGTACAATCGGGGCTTTCCGTTCCCAGGGCAGGGTTGGGATCCATGGGGCAGCAGGGGGTTATAGTTGGGGGCGGGGAGGCGACTCCTCTCTTCCCATTTTGGGCCAAGTGGAGGGGACTTAAAACTTGGTGAGGGGGAGGAGATGAATTCCTCATCCGACCCCCAGCAAGATCTGCCTGTAGCCAGCTGTTGCCTCCCCTCCATCTGCCAGTGCATCCTGCACTGACAAACTAACCCTCTAAACTGGTGCGTCTGCAGTGAAATAACTACCAACAACCATTCCCGTGTCATCAGCAGGTTTCAGAGTTAACGCCCAATTGAACTGAATGGGGGCAGCTCGCCTGCTCAGAGCTGTCATTCCAGGCTGGGCAGAGGCTGCTGCGGGGGTCACGTCCCCTTTGCAGCCACGGAGAGAGCAGGTGTTTCCCTAGAACAGGTAGCGGGGATCCGAATCCCGACTGAGAACCGAGATTGTGAATGAAGGGCCGAGGCTCCTCCCTCTGCGATGGGCACCATGTCGTGCTGCACACCTGGCAGCCGCTATCCAATGGGATCTCAGAGCACTTCGTATGCTACACAGCCCTACAGCACGGCAGGAGCGGCGCCAGGGTTTTTGCCGCCCTAGGCGGGGGTCCTTCCGCGCTCCCGGTCTTCGGGGCACTTCGGTGGCGGGTCCCAGAGCGCGGAAGGATCCCCCGCCGCAGAATTGCCGCCGAAGACCCGGAGTGCGGAAGGATCCCCCGCCGCAGAATTGCCGCCCCCCAAATCCTGCCACCCTAGGCGACCGCCTAGGTGACCTAAATGGAAGCACCGGCCCTGCAGCACGGCCCCCTCTGGGGGGCAGCAGGATAGGTGACAGCCAGGGGGTGAGTCTTATCCAAACAACCTCTGTCTGTCCACACCTCTGCAGCATCCATCCGTCCCTGTGAGCTCTCCCACCATCCCTCAGTGCCTTCCCCCATCTCCCTTTCTGGGTGGGCCTGTCACACACTCACTTCGAGCCACCAGGGGGTCCTGCTGCTGCTCCAGCCACGGGGAACTGCTGGGACCTGGCCGCACCCGCTGATGGGCTCATAGCAGAATGCTGGGCCCCCAGGAGGGGGAGCAGCTGGTAGGGGTCTGTGCCCGGACCGACCATTAGCTCCTCTGCCCCAGGCCTTGGGGCAGGACAGAATCATAGAAATGTGGGGCTGGAAGGGCCCTCCAGAGATCACCAGCCCCCTGGAGCAAGTCACCCTAGACCAGCCCTGGCAGGGGTCAGTGCGAACTGGTCTTAAAAACCTCCAGTGACAGGGATCCCCCCGCCTCCCTCGGGGTCCGAGCCAGAGATGAACTCCCCTGAGCGTTTGTGCTAATCTCTACCGTAGAGCCCCCCTGCTGCAGCGTAAAAGCCCCCTTCGGTGGGCATGGCGAACAATCAATCCTCATCCGCTCTATAACAGCCCTAAAGGGCAGCGCCCAGAGCTGGGCCCAGCCCTCCAGCTGAGCCCTCCCAAGGGACAATTACGGGCAGTCCTCGGGCTTACAGCACAATTGGTTCCTTACAATTGCATCGTAAGTCTTGGATTCACCAAGGGCAAGTCATGCCTGACCAACCTGATTGCCTTCTATGATGAGATAACTGGTTCTGTGGACAGGGGGAAAGCAGTGGATGTGATATATCTTGACTTTAGCAAAGCTTTTGCTACGGTCTCCCACAGTATTCTTGCCAGCAAGTTAGGTTGGATGAATGGACTATAAGGTGGCTAGAAAGCTGGCTAGATTGTCGGGCTCAACGGGTAGTGATCAATGGCTTGATGTCTAGTTGGCAGCCGGTTTCAAGCGGAGTGTCCCAGGGGTCGGTCCTGGGGCCGGTTTTGTTCAACATCTTTATCTATGATGTGGATGATGGGATGGATTGCACCCTCAGCAAGTTCGCAGATGACACTAAGCTGGGGGGAGAGGTAGATACGCTGGAGGGTAGGGATAGGGTCCAGAGTGACCTAGACAAATTGGAGGATTGGGCCAAAAGAAATCTGATGGGGTTCAACAAGGACAAGTGCAGAGTCCTGCACTTAGGACGGAAGACTCCCATGAACCGCTACAGGCTGGGGACCGATTGTCTAAGCAGCAGTTCTGTAGAAAAGGACCTGGGGATTACAGTGGACGAGAAGTTGGATATGAGTCAGCAGTGTGCCCTTGTTGCCAAGAAGGCCAACGGCACATTGGGCTGTATTAGTAGGAGCATTGCCAGCCGATCAAGGGAAGTGATTATTCCCCTCTATTCGGCACTGGTGAGGCCACACCTGGAGTATTGCGTCCAGTTTTGGTCCCCCCACTACAGAAGGGATGTGGACAAATTGGAGAGAGTCCAGAGGAGGGCAAAGAAAATGATTAGGTGGCTGGGGCCAGGGCCGGCTCCAGGCACCAGCAAAACAAGCAGGTGCTTGGGGCGGCACATTTCTTGGGGCAGCATTCTGGTGCTGGCCATCATAGGCGCCGACTCCGGGGCATGGGGAAAAAGTGCCCCCGCCGCCCCAGCTTGCCTCTGCCTGCTCCCCTGAGCGTGCCGCCGCCGCTCCGCTTCTCCCCCCTCCCTCCCAGGCTTACCACGCGCGAAACCGCTATTTCACGCAGCAAGGCTGGGAGGGAGGAGAAGCCGAGTGGCAGGCGCTTGGGGGAGGTGGTGGTGGTGGAGCGGAGGTGAGCTGGAGCGGGGAGCGGTTCCTCTACCCCCCCCCCGTTACTTCCTGCGCCACCCCACCCTACCTCACCTCCGCTCCACCTGCTCCCCTGAACGTGCCACTGCTCCACTTCTCCGCCCTCCCTCGCCTGAGAGGGAGGGGGAGAAGTGGAGCGGCAGCACGCCCAGGGAGCAGGTAGAGCGGAGGTGAGCTAGGGCGGGAGGTCACGGGGGGCCCACAGGAAGCAATCGGGGGGGGGGGGAAATGCGGCACACCGGGGAAGGAGGCAGGGCTGGGGATTTGGGGAAGGGGTTCGGAAGGGATGGAGTTGGGGCGGGGCCGGGGGCAGGGGGGCACGAAAAAAAAGGGGGGGCGGCCAACATTTTTTTTGCTTGGGGCAGCAAAAATCCTAGAGCCGGCCCTGGCTGGGGCACATGATTTATGAGGAGAGGCCGAGAGAACTGGGGTTATTTAGTCTGCAGAAAAGAAGAGTGAGGGGGGATTTGATAGCAGCCTTCAACTATCTGAAGGGGGTTTCCAAAGAGGATGGAGCTCGGCTGTTCTCAGTGGTGGCAGATGACAGAACAAGGAGCAATGGTCTCAAGTTGCCGTGGGGGAGGTCTAGGTTGGATATCAGGAAACACTATTTCACTAGGAGGGTGGTGAAGCACTGGAATGGGTTACCTAGGGAGGTGGTGGAATCTCCATCCTTAGAGGTTTTTAAGGCCCAGCTTGACAAAGCCCTGGGTGGGATGATTTACCTGCTGTTGGTCCTGCTTTGAGCAGGGGTTGGACTAGATGACCTCCTGAGGTCTCTTCCAACCCTAATCTTCTATGATTCTATAAGTCGGAACGTCGGACTCCATTGCAGGACCGAGTGTCGTAAACTCGAAACCTATCGTCATAAGTCGAATCAGGGTGTCACTGTAGAAGCGTTGTAAGTGCCATTCGTCATAACTTGAACGTCGTAAAGTCGAGGACTACCTGTACCTTCCATGTCTTACCTGCACTCCTAGCAGCACACCCAGAGTGAGATGGCCCTGTCTGCAGCTGCATGCCATTGTTGGCTCATATTTACGTTGTGATCCACTAGAAGCCGAGCCTGTCCAGCAGCTCTGCCACCCACCCAGCCAGGCCCCACTCTGTCCTTGGGCGTTGGAGTTTTCCTTCCTAAGGGAAGTGCTTGGCACTTGTCTGTATTGAATTTCATCTCGTTCATTTCAGACCGGTTCACCCCTTCCACCACCGCCGCCCCACAGGCCCGGGCAAGAGCACCCCTCCACTCCCCCTGGGGCAGGCTCATCCCCTGCATCCCCCAGGGCCCGAACATTGCCTCCTCTCCCCCAGAGCAGAATCGCTCCCTCCATCACCACCCAGGGCAGGATCGCCCCCTCCATCCCCTGGGGCAGAATCGCCCCCTCCATCCCCGGGGACAGGATCAGCCCCTCCATCCCCCAGGGCAGAATCACCCCCTCCATCCCCGGGGACAGGGTCAGCCCCTCCAGCCCAATCCCCAGGACTCTGCGCTCTCTGGTTGTCCGTTCCCCCAGCTCTAGCCCTTCCCTCCTCGGGGCTGGGGGACAATGCCCCCGCTGGATCCATCTCATGCAGCCTCGATTTCCCCTGCCAACCTCTTCCCTCCAGTCCCCCCTTCCATGCCTCCCTCTCCCCCCATGGGGTTCACTCCCTTCACAGGCATGCCGCGTTTGCCGATCAAGACAGATTCCCCCATCTCAGCTGGGGTCTCCCTGGGGCCGAGTTGAGGGGCTGCACCCCCGTGCACGCTCCTTTCCAACACCTCCCCCGCTGCCCAGATCCCCAGAGCTGCAACGTTTGGGGTGCCTGTGCCAATTATGTAATGATCTAATTTACATATAACTGTAAAGGCGAGTGTCAGTGAAGGGCATCGCCTTGAGAGTGAACCCCTCTGTCTAGCCACAGGGCAGCAGCTGGGTGAGCTTCCCCCTCCCCCAGCCCTGCCAGCACCCCTGTTCTGGGGGGGATCGGGGGCAGTCCTCTGGGCATGACAGAGGCAGGTCACTCCCCATGGCCCCGGCAGCTCTCAGCTTCTCTGCAGAATTGTAATCATGTGATGTGGAACTGGAGCTGAGACCCCCCCCAAACTCATCTCACCCAGAGCTTCCCCCATTAGCAGCCTTCAGTCCCTGCGCAGCTGGGCTGGACCCACCCCTAGGGCACTGCGGGCGAAAGGCTCTGTGGCTCATCAGCGCTGCCTTGTGGCAGCCAGTCCCGGGGCGCTAACAGGCCACCTCGGGGAAGGAGGCTGCCCTCTGCGGAAGTGCAGCTAGGAAATCCCGTGCTGCCCTTCCCAGGGCGCCTCACGGCGGCATCGCTGGGAGGCGGCATAGGATCCTTGGGCACGCCCAGCCCCCTGGCAAAGGGCTGGCTCCCGTTAGCCGAACACTGTCAGCACCAACTAAACCAACACAGGGCAGCCTGCATCCGCGGTCGGGGCATCAGCAAGTCCAGGCCCCTCCCGCCGGCTCTGAGGCATTTTGCTCCAGCCTGGGGCATCGTGCAGACTTGAACCCCTGACCCACAGCTAGACCACTTTGTTCTCAGCTCTAGAAGCAGCCAGCCAGCTGTCAGCCCTAGAATCATAGAGTATCAGGGTTGGAAGGGCCCTCAGGAGGTCATCTAGTCCAAACCCCTGCTCAAAGCAGGACCAATTCCCAACTAAATCAACTAAATCTTCCCAGCCTTCAGAGGGGCAGCCCAGAGAGGGAGGGCCAGCATGCCTGTCACTCCCCATTTATCCACCTGTTTGTGCACTAACACTGCAGTGTTGGGTGGCAGGACTCCTGGGTTCTGTTCCTGGCACTGGGGGCAGAATATAGTCTAGCGGTTAGAGTGGGGCTGGCTGGGAGTCAGGACTCCTGGGTTCTTTGTCTGGCTCTGGGAGGGGAATGGGGTCTGGTGGTTACAGCAGGGGGCTGGGAGTCAGGACTTCTGGGTTCTACCCCTGGCTCTGGAAGGAGTGTGAGGTCTAGTGGTTAGAGACAGCACAGCCAAGTGTAACAATGCCTGTCTGGATTATCTGCAGGGGGTTGGACATGGGCTCTCTGTACCTGAAAGCCTGAGCGTCTACCCCTCCCACTAGGACGATGCCGGTTAGCGCGGAGGCCGGCGCAGCCTCAGGAACCGTGTTAGCGGGGGTTACACCAGCACAGCTTTGCATGGTCTTTTCTGCGAAGCAAAACAGCGGAGACTTCGGCCTGTTGAATTCGGGGTCTGTTCCCAGCTCTGCCTGCTGCGACCCTGGCTATCCTCTCGCTTACCTTGGCTGTGCGGGAGGGGTCGCTGCCTGCACTAAGGCCGGGTGGGGAGGTGGGGGCCGGGGGGCCCAGTTAATAAGGGTGAGGCAGTGCACAGAATATGAGGAGCTGGGATCAGAGACCCCACTGGCAGCTCAGTGCCCCTCCCCGGGCCGCAGGGCTCCCTTGTGTCCAGCCTGTGTCATGTTTTACCAGGCCCGTGCGACAGGCTGGGGCACAGCTTGGGCTCCTGGGCCCCACCTCTGAGCCAGCAGCTCCTCTCACTCTCGCATCAGCTGAGAGTCTGAGCTCCTCCCTCCACCCCCGCTTCCAGGGCATTGATGACCACGTTATGCTGTGGGTGGGGATCCCAGGGGGGCGTTTCTGTTGGGGGGAGCAGGAGGGGCCCAGATCCCAGGGCAGAGGCTCATCGGTCCCTCTGCTTGCCCCCCCCCCCAGATGATAACCTGTCAGGCACCAGCGGGATGGAGGTGGACGACCGCATCTCGTACCTGGAGCAGCGGCTGCAGCTGCAGGAAGACGAGATCCAGGTGCTGAAGGCGGCGCTGGCTGACGTGTTGCGGCGCTTGAATGCCTGTGAAGAGACCGGACTCAGCCTGCAGAGGAAGGGGCCCACAAAAGGTACCGGGCTCCAGAGCTCCTCCCTCTGGGCCGCTCAGCCCACACCCTGGGTGCTCTCTTCCCAGAGAGCTCCTCTCGCTTCCCTTGGATCCAGTCACCTGCTTCACCGAGCCTGTTCCAAGCAGGATCAGCACCCTCGTCCCCATTTGAAGCTATCCCTGACGTGGGGAACATCCGGCAGCCCCTGCACCGGCTCAGCTGCCCCACATGTTCGGCTCAGACTGAGAGCCCCAAGGGGGCTGGGTCAGGCCAGGCGAGCCGCCTGCCCACACAGCACTGCAGGCCCAGGGCCCATCCTGCCACCTATGCAGCGGCCCCCTTCCCCATCAGCAGCTCTGAAAGGAGCCGTCCTCGATGCCAGGGCAGAGCCAGGAGGGCTGGGTGGTTACCCCGGCGCCTGGAGGGAGGGGCCGAGCCCCGCCTTGAGGAGTGAGGGGAAGGGCTGAGCCCCACGGAGCCCCCTGGGGCCTGGGCAAAGGTGTGTGCCCTCCCTCACACCTCAGATCCACAGGCAGACCCTGAGGGCGGCTCTGACAGACCCACAGCTGGTGGTAGCCCCCCGCTCCCGAGGTCTCAGCCTGGACCCCTCCTGCTGTAGAAGGAGGTAAGGGCTCCTTGTGCTGCCCTCGCTCCCCACACCCAGCACCCTGGGGCTGAGGCCATGCCGGCAGAGGGGGGGGGGGGGCTGTCGGGTGAGCCCAGCCAAGTGTCTCCCATCACAGCCTGTGGGGCTGAGCCAGCCACCTCCTGAGGGTCCCTTCCCACCCCTCCGCCATTGGGAACAACGGAGGCTGCGGAAAGAGCTCCCCGGCAGTGGGGGGGCCGGCGGGGGCTGGGGCTCTGAGCAGTGACCCCCCCACCCCCCACTCTGTCTCCCCACCCCCGCAGTGTGCCAGCTGCTGAAGGGGCTGCCCTCCAAGCCCACCCTCAGCAACGGGATCCTGCCGCAGAAGAGATCCGGGGGCTACTCCACCTCCCCGTCGTCCCCCAAGAGAGAGCCGGCCCACGGTGCCGCGAGAAGGTAGGCGCTGGGCCCAGCCCACCCTGCGCTGGAGGGTGGGGGGCTGAGACGCAGGATGGCTGCTGGGGCGGAGGTCACGCTCCCCTCCTTGACTGGGAGGCCCCTTGGGACACTGGGCAGCTGGGGAAGGGGGAGCTGTAGTACAGCCTCAGAGATGGGGGCTAGGGGCAGGGCTAGGGGCTCGAGTATGGACCAGTGGGCAGTGCTACAGGGCTGTGGTACAACATGGGGCAGGGTTTAGGAGCTGCCATGTGACCCAGTGGGCGGGGCTAGGGGGCTGCAGCGTGGCACAGTGGGCGGGGCTAGGGGCTGCAGCGTGGCACAGTGGGCGGGGCTAGGGGCTGCAGCATGGTGTGGTGGGCGGGGCTAGGAGCTGCAGTGTGGTGCAGTGGGCGGGGCTAGGGGCTGCAGCATGGCCCAGTGTGTGGGGCTAGGGGCTGCGCATGGCCCAGTGGGCGGGGCTTGGAGCTGCAGCATGGCCCAGTGGTCAGGGGTAGGGGGCTGCAGCGTGGCCCAGTGAGCGGCGGTAGGGGGCTGCAGCGTGGCCAGTGGGTGGAGCTGGGGGCTGCAGCGTGGCCCAGTAGGTGGGGCTGGGGGCTGCAGCGTGGCCCAGTGGTCAGGGGTAGGGGGTTACAGCATGGCCCAGTGGGCGGGGCTGGGGGCTGCAGCGTGGCCCAGTGGGCGGGGCTGGGGGCTGCAGTATAGGTGCTGGGGTTTGGCTGGGCAGATGAGGGCTCAGACACTGGGAGCACCCAACGGCTGTGGGGGGAAGATGCTGTTGGCAGGTCTCCCCGTCTCTCCAGACCCATCCTGCATCGCTCCCCTGGGAGCGGCAGCAGCAGGGCTGGGCCAGCCGCTAACGGGCCTAGAACCGACTGAGCAGCTCCAGGCGCCCAGGCCCGTGAGCGGTGCTGCAGCAAGCGGGGGGCGACAACCCCAGCTGGCATCCTGTCCTGCTCCCACTGGGGTGAGCAGCACCGATCCGCCCCACCGCCAAGTTGGTGGGGGCAGGATTGGGCCCCAAATCCTCCACAGCAACATCTGCTCCTGCTGCTCTAGTCTCTCCCAGCACAGCCGGCGTGCGAGTCCCTGGGGGCCGGGGGGGCCAGATCCTGTGTGACCCTGGCTGGGCCTGCGTTTCCCCGTGCTCTCCGGCTCAGCCCCAGCCCCAGGTGGGAGGGAAATTAGGTTTCACCGGCTTCCCCGTCCCCGCTACCCAGCGCCCGGTACTCCAGGGGTTAATGCCGCCTGGCGCCAGCCGGCTGCTTGGGGGCTCTTCACTCACAAAGGGCTGCCGAGCGGGGGTGCACGTGTTGGACGCTGGGGTGTAGCTGGGACCCAGGCAGGCGCAGGGGGTGCTGGGTGCCTGTATACGTACAGTGCATGGGGGGGCTGTAGCAGCTTTGGAGGGTCTGTATCTCTGCAGTGTGTGTCTGGGGACCTGGGCTGGGGCTGTCTGTGTGTCCGTGTGTCCGGCCCGTGTTGGGGGGGGGGAGGTTGCTGTGTGGGCTCCGGGGTCGTGTGTAGCTGGGGAGGGGGGGTGTCTCCGTCTGTCAGCGCTGACGTGCCCAGGCCCCCTGTCGCTGTGGCATGGCTTCCGTCGCACCCCCTGGGGCCAGCAGCCTCGGGCTCACGTCCTGCTTCGTGCCGCCTGCTCTCCTGCTGTACCCACTGCTCCTCCACCGCGGCCGGTTGCTCCTGGGGGGGGGTGTCTCACCATGGACCCTGCTGCCCGGTCACACACAGACGGGGCGGCGCCTTCACAGATGTAATGGGGGGGCAGGGGAGTGGTGCACTGGGAAATTAAATGCCCAGCTTGACCCTCTGTGCAGCCCCCCAGCAATGACACGGGGCTCCGGCCCCATCCCGGTACTCAGCCCATCCCTCACCCCTCCTCTTCCACTCGCTCCCCCACACCGTGCCTCTTGCACGCTCATGTCCTGTGCCCCCTGCTGTCTGGCTGGCTGCCCCCCACCCCCTGGCTGGCCCCCTTCTGGCTGGCTGATGCTCTCTCTCCTGCAGCGGGCACAGGTGCCCCTCCCTGGAGCGGCCGGCCGCGCTCAGACGCGACTGTTTCAGAGAGCAGAGGAGCCGCACCACCTCGTCCAGCAGCTCCTGCAGTGGGCAGCGCGAAGGGTACGTGTCTCAGACCCCACCCTTCTCCTGCACCCCTGCCCCCGGCTGCACCCCCCCTCCACCAGGCTCCTACCCGTGCTCTGAGCCCTGCGTCCTCCTTGCTATTGGCGGCAGTGCCGGCTGGGCTTCCTCCTGGCCGCGCTAGGACCTGGCTGTGCCATGGCGCTGCGCCCAAGGAACCGCCGGCGCTGCTGGACCATGCGGCGGGGACCAAACCTGCGACCTCAGGATCTGACGGCTTGAGGCCCTGCGCCGGAGCTACAGGATCGGGCCCCAGAGTGGCCAGACACGGATTGCGGCCACTAGAGGGCGCCAAGCCGCTCTGCACTAGCCCTGATGCCCAGAGAGACCCTTTGGGGACAGGCCCCCCCATCCTGTTGCAGGGCCCCCTGCCCCTTCCTAGGGCTCCCAGAGGGCACTAGCCTGTCCCTGGAAGCGGTTCAGTGGCAAGTGGGTAGTTCAGTCAGGCCTGTCTCCCAGAGCCCCCCGGTGGGGCTGGGATGGGGCGCTGGGCAGGCCAGGCTGCACTGGGACAGGCTCCAGTACAGGGTGGGCAGCCAGCCAGTCACCAAGTGGCACCCAGGCCCTCCAGCAGGGCTGTGAGCGGTCGGAGAGGGAGAGCCCCAGGCCAGGCCCGCGGCTCGGAGCCAGGCTCTAGGGTGGAACTGGGGTTGGGAGCCAGGCCCCGCCTGAGCTCGGGATACTGGGGTGGGCCAGGCTCAGAGGGATGGGCCCTGGGGCAACCCAGCCAGACGGGGTTGAGAGAAACCGCTCCCGGGACGCTGTGAAGCCCCCCGAGCTGGGGCAGTCCAGGGGGGCGGCTGGGACCCAGTGCCAGGTTGGCTCTGGTGTTCGTGTTGGGGGGCAGGTGCAGGGCATACTGTGCAGGTGGGGTACCAGGCCCCAGCACCAGACTGGGGGAGCTCAGCATTGAGGTGGCTCTGGGGAGGGTCAGGATGCTGGGGAGCGTTGGGGTTCAGGCCCCAGTGTGACTCTGGGGGAGTTGGAGGCATGGTGGCAGGGGCCCTTTGTGGGGGTTAGGAGAGGCCTAAGGGTGCTCAGTGGGTTGGGGGTCCAGTCCTTGGGTGACTTAAGACTGAGGGGAGCTGGGGGCCCTGGGAGTTGGGTGGTCCAGCACCGGAGGTGTCTAGAAGGGGTATCTGAAGGTGCTGGGGACCTAGCATTGGAGGGTTTCTGGGAGGAGTGATTCAGGGATGGGGGGCTGAGGGTGAGCCAGGAAGACTTGGCACTGGGGGGTTGGCCCTAGGGATGTCTGAGGGCCTGGGGGTGACTCATGGGTGTGGGGGGCCTGACACTGTGTGGCTGGGGGCCTGGGGACCTGGCACTACAGGAGGGACAGGAAGGTGGGGCCCAGCACTGGGGGGTTGCTGCTAGGAGTGTCCAGAGAAGTAGGGAGGGTCTGGGGGTGACTGGCAGTGTGGGCAGGCCGGCACTATGGGAGGGGCAGGGGTGCATGTTTGGGAGGGGGTCGGGATTCCTTGGGGAGCAGAATCCCTGGCATTAGAGGGCTAGCACTTGGGGTGACTCAGGCTGGCACTGGGGGGCTGGCACTGGGGGTGACCTGGAGCATGGGGATCGGGCACGGGGGGGAGGCCTGGGGTGACACAGGAAGCAGAGGATCTGAAAACTGGGGGTGATTCAGGACATGGGGGTCCAGCACTGGAGGGCTGGCACTGGAGGCTGGGGGTGACTTCATGTGGGGGGGGCTGGCACTGGGGGTGACTAAGTCCAGGCATGGGGGTCCAGGACTGGTGGTGAGTCAGGGGCCAGGTGCTGGGGCACTGGGGTTGTGAGGGGCCAGGCACTGGTGTACTGGGGTTGTGAGGGGCTGGGGCTGATTCTGGATCTGGGCACTGGAAGTGGGGGGGAGAGGTGTGTGGAGGGGGGGGTTGGGTGCTGGTGGTGACTTAGGATCCGGGCACTGGGGAGGACTGAGGGACTGGGAGGCCGAGCACTGGGGGTGACCAGGGGATTGGGGGGGACCTGCGGGCTGGGGGAGGACTTGGGGTCCAGGTGCTGCAGGGGAGTGCAGGATCCAGGAACTGGGGGGGACCCAGGCGCTGGGGGTGCTGGGGGACGAGGGGGGACTGGGACTCTGGGAGGCCAGGTACTGGGGGAACTCGGGGCCCTGGTACTGGGGAGGGGGGGACTGGAAGGCCAGGCGCTGGAGAGGACGGATTTGGATGGGACCCGGGTGTTGGGGGTGGGGGGGCTGGTACTGGGGGGACTTGGGGACCCGGGTGCTGGGGCGGGTGCTGGGGGGACTCGGGTCCCGGCGCTGGGGCGGGAGGTCTCGTTCCGCCCTGCAGCCGGGCCGGGAGGAGGGACCGCGCCGGGGCTCCCGTCCAGCCTCCCGGGGGTGGAGCCGGACTCGGCCCGTCCGGGAAGCGCCGGGCCCGCAGCTCCGCCCCGCAGCCCGGGACCCCAGCACAGCGCAGCCGGCACCATGCGAAGGGCAGGGGCCGGGGCCAGCCCCAGGTAACCCCCCCGCACCCCCACCTCTCCCCCCGCCTGCCCGCGCTTCCTTGATGGGGCCCCGGGCCCGCCCTTTCCCCCCCCCGGGGGCGCCGCTGCAGCCTGTAGGGAGCCACGTCCCCCCATCGTTGGAGTTCAGCCTCCTGTCCCCCCCCCCCCGGGGTGCAGCGGGGTCTGGCCCCAATGCGCCTCTCCAGAGACTGCCGGGGTCGGGAGCGGTGCAGGGTGCCCAGGGGAAGTGGGGCAGGTGGGGGGGGGGCCTGGCTGAGAGAGCAGGGCAAGCTGGTGCAGCAGGGAAGGGCAGGTGGTGGGGCCGGCTGGTGCAATGGGGATCAGTGGGGAGGACAGGCTGATGGGATAGACTGGTGGGTGGGGGAGGGGTCGTGGGGCAGGCTGGTGCAGGGGGGGAGTTGATGATGTGGGGCAGTTGGCTGCAGTGGGGGAGGGGCTATGGGGCTGGCTGGCACAGTCAGGATCTTGGGGGCAGGCTGGTGGGGCAGAAGAGGGGCAATGACACAGGCTAGTGTAATGGGGATGGGGCAGGTGGTGCAACAGGGCGGGGGAGGGCAGTGGGGCTGGAAGGTGCCAGGGGGATGGGAGGGGCTGGGCTGGTTGGCGCAGTGGGGGAAGAGTTGTGGGGCTGGCTGGGGGAGGGACAGGCTGGCGCAGTGGGGGAAGAGTTGTGGGGCTGGCTGGGGAAGGGGCTGGCTGGCGCAGTGGGGGAAGAGTTGTGGGGCTGGCTGGCACAGTGGGGAGGAGTTGTGGGGCTGCCTGGAAAGGGGGGAGGGGCAGGCTAGCGCAGTGGGGGAAGAGTTGTGGGGCTGGCTGGGGGAGGGGCAGGCTGGAGCAGTGAGAAAGGGTTGTGGGGCAGGCTGGCGCAGTGGGGGAAGAGTTGTGGGGCTGGCTGGGGAAGGGGGGAGGGGCAGGCTGGCGCAGTGGGGGAAGAGTTGTGGGGCTGGCTGGGGAAGGGGGGAGGGGCAGGCTAGCCCAGTGGGGAAGAGTTGTGGGGCTGGCCAGGGAAGATAAAAGATAAAAGCTGCGGCAGATGGGCAGAACCGCCCTGTGCCCGGAGCCTTAACCCCTTCTCTGCTGGGAGTTTCCATCCTGGCCACAGGGGGGATGGGCGCGTCTGTGGGGCGGGGGAGGGATCTCTGGGACAAGCTAGTTGAGCCCCCTAGTAAGAGGGTGCCCCCCACACTCTTGCATTGGCCATCAGAGGCCTGAGGGAGGTGGCCGTGGGTGTTTTGGGGGGTCTGGATCCCCAGCTCTGCTGGCCCCGAGTGCAGAGGACATGGCCCACGCTGGGGTGGGGGTGGGGATGCCGCTCCCTGCTGGTGGGGGGAGGAGGTGGTGTCATGGCGTGCTAGTCAGGGTCCCTGGATGTAATATCTCCGGTTCTCGCCTGCAGCAAACCCAAGGAGGCCACCTTCAGCGCTGGTGAGTGGGTGCCCCGTGCACGCTGGGAAAGGGCTGGGCAGGGGGAGGCGGGGGGGGGAATTATGGGGCAGCTGGGAGGGGGCAGGATGGGGAGGCCCCTGATGAACAGGTGTGGGGAGGAGATTGTGCCCTGGATTGTGTGGGATGGTGGGGAGCAGTGCGCAGGGGGCTGGCTGCAGGACGTGGGAGGCAGGTAGATCTGAGCCAGGGAGTGCCGGGGGGCAGGGGCAGTGGCTCCCTCCCCGCCCCCCACGCCCCAACCAGCCCTGTCCTTACACAGAGGATGGCTACGTGAAGATGTTCCTGCGGGGCCGTCCCGTCCCCATGTATGTCCCCGATGCCCTCGTCGCCACCTACAGCCTGGACACCAAGCTGGAGCTGCCACCCAAGAAGCTGAAGCTGGACTGGGTGTATCCGCCGCTTGCGAGCCCTGGCCCGCGGCTTGGGGGCTGCCAGCCAGTGCCTCTGGTGGTGCCCGCCCTCCCCCCCCCACTACGGATGGGTGGATTGGGCCCCATGGCTGGCTCCACGGGGGCGGGCGGGCTGAACAACCACAAGTTTGAAATGACATTTTTTAAGCAAAACTTTTGTGATCCCTAGAGCCCTGTTTATACAGAAATGTTTGACTGGTTACACCAGTATAACTAGAGGCCACGCACTTTGTGATGCCTGCCGGATAGCCCGGGGCGGCAAACAGAGTTTAACAATTGGCACTGGACTGGGAGCCAGGACTCCTGGGTTCTATCTCTGGCTCTGGGAGGGGAATGGGGGCTAGTGGTTAGAGTGGGGGGCTGGGAGCCAGGACTCCTGGTTCTATCCCTGGTTCTGGGAGGGGAGTGGGGGCTAGTGGTTAGAGCAGGGGGCTGGGAGCCAGGACTCCTGGTTCTGGGAGGGGAGTGGGGGCTAGTGGTTAGAGCAGGGGGGCTGGGAGCCAGGACTCCTGGTTCTGGGAGGGGAGTGGGGGCTAGTGGTTAGAGCAGGGGGGCTGGGAGCCAGGACTCCTGGTTCTGGGAGGGGAGTGGGGGCTAGTGGTTAGAGCAGGGGGGCTGGGAGCCAGGACTCCTGGTTCTGGGAGGGGAGTGGGGGCTAGTGGTTAGAGCAGGGGGCTGGGAGCCAGGACTCCTGGTTCTGGGAGGGGAGTGGGGGCTAGTGGTTAGAGCAGGGGGGCTGGGAGCCAGGACTCCTGGTTCTGGGAGGGGAGTGGGGGCTAGTGGTTAGAGCAGGGGGGCTGGGAGCCAGGACTCCTGGTTCTGGGAGGGGAGTGGGGGCTAGTGGTTAGAGCAGGGGGGCTGGGAGCCAGGACTCCTGGTTCTGGGAGGGGAGTGGGGGCTAGTGGTTAGAGCAGGGGGGCTGGGAGCCAGGACTCCTGGTTCTGGGAGGGGAGTGGGGGCTAGTGGTTAGAGCAGGGGGGCTGGGAGCCAGGACTCCTGGTTCTGGGAGGGGAGTGGGGGCTAGTGGTTAGAGCAGGGGGCTGGGAGCCAGGACTCCTGGTTCTGGGAGGGGAGTGGGGGCTAGTGGTTAGAGCAGGGGGCTGGGAGCCAGGACTCCTGGGTGACTGGGAAGGGGCATCACTTGGTGCCTCAGTTTCTTCCTCTCATGTAGTTGAGGGGGCTGCAGGGTTATTGGCCGCAGTCTGAAGATCCCAACGGTGCAGGGTGGGCAGGGGGGATGGGGAGCCACCTCCCCCTCTTTTCCTTGACCTGTCGCCCCAGCTACGGGTACCGGGGCCGCGACTGCCGGGCCAACCTCTTCCTGCTGCCCACGGGGGAGATCGTCTATTTCGTGGCAGCCGTGGCCGTGCTGTACAGCGTGGAGGAGCAGCGGCAGCGCCACTACCTGGGCCACAACGACGACATTAAGTGGTGAGGGGGGGCCCCCGGTGAGCCATTCCTTGGAGGGCCCCGGTGTGGGGATGTGCTGCTGGGGGGAGGTGTCACAGGCAGCAGATGGCTCTGTCCTGGATCAGAACCAGCGCCCCCTAGAGGGGAAAGGCCCCGTGTCCCACCCCCAAGCAGCCCCCCAGGGCATTAGGGGTAGCAAATGAAGGGGAAGGGGAGGACAGAACTTCAGTCCCTGCCCCCCCCCCCCATTCGTCTTGCCCCAAAGTGGGTTGGATGGCGGGGGAGGGAGAGCTGCCCCAGCGCCCATGGAGAGCTGAGATCCAGCAGTTCGTGTCACTTGTGGGGCCTGAACTTGCTCCTCTCTCTCCTTAGCCTGGCTGTGCACCCCGACATGGTCACCATAGCAACCGGGCAGGTGGCCGGGACATCCAAGGACGGCAAGGTGAGGAGATGGGGGGCACCATGGGTCTGCAATGGGGACAGGGCAGATGCCTATGGGGAGGGGGGGGGTCGTGCCAGGAAAATGCCAGTCCCTGGGTGTGGGGTTATGGAGGTGGCAATAGCAAAGGGAGAGACCTCAGGCTCTCTGGGCTGTGGGGGAGGGGGCTGGATGGGGGGAGGGGTCTCCCGGGGGTGTCTCCCCGGGCCCAGCGGCTGCTGGGAGGATTTGATCCCGCCCCCAGTGAGCAGTGCGGGGGCTGGGCCAGGCTGATGGTCTCCCCCACCCCGGCTTCTCCTGCAGCCGCTACTGCCCCACGTGCGGGTCTGGGACTCGGTCAGCCTGAACACGCTGCACGTGCTGGGCCTGGGGGCCTTCGACCGAGCCGTGAGCTGCGTGGGATTCTCAAAGTCCGTAAGTGACCTGGCCCCGCCCCCTTCGCCGGTGACCTGGCCCCGCCTCCTTTGCCAGTTACCTGGCCCCGCCCCCTCACCTATTATCTGCCCCATCACCTCAGCTGTGCCCTCTCACCTCCCCCTCCACCTCCCCTGACCCTTCTCTTTGGCCCCTTCACCACTCCCCCCTCGCAGGCCCCTCCCCATGGCCTGCCCCATCTGGCGGTCCCTTTCCCTCTGCCCCCTGTCTTGGGGTGCAAGGGACTGCATTGCGCTACAGGGGATGCATGGGGCTAGCGGTTCTGGGGGTGCAGGAGGAGTCTGTTGGGCTGGGGGGTTCTAGGGTGCAAGGAGTGGGGGGCGGGGGCTCCCTTCTGTCTCTCAGTCCTGGTGGGGGGGGAGCTGGTGCTCGCCTGGGTGAGTCTCCTGGTTGCAGGGTCCTGGGGGGACACAAGGGGCAACTGCCTTGCACTAGATGGGGGGGGGGATTCCCCCGCCCTACTGAGCCAGCCCTTCCCACCCTTGAAAAGGGAGCCAATGATCCAACTGCATTCTTTCCCCCCCCCCCCCCCCCAGCAGGGAAGGGGGCTGGGTCTGAAGGCTGGGAGTGGCTGGGACAGTAGAATGGAGGGAGCGTTGAGGGGTCAGAGGGCTTAGGGTGGGGGGGCACAGGGCATGGGGGGGCTATGTGCACAGTGGGGGGGTCAGCAGGCAGAGGGCATCTGTACAGTGGGGGGTGACCCCCACCTGAGCCCCCCACCTCTCCGCAGAACGGCGGGGGGCTGCTGTGTGCCGTCGATGAGTCCAACGAGCATGTGCTGTCTGTGTGGGACTGGCAGAAGGAGCAGAAAATCGCTGATGTCAAGGTAACTTCCCCCCCCCCCCGAGATCTCCCCCCACGTTCCCCTGGCACCCGCCCCCCCCCTCACGCTCGCTCTCCCCCGCAGTGCTCAAACGAGTCGGTCCTGGCCGCCACCTTCCACCCCACGGAGCCGACGCTGCTCATCACCTGCGGGAAGTCGCACCTCTACTTCTGGAGCCTGGACAAGGGCAGCTTGAGCAAACGGCAGGGCATCTTCGAGGTGAGGGGGCCCGGGGGAGCTGAGCCGGGGCTGCGAATTGGGGGGGCCACTAGGGCTGCGCCAGAGGGAGTTGGGAGGCCTTTGCCCTCGTGAGGGGTGAGGGCGTTCAGTTTCTGTGCCCTCAAGGTTGGAGGTCGGGGGGTACTGAGGCCTGTGTCCTAGTAATGGGTTTTTTTGGGGGGGGGGGTCAAGTACCTGATAATGGGGACTTGGGGGTCCTGGCCTGGGGGTGTTTGCCCCAAGCTGGGCGAGGCAGGTCCCTGCGAAGAAGCAGGGTTTAAGAAACGTTCATCATGTCCCATGGTCTTCCCATCTTCTATCGCCCACGCCTGGCACCTGAAATGCTGGCGTGAAAACCACTTCCCGGCAGGCTGTCAGGTGTGCAGCACGTTCGCTCCTCGTGCCAGGAGCGGGAGGCAGAACACACGGCAGGCTCTTGCGTGACAAGAGGCCTCGGTCACTAACGCGTTGGGACCCAGTAGCTCTAAGGGATCTGAGGCTAAGAATAGGAGACTAGAATCGGCTCTGACCATGTCCGGACCCAAGAAACCTTCCGGATCAGAAACAGGAGCTTGGCTCCGGTGCCAGGCTGTAGCCCCAGCTCATCCTCAAATCTGGCTTTAACCTCGGTACATTCCCCACTGGCCCGGGTCTGGACAAGCGACCAATGGATCCTCGGAGCGTCTCCCTCCGTTCCCCAGAAGAGAGAGGCCAGTCTGCAGCCTGTCTCCAGCAGCTCCTCGGATCACTCACATTTCACAGATCCGAAGTCTGAAGACTCAGGAGAGATTTTCAGATCTGGTTGGACAAAGCCAATGATAAAGGTTATGGCTTAAATTCATCACCCCTCTTCAGATCCAATCAGATTGTATTTCCTGCCGGCCAAAAGACCGAGACGAGAGGTGCCGAGAGAGAGGTCTCCGGGGTTATTGCCGCCACTGCCTCGAACCCTTCCTGGGTCGCCGGGAGAGACCTTTTCTCCTCCGTTCTGTGGTTAGGATCCCTACATCGCAGCGTTCACCAACACTATCGGCTTCAGGATTGGATCCGCTGTCAGACAGGGAACGAGATTGCGTGCTCGTGCCAAAGAGATGGTCTTTCCCCAAGTGAAGTTTTCGTGCATGAGGTAATACGCCGGCAATCCGGTGTCCTACTGGGGAAGTTGGCAGGACTGGCCTGTGCCTCCTTGGATGGCCTAGTCGCACTGGCCAACTCCTCCTCTCTATCCCCTTACCAGACTAGAAGGCTGGACTCTCCGGTGCCGGAAAGCAGTCTGTAGATCTAGGCCATTCGGTTCAGAGTTACAGAACATGTCACAGACTCACAGGCTTGGGCTCTCTCAGCTCCGTATGGGAGGAACCCCCTTCAGTGTGACAGCACTTCTTGGGGGCCCACTCTCGGGGGTTAAGCCCTGGGCTCCGCCGCCTCCTGGAACAGCCCTCAGCACACCTGTCTCTGCCGTGGGCCCCTCCGGAGTCCACGTGCTCTGGACCCCCAGGGCCTCCACGCCCAGAGGAAATAATGCAACCCTGTTCTCTGCCTGCAGTGACACTCAGCCAGCGTAAAACAGAAGGATTTATTGAACGACTGAACCTAGCACAGGAAGTTCTCAGGGCCCTGGGGCCTAGCAACCCTCAGCCCAGTCCAACTGGGTCTGTCTCCATCTCCATGGGCTCTGGCTGCTCTCTCTGTTCCCAGTCCAGAAGCCCCCTCCTTCCAGCCGAGCATCCCCCCCCATCTGCCTTTGTCTTCGGTCCCAGGTAAACAGGCCGCCTGGGCCTCTTCTTCCATCTTTTGTTTCCCCATTGGCTGAAACTGGCCACCGAGGTCCTCTCTCCTCAGCCCACTGTCGTCCCACTGGTCAGAACCAGCTGACTCCCAAGCTGGGGTGGGCCTCCCGGTTAGCAGTTGCTGGGGTCCCCAATCTCCAGGCCATCGTCTGAGGTCCCGGCTGCTAGGCAAGGTCACACCTGGTCCTTTGCCACAACAAACCCTCTCCCACCACCTCGTTAAACACGCAGCACACGGGGGAATCAGACACACACAGTATTCATGCAAAACGCTAAGAAAATCCCCCACTTCGTCACAGCCCCCCCACCCCAGACCAGGAGGTATTCTCGGAAGAGGATTCCCAGGAGGGATCTCCACGGGGTGACTTTGAATGCGACGTCATACTCCAGACTCAGAGGGGCTCAGCTGATGACAACGTTGGAGTAGCGACAGCATTGTCTCCCTCTGAGGCTGCAATTCAGTTTGACGAATTGGTTGGTAGGATGGCATCAGTAGCATTTGAGGAGACGTCCCGTGGAGTTTTCAATATTCTGGGTCCTACTGTCACGGACTCACAGGACTCGTGCTCTCTCTTGGCTCCGTGCAGTCCCTGGCGGGAGCCCCCTTCAGTGCAACAGCCCTTCTCGGGAATCCATTCTCTCTCGGAGGTTAAGCCGTAGGCCCCTCTGCCTCCTGGAACCGCACCTCTCTGAGCCCTCAGCACGCCTGTCTCTCGCTGTGGGCCCCCTCAGGGAGTCCACTCGCTCTGGACCCCCGGGGCCTCCACTCCTAGAGGGAATAATGCAACCCTGATCTCTAGATTGGAGTGACTCTCAGCCAGCGTAACACAGGAGGGTTTATTGAGCATCTGAACCCAGCATAGGAAACTCTTCAGGCCTCAGGCCTGGCTTCCCGCAGCACAGGACATCTAGGTCTGTCCAGCCTCCGGGTGGGCTCTGGCTGCTCCCTCCTCCCAGCCCAGGACCCCCTCCTTCCAGTTGGGCAGCCAATACCACCGTCCCCCAAGTCCTGCCTCTGTCCTTTGTCTTCTGTCCCAGGTAAACAGGGTCGCCTGGGTCTCCTCTCCTCCCAGCCTCTCCTCTCATCCGTCCTTTGTTTCCCCTCTGGCTGGAACCAGCTGGTCAAGTCACTGGGGTCCTCTCTTCACATCCCATTGTCCTCCCACTGGCCAGAACCGGATGGAGCTGGGCCTCCTGGTCAGCAGGTCACCAGTCGCTGGGGTATCCATTTTCCAGGCCATTCGCCAGCCCTCTGTAACAACAAACGCCCTCTCCCACCACCTCATTAAACCAGTAACACCCAGGGAAACTGAGTCCCACACCTACTGCCAAGGCTACAGCCTCCTTGCCTGTAGTAGAAGGGCTCTGGCAACTGGCAAAGTCCCTTTGGCCCAGACCATCTTCATGCCAACCAGTTTCTGGAAAGGCCACAAATTATGTCCTATCCCCAATGAGGGATTTTCTTGTTTGCATGTGCATCCTCAGCCCGACTCTTTGGTTATAGCAGCAGCTCTTGAAAGTCTAGATCAAGGTTTTCAACTTTCCACCTCCATGGATAAAGACGGGGGGAAATTGGAGACGCTGGGCAAAAAATCATTTTCTTCCTGCATCCTTAAACACGCGCATAGCTAGCTACCAAGCCGTAATGGCTCGGTGTCAGCTTCAGTTATGGGAGCAGAAGTCTATTGAACATTTACCAGAATGGCAGAGGAAATTAACATCAGCCCCTATTAAGGAGGGCCAAAACGAGGCCAAAGATGTTCTTAGGGCATGATCATTTCGTGTCTCCGATACCACTTCCACTTCGGTGGCATCTGCAGTAGCTCTGTGAAGACATCCTTAGTTATGTTCATCTTCTGTCCCGTTTGATATAAAACAAAGGACTTACCCTTTGCAGGGGATGGCATATTTGGTGCAAAAACAGATGAGACAGTGGCAAGACTGAGAGAGACTTGATCCACAGGAAGATAAGAACTTCTACCTCCTGGTAGAAGGAGAATGTCTACACTCAAGTGCATGTATCACAGGCAACATATCTCACCATCTTCCTCTTGCCCGAATCAGAGGAGACAGCCTTACTGTCAACAGTGAATGTCTTTTCAGAACCAAGACAGAAAGAAACCCTGCAAACCCCTTTTGAGAACAAAGATTTCCTCAGTCACATCTTCCCTATTGAACAACAGGACACAGGTTTGATGTGTTAGTTGAGAGCTTCGAAGCAAAGTCAGAAGGTCCCACCTATGGTTTTGACAATGCATGGACAGCTGTCACCTTGGACAGATGGCATTAGATACAGTGAGGGAAGGCTATACCATCCCGTTCAAATCACTTCCTCCTTGCAGCCTTCCTCATGCGTCCCGTGCCTTTTCAGGATCCTTCCCACAAGAGACTATCACCTCTCTAAGTACTCTGATCGCTAAAGGATTCAGTATTTTGGCGTATCTTCAACGATTGGAGATTTCTGGACATTGCTCTGTTTGCCACCAGACTCAATCAGAAATGACCCCGTTTTTGCTCAAGAGTGGGTCTGGACAGACAATCATTGGCAAATCAGTTCTTCTTAGATTGGGGGAAAGGTCTTGTGTCTGCATCTCCCCCCAGTTCCCAAAGTTCTAGAGAGAAGGACACAGGATTCTGCCTGGATGATCTTGATTGCGGCAGCGTGATGGGGACAATAGTGGTACCCCAAGCTACTCCACTTAGCCAACAGCAAATACACAATGCTGCAGTTGTCAGCGGACCTACTCCGACAGGAGAGGAGAGTCCTATCCCTAGATCTCAAATCATACATCTAACAGCCAGGGCGATAGGACTTTGAGGGACCTAGAAAGGTTATGTTCCATTGAGGTCCAGCGAATTCTCATTAGTGCTGGGAAACCCGGTACTAGGAGAAGTTATGACTTTAAATGGGAAAAATTTGTTATACAGGCAGCTAATAGAAATGTGGACCCAGTTTCAACCCATGTTCAATTGATCTTAGACTCCCTTTTATCTTTCTCCTGTGAAAGTACATCTAGCAGTTTTTGCATCAGTCCATATTCCTCTTCAGGGTAAATCCATGTTCTCACACAAGCTGGTGAGGGACGTTGTAGAAGGTTTATTGAATATTTATCCTCCTGTCCCTACGTGGAAGCTGAATTGAGTATTAACTCGGCTCACGTCTCCCCCGTGTGAGCCGTTATGGTTGTTCCCTGTTTCATCTTTCTACCAAGACAGCCTTTATATGAGCAATTGCTTCCGCCAGGAGAATCAGTGAGCTGCATAGAATCAGAATATCTGGGTTGAAAGAGACCTCAGGAGATCATCTAGTCCAATCCCCTGCTCCAAGCAGGACCAACACCAACTAAATCATCCCAGCCAGGGCTTTGTCAAGCTGGGCCTTAAAAACCTCTAAGGATGAAGATTCCACCACCTCCTTAGCTAACCCATTCCAGTGCTTCACCACCCTCCTAGTGAAATTTTTTTTCCTAATATCCAACCTAAACCTCCCCCACTGCAACTTGAGACCATTGCTCCTTGTTCTGCATGCATTGATGGTGCGCTCCCCAGACAAAGCATAGACCACATCCTACATCCCTTCTGAAGGCAGCTTTGGATTTCCAGGTTAATCAAAGTGTAACCTTACCTGGGTTTTCTCCTAAACCTCGTACCAGTGAAGGGGATTTTAGATCACGCTCTGTGGATGCGGAAAGAGCGCTCTTCCTATTCTCTAGGTAGAATTCAGGTCATTTCATATACGGATGCTGTCAGGGTTCCCTCCTCACTCTGAACTCTGGGGTACAGATGTGGGGACCCGCATGAAAGACCCCCTAAGCTTATGTCTACCAGCTTAGGTTAAAAACTTCCCCAAGGCACAAATCCGTCCTTGTCCTTGGATGAGTACTACTGCCACCACCAAGTGATTTAAACAAAGATTCAGGGAGGGCCACTTGGATCCCTATCTCCCCCAAAATATCCCCCCAAGCCCCTACACCCCCTTTCCTGGGGAGGCTTGAGAATAATATCCTAACCCAATTGGTTACAAAGTGAGCACAGATCAACCCCCCTGGGTCTTTAGGACACTGAAAAACAAGCAGGTTCCTAAAAGAAGTTTATTTTAAAAAAGATAAAAGAATCACCTGTGTAAAGTCAGGATGGAAGATAACTTTACAGGGTAACAAAAAGATTCAAAACACGGAGGATTTCCCCTCTAGGCAAAACTTTAAAATGACAAAAACAGGGATAAACCTCTCTTAGCACAGGGAAAATTCACAAGCTAAAACAAAAGATAATCTAACGCATTTCCTTCCTATTACTTACAATTTGTAATCTCAGAGGCCTTTAGTTCAGGTACGGTTTTGGGGGATGTATTTTCCCTGCCCTGGTTCCTCGCTGTCCCGGAGAGAACACACAAAGAGAGCACAAAACAAAAACCTTCCCCCACAGATTTGAAAGTATCTTCTCCCCGCATTGGTTCTTTTGGTCAGGTGCCAACCAGGTAACTTGAACTTCTGACCCCTTTACAGGCAATGGAAGGATTTTATGCTACTCTTAGCTGTATGTTTATGACAGGTGCTTTGAAGGGTCAGGCTGTTTCCTAGATAGACAGGTTGGGCTTTGCACCGAAGAGTGTTCTCGGGCAGCTTGGCATTCCGCTCCTGCTCCTCTCTGAGATCACTGGTTAGAGGGACAGCTACACCGGCAGCACAGCCCCCTTATCGAGCTCGGCCAGGCTGCCGTGTGGGATACGGTTCCCACTAGACAAGACGTGCATCAGGGCTGGGTTTGGCACCCGTTGCTGGTCAGTTCCGACTCGGTTCCAAGCCCGCAGAGGCCGGTTACGGGTGGGTCACCTGCGTTTTCCTCCTCCTCCCCCAGAAACACGAGAAGCCCAAGTACGTGCTGTGCGTGGCCTTCACCGAGAATGGGGACGTGGTCACCGGGGACTCCGGGGGCAACCTCTACATCTGGGGCAAAGGTCAGCGCCGGGAGGGGTGGGGGGCAGTGGGAGCTGCCCAGGGCAGGGGGCTGCCTGGGGGAGGGAGAATTACAGGTGGGAGGAGCTACCAGAAAGAGCATCTGGATTTGGATGGGGGGGAGGGATGGGGCTGGAGTCATAGCAGCACAAGTGACCCTGTAACCACCCCGTGGGGACCCTAAATTACAACTGCCTCTCCCCCTGCAAGGGTGGGGGAGGGAGGGCGTTGGGTCACGGGTGGGGGAGGGGCGTGTGGGTCCTAGTGGGGGGGGGGGGTCCAGCAGGGGCGTGGGCGTGGTGGATCCCAGCGGGGGGGTCCTGCAGTGGCGAGCGCATGGTGGGTCCCAGCGGGGGGGGGGGGGGGGCCTGCAGGGGTGGGGACATGGGGGGTCCTGCAGGGGTGGGGGCGTGGTGGGTCCTGTAGGGGCGGGGGCGTGGTGGGTCCCAGCAGGGGGTCTCCTTGCTGACTGTGCCCTTGCCGGCAGGGGGGAACCGGATCAGCCAGGCGGTGCTGGGGGCCCACGAGGGTGGCGTCTTCGGGCTGTGTGTGCTGCGCAATGGCACCATCGTCTCGGGCGGCGGCAAGGACCGCCGGGTCGTGCTCTGGGGGCGTGACTACCAGAAGCTGCAGGAGAATGAGGTGAGGGGGGTCAGTGGGGGGGGAGCAGCTACTGCCCCCGCTCAAGGGTCCCCTTCGGGGTGCAGTGTTCTGCCACGCAGCCACCACGGGGCAGGAGGGAGGGTGGGCAGAATCCCAGGAGCCAGGACTCCTGGGTTCTCTCCCCAGCTTGGGCTGGGGGAGGCTGGGAGCCAGGACTCCTGGGTTCTGCCTTGAGCTCTGGGAGGGGAGTGGGGTCTGGTGGGTTGGAGCAGGGAGGGGGGGCAGGGCTGGGAGCCAGGACACCTGGGTTCTATCCCCAGCTATGCCCATGGCTCAGTGCCCTCCCCTCCCCCAGGTCCCAGAGAGCTTCGGGCCCGTGCGCACCATCGCAGAAGGCAAAGACGACACCCTCTTCGTGGGGACGACCCGCAACTCTGTGCTGCAGGGCTCGCTGGCCACCGGCTTCTCCTCCCTGGTGCAGGTACCCCTCTCCCATGCAGGTTCCCTTGCCCCCCATGCAAGTCGTCCCCCGCCCCCATGCAAGTCCTCATCATTACAGACCCAAAGGGTCGGGGCTCTGGCCCCAGCTTTGGAACAGTCTCTGGGAGGCCCCGTCAATGCGCCGGACCCCCGCAGTCTCACTCTTCCTCTGGGGCAGGCCCCGTGGCTTCACCGCCTCTCTAGGCCGGACCCCTGGGCCGCCAGCCCCACTGTGAGTTCCGCTCAGCGAGACCCACTGACGCAGACCCGTACAGCGCGGGCAGGGTTATTAGGCAACTGGCCCCAGCGTAGAAAGTCCTTGGTCAGCAGAGAGGAGAAAGTTACAGCCTGGCCCGTCCCGACCAGCCCCAAGCCCGGCCAAGCCGTGCGACCCCCTTTGTGTGTCATCTTTGGTCACGTTTCCAGACGTCCCATCTGGCCTCTTCTCAGTCCTTTGTTCCCAGCTGCTCAAAGCAGGCTGGGGTCCTGCAGTGGGGGGCCTCCATGGTCATTAGGTGCTAGGTAGGAAATGTCCTGCTGATTGGATTGGGCATTGCCTTCGGGGACTCTCTATTGACCAGGGCCCCCAGACAGCCCGGTACCATTCACACCTGCATCTCTAGGCCTCCACTGAGAGTAACCAGCCCGTTCCCACCCCCTCGGTGACAATGCAGCATGGGGGGAAATTGAGGCATGCACATATTCATACCAAATGTTTGCAGAAAATTCCCACTTGGTCACATCATTTCCCGCTTCGAGAGCGAACTGATCGGGATCGCTTCAGCCAGGGACCTGGGAAAGTTCAGCCCCACCTTCCCCCACCCCGGGTAGCTGCACTACCAGGACCTTTCGGGTTTGAAACTGGTCTGGGGTCCTGCCACTCCCTGCCCCCCTCATCTGCCAGGGAGCAAGGAGAGCAGTGACCCCTGTTCCGCCATGTGCCAGCTGTCTCGGGGGCAGCTGGGGTGGGACTCCTTGCCCCAGCCGTATCTCTGGGGCTCTGGTGTCCCAGGGGCTGGTGAGGCCAGGATGCAGGGGGCTCCCCAACATCATAGAATATCAGGGTTGGAAGGGACCTCAGGAGATCATCTAGTCCAACCCCTTGCTCAAAGCAGGACCAATCCCCAGACAGTTTTTTACCCCAGTTCCCTAAATGGCCCCCTCAGGGATTGAACTCACAACCCTGGGTTTAGCAGGCCAATGCTCAAACCACTGAGCTATCCCTTCCCCCATGGGCATGCCTCCCTTTGGTCCTGGATCCCAACTCCAGGGCTGCTCATATGCAAGGTGCCCATCTCTCCTCTTGGGGTAACCTGTTGCCCTCACCACCAGGGCAGAGTCCTCTCGTCTCCCCCACACTTCTGGAGGGCTGGGATTCCCTGGCCACAGCCTTCCAGCTGCTTCTCTCACCTGTGGACAAGGCAAACCGGTTTGGCTGCCCCCTGCCCCGCCTGCATGTGCCCAGGCTCAGCTGGGGTCTCCTGGGAACTGGGGTGTGGCTCACATCTGCGGTGTGGAGCTGGGCGGGGACCGGATCCAGGTGTCTGGTTACAGACCGGCAGGTGCCCTGAGCCAGGGGGAAAATCCCCCCTCCCTCAGGGATAGCTGCATCTCACCTGGCTGGCGTGACTCAGAAGCTGGGTCTGGATATCCTGTCTTAGAGCGACACAGTCATTCCCTCAAGGGCATCAAACCTGATATCTTGGAGAGCCCCAAGGACCAGCCCCCCCCCCCCAATCCTTCCTGAGCCGCGGGGATCCGAGGGCGAATGGCTTCACGTTTGGCCCCTTCGCCCCAGGTCCCAGCCCTTCAGCGTCGGGTGGGGTCACGCTGCACAGGGCTTGAGCAGGGTTCTCTCTGTCCCAGCACCTCTCCACCCTATGAATGTCTCCCCCGCCGACCGCACCCACTCGGGTGTGTCTGAGCCCGGGGGAGTACAACCGGACACGTGGAGTGGGAGCCTGTCTGTGCCCCAGGAGCTGCCTGGGTCACGGCTTCCTCCCCACGCTCAGTCACACGTCGCTCACTCTGCGGGTTTGAGCTGCAGGCTACCTGCCTGGGCTGACGGAGCGTGACTCAGCCTCTGTCCTGGCCAAACCAGCCGTGGGCATTTGGCCCACTTACACCCTGTCCGCCTGCAGATATTACCCTCAGGTCAGGGAGGTCCCTTGGAGGAGGTCTGACCCCCCCCCCCGGATACTCCCCCAACTGTGGCTTTCCCCGAGTCCCCCTCCTGGGATGCCACCGTTGGCTCCCCCTTCCCCAGACCCATGCTCAGGCCAGTCTCTTTCCATACCCGGCCCTGCTGCCCTCCCCCTCCTCTGCCAGCCAGCCAGCACTGGGCAGATCCTTCGGCTCCCTGTCCGCTAGCCACGGTTTAAGCTCGTGGGGACAGATCTTACTGCACAGCTCCAACCCAGCCAGGTTACCCGGCTCCTCCAGCCTGGGGGCCCCTGCTGCGGAGAGATTCTTCCAGCTTCTCTGTAGGTGTCTTTGCACGCCCCGAAACCAGCTCCTCCATGCCGCAGGGTCCATTCCAGTGGAGCCTGTTTGAACCGTCCCCAGTCTCCACCCCATCCCCCCATATGGCTCTGGGGCTGAGGGAGGGGTGAGACAGCCGGGTTCAGATCACAGGCCCGGGCAAAGGCAGGCAGGGAGGTCGGCGTCTATATCATGCTCCCCACCACCACTAAACTGGGGCAACAATGTGGTATCTAGGCTCCTTGTGGAGTTGGCATCCCGGGGCCTTTCCCACTTGCTCCTCAGAGGGTCCTCTCACTCCTCCATCTCCAGTCCCTGCTCTTCTGGGTCCTACGGCTCCTTCCCTCTCAGCTCCAGCTCCCACCACTTCAGATCTGTCAGTGGGAAGCCAGGTCATAAGATCTGGATGGGGAACCAGGTCTCGAGGACGTCCTGCTGCCGCCTCAGCTGCTCTGTGTCACTGCCCAGCTGTTGCCTCGGCCACTCTCAGACCCGCTTGGGGTCTGGAACCTGCTTCGTGGACCCATCGTCCTTCTCCAGCTGTGCAATCAGCCGCTCCTTGTTGAGCATCCCAACGCCTAACCCTGTCTCCCTGCCCGGGTTGTGATGTCCTTAGGGAGATGGTTCTACGCCATTTCCTTTAACTGCCCTTGTTTTACTGCTGCACGTCATTTACTGCAAACGGCTTCTTGTGTATTCAGCATCCCACTACTGCCACCACCAGTCATGGATCAGCAGGGATGGTGCTCTGGCACCCTTCAGTGGTCTCACTCTTCCTCCAGAGCAGGCTCCGCGGTGTCACCACCTCCCTAGGCTGGACCTGGGCCACCAGCCCCTGTGCTTCCCACTGTGAGATCTACTCCGCCAGACCCACTGAGGCAGACCCTGAGGGACAGTTGTACAATCTTAGGGAGCAACGCCCCTCACTCAGCATCTGCAGGGATGCTCAGCCAGCGTTGTCTAAACAGCCGGCTGTATTAGTCGACTGGACCCCAGCATAGGAAGTGTTTGGTCAGTCGAGAGAAGAAAGTTACCGCCAGGCCCATTGTGGTCAGCCTAGAGCCCAGCAGAGCAGTGTGACCCTCTTCGCTCCTAGCCTGTCCCTCCGTGTCATCTTTGTTCAAGTTCCCAGGCCCGTCCCACCTGGCCCCTCCCGTTCCCAGCTGCTCAAACCTGGCTAACTTTCTGCGTAGGGGGAGCCCTCCATGGTCGTTAGTTGCTAGGTACCAAGTGTCCCGCTGATTGGATTGACTATTGTCTTCGGGGACTCTCCATTGACCCGGGCCCCCAACCTGAGACAGCCAGGCGCCATTCACACCTGCATCTCTAGGCCACTACCAAGAGAAACCAGCCCTTTCTTGACCCCTTGGTTACAGTGCAGCATAGGGGGAAACTGAGGAACACACAGTATTCATACTAAAAGTTTACAGAAAATTCCAACTTCAACATACCTATCCCTTCCCCCTCTCCCCCTTGCAGGTACCCATCCCCTCCCCCTCTCTCTCCCTCCCCCAGGTACCCATCCCCACCCCGCACCCCCACGGGTATCCATCCCCTCCCCCTTGCAGGTATCCATCCCCACCTCCGCCCCCCGCAGGTACCCATCCCCACCCAAGCAGGTATCCATTCCCCCTCCCTCCCCGCAGGTATCCATCCCCTCCCCGCACACACACAGGTACCCATCCCCACCCCACACCCGCGCAGGTATCCATATCCGCCCCCCATGCAGGATGCCCTGCCATGCCCTGGAGTAGGAGTCTGGAGCAGGACAAATGGTGCTGAGACTTCCCTGACAGCCAAAAGAGGAGGTCTGTGCTGGCTCAGCCCCTCCCTCTGCCTTCTCGGTTGGCGGGGTGTGGGTGGGGCTCTCTGCGCTTTGGGGTCTGGATACTGGGGGTCACATGCCACATCCTGAGCCTGGTTCTTGGGGGCATCAGGCTGTGGGGAGCAAATGCGGGTCGGGGGTGCCTAGAATACTCCATGATCTGACTGAGGAGATTAGCGATTATCTTCAAAGCCTCATGGAAGACGGGAGAGATTCCAGAGAAGTGGAAAAGGGCAAGTATGGTGTCCATCGACAGAAAGGGGAATGAAGACATCCCAGGGAATTACAGACCAGTCAGCTTAACTTCCGTACCCAGAACGAGAATGGAGCAAATAGGCCATCAATCAATGTGCAAACACCTAGAAGATAATAAGGTGATAAGTTGTCACGGACTCACAGATCGTGCCCACTCTTGGCCCCATGCGGTCCGTGGGGGTGCCCCTTTCAGTGTGACAGCCCTTCTTGGGGGTCCACTCTCTCTCGGGGTCAGGCCCCTCCACCTCCTGGAGCCGCACCTCTCAGAGCCTTAGCACACCTGTTTCTCGCCGTGAGCCCTCTTAGGGAGTGCACTCGCTCTGGACCCCCCAGGCCTCCACTCCCGAAGGGGTTGATGCAACCCCGTTCTCTAGACCGGAGTGACTCTCAGCTAGCGTAAAACAGGAGGGTTTATTGAAAGTTGAACACAGCACAGGAAACTCTCAGGGTCTCAGGTCTGGCCTCCCTCAGCCCAGCACATCCCAGTCTCTCTGCATCCAGATGGGCTCTGCCTGCTCCCCCTCTCCAGCTCAGAGCCCCCCTGCTTCCCAGCTGGGCATCTGATATCACCGGCCCCAGGCCCCGCCTCTGTCCGGTGTCTTCTCTCCAGGTAAACCGGGTCATAAACCGGAGCCTCCTCTCCTCGCTTCTGTCCTATGGCTGGAACCGGCTGGTTAGGTCACTGGGTCCTCACTCTGCAGCCCATTGTCCTCCCACTGGCCAGAACCGGCTGCGTCTCCTAAGCTGGGCCTCCGGGTCACCGGTCGCTGGGGTATCCATCCTCCAGGCCATCGGCTGGGGTCCCAAGTTCCCTCTCCAGTCCTCTGTAACAACAAACTCCCTCTCCCCTCACCTCGTTAAACCAGTAACACCCAGGGAAACTGAGTCCCACTCCCTCCGCATGCAAACCATTGAAACTCCACAGAAAAGAAGAACCCCCCCGACTTCGTCAGCATGGCTTTGTCAAGTACAAATTGTGTCCGACCAACTGGATAGCTTTCTTTGACAGTGTAACAAGCCTTGTGGGTGGGGTGGGGAGAGCGGTAGCTATGGTATAGCTTGACTTTAGTAAGGCTTTTGATACAGTCTCGTATGATCGCCTCACAAACAAACTAGGGAAATACAACCTAGATGGAGCTACTATGAGGTGGGTGCATAACTGGTTGGAAAATCGTTCCCAGATAGTAGTTATCGGTGGTTCACAGTCATGCTGGAAGGACATAACAAGTGGGGTCCCGCAGGGACCTGTTCTGGGTCCGGTTCTGTTCAATATCTTTATCAGTGATTTAGATAATAGCATAGAGAGCACACTTATAAAGTTTGCGGACGATACCAAGCTGGGAGGGGTTGCAAGTGCTTTGGAGGATAGGATCCAAATTCAAAATGATCTGGACAAACTGGAGAGGTGGTCTGAAGTAAATAGGATGAAATTCAATAAGGACAAATTCAAAGTGCTCCACTTAGGAAGGAACAATCAGTTGCACACGTACAAAATGGGAAATGACGGCCTAGGAAGGAGTACTGCGGAAAGGGATCTGGGGGCCTTAGTGGATCACAAGCTAAATATGAGTCAACGGTGTAACACTTGCAAAAAAAGCAAATATTCTGGTATGTATTAGCAGCAATGTTGTAAGCAAGACACGAGAAGCAATTCTTCCGCTCTACTCCGCGCTGATTAGGCCTCAGCTGGAGTATTGTTCCAGTCCTGGGCGCCACATTTCAGGAAAGATGTGGACAAATTGGAGAGAGTATCAGGGGGTAGCCGTGTTAGTCTGTATCTACAAAAACAACAAGGAGTCTGGTGGCACCTTAAAGACTAACAGATTTATTTGGGCATAAGCTTTCGTGAGTAAAAACCTCACTTCTTCGGATGCATAGAGTGAAAGCTACAGATGCAGGCATTATATACAGACACATGGAGAGCAGGGAGTTACTTCACAAGTGGCGAACCAGTGTTGACAAGGCCAATTCAATCAGGGTGGATGTAGTCCACTCCCAATAATAGATGAGGAGGTGTCAATTCCAGGAGAGGAAAAGCTGCTTCTGTAGTGAGCCAGCCACTCCCAATCCCTATTCAAACCCAGATTAATGGTGTTGAATTTGCAAATGAATTTTAGTTCTGCTGTTTCTCTTTGAAGTCTGTTTCTGAAGTTTTTTTGTTCAATGACAGTGACTTTTAAATCTGTTTATGTGACCATCACTTAACCTACTGCATTTCTTTGTTGAAATTGGAGAGAGTCCATGATGAAAGGTCTAGAAAACATGACCTATGAGGGAAGACTGAACGAACTGGGTTTGTTTAGTCTGGAGAAGAGAAGACTGAGCAGGGACATAACAGTTTCAAGTACATAAAAGGTTGTTACAAGGAGGAGGGTGAAAATTGTTCTCGTTAACCTCTGAGGACAGGACAAAAAGCAATGGGCTTAACTTGCAGCCAGGGCGGTTTGTGTACGACATTAGGAACAAGTTCCTGTCAGGGTAGCTAAGCCCTGGAACAAATCGCCGAGGGAGGGTTGGAATCTCTGTCCCTGGAGGTTTTTAAGAGCAGATTGGACGAGCAGCTGGCAGGGGCGGGCGAGTTATTACGTGGTCCTGCCGTGAGTGCAGGGGGATGGACTAGTTGTCCACTCAAGGTCCCTTCCTGCCCTACACTTCTGTGATTCTATGGTCACCTGGGAGGAGGGGAGGGCTTATGAGGGCCTTGGGTGTGGGGGTGAGCGCTTGGGAGCGGGGCAAGGTGGGGGTCACAGCCATAGTGACATACACAGGACACATAGAAAACAGTTGCGACCCGGTTTGTGGAGTCAGGACACCTGGGTTCTATCCAGGTCTGGGAGGGGGCCAGGACTCCTGGGTTCTATCCCCATCTCTGAGGGGGATTTATGCTCACCTTGCTGAGTCCCAGGGAGCCCTGGGTGGGAAGGGCTGGGCACTCAGCAGGCCCATCTCTCCCCAGGGTCACACAGAGGAGCTCTGGGGCCTGGCCACCCACCCCAGCCTGGACCAGTTCCTGACCTGCGGCCAGGACAGGCAGGTTCATCTGTGGAGCGTGGCCACCCGCCGGCCGCTGTGGAGCAAAGCCATCGAGGTGAGCGGATTGGGGGACCCACCAGCTGGGAGGGTCCCACAGAGTGAGGGTGGGGCATTGGCTGCAGTTCTCCTAGGCCTGGAGTGAACCTGTCTCTCTCTGCCCCCCAGGACGCGGCCCGCTCGGCTGGCTTCCATCCCAACGGCTCCGTGCTGGCGGTGGGGACGGTGACGGGAAGGTATGGGGGTGGGGCGTGGAAGGGGCTGGCCCTGGGGGGGCACTGCAGCCCTACGGGGAGCCCAGGGCAAGGTGGGGAGTGGGGCACAGAGCCTCGTTCCCGTGGGGTGGGGGAGGGCACTGGGTCCGTGCCGCTGCCCCCAAGCCGGCAGCCCCTTGACGGTGGTGGCGCCCAGCAAAGCCCCAGTGCCTGGCAGAGCTCAGGCCTGGCCCGGGAGCTGGCGCTGTAGTGACCCCCCCGTCCCTGGGCAGCTGTGTCTGGGCACCCCCAGGGTGGGGTTCGCCAGCCGGCTCCGGCCGTGCTGCCTGCGGGCAGGACGCGCTGCTGCTGCTCCAACTCGGGGGCCTGCACCCTAGAGCACCCGCCCTCCTGAGATCCCAGCCCCACAGAGGGCCAGACCCCAAGATGAAGGATTATTATATAGGAGAGGGGGTGCCAGGCCCTTCTACCCCCCCGTTCCATCGGACAGATGCTGGGCAGGTGCAGGGTCCCTGGACCACAGTCCCGTTCTCCCCGCCAGGTGGCTGGTGCTGGACACGGAGACGCGGGACCTGGTCACAATCCACACGGACGGCAGCGAGCCCATCTCCGTCGTCAGCTTCTCGCCAGGTAGGGGACACCCAGCGCACTGCGGGGGCAGCTGCAGCTGAGTTAGCAGGGGCCGCGGGTCAGGAGTGAGGGGCACCGGCAGAACTGGGGGAGCCCGGGGCTGGGCTGGCAGGGGGCTGCGGGTCGGGAGTGAGGGGCATCGGCAGAGCTGGGGGTGGGGAGCCCAGGGCCGGGCTAGCAGGGGCTGTGGGTCGGGAGTGAGGCATCGGCAGAGCTGGGGGTGGGGAGCCCAGGGCCGGGCTAGCAGGGGCTGCGGGTCGGGAGTGAGGCATCGGCAGAGCTGTGGGAGGGGAGCCCAGGGCCGGGCTAGCAGGGGCTGCGGGTCGGGAGTGAGGCATCGGCAGAGCTGGGGGTGGGGAGCCCAGGGCCGGGCTAGCAGGGGCTGTGGGTCGGGAGTGAGGGGCACTGGCAGGGCTCGGGGGGGCAGGGCTGGGCCAGCAGGGGCTGTGGGTCGGGATTGAGGGGCACCGGCAGAGCTGGGGGAGCCAACCCTGTCATGCCTGCCTTGACCACGCATCCTCAGCCCTTCCCGTCCCCGATTCCAGTAGCCCCTTGGCTCCCGTGAGGGGCGTCCCGCCGTCCGTCCCTGGCCCAGGCCCTGCTCCGCAGCCCCTGCTAGCCCGTGTGGCTCTGCCCAGCTCCTCCTCTCTGTGCCCCCAGATGGCAGCTACCTGGCCGTGGGCTCCCACGATAACTTCGTCTACGTCTACGGCGTCTCCGAGGGCGGTAGGAAGTACAGCCGCGTCGGCAAGTGCTCGGTAGGTGGGGGCCGGGCGGGGAAGGAGGGACCCTCGCCGGGGCTCTGCTGGAGGGGCGCCCATGGGGCTGGCAGAGCCACTCGCCCTGCAGCGCAGGGGGTGGCCAGTGGGGGGCACTGCCAAGCGTGTACCCCGCGAGGCTCACCACAGGGTTGCCCTGGCTGGGGGCGGGGAGCGAGCCGGGTGCCCCTCTGGAACCAGATGCTTGTTCTCTCTGTAGCACAGGCACCCCCAGAACCCCAGGCCAATACTCCCACTGGGGTCGGTCCCACCCCCGCTAGCCCCCTGCCCTGCCCCCCAGGGTCAGACACCCTACCACCCCCATTAACCCCCTCTGCGCCTCCCCCACAGGGTCATTCCAGTTTCATCACTCACCTAGACTGGGCAGCCGACAGCAGCTGTTTCGTCACCAACTCTGGGGACTACGAGATCCTGTACTGTGAGTGAGGCCTGGGGTGTGCTGGGGAGCCGTGTCCCGCTGGGCGCCGGGCCAGGCTCTGGGCATCAGTCCGGGGAGCCGGGCCCCGCTGGGCGCCGGGCCAGGCTCTGGGCATCGGGCCGGGGAGCCGGGCCCCGCTGGGCGCCGGGCCAGGCTCTGGGCATCGGGCCGGGGAGCTGGGCCCCGCTGGGCGCCGGGCCAGGCTCTGGGCATCGGGCCGGGGAGCCGGGCCCCGCTGGGTTCCGGGCCAGGCTCTGGGCATCGGGCCGGGGAGCCAGGGCCCGCTGGGGGCTGTACCAGGAGCCTGGCCCAACTGGGCACCATGCCAGGAGCTGGGGTCCTGCTGGGCACCACACTTTAAAGGCTGGGATGCTTTGGCCCCAAGGTGGCAGTGACCAATCAAAACAGGGGCAGGCGTGTTCTTCCCCCCTGGGAGGAGAGAAATAGTCCCGTGTCCCCAGTGGGGCATCTCGGCAGTGGGTAGCCCAGGGCCCCCCATTTCCCTGCGGGGCCCAGAGACACCCACATCCTCAGCCTGGGGAGTAAACGGTTAATACGGGAACGTACTTGGGGGGCCCAAGGTGCAGCCAGCTCAGGGCTGACCTGGAGGCCAGGACTCCTGGGTTCCACTCCTGGCGCTGGCTGGTGGCAGGGCTGCACCCTGGTCCCCCCCCATAATGGGGGGATTATGGGACTGCCCCCCCCCGGGGCGGCACAGGGAGACCCCCGCAGCCAGGGGAGTATCCTGGGCTGTTGGGGTTGGGGGCTCTGGGGCTGCTCTGTGGGGCAGGGTCCCCTGCTCATCCGGCCTTCTTGTCTCCAGGGGACCCCACCACCTGCCGGCAGATCCCCAACGCCGGGGCCGTGCGCAACCTGGAGTGGGCCACGGCCAGCTGCGTGCTGGGCTTCGGGGTCTTCGGTGAGTGCCGGGGCAGCAGGGAGCTGGGGGCCAGCCCCACTCAGGACACGCTCACCCCGGCTGTGGGGCGTGGCTGGTCCTGCTGTGCTGGGGGGCTGTTTGGGGACCAGGGCTGGGGGTGGCTGTAGGGGCTGGGGGTGGCAGGTGAGTAAAAGGTTGTGGAGCAGATTGGGGGTCTGGTCAGGAAGCGAGGGGGTGGGGGGGGCTGCTCAGGGAGGGGGCTAGGGGCGGGGGTGGGGATGGGGTCACTGGTTGGGGAGCAGGGCTTAGGGGGCAGGTTGGGGAGCGGGGCTGGGGGTGTGGGGCGGAAGGTTGGGGAGCGGGGCTCGGGGGGCTGGTTGGGTATTGGGATTGGGGAGTGGATTGTGCTGGAGGGGAGGTCGGGGAGCGGGGTTCGGGGGGCTGGTTGGGGAGCAGGGCTCGGGGGCAGGTTGGGGAGCAGTGCAGAGGGCTGGGCGTGTAGGGCAGAAGGTCGGGGAGCGGGGCTCGGGGGGCTGGTCAGGGAGTGGGGCTGGGGTGCGGGTGCGGCTGGGGGGGCTGGTCGGGGAGCAGGGCCGGGGGATGGATGGGGCTCAGTTAGGGAGCGGGAGTTGGGGCTCTGTGGTGGCCCCGTGCTCAGGCCTGGCCTGCCCTGCCCTGTCTGCCCTGGCAGGGATCTGGCCGGAGGGCGCGGACGGGACAGACATCAACGCTGTGTGCCGCTCCCACGACGGCAAACTCCTGGCCTCCGCCGACGACTTCGGCAAAGTGCACTTGTTCTCCTACCCCTGCTGCCAGCCGCGGGTGAGTGCCAGCCCTGTGCCCACCCCCGGTGCCCCACCCCCTGATGCCCCACACCAGCTGTGGGTGAGTGCCAGCCCGTGCCCCACCCCCTGGTGCCCCATGCCAGCTGTGGGTGAGTGCCAGCCCATGCCCCACCCCCTGGTGCCCCCAGTGCCAGCCATGTCCCCGGTGCTGCAGCACTGCCCCTCCCCCCCCATCTCTCACTGCCCCTAGCTGTGGGGGCCCCTTCTCCAGGCTGAGTCTCCTCTGGGTCGTTCCCTGCCCTCCCCCACAACCCAGCCCCTCTAGCGCCCGTGGGCCCCCCCAGCCATGGCCCCGGCTGCCGCAGGTTCCCGGCCCTGACCCCGCCCGTCTCCTTGGCAGGCCCCGAGCCACGCGGCCGGCGGGCACAGCAGCCACGTGACCAACGTTGCCTTCCTGCCCGACGACAGCCTGCTGCTCTCCACCGGCGGCACCGACACCAGTGTCCTGCAATGGCGTCTCGTCTAGAGGGCGGGGCATGGGGGGCCGGCATGGGGCGGGGGGCGGGGGCTGTATTTTCCAGAGATCTATATATGTATTGAGTCTATATTCAGAGCTATATTGAAAGGCTGGGGCGGGACAGGGCCCGGGGGGCAGGCCCAGACTCCGGGGGGGGCACTTTGTTGGGGAGGGTGCCCTTTCTTAGGGGGCTCAGCTCCCCTCCCCCCCCAAGGACTGGGGAGGAAGCTGCTTGGGGAATGGGGGGGGGAATCAAGGGTGACATGTGCCCCTTCCTGGGGGGGATGGGAGAGCGACACAGAATGTACCCCCCAGCCAGGACTGGGGCTGGCTCTGCCCTTCCCCACCCCCACCAGACTGCTGGGCATGTGGGTCGTGCCCCCCTCCCCAGCCAGCCGTATTTGCAGTGGACGTGGGGGTGGTCCTGGCGTCCCTGGCGCCGGGGGGGGGAAAGGGGGCGAAGGGCAGGGGCCAAAGCATGAACCTGTATTTCCAAAGAGCGGGGGCACCGAGCTCTTCTACGCCCGGCCCAGCCAATAAAGGCAAGTGATTGAACCGTGTGTGTGTGTGTGTGTGTGTGTGTTAGGAGGGATGCGCCCAGGGACCAGTTCTGTGTGTGTGTTGGGGGGGACGCACTCAGGGGCCGGCTCTGTGTGTGTGTGTGTGTGTGTGTTGGGGGGCACGCACTCAGGGGCTGGCTCTGTGTGTGTGTGTTGGGGAGGACGCACTCAGGGGCCGGCTCTGTGTGTGTGTGTGTGTTGGGGGGCACGCACTCAGGGGCTGGCTCTGTGTGTGTGTGTTGGGGGGGACGCACTCAGGGGCCGGCTCTGTGTGTGTGTGTGTGTGTTGGGGGGCACGCACTCAGGGGCTGGCTCTGTGTGTGTGTGTTGGGGGGGACGCACTCAGAGGCCGGCTGTGTGTGTGTGTGTGTGTGTGTGTGTGTGTGTGTGTGTGTTGGGGGGCACGCACTCAGGGGCTGGCTCTGTGTGTGTGTGTTGGGGGGGACGCACTCAGAGGCCGGCTCTGTGTGTGTGTGTGTGTGTGTGTGTGTGTGTGTGTGTGTTGGGGGGCACGCACTCAGGGGCTGGCTCTGTGTGTGTGTGTTGGGGGGGACGCACTCAGAGGCTGGCTCTGTGTGTGTGTGTGTTAGGGGGGATGCACCCAGGGACCAGTTCTGTGTCTGTGTGTTGGGGGGCACGCACTCAGGCGCTGGCTCTGTGTGTGTGTGTTGGGGGGGACACACTCAGAGGCCGGCTCTGTGTGTGTGTGTGTTAGGGGGGATGCACCCAGGGACCAGTTCTGTGTGTGTGTTGGGGGGCACGCACTCAGGGGCTGGCTCTGTGTGTGTGTGTTGGGGGGGGACGCACTCAGAGGCTGGCTCTGTGTGTGTGTGTGTTAGGGGGGATGCACCCAGGGACCAGTTCTGTGTCTGTGTGTTGGGGGGCACGCACTCAGGGGCTGGCTCTGTGTGTGTGTGTTGGGGAGGACGCACTCAGGGGCCGGCTCTGTGTGTGTGTGTGTGTGTGTTAGGGGGGATGCACCCAGGGACCAGTTCTGTGTGTGTGTGTTGGGGGGCACGCACTCAGGGGCTGGCTCTGTGTGTGTGTGTTGGGGGGCACGCACTCAGGGGCTGGCTCTGTGTGTGTGTGTGTGTGTTGGGGGGGGACACACTCGGGTTCATGCACGGCGGGGAGGTGGAATGAATTGCTGGTGCGTATCCCATTTTCCCCTGAGCCAAGCAGCGACGTCCCAGCCGCAGCCCCTAGGTGGTGCCATTGAGCCGCACGACTCCCCTCTGAGAGAAGAAAAAACCCCGGGGCAGTTTTCGCCCCCCGGCTGTGGGGTGAGGGGCTGGGCAGGGCTGGCGGCAGAGCCCTGGCCTGCACCCCCTGGGGGAGGGACACGACCTGTCAGCCATGGGGCTGCCATGAGGGGGGCTCCGTCGCCCCTCCCCTGCTCACAAGCCCCTGGGGACTGCCGGCCCCTCGTGTGGGGGGTGCCCTGGTGACAGGAAATGGGGGGAGGCCCCACAGCAGCGGGATTGGGGGCACAGAGCTGGAGCGGCAGCGGGTGACGCCCTCACTGGCAGGGACCCAGGGGCTGCACCCGTGGAGGCCTCCAGGCCTGGGGGGAGAGAGGCAATCCCCCCCACACACACATATCCTGTACTGGAATCTAGGCCCCTTGTTACCAGGGAGACCCTGAAAACCCAGGGGGGCAACTCAGGGGTGGGGGGCATCTGTCCTGATGGGTAGGGTTGCCAACTTTCTGACTGCAGAAAACCGAATGTCCTTGCCCCACCCCTTCTCTGAGGCCCCGCCCCTGCTCACTCCATCCCCCCTCCCCCCTCCATGGCTTGCTCTCCCCCACCCACACTCACTCGCTCATTTTCACTGGGCTGGGGCAGGGGGTTGGGGCGTGGGAGGGGGCTCAGGGCTGGGGCAGGGGGTTGGGGCGCGGGAGGGGGCTCAGGGCTGGGGCAGGGGGTTGGGGCGCGGGAGGGGGCTCAGGGCTGGGGCAGGGGCTTAGGCTGTGGGAGGGGGCGCAGGCTTGGGGCAGGGGGTTGGGGTGGGGGAGGGGGCTCAGGGCTGGGGCAGGGGGTTGGGGCGCAGGCAGGGCTGTCCCTGGGGGGGTGCATGGCCCAGGCCCTAGGCACCAAATTTCTAATCTGCCAGGGGGCGCTCTGCCCAGGTCCTGCCCCCCTCCACCCCTTCCCCCAAGGCCCTACCCCTGCCCTGCCTCTTCCCACCCTGCCCCTCCCCCCCCCCCAGTTCTGCCCCCTCCCCCGCCAGCGCCTCCTGACATGGCGAAATGTGGGATCTGTGGGAGACGCTGGGAGGGAGGGGAGCCGCTGATTGGCGAGGCCTGCCAGCGGGCAGGAGGCATTGGGGGGAGGTTCTGGTAGGGGGGCTCCTCACCCCCCCACCCCCGCCCGCCTCCCCGTTCACCTCCTCAACCCGCTCGCTCCCGCTCGCATCCAGCAGGTCTCTCTGGCGGCCGGGTGGCTCCACGTGCTGCCCCCACCTGGAGACACCTTCCCTGTAGCTCTCATTGGCTGTCGTTCCCGGCCAATGGGAGCTGCAGAGCCGGCGCTCGGGGCAGGGGCAGTGCACGGAGCCCCTGTGGCTGCCCCCCCCACCCCAGGAGCTGGACAGGCTGCCGCTTCTGGGAGCTGCGCGGGGCCGGTTAGGGAGCCTGCCTTAGCCCTACTGCGCCGCCGACCGGACTTTTAACGGCCCGGTCAGCAGTGTCGACCGGAGCCACCCGGGTCCTTTTCCCCTGGGCGTTCTGGTCGGAAACCGGGCACCCGGCAACCCTACTGATGGGCCCAGAGACGACACGGGGGGCAGAGGGCTGGGAAGGGAAAGGGCCAGGATAGTGATCTGCAGGGGGTGGATGGAGCCAGCTGGAGGCCCCGGGGCTCCCCGATGGGGTCAAGTCTAGCTGGGCGTCGCCCCCTGGGGCTGGACGTCAGACTGGGGCTAAATAACCAGCAGGAGCTCAGCCTACATCCACTATTGGGGGACAAAGCCTCCGGCACCCCCAGGGCCCAGACCTGCAGGATCAGCCCCTCTAGGGTTCAGTGCTGGGGGGCACGAGGTGGCACTCTACTGCCGTACCACCCCACATAGCCAAAACCCAGACGGGGACGGGTCCCATCCAAGAGCAGGTGCTTAGCCCACCCTTGGGACCAGGCCCCTCTGGAACGTGGCCAGGGCTGTATGGTGATTTCGGGGGGCGGGGGCAGGGACCAACAGCTGAGTGACGGTGCCACACACACCCCCCCGCCCCCCGCAGGGGGTTACGGCATCTCAGCCCCGGGGGCCTGCCAAGCCTGTGAGACACAAACCAGCAGAGTGGCGGGAAACAGCTCCTTCTGACCGGCGTTGTCCAGAGACCCCGGTGATGGGCCCTGGCATGAACCCCAGGGACCCGGAGAAGATCCCGGCTCCGAGCGCTGGAGAGGAAATGGGCCAAATGCTTTTGAGGCACAAGATCTCGGGATGGTGGCGATTTACTGTTTGTGCTGACAGCCGGCTTCCAGCCCGCCCTGCCAGGGCCATTCAGAGGAGGTGCGGCGTACCCCTCTGCCCCCTAGGGAACATCTCCTGCACTAGCTGCCCCTGCCCTTGGCAGTGCCATGGACATTGGGCATGCGGAAGGGTGCAAGGAGCACCGTGTAGCCACATCCAGCCCGGCTCTCGCCGTCCCTGCCAGGGATCCGCGAAGGGAACGTCGGCGCTCGGCCGCAGCCCGTCCTGCCCAGCCCTTGTGCAGCACCGGCAGGGCTCCCCGTTCCCACCCGCTAGCAGCGCCGGGGCATGAATCGCTGCTTGCCCCGAGGCTCGGGCGGGGTAACCCCCCAGCGGGATACCACAGGGCAGCACGGCCCACGGCTGGGACTCGGGCAGCTTCCTCTCGACGGCCCATCGGAGAGGAGCGGGTGAGAGCTCCCCGTAAGCACACCCAGCTGGCCACAGCCCAGGGGTCCCTGTCTGTTCCCCTGGGCCACCCTCCCCCAGGAGCAGGGCAGGCCCTCAGCCTGCTGGGAGGGGGAGGAGCTCCAGGAGTTAGAGGTGGGGCTGTGGGGCAGAAGCATTTCCTGGGCCAGGGGGCAGCAGCCGTGGGGGTGATGAGAGACCCCCGACATTCAGACCAATGTGAGACCTGTGCACCCCCCACCCTGCCCAGAGGGGCCACAAGCCTAGATCTCCTGTGGGGGGAGGGCAGCTCTAGCCCCCCTCCGCCACTGCGTGAGCCCGGGCCAGGCTGGGCTCCGGACGGGCAGCTGGCAGAGGTGGGCCGTGGCTGGCAGAGGGGCCGACAGGCGGGTGGGGCCGTGAGTCTGGCAATATTTCTAACGTGCCGCATTGGGCCAGTGACGAGCTCGGGGAATAGCAATTGGGGGGGGGGGGGGCTGCGTTTTTCCCTCCTGCATCAAAAGACTGAATATTTTCAAATCAGCTGGGGGGAGGGGGGGCTGTCTCTCAGCAGCCCCTTGACCAAAGAGTGTCAAATGTGCACCACAAACACTCGCCCAGCCCATGCTCTGAGCCGCCGGGTTTCCTGCTCTGTCTGCCGAGGCGTGTGGATGTTTCAAGTGCTTTGCAAAGGACATGGGGCTGGGCTGTGTCTGGGGAAGCCTGGCCCCAAGTGACCCCTATGGCACCAGCTGCTGCGAGCGACCTGCCCGTTTGCAAGCCCGGCTGCCTAGGCAACTGGCTTTGAGAGCACGGGGCGGCTGGTCTCAGGAACTCCTTGAGTAAATGCCACAACATTTGCTCCCCGGAGTCGTGCCCTGGCCCTGGGGTGACAAACCAATTTTCAAGCCGATCCCCCACAGCATGGGAATTTTTGAGTGCTCCATAGGTTGAAATGTCCGGGACAGCCTGTGCACGAGGAAGCCTTTCACCAAATCCACCCCCCGCCGCCATTACTGACACACACACCCTGCCCTGACAAGACCCACCCATTGTCACATCAGTGTGCGGAGTTTAGAGCAACTTTCGGAGATTGTCACTGCCACAGACCCCCCTCTGCGCTCAGCCCCTCGTCACCCAGCCGCTGCTGACAGTCCCCGGCGCGGGGCGGGACCCGAACTCGCAGCCCTGGGGTGGCGTTTGCGTGCAAGGGCTACGGGCCGCTCACTTGCACCAGGACGTGCCAGCCGGCCGCGCTCACCCCCGGCTGGTCGCTGCAGTGCTGGAGGTGCTTCAGGGCAGAGTCCAGGTCTCTGCGGCCAGACTGAACGGCTGTGAAAGGCTCAGCTGTCACGGCAGGGGGCTCTGACCCCCACGCGGAGCCGGGCGGATCTGAGCCCCAGGTGGGCCCAAAACACCAGTTTGGGACGGGCTGGTCTCACGGGTGCTGCTCCATCCATGAGGGACCCGCCAGGGGGCAGAACTGAGCCTCCGCTGGTTTCATTTCCGCAATGACGCTCTCCCCCCTTTCGAGGGCAGGGAGCCGGCCAGAACCTGCGCCCACGGCCCCAGGGGGCAGAGCAGGCCCTGGCCTCAGAGCCAGGACCCCTGGGTTCCAGTCTCATGTCAGCCAGGACACCTGGAGGCTCCCAGTGGCGGGTGAGCTTGTCCCACCCAGGGGCAATGGGCCCTCGCTGCTCCCTGCGAATCCGATGGGTGAGGTCTCGCGTTCGACCCTCTACGCCGCTAGTCCCACCCGAAAACCGGGGCCTTGGATTGGAAATCCAGCTGTACCCCCACTCCTGCAGGCAGGCCCCTCTGCTTCCCAGGCCCCAGTGGGACTCGTGTCCCCCATGTGGAGCGCTGGGCTCTCGGATTGAGGAGCACGACTGATTAACAAGCGAGACAGTGTCAGCCAAGCCCTCTCACTGGGGTGGGAACAGGCGGATCCCACGGATGAGTCGGCACTGGGGGAACCTCGGTGCATGGGGGCTTCTAGGGGGGCTCGGCTCCAGGCCTGACATTGGCCAGTGCCCCCGGGGAGGAGCTGGCAGTCAATGTAGCAGCACCGTGGAGCCGGTTTGCAGGGCCCCGAACACGGGGCCGTGGTGAATGCTGCTGAGGACAGGGCGCCCACCAGCGTGAGCGTGTCCCAGCCACGTGCACTGTCACACGTCTGGGAGTGCGGTGGCAGGCCCCACCTCCAGCCCGGGGGCTGCACCCCGGAGAGCCGGGCTCTGGCCAGGATCTAGGGGTCAGTGTGGACAAGCCACACCCCAGCTCCCAGGGCCATGTGGGGACATGCAGGGCTCATGGGATCCTGGGTGGGACAAACAGGGGAGTGGGAGGCAGGGGCAAGGAGGGGATTTTCCCCGTGTCCGGCCATGGGGAGACAAATGCTGGATCCTGCGTTCAGCTCTGGGGCCCACGTGTTAAAAGGGACGTGGATAAATTGTGCGGGGGCAGAAAAGAGGCACATAGATGGTCGCTGGGCTGGAGAAATGGCTGCCGACGCAGGACGGGCAGAACCCGGCCTGCTCAGCTGGTCCCAGAGAAGGCTGGGAGGTGACTGATCACCGGGTCCCAGCTCCTTCCTGGGGAGACCAGCCTGGCTCCTGACGGGCTCCTTGACCCAGCCGTGGCAGGACAAGGGCCAGGGGCTGCAGTCGGACACTTGCCAGCTGGGGATAAGGTTCCTGGAGGAAGCTGTCAGTGGGTCAGGCCCCCCGAGGGTCTCACTCATCCTCCAGGGTCGGCCACGTGGGCTCCCTGCGTCTGAGACTGAACCTCTGGGCTCCAGCCCTCCTGCCGCGCTCCGCGGGCCAGCCAAGCTCCTGGGAGAACCTTGTCCCCCCTGCAAGGACTGACGCCCCCAGCGTGGGCAGAACAGAACCGGGTTGATTGGTCGGCTGAAGCCCAGCGTCGGGCCTCCATGGGGGAGTCCAGAGGAACCAAGGTTAAGCGATGGTCCACCGGGCCCAGCCAGCGCCATCCACCAGCCCAGCTGGTCTGTTCTGGACTCTGTCTCGCCGGCCCTTTGTCTGCGTCTGGCGAAAGCAGCCCAAACACCTCACCGCCCTTCCCATCACCTCCCATCCCTTTGTTCTCCAGCCGGGGCCCTCCTCAGCGGTGGGGAAAGCCCGGTGGGTGCCGGTGGGCTCGGATTTTCCACACTGTGGGTCCTTGCAGCTAGTCCTTTGACCCAGTCGTTGGGCCCCAGCCAGGGAGGCGACGCACACCTCCTGCACTGCCCCAAGAGCAGATGTAACCCGTTAACCCCCGCTGGGGAGCAATGCAGAGTACGGGGGAAACTGAGTCACGCATGGGACTCATAAAAAATAGGATAGAAAATTCCCCCTTGGGCTCCAAGAGCGATTAACACATGGAACGGCTTCCCCGGCGCCATGGTGGATTCTCCATTTTATGGGGTCTTCCCGTGCAGCCTGGCCGCCTTTGGGGGTGATGCTTCCGCCAAACAAGGTACCAGGCAAGATGCCCGGGCCTAGGCTAGCCAGGAGCTGAGCCCAGAGCCGCTAATGGCTCCCCCCAGCCTTAAACCCTGTGATTTGATCCCTAATCATGTGACTCCCTCCACTCTGCCAGCGACACCTCCCCACCCCCCCTGCAGTGTGGCTGACCCCCCATCCCACAAACAGCCTCTCTGCTGTTCCATAACGCCCCCCCCCCAGGCTGCAGCCTTCCCTGCTCTAACCACTAGACCATGCTCCCCTCCCAGAACTGGGTCCTGGCTCCCAGTCCAGTGCCCGTAGCGATGAGTTCTTCAGCTCTGTTTGCGGCACAGACCCTACAAAGCGTGTAAGTCCTGGTCTAACTGGTTGTCCCACGCAAACAAGGACACGGGCCGAAAAAGTGCTGCATAAAACACTTTCATTTCAAACTTGTGGTTCCCTCCCCCACAAACAAAAATCCCCCCCCGCCCCCCGCCCTTTTCCCCTTTGGACAGTAAAAGTCAGGCATTCCCCTTCCATCTCAGCCAGGAATAAAAAAGGAAAAAGGAGCGAGCGAGCGTGGAAATGGCCTCACTATTTTGAAACAAACGTTAGAAAAAAAAGTCCCCCCGAAAGTCTCATGTAGAAATTGGTTCCGAACCTGACAAATTGGACCCAAAGTGCTGCTTGTGTGCGTGTGAAAAGTGTCACGTCGTTTACTGAGCGAACAAACCAATCCCAGACCTCTTTCATTGAACACGATCCCAGCCAGCGCCACCCCCGCGCTCCCCCAGCCACGGCCCAGCTCCCTGCATGAAAACTACCCAGGAAAGCCCCCGCTGATCCCAGACCAGGAGCAGCCACCCAGCGCTCTGATAATTCCCACCCGCCCTCAGCCTGGACTTGCTTTCCCAGCGCCACACGCCCTTAGGGGCTGTTATACCTGCCTGAGACCATCAGTGGCACCTGAGCCCTGCTCTCGCCCACCTGCTCCCCATGCCCACGCAGGTAGAGCTGGCCGAGGGAATGCCAGGCCGGTGCCAGGCCATGCTGCCGCGTGTTGATCACAGTGCTAAGCGGCCGGGGCAGCCCCCTGACGGTGACCTCTGTGCAGGAGACCGCGGCAAAGTCTCGGCACCACTTAAATCCGGCTCTAGCCCAGAGGGTGCTGAGGCCTTGTTGCGGACTCCCCCGCCGCCATCAGCTTCATTGCTAATTATTAAACAGCGTTTCTCTAAGGCTGGCCACATTGGGAGGGGAAGTCCCTGGAGTGAGGCCTGTTCCCTGCCCCCCTCCACTCCCACCCCCCGGAAGGGCCGTAGCAGAGGGTCTCAGACATTTCATCGCACGATCTCCCCATTCCATCAAAGGGCCTTGGTATCTGATATACAGCCACTGGCATGGTGCTGAGATGCAGCCACTTCTGGGGTGGGGCTGTTTATATAGGGACTCTGCACCCCGATGCAGCCACCTCTGGGGTGGGGTATGGGGGCTGTTTATACAGGGTCCCTTAGGGTTACCATATTTTGTGCCTCCAAATGGAGGACACTCCCAGGGGCCCCGGCCCCGCCCCCAGCCCCGCCCCCGCCCCAACTCCACCCCCTCCCAAAGTCTCCGCCCCCTCCCCTACTTCCCGCGAACATTTGAGTCGCGGGAAGCCTGTAGCAGGTAAGGGGCGGTGTGGGGGGAGGAGGCGCGGCCCAGGCTGGCCCCCCGGCGGCTCCAGCCTGGGTCGGCTCGGGCCCTGGGGTGCCGGCCCCGGACGACCACCCCCGGCCCGCCCAGCACTGCCGGCCCCCGGCGCACCTCCCGGCTCCCGACCCCGCGGCCCTGCGGACCCCCCGGCTCGCGGCCCAGCGGACCCCCCGGCCCCGCGGACCCCCCGGCCCTGCGGCCCAGCGGACCCCCCGGCCCCGCGGACCAGCGGCCCCCCCGGCCCCGCGGCCCCCCCGGCTTCCGGCCCCGCGGGCCCCCTGGCTCCCGGACCCCGGCCCGGCACCGCGCCCCCGGCTCCCCGCCCGGCCCCGCGCCCACCCCGGCCCGGCACTGTGTCCCCGGCCCGGCACCGCGCGCCCGGCTCGGCACCATGCCCCCGGCCCCGCGACCCCGGCCCCGGCCAAAGAGGCCCCGGCCGAGCCCTCCCGATTTTCCCGGACATGCCCGGCTTTTGGGGATTTCCCCCCGGACGGGGATTTGAGCCCCCAAAAGCCGGACATGTCCGGGAAAATCCGGACGTATGGTAACCCTAGGGTCCCTGCACCTAGATGCAGCCACCTCTGGGGTGGGGCATGGGGTGTTTATACAGGGACCCTTGCCCAACATTAAGATGTAGCAGAACCGGAAGGGATGGGCCCGTATTCACCCACAGTGGGTCCCATGAGGCAGTAGGAGGTTCCCGGCAGGGCATCCTCCCAGGGACACCAGTGATTCATGGCCCATTGTTCCCAACCAGGAAGTGACTCCGAACAGCTCCCATGCCTCAGGCGGCCCAGAGGGGCTGGGGCAGGATGCTGACCTGGCTTTTGGATGCCTCCTGGATCCTCCCTGCCCCATGCTCTGCCTCCTGCAACACCCGGCTGCCCCAGGCACCGCCCCTAGGGTCCCCCCTGCCCCAGGCTCCAACCCCACAGGGTCCCCCCCTGCTCCAGGCTCAGTCCCCACAGGGTCCCTCTGCCCCAGGCTCTGCCCCTGCAGGGTCCTCCCTGCCCCAGGCTTTGCCCCCGCAAGGTCCCCACCTCCCCCAGGCTCTGCCTCCATAGGGACCCCCATGCCCCAGACTCCACCCCCATTGCAAGGCTCCACCCCCTCAGGGTCCCCGTCCCCCCCCGCCCCAAGCTCCCTCTGAAATGGGAGTAGCCTGGCTCAGTCCAGGGAGGAGTCTGGGGTCTAAGCTCTCACTTGGAGCCGGAGCCCAGTGGGTGGAATTTAGTGGCCTTGCTCTGCAAGTCGCTGGGGCATTAGGGGTTCCTGGGGTGGGGCCTTTCTGAGATCCACTCGGGGGGAACTGGGGGGGAGCTGCCAGCATGGGGTCACAGTGCCCATGCAGGGAGTGCACTGGGGGTGCTGGCACCAGGGAGGTGCAGAGCGGGGCGAGGGTGCTGCTGTTATGACACAAAGGGAGGCAGCGAGAAGTCAGCAAATCCCAAGTTAAGGTTACCACCACAGCCTTAACTCTGCCCCTTTGCGTCCCTAACTCTGCCCCTTGGGAGCAAGAACTGTGAGCCAGCCTTTACTGTGCACTAGTGCACGCCCAGTTCTATTGCATTCCCCTGTCTCTGCTGCGGCTGCGACAGCTCCACTCCTCACTCCATCATAACCCCCTGCCCTTCCCCATGGCGACTAGCTCCTGGGCTAGCCCACGCCCCGGCTGCTTTCACGGTGGCGCACTGAGCCCTGCCGCTCGTGCAGTGACACCTGGCTGTGAGAGAGAAGCCAAAACCTGCTCACCCAGCATGAACCCGGTCCCCCCGTGTCTCCAACTGGCTCCCTGAGGGCAGGAGCTAGTCAGCCAGCGGCTGCAGGATCCGTCCCATCTGCGCAGAGAGTCCTGGCAGAGCTGCCGGCTGGGGGAGGCAGAGCGTTGGCCTTTCCGTTCCCTCACACGGAGCTGGGACTCTGGGGAGCCCCCAGTGTGACGCAGGGCCAAGCCAGCTGGGGTCCCCGGGGCAGCCTCCATGACCAGGGAAGGTCGGGATAGTGGCTAAGGACCCAGGACGCCTGGGTTCCATCCCTGGTTGTGCCACAGACTCCCTGCATGGCCAGGCACGTCACAGCTCGGTGCCTCAGCCTTAAAATGGGGAGTGGTGAGCCTGGGTTCATTCACGCACTAGCGGCTGTGATGCAGAGACGGCAGCTGAATCCACAAGAGGACAGGTCAGTGGTAAGAATCCAGCGCCTAGGAGCTATTACGTGTATCACGGTAGCGCCTGTTGCGGATTGTGGGGGAGTTAGGGCCCTGCACCCCTCTTCCCGAGATTCACTGCGACTCTCAACCAGCCAGTAAAGCAGAAGGTTTATTTAAGGACAGGAACACAGTCTCAAGCAGAGCGTGTAGGTACGACCAGACCCCCTCAATTAGGTCCCTCTGGGAGGTTCAGGGAGCTTAGACCCCAGCTTGGGGTTCCCTGCGTTGCACCACCCAGCCCCAACCGAAACTAAACTCCCAGCTCCTCCCGCTGCTCCTCTGCTTTGTTCAGTCTCCCGGGCAGAAGGTGTTAATTCTCCCCACCCACGTTCCTGGCTCAGGTTACAGCTCAGGTAGCTTCCTTCAAGGGAAGTCCCACATCCCCACTGCAACCCCCCTGCAACATTCCCAGGTCAAATCTGCCCTGCTCCCTGCTCCGTCACATCTCTCCCCCCTTCGAGACTGAACTGAGCGGGGTCACTCTGACCAGTGACCTGGGGAAGTTCAGGGCTCCCTCTCCGGGACAACGCGTCCGCTATCAGGTTGTCACGTCCCTTCACATGGACCACGTCCATGTCATAATCCTGCAGGAGCAGGCTCCATCTCAGGAGCTTGGCGTTGGCTCCTTTCATCTGGTGCAGCCAGGTCAGGGGAGAGTGGTCGGTGTGCACGGTGAAGTGACGCCCAAAGAGATATGGCTCTAGTTTCTTGAGGGCCCACACCATGGCCAGGCATTCCTTCTCGATGGCCGCGTAGTTCTGCTCCCGGGGTAGCAACTTCTTGCTCAGGTACACGATGGGGTGTTTTTCCCCCTTTTTGTTCTCCTGCATTAACACCGCCCCCAGTCCTGTGTCTGAGGCGTTGGTGAACACCATAAAGGGCTTGTCAAAGTCTGGGTTTGCCAGAACTGGGCCACTGACCAGAGCCTCCTTCAGCGCCCGGAGAGCCTCCTGGCACTCCTCGGTCCAGACCACTTTGTCTGGCTTCCCCTTCTTGCACAGCTCAGTGATGGGGGCGGCTATGGCGCTAAAGTGGGGCACGAACCTCCGATAGTACCCTGCCATCCCAATAAAGGCTTGGACCTGCTTTTTGGTTTGAGGAGCGGGCCAGTCTCTGATCACCTCCACTTTGGCAGGTTCCGGCTTTAGGCAGCCGCTTCCCACCCAGTGGCCTAGGTAGGATACCTCAGCCATCCCCACCTTGCACTTCTCCGGTTTTACGGTCAGCCCAGCCTTCTGGAGTCGGTCCAGCACTTGTCTAACCTGGGATATGTGGTCCTCCCAGGTCTGGCTAAAGACACAGATGTCATCGATATACGCCACGGCAAAACTCTCCATCCCCCTCAGTAGCTGATCCACCAGGCGCTGGAAGGTGGCCGGCGCTCCCTTGAGGCCGAAGGGCAGGGTCAGGAACTCATAGAGCCCCAGAGGGGTGACAAAGGCCGATTTCAGCCTGGCATCTGCATCCAGCGGCACTTGCCAATAGCCCTTTGTAAGATCCATGGTGGTAAGGTACCGAGCACCTCCCAGCTTGTCTAGGAGCTCATCCGGCCTGGGCATGGGGTAGGCATCGGCTACAGCGATGGCATTGAGCTTCCGATAGTCCACACAGAACCGGATCGACCCGTCCTTTTTGGGGACCAGCACCACCGGCGAGGCCCAAGGGCTGGAAGACGGCTGGATCACCCCAAAGCCAGCATGTCATTGACCTCTCTTTCCAGGTCCTGAGCAGTTTTCCCTGTGGCTCGGAAGGGGGAGCATTTTATAGGCGGGTGCGATCCTGTCTGCACCCGGTGGACAGTCAGATTAGTGCGTCCAGGCTGGTTGGAAAACAGCTGCTGGTACAGATGCAGCACCCCTCCGATCTCAGCTCGCTGGGCAGGGGTTAGCCGATCAGAGAGGGGAATTGCTTCCAGGGGGAAGCCAACTCTTGTCCCAGGGAATAGATCTACTAAAGGGTCATCTCCCTGCCCCTCCCACTGTCCACACACGGCCAATACCATATTCCCCCTGTCATAATATGGCTTCATCATATTCACATGGTACACCCGGTGGTGGTGTGCCCGGTTCGACAGCTCCACCACATAGTTTACCTCGTTTAGTTGCTTGACAACCTTGAAGGGCCCTTCCCAGGCGGCCTGGAGTTTGTTTTTCCTCACGGGGATGAGGACCATCACCTGATCCCCAGTGGCGAAGGTGCGGGCCCGTGCTGTGCGGTCATACCAGACCTTCTGCTTCCTCTGGGCTCTGGCCAGATTCTCCCTGGCCAGGCCCATGAGCTCGGCAAGTCGTTCCCGGAAGGTCAGGACATACTCCACCACCGACTCTCCGTCAGGAGTGGCCTTCCCCTCCCATTCGTCTCTCATCAGGTCCAGGGGCCCCCTTACCCGCCTTCCATATAGCAGTTCGAAAGGCGAAAACCCGGTAGACTCCTGGGGTACCTCCCTGTACGCAAACAGCAGGTGAGGTAAGTACTTGTCCCAGTCCTGCGGGTGCTGATTCATAAATGTTTTCAGCATCATTTTTAGCGTCCCATTGAACCTTTCCACCAGCCCGTTGGATTGGGGGTGATATGCTGAGGCCCAGTTGTGCCGGACCCCACATCTCTCCCACAAGCACCGGAGTAGGGCCGACATGAAGTTGGACCCTTGGTCCGTCAAGACTTCCTTGGGGAACCCCACTCGGCTGAAAATGGTCAGCAGCGCATCCGCCACAGTGTCTGCTTCAATGGACGATAAGGGCACTGCCTCGGGGTAGCGGGTGGCGAAATCTACCACCACCAGGATGTATTTCTTCCCAGACCGGGTCGTCTTGCTGAGAGGTCCCACTATGTCCATGGCCACCTTCTGGAAAGGCTCCTCTATGATGGGCAAAGGTCTCAATGCTGCCTTCCCCTTGTCCCGGGCCTTCCCCACCCTCTGGCAGGGGTCACAGGATCGGCAGTACTGCCGGACGTTGGTGAAGACCCCGGGTCAGTAAAAGTTCTGTAGCAGCCTCTGCCTGGTGCGCCGGATCCCCTGGTGCCCTGCGAGAGGGATGTCATGGGCCAGGTACAGTAGCTTGTGGCGAAACTTCTGGGGAACCACCAGCTGCCTCCTGATCCCCCACGACTCCACTTCCCCCGGGGAGCCCACTCTCGGTACAGGAACCCCTTCTCCCACAGGAACCTCTCCTTGCATCCTCTCCTCATGGTCTGTACCACACTGAGGTCAGCCAGGCCCCTTAGCTTCCGCAGGGAGGGGTCCTTCTGCAATTCGGCCTGGAACTCGGCGGCTGGGGAAGGGATGGGGACCTGCTCCCTCTCGTCGGCTGGGTCGGAAGCCCCAGCCACCCCGTGGCCTGTCCTTGGGTGTTCCCTCCCCACCCGGGAAGGGTTCGGTGCCTCCGGTGGGACATCCTTCCCAAGGTCAGGGCGTAGTGCCCCTCGCCGGCTCTGGCTACGGGTCACGACTAAGGCGGTCTGGGGGCTGCTTGGCCAGTCCTCTAGGTTCCCCCCCATCAACACCTCAGTGGGCAAATGGTGGTGCACTCCCACGTCCTTGGGGCCCTCCTTGGCCCCCCATTTCAGGTGTACCCTCGCTACGGGAACCTTGAATGGGGTCCCGCCCACCCCGGTCAGGGTCAGGAAGGTGTTGGGCACCACCCGATCTGGGGCCACCACCTCGGGCCGGGCCAGTGTCACCTCTGCGCCCGTGTCCCAGTATCCATAAACTTTCTTCCCATCCACCTCCAGGGGAACAAGGCACTCGCTCCGCAGGGACAGCCCCGCGCCAACCCTGTAAACGGAGAACTTTGAATCCGGAGCATCTGGCCCCCCAGAGAAGCTGGCCGGGGGCCCTTCTCTCTCTTGAGCAGTTGATAAGCTGCCAGCCCCTCTCGCGTGGGAAGCCGGCCCCTCGTCCGTCTGGGCCTCTACCAAGTTAACCCGGTGCGGGTTCGGTCTGCTCAGTCTGTCCTTGAGCTTGGGGCACTGGGCCCGAACGTGGCCTCTTCGGCCGCAGTAATAGCAGCTCAGGTCCCGTGGGTCCCCTCGAGCCGGTCGGTTGTCCCTGATGCTGGGCCTTCCCCGTGGGAGGGGATTCCCCATATTCCCCTTTTGGGAGGTCCCAGGGTGACTCTCTCTCTGCATCGCGGCGGGCCTGTTCCTTTGGGGCTCCTCCCTGCCACCCCCTGACCGGCTCTTTACAAACTCATCAGCCAGCTGCCCGGCGTGTCGCGGGTTCTCTGGCTTTCTGTCCACCAACCACAGCCTCAGGTCGGATGGGCACCGCTCATACAGTTGCTCCAGTACCAGCAGTTTAATCAGGTCCTCCTTCGTCTGGGCCCCACCAGCCCACTTGCTGGCGTATCTTTCCATGCGGACGGCTAGTTGCAGATATGAGATCTCAGGGGTTTTATCTTGACTCCGGAACCTTTCCCGGTACATCTCAGGAGTCAGCCCAAACTCTCGTAGCAGGGCCTTTTTGAATAGTTCGTAGTCCCCTTTCTCTGCCTCTCCCAGTTGGCGGTACAATGCCACGGATTTGGGGTCCAGTAAGGGGGTAAGGACCCGGAGTCTGTCCGCGGGATCCACCCGGTGCAGCTCGCAGGCCGTCTCAAAGGCCTCCAGGAAGTCATCCATGTCCTCCCCCTCCTTGTATGGGGCCATGATGCACTTATCAAAGCTCCATGCAGTCCTGGGTCCTCCCTCACTCACCGCAGCCGGGGGTTCGCTGCCCTTCAATCTCGCCAGTTCCAGGTCATGCTGACGCTGTCTCTCATTCTCCTCCCGTTCACGCTGACGCTGTCTCTCTTTCTCCTCCCGTTCACGCTGATGCTGTCTCTCTTTCTCCTCCCGTTCACGCTGATGCTGTCTCTCTTTCTCCTCCCGTTCATGCTGTCTCTGTCTCTCTTTCTCCTCCCGTTCATGCTGTCTCTGTTGTTCACGATCCTCCAGCTCTCTCAGTTTTAGCTCTTTCTCCCATTCCAGCCAATTCCGCTCCCCGGATGCCGAACGTCGCCGGGAGGATCCTCTGCTGGCCGGCGAGCTTCGCCGGGGGGACCCCCTGCTGGCCGGGGGGGCCACGGCGCCTTCGGTATTTGCTGGGCTCCTCCCCACCCTTCCCCTAGGCATAGGAAGGAGGGGTCTCGGGACGCCCTCAGCAGCCGGCTGACCACTCCCAGCTGGGACAGACACTGGTGCCTGCGCTGCATTTGCCAGGCTGCTTCCCTGAGACACAGGGATCAGTTCATTCGCGCGATCTTCTGCCTCCAGCTGGGCAATGAGCTGTTCTTTGGTGAGCCTCCCAATGCGCAGCCGCCTCTGCTTGCACAGCTCCACCAGGTCGCTCTTAAGCCGCTTGGCATACATCTTCCTGCTGGCCACTCACCGGCCTGTGTGCTCACAGCTCCCCACAGTTCCCAGGGGGCCCCCTAGTGTGCCAGCCCTTCTCGAGGTCACCACCTCTCTGCCAGGGTCGAGCTGCAGACTCCTCCGCCCCTGGGACCACTCGCTGCGATCCCCTCGGGGGACCCTGTTACTGCAAAAGTCCTTCTCGCTGGTCACACACTCCCAGGGGTAATAACCGTCTCTCTCTCACTCTTCAGCGCGCCTGGTCCCCGTCAATCCCCCTTCGTTTTACTGCTCCCCAGTCACTTACTGCAGGAAGCGCCGTCCACGGGGTGCAGTAGATCCCGCCGCTGCCACCAGTTGTTGCGGATTGTGGGGGAGTTAGGGCCCTGCACCCCTCTTCCCGAGATTCACTGTGACTCTCAGCCAGCCAGTAAAGCAGAAGGTTTATTTAAGGACAGGAACACAGTCTCAAGCAGAGCGTGTAGGTACGACCAGACCCCCTCAATTAGGTCCCTCGGGGAGGTTCAGGGAGCTTGGACCCCAGCTTGGGGTTCCCTGCGTTGCACCACCCAGCCCCAACCGAAACTAACTCCCAAACTCCTCCCGCTGCTCCTCTCCTTTGTTCAGTCTCCCGGGCAGAAGGTGTTAATTCTCCCCACCCCCGTTCCTGGCTCAGGTTACAGCTCAGGTAGCTTCCTTCAAGGGAAGTCCCACATCCCCACTGCAACCCCCCTGCAACATTCCCAGGTCAAATCTGCCCTGCTCCCTGCTCCGTCACAGCGCCTGAGCCGGGCACTGCTCAGACACCGGGGGTCTCTATCTCCAGGGGCTCCCGGACAATGGAGGCTCATGACCCCGTCCCACAGGGAAGCTGAGGCCCAGACCAGATGCGGTGACCTGCCCAAGGCAGCTTGTGGTGCAGCTGGGCATTGAACCCAGGTGTCCATCTTGGGCCAGTAACTTTCATAGAATCATAGTCTATCAGGGTTGGAAGGGACCTCAGGAGGTCGTCTAGTCCAACCCCCTGCTCAAAGCAGGACCAACCCCAACTAAATCATCCCAGCCAGGGCTTTGTCAAGCCGGGCCTTAAAAACCTCTAAGGAAGGAGATTCCACCACCTCCCTAGGGAACCTATTCCACTGCTTCACCACCCTCCTAGTGAAATAGTGTTTTCGAATATCCAACCTAGACCTCCCCCACTGTAACTTGAGACCATTGCTCCTTGTTCTGTCATCTGCCGCCACTGAGAACAGCCGAGCTCCATCCTCTTTGGAACCCACCTTCAGGTAGTTGAAGGCGGCTATCAAATCCCCCCTCACTCTTCTCTTCTGCAGACTAAATAACCCCAGTTCTCTCAACCTCTCCTTGTAAGTCATGTGCTGGAGCCCCCTAACCATTTTCGTTGCCTCCACTGGACTCTCTCCAATTTGTCCACATCCCTTCTGTAGCGGGGGAACCAAAACTGGAAGCAATACTCCAGATGTGGCCTCACCAGTGCCGAATAGAGAGGAATAATCACTTCCCTCGATCTGCTGGCAATGCTCCTACTAATGCAGCCCAATATGCCATTGGCCTTCTTGGCAACAAGGGCACACTGCTGACTCCTATCCAGCTTCTCGTCCACTATAATCCCCAGGTCCTTTTCTGCAGAACTGCTGCTTAGCCAGTCGGTCCCCAGCCTGTAGCGGTTCATGGGATTCTTCTGTCCTAAGTGCAGGACTCTGCACTTGTCCTTGTTGAACCTCATCAGATTTCTTTTGGCCCAATCCTCCAATTTGTCTAGGTCACTCTGGACTCTATCCCTACCCTCCATTGTATCTACCTCTCCCCCCAGCTTAGTGTCATCTGCGAACTTGCTGAGGGTGCAATTCATCCCATCATCCAGATCATTGATAAAGATGTTGAACAAAACCGGCCCCAGGACCGACCCTTGGGGCACTCCGCTTGATACCGGCTGCCAACTAGACATCGAGCCGTTGATCACTACCTGTTGAGCCCGACGATCTAGCCAGCTTTCTATCCACCTTATAGTCCATTCATCCAACCTAACTTGCTGGCAAGAATACTGTGGGAGACCGTAGCAAAAGCTTTGCTAAAGTCAAGATATATCACATCCACTGCTTTCCCCATATCCACAGAGCCAGTTATCTCACCACAGATGGCAATCAGGTTGGTCAGGCATGACTTGCCCTTGGTGAATCCAGGTTGACTGTTCCTGATCACCTTCCTCTCCTCCAAGTGCTTCAAAATGGATTCCTTGAGGACCTGCTCCATGATTTTGCTGGGGATTGAAGTGAGGCTGACCAGTCTGTAGTTCCCTGGGTTCTCTTTTTTAAAGATGGGCACTACTATATTTGCCTTTTTCCAATCATCCGGGATCTCCCCTGATCGCCAGGAGTTTCCAAAGGCAATGGCCAATGGCTCTGCAATCACATCAGCCAACTCCCTCAGCACCCTTGGATACATTACATCCGGTCCCATGGACTTGTGCATGTCCAGCTTTTCTAAATAGTCCTTAACCTGTTCTTTCACCACTGAGGGCTGATCACCTCCTCCCCATACTGTGTTGCCCAGTGCAGGCGTCTGGGATCTGACCTTGTCTGTGAAGACCAAGGCAAAAAAAGCACTGAGTACTTCAGCTTTTTCCACATCACCTGTCACTAGGTTGCCTCCCCCATTCAGTAAGGGACCCACACCTTCCCTGACCTTCTTCTTGTTGCTAACGTACCTGTAGAAACCCTTCTTGTTACCCTTCACATCCCTTGCTAGCTGCAACTCCAATTCTGCTTTGGCCTTTCTGATTACACCCCTGCATGCTCCAGCAATATTTTTATACTCCCTAGTCATCTGTCCAAGTTTCCACTTCTTGTAAGCTTCCTTTCTGTGTTTAAACTCACCAAAGAGTTCTCTGTTAAGCCAAGCTGGTCGCCTGCCATATTTGCTATTCTCTCTGCACATCGGGATGGTTTGCGCCTGCGCCCTCAATAAGGCTTCTTTAAAATCCAGCCATGCCCCTGGGCGGTGGGCTTTGTTTGGGACCAGAGGTGTTGGAACTAGGGGTGTGGGTGGTGCTGCTGCACCCCCTGGCTTGAAGTGGTTTCCATCCAATCCAGGGTTGACAGTCTGGTTCAATGGCTCCCAGCACCCCCACTATACACCTTGTTCCAGCAATTTGTCCTGCTTGGGACAGTACATTTCCACGCACATGGCAAAGGAGACGAAAGACCCTTGTGACCCCTCCATTTTGCCTCTCTCCTGCTCTAATTCTCTGGGCCGACGGCGTGATAGTCGGGTAAGATCTGAGCTTCATATTGACCTGGAGATAAGTGTCTGATCCTTTGGGATTAGTAAGAACCTCACATATGGCGAATTGGGTTTTCAGTAACCTCTCACTATATCAGACTTGCTTGTCTGGATGGGAGGCAGGGGCTGCAATGCCTACGGGGGGCTGCATTTGGCTTCTGGTTAATCAAGTGGGGTGCGGCAGAAGCTGTTTTGTTACTGACTTGGTGACTCTACTTATAGAATAACCCCCCAGTTTTGGGGATTGGCTGCCCTGTTTCTTGCAGTCTGCCCAGAGCATGGCATGTGCAGTGTGACCCTTCCAGGCACCGGTCACCTCTCCCAAGGGAGCGTCCTGCTGGCAATGGGCCTGTGCCCATTGACACGGCAACTCCCTCCCTCTCCCATGCCTCTGTCTGTCCCATGCACCGTGGAGCCCTTTGCCCCTCCCCTTCACTGAGGCTTCACCCAACGGCATTCTGGGAAACCACCATCTACCATCATGTCGCAGTGACATTCATCACCCGACCTGGATAGCCTGGGCCACGCTGCCCCCACACCAGCCCTGCTAGGCATCCCCCCGCCCGCTGGCTCCAACAGGGCCACTGGCTCTACGCAGCTCTTCAGCCCCCTGGCTCTGTCTCACCTGGGGCACTTTCCCCAGCTCTGGTGGGGGGCACCCCTTGCTGGCACTGCCAGGGCCCCCAGTGCCCAGAGTGGGACTGTGCTGCAAACTCGCTCGTCGTCAGGCCGAGGGCGCTTGTCTGGCGCTGGGAATGGCCCCGCGCTGGTGGCAGACTTGCCCCTGTGCGCCGCGCTCCTTCTCTAGGGGGGTGTTGTCTGCCAGCTGCCAGCACCCACCCGGGGAGGGCTCGGCATTGGCCAAGTGAGAGCCGCTGAGCTCTGTGCTGAGGTGGGTCCCACAGGCCCTGCCAGCCGCCCCAGGGGTATGGCCAGGCTGGGCTTTGATGGACCCAGGCATGGGGCTGCCAGGCTGTTCTCGGGGGTGATTCCGGGCTGAATCCATCCCCCTGCTGGGGAGCGCCGGAGCCCCCAGCCCTTCCCCTGGGTGTAATGAATGCTTCACTGTATTATACCAGGCAACCACCTGCTGGTGCTGTGTGCGACATAATGTATTTACGCTAGCCTCAGTCATATGGTCCGGGCAGAGCATTAGATATAGTGACCATATCTGTAGCCAGCCCGTATCTGGTACAGGAGCCTGACCGGCTACCAGCATCCCTGTCACCTACCCTGCACAAGGTGTACATGACATGGGTCAGAAGTTAAAACTAGTGCCCGAGAACAGAACCAGCGGGAAAACAGCAACAAAGCGGTGGATGTGGTATACCTAGACTTTAGTAAGGCATTTGATACAGTCTCACATGATATTCTTATCGGTAAACTAGGCAAATACAATTTAGATGGGGCTACTATAAGGTGGGTGCATAACTGGCTGGATAACCGTACTCAGAGAGTTGATATTAATGGTTCCCAATCCTGCTGGAAAGGCGTAACGAGTGGGGTTCCGCAGGGGTCTGTTTTGGGACTGGCTCTGTTCAATATCTTCATTAACGACTTAGATATTGGCATAGAAAGTACGCTTATTAAGTTTGCGGATGATACCAAACTGGGAGGGATTGCAACTGCTTTGGAGGATAGGGTCATAATTCAAAATGATCTGGACAAATTGGAGAAATGGTCTGAGTTAAACAGGATGAAGTTTAATAAAGACAAATGCAAAGTGCTCCACTTAGGAAGGAAAAATCAATTTCACACATACAGAATGGGAAGAGACTGTCTAGGAAGGAGTACGGCAGAAAGGGATCTAGGGGTTATAGTGGACCACAAGCTAAATATGAGTCAAAAGTGTGATGCTGTTGCAAAAAAAGCAAACATGATTCTGGGATGTATTAACAGGTGTGTTGTGAACAAGACACGAGAAGTCATTCTTCCGCTCTACTCTGCTCTGGTTAGGCCTCAGCTGGAGTATTGTGTCCAGTTCTGGGCACCGCATTTCAAGAAAGATGTGGAGAAATTGGAGAGGGTCCAGAGAAGAGGAACAAGAATGATTAAAGGTCTTGGGAACATGACCTATGAAGGAAGGCTGAAAGAATTGGGTTTGTTTTGTTTGGAAAAGAGAAGACTGAGAGGGGACATGATAGCAGTTTTCAGGTATCTAAAAGGGTGTCATAAGGAGGAGGGAGAAAACTTGTTCACCTTAGCCTCTAAGGATAGAACAAGAAGCAATGGGCTTCAACTGCAGCAAGGGAGGTTTAGGTTGGACATTAGGAAAAAGTTCCTAACTGTCAGGGTGGTTAAACACTGGAATAAACTGCCTAGGGAGGTTGTGGAATCTCCATCTCTGGAGAGATTTAAGAGTAGGTTAGATAAATGTCTGTCAGGGATGGTCTAGACAGTATTTGGTCCTGCCATGAGGGCAGGGGACTGGACTCGATGACCTCTTGAGGTTCCTTCCAGTCCTAGAATCTATGAATCTATGAAAAGGTTGCAGGATGGCACCACCAGCACCCCAGAGAACTTCAGCTTTGACAAAGCTTCCCAGCGGACAGACCAGAAGCAGCATGGTGCAAGATTTTGAATTGCTACAAAGCGCCACCAGGAAACAGGAGATATTCGGGTGTCGTCTTTAATCTATGCTGTGGGGAAGCTGGCAGAACACGTTTTTAAACCCTTTGGCTTTCCAGAAGACAGTCACAAAGATGACGATGAAAAGGCCTGGCAGTGTTTGGCGGTAACTTTATACCTCTGAGAAATGGGGGGTATGAAAGAGCAGCGAATTCAAGAACGAGGGGGAAATGTTGACTGTTTTATAAGAGCTCTGCATGCGTTGACTGAAAACTGTAATTTTCGGAAAGCAAAACATGAAAATATCAGAGCCAGGCTGGTTAGTGGGCTAACGGACAAAAAGAAAAAACAGATTGACCCCGTCGCACAGCTCGGCAGTGTGCGGGAGCAGCGTGAAAAACCTGAAACTTGCCTAAAAGCTGCAAACGGCATGAATGCTAAAAATAACTGTCGTAAGCTCTCTGACGCTAAGAGGGACAAATTCCAGGCAACAATGAAAGACTTTCAGCCTATGTGCCCAAGGTGTGGAAAAAGCCATAGCCCAATGGATGGATGTATCGCCAAAGGCACAGGTTATAAAAACTGGGCAAACTATCGACATTTGTCAGCCGTTTGCGGCGTCGAAGCAATATTCCAGACAATCACGAGTTGTTGTTTCTGGGATCTATCACGTGTGACGACACAGAGCCTGCCCGGAGAATGAAACTGAATATTCATGACAAGGCTATTGACTTTAAAACGGACTCAGGAGCTGACGTCAGCCATCTCAGAAGGAGCTCAGTCACCTCCAACCCCTCCCGGAGCTGGAATCACCTGACGCAGCCCTGAGTAGCCCTGGAGGGATTCTGAACGGCAGGGGCCCTTTCACCACAGAAACAACTTCCAAGGACATTCAGAGTGCATATGACCAAAGAACCGCGGAGCGACCGACAGCCCTCTCGGCCACAGCGCGGCTGCCAGGATGGGCCTAGTGAGACAGGTGGAAGAACTCAATGGGATCCAAGGGGCCATGGACTGTCCACTTTTCACCACAAGCTCGGCCCCCTGCCCCTCCTCTTCCCTCCGAGACCCCACCCCACGGTCAGGCCAGAAGTGAAGCCCGACTCGGGGAGCTTGGGCAGCTGTGGGAAGCTGTGGACCCCTCCACCTGCTCTGGGCCAGGGGACCAGGAGGCAGGAACACGGGCTGGGGCCTACTCTTGGGTCCCCCCCCCCCACAGTTCTGACTTCTGGCTTGGCCAGGGGGTGTGGCCTCAGGGAAGAGGAGGGGCAGGGGCATGGCCACAAAGGGGGCGAGGACGCAGAGCCTCCCCGCTTTTAGGCAGAATCCATCATCCCGGTGGTACCTTTGGACTTCTGAAAGGAGAACAAGCACCAATCACTTTAAGAGACAGTGCTGAGCCATATAGCCTGCACACACCTCCTATCCCATTACTTCATAAAGCAGGCATTGAGTTAAAGGGAGCGGATTGGCACAATGGTGTGTACCCCCGGGGCACCAGTTATATGGGAAAAAACAAATCTGTTCTGGGTGAAGCCGTTGTGAGAGGAAGATGTAGCTTCCCTGACTGGATGACTTCCTCCGCAAAGTGGCAGGAGCTGCAGTATTCTCCCAGCTGGGTGCCTCGAGTGGATTCTGGCGACTTCTTTTAGCCAAGGAGCGTTCTGAATTGACACCACTGATCGCAGCCTTTGGGAGAGTTTGCTTTCGAAGGCGACCTTTCGGGATTATCAGTGCACCTGACATTTTCCAAAGAAAGATGGCGGAACACAAAGGGAGCTGTAGTTTTAGACAGTATTCTGATATGTGGATCTTTGACGGAAGAACGCAACAAAACCCTCAACAAATTCATCACTCTCCAGGAGGCGGTGAGGGATAGCTCAGTGGTTTGAGCATTGGCCTACTAAACCCAGGGTTGTGAGTTCAATCCTTGAGGGGGCCATTTAGGGACCTGGGGCAAAAATCTGTTTGGGGGTTAGTCCTACTTTGAGCAGGAGATTGGACAAGATGACTTTCTGAGGTCCCTTCCAACCCTCATATTCTATGATTCAGCTAGTCGAGACTGATGCTAAAGAAGGAAAAGTTTCAGAGTAGCAGCCGTGTTAGTCTGTATCCGCAAAAAGAAGAACAGGAGTACTTGTGGCACCTTAGAGACTAACAAATTTATTAGAGCATAAGCTTTCGTGGACTACAGCCCACTTCTTCGGATGCATATAGAATGGAACATATATTGAGGAGATATATATACACACATACAGAGAGCATAAACAGGTGGGAGTTGTCTTACCAACTCTGAGAGGCCAATTAATTAAGAGAAAAAAAACTTTTGAAGTGATAATCAAGCTAGCCCAGTACAGACAGTTTGATAAGAAGTGTGAGAATACTTACAAGGGGAGATAGAGTCAATGTTTGTAATGGCTCAGCCATTCCCAGTCCTTATTCAAACCGGAGTTGATTGTGTCTAGTTTGCATATCAATTCCAGCTCAGCAGTCTCTCGTTGGAGTCTGTTTTTGAAGTTTTTCTGTTGTAAGATAGCCACCCGCAGGTCTGTCATTGAATGTTCTCCCACTGGTTTTTGAGTATTTTGATTCCTGATGTCAGATTTGTGTCCATTAATTCTTTTGCGTAGAGACTGTCCGGTTTGGCCAATGTACATGGCAGAGGGGCATTGCTGGCACATGATGGCATATATCACATTGGTAGATGTGCAGGTGAACGAGCCCCTGATGGTATGGCTGATGTGATTAGGTCCTATGATGATGTCACTTGAATAGATCACTTCAAAAGTTTTTTTTCTCTTAATGAATTGGCCTCTCAGAGTTGGTAAGACAACTCCCACCTGTTTATGCTCTCTGTATGTGTGTATATATATCTCCTCAATATATGTTCCATTCTATATGCATCCGAAGAAGTGGGCTGTAGTCCACGAAAGCTTATGCTCTAATAAATAAAGAAGGAAAAGTACATTTTGGGACAGACAATGAACAAAGGTGGAATCAGGTCTGAGATCAAACCTGGATCAAGCTGAGATGCCAACGTCTATTGCTAAGGTTAATGCAATTTAATCTGACTGTCACAGAGCCCAACATGTCACTCAGCTACTCAGAGCTGGAAGGTGTATGTGGATACTGTGGGCACCATACAGACCAGTGCATAGGTGCTGACTTTCTAATCTGCCGGGGGGGAGGGGGGGGGGCTCCCACCGGCTCCCACCCAGTTCCGCCTCAGGCCCCTGCCCCACTCCACTCCTCCCACCAGAGCCCCACCCCCACCCTACCTCTTCCCGCCCCATCTCCTCCCACCCTGCCTCTTCTCACCCTGTTCTGCCCCCCGAGCCCACCCCGCCCTCTCCCCCAGCACCTCCTGCACGCTGCAGAACAGCTGATCCACAGCAGGCGGGAGGTGCTGGAGGGAGGGAGAGGTGCTCCTAGAGGGGCCACCCGTGGGTGCTCAGCACCCACCATTTTATTTCCGTGGGTGCTCCAGACCAGTGTCAGAGACGAGACGACTCCAGCTACAAAAAGCCAACATGGCAGACGCAACTTCAGGAAGTTCTAAATTACATGAGGCATGGTTGGCACAAGTGTCCAAAGGGCGCTAAGGAACGACTTTGCAGTGCCTGGACAATCAGGCAAGTCAAATGGACTCATGATTAAAGGCAACTGCAGCGGACTTCTAAATGAGATGGAGGTTGAAATGATAAACCTCACCCCTGAAGGACATCAAGGATTATCTGAATGTCGTGAACAGGCCAACCGGTCAATATGGTGGCCGGACATCAGCAAGGACAGAAAGAATAGAGTATCTGCCCGTGAACATTGCAGAACTAACAGACCAACACAACACGAAGAACCTTGAATAACAACACCCCTACACCAGACAGGCCTTGGAAAAGAGTGGCTGCAGATTTGTGCAGATTCTGAGGAGACATCTTCACCTGGTCATCAAGGACTACTTTTGCAGGTAAAAGGAAGTGATGTACTGAAAGACATAACATGTTGAGGTGTTATCGAGAAACTGGTGTGCACTTTTGCTCACTCTCGTACTGCAGGACAACTCTTGCCAGACCCGGCCCACAATTCACTGCAGCAGAATGTAAGTCATTCTGAATGCAATATGATTTTGATCACATTCCTAGCACACCCGCAAGTGAATGGAGAGGCTGAGAGAGTTGTACAGAGAGCCAAGGACATCCTACAGCAGGAAGACCCATTCCTTGTTCTTCAACCCCAACAGCAGCTACTGGGTGATGGGGAGACAGCTGATCCAGTTCTGGAAAAGAATCTTTCTCCAAAATAACCAGACAGAAAGGGACTAGTAGCCAAATTGCATAAAAAGGCAAAAAAAAAGCGTATAATTTCTTTTATAAGCGACGTCACTCATCAGTGTTATGCAGGCAAAACTACACAGGATCTTTTCAGGGGGCAAGACAAAGATGCCACATTTTATTATGATAACACAATTTGATTTATAACCAATAACTAATACTGATACACACACACACACCCCAGATGTTCTGCAGCTGCTGCATAGTTACCAGTCCTGAACATAGCTTGATTTCGCAGCTTGGGATCGTAGCTTGTGGCGGCTAACTGGCCAGGAAAGCCCGGCACAAGGAAGGGCTGGGTCTGCCCTCCCATGTTGGCAGCAGACTGTTACCCTCTAAAGTCTTCCATCTCGCCCATCCTTTTTGTAGGCTTTAGTTTGAATCCAGAGTCTATAGGTCTTGTTGTGTCGCGCTGCCTCTGGGTTCGGTGTGATTGATCACCCGTCAATTGCAGATGTGACTTTCAGCCTCGGACCTGGCTTTGATCTTCCTTCTATTGTACCTTTGTTCTTTTCTTTTTAGAGTGGACTCTTCTTACTTTGTTAGGGCTCTTGTCTGCATCTTCAGCCCTTGGTGTTTGAACTCTATTTCATCAGGACAGGCTGGGGCTGGAGGTTGATTCCATCATCCGTACATACCTCATTCACACATCTAAAGTAACCTAATAAGATTACAGCAGGGTTTGCAAAAATGAAGGTTGCAATAGGCTTTTACAAAATGGAGTAAGCGTTTTAAAATGGGGTTTGTATTACAATATGGCCAACAGTGAACAGAAGTTACAATATAGGCAAGTGTAATGAATGGTGAACAGAAGTTACAATACTGAAACAGTGCAAGTCACTGGCTGGGTCTACACTACCCACCTGAATCGGCGGGTAGAAATCGACCTCTCGGGGATCGATTTATCACGTCCCGTCGGGACGCGACAATCGATCCCCGAATCGACGCTCTTACTCCACCAGCGGAGGTGGGAGTAAGCGCCGTCAACGGGAAGCCGCAGAGGTCGATTTTGCCGCCGTCCCTACAGCGGGGTAAGTCGGCTGCGATACATCGAATTCAGCTACGCTATTCGCGTAGCTGAATTTGCATATCTTAAATCGACCCCCCCGTAGTGTAGATGTAGCCTCAGTGATTTAAGCAGGAATTGGATGGATAGTGAAACTTACAAAGGCAGCTGACTGAACAGCTATGGCTCTTAACAAGCATCTTAATTGTCAATTAGCCAGTTATTGGGGTAACCGGTTTTATGAATGAATGTTGTTTCATTCATAAAACTTTACTTATGAAGTTACATTAATAAAGTGAACAATTAAAAACAATTTCATTCATCAGTTCTACATGCCCAGTGTAGAACCAGGTGACTGTGTTCGGGTCAAACTGGATGGAGAAAAAAATGGACAACTCCCACTGACAGAAAGACAAAGAATTCAGGGCCCAGATTGAACGTGATCGAGACCAATAGTGGAGAGGTCAACAGAAACCATCACCATTAACAGCAAGAGTGATCAGCAGAGCAAACTAGATAAAAAGAACTAGATAAGTTCATGGCGGATAGGTTCATCAGCGGCTATTAGCCAGGATGGGCAAGGATGGTGTCCCTAGCCTCTGTTAGCCAGGATGGGCAGGGATGATGTCCCTAGCCTCTGTTAGCCAGGATGGGCAGGGATGATGTCCCTAGCCTCTGTTTGTCAGAAGCTGGGAATGGGCGACAGGGGATGGATCACTTGATGATTCCCTGTTCTGGTCATTCCCTCTGGGGCACCTGGCATTGGCCACTGTTGGAAGACAGGACACTGGACTAGATGCACCTTTGCTCTGACGCAGTCTGGCCGTTCTTATGTTCTAAACTCTACCGACGGCAGCTGCAGAACAGGAAGACGACAATTCAAAGATCCCAAATCGACCACACCCCGTCTTTGCAACCAACGGCCAGCCACATGGCCAAGTTGTTCCACGTTCGGGTCGTGTAATTAGAAAACCAGCACGATGCAGAGACACGTGACAGAATGAGCCGTACTGAACTTCACAGACAGCATGAAAACAGTGCGGCTGGTAGGAAGGTAGAACTTAAAGGAGGAGATGTCATGGGTAGGAGTCCACCAAATTGGCAGCCATTAAAATCACGTCACAGACTGCGAAATCTGGTCTCCCCCAGGAAATCTGGTCTCCAGCCGCCCAGCTCCAAAGGCAGACGGGAGAGCAGCGGCTGCTGGCCGGGTGGCCAGCTCCAAAGGCAGTACCGCCGACAGCAGCAGCGCAGAAGTAAGGGTAGAAATACTGCGACCCCAAGTTAAGAATCGCTGTGGCGACGTCACACCTTTTTCATGGGTTGGTCACACGTCCACGAAATTTGCTATTTATGTCATGCAAAAAAAGCACGATTCCTCCACGATTGAATAGACCCCAGTATGGGATGTTAAACTGTATTGCGCTGCGCAGCCACTAGGTGGCACCATGTGACCCAGGCCGTATTGTAGGGAACCCCAGCAGAGCGTTCAGGGGTCTCATGGGAACCTCCAGGGGCGTCTCTCTGGGGCCAGGGGCGGGAGCCTGACAAGCTAGTGTCAGCCCGGCGATCTGTCATGTCAAGAAATACATGGCACGGGGCGATTCCTGGCCAGATCTGCTCCTCATTGGGGAGCGACGGGGTCCCCGGCCCTTCCCCTGGGGGCGATTCCTGGCCAGGGCCCCTTCAGGGCTCTCTGCCCCAGCTGGTCCCTTGCCAGGTGCCCGGGGGCAGGCACAACCCTGGATCCTGACCCCCCCGATGGAGCCTGGGCCCCAGCCTCCACTGCCAGGCCTGTGGGTGCTGGCTGGGTGGCAGGGCCCTGGCACGGTTCCGTGGGAGGGGAGGGGGCAGCTCCGTCTTTACCCTCCCAGACGTAGGGAAGGGGGTCAGGAGGGGGCTCCCCACTAGGCCCCTGACACCGCCGCCCTCACGCTGAGCCCCCTGGGGTTAGCACCACAAGCTGCCATCCCCCTGCATCCCCCAGTCCCATGCCATCCCCCTGCATCCCTCAGCCCAGCCACGGAGCCACTTGAGGGGCTGGGGCGGGTAACACAGCTGGGACGTGAGAGTAGGGGGGTTGGGGAGTGAGGGTTGAGACCGAGATATGGTGCTGACTGTGGGAAATGGGGGGGACTGGGACGTGGCAGGGGTGGACAGAGGGGTGGGGCATGGCAGGGGGCCTGGGGCTGGCACCTGGGGGGTGGAAGTGTCTTGGGCCACCTGCTTTGTCTGTGCCACGCCCAGCTTGGGGGCCCAGTCTCACCCAGGGCCCCCGGGCGCTGCCAGCCAGGATATGCACGATAATGATAGTGACTGGCAATGGGGGATGGGGCTCTGAGCAGGGAGTCAGGACTCCTGGGTCCTGTTCCCCGAGCGTGGGCGACCTTGGGTGAGTCCTTTCCCCAGGCCATGCCTCAGTTTCCCCTCTGTGCAGTGGAGTCTTTGGCGAACGCTTTCCCCACTTTCTGCCCCCTTCACACATACACCCACTGGGCATTTTTCTGGTGCTCAGAAAATCCCCGGGGTCCTGCGGGAGGGGTTAGAGGAGCTGGGCAGGGGCCAATGGCTCAGGGGCTTGGGGCTGAGTTTGACACGTGGCCATGTGCGATGTCACCCCCCCGTGGCTGGGACTGCAGAGCCAATCAGGATCCTTCTGCCGCCCCCCACTCTGGCCAGTGTCCGGAGCTGGCATGCCCGAGGCCTGTGTGTTGGGAGGCAAAGGACCTTGATCCGGCCCCTCCTACCTCCATCCCTGCTGTTTGCAGCACCTGCCCCAGTGTGTGTGTGTGGGGGGGCAGGTTACTCTGAACTGCCCCCTGCCACCCACTCCATGGGGCTGGAGGGGCCAGTCCTGGGTGCACCCCAAGATCACGCTGTGCCAGGGTCCCAGGGTGCAGTTCCCCCATTTTCCACCAGGTGGACTCTGCAACTCAGAGGAGCCAGCCAGTCCCCTGACCCGGGGCTGTATCGAAGCAGGCGCCCCCTAGAGGGGAAAGGCCTCAGGTCCCATTTCCTGCCCGCCTGAGCCAGCCAGTCCCCTGACCCGGGGCTGTATCGAAGCAGGCGCCCCCTAGAGGGGAAAGGCCTCAGGTCCCATTTCCTGCCCGCCTGAGCCAGCCAGTCCCCTGACCTGGGGCTGGATGGAAGCAGGCGCCCCCTAGAGGGGAAAGGCCCCAGGTCCCATTCCCTGCCTGCCTGAGCCAGCCAGTCCCCTGACCTGGGGCTGGATCGAAGCAGGCGCCCCCTAGAGGGGAAAGACCCCGTGTCCCCCCCCGGCTCGTTGTGTGTCTGAGAGGGTGGGGGACAGGCCAGGAATCCCGGGTTCTGCTCCGTTTGGGCTGCGATCTCTGGCTGCTGCGTGGCTGAGGCTGGCGGGCAGGTGAAAGGGCATCCGCACCCCCCCACACACAGCCACTTATCATATCTAGAGAGAGCACAGTGATAACAGTGCACGTCTCCTCGCTCGCACGCGTGACTCACACCCTCTCGCACCCGCGTGTGGCACTGGCGTGTTGGGGGCAGACGGCTGCTGTGTTTTCAGCAGGTTTGCTCTGCGAGCGCGTAGCCTGCGGAAGTGGCAGCACCTGTAGCTGGACACAGAAACGTTTAATGTGAGCTGGCCCCGGGCCTGGGGAGAATGATGCAAATCTTAGACCCACGTAAAAAAAACCGTCAGATTCAATTATTTTTCTGGCAACTGGCAAATCCATAAAAAAACAGCCAGGTTGGTCAAATATCAGGCAGGTGGTAACCGTACCACACACACGCCCTGACACACACACACACACACTGACACACATACTCCTCTACATCCTCGACATGCACACACACCCTGGCCGGACAACACACGCACAGACACCCCCACATACCTCCACACTCCCCCACACACACACCTGGCAGGATATCACACACACACCCCTATCCACCCCGCACACATACACACCCCGGTGGGCTAACACACACCTACACAGACACAGACCTGGTGCAGGATAACACACTCACACCCCACACATACCTATCCACACACACACACATACACATACCCTGGCAGAATAACACACTCGCACCTATCCCCTCCACAGGCAAGATAACACACACACATATATCCACACACACACCCTGGCAGGATAACACCACACTCACTCCTATCCATCCCCCCTCACACACACACACACACCCTGGCAGAATAGCCAACACACCTATCCATACCCTCCCCCCCACACACACACACACCCTGGCAGGATAACACATTCAACCCCCCCACACACCACCACCCGGAGGGATAGTGTCAGACTGGAAGGAAGTCTGCAAGGGGAATTTTACAGCTTTGTGAATGGGCAGGAAACACGTGCTGTGGTCACTGGCTGGTCGCGTGAATGAGAGCGTGTGGGGGGGGGTGTTCCCCTGACTCAGCCCCGGGGAACCCCTCTCTCTGGACAGGCAGGGGCTGGCCGAGGTCTGGGGCTGGGGAATGGAGCAGACCAGGAGCAGGTGTTTCCCCCAGCCAGACACAGTCCCACCAGCAGCGTAAGGGGAGGATGGGTCAGTTCCCCCGGTCTTGTCTGCACAGGGTCCAGCCACGCTGCTGGAGCCGGCCCAGTGCCAACGCCCTGCACCGGTGCGCACAGCGAGCAGGGGCGAGTCATGTTCACACGGACACGCTATGTTCGGACTGGGCCCGCGTCGCTCCAGCTACCGCGCAGCCTGCAGCCCACACACGGAGCAGAGACCGGCGCAGCACAGCCCCTGGGAACTGGGAAGGGCCCCACCCCGCTCCCTTCAGCACAGTGCCCCCTGCTGACCCCACCCGGCTCCCTGCAGCCCAGCGCCCCCTACTGACCCCACCCGGCTCCCTGCAGCACAGCGCCCCCTGCTGACCCCACCTAACTCCCTGCAGCACAGCGCCCCCTACTAACCCCACCCGGCTCCCTGCAGCACAGCGCCCCCTACTGACCCCACCCGGCTCCCTGCAGCACAGCGCCCCCTACTGACCCCACCTAACTCCCTGCAGCACAGCGCCCCCTGCTGACCCCACCCGGCTCCCTGCAGCACAGCGCCCTCTACTGACCCTACCTAACTCCCTGCAGCACAGCGCCCCCTGCTGACCCCACCCGGCTCCCTGCAGCCCAGCGCCCCCTACTGACCCCACCCGGCTCCCTGCAGCACAGTGCCCCCTACTGACCCCACCTAACTCCCTGCAGCACAGCGCCCCCTGCTGACCCCACCCGGCTCCCTGCAGCACAGCGCCCCCTACTGACCCCACCCGGCTCCCTGCAGCCCAGCGCCCCCTACTGACCCCACCCGGCTCCCTGCAGCACAGTGCCCCCTACTGACCCCACCTAACTCCCTGCAGCACAGCGCCCCCTGCTGACCCCACCCGGCTCCCTGCAGCACAGCGCCCCCTACTGACCCCACCCGGCTCCCTGCAGCACAGGCCCCACACCACATGGGGTCACTGGGTCAGCAGTGACTATGTGGGCAGTGCATCCCTGGCTACGTCACTCGCCCGGCTCTGCGGCACGCTGCGGTTTCCAGGAAGGTGCGTCCTTTGCCCCCTTGTCACTTCCAGGCCGGGAACAATCTACCCATTGTTGCAGAAACTTTGTTTATAGATACCTTATGAGTTGGAGGAAATGAATCCTCCGTGACCCGAAGGCTCATTACCCGGCCTGTGGCCCAAGCCCCTCTCACCCACCATCAAGGTACCCGCTGTGCTCCCGAACCCTGCCCAGCCCATGGCACAGGGGGCACGGTGGAGAGGGGAGGTGGCTGCAAGCGGGTCCATTTTTGGCTTGCTGATCATTGGGAAATGATGTATGTGCGGTTAACCACGACTCCTGGCAGCGGGTAGAGGGTCTAGTGGTAAGAGGAGGGGGTTCTATCCCCGCCTCCGAGAGAAGAATGGGGTCTAGTGGCTACAGGAGGGGGTCTGGGCACCAGGACGCCTGGGTTCTATACCTGACTCTGGGACGGAAGTGTTCTCTAGTGGTTGGAGCAGGGAGGTGGGGAGCCAGGACTCCTGGGTTCTCTCCCTGGCTGGCACTGGTTCCCTGTGTAGCCTTGGGACCCTTTCCTGTGCAGGGGCTGATCCTAGCACATGGGGGCGGGTGAAGCTGGTTTCCTTCATGTCTCCACAGCTCTGGGGCTCCTTCGCTGAGAAGAAGGAACAGCCCCTGTGGCAGCTGCTTTTCGGAGAGACTACCTCCCATGGGGGTGGGATTGGGGTTACTAAGGCGACAGAGGGTCTGCCTGTCACAGAATGACTCAGTCCCCTAAATTACATAGACCCACCCCTTCAATCAGTGGGCGGGGCCATGGCAGGTAAATTCATCAGTTGAGCAGCGGGGGAGAGGCCCCACCTCCTCTCGGGCTGGGGCAAGAGAGGCAGTTCCCTCCCCACAGGGCTCTGGCAGCAGCATGGTTAACCCAGCCTCCCTGGGCCGCACTAGGCAGAGGCCAAGACTGTTCCCAGAGGCTGCGAAGGGTTAGCACAGCGGATGGGACCCAGGCAGGGGTTGGAGGAACAGCCTGGCACGGAGAGGGTTAATTCCTGGAGTCCTGGAGGGAAAGGGTTAATCCCAGGACAGGGTGTTTGGCAGATTGGAGCTTAGATCTCTTCTCCTCAAAGTTCAAACCCCATGCCTGGCACTGAGGGGGTTAACCCTGCCCCGCTCCAGGAGGCTGGTGCAGGAGGGTTAACTCCCCAAGGATCATAGAATCTCAGGTTTGGAAGGGATCTCATGAGGTCATCTAGTCCAACCCCCTGCTCAGTGAGGGGGAGGGTTAGCTCAGTGGTTTGAGCATTAGTCTACTAAACCCAGGGTTGTGAGTTCAGTCTTTGAGGGGGCCACTTAGGGTTATGGGGCAAAAAATCTGCCTGGGGACTGGTCCTGCTTTGAATAGGGGGTTGGACTAGATGATCTCCTGAGGTCCCTTCCAGCCCAGATATTCCATGATTCAAAGCAGGGCCAACAGCGAATAAATCATCCCAGCCAGGGCTTTGTCAAGCCGGGCCTTAAAAACCTCCAAGGAAGGAGACTCCACCACCTCCCTAGGTAACCCATTCCAGTGCTTCACCACCCTCCTAGTGAAATAGTGTTTCCTAATATCCAACCTGGACCTCCCACACTACAACTCTGGATCATTGCTTCTTGTTCAGTCATCTGCCACTACTGAGAACAGCCGAGCTCCATCCTCTTTGGAACCCCCCTTCAGGTAGTTGAAGGCTGCTATCAAATCCCCCCTCACTCTTCTCTTCTGCAGACTAAACAATCCCAGTTCCCTCAGCCTCTCCTCGTAAGTCATGTGCTCCAGCCACCTAATCATTTTTGTTGCCCTCCGCTGGACTCTTTCCAATTTTTCCACATCCTTCTTGTAGTGTGGGGCCAAAACTGGACACAGTATTCCAGATGAGGCCTCACCAATGCCGGATAGAGGGGAATGATCACGTCCCTCGATCTGCTGGCAATGCCCCTACTTATACAGCCCAAAATGCCGTTAGCCTTCTTGGCAACAAGGGCACACTGCTGACTCATATCCAGCTTCTCGTCCGCGGTAACCCCCAGGTCCTTTTCTGCAGAACTGCTGCCTAGGATGGGCTACTCTGACCTCCCGCAGGACAGAGGCCCTGAGTTCATCCCTGTATGAACTAGGACCAAGCTCACCCATCCCAGGGTAATTCCCCTCCTTGAGACCGACATACCCAGTCTTTCCAGTCGGCATGTGGTCTAGCTTCCGCTTCCAGGCATCAGCTCGTGTTCCACCTGGCTCGGCTAGACTGAAGAGGCCAGGGTTAAATATTTGTCCCTCCCTGTGGTACTTAGAGACTGCGAACAAGTTACCCCTTTAGCTTCTCTCTGTTAGACGGAACAGCTGGAGCTCCTGGGGTCTCTCCCTGCAAGGCTGACATCACATGGGTTAAACCACTTCAAATTGGGCAGGCTGGCACAGAAAGGGATTACCCTGATCCAGACCAGGGAAGCGGTAGGGAAGTGGTAAACCTGGCTCGCTGGGGAGGCTGGCACTCCGGGAGTTAAACCCACTTGCTTACTCGGGAAGGCCTGGCTGGGAAGAGGTTAACACCACTGGCGGGGAGGCTGGCAGTGACATGGTTAACCCCGCTTGTGGGGAGTCTGGTGCTGAAGGGGTTAAACCCACAAACAGGGGAGGGCGGCGCTGCAGGGGTTCACACTGCTCATCAGAGAGCTGACGCTGGAGGAGTTAACCCACTTGTTGGGGAGCCCGGCAACACGGGGGTTAACCCCGCTCACGGGGAGTCCAGCAGTGCAGGGGTTAACCTTCTAGCAGGGAGCCCAGCGCTGAAGAGGTTAACTCGCTGCCGGTGGGGCCTGGGTGCTGAAGGGGTTAACCTGCTGGCAGGACCCGGCCCTGAAGGGGTTAACCCACGTGCGGAGGGCAGCAGTGAAGGGGTTAACCCGCTCGAGGGAGGCTTCCTGGCACTAGAGAAGGGGTTGGCCTGATGGCGAGGGGTCGGCAGTTAAAGGGTTAACCTGCTTGGCAGGCCAGTAGCGCAGGGGTTAACCCGCCGGCGAGAGGGGACCTGGCGGCGCAGGGGTTAACCCGCCGGCCCGGGGTGGGGAAATCCGGTAGCTATGGGGTTAACCTGCCGCCGCGCGGGGAGGGGAGATCCGGCAGCGCAGGAGTTAACCTGCCGGCGCGGGGTTCCGGCAGCGCAGGGGTTAACCCGCCTGCGGGGGGCGGGGGGGGGGTTCCGGTAGCTATGGGGTTAACATGCCGGCGGGGGCAGTGAGGGGGGGTCCGGCAGCGCAGGGGTTAACCCGCCGGCGGGGGTTCCGGTAGCTATGGGGTTAACATGCCGGCGGGGGCGGTGAGGGGGGTCCGGCAGCGCAGGGGTTAACCCGCCGGCGGGGGAGGTGAGGGGGGTCCGGCAGCGCAGGGGTTAACCCGCCGGCGGGGGTTCCGGTAGCTATGGGGTTAACATGCCGGCGGGGGCAGTGAGGGGGGTCCGGCAGCGCAGGGGTTAACCCGCCGGCGGGGGAGGTGAGGGGGGTCCGGCAGCGCAGGGGTTAACCCGCCGGCGGAGGAGGTGAGGGGGGTCCGGCAGCGCAGGGGTTAACCCGCCGGCGGGGGTTCCGGTAGCTATGGGGTTAACATGCCGGCGGGGGAGGTGAGGGGGGTCCGGCAGCGCAGGGGTTAACCCGCCGGCGGGGGTTCCGGTAGCTATGGGGTTAACATGCTGGCGGGGGCAGTGAGGGGGGGGTCCGGCAGCACAGGGGTTAACCCGCCGGCGGGGGCGGTGAGGGGGGTCCGGCAGCGCAGGGGTTAACCCGCCGGCGGGGGTTCCGGTAGCTATGGGGTTAACATGCTGGCGGGGGCAGTGAGGGGGGGGGGTCCGGCAGCACAGGGGTTAACCTGCCGGCGCGGGGGGGGGGTTCCGGTAGCTATGGGGTTAACATGCCGGCGGGGGCGGTGAGGGGGGTCCGGCAGCGCAGGGGTTAACCCGCCGGCGGGGGCGGTGAGGGGGGTCCGGCAGCGCAGGGGTTAACATGCCGGCGGGGGCGGTGAGGGGGGTCCGGCAGCGCAGGGGTTAACATGCCGGCGGGGGCGGTGAGGGGGGTCCGGCAGCGCAGGGGTTAACCCGCCGGCGGGGGCGGTGAGGGGGGTCCGGCAGCGCAGGGGTTAACATGCCGGCGGGGGCGGTGAGGGGGGTCCGGCAGCGCAGGGGTTAACCCGCCGGCGGGGGCGGTGAGGGGGGTCCGGCAGCGCAGGGGTTAACCCGCCGGCGGGGGTTCCGGTAGCTATGGGGTTAACATGCCGGCGGGGGCGGTGAGGGGGGTCCGGCAGCGCAGGGGTTAACCCGCCGGCGGGGGAGGTGAGGGGGGTCCGGCAGCGCAGGGGTTAACCCGCCGGCGGGGGTTCCGGTAGCTATGGGGTTAACATGCCGGCGGGGGCAGTGAGGGGGGTCCGGCAGCGCAGGGGTTAACCCGCCGGCGGGGGAGGTGAGGGGGGTCCGGCAGCGCAGGGGTTAACCCGCCGGCGGGGGAGGTGAGGGGGGTCCGGCAGCGCAGGGGTTAACCCGCCGGCGGGGGTTCCGGTAGCTATGGGGTTAACATGCCGGCGGGGGAGGTGAGGGGGGTCCGGCAGCGCAGGGGTTAACCCGCCGGCGGGGGTTCCGGTAGCTATGGGGTTAACCCGCCGGCGGGGGAGGTGAGGGGGGTCCGGCAGCGCAGGGGTTAACCCGCCGGCGGGGGTTCCGGTAGCTATGGGGTTAACATGCTGGCGGGGGCAGTGAGGGGGGGGGGGGTCCGGCAGCACAGGGGTTAACCCGCCGGCGGGGGTTCCGGTAGCTATGGGGTTAACATGCCGGCGGGGGCGGTGAGGGGGGTCCGGCAGCGCAGGGGTTAACATGCCGGCGGGGGCGGTGAGGGGGGTCCGGCAGCGCAGGGGTTAACATGCCGGCGGGGGCGGTGAGGGGGGTCCGGCAGCGCAGGGGTTAACCCGCCGGCGGGGGCGGTGAGGGGGGTCCGGCAGCGCAGGGGTTAACCCGCCGGCGGGGGCGGTGAGGGGGGTCCGGCAGCGCAGGGGTTAACATGCCGGCGAGGGCGGTGAGGGGGGTCCGGCAGCGCAGGGGTTAACCCGCCGGCGGGGGCGGTGAGGGGGGTCCGGCAGCGCAGGGGTTAACATGCCGGCGGGGGCGGTGAGGGGGGTCTGGCAGCGCAGGGGTTAACATGCCGGCGGGGGCGGTGAGGGGGGTCCGGCAGCGCAGGGGTTAACCCGCCGGCGGGGGCGGTGAGGGGGGTCCGGCAGCGCAGGGGTTAACATGCCGGCGGGGGCGGTGAGGGGGGTCTGGCAGCGCAGGGGTTAACCCGCCGGCGGGGGCGGTGAGGGGGGTCCGGCAGCGCAGGGGTTAACATGCCGGCGGGGGCGGTGAGGGGGGTCTGGCAGCGCAGGGGTTAACCCGCCGGCGGGGGCGGTGAGGGGGGTCCGGCAGCGCAGGGGTTAACATGCCGGCGGGGGAGGTGAGGGGGGTCCGGCAGCGCAGGGGTTAACCCGCCGGCGGGGGAGGTGAGGGGGGTCCGGCAGCGCAGGGGTTAACCCGCCGGCGGGGGTTCCGGTAGCTATGGGGTTAACATGCCGGCGGGGGAGGTGAGGGGGGTCCGGCAGCGCAGGGGTTAACCCGCCGGCGGGGGTTCCGGTAGCTATGGGGTTAACCCGCCGGCGGGGGAGGTGAGGGGGGTCCGGCAGCGCAGGGGTTAACCCGCCGGCGGGGGTTCCGGTAGCTATGGGGTTAACATGCTGGCGGGGGCAGTGAGGGGGGGGGGTCCGGCAGCACAGGGGTTAACCCGCCGGCGGGGGTTCCGGTAGCTATGGGGTTAACATGCCGGCGGGGGCGGTGAGGGGGGTCCGGCAGCGCAGGGGTTAACATGCCGGCGGGGGCGGTGAGGGGGGTCTGGCAGCGCAGGGGTTAACCCGCCGGCGGGGGCGGTGAGGGGGGTCCGGCAGCGCAGGGGTTAACATGCCGGCGGGGGCGGTGAGGGGGGTCTGGCAGCGCAGGGGTTAACCCGCCGGCGGGGGCGGTGAGGGGGGTCCGGCAGCGCAGGGGTTAACATGCCGGCGGGGGCGGTGAGGGGGGTCCGGCAGCGCAGGGGTTAACATGCCGGCGGGGGCGGTGAGGGGGGTCCGGCAGCGCAGGGGTTAACATGCCGGCGGGGGCGGTGAGGGGGGTCCGGCAGCGCAGGGGTTAACCCGCCGGCGGGGGCGGTGAGGGGGGTCCGGCAGCGCAGGGGTTAACCCGCCGGCGGGGGCGGTGAGGGGGGTCCGGCAGCGCAGGGGTTAACATGCCGGCGGGGGCGGTGAGGGGGGTCCGGCAGCGCAGGGGTTAACCCGCGGCGGGGGCGGTGAGGGGGGTCCGGCAGCGCAGGGGTTAACATGCCGGCGGGGGCGGTGAGGGGGGTCCGGCAGCGCAGGGGTTAACCCGCCGGCGGGGGCGGTGAGGGGGGTCCGGCAGCGCAGGGGTTAACCCGCCGGCGGGGGCGGTGAGGGGGGTCCGGCAGCGCAGGGGTTAACCCGCCGGCGGGGGCGGTGAGGGGGGTCCGGCAGCGCAGGGGTTAACATGCCGGCGGGGGCGGTGAGGGGGGTCCGGCAGCGCAGGGGTTAACCCGCCGGCGGGGGCGGTGAGGGGGGTCCGGCAGCGCAGGGGTTAACCCGCCGGCGGGGGCGGTGAGGGGGGTCCGGCAGCGCAGGGGTTAACCCGCGGCGGGGCCGGTCTGTGGCTGCGGCTCTTTCCCTGGGTCGTTCAGTCGCGCGGAGCCGGCGCCTCTGGACACCGCCCGGACCCGCTGCTGCCCCAGGATTGACCCGCGGGCGAGGGGCTGGGCTGGCACCAGGGGCCCCATGACACCAGGTGGAGACGGCCCAGCGGGGGGCTACGGACCCTGCACGCTGCCCCCCGCCCCCCGGTGACCCCCTGTCCCGGGAGCACTGCACGGTGAGACCACGTCATGGGCTGATGGGGGCGCTGACATGTGGGGCTGGGGGTGCCCAGGTGTGGGGCTGGGGTGCCCAGGCATGGGGCACAGGGTGGGGTGCTGGTGTGTGGGGCTGGGGGTGCCCAGACGTGGGGCACAGGGTGGGGTGCTGACGTGTGGGCCTGGGGGTGCCCAGGCATGGGGCACAGGGTGGGGTGCTGGTGTGTGAGACCTTCCCCCCAGGGTACCCCCTGCCCCCCAGGATACCCCCATGCTCTCATCTGCTCTCTCATGCCCCCACCCCATCAGTCCATCTCCCCTGGGGCCGGTGTCTTGGGCTCCAGAACAGGACAGGGTGGGGGTGGGGGTGGGGCTGGTCCAGGTGTCCCCTCCTGGGCTCTGGGGGTCACCCCATGGCTCAGTCCTCTGCCAGGTTAACCCCTCCCAGGATCTGTCAGGCTAAAGGCTCGGAGTCAGGTTTGGGGCAGCATCACCCCCTGCTGGGCAAGTGACCCCGATGTCTGGGCCACTTCTCCCTGGGAGTGAGGGCACTGGCAGTGATAGGGGAGCCCAGGGCTGGGCTGGCAGGGGGCTGCGGGTCGGGCGTGAGGGGCACTGGCAGAGATGGGAGGGAGCCGAGGGCTGGGGTAGCAGGGGCTGCGTGTCAGGAGTGAGGGGCATTGGCAGAGATGGGGGAGCCCTGGGCTGGGCTGGCAGGGGGCTGCGGGTCGGGCATGAGGGGCATTGGCAGAGATGGGGGAGCCCAGGGCTGGGCTGGGCTGGCAGGGGCTGCGGGTCGGGCATGAGGGGCATTGGCAGAGATGGGGGAGCCCAGGGCTGGGGTAGCAGGGGCTGTGGGTCGGGAGTGAGGGGCACTGGCAGAGATGGGGGAGCCCAGGGCTGGGGTAGCAGGGGCTGTGGGTCGGGAGTGAGGGGCACTGGCAGAGATGGGGGAGCCCAGGGCTGGGGTAGCAGGGGCTGTGGGCGGGAGTGAGGGGCACTGGCAGTGATGGGGTGGGAACAGTCCTGCCCCGTGTAGCTGATCTGAGTTTGGGTGGAGTCGTGGAAGAGCGGGGAGGAGGGGTTGGGGGGCAGCCGGCAGGTCGAGTTGGGGTCTCACTGGGGGAGGTCACAGGGTGTAAGGCCGGGTGGGGAGGACCAATGGCACCGTGTGAAGTGCTGCCCCCTGCAGAGGGAGCGCCCAGCGCTGGGCAGTAGCCGGCCGCGCCCGGGATCCCACATACCAGACCTCGCCAGCGGGCGCTGGCCTGAGAGGCCACAGGGAAACGAGGCCGGTTTTTGTGTTGAGCCCCAGACAGGGAACAACACTGGATCCTGGCCCGCATGCCATGACAAATGACCAGCTCTGCCAGGGCCTGGCACCGGAGTCCTGGCGCCGAAGCCCTGGTGTGTGGGGCCCGGAGTTCTCCCTGTGGGGTTCTCTGGAGCTCGCCCAATGCTGGTGGCCATGCCGCACTGTAACGCTGGCACTCAGAGACGAGGGGCCGGGAGGGGTGCCTGGGGCAGGAACCAAGGAGGCACCGACAGCCCCTGGTACATGCCCCAAGGGCAGCGTAGCCTGTGGGCAGTGATGCTGGCGGAGGGCGTCACTCACAGCGTCCCCACACGGAGACACGGGCTGGGGCTCCCAGCAAGCGGCCAAAGCCGGGTCGCCTTGGACACGAAAGAAACAGTGACTTTGGGAACCCACCCCAGAGCTGGGCGCAGGTGGTGCCGGACCAGTGACTGGGGTAAATCGGAGCTAGGGCTGAATTTTCCCAAGGGGTTTGAGGGGCATGGGGGCATGGCGGGCGCTGGAGAAATCTGGCCCCAAATATGGGTGCAAAGTGAGTGAAAACGTGGCCATTCCCGGGTTGCTCTTGGCTCAGCCCCCAGCTGGATTTGGCGTGGGGGGGCCCTGGCCAGGTTTGGGGCGGGGGGGGGTCCCCGCTGAGGGTTAGGGGGTGTCGGCTGGTGCCGCGGGTGGGACGGGTGGGTGCCATATGTGTGTGACAGACCAGAGAGGAGACTTTGGAGGGGCAGTCGCGGGGGGTGCCCGGGCTTGAGCCGTTAGTTCTCTGTGCTGCCGGAGCACCAGGGGCCCCAGCCCTGTCCAAGACCCGTCCTGCCGGGCGCTGCCCAGGCAGGGCAGAGATAGGCCCTGCCTGGCAGGGGATGGGAGTAGCCCAAACCCGGCTCCTCGGGGTGGCAGGAGGGTAAGACGAGCTGTGACGGCTGTATCCAGCCTCTGTGGAGGGTCGAAGGGCATGGGGGCTGGCAGGGCATGATCCCTCGCTCCAGGCCCCTGGCCCCCTGGGGAGGGGCCCTGCCCTATTTCCCAGGCCCCAGGCCAGCTCTGCAGCCCGCAGGAATCCTGGCGCCAGACCCCACCCCTCCAGCCACACTCCCAGCATGTTCCCAGCAGGGAGGAGTATCAGGGTCAGTGGGGGAAACTGAGGCACCAAGCTGCGGGGCAGGGGCTGGCCCCAGCACACAGAGCCAGGGACACGGCTGGAACAGGACCCTGGAGGGACTCTGGCTGGGAGGGGACCCTGGGCTAAGGCCCCACTGCCAGGGTTCCCCTCCCCCCGCAGCGCAGACCCCAGGGCTTGTCTCCGCCGACGCTGGGGCCAGGGGGCAGTGACCAGCATTTGGGGGGATCAGGAGAAGCTAGCTGCCCCCCCCCCACCTCAGGCTCTGACCCGTAGCCCCTGCAGGGAGCTCTGCCAGTCCCCATCCCCCCAGCCTCTGGGCTCTGACCCCCAGCCCTTTCAGGGAGCTCTGCCAGCCCCTCCCTGCAACCTCAGCTCCTGGGCTCTGACCCCTAACCCCCGCATGCAGGGAGCTCTGCCAGCCCCCCCAAGACTCAGCCCCTGGTGCTGCCTGCCTGGTGGCTGTAGCCCCCACCTCTCCCCAGAACCCCGATGCCAGGGGCTGGTGAGAGCAGGGGTTGGTCGCCCAAGGGGCTGGGATGACAGCTGGGCACAGGTCCTGGGCCGTTGGGGTCTGTCGGGGGTCTGTCTGGTCTTGGCTCTTCATTCCTATTGCGGGGCATGGTCAGTGCTGACCCACGGGGGGGCTGTGTCTCCCCCCTCCCTCCCGCGGCACAACTGCCCGCGGTGACGTCGCCGACTTGTTCCCAATAGCTCTGAACCGGCTGCCCTGAGCCAGCTGCCCCCTGGGGAGTATTAACCCCTATGGTGCCAGCCGCGGCTGAGCGGCCAGGGCTCGGAGCCTGGGCGTTGGCAGCGTCCTGGGCGGGGGCTGGAATCCCCCCAAGGGGGCTGTCCTGTCCCCGGCCAGGGCCCTGTTGCCAACCACACGGCTCCCCCTCCCGGTGGGCAGGGGAGGGGCCAGGGCTCTCCTGGGGCAAAGGGCCAAGTTGGCAGCAATGCACTCTGGGAAGCTATCCCACAATTCCCAGCTTCGCTCTCAACAGCAGTGGGGTGCAGGTGATTTCGCACAGTCCCCAGGGCATTGTGGGAGAGCAGTGGGGTGCGGCAAAGGCCCCAAGGCATGGTGGGATAGCAGGGGGGAGCGGCCTGGCCCCCGGGGTATTGTGGGGTGCGGCACAGGCCCCAGGGCATTGTGGGATAGCAGTGGGGAGTGGCCTGTGCCACAGGGCATTGTGGAATAGCTGTGGAAGGACCACTAGAGCCAATCCTAGAGCACCCCCAATGCCAATCTCCCTGGCTCCCCCCCACACACGCCCGTGCCCCCGGCCGGCGGAGCTGGGGCAGGGCTGAGAGCCGAGGCTAGAGCCGTGGGCTGCCCGTTGGGCTCGGACTGGCGCGCCGAGACCCTTGCGTGGTTATCGCAGGGCAGTGGTCGGCCCGAGGCCCATCGTGCGGGTAGTGCCCAGCCCTGCTGCCCTCTGCCTGGAACAGAGCTGGGGTGGGTCAGGCTGGGATGGCAGGGGACTGTGGGTCGGGATTGAGGGGCACCCATGGGGGGAGGAGTCACAGCAGGAGACTAGATAGTTTGGTGCAGTTGGAGCTGATCTGCCCACCCCTGTCTCTTGCCTCTCAGCTTCCGGAAAGTGATTCCTGAGTGTCCCCTGCGATGGCCTCATGCAGGGACTGGGGTACCGGGGGCTCCCCCCAAAACCAGCTCCTGCCCCACTCCCCACAGCGCCCCCTGCTGGAGGAGGCTGGGACTGGAGGAGCCGGGAGCTCCCCTGCCCTCGGCTTCTGCCCCATTCCCCACACCATTCCCTGCTGGAAGAGGCCAGGCCTGGCCTAGCCGCGAGCTCCCCTGCCCAGACTCCAAGGACAGGCTGGTGCAGCTCTGTCCCGGTGCGTGGCCGCCGGGGCCCAGCTGGGCTGCAGCGCGAGGCCCTGGCACATCCGGCCGCACAGACGGGCGAGCAGGTTATAAATAGCCCCGCACCGGGGTAATCGAATTGGGCTGCGAGCACAGGCTGCCGCAAGTGCACCAGCTGTGGGGCTGGTCCCGGCTGGGGGGACACTTTAACCCCTTCACGGCTGGGACTGCTTGCATGCTGAGAGGAGGGGGGGCAGGACCCCAGTCCTCACCACCAGAGGACAGGAGGGGGACTCAGGTGCTGGGGATGCCAGCGGAGGGCCAGTTCGGGCCCGTGGCGGAGTGACATTGTGGGTCTGGCTGGCTGGGGTTGGCTGGGGGGTTAGATCGGGGGTGGCTGTGTGGTATAAGGGGCTGGGGAAGGGGTGGCCATGAGGGAAATATGAGGCTGGAGAGGGGGCTGGGACGGTGGTTTGGCATGGGGAGGAGGTGGCTGTTGGGGGGATGAGGGGCTGTGGGGGGGATGAGGGGCTGGGGAGGGGGCTGGGAAGGTGGGTTGGCATGGGGAGGGGGTGGCTGTGGGGGGCATGAGGGCCTGGGGAGGGGGCTGGGAAGGTGGGTTGGCATGGGGAGGGGGTGGCTGGGGGGGATTATGGGCTGTGGGGGGGCTGAGGGGCTGAGGAGGGGGCTGGGAAGGTGGGTTGGCATGAGGAGGAGGTGGCTGTTGGGGAGATGAGGGGCTGGGGAGGGGGCTGGGAGGGTGGGTTGGCATGGGGAGGAGGTGGCTGTCAGGGGGAGATGAGGGGCTGGGGAGGGGGCTGGGGAGGGGGCTGGGAGGGTGGGTTGGCATGAGGGGAGGTGGCTGTCAGAGGGAGATGAGGGGCTGTGGGGGGATGAGGGGCTGGGGAGGGGGCTCGGAAGGTGGGTTGGCATGAGGAGGAGGTGGCTGTCGGGGGGAGATGAGGGGGCTGGGGAGGGAGGTGGTGGGCACCTCCCAGGCAGGGAACGTCTCTCCCTCGGGCCCATCTTGCGTGGGCAGCAGGTGGGCAGCGGGGCCTGGACTGGGCTAATGTCATTGCAGCTAGTAATGGGCAGACAGAGGAGCCCTGAACAGGGGAGGGGAAGGGGGGCTGGGGCTGGACACGATGCCTCCCTCTGGGCTCCCACCCTCAGGGCACTGAGACCTACCAGGGATGGCATTGGGGGCCCACTGGGAGGGGCCAGGAGCCCCCTACCCTGGTGTTGCCCCCCAGGATCTCACCCACTCTCTCTCTCTCTGTGACAGGCAGTGTCCCTCGTCCTCACATCACCCCACCTCCCTTGGGATCTCGTGGCCCCATTGAGAGGCCAGACGGCAGGACCCTTCGGGTGAGCCCACGGGACAGGACCCCCCCTTCCGCCCCCACACACTTTGGGCTCTGGGACTCTGCACTCGGGGCAGGGTAATGTTCGCTCTGCTCAATGGTTCTGGCACAAATGCCGGTGGGGCTGCGGGTCGGGAGTGAGGGGCACCGCCTGGGTTGGGGGGAGCCCAGGGGGTTGTGGGTCGGGAGTGAGGGGCGTCGTAGAGTCGCACTGGCCCAGCCACAGCTCCCGGCTGAGCCGTCGTGCCCCAGTGACCTGCTCCTGGGTTCATCCGAAGGAAAGGGCCCCCTGGAAGTTGTGGGGCAGGTCCCTGGGCCCAGCTCCGGGGCCTGGCCCCGGGCCCTCTCTCGCCATGCCAATGCGCTGCCTGCTGGATCTCATGGAAGGGTGGGGTGACGGGGCCCAACATACCGCGTGATGGGGAGGGGCCCGCGGTGACCACGATATGGCCCCAGGTGTCGGGTGGGCCCAGCCCCCCTTCCCCAGCCCGGCGCCGCTCGCCAGCTGGTTATACAGTAACGAGATTCTGCCACAGCATCACTAACACACCACGGCTCCGGCCTCACCCGGCGCACTCAGCGCGGCTCGGGGCTTGCTGGGCATTGCTGGGGGCTGGGAGCCGGGACTCCTGGGTTCTAGCCCCAGCTCTGAGCGGGGAGTGGGGTCTAGTGGTCCGAGCAGGCGGCTGGAAGCCAGGACTTTTCGGTTCTGCCCCCAGTTCTGAGAAGAGAGTGGGGTGTAGTGGGTATTGCTCAGGACTGGGAGCCAGGACTCCTGGGTTCCATTCCAGTGGCTCCGAACGACTCCCCGTAGAGTTTGGTTACGTCCCTTCCACTCTCTGTGCTCCAGCCCCTCTGGCCTGGGAGGCTGGACTGGGCAGAGTCCAGCCAGTCGAGTCTCTGGAGGGACAAATTCCTGGGCTTCTCCGGGTGGGGCAGGCCTGGGCTAGCACTTTTGCGGGAGCAATGGGGCAGGCGGTCCCCAACTGGAGAGCAGGCCTGGGGGGCAGGTGCTGGCTCGTCCTGGGAGCCCAGAGGCTTCCACACTCGGGCAGCTTCCTGGCTAGCCCAGCCCAGGGCCGCCAGTTCCCGGCTTCCTCTGGGTGAACTGAGTAGGTGGAGCCAACCAGGGCCCAGCCACCTCCCTGCTCCCATCAGCGTTGCGGGGGGGTCAGGCAGCTGGGGGGTGGGGGGCAGTGGGGGGTGGGGAGTGTGTGTGGGGTGCCGTATAGTGGGGTGGAGGGACGGGTCTGGCTAGGGAGGAAGCAGAAAAGTGGCCAGTTTGAAAGTCTCAAAATCTCCAAGAAACGGGGTGGGGGGGGGGACCAGAACTCTGGCAGCAGCAGCTAAATTACTCCCTCCCCCAGAGCTCTGGGGGCTGGATAAGGGCACAGCCAGACCAGAGCCCCCAGGCCTGTGCCCCCGCACCCCACCGGCCAGGCCTAAGCCAGGTTGAAGGGCAGAAGGTACATGTTGGCCCTTAGCTCAACCCAAGGGCACCCCCTGCCCTCGCCCCAGGTGTGCCTGGCAATGTTCCCAGGGAGTTTCTCATCCCCCAGGATCCCTGTTAAAGTCATGGAAGATCAGGGTTGGAAGGGACCTCAGGAGGTATCTAGTCCAACCCCCTGCTCCAAGCAGGACCAGCCCCAACTAAATCCCCAAATGGCCCCCTCAAGGATTGAGCTCACAACCCTGGGTTTAGCAGGCCAACGCTCAAACCACTATCCCTCCCCTGCTGCCATGTCCAGGTGGGGACATTGGAACCCAGGCGTCCTAGCCCCAAGATGGGGCTCCTCCTCAGAAATGGGTCAGGGCTCCCCCTCTCCTCCAGTCAACCCAGAGCCAAACCATGGGCCTCACTGGCCCCATTGCCAATCCACCCCTTGGGAGCTGTCTGCCTGGGGCAGGCCAGGTGCATTGTGGGCCATTCCCTCATCCCCTTGTGTGGGGGCAGGCCAGGTGCATTGTGGGATATTCCCTCATGTGGGGGCAGGCCAGGTGCATTGTGGGATACCCCCTTCATTGCTCCCAGCCCTCCCAAGGGGCCATTCCTGGAGCCCTCCATATCTGGAAATCCGCTTTCTATCCCCAGACCCTGTTTGCGGATCGGATGCGGATACAAAGGTATCCACGCTGGGCTCTAGCTATTCCCGCCCTGGTCCCATGCAAAGCACCTGATTTCCATACGCGCCTCGGCCCCAGCCCGAGCCAGCAGCGGGGGCGGGACTGGGAATGGGTCTCCAGCCCCAGCTGTGGCAGAGGACAGGGACCGTGGGTGGGGGCCCCACTCCGACCAGTGGTTGAGGGTTGAAGCATTTTCCTTTGTTTCGGTAAAAATCCAGTGTTTTTATTGGGATCCAACCAGCAGCTTCACTGGGTCCCTTTAGAGACTCCCCCAACCCACTGGGCCCCCCCTCTCCTCCCAGAGCTGGGAATAGAACCCAGAAGTCCAGACTCCCAGACCCCCCTGCTCTAACCACTCACTTTAAACCCCCTGCTTGCTTTACACTGCGGAGTTTGGGAGCCAGGACTCCTGGGTTCTATCCCAGCTCTGTCACCCACTCACTTTATACGGATCCCTTCCCACCAATCAGTGCCTCAGTTTCCCTGTCTGTGATGTGGGGAGAAGGACTCTGCCCCCCTGCCTGAATTCAGGTGCTCTAAGATCCCCACGGGAGGGGGCCAGCCTGGCCATGATCCCAGCCCGCCCTCCCGCAGGGCCCCACACCATGGGAGCAAAGGCCCTGCAGCCCAGCCCCATAGCCATTAACCGGGATCAAAGGCACAGGGTGTGCGGGGATGGCGCTATCTAATCAGGCATGAATTGCGATGCAAATAAAGCACCCGTTGCCAGGGAACGGGGTCTAGCCTCGGTTGGCACAGAGAGGGCTGGGACAGGGGGGCAGGGACAGATGGAGCCGCCCCCTCCCCTCACCCTGGTGCTGCTGACCCCTGATCCCCTCCCCAGCCTTCTCCCCCTGGTCACTCCGTGCTATGGGGAGGGGAATTTCCCGCTCCCAGCCAAGCCAGCTCCATTGGCTTGTGCCCGGCACAGATGCCCCAGGACATGAGCTCTCTGACTTTAGCCCCAGCAGAAGAACCAGGTCATGCCACTCATTTTTATCCTACCAACCCTGGGTGAGGCTACAACCTGGCACCGAGGAGCTGCCAGCTGGCAGCAGTAGTGGGCTGTTACCCACCCCAGGGAGCTGTCCTCAGCCAGTGAGGCCTGGCCCAGGGCTGCCGGGCCCTTGGAGAGGAGCAAGGGCAGAACCTGTCAGGGATGGGGGGTGGCGCGGGGCTCTGATGGGATCGGGCACTGGGGGGGGGTGCAGCTCTGGTAGGATTGGGTTCTGCTGAGGGTGTGTGGGGCTCTGGTGGAATTGGGCCCCGTTGGAGGGGGTGGGGGGCTCTGGCAGGATTGGGCCCTGCTGGGGAGGGTGCGGGGCTCTGGTGAGATCGGGGCCTGCTGGGGGGAGGGTGCAAGGCTCTGGAGGGATCAGGCCCCTTGGGTGGGAGGGCAGTTCTGGCAGAATCAGGTCCCGGTAGGGGCCGGTACGAGGCTCTGGCAGGATCGGGCCCGGAACTAGCGCTCTGTGGCCAGGGGGTCCCGTTGGGGCTGCGCTGGGCCCTGGCATCTCGTCTCTCGTCCGCTGGCTCCGTTGCCTTTGCCCTTTGGCGCCCGGCAGGGGAGTTCCGGGGCTGGGCCGGGGGGATTAGGGGATTAGGGGCCTGGAAAGGTTGCGCTCACCTGCCTGTGGCTGCTGGCCCAGGCAGCGCCACTGGACCCCCTGTGCTTGGCCTCAGCCAGCCCCGGCCTCCTGGCCCCTGGCCATCACCCCCCAGCCCCGACTCTTGGCCTCCAGCCACCCCCCTTCAGTCTCCAGCCAGTCCCCAGCCCCTGCCCCCAGCCCCCACCCTGGCCCCCCGGCTCCCAGCCTCCTGGCCTCCACCCACCACTCCCAGCCCCTGCCCCCCACTTCCAGCCAGCCCTGGCCTCCTGGCCATCACCCCCCAGCATCCAGCCTCTTGGCCCCCAGCCACCATCCCCAGCCTCCAGCCAGCCCCCACCCTGGCCCCCTGGCTCCCAGCCTCCAGCCAGCACTCCCAGCCCCCGCCCCCCACTTCCAGCCAGCTCTGGCCCTGGCCTCCTGGCCCCCATCAACACCCCCTACCTCCAGCCATCACCCCCCACCTCCCAGCTCGGCCCCCAGCCATTGCCCCTGGCCCCACCCCCGGGTGAGATTCACTTCCCCTCCATTAACTCCTCCTGCCTTGATTCTGAACAGATCAGGGGCAGGGAGGCGTGAGCCGGAGCCTCCCAGCAGAGCTCTTTGCAGCCGTAACTGTGTCCCGGGCACCATCCCCAGCTGACCTTAACTTTGCCCGTCCCACTCCACCCTTAAATCTGCCCCCCTGGCAGCTGGCACCTTCCCCAACTGACCTTAACTGCCCCTTCTTCCCTCTCCATCCCACCCTTAACGCTGCCCCCTTCACTACCCTCCCTATCACCCCTTGACTCTGCCCCTTAACACACCCCTCATCCTTGACTCTGCCCCTTCACACACACACCCATCCTTGACTCTGCCCCAGCACTGGCCCATCAGTCGGATGTAGTGACATGGCTCCTGGTTTCTGGCTGGCGCTGCTGCCTCGCGGGCTGCCCCCTCCCAAGGCGCAGTCAGGTGCCAGCGGAGGGGGTGCTGAGGCAGGGACGGGTGAGGGGTGTCGGGGGGCCCAGGGGGGTGACAGGGCCCCGGGGAGGCAGGAAGCCGTCCAGAGTGCAGCCCTGCACTGCGCCCGGCTAATCCATGCTAAAGACACTCGTGCCCATGGCCCGTGGTTCCTGTTTTCCTCCAGCAGCCACACAAACTGTACCTGATCAGCCTCCGTGACTTCCCCCTGGGGGCAGGGAGAGCCAGGCTGGGGGCGCGGGAGAAGCTGGCTGCTAGAGGGGGTGGGCTGGGGGATGCTGATGTTGCCAGGTGAGAGCTGGTGCTGGCTTGGAGGCGGGGGGGATCTGGCAGGGGCAGGGGGAGGTCACGCTGGGGGGCTGTCTGGAAGGTGGCTGGGGGGCTCTGGCTGTAGGCAGCCTGGGGGGTGGGAGGCTGGCTGAGGGTTTGTGGGGGTGGGACAGGGGGGTTGGCAGGGGCGAGGGGTTCTGGTGAGTGGCAGGGGGCTGGCTGGGGGGTTTGATGGGGCAGAGGGGGATCTGGGGAGGGTTTAGGAGGATCTGGCGGGGCGGGGGGGGGCTGGCTGGAGGCAAACTATGGAGGGGGGATCAGGCTGGTGGGGGCAGGAGCATCTGGCGGAGGATTTAGAAGGGTCTGGTGCAGGGCAGGGGGTCTGGCTGGGGGGTTTAGGGGGGTTGGCAGGGCCAGAGAGGGGGCTGGCTGGGAGGCAGGGGATCAGACTGGGGATTTAGGAGGGGGCTGGCAGGGGGGCTGGCTGGGGCTGGCAGAGCAAGGAGGCTGCAGGGATGGGGAAGCTGGCTGGGGGTACAAGGGATCTGGCTGGGGATTTAGGGGAGTCTGGTGGGGGGCAGGAGCAGCTGGCTAGGGGTTATGGGGGGGTCTGGAAGGGGCAGAGTGGGGCTGGCTGGGGAGGCAGGGGATCTGGCTGTGGGGTTGGGGGGATCTGGTGGGGACAGGGGCAGCTGGCTGAGGGCTTAGGGGGGTCTGGCAGGGGCCTGGCTGGGGATTTAGGGGGGCTGGTGGGGCAGAGAGGGGCTGGCTGGGGAATCTGGCTGGGGGGATCAGGGGATCTGGCTGGAGGTTTAGGAGGGCTGGTGGGGCAGAGAAGGGCTGGCTGGGGGGCCTGGCTGGGGCGGGGTCAGGGGATCTGGCTGGGAGTTTTTGGGGGCTGGCAGGGCAGAGGGGGACTGGCTGGTGGGTAGGGGATCTGGCTGGGGGGGCAGCGGGGATCTGGTGGGGACGGGGCAGCTGGCTGAGGGTTTAGGGGGGCTGGCTGGGGGGGTCAGGGGATCTGGCTGGGAGTTTAGGGGGGCTGGCAAGGCAGAGGGGGGCTGGCTGGAGGTTTAGGGGGGCTGGTGGGGCAGAGGGGCTGGCTGGGGGGGGTCAGGAGATCTGGCTGGGAGTTTTGGGGGGCTGGCGGGGCAGAGGGGGACTGGCTGGGGGGCAGGGGGAGGTTGGCTGGGGGGTGAGGGTCTGGCTCGGATCCCCGCTGCCAGCCACGCTCTGGGATCCAGTGCAGTGATCAGGTCATTAGCCGCCAGGCCACCGAGGAGAAAGGAGGAGCAGGAAGGTGCCACAGCCAGCGGGGCAGAGGTTTGCGTTGTGCCCAGCCCTGCCCCTCTGTCCCGCCCCGGACTTGCCATCACCTGCCCCAGTGCTCCCAGCTCTGCCCCTGCTTCGCAGTGCCCTCGTCCCCTTCCATGCCTCAGTTTCCCCTCCATGGCTCTTGGGATTCCACCAGTCACCTGACAGCAACTAGCCTCCGGCCTGGCCCCGCCCACAGCTGGGACACAAGACAGGCCTAGACCCGCTAGTGCCATGTGGCAGCAGCACGTCCTGTGGGCCTGGCGAGCTGGTGCCATGCTCGGCCTGTGGGTTGGCGCTCCGGACGCAGCCATGGGGCTGATGGCAGGACGGCCTCCCACCCTGGGAGCTGGGTCACGCTGACCCATGGGACCGTCCTGCCACGCTCGCTCCCAGGCTGGCTGGGGGAGCGGAGGGGCTGTGTGTGACTGGGCCGTGGGCCAAGGGGGCCGGTTGCAGCCTGAGCCTGGGATGTCGCTGCATTCCTGCCCCGGCCTGTTTGTGTAAATAAACCCGGGAGGCCTCGCGCCACGGATCTGCTTCCGAATGGAGAACGGCTCCGAGCACTAGGCAGGGCTTGGCTTTGTTATTGTAGGGTCTCTTAGGAGTGCTGGACTCTGGTCTGGTCTGTTATTGTCGGGTCTCTGGAGCGCTGGGCTCTGCGCTGGCCTGTTATTGTAGGATCTCAGGAGCGCTGGGCTCTGCGCTGGCCTGTTATTGTAGGGTCTCAGGAGCGCTGGGCTCTGCGCTGGCCTGTTATTGTAGGGTCTCAGGAGTGCTGGGTTCTGCGCTGGCCTGTTATTGTCGGGTCTCTGGAGCGCTGGGCTCTGCGCTGGCCTGTTATTGTAGGATCTCAGGAGCGCTGGGCTCTGCGCTGGCCTGTTATTGTAGGATCTCAGGAGCGCTGGGCTCTGCGCTGGTCTGTTATTGTCGGGTCTCTGGAGCGCTGGGCTCTGCGCTGGCCTGTTATTGTCGGGTCTCTGGAGCGCTGGGCTCTGCGCTGGCCTGTTATTGTCGGGTCTCTGGAGCGCTGGGCTCTGCGCTGGCCTCTTATTGTAGGGTCTCTGGAGCGCTGGGCTCTGCGCTGGCCTGTTATTGTAGGATCTCAGGAGCGCTGGGCTCTGCGCTGGTCTGTTATTGTAAGGTCTCAGGAGCGCTGGGCTCTGCGCTGGTCTGTTATTGTAGGGTCTCTGGAGCGCTGGGCTCTGCGCTGGCCTGTTATTGTCGGGTCTCAGGAGCGCTGGGCTCTGCGCTGGCCTGTTATTGTCGGGTCTCTGGAGCGCCGTGCTCTGCGCTGGCCTGTTATTGTAGGGTCTCTGGAGCGCTGGGCTCTGCGCTGGCCTGTTATTGTAGGGTCTCAGGAGCGCTGGGCTCTGCGCTGGTCTGTTATTGTAGGGTCTCAGGAGCGCTGGGCTCTGCGCTGGCCTGTTATTGTAGGGTCTCTGGAGCGCTGGGCTCTGCGCTGGCCTGTTATTGTCAGGTCTCTGGAGCGCTGGGCTCTGCGCTGGCCTGTTATTGTAGGGTCTCTGGAGTGCTGGGTTCTGCGCTGGCCTGTTATTGTAGGGTCTCTGGAGCGCTGGGCTCTAGGTTGGCCTGTTAATGTCGGGTCTCTGGAGCGCCGGGCTCTGCGCTGGCCTGTTATTGTAGGGTCTCTGGAGCACTGGGCTCTGCGCTGGTCTGTTATTGTAGGGTCTCTGGAGAGCTGGGCTCTGCGCTGGCCTGTTATTGTCGGGTCTCAGGAGCGCTGGGCTCTGAGCTGGCCTGTTATTGTAGGGTCTCTGGAGCGCTGGGCTCTGCGCTGGTCTGTTATTGTCGGGTCTCTGGAGCGCTGGGCTCTGCGCTGGCCTGTTATTGTAGGGTCTCTGGAGCGCTGGGCTCTGCGCTGGCCTGTTATTGTAAGGTCTCTGGAGCGCTGGGCTCTGCGCTGGCCTGTTATTGTAGGGTCTCAGGAGCGCTGGGCTCTGCACTGGTCTGTTATTGTAGGGTCTCAGGAGCGCTGGGCTCTGCGCTGGTCTGTTATTGTAGGGTCTCTGGAGCGCTGGGCTCTGCGCTGGTCTGTTATTGTAGGGTCTCTGGAGCGCTGGGTTCTGCGCTGGCCTGTTATTGTAGGGTCTCTGGAGCGCTGGGCTCTGCGCTGGCCTGTTATTGTCGGGTCTCAGGAGCGCTGGGCTCTGCGCTGGCCTGTTATTGTCGGGTCTCTGGAGCGCCGTGCTCTGCGCTGGCCTGTTATTGTAGGGTCTCAGGAGCGCTGGGCTCTGCGCTGGTCTGTTATTGTAGGGTCTCAGGCCAGCGCAGAGCCCAGCGCTCCTGTTATTGTCAGGTCTCTGGAGCGCTGGGCTCTGCGCTGGTCTGTTATTGTCGGGTCTCTGGAGCGCTGGGCTCTGGTCTGGTCTGTTATTGTAGGGTCTCTGGAGTGCTGGTCTCTGCGCTGGCCTGTTATTGTAGGGTCTCTGTAGCGCTGGGCTGTGCGCTGGCCTGTTATTGTAGGGACTCAGGAGCGCTGGGCTCTGCGCTGGTCTGTTATTGTAGGGTCTCTGGAGTGCTGGGTTCTGCGCTGGCCTGTTATTGTAGGGAGTCTGGAGTGCTGGGTTCTGCGCTGGCCTGTTATTGTAGGGAGTCTGGAGTGATGGGTTCTGCGCTGGCCTGTTATTGTAGGGTCTCTGGAGCGCTGGGCTCTGCGCTGGCCTGTTATTGTAGGGTCTCTGGAGCGCTGGTGTCACAGATCCACAGGGTCGGGGCAATGGCCCAGCTTTGGAACAGTCTCTGGGAAGCCCCATCGGTGCACCAGAGCCCCTGGGGGTCTCCCTCTTCCTCCGGGGCAGGCCCTGCGGCTTCACCGCCTCTCTGGGCTGGACCCCTGGGCTGCCAGCCCCCTGCTTCCCATCGTGAGCTCCGCTCAGCTAGACCAACTGAGGCAGACCCTGAGGGAGACTCGTACAGACTTGGGGAGCAACGGGCCAGCCCAGAGCCCTGAGCCTCGGCCCTCTGCCCACCTGCCCCAATTGTGCCCCCCGACTGCTTCCCACATCCCACACGTCACGCACACCCCCAGTCCTGTATCCCCCAGCTGGGCAAACCCGGCCAGCATCCCACCGAGAGGGGCCAGGCCTGGTGGTCGGTTGCTAACTGTCAAAGTCCCGGGCACTGGGTTTGCCATTGTCTTCATGGCTTCTCCACTGACATGGGGATTAAGGCCCACTTAGTCCCATGCCGCTCATACCTGGGTCTTAGCCTGCCCAGGGAGCCAACAGACCTCCCCCCACCACTAGGTAACAATGCAGCGATGGGGAAACTGAGGCACACAGAGGCTTCATAAAATATTACAAAATTCCCACTTCATCACAGCTGGACTCTGCACTGGTCTGTTATTGCAGGGTCTCTCGGGAGCGCTGAGCTCCCTGCCGGTCTGTTATTGTAGGGTCTCTCAGGACTACTGGGCTCTGTGCTGGTCTGTTATTGTAGGGTCTCTTGGGAGCACCATGCTCCCTACCAGTCTGTTATTGTAGGGTCTCTCAAGAGTGCTGGGCTCTGCGCAGATCTATTATTATAGGGTCTCTCAGGATGCTGGACGTGGTGCTGGTTTATTATTGTAGGGTCTTAAAGAGGCCCTGACCCCTTCTTGCCGGGAGAGGCTGAGCTCCCAGTGCCGTGTGTGGCTGTGGAGTAGCTGTGCTGGTGCAGTACAGAGGGCGACCCTGGGGGCTGCCTGTGGGATAGGGGGTAGGGGACCTGCTCAGAGGCTCCCAAGGAGATCGGGGGGTGGATGGCGTGTGTGGGCGGGCAGTGACTGGCACAGGGCACATGCCCATTACCAGGCAGAGTCACGTAGGGGGCTCAGGACTGCCAGGGTGTGGGTGAGCTCTCCCCTGCACAGGGGGGCTGGTAGGGGTGGGGACCCTCGGGCATGGGGCGTGGTGCAGCCTGACCCTCACTCCCTCCTGTGGCTGGTCAGGGTCTGGATCCTGGTCAGGGGGCTATCGGGGGTCACTGGCAGGGGATGGGGGGCTGGAGTAAGACCCTCTGAGGGGAGGATGTGGGCAGCTGGTGATGGGCAGGGAGTCGTGTGGGGGGGGGGGGCTGGCTGGGGGCAGGGGGTTGTGTGGGGCCAGGAAGCTGACTGGGGGGCCATGTGGAGGGCTGCAAGGGGAAGATGTGGGGGGCTGCAGACAGAATCCCCCTGGGGGACTTGGCAGGGGGTGCTGGGTGAGGGGCCATGGGGGCTGGCTGGGGGTGTTGGGAGAGGGGCCATGGGGACCTGGCTCGGGAGGCCGTACAGGGGGCTGGGGCTATGCGGGGGCTGCATGTGCCCTGATCGGCACCCCCCTAACTCTCTCTCCTTCTCCTTTCCCAGGAGCTGTGTCCTAGGCTCCCCCGTGGGGCAGGCGGCTCCTCTGACCCCCCTGGATCATCCCTGCGGGCCAGACCTCCTGTGAGCCCCCAGGGCTGCTTCTCTGGGGAGGGCGGATGGGGCTGGGGTGAGGGGACCCCACGGCAGGGCCCAGCCTGCCGCTATGGAGCCCCTGCCCCGGTGCTGCCCCTGCAGGACGATCCGCTTGGTCTTGTGGGAATTGCAGCCCCTGCTCTGAGTGGAGCCCCCCGCACCCGCCGGACTCTCCACGCCGGGGACCCGCTGGCGCTGAGAATGTGCAACACCACCCTGATGAGCTGCAACGTGGATTCCAAGATCGACCACCTCTTCCCCCCCACGCTGTACATCATGGTCATCGCCATGGGGCTGCCCACCAACTGCATGGCGCTGTGGGCCGCCTACCTGCAGGTCCGGCAGCACAACGAGCTGGGCGTCTACCTGCTCAACTTGTCCGTGGCCGACCTGCTCTACATCGCCACCCTGCCCCTGTGGATCGACTACTTCCTGCACTACGACAACTGGATCCACGGGCAGGAGTCCTGCAAGCTCTTCGGCTTCGTCTTCTACACCAACATCTACATCAGCATCGCCTTCCTGTGCTGCATCTCCGTGGACCGCTACCTGGCCGTGGCCCACCCGCTGCGCTTCGCCAAGGTGCGCCGGATCAAGACGGCCGTGGCCGTGAGCGCCGTGGTCTGGGCCATCGAGATCGGGGCCAACTCGGCCCCGCTCTTCCACAACGAGCTCTTCCACGACCGCTACAACCACACCTTCTGCTTCGAGAAGTACCCCATGGAGGAGTGGGTGGCCTGGATGAACCTCTACCGGGTTTTCATCGGCTTCCTCTTCCCCTGGATGCTCATGCTCTTCTCCTACCAGGGCATCCTGCGGGCCGTGCGTGGCAACGTCTCCACCGAGCAGCAGGAGAAAGCCAAGATCAAGCGGCTGGCCCTCAGCCTCATCGCCATCCTCCTCTTCTGCTTCGCCCCGTACCACGTCATCCTGCTGTCCCGCAGCGCCGTCTACCTCAGCAAGCCTTGCGACTGCAGCTTCGAGGAGAAGGTCTTCGTGGCCTACCACAGCTCGCTGGCCTTCACCAGCCTCAACTGCGTGGCCGACCCCATCCTGTACTGCTTCGTCAATGAGGGGGCCCGCGGCGACGTGGCCAAGGCCCTGTCCACCCTGCTGCGCTTCCTCACCAGCTCCAAGCCCCAGGAGATGGCCACCGCCTCGCTTACCCTGGACACCCCGCTCTCCTCTAAGAAGAGCAGCTTCTGCCGGCTCCCCGCGCCCCCTCAGCCCCTGCCCCCGCCCCCTCCGGGCCCACCCGACGAGGAGCTGCAGATGAAGATCTTGACTTTCAACCCATGAGCTCTCCCTGTCAGCACCACGGCCCCGGATGCAAACGAGATGTAAATACAGTATTGTTCTTAATGATGATAACGCAGGGGCCCAGTGAGGCCCCGGGGGGGGGGGACGCCGCAGGAGGGGGCTGCCTGGCCTGATGGGGGCAGTGCCGGGATTGCCGGACACCTGGGTTCTGCAGCCATGTGAGAAAGGGGGAATGGCCGAAATACAGCTAGCAGGGCTGAGCAGGGCTGGCTGGGTAGTGGAGTATCAGGGCAGACAGACACAGAGGTGTGTGTGGGGGGGAGGGAATGGAGGTGTGATACAAACGGATGTTTGGAGATGGACGATTATGAGGATAGACAGATTGATAGAGGGATGTGTATAGGGATGGATGATGATGGGTGTGTATGGCAATGGATGGGGGGGACTGGAGGCATGGTTATGTGGGGGCTGGAGGGGTGTGGATGGGGCTGGAGCGATGGATGGAGGGGTATGTATAGGGCTGGATTGACCCAGAGGCTGTGAAGAACGATGGGTGGACAGAGCTGTTGGATAGATGGAGGGTGTGACTGGGGCTGGGGAGGGATGGAGGGTGTGACTGGGGCAGTCCCGCGCCGGGCAATGCTGCCGACCTGATGGTTAATGAGGGTTATTTATTTCCTGGAGGGAGGCTGGAGAGGCCCCACTGAAGGATAGGGGGCCTCCATGGGAGGATCAGGGCCCAGACGTGCCAGGCGCTGTATGTTTCTGGAGCGAATAGTCCCTGCCCCAAAGGGAGCAATTGTGCTGCTAGATCTGGCCGTGCCAGGGCAGGCAGCGCTGGCCGGTGGGGGCCGGGATGAACAAAGCGGTGTTTTAACTGATCTCTTTCAGACTCTTCCTCCCTCATAAAGAAACCAAAGCAAAGTGCACAAGCCCCAAACCTCCCAGAATCCCCTGCAGGTTTGGCCAGCTGGGAGCGAAGGTGGGTCATTAAGGTCCCGCAGTCTGTACCAGGGATCCTACCGCTGCCACCAAAAGCCCACAGCTAATGGTCAGCATGTGGCCAGGAACAGCTGCCCTTGCTGCCCTACATCCCTTGGGCACAGAATCTCCCTGGGCAGAGCCAGGACAGACCCAGGCACTTCTCCAACCTACCTGAACCGGGCTCCTAGCTGCACTGGGGAGCCAGGACACCTGGGTTCCATGCCTGCCTCTGCCCAATGTGCTGGGTGACCTTAGGCAAGTCCCTTCCCTTCTGTGAGTCTGCCCCGTGTCCATCCAGCCTGGGAGCTCTCCTATGTCTGGGCAGCGCCCGGCCCATGGGGCCCACATTTGGGGTTGGTGCTACTGCAGTCCCCATGGCCTGAGGGCAATCTGAGACAAAGCTGAGGAGAGGGGGGGTCTCTAGTTCCCCCCACCCCCTGTTCTCCAGCCACATGAGAGAATGCAGCCCATGGTCTGCCACAGGCGTCTCTCGGTGCCTGATGCTGGCGTCTCCCCATGGCCCCAGCCAACGCCAAGCCCGCGTTGGCAGCAGACGTGGGAACCTCGCGCTAGCACCGGGCAGGCGCTTTCGTCAAGGCCCAGTGAGGGACCACGCTGGCATCCGGCTCTCCCGGCTGGGGAGAAAAGCTGGGAAAGGTTGGGGGGGGGCCCAGGCACCCCAGGGAGAATAAAAAGCCCCCTCTCCCACAGAACTGTTTGTGACTCTCCTGATTTCGGAGGCAGTCTGGCGAATGGGGGACCTGGCCGTGCAGGGTCCCACACTCAGCTCTCTGGGCGCCAGCCGGGGGCGTCCGCTTGGCGAGGCGCAGTGGGACTTGGGAGCCTAAAGAGCTTGGCGGAGCACTTCCAGAATGCACCGCAGTTGGCAGCATCTCTGGCGTTGGGGTGGGAAGAGGGTTTGGGAGTGGGAGGGGCTAGGCGGGGGGGGGAGGCAGCTGTGCCCACGCACGTCCCCCAAAGTGGAGTGCGCCGTGTTGGCCACTTGTGGGATTTCAGGGGGTGGTTCTGTGCAGCGCTCCCCCAGCACACCTGCTTAGCCCTCCATTGGGTTGTTATTGTAGGGTCTCTCAGGAGCGCTGGGCTGGAGACTGGCTTGTTACTGAGCAGAGAGGCTGCAGGTCTGGCTCATCTGCCCTGTGCGCTGACCCTGGTGGGGGCAGGGGGATCCTGGAGTCCCAGCTCGGCAGGGCAGGGCCATCCCTGCCCCCACCCAGCTCCAGCACCTGGCTCCAGGTTCCAGCAGAAACCTGCCGCCAGGAGCCGAGTGGGTCAAGGCGACGGGGGAAGGCAGACAGATGCTGGAGACGCAGGACGCAGTCCACAAGGGATGAGAGGGGGCACCGTGCCCACCAGCCCCACACCACAAGGCTTTGCATCCTGGCCCCAGGAGTCAGTTCAAAAGGTCACACAGAAGTCCTGGCTCTCAGCCCCCCCGGCTCTAACCTACATTCCTATTCCCTTCGCTGGAGCAGCCCAAGGGGCTGGTGCAGGAGGTGCAGTGACGGGCCCCCCACGAGGCTGCTCCCTACCCACCAGCGGATGGGGGCTCAGCCATTGTCACGGGCTGTTCACCTCCCATGAGCCACCCAGCCCCAGCTATGCACAGGGGCCAGGCCAGGGCCCTCTTTGTCGGGGCAGGGGGCAGAAGAACCAGGGTCCTGCACAGAAGGGGGGAGCAATGGCTGGGTTGGGCCAGGGCTCTGGTCCCAAGCGTGTCCCAAATGTTTCCTTGCCCTGCTGCTGGGAATCCTACGCTGCCCACAAAGGTGCCACCCTGGTGCCAGCACTCAGCACTAGACAGGCAGCTGCATCTCAGCGCTGGGCAAGGGGCCCCCGTATAAACAGGCCCCGCGCCCCACCCCAGAGGTGGCTGCATCTCAGCGCTGGGCAAGGGGTTCCCCTATAAACAGCCCCCGCGCCCCACCCCAGAGGCAGCTGCATCTCAGCGCTGCGTAACAAGCCATTCTTTTGCCTAATCTTAATAAATCCTCCTTGTCGTCGAGCTGACTGTTAAACGTTCCCCCCGGCTGACTCTCCGGGTAGGGGGTTGAGAGGGTGCCGGGAAGTGACCGCACAAGCAGCGCCTGCCTGACCCCAGCGCTGCTCCCCACGTCACGAGGCAGGGGGCGCCGCAGTGGGAACATTCCCGGAATAAACAGGAAATGCTCGGGCCCAGGAATCTCCCACGCTCCCCGGGCCGTGTGAGGCGCCCCCTGCTGCCTGGGGAGGGAAGTTACCCCCCACCCCCACCTGTCCCCCATGACCCTTTGGCAGCAGAGGTTTCTCCCTGTATGGTCCTGGGTTGGGGGGAGCGTGGCTGGGACACCGGTGATCTCGGCGCCACTTCAGCCAGTGTCTTGGCGCGGCCCGGAGCCAAAGGGGGAGATTTTCCCTTCGCCTGTTTGTTTAGTTTTCTCTCTTGCCTAATTCCATTTGATCCCACCACCCACCCGGCTTCCCGAAGGGCAGTGCCCCCCCACCGCCCCCAGAGAGCCCAGGAGTCCTGGCTCCCAGCCCCTCCAGTCAGACCGCCCTGTATGGCGGACACACTGCCGGCTCCCTCGCTTCTGTTGGTGCAGCCCAGATCCTACCATCCCCATCCCCTGGCTGCTCCCCTCAGAGTTCTGCGCCCCACCCAGGAGGGCAGGGGACCCCACGCAGGCTCTGACGGCTTCCTTCGGCCCAAGCAGCCAATGGGCTATGGAGCCTGAGCGCCTCACCCGCTCCAGGGGACCTCCAGGGCTAGAAGGGGGGCGCCGGCCCTGCCATGGCTCCACCCAGACCTCCTCTGGGTTCTATTCTGAGGTCTGGGATGGGCGGGGGGGTCTAGTGGTTAGAGCTGGGGGGGGGCTGGGAGCCAGGATTCCTGGGTTCTACCCTGGCAAGGGGAGGGGGAGGGTCTAGTGGTTAGAGCAGGAGGGTGGGGGCTGGGAGCTAAGATGCCTGGGTTCTATTCCTGGCTCTGGGAGGGGAGTAGGGTCTAGTGGTCAGAGCAGCGGGGGCTGGGAGCCAGGATTCCTGGGTTCTACACCTAGCTCACAGAGGGGAGGTCTAGTGGTTAGAACAAGGGGGGGAAGACAGGGCTGAGAGCTAGGACACCTGGGTTCTACCCCGACGAGGTGAGGGGATGGCGGGTCTAGTGGTTAGAGTAAGGGGGAGCTGGGGTTGGGAGCTAGGATGCCTGGGTTCTATCCCTGGCTCTGGGTGGGGAGGGGGGACTGGGAGCCAGGACAGTTTGGTTCTATTCCCACTTACCCTGCCTGTTTCCCTTCCCGCACTGGGGCTGGGGAGTTCGTGCAGTGCTTGGAGATCCCCGGGGGGAAAAGCCTGGAGCTGGGCCGATGGCTGGGAGCCCTGTTGTCCTTCACTCCAACCCGGCTTCCGCCCAGCCCTGCAGCTGGCATCCCCTCCGCTGTTCGCACGGCCCTGGTGACATGGGGCCGGCAGAGAGTCGCCTGCATGGGGCTCTGAGCAGCCCCCGGCTAGGAGCCACCTGGCCTGGCTGGACCCTTGTCCTCACATGAACTCGTGACCCCGGGCAGGGGGCGAGCAGCTGAGGGGGGATCCTGGGCGGAGCCTGTGCGGAGCTGAACACAGCGCAGCCCCATGGCTAGCCAAGCCCCCCGCCCCGTGCTGGGGGAGGATCCGGCGCAGTTGTGATCGGCCCCTGCAGGCGGGGGCAGCGGAGAAGGACCCTGCGATGGGGGTGAGGGATGGGATGGGAGCAGCCCCAGGGAGGCCGGTCCCACCCAGGGCGAGACTTGGGCCAGGAGGGGGCCCACAAGTAGGGGGGTGAGGGGGAGTCAGGGCTTGGCGGGGGGGGGGGGGGGGGAGAGTGGTCAGTTTGGTGCAGGGGCTTAAGAGGAAGAACCCACCAGGGACCCTCCTTTTCCTTTTGTCGCCCTGGGGCCCCAGGTCAGGGAAGCACCGGGGGGTTCGTTGCAGCTCACCGGGGGAAGAGCCCCCAGCCATAGCCCATGGGCCTCCCCCGATTCTCCTTCCCGAGTCATAGGGAAACCCCCGGCAGTGCCCCCCAAATCCTCCCCAGCCACCGGGGTGCAGTCAGGAGACACAGACCCCACTGCGCCTGCGGGGAGACACTGTGGGTCCCTGGTCCCTCCCATCCCTGCACACCAGGGAAGGGCCCCGACGCCTCCCGCACTACCCCGGGCCCTCACCCAGCACCCAGGGCCGGTGCAAGGAAGTTTCACCTAGGGCGCAAAACTTCCACCTTGCGCCCCCCCAGCCCTGCGGCAGCTCCCCGCCCCCCTCCACCGTGAGGCGCCCCCCCCCTAGACACCCCCCGCGGCAGCTCCCCACTCCCCGGCCCCGGGATCCATGCGCCAGCTCTGACCCAGGGGAACCCCTGGGCTGCCGGCGGCTCAGACTCCCGCTCCCTCCCAGCGCAGCGGCCCGCTTTAAAAAAAAAATGGGGGCGCCGCTTTTTGGCGCCCCCAAATCTTGGCGCCCTCGGCAACCACCTAGTCGGCCTAAATGGTAGCACCGGCCCTGCCAGCGCCCACATGCAGCCACCTCTGGGGAGAGCCCGGCAGCGGCTCCACAGCCCGGCCCGACACGGAGTTCGGGCAGAAAGTGAGCGAGAATCCCGAAGCCCGCTCCACAGCGCCCGGCCCCGACTGCCGGGGAGATACCCCTGCCGAGCCCCCCGCCCCCCCCACAGCCCCCCTCCCCAGCCCCCCGCCCCCTGCCGAGCCCCCCGCCCCGCTCCACAGCGCCCGGCCCCGACTGCCGGGGAGATACCCCTGCCGAGCCCCCCGCCCCCCCCACAGCCCCCCTCCCCAGCCCCCCGCCCCCCCCAGCCCCCTGCCGAGCCCCCCGCCCCGCTCCACAGCGCCCGGCCCCGACTGCCGGGGAGATGCCCCAGCCGAGCCCCCCGCCCCCCCCCCACAGCCCCCCCCCCAACCCCCCGCCCCGCTCCACAGCGCCCGGCCCCGACTGCCGGGGAGATACCCCTGCCGAGCCCCCCGCCCCCCCCACAGCCCCCCTCCCCAGCCCCCCGCCCCCCCAGCCCCCTGCCGAGCCCCCCGCCCCGCTCCACAGCGCCCGGCCCCGACTGCCAGGGAGATACCCCTGCCGAGCCCCCCGCCCCGCCCCACGGCCCCCCCCAGACCCCGCCCCGCTCCACAGCGCCCGGCCCCGACTGCCGGGGAGATACCCCTGCCGAGCCCCCCGCCCCCCCCACAGCCCCCCTCCCCAGCCCCCCGCCCCCCCCAGCCCCCTGCCGAGCCCCCCGCCCCGCTCCACAGCGCCCGGCCCCGACTGCCGGGGAGATGCCCCAGCCGAGCCCCCCGCCCCCCTCCCCAGCCCCCCGCCCCCCCCAGCCCCCTCCCCAGCCCCCCGCCCCCCCCCACAGCCCCCCTCCCCAGCCCCCCAGCCCCCTGCCGAGCCCCCCGCCCCGCTCCACAGCGCCCGGCCCCGACTGCCGGGGAGATGCCCCAGCCGAGCCCCCCGCCCCCCCCACGGCCCCTCCCCAGCCCCCCCGCCCCCCCCACAGCGCCCCCAGCCTCGTGCCGAGCCCCGCTCCACAGCGCCCTGCCAAGCCCCCCGCCCCGCTCCACAGCGCCCGGCCGGGGAGATACCCCTGCCGAGGCCCCGCCCCGCTCCACAGCGGCCCCCCTGCCGAGCCCCGCCCCCCGGCTCTGACAAGCCGCCCCGGCCCCGCGCTATGGACCCAGCCCAGCTCAGCGCGTCGGGGGACAGGAGACACGTGGGGGTGGCGGCCCGTGCTCTAATTTGCATATCCATGAGCTAGTTTACATACTCGGGCAGGGATTTGCCCACGCTCGTGCGCTGCACGTCTGGACTGCATACTCAGCTATTGCATATTCATGATGTTATTTGCATAGCCGCCATCCACGTCCGCTGCGGACGCACGACGCACAACTCGCATATTCATGAGCATCGTTTGCATATTATGCGCCCCGCCCCTTCAGCCGCGCTGGAGGCGACGGGGCGGGACTTGCGTGCTGACGTCACGGCGGCGCGGCGTGGGGCCGCCGGCAGGGAGGATGGTGGCCGGCGCGTTCCCCATCGCTGGGCGTGCGGCAGCTGAGTCGGCCCCTGGCCGCGCGCATCAAGGCAGGGGCTCGCGCCAGCCCCTTTTTCCGGGCCTACGTCTGCGGGCCGCCCGCGCAGCGTGAGTGATGGGCCGCGCGCGGGGCGCTGAGCCAATGGGGCGGGGTTGCGGGCTAATGGCGCTCATGCGGGGCGGGGCTGCGGGCACCGCGAGCCAATGGGACGCATGCGGGGGCGGGACAGAGGGCTCTGCGGGCCAATGGAGGTGGCATGGGGGCGGAGCTGGGTCCGAGCAGGCCAATGGGACAATGGCGGAGGCGGGGCGAAGAGCCTAGCAGGGCAATGAGGGCGCAGGGCGGAAGTGGGGTCCCTTGAACCAATGGTTGGAGGGGGAGGGCGGGGCGTGGGTCCAGAGGGCCAATAGGCGGAGCTTATGGGCGGAGCCACGCTTGACATTGAACAGGCTCCCCTAAGCCAAAGCCATGAAGTGACCCCTGACATCCCCCCCCCCTCCCAATGTCCCTGATTGGGCTGGGCTGGGAGTGAGGGGCACGGGCAGAGCTGGGGGGGGGGGGCAGAGCTGGGGAGGGGGGGCAGGGCTGGGCTGGCAGCCCCCCCTCATGCCCCTCCCCCCTGCAGTGTACCACTGGGTGGAGATGCGAACCAAGATGCGGATCATGGGCTTCCCGGGCGCCACCATCAAGCCCCTGAACGAGGAGGCGGCGGCGGAGCTGGGCGCGGAGCTGCTGGGCGAAGCCATCGTCTTCGGCGTGGGCGGCCTGTGCATCTTCCTGGAGTACGCCCGCCAGGCCTCCAACACCAGGAGGAAGGAGGAGGAGCAGAGCAGCGCCCTCGTGGGCCTGCAAGAGCAGGTGGCCGAGCTGGGCCTGGCCGTGGAGACCCTGGACGCGCAGCTGCGCGAGGTGAACCGCCTGCTGCTGGACGTCTCCACCAGCGCCAAGAAATAGGGGCCCCCCGGGGCGGGTTGCCAAGGAGGAGCCTGGCGCGCCTGGGCCCTGCCCCCTGGTGCTGGGGTGCGGAGCTGGCTGTGGCCGGGAGGAGCCTGCGCTGGGCCAAGCGACCGGGAGACGCCCCCGTGTGGGCTCGGGGGTCCAGGCTCACGACCCCCCTCCGCTCCCGCGGAGTCTGAGTTTTCTACAATGTAAATATTCATCCATTAAAACCCACCTGCTGCTGAGGAGGCAGAGCCATGATTGGGGCGGGGCTGAGGGAAAGGGGCAGAGCCATAGGTCTGCCAACAGCGCTTGTTTGCACCCAGGGCTGCCCTAGAAAGTGGAGCTGGTCCCAGCTCTTCCTTCCCCGGGGTCTGGGATCGGCCCCTTCCCTAGGGCCTGTCCCGGCATCGGGCAGTGGAGGGCCCAGCCAGATCCACCTCCCTTCCGGGGTGTTACTGATCTTCAGTGTCACTTCCCCTGCTCTTCCCAATTGCTCCTTGGGGCTTGCCCCACTGACCAAGGGCCCTGCCTCCCATAGGGATCCCAGCCTTTGGGCCAGGATCTGGGCTGGCCGTGCCGCTGCTTCCCCTTCCTGCGCTGGCCCGTGGTGGTGCTTCTGGGGCCTGTTCCTCCGTCTCACTCTCCCTGCAGGGGCGAAGTGTCCTGGCAGTGGCTGGTGCCCGGCCCAGGGGGCACTCCATGGGGCAGGGTCCATGGGGCAGCCTGGCCAGAGTGATTCCTAGGGGGAGCCACTGGGTGGGGCTGATTAATGCAGCAGGGCAGGGGTTGGAGGTCTCTGTTTTCCCCCCCCCTTCCATACAGGCCCAGGGGTCCCCAGCTCCTCCAGCCCAACAGGACCCACATGGCCGGGCCCTGCTGCTGGGTCTAGCAGGGGCAGGGGCCGTCCTGGACAACTGTCACCTTTCTGTCCTAGCCCACACAGGTGGGGCTGCTCCCCCAGGATCCCCCCTTGGCCGGGGGGGAGGGCAGAAGGCTGGGAACAGCATCTGCCTGGAGAGGGGCGAGCCCTGGGGAACGGGCTGTAGGGCCAGGCCAGGCTGGGGAGCCAGCCACCAACCCGGCTGGATTTGCCCCAGGGGGGCTATGCAGGGCTGGGGACCAGGCTGGCTGGAGGCAGCAGGGGCTGGGCTAATGCGGCCTTCCCCCGGCTCAGCAGTTCAGGCCCCTGCTCTGAGTCCAGGGACTGAACCAGCCCAGGGACTGCTTCCTTAGCTTGGCTCTGCCCTGAGGGGGTGGAGCCCGGCAGAGGAGCGCTGGGAGGCCTAGTTCTGGGGGAGGATGGGGAGGGGTGCTGGGGGAGTGGGGTGCTGGGGAAGGATGGGGAGGGGCGCTGGGGGAGTGAGGCGCTGGGGAGGCCTGGTTCTGGGGGAGGATGGGGAGGGGCACTGGGGAGGCCTGGTTCTGGGGGAGGATGGGGAGGGGTGCTGGGGGAGTGGGGTGCTGGGGAAGGATGGGGAGGGGCACTGGGGAGGCCTGGTTCTGGGGGAGGATGGGGAGGGGCACTGGGGGAGTGGGGCGCTGGGGAGGCCTGGTTCTGGGGGAGGATGGGGAGGGGCGCTGGGGAGGCCTGGTTCTGGGGGAGGATGGGGAGGGGCGCTGTAGGAGAGGGGCACTGGGGAGGCCTGGTTCTGGGGCAGCAGGGGTGTTGGGGTGGCCTGGTTCTGGGGCAGGGAAGGGGGTGGGGTGCGGGGAAGTCCCACGCTGGCCCTGGATGGTGCCAAGGGCCTGGGCAGCGTAGGGCCCCAACCCTAGGAACAGAACCCAGGTGTCGTGTCAGCCCCACCCCTCTGGACCTTAGCAAGAGTTCCCTGGTGCTGGTGGTGTGCAGGACTCTGGGGCTGATCCTGCCTGGGGAGGCATTTGCGGGTCATGCAGCCCCATGGCAGGGGGAGCACATGCTCGCGGGGCGTTGAGCAAGAAGGGTCCTGTCTGATGAGCCGTGTGGGGTGGAGAGTTGGGGGCAGGAGTAGTGCCAGTCCTGGTTCCAGTTGATTCAGGGGCCTGGGGCTGGTTTCCAAGTAGTTATTTGGGGGCAGGGGTTCAGGCCATGGGTGTGCCCTGCCCAGGGACCCGCCCCGCACATCAGCCCTGCTGGTCCTCAGCCGCAAGGAGCAGGGCTGGGGCAGGCAGATTTAGGGTAACTTTTTGCCAGACCCCCCGGCATGGCTGGGCCTGGAGAAATGGGCCCATCGGCAGCTGCCCTGCTGGAGTGAAGCCCTAGGGACCAGCCGCCCGCTCCCCGCCTCACGTGCTCCCCCAACCTGGGAAATCCATGCACAAGAGGTGCTAATGTGCAACTACTGCCCCGGGGCTGCCCCCCCCCGCCAAGTGTGTGGGGGGAGGGGGTGCTGGCTGGGGCAGGCCTGGCCAGGGGGCGGAGTTCAGCTGGCTGGGTGTGGGCCAGGCCCGAACAGGGACAGGTTAGCAGAGGGCTGGGGCAGGCCTGCCCAGAGCTGAGCAGGGACAGGTTGGCAGGTGGGCCGGCTGGGGCCAAGCAGGGCAGGTTGGCAGAGAGCAGGGGTGGGCAGGCGGGGGCCAGCCTGGCTGGGGCCAAGCAGGGCAGGTTGGCAGAGGTGGGCGGGCTGGGGTGGGGCAGGCCTGGCCAGGGCCAGGTTAGCAGTGGGGAGGACAGGCCTGCCCAGGGAGAGGTTGGCAGGGGGCTGGTGAGGGCAGCTACCAAAATGGCATCACAACTGCAATTTGCCCAGCAATGGATCCCAGTAAGGGCCCTGCGCCCCCTCACCAGCGACAGATGGATTCCCCCAGCCCCAAGTTGGGCCGGGCCTCAGCCTGCCTGCAGGTGGCTCGGGGGAACTCCCACAACGGCCCAGCTTGTGTCCCTAGCAAAGCCCCAGGAGAGGGGGGGCCCTGCACCCCAACACCCCCACCTTGAGCCAGGCCAGCCCACTCCCCGCCCCACTTAGTTCTGCCCTTCCTAGTAGTTAATAAGAAGGCCACGCAGTGACAAGGCACTTGGCTTCCCCTGTCTCTGGGGAAGAGGGGGCAGGACCCTTCCCCAGAGCTTTGCCCAGGCCACAACTGGCCTCTCCCCCCCCCCCCCCCCCATCACCACCTGCCCCAGATGGTGCTGGGGGGGTTCCAGGCAGAGCGGGGATCCCCCTATGGCTGTTACAACCCCCATGGCTTCCTCTCCGCACCCCACCCCCTTCAAGATGGGAGGTTTGCCCAGATCTATTTCCCACCAGCCCAGAGCACCTGGAATTTATTATAGTCCCGGCCTTTGTGGCCTCCTCGCCAGGGACAGAGCCTGACACCCACCCCCCCATGCACCCCAGCCACACCCCTCCCCCACTGTCCCCCTCCCTCTCTCCCCGCTGGGGTGAGCGGGGCTCCAGGGCAGGCACCTGGCATGGGCAGGCTCTGGGAGGCCACAGGAGTCCCCCTTGGGCCTGCTGCCAGCCCGGGGGGGATGGGTACAGTGGGCAGAGGACACTGAGGGGCATAGGGGGGGCCCAGTCCTGGCACAAGCTGGCAGGGAGGGGTTGATGCAGCCCCGCAAGGCACAAACTGTCTAAGTAGAGCCTTGTGACCCTGAACCCCCTCCCCACTCTAACCCCCCAGCCCCCACTCCCCTCCCCAAGCCAGGGATAGAACCCAGGCATCCTGCCCCGCAAGGAGACAGAGGGAGGCGGGTAACTTACAAAAAGAAAAGGTTTATTCCAGAACTGGGTACCAAGGGTCCATGCCCAGTGCCAGGCGGGGGCCTGGTGCCAGGCAACGTGGGGGGGGGGGGGGGCGGCGGGGGAAGAAAGTCTCACCCTGGTACCGGGCACAAATGCCCCAGAAATCAGTAAAAAACCAACAACCCAAAAAAATAAAGTGAACATTAACAGCCGCATAGAAAAGAGCTGAGAGCCTGCCCCTCCCCCGCCGGGGGGCGGGTAAAGGCTTCACCCCCCCCCCAGGACAGTTCCGGTCACTGCCCAGCTGGGGGCCCCCACCCCCTCAGGTACAAGATAAAAAAACTCCCCCCCCCCTTGTGTAAAAAACTATAAAACAAGCTGAACCCAGCAGAGCCGGGGTCCAGGAAGCAGTGAGCGGACGCAGGGCGGGGCTGGGGGGATCCCCGCGGGGGTGTACAGCTGTGGGGATCCCTGGGGGGCCCTGGCCCTCCAATTCAGGGCAGGGTAGGGGTGTTGCAGGGAATCTCTCCGTCATGCCAGGCCCCCAGGGGGAGGCAGCTCTGCGTCTGCCCCGGGGGGCAGGAATGACACCGACTCCTCCAGGAGACCCCCCCCAGCCCTGCTCTCTGGGGGGAGGGGCCCTTTGGTAGGCAGCAGCCTGCAGGGGGCGCTATTGCTCTGCTCCCGCCCCCGGGGTAAGGCACAGCCTGGGAGCTCCCGGGGCAGCCCCAGGGGGATGGGGGGGGGGTCTCCAGGAATTTGGGCCACCCCCTGGAATTGCACAGTGGGGCTGGCGCCCCGGTAACCACCGGCCGGAGGAGGGGGTGCATGGGGGAGGGGCTTCAAGTGTGAGGGGGAGGGGTGCGTGTCAAAGACGATAAACCCGTATGCGGCACAGGCGCCTCGGGAGCCCCGGGACCCCCGGCCGGACGGGATGGGGGGAGGGGGGCTAGGGCGAGCCCCGCTTCCGCAGTTCCAGCACGAACGCTGCAGAGAGAGAGAGAGAGAAAGGAGAAGGGGTGAGTGCCGGGCCAGGAGCCAGATGGGGCGGGCAGAGGGGGAGACGCGCCAGGCCAGGCCAGGCCGCCCCACGGCCACCGGGAAGCAGCCAGGGGGCTCCGAGCTGAACCAGCCCGTGGGGGGAAGCGGCTCTCGCTCAGGGGCTGGGGCGTCTGTGTGGGGCTGGGGGCACGCACAGAGAACGCCCCCACTCCCCCGGACCCCTCATGCCACGCCCCCCCTCCCCCCACAGAGCGGGCAGGAACCAAGCTCTGTGACCCCCCCACAGGTCGCTCACCCTCGATGATCTCCTCCTTCAGTTTCTGCAGCTCCCGGCGCACCTCCTCCAGCAGCTCCTGGGCGAGGGGGTGCAGCGTTAGGGGGTGCGGCCCACCCTGCACCCCCTCATGGACAGCCCTTCCCCCCACCACCACCCCTGCCTGCAGCCCTGCCCCTCTCCCCCAGCACCCCCACATGTGCATCCCCCCCTACACAGCACCCCCCTCCATGCACAACCCTGCCCCCTCCCCGGCACCCCCCCCCACTGCCCCATGTGCAGGCCCCATCCCCCCAGCACTCTACCCCCCACTCCCCTGGACACTCCCGCCCCCCAATGCAGAGCCACTCCCACACCCCCGGCACCCTTCCCCCCCAGCGATCCCCCATACAAAGCCCGGCAACAGCCCTCTGCATCCCTCCCCCACTCCCATGCCATGCAAACCCCCGCCTCCAGCACCACCCCCCCCCCCCGCACCGGCCCAATCCAGAACCCCCACCGCCCACGCTCAGGGTCATGGGGTCCTGCTCCAGTCACCGAGCAGAGAGTCCCAGGTTTAGGTCACCCCAGGGCTGGGCTCCCTGGCTCCTCCCCCCACCCTGGTACCTGTTTGATCCGCTCCAGGTCAGGACTCATCTGTGCTGGGCGGGGGGCTCCGTGCTGCTGGGGGCAGCTGATTTCATCCTGGGGGGGAGGGGCAGGAGTTAGGGGTGAGAAGCCCCCGGAAGCTCTATGTCCCTCTTTGGCAGGGATCCCACCCCCGTCCGAGAGCTTGCCACTGAGCGGGCGCCACAGCTTGGGGTGACACGCAGCCAGCATTAGGTTCCAGAGTTAACAGGCAGCCCACTTACGGGAGGGGCATCAGGATTTCTGGGTTCTTTCTCCACCTGTGCTACTGTGCTCTTTGGCAAGCCCCCTTCCAAGCCAGGTGCCTCAGTTTCCCCATGGGCAATGGCGGGCGGAGGGGAGATATTCACGGTAGGACTGAGGTATCACTCCGTGGCTAAGGGCACAGCAGGGCGAGGAGATATTCAGAAGGATCAGGGGAAGCCAAGCCAGGCCATGTGGCTCTGGTTGCTGCCCTGCGGGTACCGTGCCAGGGAGTCACAGCCCTACCCAGCTCTGCGCCCTTGGGCTCTGCATCGACCCTGCCCCCAGCAGCGCATGTGCCACACCCCAGCCAGCTCCACAGGCTGGAGCCTCAGGGACAGCTCTGGGCCCTGGCACCACTGCCCAGCAGGAAACCCCCTGGCCATAGGGTCCGCCATCCCTCCAGGGGCCCCTCTGCATCCAGCGCTAGGGCTGTCCCTGCTCCGCCAGCCCCCGTGTCCAGGGTAACCCCCCTTCTCCTCCCTTGGAGCCAGGCCTAGTGTGCCCCCCCACCCCTCAGTCTGCCCAGTATCTGCCCCATGGCCTCGGTGCCCCAACCCATGCCCAGGCACTACCCCGAGAGGCTGGTGCTACTCTGTGCGGGGCTGGGAGAGTCGCTGCTCTCCTGGGTCTCACTATGCCCGGGGGGCGAGGGGGGAAGAGAGGCATTCAGACGCCCGGCCCCTCCTGGCTCCAGCCGCGCTGACCCCCACCCTCGCCATGGTCCGGCCCGGCAGCACCCACCTGGGCAGGGTGGAGCTGTTCTTCTCCCAGGGCCTCCGCACCGAGTCTGCCAAGAGAGGGGAGAAATGGGCGTCTGGCACTTTAACTGGGGAGGTCCATGGGGAGAGGAATTTGGGGGAGGGGGGGTCTCAGACACCCAGCCCCCCACCCCAGCAGAGAGTCCACGGTGTGAACCCCCCATGCGTGGGCCCCCCCACACGCAGGGCCAGCCCCCGCCCCCCTCTTCATTCAGCTCCCAGCATGCCCTGCTCCACCTGTCCTCCCCCTGGGCATGCTGGAAGCCAGGGGTCTCGGGGGCTGGCCGGGCCCCCCCCAACTCACCGCTCGGCAGGCTCGGGGTCCTAGTACCTGAGGGTTCGGCGGCGTCTTGCTGCTGGGGGCAGAACGGGGGGAGAAGGGTGTAAGTGGGTCTTGCGGCCATGGGCGAGCCCCCCTCCCCCCCCCCAATGAGCCCCAGGGGATCTCCCTCCCCCCAAGAAGTGGGGCCAGCTCCCTCTGAACTGCTGGGCAGATCTGGGACTCAGCACCGGCCCAGCCAGGCCCCAGGGCTCAGCCCCCCTCCCCAGGAACAGGAGATCCCTGCCCTGGCATGGCCGCGGGGGGGGGGGGGGGGAGGCGGAGACACGGGACGACACTCACGCTGGAAACGTCGTCATCTTTCTTTGGCCCAGGCTTCTCGCCCGGCAGCGTGGCTTTCCGCCTGCAGGGGGCGACGGGGAGAGCGGGGTTAGCGCCCGCCCCAAGAGTCACCCGCCCCCCCAGCCCTGCCAGGAGGCACAGATCCCACTCGGACAAGCGGGGCGACGCCCCGACCCCCTGGCAGGGCAGAGTCAGCATCGGGGACACATCTGGGATCTCCCCCCAGTTCCCCCCCATACTTCCCCATGCCCCAGCCCCACACCCACAGGGCAGCTCCCCTTTCCCCCCCCGGCACAGAGCCCCCAGCCCCCCACAACAGAGCCCCCTGTCCCCCACCACCACCCCAGCCCCCCAACACAGAGCCCCCCGCCCCCGACACGGAGACCCAGCACTCCCTCTCCTGCTCACCGTCTGGCCAGCATGGCGCTCATCTCCTCCATCAGGCCCCCGCCCCCCCCACCACGACTGGCCTCGTTCTTTGGGGCTGTCCCAGCGCTGCCCCCCGCCGGCCCAGCGCCATCCTCCTGCTGCCGGGGGGGCAGGAAACAGAGTCATTATCAGGCCCAGTGCCGCAATCCCCCCTCCCCTCCCCAGTTCTAGCTCTGCTCGGTGTCTTGGGCCCCCCCGCAGGGACCCCCCCCCAGCCCCAGCGCCCTCTGGGCAGGCGACAGGCCAACCCAACTCCCAATGCCAGACCCAGCCTGGGCGGGGGCCGCCTGACCCCTACCTTCTTCCCACTCCCCCCGCCCCTCCCCCAACTCCGCCCCCCCCTTCCGCCCCCCCACCCACCTTGGCGATTTTCCTGAGTTTTGCGCTTGCGATGGCGGCTGCCAGGCCACTGGCCCCCCCGCCTCCGGCCCCAGGGCCCTGCGCAGCAGGCAGAGGGGGGGGCGGGCGGCGGCCCCCCAGTCGCGGGTGGTGGCCCCCCAGTCGCGGGGGACGGCCCCCCAGCAGCAGCGGGCAGGCCAGGTGGCGGAGGCGGCCCTGGAGGGGGCGGCGGTCCCGGGGGTGGCGGGGGGCCTCCCCCCGAAGGGGTCGCTGGAGCTCCTGCCACACAAGACCGAGGGGGGTTAGAGGGGGATGGGGAAGAGGTCTGAGCAAATGCCACTGGGACCCTCTTAGCCAGGCAAGACCACCCTGGGGACTGGGGGCCCCACACAGCCCCCCCCCACCCGTGGATAGAACTAATCCCCACGACATCAATAATTTAAATCCCTGAGCCCCCCCCTCCCCCCCCCCCCCCCGGCAGCAGCTGCCCCCGGGCCTGGGGCTGAGGCACCAGTGGGGAGACACCCCCCCCCCCCCCACACACACACACACAGGCACAGTCCTGTGGGGCTAGAGACACAGCTAGGGGGAAGGAGAGGGGGTCATGTGCGAAAGACCAAGCCCGACTCCCAGTGCCTGCCCCCACCATCCCCACCCGCGCCTGCCCCCTAACTCCCCCCCCGCCTGCCCCCACGGCATTACCCACCTGCACTGGCCACCCGGCGCTCCTGTTCCTGCTCCAGCTGCTGCCTGGGAGACAAAGCGGGGTGAGAACTGGGGGGACAAATACCCAGGGACCCCTCCCCAGGGTGTCTCCCCTCCCCATCACTCACGTGCGCGGCGAGGCCTGGGGGGACCCCGGGTCCAGGATCCCCGACACCACGAACCCACACATGCTGGACAGCCGCTCGCCCCGCCAGCCGCAAGCCGATTAGGGGCTGAGCCGGCAGTGCCCGCCCCAGCCGCTCCGGGGCTTAGTCGGGGGGGGGGGGTCACTTCAGTAATCCCCTGGGGCACAGGCGTCAGCAACTGGGCAGCCCTCACCGAGGGGCCCAGGATGGGACGGGGCGGGAGCCATGTGTGTGTCCCCCCCCCATGGCCACCCTGACTCCCCTTCGCCCCCATAAGCCTCAAAGACCCTCCCTGGTAACAGTCCCTGCGACCCCCACCCCGCCAAGCCCACCGGGGGTCTGGGAACAGGGTGGGGGAACCCGGTGGGAGGGCGCAGGTGTGTGTGGGGGGGGGGGCGGGGGGGGGGACACCATACCTTTTCTGTTGCTCTATCTCATCTGGGGAGGGGCCGTTCTGGGGGGGCCCGGACGGAGCCAAGCCTGCACCGGGACACAGAATGGGGGTGTAGGTCAGCAACAGGTTCCACCCCCCAGCCTCGCCCCCCCTCTCCCCCTCCCCCCCAAGATCAGAGAGCCGGCTCCCCACTCCCAGCCACAGGTCCCACAGGGCAACCCGCCCTCCAGTGCCCCAAACCCTGGCACTGCCGTGGGGCCAAGCCCCTGCGTCTCCAGCCTGAGCCCCCCCAAGCCGTGCCCAGCCCCCTGGGCGATGGGGGCGGGGCCGGGCGCCGCTCACTCACCCGCCTCCAGCCGGTCCAGGGCAAGCAGCATCCCGCTGGCGAACTGGCTGGCGTCCTCCTTGGTGCTGAAGTTGAGCCCCCAGACCTGGCGGGCGTCGCGCCACTGGTGGAAGTTGGGTGTGGCCTGGTTGTACTTCATCCCCTTCACGATCGCACAGTTAATGACCACCTGAGGGGGGAGGGGGGAGTCAGGTCAGCAGGGACCCATGGGATTCCAGTCCCCCCCCCGCCCCCCCAGACCATACCAAGGCCACGGGGTTGGGGGGGGGGGGGGTGAGACACAACCAAGAGCAGCTGGCACCCCAGGGACCGGCCTGGGCATGGGGATGGCCCTGTTCAGGGGGCAGGAGGGGCTGAGGCCAGGCTGGTGCCATGGGGGGACAGGACGCCTGGCTTCTCACCCGAGCTCGGGGCAGAGCATCAAGGGTAAGATGATGGGGCAGGGCTGAGGACCCCTCCCCCCTTGGCGTGGAAGCCAGGAGGGGCTGTGGGGAGGGCTCAGCCCTGCCCGGACCACCAGTCCTGGCACCGGCTTTGCCGAGCACAGCACGGGGGGCTGGCAGTGCCCTCTGGCACCAGAGTGAAGCCTACAATTGCCATAGCAAGGGGCAGCAGAAGGTGTCCACCCCCCACCCAGTCCTCAGCCCTGCAGGGGGGGGGTTCCCCAGCCTGAGCCCCAAACCCACAGGTCAGGGCCCAGGCCACATTTCCTAGGGGGGAGGCAGCCTGGGGGGCAGGACAGGCTTCAAACTCTGGGGAGGGGGCACTTGGGGGAGGGGAGGGGGGGGGAGACTGGAACACTGGCCAGGAGAGCCAGCCCCCCCATGCACAGCTCTGCCTCACCCTAGGGGGATCCAGCCCCACACACACCCCCCGCCCCGGGCCCCCACCAGGGCAGATCACAGGGGGTGCGGGACCATCCTTTCCAACAGCCCCTCCCCTGGGGCGCAGCCTGAGCCCCTGTTCCCTGGCAGGTCCCAGGGCCCCCCTCCCAGCCCCCACACCTGCTGGTCCGCCTGCATCTTGCGGCCCACCACGCGGAAGGTGTTGCTGCCCGGGCTGTGGTAGATCTGCACCCAGCTGACAGCCTGGGGGCCGCTCCCCGCCGCCACCCACTTCTTGTTGGCATCGTCGTACAGCATCACCGTGGCGCGGGTGGCGCAGACGACCGTCTCGCTGCGGAGGGAGAAGGGGGTGAACATGGGGGGAGGAGCTCCTGCAGGCCCCTCCCCACGCCAAAGTGAACCAGCTGAGCCCCCCAAGCCCAGCCAGCAGCTCACCCTTTAGCACAGGGGAACCCTCAGTGCACTCCAGGCCCAGACACTCTAGGGGGCTCTGCACCCCAGGGGACAGGGATCAGCCCACTGTACAGGGGAAACTGAGGCACAGGGAGGCGAATGGAATGGAATGGCAGAGTCAGGCACAGAACCCAGAGGATGTTTGGTTTGGGGGCTGACCCTAAGCCAACAAGAGGGCTATGCCCACAGCCCAGAGCAGGCGAGGGCCAACGTGTCTCTTTGCCTGCTGGGTCCTGGGGAAGGCAGCACAGATCACAGGTGCCAGCGGTGGGATCCCAAGGGGGAGAAGCGTCCCCACTCCAAGGAGACACCCCCTCCCCCCACACACACACTGCCTGGGGGGGCAGAGAGACCATCCCTGAGGTCGCAACCTCGGAGCTCCTGGCCCCACACCAGGCTGCCCAATGAGGAGGGAATGTCCCAGCCCCAGGCCCAAGAGCCCCCCCAGAGTGCTGCCCCGCCCCCACCCCACAGCGGTGCCCAGGGGAACTAGCGGCACCTCCACCTCCAGCCATTCTGCTCTGCCAGGGCTCCCAGCCCCACACGCCCAGCCCCGCCGGGCACTGAGCACAGGGCAAGGGTCTCTGGCCAGGACGTGCATCGCAGGGCAGCTCCCCACCCCCACATACACTGGTGTCCACGCAGACCCCCCCGGCCCCTCCCCATCGCTGGTAGCACTCCAGCAGGGGCCGAGAGCCGCCCGTACGGGGACTGCTGGCTGTCCGGCCAGGAGGCACCAGCCGCGAGGGCGGGGGTTGGGGGTTTCCTCTGCAGGAAGATTACGCCGGGCACAAGCCACCGCACAGGAACCGAGTCACGCAAGGCCGGCTGCCCTGCACATGGGCCCTGCTGGCAGGGGGGCACCAACAGCCAGGGAAGGGGCCGCAGGGAGCAGCGGGGGGGGGAGGAAGGGGGGAAAGCACCCAGCATCCTGCCTGGGGCCTGACCAGCCAGCTCCAGCCCGCCCCACCTCCACGGGCTCATCCATGACCCCGTCTCTGCCAGGGCAGGGGGCTGCAGGTCGGGAGTGAGGGGCACCAGCAGAGTGGGGGGCAGGGCAGGATTGTAGGGGGCTGCAGGTCAGGAGTGAGGGGCGTCGGCAGAAGGGGGGGGCGGGGATTGCAGGGGCCCAAGGGTCCGACGTGAGGGGCACCGGCAGAGTGGGGAGGGGCGCGGATTGCAGGGGGCTGCGAGTCGGGAGTGAGGGGCACCGGCAGAGTGGGGGGCAGCGTGGGGATTGCAGGGGGCTGCGGGTTTGGGAGTGAGGGGCACCGGCAGAGTGGGGGGCAGTGTGGGGATTGCAGGGGGCTGTGGGTCGGGAGTGAGGGGCACCGGCAGAGTGGGGGGCAGGGCGCGGATTGCAGGGGGCTGCGGGTCGGGAGTGAGGGGCACCGGCAGAGTGGGGGGCAGGGCGGGGATTGCAGGGGGCTGCGGGTCGGGATTGAGGGGCACCGGCAGAGTGGGGGGCAGGGCGGGGATTGCAGGGGGCTGCGGGTCGGGATTGAGAGGCACCGGCAGAGTGGGGGGCAGGGCGGGGATTGCAGGGGGCTGCGGGTTTGGGAGTGAGGGGCACCGGCAGAGTGGGGGGCAGGATGGGGATTGCAGGGGGCTGCGGGTTTGGGAGTGAGGGGCACCGACAGAGTGGGGGGCAGGGTGGGGATTGAAGGGGGCTGCGGGTTCGGGAGTGAGAGGCACCGACAGAGTGGGGGGCAGGGCGCGGATTGCAGGGGGCTGCGGGTTTGGGAGTGAGCGGCACCGGCAGAGTGGGGGGCAGGGCGGGGATTGCAGGGGGCTGCGGGTCGGGAGTGAGGGGCACCGGCAGAGTGGGGGGCAGGGCGCGGATTGCAGGGGGTTGTGGGTCGGGAGTGAGGGGCACCGGCAGAGTGGGGGGCAGGGCGCGGATTGCAGGGGGCTGCGGGTTCGGGAGTGAGGGGCGGCGGCAGAGTGGGGGGCAGGGCGCAGATTGCAGGGAGCTGCGGGTCGGGAGTGAGGGGCACCGGCAGAGTGGGGGGCAGGGCGGGGATTGCAGGGGGCTGCGGATCAGGAGTGAGGGGCACCGGCAGAGTGGGGGGCAGGGCGCGGATTGCAGGGGGCTGCGGGTTCGGGAGTGAGGGGCGGCGGCAGAGTGGGGGGCAGGGCAGGGATTGCAGGGGGTTGTGGGTCGGGAGTGAGGGGCACCGGCAGAGTGGGGGGCAGGGCGCGGATTGCAGGGGGCTGCGGGTTTGGGAGTGAGGGGCACCGGCAGAGTTGGGGGCAGGGCGCAGATTGCAGGGGGCTGCGAGTCGGGAGTGAGGGGCACCGGCAGAGTGTGTGTGTGTGGGGACACTAATTCACACCCTGAGTTGCTGATATTGGTGGCCCCTGAACACTCCCGCTGCCCCCCAGGACCTGGGGCACCTCCCCCCCCCCCCCCGTGTTCTCTGAGCCTGGCGGGGGTACCTGGGACCCTGGCCTGTCTCCCACAGGAAGGCCGAGGGGAGACTCAGCCGCCCTGGGGGCCCAGATCTGCCCCTCCCCCAATGAGCCCCAGGGTGCCCGACGGGGGGGGGGCAGACATGTCGCCAGCTCCCAGCCGCTCCCAGGCACCCGCGGGCCAAGCGGAAGCAGCTGCCGCTCCCACAATCCAAACAGGGTGCGGCAGCCGCCCGGCCTGGCCCAGCTGCTGCGGGGGAGGGGGGGCCATGCCCAGGCTGCTGCCTCCTCCCCCAGTGACACCCCAACACCGGGAGCCTGGCAGCACCCCGAGAGCCGCTGGGTCCCCCCCCCCAGGACTTCCAGACACTCCCCTCCCCCGGCACTGCCCAGCCATGGGCGCCTCGCAGGCTGTCTGCCTGGTGGCAATTGACCAACAGGCCCTGACCACGAGCCACTTCCACCAGTCACGGCTCTTTCCCAACGGCTTGCGGGCATGGGAGGGGGTGGGGGAGGGGCTGGCAGCCGGGACTCCTGGGTTCTATCCCCCACTGGCTGCGTGACCTTGGGCTAGTCCTTGCCCCTCGGTGCCTCAGTTTCCCCCACGCCAAGAGGAGAACCCCACCCCAGCCGCTGTTGGGGGGGGGGGCACAAGGCCCAGCTGCAGCAGGATCCCGTGGGGCACCCAGCTGCCCTGGGAGTGGTGGCAGCGGGTCCCGGCCAGCTGGCCCAGAGACTGAGGCAGTGCTGGCTGTGGGTCAGGGACCCGGCTCAGCCAATCCCCCCCACCCACACCTCGTGCTTCTCTGCCTGCCTGACTCCCCAGCACCAGCCCCCCCCCCAGGCTTCCCTGCCTGACAGCCCCCACACCTGACACCCTCCCAGGCCCAGCCCGGGGGTTCCCTGCCAGACCTCCCCCAGGGTCCTCCCAGCATCTCCCCCAGCACCATGGAACAGCCAGCCCGTCCCTCCCCCCACGGGACAGCTCCCCAGCCAGAGGGGGAGGGGCACCAGCCCGGGAGGCAGCACCTGGGGAGGGCCGGACTCTGAAGCAAGAAGGGGGGGGAGCGGCTATCTGTGACCATATAAGGGCAGGTTTGAAGGACAGAGCCTGTTTGTCTCAGATGGGGGGCGGGAGGGAGGAAGGGGGATGGGAAACAGGCACACTCCCCCCCCCCCACCCCCATCACCCTGTTTGGGGTGGTCAGGAACCCACCCACCACTAAAACAAACCAGAGGAAGGGCTGAGACCCCGCAGCCCCCAACCCCTCCACCTCCATAACCACCCCCCCACCCCACCCAGCGGGCAACTGGTTACTGGTGGGGTGAGGGAGGGGGGCTGGGATCAGACCTGGCCTGACCTTCAGGGAGGCACCAAAGCTGGAGGGAGAGGCAGCTGCCTCTGGGGAGGAGCATGCCAACGTGCAGGAGTGAGTTTGGGGTGAAGCCAAGCCTGGGTCTTTTGGCTCCAACCATACCCAGAGTCCAGGGGCTTCGGCTTTGGCCAAGCTGGGGCCTGAGTTCAGGAGCCGCCCCCCACCCCCATGGGACGGTCCCTGTTCCCCAGCCCCCACCCACTTCCTGGGTGAGACCCTGAGTCACTTCCTGCTCACTGTGGTATGGCAGGGGCGGGGGGGGGGGAGGGAGTTGGGGTTTCTCCACAGCCTGGCCGTGTGGGTCAGGGGACAGAGGGGACCCACTTGGACAGACCCTAGCTCTGGTGTAACAGACCCTCCCCAGCCCCACCCCCAGTGCCTGCGCTGAGGGCACCGTGGGGACAGCCCCCATCTGGGGTCCCGCTAACCCCCCAGCAGGGCTGGCTGTGTCCGCAGGCACTGGGGGTGGGGTGGGGAGGTTGAGCCCCCCCACCCCCATTCACCCTTCGAATACCCCACGAGACCCTCCTGGCAACACCTCCCGGCCCAGGCCAGACAGCAGCCGAGGGGTCCCCCCCACACTCCGTGGGGCAGGGACCCCACCGCTTGGTCCATGCAGCAGCCGCTCCTGAGAGCTGGGCAGCCAGATACCCGTGTCCCAAGTAAAGCCCAGGCTGGAGCAGACAGCCTGGCCAGCCCACCCCCCCCAGCACTGGCCACTGCAGCTGCTCCCAGAGCCAATACGAGGCCCCCCCCCCCGCATGCTCCCAGCAGCCTCTGCTCCCAGCACACTGAGACAGGGGGGCCCAGAATGCACTGGGGTGGGGGTCGGAACCCTTGACGTTCATGAGCAGGGCCCCAGTGCACTGGGGCAAGGAAGCGGGGGGGGGGGGGAGGAGAGGGGGGCTCGGCCCATTTGGGGGACACAGCCCCAGGCCCTCCCAAGATCACCCCCCCCTTTGGTCTAGCTCAGGACCAGCAGCCCAGGCTGCCTCCAGGCCTGTCACCCATAGGCCAGCCCCAGGCCAGGGGGCCATTGACACCCCCCCCCCCCCACACACACACACACACACACACACGGGGAAGGGAGAGCCAGGATGTGCTTGTGGCCGTTTCCTCCTGCTCTTTAGTAATACGCAGACGCTGCGGCTCCGGCCCCCTCCAAGCCAGACACCCCCCAGTCTGCTCCACGGCCCCCGCCCAGGGCAAAGCCACAGACGGAGCCCGACCTGGGAAGATACTGATCTGCCCTCCCCCCCGCCCCTCACTCCCGACCCGCAGCCCCCTGCCAGCCCAGCCCTGGGCTCACCCCCCCCCCGGCTCTGCCAGTGCCCCTCACTCCCAACACTCCCAGTTCCCCCAGCCCCTGACCCACAGCCCCCCCCCAGCTCTGCCAATGCCCCGACCCGCAAACCCCCACCCCCCTTGTCCAGCAGTTCCAAATGGCTCTAAGCCGAGTTGGGGACTCTGCCCTTTGCTCTCAGGGGGGTCAGGACCTGCCAATCTCATCATCTGCTGTAGCCCAGGCCTGGGGGGGTCAAAGGGCAGCTCAGGAACGCCCCCCCCCAACAGAGCAGGAATTTCAAGCACCAGGAGCATTTCCCCCCCCCCCCCTTTGGAATGTTTAGCACCAACAGCTGAGCCCAGCCCAGGAGTGAGGGTCACCACTCGGGCAGCCCCAACCCCCCGGCACAGACAGCTGGGGCACCCTCAGCTGCGGAGCACGGGAATGGGGGGGGGACTTTCCTGGGACACCCCCCCCCCGCACAACTGTGAGCACTGCGGGGGGGGGCAGGGGGGCTGTTCCTGCAGGCAGGGATGGGGCTCCCCTGTTGCAGGATCTTCACCCCACCCCCCCCCTTAGCCAGAGTAGGGTAAGTTCCACCAGCTGGAGAAGCAGCCGTGCCCCCTCCCCACACACCTCCTGTCCCAGCCCCCTGCAGACGGGGGGGGGGCTGCACCCACAGCCAGTGTCACTCAACGACACTGCTACACTCCAACTGCGGGCAGGGGAGTGGGGTCTAGTGGGGGGGGGGTGTGCTGGGAGTCAGGACTCCTGGGTTCTGGGAGTGGGAGCAGGGTGGGGGGGGGGGGAGGGGGGATGATGGGAGCCAGGACTCCTGGGTTCTGTCCCTGGTTCTGGGAGGGGAGTAGGCTCTAGTGGTTGGAACAGGAGAGGGGGCAGCTGAGAGCCAGGACTCCTGGGTTCTATCCCCGGCTCTGCCAGTGGTTAACCATGACATCACAGCCCTGAGCAGACGATGTCATCCACTTCCACTCCAGGGCTGTGACATCAGAGACTAGTCAGCCCCTGCCCCACAGGATCTAGCTCAAACCCCCCAGCAGCAGGGGCCCTCTATGTCTCCTCGCCCAGCCGCGGGGGGGGGGGGGGGAACCAGGCAGACGCTGCCCCAGCCAGGAGCGATCCTGGGGGCCTCCGCAGCTGCCCCCCCGAGACACGCTAGCTGCACAACACCGGCCCCGCCCCGGACGCCTGGGTTCTATGCTGCCCTTGGGCAAACCTCAGGGCTCCCAGCTACTGGGTGGGGGGCCACGGGGATGGGCGCAGGGGAGCCAAGTCCCTGCCAGGACCGGTGGGGGCTCGCGGCCCCACGGGAGGCGTCCCCCCCCGCCCACCGCCCCCAACGGCGGGTGCGGGAGAAGGGGCACCGGGGTGATTCTCAGGGGACCCCTCCCTGATCTGGGGGCTCCGCTTCCGGCCAGGGCCGCCTCCCCAGCGCCGGGCCCCCCAGACCTCCCCAGCGCCGGGCCCCCCAGGCCGCGGACAAAGCGCCCCGGGCGCACGACCGGGCTCTCACCTCATGGTGCCGCTCGGAACCGGGCCGGGGCGCTCCGGGGCAGGCGGGGGGCGCACGGGCCGGGCTCGGGGCGCTCACTCCCGGCCGCAGCGGAGGCGGGGGCCCATGGGCTGCCTGCGGCTCCCGCCTACCTGGGCCCCTGGCTGCCCCGGCTCTGGGGGCGCATGGTCCCGGTCCCGGCTGCTGCGGGCTCCAACCCCCTGCTGCGCTCCGGCGGCTCCACAATGCACCGCTCGGCTCGGCCCGCCCCCAGCCACCGCCCTCTGCAAAGGGGAAGGGGGGGGCTGGGAGCCAGGACTCCTGGGTTCTCTGCCCAGCTTAGCGCTGAGAGTGGGGGGGCTGGGAGCCAGGACTCCTGGGTTCTCTGCCCTGCTTAGCGCTGAGAGCCGGGGGACTGGGAGCCAGGACTCCTGGGTTCTCTGCCCAGCTTAGCACTGGGAGCTAGGACTCCTGGGTTCTCTGCCCAACTCTGGGAGGGGAGTGATGCCTGGTGGCTTAGAGCAGGGGGCTGGGAGCCAGGACTCCTGGGTTGTATTCCCAGCTATGCCTATTTTTAACTCAACATAAGACTGGCCACCCTGGGTCAGACCAATGGCCGCACTAGCCCAATGTCCTGTCTCTGAGAGTGGCCAGTGCCAGATTCTTTATGGGGAATTAATAGAACAGGGCAATGATCGAGTGATCCCTGATCATCCATCCCCTGTTCTGGCAGTCAAAGGTTTAGGGACGCCCAGAGCATGGGGTTGCGTCCCTGTCCGTCTTGGCTGACAGCCATTGATAAACTTGCCCTCCATGAACTTCTCTAGTTCTTGTTTGAACCCAGTTATAGTTCTGGCTTTCGCAACATCCCCTGGCAGCAAGTTCCGCAGGGTGACTGTGCGTTGGGTGGACAAGTCAGAGCCACCCAGAGGATTCAGGGGGCCTGGGGCAAAGCGGGGGAGCTGCGGTGCTTGTACTCACCCGGTGGCGGTCCGGGTCTTCGGTGGCGGGAGGCCCTTCAGTTGCTCCGCGTCTTCGGCAGCACTGAAGGGCCCCGCACTGCCGAAGACCCGGACCGCCGCTGGGCCAGGGCTCGCGGGGCCCCTGTGGGGCCCAGGGCCTGGGGCAAATTGCCCCACTTGCCCCCCCCCCCCCCCCCCCCGGGCGGCCCTGGTACAAGTTCGTCCCTGTGTCTGTTTTAAACTCGCTGCCTGTTAATTTCATCCGGTGACCCCTAGTTCGTGTGTTATGAGGAGTAAATAACACTTCCTTGTTTATTTTCTTCACACCAGTCATGATTTTATAGACCTCTGTCATATCCCCCCTTAGTCATCTCTTTTCCCAGCTGAACAATCCCCGTCTTTCTAAACACCCGCTTCTCTGTCCCGTTTCCAATTCCAATACACCTTTTTGGAGGTGGAGTGACCAGAATGGCCCGCGGTATTACAGGTGTGGGCGCACATGGATTTATCTAGTGGCAATATGATATTTACTGTCCCTTTCCGAACGGTTCCCAACCCTGTTCGCTTTGTTGACTGCCGCTGCACCGTGAGCGGGTGATTTCAGAGAATGATCCACAACGATGCCAAGATCTCTAATTTCGACCCCATCCTCTTGTAGGCACAGATGGGATTACGTTTTCCAATGTGCCTTCCTTTGCATTTATTCACACTGAATTTCAGCCGCCATTTTGTTGCCCAATCACCCAGCTTAGTGAGATCCCTTCGCACGCTGCTTTGGACTTGTTACATCACAGCCCTGACCAGATGACATCATTTCCTTCCACGGCATCCCACTGTGAAATCAGAGGCCCACGCTGGGTTTGTCCCTGGGGACAGGGCCGGCTTTAGGAAGTGCGGGGCCCGATTCGAACAGTTTTGACGGGGCCCTGGCAGGGATGACTGAAAAAAAAAACGTAAAAAAACACGGGCTTGTACTCACTGGGCAGCACTCCTAGTCTTCGGCGGTGGGTCCTTCACTCGCTCCGGGTCTTCGGTGGCACTGAAGGACCTGCCACCGAAGTGCTGCCGAAGACCCGGAGCGCTGCCGGGTGAGTAAAAATTAACAAGGAGCCTCTAGCCAGGGAAGGGATTCTCGGCCACTTGCCCCCACCCCGGCGGCCCTGCCACTGGGCGTGGGGCCCTCTTAGGCACGGGGCCCGATTTGGGGGAATTGGTGGAATTGGCCTAAAGCCGGCCTTGCCTGGGGAGCAGCTGTCAGGACCCCACAGTGTGTCCCTGAGATTTGAATCCTGCCCTTGCCCAGCAGAGCTAAGGGGGCGACCCCGTGAGCGGGCAGCAGAATTAGGTTGCTACCCTCTGGGCACCAGCTTCTCACGGGGGAACTGCATGTACGCACACACACACACACACACATAGAGGGGGGATGTGCGCAGACATACACAGAGCAGGGGGGCTGTTCTAGATTTGATTCTAGAGGCAGTTCTAGATTTAATTCTAGATGTGGTTCTAGATTTGGTTCTAGATTTGATTTTGACAAATAGGTAAAATCCCATGGGAAGCGAGTCTAAGGGGGAAAACAACTGAAGACAGTTGGCAGTTTTTCAAAGAGACGTTATTAAGGGCACAAGAGCAAACTATCCCACGGCGTAGGAAAGACAGGAAGTCTGGCAAGAAACCACCCTGGCTTAACCAGGAGATCTTCAATGACCTAAAACTCCAAAAAGAGTCCTACGAAAAGTGGAAACTTGGTCAAATTACAAAGGATGAGTATAAGCCAGAGGCGGGCAAACTTTTTGGCCTGAGGGTCACATCAGGTTTCCAAAATTGTATGGAGGGCCGGTTAGGGGAGGCTGTGCCTCCCCAAACAGCCAGGTGTGGCCCAGCCCTCGCCCCCTATCCAATCCCCTTGCTTCTTGCTCCCTGATGGCCCCCCCAGGGACTCCTGCCCCATCCAACCCCCCCCCCCGTTCCCTGTCCCCTGACCGCCCCCGGACCCTCCGCCCCTGCTTGCCCCCCAGCGCCCCATCCAACCCCTCATCTCATTCCTGACTGCCTCCACCCAGGACCCCTGCCCCATCCAACCACCCCTTCTCCCTGACCGCCCCCCGGAACCCCTGCCCCTGACTGCCCCCAGCCGCCCCATCCAACCCCCCGTCTCCTTCCTGACTGCCCCCCCAGGACCCCTGCCCCATTCAACCACACTGTCCCCTGCCCTCTGACTGCCCCGCCCCCTTCCACACCTCCGCCCCCTGACCACCACCCCGAACTTCCCTGCCCTCTATCCAACCCCACTGCTCCCTGCCCCCTTACTGCACTGCCTGGAGCACCGGTGGCTGGTGGCGCTACAGCCATGCCACCCAAAGCACCAGGACAGACAGACAGCCACGCTACCGCACAGAGCACCGGGTCAGGCTGCGGCGCTGCAACTGCTTCCCAGCAAGAGCTCGCTGCCCCGCCGCCCAGTGATCTGAGGCTGCGGGGGAGGGGGAACAGCGGGGGAGGGGCCGGGGGCTAGCCTCCCGGGCCAGGAGCTCAGGGGCCGGGCAGGAGGGTCCCACGGGCAGCAGTTTGCTCACCTCTGATATAAACAAATAACACAAGTATGTAGGGACAAAATGAGAAAAGCCAAGGCACAAAACGAGATCAAACTAGCTAGAGACATAAAAGGAAACAAGGAAACACTCTACAAATACACTAGAAGCAAGAGGAAGGCCAAGGACAGAGTAGACCTGTTCCTCAATGAGGGGGAAAGACGATAGCAGAAAATGTGGAAATGGCAGAGGTGCTTAATGACTTCTTTGTTTCGGTTTTCACCAAGAAGGTCGGTGGCGATTGGACGTCTAACATAGTGAATGCCAGTGAAAATGAGGTAGGATCAGTGTCTAAAATAGGGAAAGAACGAGTCAAACATTTCTTATACAAGTTAGATGTCTTCAAATCACCAGGGCCTGATGAAATGCATCCCAGAATACTCAAGGAGCTGACTGAGGAGATATGAGCCATTAGCCATTATCTTTGAAAAGCCATCGAAGACGGGAGAGATTCCAGAATACTGGAAAAGGGCAAATCAAGTGCCCATCTATAAAAAGGGAAATAAGGACAACCCGGGGAATTACTGACCAATCAGCTTAACTTCTGTACCCGGAGAGATAATGGAGCAAATAATTAAGCAATCAATTTGCAAACACCTAGAAGACAATAAAGTGACAGTCAGCCTGGCTTTATCAAGAACAAATTGTGTCAAACCAACCTGACAGCTTTCTTTGACAGAGTAACAAGGTTTGTTGATAGGGAGGAAGTGGTAGATGTGGTATATCTTGACTTTAGTAAGGCTTTTGTTACTGTCTCACATGAACTTCTCATAAACAAACTAGGGACATACAATCTAGCTGCAGCTACTATAAGGTGGGTGCATAACTGGTTGGAAAATCGTTCCCAGAGAGTAGTTATCAGTGGTTCACAGTCATGCTGGAAGGACATAACGAGTGGAGTCCCGCAGGGATCAGTTCTGGGTCTGGTTCTGTTCAATATCTTCATCAACGATGTAGATCATGGCATAGAGAGCACACTTATAAAGTTTGCGGACGATACCAAGCTGGGCGGGGTTGCAAGTGCTTTGGAGGATAGGATTAAAATTCAAAATGATCTGGACAAACTGGAGAAATGGTCTGAAGTAAATTGGATGAAATTCAATAAGGACAAATGCAAAGTGCTCCATTTAGGAAGGAACAATCAGTTGCACACGTACAAAATGGGAAATGACGGCCTAGGAAGGAGTATTGCGGAAAGAGCTCTGAGGGTCATAGTGGACCACAAGCTAAATATGAGTCAAACAGTGTAACGCTGTTGCAAAAAAAGCAAACATCATTCTGTGATGTATTAGCAGGAATGTTGTAAGCAAGACACGAGAAGTAATTCTTCCGCTCTACTCCATGCTGATTAGGCCTCAACTGGAGTATTGTGTCCAGTTCTGGGCGCCACATTTCAGGAAAGATGTGGACAAATTGGAGAAAGTCCAGAGGAGAGCAACAAAAATGATTAAAGGTCTAGAGAACATGAGCTATGAGGGAAGATTGAAAAAATTGTTTAGTCTGGAGAAGAGAAGACTGAGAGGGGACCTGATAACGGTTTTCAAGTACATAAAAGGCTGTTACAAGGAGAAGGGAGAAAAATTGTTCTTCTTAACCTCTGAGCATGGGACAAGAAGCAAAGGGCTTAAATTACAGTGAGGGCGGTTTAGGTTGGACATTAGGAAAAACTTTCTAACTGTCGAGGTGGTTAAGCACTGGAATAAATTGCCTGGGGAGGTTGTGGAATCTCCGTCATTGGGGATTTTTAAGAGCAGGTTGGACAAACACCTGTCAGGGATGGTCTAGATAATACTTAGTCCTGCCATGAGTGCAGGGGACTGAACTAAATGACCTCTCGAGGTCCCTTCCAGTCCTATGATTCTATTCTATGTGTACACACACACATGGAGTGGGGGATGCACCCACGCACACACACGGGGATGTGCACACACACACGGAGCGGGGGGATGCACACACACACAGAAGGGGATGTGCACACGCACACACACGGGGATGTGCACACACACACGGAGCGGGGGGATGCACACACACACAGAAGGGGATGTGCACACGCACACACACGGGGATGTGCACACACACACGGAGCGGGGGGATGCACACACACACAGAAGGGGATGTGCACACACAGACACACACAGAGCAGGGGATGTGCACACACACACACGGGGATGTGCACACACAGACACACAGAGAGCAGGGGATGTGCACACACGCACACACTGCCCTGCACCCCACAATGCCAGGGCTCCTGCTCTGCCCCCCGAAGACTCCCTGCCCTATCCCCTAAAGCAGTCCCTGCCCCACACCACACAGCGCCCCCTCCCACATCTCCTACAGTGCCAGGGCTTCTGCCCCGCCCCCTGCCCTGCACCCCACAACACCCTCTTCCCCGTGCCCCACTGCGCCCCCTGTCCTATGCCCCACAGCGCCCCCTGCCTTGCACCCCACAGCACCCTCTTCCCTGCACCCCACAATCCTAGGCTTGTGCCCCACACCCCACAGTGCCCGCTGTCCATGACCCGCTCTAACTGTGCCTGGCTTGTGCCCCCCAAGCTCTGACTGTTCCCTTCCTGTGCCCCCCCAGCTCTGACTGTGCCCGGGCTGTGCCCTCCCACCTTGGACTGTGCCGGGGGGTGGGGGCTGGCTGGGGCAGGCCTGCAGGCAGGGCCGGGGGTGCAGGCTCAGGGCCAGGAGGATGCAGAAGCAGGGGCCACTCAGCACAGGAATTCCAGGGGTCCCCCGAGCTAGTGGCTGCTGGACTGGGGGGGCATCAGGTTCCCCCCCAACTCCTCTCCCAGGCTGCCCCGGGTCCCTGCTCTGAGCCTCCCCTGGGGCTGGGCAAACCCCGCCCATTGCAGTGCGGGGGCTCCAGCTGGCTCAGACACCTCCCACAGTAGGGGTCAGGTGGGGGCTCCCCCAAACCAGCCCCCCGGTCCCGCACAAGCCAGTTGGGGGGGCCAGGGTTAGGGGACTGTTGATGTGGGGCAGGGGGTTGATGGGGGGCTGGAGTTCAGGGGAATGTTTATTTGGGGCAGGGGGTTGATGGGGGGGCCGGGGTTTAGGGGAATGTTGATGGGGGGCAGGGGGTTGATGGGGGCTGGAGTTCAGGGGGATGTTGATTGGGGGGCAGGGAGTTGATGGGGATTGGGATTCAGGGGAACGTTGATCGGGGGACAGGGAGTTGATGGGGGTCTGGGTTCAGGGGGATGTTGATTGGGGGAGTTGATGGGGGTCTGGGTTCAGGGAGATGTTGATTGGGGGGCAGGGGGTTGATGGGGGTCTGGGTTCAAGGGGATGTTGATTGCGGGGCAGGGAGTTGATGGGGGATTGGGATTCAGGGGAACGTTGATTGGGGGCAGGGAGTTGATGGGGGTCTGGGTTCAGGGGGATGTTGATTGGGGGGCAGGGAGTTGGGGTTCAGGGGGATGTTGATTGAGGGTCCGGGGGTTGATGGGGGGCTGGGTTCAGGGGGACGTTGATTGCGGGGCTGGGGGTTGATGGTGGCCGGGGTTCAGGGGGATGTTGATTGGGGGGCAGGGAGTTGATGGGGGTCTGGGTTCAGGGGGATGTTGATTGTGGGCAGGGGGTTGATGGTGGCCGGGGTTTGGGGGACATTGATTGGGAGGCAGGGGGTTGGGGTTCAGGGGGATGTTGATTGGGGGTCGGGGGTTGGGGTTCAGGGGGACGTTGATTGTGGGCAGGGGGTTGATGATGGCCGGGGTTCAGGGGGATGTTGATTGGGGGTCCGGGGGTTGATGGGGGGCTGGGTTCAGGGGGATGTTGATTGAGGGTCCGGGGGTTGATGGGGGGCTGGGTTCAGGGGGACGTTGATTGTGGGCAGGGGGTTGATGGTGGCCGGGGTTCAGGGGGATGTTGATTGCGGGGCGAGGGGTTGGGGTTCAGGGGGACATTGATTGTGGGCAGGGGGTTGATGGTGGCCGGGATTCAGGGGGATGTTGATTGGGGGGCGAGGGGTTGGGGTTCAGGGGGATGTTGATTGAGGGTCCGGGAGTTGATGGGGGGCTGGGTTCAGGGGGATGTTGATTGTGGGCAGGGGGTTGATGGTGGCCGGGGTTCAGGGGGATGTTGATTGGGGGGCGAGGGGTTGGGGTTCAGGGGGACGTTGATTCAGGGGGGTGATGCGCTGTACCTCGGGGGAAGCGGAGCAGGGTAAGGCTGCCAGAGACAAGCATTGCAGTACCCAGCAGATCTCCGGGCCAGCTGGCACCAGAGGGGCGCGTCCCAGTGGCGCAGCGAGCAGGGTGTGTGTGCGGCGCGTTACTCCAAGTGAAGTTCCCCTTTAAGCACTTTCAGTGCAGTGGCTAAGGAGAGTCTGGAGGAAGTCACCGGTTTGTTATTTTCTGTCTGCTTGTTTCAGGAAGGGGAAGTAGGAACAGAAAAGCAGGAAAATGACTCCCAGTGAGGCAGCTACAAAACTAGCGCTGGCCAGACTGGATGTGAAAGAGAAGGCAAAGGACCGGGAGTTTCAAATGTGTCCGGCAGAAACGAGGCTCAAAGGAGAGGAGGCTGCACACAGAAGGGCCATGGAAGAAAGAGAGAAAGAACGAAAACAGCAACTGGACCTGCTAGAGAAGCAGAACCAGACCCCCCCCCCACCACACCCGGCCCCAGCGACCCCCATCACGCCCAAAATCCACAGCTGGGAACACTCATGTCCTTCATACAGTGCCACCGATGATATTGCTGAATGGGGGCAGGGGTTTGATGGGAGGGCCAAGGGAATGTTGATTGGGGGTAAGGGCTTTATGGGGGGCCAGGGCTCAGGGGGATGTTGATTGGGGGGCAGAGGTTTGATGGGGCCAGGGTTCAGGGGGATGTTGATTGGGGGAGTTGATGGGGTGCTGGGTTCATGGGGATGTTGATTGGGGGGCAGAGGTTTGATGGTATCGGGGTTCAGGGTAACAATGATTGGGGGGTTGGGAGTTGATGAAGTCCAGGGTTCATGGGGATGTTGATTGGGGGGCAGGGGGATGATGGGGGCCAGGGTTCAGGGGGATATTGATTGTGGGAGTTGATGGGGGGCTGGGTTCAGGGGGATGTTGATTGGGGGGCTGGGGGTTGATGGGGGCCGGGGTTCAGGGGGACATTGATTGGGGAGCATGGAGTTGATGGGAGGCCAGGTTCAGGGTGTGTCTATTGGGGCGCAGGGAGTTGATGGGGGGCCAGGTTCAGGGGGATGTTGATTGGGGGGCAGGGGGTTGATGAGGACGTTGATTGGGGCACCCGAGCCCCTCCTGTGATGCCCCCCTTCCCTCCGCCCCCCAGGCTTTGCTGGCTGTGGGCCTGGCCTCCCTCAGCCCCCTTAACCTGGCCTGTCCCTCCTGCTGATTTCAAACACAGGGGGCAGTAGAGGGCAGCCGCGGGCCGACCCCTGCCTATTGCCCCAGGCCCCGCTCCGTGCCTGACTCCCCAACTCGCCCGGTCTTTCCGGGGCACGAGGAACAGCCTCCTCCCTTCGTCTACCCATCGGGGGCCCCACCCTGATTCTCACCCTTCCTAGAAGGCAGCTTCTAGGGGACCCCCAGGCCCCACCCCCACCTGGTCCCACAACTGTGACTGGGGGCTCCCCCCTTCCCCCGAATCCAACAGGCTCTTGCCACTGTGGGTTGGGGCAGGAGGGGGGATGTCTGCTCCCTCGCTGCTTCCCAATTCTTAGTGGGGTCAGTGCTGGGACATTGGTCACCCTGACTACCCGCCCCCTGCTCTGGGGCCACGTGGGTCCCTGGCTGCCTCCCGCAGGCCCCATACTCACCTCCCAGCTCCCCGCAACCCTGGCCACCCAAGTCAGGGGAGACGGGAGTGTGGAAGGTGGATTTCTGCCTCAAGGCGTGGCGGGGGTGGGTGGGCAAGGCAGATGGGTGAAGAGGATGGTGCCCGGCAGGAGGTGGATGAAGGCCTCTATCTTTCCCCCACCACCACCCGAGACAGAGCTCGGTCATGTGAATGCCACCTTGACCCTCCCCCTCATTCCTGCTCAGCTGGTGGGGCCCTGCGGCACCGGGACCTGCCGCAGCTGCTCCAGCCACCCACTGGGAGGGCAGCCACACTCCGGCCTGGCTCAGAGGGGGCACGGCCACTGCGGGGCTAAGGGGCAAAGAGAAGAGGCTGAATCCTGCACCCCCAGGCACAGGGCTCGGCCCAGGGACGGGGCCAGCAGAGTGCAGAGTGCCCCTCCCCAGACACAGCTCTGCCAATGCCCCTCACTCCCAACCAGCAGCCCCCTGCCAGTCCAGCCCTGGGCTCCCCCAGCTCTGCCGGTGCCCCTCACTCCTGACCCACAGCCCCCTGCCAGCCCAGCCCAGGGCTCCCCCAGCTCTGCCAGGGCCCCTGTGACAAAGTGGATTTTTTCCTCCTGATGATGTTGTACAGGAGCCTATGTGAGTCTTACTGTTTTGCATGAATACTGCGTGTGCCTCAGTTTCCCCGTGTGCTGCACCAATGCCTAGGTGGTGGGAATAAGGGAGGGTGACTTTTGCTGAGTCCCTGGGGGCCAGGCGAAGCGGCTCCAGCTGCCCTTTGTAACATGAACGCTGCTGGCTGTTATGGCGCCACAGCGGCCTCTGGTGGGCAAAGGCGGTTTCCCCGTGTGCCGCGTGTGTAACGAGGTGGTAGGAGAGAATGTGACCTCGCCTAGCAGCCGGGACCCCCGGACAAACAGCCTGGAGACTGGGTACCCCAGCAAATGGTGACTGAGAGGCCCAGCCCAGACCTGCTTGGCAGTCAGCCGGTTCCGGCCAGTGGGAGCACAAAGGGCTGAGGAGAGAGGACCCCGGTGACCTGACCAACCAGGTCCAGACGGGGGGAACTTGGGATGGAGGAGAGAGTGCCTCAGCGACCTGTTTACCTGGGATACAAGACAAAGGACAGGGGAGGAGCTGTTGGGGCCGGTGATATCAGATGGTTGGCTGGAAGGAGGGGGCCGCTGGACGGGGGAGAGGTGCAGCCAGAGCCCACCTGGATGCAGAGGAGACTTAGATGTACTGTGCTGTGGGAGGCCAGGTCTGAGGGCCCTGAGAGTTTCCTGTGATGTGTTCAACGCTCAATAAACCCTCCTGTGTTACGCTGGCTGAGAGTCGCTCCGGGCTAGAGAACAGGGTTGCATTATTCCCTCTGAGTGTGAAGGTCCGGGGGTCCAGAGCGAGGGGACTCCCTGAGGGGCCCACGGCGAGAGGCAGGCGTGCTAAGGTTGAGAGGGGCGGTTCCAGGAGGCAGAGGGGCTTAACCCCCGAGAGAGAGTGGACCCCCGAGAAGGGCTGTCACACTGAAGCGTGTTCCCCCCAGGGACTGTACGGAGCCGAGAGGGCACGGGGCCTGTGAGTCCGTGACAGCCAGTTCGTCCAAGGGAAGTGGCCATGCCCCAGCCTTTGTAATGTGAGCTGAGATTCCCGAGCACTTCGACCGAGAACACACTGTTCTAGGTAAACTAGAAAACAGATTTATTAACTCCAGAAAGACAGAGTTGAAATGATTCTAGGTAGCAGGCAGAGAGAGCCAAGTTGGTTACATAGGAAAAAGCTAATTCTCAGTGTAAATTCTACAGACTAAGCAAGATTTGAATCAAGCAGCGTCTCGCTCTCATACACGTTAAAGGCAGCTCACAGGTCTCAATCCACCGGCTGGGTTCCCTGCCAGCCTGGGACCAATCTCCCCAGTTCAAAGTCTCTGTCTTCCAGATGTTGAGATGGGGGAGGAGAGAGGCCAAGTGGTGATGTCATCGATCCTAACACCAGCTCTGTGTCTCCACCTGCTGATCACCCCCGGGCTCCCAGCACCTGCACAAAGCTGTCTCCCCAATGGACACCCCGATGCTGGGCCAATTCCGAGAGCTGGAAAATGCCTTCAGTATCGCTGCAGATGTAGGTTCCCTGCCCTTGTGCTGCCAGTCACACCCGCTGGGGAAGGCCCTTTGGTGCAGCGCCGCGCCGGAGTACGCGCCCCAGGTGTGCGCCCCACAACTTTAGAATGGGCAGAACATACCGACCCTCCTTTTTTCCAGGCACTTTGTCTCTGGACCCCCAGCTCAAATGGCCCCAGATTTGCCCCACTAACCCTCCCCTTGGCCCTGGTGTTGTACTTAAAGTACTGCACAGGATCTTTTCAGGGGGAATAAGACAAAACACCACATTTATTAGTAATACATGTATTTATTAACACTGTATTATATGCATATAATATATTACACTTACACTCACACACACACACACACAAACACACTCCGTCTTGTTGTTACCAATTAGCTGCTCCCCTTAACTGCACTGGCCAGGTGAGTTAGATGGGGGAGGGGGTGGAGCCGGGCTTCTGCCGATCCGGATCGATGCTCCCATGTTGACAAGACGAGACCCGGGGTCCTCTGCAAGACACCACACTTTTATAGCAGCTTTCCTCTTATGCAAATCTATACCAGATTTAAACTCTGTGTCTGTGTCCATTGGTCCTTTGTGCTGCTTTTTTTTGAGTGTTGTCCCAATGCTGCAAAGAGGGTGTTTCCAAAAGAAGGTGCTTGCTTCTAACCCCCGAGGCCGTCAGTATGTCTGCTTGTCTTTAATGAGCCCACTTGACACGTTTTATTGTTCTTGGGTCTGGCTCCCAGTCCCTCTCCAACAGTTGAGGCTGTCTGGAGGTGCTGCCTTCCATGCCTTGCTCATCCACACCTCATTCATTCAACAGGGCAATTGATTAAGAGTGGGGGCGGGGAGAGCTCTTGTTCTACTGCTAGCAAAAAGAAATTTTTCTTCTATCTTATTCTATCCTTAGGGGCTATAATATTATACCAAGGGCAATGCAAAGTTTTTAAATGAGGCTTTGATACAAAGTTCCATGAAAACAGAGGTCACACGTGGGTAGACCCACCACAAGGTTATATGAAGAGGCACAATGTAAAGTCATATGAAAATTATCAGAGATTGATCTAGTGGGCTGTAGTCCACGAAAGCTTATGCTCTAATAAATTTGTTAGTCTCTAAGGTGCCACAAGTACTCCTGTTCTTCTTTTTGATCTACACTGGTGCAGCCCAGCAATTTGCAAAACTGTCTGCATCAGTGTGTGGTTGTTAGAGCCCCATTAAGTATGGGTTCGTAACCCTGCGGCTGGTGCAGTGAAGGCCAGCCCACAATTTCTCTGCTCAGGCACCCCAGGGAGCTCAAGGTCAGTTGGTTCACCGGGACCCCCCTCTGCACACGCTTCTAGAGTCGCTAATCCGGAGGGCGTGCTCCCCATCCCGGCCACATGGCCGACAGCCCCGGCTCCTAGAGGCGACCTTGCATTTGGGGGTGAAAACGCAGGTTGGCCCCGTGTGACGCCATCATTTACTGGCCCCGCTTCTGCGGCATCTGCAGCTTTCCCCAGCCACATGTTGATATTTTCCTCCTGATCATTGATAAAGACACTGACGTGCATCGGGCTGAGCCCCAATCCCCTAGTAGACACGCCCCACAGGGGACAAGTCCCCCTTTCCAATGCCTTTTTGAGCGCTAGCCAATGTATAATATGGAGTCTGTGGGTCCCGGAGAATGGAAATTTCCCATTATATGAAGTCAAGTGCCTGACACAGGCTGACCCACTTCTGCCAATACCGTCACTTTTAGCTACAAAATGTATAACCTCAGCGAAAAGCCATAACAAGTGTTTGCCAAGCCCTATGTCCCAAGTGCTCCATGTTAATTACACTGACGCCCTTCAGTGCCGTACTGATCGTCTCCTGGATCAGCCTTCCCAGGATCGATGTCCCACTAACCGGCCTATTAGGCAAATCACCCTGTTTATAACCGCGGCATTTCCCCAGATCCCTGGACCTTCCCCAAAAGGTCAAAGATCTGTTAGAAAACCCCACGAATGGTTCTGAGAGCTCCTCAGCCAATTCTTTCGATACTCTTGGGTGCAAGTTATCTGGTCCTGCCAATTGAAACAGGGGTTTCACTTTAGTTCCCGCTGGACTAGGATGGTGTTCGCATCACTGTAAGGTGGGGACACCCCATCCTGATTCGTCCCAAACCACAAAATATGTATGGAGCACAGCTGGTTTTCTGTGTCGGGGCTGAGAATGTCAGTCCACAGGCAGCGACGGCTCCAGGCACCAGCGCAGCAAGCGCGTGCCAGGGGCGGAAAGTCGCAGGGGGCGCCAGGCCGGCCCCTGCGAGGGTGGACCTCCCGCAGGCATGCCGCCGAATCCGCGGGACCAGGAACCTCCCGCAGGCATGCCGCCGAATCCGCGGGACCAGGGACCTCCCGCAGGCATGCCGCCGAATCCGCGGGACCAGGGACCTCCCGCAGGCATGCCGCCGAATCCGCGGGACCAGGGACCTCCCGCAGGCATGCCGCCGAATCCGCGGGACCAGGGACCTCCCGCAGGCATGCCGCCGAATCCGCGGGACCAGGAACCTCCCGCAGGCGTGCCGCCGAAGGCAGCCTGCCTGCCGAGCTTGGGGTGGCAAAAAAGCTAGAGCCGTCCCTGTCCACAGGACGCCTTCAGTTCTAGATCTAAGCTCCCAGAGGTAGCAGGAATCCACCCACTCCCTGCCCCCCAGACAGGCAAAGTCCCAGAGCCCCCACCTCACCGCCATGGCATGATCCCATCTCTCTCCAGTCTTGTGTCCATGCCAGAGACCCCTGGTGCCCCAAGCCCCCGTCTATTGCATTGAGGGGAGATTTGGGCTGGGTGACAGACGCCCCCCCCCACGGCTGGGAACTCTGGGTTGGCGCGTCAGGAGTCATGGAGCCAGCGCTCCAGTCCAAACATGTCCTGCACCCCATGCCCCAGTGCCAGCTGCGTGGCCCAGCCGCCCAGACCTTCCTCTCTCCCAGGGCAGGGAAAGGACCCACCACCCTGGGCTGGACCCTCCTAGGTGAAGGGAAGGGCACGTGGGATGGGCGAGCCAGGTGAGGCCAGCCCTGCGGCCCCAGGGCCCTGCCCCGCCCTCTCCCCAGGCCACGAGGTGGAGGGGTGGGTGACCCCAGCATATGCTCCAGAGCACAGGCCTATATGTTACAGCCCCCCACCACACATCCCCCTGCCATGCACACACACCTAGCCCCCCATGCACACGCTGCCCCCCACACCCAGCCCCTCCATGCATGCGCTGCCCCCACGGCCCCATACACAGACACACACACACAAGGCCCCCATACACACTGTGATGATGTGGCCCGTGGGAGCCAGCTGAGATCACTCAATCAGGGTGAACTGCAAACAGAATGGGGCAAACAAACCCCAAACGCTGGTGGATAGTCCAATATTTAGATTTACCAACCAGCACAAAACAGCTTCTGTAGTACCTCACTGGTTACGCAGATGTCCAAACAATGCAGTTCTCTTAAAGTGCCCAGCCTCAGGCCTCCGTCCAGACACACCTGTCAAACGTACGATGATAAATTCTGAAAATCTTATTTCATCATAAAAGAAAAGGTTGTCCTGATCCCGAAGGACCAAGCCCTAGACCCAGGTCAAATGATAACTTAGATCTTACCCAAAATACACGCTTATAGCCAATTCTTGTTAACTAAACTAATATCTATTAAAAAAAGAAAAGAGTTGGTTAAAAGATCACTATACAGACAGACTTTAATTCAATTCTTGCGGTTCAGATACACAGCAGAGATGAGCTTGCAGTTGCAAAAAGTGCTTTTGGAAATAGTCCATAGGTTATAGTCCAATGTCCATGCTAGGATGACGCCAGTCAGTGACTGGGGATCTCAATCCTTGTGGCTTAAGGTTTCCCCCTCTTGAAACCCAAAGCAGATCTGAGATGAAGTAGGATCATGTCCCAGGGTTTTTATTCATTTCCAGCAGCCTTTCGGCCTGAGAAAACAATAGGCTTAATTCTCCTTCTCCTAAACATCCTGACAATTAGCACAGGATAATTTATCCATTAAACAGTTCAGATCCAGGTTACCACAACCTTCAAAGAGACATAGAGACAATAATACTGTTTCCCTCAAGTGTCTCCCTAAATATTACTACTCCTTTTTTGATGTTTCAATCAAAGCTGTAGCAATAGACAAGACTTGTTTGCTTGCATCACAACACCGGAGCAAACATCGACCCTTCTATCTCTAACAACGCAGGGTGCATTTCAAAGCTCTATTCCCTTACGTATCTTCCTAACCACTCTTTAAAGTTCGGCCTGGGTCAGGTTAGTCTGAGTTAATTAACTCTTTCTGGCCCTGTCACCTTTCAATGAGATATTATATTACACTCATAACATCACATACACACACACGCCCAGCCCCCCCCATGCACATGCTGCCCCCCCCCCATGGCCCCCATACACACACACACACACATAGACCCCCCATGCACGCACTGCCCCTTATGGTCCCACACACACACACACAGTCCCCCACATGCACACACTACCTCCCATGGCCTCCCCACACACACACCCAGCCCCCCACATGCACGCGGTATATGGTGTGTGTGTGTGTGGGTGTTTGTATGTGTGTATGTATAGTGTGGGTGTGTGTACAGTGGGTGTATGTGTAGAGTGTGTGCCCAGGGTGTATGTATACAGTGTGTGTGTGTGTGTGTGTATGGTGTGTGTGTATAGGGTGTGTGTACAGCGTGTGTACAAAGAGCTATGGGTATGGGCTACAATCACATGCTTCAAATGTGTTTGGCAACCAATGCGCAAGCCCAGGCTGCCCTAGCCCCAGGAACCTGAATTTGCTTCTCTGACCAACCCGCTTGTCAAGCAGAGCTGCCAAAGGCCCATTTTACTCCAGGGGGAATTCTGAGCCACTGCGCATGCGCAGAATTTATGTTCCCCACAGATTTCTTGGCTTCCTCACAGAATAATGACTTTCTGATGGGGAAGCAAAGGGAAGCCACAAGAGTGGTCATGCGACCCTGCCCTCGCAGTATGTTTTGGGTGCTCAGGGCAGCCGGCAGAGAGGTAAATCACTGTGGGGAAGGGGGCGGGAATGGGGAACATCTGGCTGGTGGCTCCTACCCTGTGCCAGGGTGAGCTGCTAGTCCCGGCTGGGTTGGGGAGGACAGGACTTCCTGTTCCCCTGCACGGCATCCGGGGCCGGGTCAGACTCACCCCCAGATTTCTCCCCTGGCTGCAGGAAGCTCTGCAAACAGCTCCGACTCCGGTTTCCTGCACCCATTGCTAGTCAGCTGCAGGGGGAGGGATATCTGTACAGGAAGCTGCTCCCGCATCCGCCCAACCCCTGTGCATCCAGACCCCCTCATGCCCAGACCCTCCTGCCGAGCCTCACGCCCCCTGCACTCAGAAACCCCCCCGATGAGCTCCACTCCCTCTATGCCTGGATGACCCCGACAAGCCACCCGGATCCCCAACTTCACTGAACCCCAACCAGCTATACCTGAGTCCCCACCCCACTGAACCCCACTCCCCCAGCATCTGGACCCCCCACTAAGCCCCCACAGCGAGACCCACTTGCCAAGCTCTATCCCCCCCACACACCCATACCCCCCCCCCTGCTGAGCCCAACCACCTTTACCTGGACCCCCCTGCAGAGTCCCATTGCCTTTGCACCAGAACCCCCACAACAAGCCCCTGTGTGTCCAGATCCCTCCCCACACCCAGATCCCCCACTGAGCCGCCCGCACGCAGATTGCCCCCTACAGAATCCTCTCAACCCACACCTGGATCCGCCCCACACTAAACCCTTCCACGCTTGGATCCTGCCGGGCTGAGTCTGTCTGCCCACACCTGGTGCTCCCAGCACAGAGGGGCACGCCCCTGAGGTGTTTCTGGGACAGGCCCAGTCCTTGCGCTGTGTCAAGGTTGGGTATAGCAGTGTGATCTCCCACCTCTGTGCAGCCAGTGGCCTGTGCTCCCCAATGCCATGCTGGAGCCGCCAGATTTGACAAATAAAATTTGCAGACTCTTGCAGAATTTTAAAATATCGTGCGCAGAATTTTTATTTGTTTGGTGCAGGAGGCCCTCGGGAGTACCATTTACATAGCAGGTAACCAGAGCTCTCGAGCAGGGGCGGAGCCAGCCAGACATCGACCCAGCCAGAGAGAGCAGCTTGGTTTGCGTTTTCCTTTCCAAAGAATCCACTGCAAAGGGTCACTGGGCTTTAAAGCCGGGGACTGTGTGACGAAGTGGGGGATTTTCTTATTTTTCCCTTGTTTTTCCAATGGTTTGCATGCGGAGGGGGTGGGACTCAGTTTCCCTGGGTGTTACTGGTTTAACAAGGTGCAGGGAGAGGGAATTTATTGTTACAGAGGGCCGGAAAGAGACCCCAGCCAATGGCCTGGAGGACGGATACCCCAGCGACTGGTGACCTGACGACCTGGTGACCTGGAGGCCCAGTTCAGGAGTCACAGCCGGTTCTGGCCAGTGGGAGGACAATGGGCTGCGGAGAGAGGATCCCAGTGACCTGACCAGCCGGTGCCAGCCAGAGGGGATCAGAGGATGGCTGAGAGGAGAGGAGGCTCAGGCGACCCTGTTTACCTGGAGAGAAGACAATGGACAGAGGCGGGGCCTGGGGCTGGTGATCTCAGATGCCCAGCTGGGAAGCAGAGGGGCTCGGGGCTGGAGAGGGGGAGCAGGCAGAGCCCACCTGGATGCAGAGAGACTGGGATGTGCTGTGTTGAGGGAGGCCAGGCCTGAGGCCCTGAGAGTTTCCTGCGCTGTGTTCAACACTCAATAAACCCTCCTGTTTTATGCTGGCTGAGAGTCGCTCCGGTCTAGAGAACAGGGTTGCATCAACCCCTTTGGGGGGTGGAGGCCCCGGGGGTCCAGAGCGAGGGGACTCCCTGAGGGGACCCATAGCGAGAGACAGACGTGCTAAGGCTCAGAGAGGTGAGGTTCCAGGAGGCAGAGGGGCTTAACCCCCGAGAGAGAGTGGACCCCCGAGAAGGGCTGTCACACTGAAGGGGGTTCCCCCCAGGGACAGCACGGGGCCAAGAATGGGCACGATCTGTGAGTCCGGGACAGACTGACACTCGAGTGACCAGCTGTGGCAGCAACTGGCTCCCCGCGGCGTTACCGGGCTGTAACGCCAGGGGGGAATCCCGGCTCCCCGCGGCGTTACCGGGCTGTAACGCCGGGGGGGATCCCGGCTCCCCGCGGCGTTACTGGGCTGTAACGCTGGGGGGGATCCCGGCTCCCCGCGGCGTTACCGGGCTGTAACGCCGGGGGGGGGGATCCCGGCTCCCTGCGGCGTTACTGGGCTGTAACGCTGGGGGGGATCCCGGCTCCCCGCGACGTTACTGGGCTGTAACGCTGGGGGGATCCCGGCTCCCCGCGTGTTACTGGGCTGTAACGCTGGGGGGATCCTGGCTCCCGCTGCTCAGGCAGTTATGGACGCTCACCGATACGCTGCTTGGACGGCTGTGGCCAAGCCCAGGCTGGTCCGGGCAGGAGGGACGGGCACGACCGCCTACCTGTCCCCAGTGAGACGGAGCAGCATGGGACCAAGGAAAGCCCCCCGTCTCCGTATGATTCAGGAGGGGGATGGGAACGCCACGGCCGGGAAGAGGACGCCTCCTTGGCTCTCCAAACAGAGACAATCCACTCTGGGGTGCCAGGCCGGGGGCAGGCCTCCCTCTGCCCTGCAGCCCCTGCCCCCTCCACCACGTGGCCGCCCCCACCCCAGCCCCCTCCATCCCATGGCAGCATCCGTCCCCTTGTGCTGTGGCATTTCCTCTGGCGCCAGCGCAGAGCCCGGCAGAGCCGTCGGGGATGGGGCATGTCGGGGGGCCTGTCAGAGCCGGCTGGGGCGGGGCACGTGGAGCTGTCAGGGAAAGGGGTGATCCAGTATCCTTGTCCCATGGGCGCCTCTGCCCCAAGAGGTCTGCTCAGCAGGGGGCGCGGCTCTCACAAGGTCCCTGCAATGGAGCAGACAGCAACAGGGATGTTACATGGGTCCAGACCCGGGGGTGGGGGGCGCGGACGGAGGCTACAGGCCGGGGTTTACAGGGGATGCTGGGAGTGCAAGGGGGGGGGAATGGGATGGGGGACAGAGTTGCTGGGGTGGGGAGGGGAGTGGCTGGGTTGGAGGCTGTGCGGTGGAGAGAGAAGGGGATCATGGGGTGAGGGGAAGGGGGCTGGGCTGGGGGCTGTGAGAGGGCAGGGAGCTGGGCTGGGGGCCATGGGGCAGAGGGAACAGGGGCTGGGGGCCGCGAGGTGGAGGGGGCTGGGGTGGGGGTCACGGGGTGGAGGAAACTGGGGGGCATGGGATGGAGGGGGCTGGGGTGGGGGTCACGGGGTGGAGGAAGCTGGGGGGCATGGGATGGAGGGGGCTGGGGTGGGGGCGGCCACGTGGTGGAGGGGGCAGGGGCTGCAGGGCAGAGGGAGTGGGAGCTGCGGGGCGGAGGGAGCAGAGGGTGGGGGCCGCGGGATGGAGGGAGCCGGGGGCTGGAGGCCCAGTATGGAGGGAGCTGGGGTGGGGGCCGTGGGACAGTGGGGGCGGGGGCTGGAAGCTGGGGATGGAGGGAGCGGGGGCTGGGGGCCTGGGATGGAGGGGGCAGGGGCCGTGGGGCAGAGGGAGTGGGGGCTGCGGGACGGAGGGAGCCGGGGGCTGGAGGCCTAGTATGGAGGGAGCTGGGGTGGGGGCTGTGGGACAGTGGGGGCGGGGGCTGGAAGCTGGGGATGGAGGGAGTGGGGGCTGCGGGACGGAGGGAGCCGGGGGCTGGAGGCCCAGTATGGAGGGGGCTGGGGTGGGGGCCGTGGGACAGTGGGGGCGGGGGCTGGAAGCTGAGGGCGGAGGGAGCGGGGGCTGGGGGCCGTGGGTTGGTCAGTCCTTACCGACATCTGGGCCTCATAGCTCCGTCGCAGGCGCTCGTAGGCCTCCATGATCACGGCCCTTCTGCAAGGGGACAGCAGGGGTCAGCCCGGAGGCAGTGCCTGGCCCCCTCGCTACCCCACCCCTGGGGTCCCCTGAGGGCCAGGGGGTTCTCACCCCCTCCCGTCCCATGGAGCCATAGGCCAGACCCCAGCCTGGGGTGGAGGCACCATGTGCCGGGGGCGCTCGCTGTGGGGGGTCTGTACTCACTTGCTGGCCAGACCCCCGCCGGGGGGCAGGCTGGGGTTCACCTCGGTCGCCAGGCACCGGAAGATGGCCACAAGGCTGGCAGCCCCCTGCTCCTGCAGCTCCCCATACAGCTCTGTGGGGAGAAGGGCTGGCATGTGACTGGCTCTGCCCAGGCACTCAAAGCCCCGCTCTGCCCCCCCTCTGCGCCTGGTTACCCGCTGCCCCTGCCCCCGTCCCTTCTCACCCATCTGCCTCTGCCCTCCCCCTCCCCTTCGCACCCCTGCCCTCCCCCTGCTGCCCCTGCCCTCCCCCTACTCCCCTCCCTGTTGCCCCTCCCCCCCATGGCCTGAGGGGCAGTAGCTGGCACAGGCAGGCGTGGGCGCCTCCCGCTCTGGGTCCCATGGTCTCGCTGCCCCATAGCCAAAGGCCTGGTGCTGCCCAGGGCTCGACCTCACCCACCTGCCACCCGGCTCTCCAGGTGGGCGTCCAGCTCCCTCTCCTTCTCCAAGGCGGCCTGGGAGGTGCCAGGGGCCCCCCGGAAACACACCACCATGCAGGTCATGTTGTCGCGGCTTCCCTGGGCAGGCGAGAACCAACCGGGTCAGGGGGGGAGCGAACGTGGGGACAGGCGGTTGTAGGGGCCCTGATGGGTCATTAGAATGGTGCATCCGAAGAAGTGAGGTTTTTACCCACGAAAGCTTATGCCCAAATAAATCTGTTAGTCTTTAAGGTGCCACCAGACTCCTTGTTGTTTTTGTAGATACAGACTAACACGGCTACCCCCTGATATTAGAATGGTGGGAGCCCATGGGGGCATTATGCCCGGATACGGCCCAGTGTGGAGCCCGCGGGCCCATACAACAGCCAGATAAGGAGAGCAGCCTGATCTGCACCTCCCCAGCCCAGCGCAGGAAATCCATCGAACCAGACAGTGTTGGGGGGGGGTGTCCCTCATCTCTCCTCACCCCCGCACCAAACCTTTGGCCAGGCGGAGATAACAGAACCACTGTCTGCTGGAGAGGAAAGCCCCTATGTCCCACTCCCTGCCAGGCAGTCCCTGCCCTGGGGTTGTATGGGAGCCGGTGCCCCCTACAGGAGACAGGTCCCATGTCTCATTCCCTCCCCTTCACCTCCTCGCACCAGCCAGTCCCTGCCCTGGGGCCGGATGGGAGCCAGCGCCTTCTAGAGAGAAAAGGCCCCATGTGCCATTCGCCTGCCCCCTCCTCCCCCCACGCTGTGGCTGTCTGTCTGGGAGCTGGCACCCCCTAGAGTGGAAAATCACCACGTCCCATTCCCCACCCCACCTTCCCGCACCAGCCAGTCCCCTGCCCTGGAGTCAGTGCCCCATAGACAGTAAAGGTCCTGTGCCTCATTCCCCGCTCCCTGAGCCAGCCAGTCCCTGCCCTGGGGCCGGATGGGAACCGGCGCCCCCTAGAGGGGAAAGGCCCCATGACCCACTCCCCTGAGCCAGCCAGTCCCCGCCCTGGGGCCAGATGAAAGCCAGCACCCCCTAGAGGGGAAAGGTCCCAGGCCCCACTCCCCACTCCCCTGAGCCAGTCAGTCCCTGCCCTGGGGCCAGATCAGAGCCAGCACCCCCTAGAGGGGAAAGGCCCCGTGCCCCACTTCCTGCACCCCTGAGCCAGCCAGTCCCTGCCCTGGGGCCGGATTGAAGCCGGTGCCCCCTAGAGGGGAAAGGTCCCATGTCTCATTCCCTGCCTCCCTCAGCCAGCCAGTCCCTGCCCTGGGGGCGGATGGGAACTGGTGCCCCCTAGAGGGGAAAGGTCCCATGTCCCATTCCCTGCCCCACCCCACCCTGCAGCTAGCTGGAAGCCAGCGACCACTAGAGCCCAGCGGCCCTGCCCCCCATCCATGCCTCACCTTGTAGAGCCCAGCGTCCAGGACCTCCTCGCACACGGCCTGCGGGTCCCCGCCGAGCAGCAGGCGGGAGCGGACGAAGGCGCAGAGCCCCTCGGTGTCGAAGGCGTCCCAGACGCCGTCGCAGGCCAGCACCAGGAACTCGTCCTCGCCGGGGCAGCGCGCCAGCTCGTACACCTCGGGCTCGGGCGACACCAGCTGCTCCGTCTGGCCCCGCCAGGCCACGGCCTTGTAGTCAAAGTCGCCCAGGGCGCGGGAGACGGCCAAGGAGCCATTGACGCGCTGCAGCAGGACAGTGCCGCCGGCGTTCTCGATGCGCTCCCGCTCCCGCGGCCGGCTGGGCTTGTGGTCCTCCGTGTAGAAGGTGAGACGGCCGGCCCGGCACAGCAGGGCCCGCGAGTCGCCCAGGTTGATGAAGTAGAGGTGGCCCGGCGAGACCAGCACGGCCACGGCGGTGGAGCCGGCGTGCTCCCACCCCTCGGCGCGGGCCAGCGCCTGCATGCGGCTGTCGATGCGCAGGAAGCCCTCCCGCACCGCCTCCTTCACGGCCTCAGGCGACTCCGCCTCCCCTGTGAAGGCCTCGCCCACTACCACCTCCCCCAGCAGGTGGCGGGCGCAGAACTGCGCCACCGTGCCGCCCGCATGCCCGTCGTACACGGCAAAGAAGGCCCAGGTGGCCAGGTCGCCCGGCAGCTGGGGTTGAGCCGTGTGAGTGTCCTCCATGTGTGCCCGCCAGCCCTGCATGGCGCCCAGCCCATAACGCAGCCCGCCCCCCTCGCCCCGCTGCAGCAGCTTCTCCGTCCGCGGCGCCTCCAGGAAGGAGCCGGGCCCCTCGCCACGCTCTGCCTTGAAGAGACGCGAGACCACCCGCTCCGCCTGCGACACCAGCAACCGCACAAAGGTGGCCATCCTGTGCCCTGGGTACTCACCCTGTTCTCAAGCCTGGTGCCCCCGACCAAGTGCCCTGGGGAATCACCCGGTGCCCGGGCCTGGTGCCCTGGGCCGTCACCACTCGCCACCAGCCCTCTGATCTCTGGCAAGTTTCAGTTTCTCAGCCCCTGGGGCTGATCCCTGCACCTGCCGACTCCCCGGGGCCTTCCTGGTGCCCCCCATGGTGCTGTGCGGCCGGCTCGCCCCCTGGCAGCCCCAGGGACACGTGCACTGCAGGGGCTGCGGTGGCTCTGTCCTCCCTGGCACCGTAATTCCTCATCCTGCAGCTAAATATGGAACGTTAAATCTCCTAATGCCTGCCTGGCCATGGCCCAGCCGACAGCTTGGGCCATGCGATGCTGGGGTGTGGGTAGCGGGACCCCGGGCCAGCCCCTCCCTAGCCGCCGTGGGTGTTCTGCAGAGTGCAGACAGGTTGGCAAGCGAGCGGCGGGCTGGATGGGGAGGGGCCGGGAATAAGGGGGATGGTGGGAATGCAGAGCAGGAGGGGGTGGATGAATGGGTGGGTGGGTGGGTGTGGAGGGGATGGACAGGGTGGGGGGTGGAGAGGGACCAGGGAGATGGAGGGGGCTACGGTGACAGAGAGCGGTTGGAAGGGGTGGGTGAGAGCAGGGGTGAGACGCAAGCGAGGAGGGGACCAGGCCCAGGATGCCATCACTAAAGAGTCCATTTTCCCATAGGCCAAGCTGTCTGGGGGCCATTCCCTTCAGAGCCGGGGAAGCAGCAGGGCCCAGCTGGGGTTGGGGGGGAGGGGAATAGCAGGGCCCAGCTGGGGTTGGGGGGGAGGGTGAGCAGCAGGGCCCAGCTGGGGTTGGGGGGGAGGGGGAGCAGCAGGGCCCAGCTGGGGTTGGGGGGGAGGGGAATAGCAGGGCCCAGCTGGGGTTGGGGGGGAGGGGGAGCAGCAGGGCCCAGCTGGGGTTGGGGGGGAGGGGGAGCAGCAGGGCCCAGCTGGGGTTGGGGGGGAGGGGAATAGCAGGGCCCAGCTGGGGTTCGGGGGGAGCGGGAGCATCAGGGCCCACCTGGCCTAGGCTACTTTTCTCCCAGTTTGAATCCAGGGCTTCTCCCCACATCGCTTCACATAGGAACTTGACTTGTTTTCACTTCCTGTCCCAAACTGCTGGGCACCGTTGCTGGGTGACTGTATTCATATATCCTACCTCCCCTCAGAGGTGGCTGCATCTCAGCACCAGCCGACTGATCCCTGTATAAACAGCCTCACGCCCCACCCCAGAGGTGGCTGCATGGCATTCTGGCAGCACCGGATGTGAGGGCCTGGGGCTAGAGAAGCGTTGGGTCGTTACTAATGTGGTGACTCTCTTATGCCCAGAAGGGGGCGGTGCTGTCCCCTGGTGGTTCCCAGGTAGGGGGTGGGGCAGCGCAGGGTCCGTGCCACCCCGCTCAGCCTGGTGTCCGAGGCTGGGCTACACCTGTGGCAGATGCTTAGCTCTGGCCTCGCCCTCAACCCGCCGGGGGGAGTGATGCCCGGTGTCCCACTGTGCCACCCACCACCACCTCCATGGAGATGCCCCGGCCCCACAGGCCCTACCACCTGCAGCCTGGGTGCTGAGCCAGGGGCTACAGGTCTGAGTGCTTGGGGTGGCATGAGAGTGAGTGAGGAGGGGCTCAGAGTGCCAGGGGGGCATGGCATGGGGTGGGGGGCAGCGGTTTGGAGTGACCAGGTGGAGGAGGGGAGCCTACCCTCACCCAGCATGGCCCCCACGACTACCCCCCCAACACACTCCCATCCCATCACGCCATTAATTCCTCTTTCCCCAGAGCGCTCTGAGCCATGCCCCACCCCTCCCTCTGCACCCACCCGAGACCTATTCCCACCCCTCCCTCTCCACCCCTCCAGGACCTACCCCCACCCCTCCCTCTCTGCCCACCCCAGGACCTACCCTCTATGCCTCCCTCTGCACCCACCCCCATCCCTCCCTCTCCACCCCTGCAGGACCTACCCCCACCCCTCCCTCTCCACCTACCCCCACCCCTCCCTCTCTGCCCACCCCAGGATCTATCCTCCACCTCTCCTTCTCCACCCAGCACAGGACCTACCCCCACCCCTCCCTCTCCACCCTCATAGAATCATGGAAGATCAGGGTTGGAAGGGACCTCAGGAGGTTCTAGTCCAAGCCCCTGCTCCAAGCAGGACCAATTCCCAACCAAATCATCCCAGCCAGGTCCCTCCAGGATCTACCCCCCAACCCTCCATCTCCATCCCCACCAGGATCTGCCCCCCACGTTCTCTCCCTTCCTCTGCGCCTTTGTCTCCGTCCCCCTTTGTCTGCGTCTCCCCCCCACACACACACGCTCCCGCCCCTCGCCTTTGTGAGCCGCCGCCCGCCCTCCTCCGCAGCCCGCCCCCCTCTCCCGCAATCGCTCGCGGGCCGGCGCGGAGCGGAGCGGAGGGGGCACCGAGCTGCAGAGCCGCGGCTTCCCCACCCGGCCGGCCGGCGGCAGCAGCATGGGGCCGGGGAGATGAGAGCCGGGGGCCGCCGGGGGGCAGCGCCGCCGCAGCGCACCGCGAGCCCCATGAAGGGAACTGCGGGGCGATGGGGCAGGTCCTGGGGTTCGCCCACTGCAGTAGGTAGCGGGCGGGGCGGGGCGCGGGGATCGGGCCCGGGGGGGAGGATCGGGACTGGGCGGGGGGATCGAGCCCGGCCGGGCGTGGGGACCAGGGGCAGGGTGGGGGTTCGGCCCCCGGGGGGGAGGATCGGGACTGGGCGGGGGGATCGAGCCCGGCCGGGCGTGGGGACCAGGGGCAGGGTGCGGGATCGGGCCCGGGGGGGAGGATCGGGACTGGGCGGGGGGATCGAGCCCGGCCGGGCGTGGGGACCAGGGGCAGGGTGCGGGATCGGGCCCGGGGGGGAGGATCGGGACTGGGCGGGGGGATCGAGCCCGGCCGGGCGTGGGGACCAGGGGCAGGGTGGGGGTTCGGCCCCGGGGGGGGAGGATCGGGCCCGGGCGTGGCGGGATCGGGTCCGGTGCCCCCGTGCGCCCCAGCCCGGCCTGGAGCTCTAGCGGCTCCCGCTGCGGTGCTCGCGGGGTCCCCGGACGGAGCCGGGCCGCTGGGGAGCCGCCGCGGGGGAATCTCTCTCCGGCTCCGCTGCCGGCTGCCCTGCGCCCCGGGGCCTGGCCATGGCCCGGGCGCGGCGGCAGGCGGCTTCCCCGGGGCTGCAGGGCCCCTGGGCGGGGCGCGGCGCGGGCTCCGGGCCGGTTCAGCACCTGGGCTGGGCGGAGAGCGGCAGCCGAGGGCCCTGGGGCTGAGCTAAGCAGGGACCCCCGGGAGGTGCCAGGGGCGGGTGCCAGGCCCGTGCCGGAGCAGGTGCCCCCATGGGCTCCGCTCCCCGCCCGCCTGCAGGGACTGCGCTGCTGAGCGCTTTGCTCTGGGGAGCTGGGGGGCGGGGGGTTATTACGGTACCAACTATGAGCCCCAGCCATGGGGCAGGCCCCCATTGTGTCAGGTGCTGTACATTGCTATTAGGTGTATTATGGTAGGGCCTAGGACCTGCAGCCATGGGGCAGGCCCCACTGTGCCAGGCCCTGCACACACACAGCGCCGAACATCCCTCTCGGGACTTTACCACTGAGACTTTCTGAAGGGAAATTCACTTTCGGCAACATTGAACATTTCTCAGGAAAATGTCCGTTTTCCGGCAAATTTTCCATTTTCTGTCAGAAAATCGTTCCCAGCCCCCTGGCTCCTCGGCCCCTGGGAGGCTGCGGCTTCATGGTGCTTGGCTCCGGGCAGCTCCCTAGACGCACCCCAGGGAGCTGACTTCATTCCTGCTTCAGGACCATGCGGGAGGCGTTTGGTCCCAGTCATGGATTAAAAACAAAGTTCCAAAAACTCTTAAGTATTTGGTAAAACAGGAATTTCATTTCCCAGCCGTCATTCACGGGGACTCGATCAGGGAGCGTGATTGGGGCTAACCCCATTCCCGCAGTCGCACGAGCGGGCGCTGTGCTATAGGGCACAGGCAGGGCTGACCCATTCCCGCAGTCGCACGAGGGGGCGCTGTGCTATAGGGCACAGGCAGGGCTGATCCATTCCCGCAGTCGCACGAGGGGGCGCTGTGCTATAGGGCACAGGCAGGGCTGACCCATTCCCGCAGTCGCACGAGGGGGCGCTGTGCTATAGGGCACAGGCAGGGCTGACCCATTCCCGCAGTCGCACGAGGGGGCGCTGTGCTATAGGGCACAGGCAGGGCTGACCCATTCCCGCAGTCGCACGAGGGGGCGCTGTGCTATAGGGCACAGGCAGGGCTGACCCATTCCCGCAGTCGCACGAGGGGGCGCTGTGCTATAGGGCACAGGCAGGGCTGACCCATTCCCGCAGTCGCACGAGGGGGCGCTGTGCTATAGGGCACAGGCAGGGCTGACCCATTCCCGCAGTCGCACGAGGGGGCGCTGTGCTATAGGGCACAGGCAGGGCTGACCCATTCCCGCAGTCGCACGAGGGGGCGCTGTGCTATAGGGCACAGGCAGGGCTGACCCATTCCCGCAGTCGCACAAGGGGGCGCTGTGCTATAGGGCACAGGCAGAGCTGACCCATTCCCGCAGTCACACGAGGGGGCACTGTGCTCTGGGGCACACTTGCAGGCAGGGCTGACCCCAGGGCGCCAGCGTTATTGACTGTTCCCCAAGCGAGAGGCTGGTCAGAGCCCTGGGGTCGAGGCTCAGCCCTTTGGGGAGGAGCCTGGGGAACTGGAAGGTGAATGAGTCAGGGCCTTAACCTCAGTGATTCAAAGGACAACAATCTCCCACCAGCAGCACAGCGCCCCCTACCAAGCCCTGTCCCAACCGCACGGCGCCCCCTGCCGAGCCCTGCCCCGGCCGCACGGCACCCCCTGCCGAGCCCTGCCCCGGCCGCACGGCGCCCCCTACCAACCCCTGCAGCACAGTGCCCCTCCCTGCACCCCCAGCCCTTTCCTCACAGCAGCTGGGTTTTGCCTTGACCCCCACCGTCTTGACCAGACCTGCCAGGGAGCCAGACAGTTTGGGGCAGGAGGAGGCTTCTTCACCGGCCAGGGCCCTGGCATTGGCCCAGCTCCTGCATTAACCCCCTGTCCTCCACATGGCGGGGCTCTGAGCAGCTGTGGGGAGGGGGTGATGTCAGGCCCCGGAACAGCTGTGGTGGGAGGTGGCAGCACCTGCCCGCCCGCCCGTCTGTGGGGAGAGAGACCTGCCTCGGCCAGTGGGGCTCGCACAATGGTGCCCCCTGCTGGGCAGCCTGAAATAGGCCCCCTGGGTCTGGCTAGGGGCTGCCCCAAGGGTCAATGTCCCAGCAGAGGGGTTGCAGGGTGAGCCACCCGCAAGGACCCCAGCTCAAATCAACCCGTCTCTGAATCTCCCCAGCAAACTGCCCCTGCATGCAAAGGGTCTGCTAGAGACAGACAAGCCTGCGTGTATTGGGGGGCAGTTAGAGCAAGGGGGTGGTGATGGGTGGAAGGGGTCTGGAGGAGGGAGAGGAGCAGAGTGGGGGACAGCGGGGGGGAGGAAGGATGCAGCTCGGGCGCTGGAGAGATCCCCTGGGTCTTTGCACACAGGTACTTACATCCAGCAGCAGAAGGGGGCATCCTCCCCTTGGGTTAGTGAGGACGCTGGTCAGCAGGGCCGGGAACAGGAGAGTGTTTGTTGCAATGGATGTTCTAGTCGGCACCTGCCCACAGTCTGGGCGTCGGGTGAGGCTGGGGGTTAGATTGCGCTGCTTGGAATCACGGCTCAGGGTTTGGTCTGGTAAGCCGGCCTCGGAGCGGCAATGCAATGTTGTTTTGCTCGCTCCACCACTTCCGCTGCAACTCTGCCATCCAGCAGGAGATTAATACCAGAGATTAATGGCAGCTCAGCGCTGCACAGTGGGGGTTTTCTGTCTCCCTGAATGGGAATACCAAAAGGGACACTGGGCATCATCTCTCACCAGCTAACTTGGCTGAAACTGCCCGGATCCCTTCCCAGCTGCTATAGAAGTACGTGATGGTGGTTTGGTACAAGTTCTCCAGCTCTGCATTCTCTTTGGCCTAGAGGAAATCAGGAACCATGGGTTTCCTGCGCTCCGCCCGGCGCTCCGCCCGGGGGAGCAGGACCACGGGTTTGCCACGCTCTGCCTGGCGCTCTGGCCGTGAGGGCTGGGCCGGGGGCTTACCCCGCTCCACCCGGCGCTCCGACCCTGGGGAGTGGTACCACGGGTTTGCCTCACTCTGCCTGGCGCTCTGGCCTTGAGGGCTGGGACTGGGGCTTACCCCACTCCGCCCGGCGCTCCGACCCTGGGGAGCAGGACCACGGGTTTGCCGCACTCCAGCCGTGAGAGCGGGGCTGGGGGCTTGCCCTGCTCTGCCAGGTGCTCCGGCCGGGGGAGCAGGACCACAGGTTTGCTGTGCTCCGCCCAGTGCGCCGGCCGTGAGGGCTGGGCCGGGGGCTTGCCCCGCTCTGCCAGGCGCTCCGACCCTGGGGAGCGATACCACGGGTTTGCTGCGCTCCGCCAAGTGCTCCGGCCGGGGGAGCAGGACCACGGGTTTGCTGTGCTCTACCCGGCGCTCCGGCCGTGAGAGCGGGGCCGGGGGCTTACCCCGCTCCGCCAGGCGCTCCGCCCCTGGGGAGCGATACCACGGGTTTGCCGCGCTCCGCCCGGCGCTCCGGGCGGACACACTCCCTCATGGTGGGTCTTGGGGTTTTCAAGAAGAATCCATGTTCTCTGCTTCCTGAGTGATCTCACCAGTCTCTCGTTCCCACTCCACCGCTTCCGCTGCAACTCTGCCATCCCGAGCGCCTGCAATCCAGCAGCAGATTGTGGAGTATGCCTGAAAGCCATCATCATATGTATGACTTTTAGCCGTCCTCGGAGCAGCAATGCAACGGGCCCAGATAATCTTCATCCAAGAATATTAAAGGAACTGGCACATGGAATTGCAAGTCCATTAGCAAGAATTTTTAATGAATCTGTAAACTCAGGGGTTGTACCGTATGACTGGAGAATTGCTAACATAGTTCCTGTCTTTAAGAAAGGGGGAAAAGTGATCCAGGCAACTACAGGCCTGTTAGTTTGACATCTGTAATATGCAAGGTCTTGGAAAAAATTTTGAAGGAAAAAGTAGTCAAGGACATTGAGGTCAATGGTAATTGGGACAAAATACAAGATGGTTTTAAAAAAGGTAGATCGTGCCAAACCAACCTGATCTCCTTCTTTGAGAAGGTAACAGATTTTTTAGACAAAGGAAATGCAGTGGATCTAATTTACCTCGATTTCAGTAAGGCATTTGATACAGTTCCACACGGGGAATTATTAGGTAAATTGGAAAAGATGGGGATCAATATGAAAATTGAAAGGTGGATAAGGAACTGGTTAAAGGGGAGACTACAATGGGTCATACTGAAAGGTGAACTGTCAGGCTGGAAGGAGGTTACTAGTGGAGTTCCTCAGGAATCAGTTTTGGGACCAATCTTATTTAATCTTTTTATTACTGACCTTGGCACAAAAAGTGGGAATGTGCTAATAAAGTTTGCGGATGACACAAAGCTGGAAGGTATTGCCAATATAGAGAGGGACAGGGATATCATACAGGAAGATCTGGATGACCTTGTAAACTGGAGTAATAGTAATAGGATGAAATTTAATAGTGAACAGTGCAAGGTCATGCATTTAGGGATTAATAACAAGAACTATTGTTATAAGCTGGGGAGGCATCAGTTGGAAGTAACAGAGGAGGAGAAGGACCTCGGAGTATTGGTTGATCACAGGATGACTATGAGCCGCCAATGTGATATGGCCGTGAAAAAAGCTAATGCGGTCTTGGGATGCATCAGGCGAGATATTTCCAGTAGAGATAAGGAGGTGTTAGTACCGTTATACAAGGCACTGGTGAGACCTCATCTGGAATATTGTGTGCAGTTCTAGTCTCCCATGTTTAATTAGGATGAATTCAAACTGGAACAGGTACAGAGAAGGGCTACTAGGATGATCCGAGGAATGGAAAACCTGTCTTATGAAAAGAGACTCAAAGAGCTTGGCTTGTTTAGCCTAACCAAAAGAAGGCTGAGGGGGGATATGATTGCTCTCTATAAATATATCTCAGGGATAAATACCAGGGAGGGAGAGGAATTATTTAAGCTCAATACCAATGTGGACACAAGAACAAATGGATATAAACTGGCCATCAGGAAGTTTAGAATTGAAATTAGATGAAGGTTTCTAACCATCAGAGGAGTGAAGTCCTGGAACAGCCTTCCAAGGGGAGCAGTAGGGGCAAAAGACATATCTGGCTTCAAGACTAAGCTTGATAAGTTTATGGAGGGGATGGGATGATGGGATAGCCTAATTTGGGCAATTAATTGATCTTTGACTATTAGCGGTAGATATGCCCAATGGTCTGTGATGGGATGTTAGATGGGGTGGGATCAGAGTCACTACAGAGAATTCTTTCCTGGGTGCTGGCTGGTGAGTCTTGCCCACATGCTCAGGGTTTAGCTGATCGCCATATTTGGGGCCGGGAAGGAATTTTCCTCCAGGGCAGGTTGGCAGAAGCCCTGGGGCGTTTTCGCCTTCCTCTGCAGCGTGGGGCACGGGTCACTTGCTGGAAGATTCTCTGCACCTTGAGGTCTTTAAACCATGATTTGAGGACTTCAATGGCTCAGACACAGGTTTGATACAGGAGTGGGTGGGTGAGATTCTGTGGCCTGCGTTGTGCAAGAGGACAGACGAGATGATCATAATGGTCCCTTCTGACTTTAAGTCTATGAGTCTATGAAAATGGCTGAGCCCCCAGGACTGCTCAGTGCCCTGCAGGGAGCGGGGTGAGGTGCTCATTAGGGGGCGCTCTCCCCTGGCAGTCAGTGCTGGCCCTGATATGCCAGTGTAGTACTGGGGGGGGCTGTGCTGCAGGGAGTGGGGTGGAGGGCTGGGGGGCTCAGGGGTGTGTGGACTCATTGCTGGTCCGGGGCTCAGGAGTGGACTGACCCCAATGTCTCCCTCTATCTCTTGCAGAAGAATCTCCTTCTACTGTCTCCACCACACCCGACTCCACAGATGGTGAGTCTCTGCCCCCCACACCCTGTCCCCAGAGCTCCCAGCACAGGGGGCGGAGCCCCTCACAGTCCCATCCCTGATGGGGTTTGGATCCCCCACGGCCTGGAGGCTGGGGGTGGGGGGACAGATCCCCTCCCAGCCTGGTCCCCCATGAGGGTTGGGGGGTTGGATCCCCCATGGCCCGGTCCCCATTGGGAGGTTGATGGTGTGTGGGGGGCAGATCCCCTCACAGCCCGGTCCCCAGTGGGGTTTGGAAGGTTGGATCTGCCATGGCCTGGTCCCCATGAGGGGGTTGAGGGGGAACAGATCCCCTCACAGCCTGGTCCCTGGTGGGGTTTGGAGGGTTGGATCCTCCATGGCTTGGTCCCCATGAGGGGGATGAGGGGGGACAGATCCCCTCACAGCCCGATCCCTGGTGGGGTTTGGGGGGTTGAATCTCCCACAGTATGGTCCCCATTGGGGGGCTGAGGGGGTGTCACGGTCTCACAGATCATGCCCACTCTTGGCCCCATATGGTCCCTGGGGGGAACCCCCTTCAGTGCAACAGCCCTTCTTGGGGGTCCACTCTCTCCCGGGGGTTAAGTCCCTCCACCTCCTGGAACCGCACCTCTCTGAGTCTTAGCATGCCTGCCTCTCACCATGGGCCCCCTCAGGGAGTCCACTCGCCCTGGACCCCCAGGGCCTCCACTCCAGAGGGAATAATGCAACCCTGATCTCTAGCCCGGAGTGACTCTCAGCCAGCGTAAAACAGGAGGGGTTATTGAGCATCTGAACACAGCACAGGAAACTCTCAGGGCCTCAGGCCTGGCCTCCCTCAGCACAGCACATCCCAGTCTCTCCTGCATCCAGGTGGGCTCTGCCTGCTCCCCCTCTCCAGTCCCAGGCCATTCCCCCACCCCCTGCTTTCCAGCTGGGCATCTGATATCACCTTCCCCAAGCCCCACCTCGCTGGGTTATCCATTCTCCAGGCCATTGGCTGGGGTCCCAAGTTCCCTCTCTGGTCCTCTGTAACAACAAACTCCTTCTCCCATCACCTTGTTAAACCAGTAACACCCAGGGACACTGCACCCCACCATCTCTGCATGCAAACCATAGAAAAAAACAAGAACCCCCCCACCCCACACTTCATCACATCTCTTCCCCCCTTCAAGTCTGAACGGAGCGGGGTCACTTAGCCAGTGACCTGGGGAAGTTCAGGGCCCCCACCCCCTGATAAGGCATCGGCTATAACACTGGCACTCCCCCTCACACGGACCACTTCCATGTCATACCCCTGGAGGAGCAGGGCCCATCTCAGGAGCTTGGCATTAGCCCCTTTCATTTGGTGCAGGCACGTCAGGGGCGAATGGTCGGTGTACACCGTGAAGCATAAGAACATAAGAACATAAGAACGGCCGTACCGGGTCAGACCAAAGATGCATCTAGCCCAGTATCCTGTCTACCGACAGTGGCCAATGCCAGGTGCCCCAGAGGGAGTGAACCTAACAGACAATGATCAAGTGATCTCCTGCCATCCATCTCCACCCTCTGACAAACAGAGGCTAGGGACACCATTCCTTACCCATCCTGGCTAATAGTCATTAATGGACTTAACCGCCATGAATTTATCCAGTTCTCTTTTAAACGCTGTTATAGTCCTAGCCTTCACACCCTCCTCAGGTAAGGAGTTCCACAAGTTGACTGTGCGCTGCGTGAAGAAGAACTTCCTTGCATTTGTTTTAAACCTGCTGCCCATTAATTTCATTTGGTGGCCCCTAGTTCTTATATTATGGGAATAAGTAAATCACTTTTCCTTATCCACTTTCTCCACATCACTCATGATTTTATAGACCTCTATCATATCTCCCCTTAGTCTCCTCTTTTCCAAGCTGAAGAGTCCTAGCCTCTTTAATCTCTCCTCATATGGGACCCGTTCCAAACCCCTAATCATTTTAGTTGCCCTTCTCTGAACCTTTTCTAGTGCCAGTATATCTTTTTTGAGATGAGGAGACCACATCTGTACGGAGTATTCGAGATCAGGGCGTACCATCGATTTACATAAGGGCAATAATATATTCTCAGTCTTATTCTCTATCGCCTTTTTAATGATTCCTAACATCCTGTTTGCTTTTTTGACCACCTCTGCACACTGCTTGGACACCTTCAGAGAACTATCCACGATGACTCCAAGATCTTTTTCCTGACTTGTTGTAGCTTAACTAGCCCCCATCATATTGTATGTATAGTTGGGGTTATTTTTTCCAATGTGCATTACTTTACATTTATCCACATTAAATTTCATTTGCCATTTTGTTGCCCAATCACTTAGTTTGGTGAGATCTTTTTGAAGTTCTTCACAGTCTGCTTTGGTCTTAACTATCTTGAGCAGTTTAGTATCATCTGCAAACTTTGCCACCTCACTGTTTACCCCTTTCTCCAGATCATTTATGCGCCACCCAAATAGATACGGCTGCAGCTTTTTAAGGGCCCACACCACGGCCAGGCATTCCTTCTCTATGGCCGCATAGTGCTGCTCGAGGCAGCAGCTTCTTGCTCAGGTACACACAGCCAGCACCAACTTCTCCCTGTCCCAGTATGGCTTCATCATGTTGACACGGTACACCCGGTGGCTGTGTACCCGGTGGGACAATTCCACTACATAGTTCACCTCGTTTACCTGTCTGATGACCTTGAAGGGGCCGTTCCAGGCAGCTTGTTCTTCCTCACGGGGATGAGGAGCATCACCTGGTCCCCGGTAGCATAGGAGCCGGCATGTGCTGAGTGGTCGTACCAGACCTTCTGCTTCCTCTGTGCCCTGGCCAGGTTTCCCCTGGCCAAGCCCATGAGCTCTGGGAGCTTTTCCTGGAAGGTCAGTACATATTCCACCACTGATTCTCCATCGGGAGAGGCCTTCCCTTCCCATTCGTCCCTCATCAAGTCCAGGGGTCCCCTCGCTCTCCTCCCACACAGCAACTCGAATGGGGAAAACCCTGTGGATTCCTGGGGCACTTCCCTGTATGCGAACAGCACGTGTGTAAATACTTGTCCCAATCCTGTGGGTGCTGGTCCATAAATGTTTTCAGCATCGTCTTTAGGGTCCCATTGATCATCTCTACCAGCTCGTTGGACTGAGGGTGATACGCTGAGGCCCAGGTGTGCCGGACCACGGACTTCTCCCACAAACACTGGAGCAGGGTTGACATGAAGATGGACCCCTGGTCTGTAAGGACCTCCTTCGGGAACCCCACTCTGCTGAAAATGGTCAGCAGCGCGTCTGCCACAGTGTCTGCCTCGATAGAGGACAAGGCCACCGCCTCAGGGTAGCGTGTAGCGAAATCTACCACCACCAGAATGTACTTCTTCCCTGACCAGGTTGCCCTGCTGAGGGACCCCACAATGTCCATAGCCACCTTCTGGAAAGGCTCCTCTATGATGGGCAAAGGTCTCAGAGCTGCTTTACATTTATCCCAGGCCTTCCCCACCCTCTGGCAGGAGTCACAGGACCTGTAGTACTGTTGGACAGCGTCAAAGACCCCGGGCCAGTAGAAGTTCTGCAGCAGCCTCTGCCTGGTGCGCCGGATGCCCTGATGCCCTGAAAGGGGGATATTGTGGGCCAAGTAGAACAGTCTGTGGTGGTACCTCTGGGGGACCACCAACTGCCTCCTGGCCTTCCAAGGTTCAGTTTGCCCCGAACCAGCCCATTCCCTGTACAGGAATCCCCTCTCCCACAGGACTCTCTCCCGGCAATCCTCCGCCTGGGATCCTGCACCGCTGTGGCCAGCAAGGGCCCTCAGCTTCTCCAAGGAGATCCTCCTGCAGCTCCATCAGGAATTCAGCTGCTGGGTTTGAGGGTCCATCTGTGATTGGCGGTTCCTCAGTTTCCCCACCTTGGGACGGAGGCTCCAGCGCAGCCCTGTCAAGCCCTATCCTCAGTTGCTTTGGTCCCTCCTTTCAGGGAAGTCCCGCGTCCATCACTGGCTCCGGCGCCGGCTCTGGGGAAGGACCAAAGCACTCTGAGTGCCATCCGGCCAGTTCTCCAAGTCATTACCCATTAACACCTTGGTAGGCAGGTGATCGTGCATCCCAACCTCTTTGGGTCCCTCAGCCCCCCATTTCAGGTACACTACAGGCACCTTGATGGGGGGCCCGAACACTCCCCTCAGCGTCATGTATGCGTTGGGCACTAGCTGGTCTGGGTCCACCACCTCGGGCCACGCCAGTGTCACCTCTGCGCTCATGTCCCAGAACCCCTGGACTGGCAGTGCCCCCTCTCAGCGGGCTTCCACCCAGCTGACACCCCGCAGGTTCTGCTTGGCTGCCATTTCTTTCATCTTCAGGCATTGTGCCACCTTGTGTCCTTTTGGCCACAGTAATTACATTTCAGGTCCCTCAAGTCCCACGAGGGGGGTCGGCCCGCCCTGGCATTCACGGGCACCCCTGAGTTGTGCTTCCTGGAGTCCCCCTTTTGAGAGGTGTCTGAGTGACTTCTCTTCTGAGCCCCCAATGCGGGTCGCCCTCCTGCCCCTGATCTGCTTTCTACAAACTCATCCCACTGCGCAGATCTTTGGGCTTTCGGTCCACTAACCACATCTTAAGGTCTGGAGGGCAGATGTCAGACAGCTGCTCCAACCCCACCAGGTTATACACGTCGTCTGCGGTAGTGGCCCCTGTGCCCTTACCCCACTTGTGGAGATATTCCCCCAGCAGGTTGGCGCCTCCTTGTAAGTGACACCTGAGGTTTTGCGTACACCCTGGAATCGTTTCCTGTACGCCTCGGGGGTCAGTTCAAACTTCAGCAGCAAAGCCTGTTTGAACAGGTCATAGTCCCTTGTCTCAATACCATCCATTTGGCTGAACGCCTCTATGGCTTTGGGACCCTGCAGGGGGGTCAGACAGCGAAGCCTGTCTGCGGGGTCAATCTGGTTCAGATCACAAGCCTTCTCAAAGGCTGCGAGGTAGGCATCAATATCCCCCCACTCCTGGAACTGGGGCAGCAGTTTAGTGTCTAGATTCCCCGCAGAACTGGTGTCTTGGGGCCCTTCCCCACTTACCCTCTGGCAGGCCCTCTTGGCCCACTGCTACTCCAACTCCGACTCGTGCTTCCGCTGTTCTGCACGGTCCGCCAGCCTCCGCTCCTCCAGCTCCAGTCTCCACAGCTCCTCCAGGGAGAAACCTGCCTGGGGCCCCCAGTGCTGACTGGAGAGTCGGGTCTGATAGACTCCCGGCTGCTACACGGACTGCCCCCACGGCTACTCCCCGGCTTTCCGGGCACCCGGGAGCCCCCCAGGGATCTGGAACCTGTTCCGCAGACCAGTCATTCTCTACAAGCTGAGCCATCAGCCGCTCCTCAGTGAGCCGCCCCACGCTCAGCCCCCTCTCCCTGCACAGACGTGCCAGGTCCCTCTTACAGAGCTGGTTCTAGGCCATTTCCATGCTAGTTCCCTCGTTTTATCGCTGGCAGCCACTCACTGCAAAGTGCCTGCACTCCCAGCCAACCGTCTACAGGGTGCATCTGCCAACCATCCTCTGCTACCACGTTGTCACGCACTCAGAGGCCGTGCCCACTCCTGGCCCCGTACGGTCCCAGAGGGAATAATGCCATCCTGTTCTCTAGCCCGGAGCGACTCTCAGCCAGCGTAAAACAGGAGGGTTTACTAAGCGTCTGAACACAGCGCAGGAAACTCTCAGGGCCCTCAGGCCTGGCCTCCCTCAGCACAGTACATCTAAGTCTCCCCTGCATCCAGGTGGGCTCTGCCTGTTCTCTCTCCAGTCCCGAGCCCCCTTGCTTCCCAGCTGGGCATCTGCTATCACCTTCCCCAAGCCCCACCTCTGTCCATTGTCTTCTCTCCAGGTAAACAGGGTCGCCTGAGCCTTCTCTCCTCTCAGCTGTCTTCTGTCCCCCTCTGGCTGGCACCAGCTGGTCAGGTCACTGGGGTCCTCTCTCCGCAGCCCATTGTCCTCCCACGGGCCAGAACCGGCTGTGACTCCTGAGCTGGGTCTGCCAGTCACCAGTCGCTGGGGTATCCATTCTCCAGGCCATTGGCTGGGATCCCAAGTTCCATTGCTGGTACTCTGTAACAACAAACTCCCTCTCCCATCACCTTGTTAAACCAGTAACACCCAGGGAAACTGAGTCCCACCCCCTCTGCATGCAAACCATTGAAAAAAACAAGAACCCCCCCCCCACTGCATCACAAGGGGACAGAGTCCCTCACAGCCCGGTTGCTGGTGGGGTTTGGGGGCTTGGATCCCCCACAGTCTGGTCCCCAACAGGGGTTTGAGGGGGGGGCAGATCCCCTCACACTCTGGTCCCCATCAGGGGGCTGAGGGGGGGCAGATCCCCTCACAGCCTGGTCCCTGGTGAGGTTTGGGGGGTTGGATCCCCCACAGTCCAGTCCCTCGCTGGGGTCTGAGGTTCGTTTTCCCTCCTTGCCCGGCCTCTCTGCCCCAGTAACCCCCACGCCTCCTCGGCAGGCGGTAATGATGAGTCGGATTTCCCGGAGCTGCAGACAGCGCGGGAGTTCTCCGAGGACGAGGAGGAGGAGGAGACGTCCCTGGACTGGGGGACCCCGAGGGAGCTGACCTTCTCCTACATCACCTTCGCGGGTGGGCCTGACGCCATCCCTCCCAGCGAGCCCGGCCCCCGGGGGCGGCGGGACTCCCTGGCCCGCCGGATGAGGGGCCCCCTGCCCCGCCCCGAGACCTGCGAGACCTTGGTGCCCACGCTGGGCGACAGCCTGGAGAACATCCCCAGCCTGTGCCAATCGCCGGAGGGCGAGCAGGGGCTGCCGGCCGGGCAGTGCCAGGGGCTGGAACCCTTCTTGGCCTGGGATGCCCCGCTGAGCTACGCGGATGAGCCCTGCTCCCTGGGGTGGGAGGAGCCACAAGTCGTGCCAGGCGGAGGTGGGAACTGTGCCCCCCCTTTTGGGGCAGCAGAGCAGCCGGGAGCCCTCACCGCACACTCAGGTGGGAACCATGAGAGAGGGGCTCTGTTGGGGGAAGGGAAGGGAGGTGGCTGGGGGGAGGGAGGGAGGGGCTCTGTTGGGGGGAAGGGAAGGGAGGTGGCTGGGGGAGGGAGGGAGGGGCTCTGTTGGGGGGAAGGGAAGGGAAGGGAAGGGAGGTGGTTGGGGGGATGGATGGAGGGGCTCTGTTGGGGGGGAAGGGAAGGGAGGTGGCTGGGGGGGATGGATGGAGGGGCTCTGTTGGGGGGAAGGGAAGGGAGGTGGTTGGGGGGGATGGAGGAGGGGCTCTGTTGGGGGGCCAGGGCAGGCTGTGTTGCTGGAGGGGGACTGCAGCTGGGCTCGTGGGGTTTCGGGCTGTCGATGACCCCGGTGATGACCCCTCCACTCCCCTGTCTGTGGCAGAGGCTGCTCCGGAAATGGTGCCAGGGGACCACCCGCGACCCAAGGCCCTAATGCCGTGTCCTGCAGGGGGCACCCCTGGGCTCACTTACGCCGAGGGCAGCCAGCCCCCACCACAGACCTCCGCCGCCCCCAGCCCAAGGGAGGAGGAGCTGGAGCCACAGGAGGAGGGGGAGCAGGCAGATACGGAACCAATCACAGAACAGCAGCTGGATGGGCTGGACCAATCCGGGAACACTCTGGGAGTATACATTATAGGTGAGCAGCCAATGAAGACAGAGAAGCTGGGAGCAAGGTGGGGGGCAAGGGACAGGTGAATAACAGGGCTGGGCACTGCCCTGGGGAAGCTCACAGCACTGGAGTCCCAGGCAGGGCACTGCTCTGGGTAAGCTCGCTGCACTGGTGTTCTGGGTGGGGCACTGCCCTGGGGAAGCTGTCCGTGCCCAGAGTCCCCAGCTGGGTGCTGGCAGGGCTGCCTCAGCCCCCCTGCCCCAAGAGCTGCTCCCAGCTTCTGGGCTGGTGCCCGAGCAGGATCCCAGGGCAGGCGAGTCAGCGGGTAAACATAGCCCCAGTGCTGACAGCAGCACGTCCCGGAGCAGTGGAGGAGGGACTGTGGTTGGGACATGCTCCCAGAGAATGACGCAGCTGGAACTGGGACGCTCCAGCCTCCTGCGGGGCCAGGCTGGGGTGAGGCTCAGGGGCTGGTTTTACAGGGATCTCTCACCCAGTGCTATAATGCCGCCACCTCTGGGGTGGGGCACGAGGGCTAGTTATACAGGGATCCCTCGCCCAGTGCTGTGATGCAGCCACCTCTGGGGTGGTGTGCAGGGGGTGCTACATAGCCGTGCAGCACTGAAGAACGGGGTGTATCCGAGTGACCCCGCAGGGGAAGGGGGGTTCTAGTTAGCAGAATCCATCACAGCTGGAGTCAGCCCAGCATTCTGGGGTTCACACTGACCCCTGAATGAGCCACCACTGGTCTGTAATAACCACCAGGGCTGTGGGCTTCTCTCTAGCCTGGCAGCACAGCGCCCCCTAGAGCCACACTGGGGTCAGCCCTGACTGCCAGGGCAGAGCACGGTCCCGAAGTCCCCTGTCCCACTCCCTGCAGCACAGCGCCTCCTAGTGCCACACTGGGGCATTGGGGTCAGCACTGACTTGGGGGGGAGCACCCTTAGTGAGCCCCCACCCCCACACTGCAGCTCCCTGGCTTTGCCTGGAGGGATCCGACAACCTGGGGGGGGGGGGAGGAAGTTGAGCAAGTCTCCCATTCCTCCTTCCCACCTGCCCCACTGGCCCGTCCTGATGCCCCATGACCCTGGTGGTAGAGGCTGGGGATTGTCCGTTGGCAGGGTCCCTGAGCCCTGCCAATCCATAGGTGGCATTGGGGGTCGGGGCTGAGACACACACAGCTGCAGGCTGCCTGTGGGGTCAAACTAGGGACTCCATACTACAGGGAACAAGGTCTCACTGTCGGGGCTGGGGGGCTGGGAGCCAGGCCTCCTGGGTCCTATCCTCAAACGTGCCCCAAATTGCTGTTCACCTTGAGCGAGTCCCTTCCCCACTCAGTGCCTCAGTTTCCCCTCTGTGCAATGGGGAGAGCAACCCTGACTTGCTCCGTTACTCTGGTCAGGGAGAACGAGTGGGGAGCGGTGCTGGGATGTAGGGTGCAGGGCTCAGCTCCCCATTTCGGGGGGTGTATGTGTGTGTGTGTCAAGTTCAGTACCAAAAATTCAGGTGGCTAGAGTCAGTGGCCACTTCTGAAAAGGTTGACCAGGGTCACAGTGTCTGGGCCAAAGCTGGGAATGGAACCCAGGAGTCCTGGCTCCCAGCCCCCCTGCTCTGACCACTGCACCCCACTCCCCTCCCAGAGGTAGGGGCAGAACCCAGAAGTCCTGGCTCCCAGTCCTGTGTTGTAGGCATTGAATCGTCCTGCCCCCCTGGCTATTACCTGCCCCCCACCGCTGCCTGTCGGCACCGTCCCTCCCATCCCTGGTGCGGCCGAGCCCCCCTGCAGGACAGGAAGGGGGATGGGTGATGGGAGACAGCAGCTGGCATTCGTTGGCTATAAATAGCCCCCGGGCTCCCCCCTTGCGCAGCCCTGCAGCCCCCAGCCCCCACCCAGAGACGGTGCGCCAAGGCGACGGGACCCTCGCACCGCGCTGCAGGCAAAGGGCTCGCGATGGGCAGTGCAGGTTAGAGACGCCCCATCGGGGGGAGGGGGGGACACCACAGGGCTGAGGATGGTTGGGGGCATTGGGGGGCTGAGCTCAGACAGGGATTGGGGCTGGGTCATTCTTGGGGGCCGGGGAGTGGCTGAGGGGACATTGCGGGCAGGGCTGGGCTGTGAGAGCAGGGCGGACGGAGGCTCAGGGGGGGCTGGGATCAGAGCTGGGGGTCGTAGTGATTGCTGGGGGGGGGGGGCAATCCTCAGGGCTGTGACCGCCCCCCCCCAGTCCGTGCCTGTGAGCGACGTGCCCCCAGCCTGGCACTTGGGCCTGTCAGTTACCAGGTGGGGGAGGGGGAGCGGCACCATCCCGACAGCTGCAGGACGGCAGCTAAACTTAGCCGCGAGCCGCCCACAAAGGGGTGACCCCCCCCAACCCCCTGGGAAGCAAGGCTCCCCCCACTACCATTTAAAGGGGCAGGGCTGGGGGTGGCACTTAGCCGGATGGGGGATAGGGGTGGGGAACAGGGTGTCCCTAGCTCCTGGGCATCTCGTGTTACAGAGTGTGGCCTCTGCCGGGGGAGGAGGGGGAGGAACAGGGGCACTGGGAACATGCATGGAGTGGGCAGTCATGGGGGACAGTATGTGGCGTGCCCAGAGGGGTGGAAGCTGGCACGTGCAGCCTTTCAGGGAGTGAGGCGTTACCACAGCACAAGCAGGGCCAGCGGCTGGGGCGCTCTCATGTCTTGGACATTGCGTGGGGCGCGGTTGAGCGAGAGGAGGCACTGGGGGGGTCTGGGCCCTGGCTGTGCAGGGGCGCTGAGATGGCCCTTCTGGGGCGTTGGCACGGTGGAGTGCTGAGATGCGGGCACGGCAGGGGTACTGGCACTGCAGGGGGTGCGGAGATGTGGGCACTGCAGGGGGCACTGGCTTTGTTGGAGTGGGGGTGGGGGAGTCTCCCGTATCTGGCCCCAGTGGGTCCTGGTTTCAGAGCTGCTGTGGGATGCCTGGCCCAGTGCTAGAGGGCTTTCCTTTCACCCTCTCCTCTGGTTCTTGTCATGCAGACAGCAAGCGGCAAAAGACCAGAAGTCCGAAGCGCAGACAATGCGATGTTTATTGGGGTTAGTTTCCAAGAAAGCATATTCCGAAGCCCTTCACACCAGTCGGGGTTATCTCTATATGCAGATAGAGCCTTTACCCCGCCTCCCCCTTCCTGGCTCCGACGCCGCAGAGCGTTTACCCCGCGTCCCCCTTCCCGGCTCCGACGCCGCAGAGCGTTTACCCCGCGTCCCCCTTCCCGGCTCCGACGCCGCAGAGCGTTTACCCCGCGTCCCCCTTCCCGGCTCCGACGCCGCAGAGCGTTTACCCCGCGTCCCCCTTCCCGGCTCCAAGGCCGCAGAGCATTTACCCCGCCTCCCCCTTCCCGGCTCCGACGCCGCAGAGCGTTTACCCCGCCTCCCCCTTCCCGGCTCCGACGCCGCAGAGCGTTTACCCCGCCTCCCCCTTCCCGGCTCCGACGCCGCAGAGTGTTTACCCCGCGTCCCCCTTCCCGGCTCCGACGCCGCAGAGCGTTTACCCCGCCTCCCCCTTCCCGGCTCCAAGGCCGCAGAGCCTTTACCCCGCGTCCTCCTTCCCGGCTCCGACGCCGCAGAGCGTTTACCCCGCGTCCCCCTTCCCGGCTCCAAGGCCGCAGAGCCTTTACCCTGCGTCCCCCTTCCCGGCTCCAAGGCCGCAGAGCGTTTACCCCGCGTCCCCCTTCCCGGCTCCGACGCCGCAGAGCGTTTATCTCGCGTCCCCCTTCCCGGCTCCGACGCCACAGAGCGTTTACCCCGTGTCCCCCTTCCCGGCTCCGACGCCGCAGAGCGTTTACCCCGCGTCCCCCTTCCCGGCTCCGAGGCCGCAGAGCATTTACCCTGCCTCCCCCTTCCCAGCTTCGACGCTGCAGAGCATTTCCCCGCGTCCCCCTTCCCGGCTCCGACGCCGCAGAGCGTTTACCCCACGTTCCCTTCCCGGCTCCGACGCCGCAGAGCGTTTACCCCGTCTCCCCCTTCCCGGCTCCGACGCCGCAGAGTGTTTACCCCACATCCCCCATCCCGGCTCCGACGCCGCAGAGCCTGGCCTGTGTCCCTGTTCCCGTCCCTCCCATTTAGCAAACATGATTCCAATTTCCCTTCCACTTCCCGTTTGACCCGTTCATATAATAATATTCTCAGCTATACCTTAACCCAGGGGTAGGCAACCTATGGCACGCACGCAGAAGGCGGCACGCCAGCTGATTTTCAGTGATTCACACTGCCCGGGTCCTGGCCACCGGTCCAGGGGGCTCTGCATTTTAATTTAATTTTAAATGAAGCTTCTTAAACATTTTAAAAACCTTATTTACTTTACATACAACAATAGTTTAGTTCTATATTATAGACATATAGAAAGAGACCTTCTAAGAACGTTAACATGTATTACTGGCACGCAAAACCTTAAATTAGAGTGAATGAATGAAGACTTGCACACCACTTCTGAAAGGTTGCGGATGCCTGCCTTAACCAATCATTTTACTGAAATGTAACTGACCAATCCTAACATATTGTAACACAATTCTCTAACCAATGATATCCCACTACCCTAATTAACTTACCCCCTAGCAAAATTAATTACACAGCAGACAGAAACAATTAGAGAACCAGACAGATTAACAATAGAAAAGTAGAGGCCATAAAGATAAAACAATACAGAAATGAGGGTTTCACAACCACTGATACCTGATTTCTTGCCAGACGGGATGCTTTCAAACTAAGTTTTCTTAACCATCTTAAGATCTGTTTCTTTATCTGGTGGTGATGGGCACTATCCGGACAGGATCCGGTTTGGGATGTGAGGATGTGACCCTAAGTTTATGGCTTCCCCTGCTGGTTATCCAAAGGCCTTAGCCTACGAACAAGGCCTCAGACTATCCTAGTGAGAGACGGCCCGTACACAGGCGGACTGTGATTTTGATTCTTTGTTTTATCTCTCGATAACTAACTAAGTGATAAAAATACACCTGAGTTCTATATTCTAAGGGAGTCTCCCGTATCTGGCCCTGGTGGGTCCTGGTTTCAGAGCTGGTGTGGGATGACTGGCCCAGTCTCAGACCCCCTGTGGGACGGGAGCCCAGAGCAGACGGCGCCTTCACTCCCCCTGCCCCCTTATTCCTTTTCCCCAAGCGTATCCTATAGCCCGGCCTGTGGGGAGGCCTGGAACGACCCGTGAGGGCTGGCATGGCCCCAGGGGGCCCACAGGCCCTCGGGATCTGGGCTAAGCAGCAGCTGTCAGGGTCTGTCACCCCCTCCCCTCCGGTCTGTGCCCGCAGCCCTCCCTCAGAGTGCCTGCCCCAGGGCTGTGCCCACCATGGGCCCCATAGCAGAGCCCAGGCCCCTGTGGAGGCCTCGACCCATCCCCAGATCCCTATGGCTGTGCCCAGTGGAGCTCCAAAGGCCCCAGGCCTGCTGCAGAGCCCGGACCCAGGGACACCCCCCCAGGCACCGCCACCGACCCAGACACAGCCTTCCCGACTCGGCCCTGCTGCTGCAGCTCGGGCGCCCGCTCGGGGGGGGATGGTCTCGGGGTCCCATCCTCCCCCAGCACCCGCTGCCGGCGCTGTGCCCCACAGACCAGGTGTGGCTGAGGGTCTCTCCTGGCCCGGTGCTGCTGGGGAGAACCCCAGCAACCGTCCAGGCCTGAGTCTGGCTGGCCGGGCCCTGCTGGCAGCTCGCGCCCTGGCCAGGCACTGCAATATCCAGGGGGCGGGGGGCTGATGGGGGCACAGGCTGGAGGGTCTATGCCTGGGAGCTGGGCACTCACTGCATTGGGCTCATCATTGTTCTGACCCAGCAGGAGCTGGGGAGGGGGGTCAAGCCCGGGAGAGGGGGCACTGAGCCGGGTGCCCCCAGGTCAGGGAGGGGTTCCCTGAGGGGGCAGGTGAGGGGAGGAGGTCCTGAGGGACTGAGCCGGACGTCCCCAGGTGGGTAGGGGATTCCCTGAGAGGCCAGACGGAGGGAGGGGATCCTGAGGGATGGAGCCAGAGTCCCCAGGGGGAGGGGGTTCTTGACGGGTCTGGCGGGGAGAGGGGGTCCTCAGGGATGGAGCCGGGGGTCCTGAGGGGCCAGGCGGGAGGATGGATCCTGAGGGATGGGGACAGGGTCCTCAGGGGAAGCTCCTGGCCGTGGACACGTCTGGCTCCAGGCCCCCCCGGTCACGCCCCGCTAACGCTCTCCCCCGCAGTGGCGGACCTGGTGTACTGGCGGGACACCCGCACCTCGGCGCTCGTCTTCACCGGCATCATGGTGACTCTGCTGAGTCTGCTGCACTTCAGCATCGTCAGCGTGGGCTCCTACGGCGCCCTGGCCGTGCTGGGCATCACCATCACGCTGCGGCTGGGCCGCAAGGGGCTGCAGGCCCTGCGCCGCTCCGACGGCGCCAACCCCTTCCAGTGAGTGTGAGCTCAGGGCCCTGCAAGGGAGTGCGACCCCCCCGGGGCCCTGCCAGGGAGTGCAACCCCCCTCCGGGGCCTCGCCAGGAAATGTGACCCCCCCAGATCCTCTGCCAGGGAGTGCGACCCCCCCCAGGGGCCTCGCCAGGGAGTGTGACCCCCCCAGATCCTCTGCCAGGGAGTGCGACCCCCTCCGGGGCCTCGCCAGGAAGTGTGACCCCCCCGACCCTATGCCAGGGAGTGAGACCTCCCAGGGGTCCCCGCCAAGGAGTGTGACCCCCCCCCGACCCTCTGCCAGGGAGTGTGATCCAACCACACACCCTCCCCCCTTTCAGGGAGTACCCCCATCCTGACATCCCCCTGGTCCCCCAGCACACCACTGGCCAACCCGCCGATCCTCTCTCCTTCAAGTGAATGATTCCCCACCCCCCAACCCCCCGTCCTCCCAGCCAGGATTAACCCTCAGAGCCTCCCCTCTGTAGTGGGTCTAACCCCCCCCCGACTCCCACTTCAATGAGTACCCCCAACACCTCCTCCCCAGGAGTACCCCCTCCCCCTTGCAGTGAATTCCTCCCTCAGCAGCCACCCGACTCCGCCAGAAGGGGGCACTGTGGGGACCAGGGCAGGGCGCTGGCTGCATGGGGAGCTCACAGCTATGCCAGTCCCAGGCTCTCCCTGCAGGGGGCGCTGTGGGGAGCGGGGTGGGAGCAGCTCCCGGCTATGCCAGTCCCAGTCTCTCCCTGCAGGGGGCGCTGTGGGGAGCGGGGTGGGAGCAGCTCTCGGCTATGCCAGTCCCAGCCTCTCCTTGCAGGGGGTGCTGTGGGGAGCTCCCAGCTACACCATCCTTGGCCTCTCCCAGGGGGTGTTGTGGGGTGTGGGGTGGGTGATGGGCTGGGGTCCCCCCCCACTTGCTAACCCCCCCCCCCATGTGCTCAGGGCTCAGCTGGACGCTGACTTGCCGCTGTCCCAGGAGCAGCTGGAGCGCCTCGCCACGCGGCTCAGCCGGGACATCCTGGCGGCCGCCCACACCCTGCGCCGCCTCTTCCTGGTGGAGGATCTGGTGGACTCGATCAAGGTGGGTGCTGCCCCTCCCTCCCCCCAAAGGGTCACCCCAGCTCCCTGTCCCTGCTGGTGTAGGGGCCTTGGGCCCCCTGTGAGCATCCTGGAGTGGGGGCGGGAGAAGTGTTGATCTCTGTTTACCCTCCCCCCATGGGGACAGGGGCACAGCAGGGGAGGGTTCTCACCCCCCGTTATATGCTTCCCTTGGCTGTTAGGGAGTCATGGGGGGGCGGGGGTGGTACCTACCCCTGGGTCTGGCAGGAGGGAGCAGGAACTGGGGGGATAGTCAGCAATGTGGGGACTCCTTTCTATGAGGGTGGGGGGCAGTGATTAGCAGGGGGTTCTGGGGAGCGGGTGAAGGGCCCCCCAGGCCTGCTGGAGTGGGATGCCCACTCTGCAGAGTTTGGGGGTGCAGGGGGAGCCAGAGCCTGAGGCTGGGGTCATGGCCCAGCAATGCCCAGGCCATGTGGCCAGTAGGGAGGTGGCCAGGTGATGGCCACGCCAGGTGGGTGGGGCCGGTGGGAAGGCAGCCAGGTGATGTCCATGCCAGGTGGGTGGGGCCGGTGGGGAGGCGGCCAGGTGATGGCCACGCCAGGTGGGTGGGGCCGGTGGGGAGGCGGCCAGGTGATGTCCATGCCAGGTGGGTGGGGCCGGTGGGGAGGCGGCCAGGCCACGTGGCTGGGGCTGATGCAGGGCGGGCGCCAGGCCAGGGCACTGGGAAGATGCAGGCACCGCCCGAGCCCCAGGGGGCCACACACTCACAGCTGGCCCTGAAGCACCAGAACTGGACCCCACAGCTTCGCCCGCAGGGATCAGGCCTCCAGCTGCCCTCCCCACGCCCCTGCCTGAGCCGGAAGGTGCTGGGGGTGCTCCCGCTCCGGCACTCAGGCTCAGCGCAGAGCCAGCTGAGGCCGGTCGTTCCCCACTCCCCCCCGGGCTCTGACCCTGCTGGTCCCCGATCCCAGCGCTGGCCTGTCCGCGCACAGCCCTCCCCTGCCCCTGCTGTCGGGCAGAGACCCTCATGCGCCGGCAGCACCTGGCACCTGGGACTCTGAGAGTTGGATTTCGGGTTGCCAACTTTCTAATCTCACAAAAATCGAACACCCTTGCCCCGCCCCCTGCCTCAAGGCCTCACCCTTTCTCTGAGGCCACACCCCCTGCCCACTCCACCCCACCCCCCTTCTCTCACTCTCACTTTCACTGGGCTGGGGCAGGGGGCTAGGGGTGCAGGCTTTGAGGTGGGGCCAGGAAGGAGGGGTTTGGGGTGCATAGTAGGGGGCTCCGGGCTGGGGCTGGGAGTTGGGGTTGGGAGGGGGTGAGGGCTCTCGGCTGGGGGTGCGGGCTCTGGGGTGGGGCTGGGGATGAGGGGTTTGGGGGGGGTGTTTCTGGGGGTGGGGCCGAGGGATTTGGAGTGCGGCTTCTAGGCAGGGGGGCCAGGAGACTCTCTGCGCTGCTCTCGCCTGCAGGTACCACCTCCCCCCAGCTCCCATTGTCCACGGTTCTCAGCCAATGGGAGCTGCAGAGCTGGTGCTTGGGGCGGGGGCAGTGCACGGAGCCCCGTGATACCCCCGCCTAGGAGCCAAACCTCCTGGCCGCTTCTGGGGCACAGCGCGGTGCCAGGATAGGTAGGGGCTAGCCTGCCTTAGCCCTGCAGCACCGCCACCCAGACTTTTAATGGCCCGGTTGGCAGTGCTGACCAGAGGCGCCAGGGTCCCTTTTCGACCCGGTGTTCCGGATGAAAACCGGACACCTGGCAACCTTAGCTGGATTCCTGTTCCTAGCATCCCTGGCAGGGAGCGGGCACGGGGAGCCGGGGGGGGCTGCCAGCTTGAAGGATGCGCCGAGGACAGAGTGGGTCGCAGCAGGACGCCGGCCCCATGGCTGGTCTCTGTGGGTCTCAGAGCCATGGCCACGAATCCACAAGGCTGGCAGGGGACTGCTCCCACTCCGTGGCCCTGCCATGCACCTGCCAGCTTCCCTGGAGGCTGGGAGCAGGGACCCGCGTGAGTCTCTGCTGAGTAGAACCAGCCGGGCTCCCTCCCCCCATGTGGGGCTGCCGCCCCTTGGGGGGCTGGGGCCGGCTGCAGCCCCTGGGCGGGCGGGGGGAAGGGAGGCCCGCCTCGCTCTCACCGCGCTCTCTCCTGCTTGCAGTTTGCCTTCCTGTTCTACATCCTCACCTACGTGGGAGCCGTGTTCAACGGGCTGACGCTGCTCATCCTGGGTAAGGCTGGGCGGGGGTGACGGAGGGTCGGGGGGGGGGGGGTGCGGGGCTGGACCAGCGTGTAGGCAGCAGGGGGGTAGCGCTGGCTGTGGGGGCCTCCCCCAGCAGGGGGCGCTGGGAGCGGTGGGGTGTGTGTGTGTCTGACCTGCCCCTTTCTGCCCCCAGGTGTGATAAGTGCATTTACTTTCCCCCTGCTCTACCGGCAGCACCAGGTGAGTGGCCGGGGGTGGCTCAGGGCCACGTGTGCCATTGGGATGGGCTAGCGGGGCCAGCGCACCCGAGCTCACGGGCTGCTGCTGGTGGCTCTGCACCCCCAGGAGCCGTCTGGCTCTGCACCCGCCCCAGGGCAGGAGAGAGAGAAAGATGGCGCCCCCTAGAGGGGAACGGCCCCATGTCCCATTCCCTGCCCCCCTGAGCTAGGGAGTCCCCCGCCCTGGGGCTGGCTGGGATCCAGCGCCCCCTAGAGGGGAAAGGCCCCATGTCCCATTCCCTGCCCCCCTGAGCTAGGGAGTCCCCCGCCCTGGGGTTGGCTGGGATCCAGCGCCCCCTAGAGGGGAAAGGCCCCATGTCCCGCTCCCCACTCCCTGAGCCAGCCAGTCCCCACCCTGGGGCCGGATGGGAGATGGCGCCCCCTAGAGGGGAAAGGCCCCGTGTCCCATTCATGGAATCATAGAAGATGAGGGTTGGAAGAGGCCCCAGGAGGTTCTAGTCCAACCCCTGCTCGAAGCAGGACCAACCCCACATTCCCTGGAGCTCTCACTTTTGTTCAGGGATCCCCGGAGGCGTCGGGGGGGGGACCCCAGGCAGCGATTTCTGGCTCTCCGGGGGCCCTGTACCTGCGCGATGGTCTCCGGTGGGGGCGGTTGCCCAGACACACACACACCCCCATTTACCTCTCACTTCATCTGTTCCAGGCACAGATCGACCAGTACGTGGGGCTGGTGAGGAACCAGCTGAGTAACCTCAGAGCCAAGTAAGGGCCCCCCGCACCCCTCGTGTCTGCATGGGGGGAGGGGACGAGCTCCCGGCTCTTCCAGGAGCCACACGGGCCATAGCTCATCGTCTCCCAGGCAGCCATAGTGACCCCACAATGCAGCCCAGAGATGACACGCCCTGCAGTGTGGCACCCCCTGCCAAGCCCCCCGCCCCCCTCCTGTCAGCGCAGTGCCCCCCGAACCTCCTGTCCCCTGCCCGTCAGCACGGCACCCCCTGCCGAGCCCCCCACCCAGCCCCCTGCCTGCCTCCCGTCAGCGTGGCGCCCCCCCACCGATCCCCCCTCCCGTCAGCATGGCGCCCCCCGCCGAGCCCCCTGCCCCCCTCCTGTTGGCGTGGCGCCCCCCCGATCTCCCCCTCCCGTTGGCACGGCGCCCCCTGCTGAGCCTCCCGCCCCCCTCCTGTCGGTGTGGCGCCCCCGGAAGCCTCCTGCCCCCCGCCCGTCGGCGTGGCGCCCCCCGCCGAGCCCCCAGTCCCCGTAGTGTGGCACCCCCTGCCGAGCTCCCCGCCCCACGGCTGCAGCACAGCGCCCCCTGCCGAGCTCCCCGCCCCACGGCTGCAGCACAGCGCCCTTACCACCGTTCTGGGGTATTGGGGTCAGCCCTGGAGGCCAGGGGCGAGTTCCTGCAGCATGGTGTCCCCACAGTATTTCCCTGCGGGGGTGCTGGGTTGAAGGCCCTCCAGTGACTCCTTTGCCCGTCCAGCCCTGCCCAGCCCAGGCGTCCTGCGGGGTGTGAGCATGCTCCCCTCTAGGGCTGGCCCTGGGGGTTGAGTGCCGGGGGTCAGATCTGGGGAGATAGGGCTGGAGCATGGGTAGCCCGCCCTGTGCCCGCCCTGCCACGCGTGGGTGCCAAGGAGAAGGGGGAGGGGCTCCAGCCCGGACCGGGGGGATTAAACCACCGTGGTGATGTTTCTCTTTCTCCCCTTTAGGATTCAGGCTAAGCTCCCAAGTGCCAAAGCGAAGCCAGAATGAGCGACTGCCCCGGCCCGACTCACAGCAACGATGCCCCTGCCCCCCCACCCCGCTGCCACCCTCACCCCAGAACCACCCCCACCCCCGCTGGTGACACCCCCCGTCCCAGGGAAAGGGGCCGCGGCCCCTCTCCTGGTCAGGAACCCGCCTACACTTCAGCCCCTGCGCTGCCCCCCCGGCCCTGCGTGTTGTGGGGCTGGGACAGGAGGCAGCTCCCTGGCCATTCAGGGCTACGGGGGTGTGGGGGTGACTGAGAGGGGCCCCCGCGATTCGGCCACCACCCTGGGCTGTAGCACAACAAGAGGCCCCTGCATGCCACCCTCCGCTGTGGGCCGAGCCGCGTGGCCTGCTGGGCCCTGCCTGCTTCCTGCCTCCAAGCCGCAGCCCCAGCGTGAACCCGGCAGGGCCTGGCCCTGTGGGGTGGGGGTGGGGAAGGGGCAGGCCCCGGCTCCTCAGGGCTGGAGGGGTCTGATTTCCCGGGGGGCTCGGACCCAAGTGTATTCAGGGTCTGTGATTGGTTGGGAGCCCAAGGGCTGGCAGCCTGTTGTGTCCGAGCCCCTCCCGCCCCACCCCCCCACTGTTTTTAGTCCGGTGGTCCCTTCTTGGACTTGGCCTGGGGCCACCCCCTGGCGCTGTGGGGCAGGCGCCGCCCTGGTGCCCGCAAAGCTCCACTCAGATTTACACTTTAATAAAAACGCTGGTGGAAAAAACCGCCGGGCAGGGTCCTTCACTGCGGCCACGGCTGGGTGCAGGGGGCGGGAAAGACCCAGACACCAGCAGGGGGAGCTCCTGAGGCTGGGAGAATAGGTGGACGGGGTCACAGAAGGGGCCAATGCTTGGCTCCTCTCCCCCCCCCATGCCCCGTAATCGCTGCCCACCCTGCCCCGGAGCAGGCGTGGCAGGGCAGGGGGGCGCCGTTGCAGGAGCAAGATGGGGGAGCTGCGTGGAGCCCATCCCCCACTGTCTGGGCAGTGGCTGGCCCTGCGGTGCCCCCCTAGATGTGATCCCTTTACCCAGCACAGAGCTGGGTACCCCTGGCACCAGCAGCAGGAAATGAGAAACTGCCCCCCTGGCCAGGGCATGGGACCAGCAGGGCAGAGCGAGGGGAGCGGGGATCCGGCAGGAGGGGGGTGAGCGCCAGCAGGGCAGAGCGAGGGGAGCGGGGAACCGGCAGGATGGGGGGTGGGGGCCAGCAGGGCAGAGCGAGGGGAGCGGGGATCCGGTGGGAGGGGAGGTGGGGGCCAGCAGGGCACAGTGAGGGGAGCGGGGAACCGGCAGGAGGGGGGGTTGGGGCCAGCAGGGCAGAGCGAGGGGAGCGGGGATCCGGTGGGAGGGGAGGTGGGGGCCAGCAGGGCAGAGCGAGGGGAGCGGGGAACCGGCAGGATGGGGGTGGGGGCCAGCAGGGCACAGCGAGGGGAGAGGGAAACCGGTGGGAGGGGGGTGGGGGCCAGTAGGGCAGAGCGAGTGGAGCGGGGATCCGGTGGGAGGGGAGGTGGGGGCCAGCAGGGCAGAGCGAGGGGAGCGGGGAACCAGTGGGAGGGGGGTGGGGGCCAGCAGGGCACAGCGAGGGGAGAGGGAAACCGGTGGGAGGGGGGTGGGGGCCAGCAGGGCAGAGCGAGGGGAGCGGGGAAGCGGTAGGACGGGGGTTGGGGCCAGCAGGGCAGAGTGAGGGGAGAGGGGAACCGGTGGGAGGGGGGGGAACAGCAGGGCAGAGTGGGGGGAGCGGGAAACTGGCAGGATGGGGGGTGGGGGCCAGCAGGGCAGAGCAGGGGGGAGCAGGGAACCGGCAGGAGGGAGGGTTGGGACCAGCAGGGCAGAGCGAGGGGAGCGGGGAACCAGCGGGAGGGTCGGTGGGGGCCAGCAGGACCAGCAGGGCCGGGTCATGGCCCACGGGCTACACCATGGTTTGTATCTCAAGTGCCACCTGCACTTGGCATCACCAACCCCGCGGCAGCTGGCACCCTAAGCTGGGAACGTGGTGTCTAGGAGCTCCCCGCCCCCGGCCCTGCACAGTCATTACTCCTGAGTAAGGCCCTGTCCCCCCACCCCACCGACAAGAGCCAAGTGGCTTCCTTTGCTGCCCCCCCACTTCACACCGAGCCAAGGACAGGACCAGTTGGTGCAGGGGCACTTGAGCCAGGCAGAGAGCCCTGGTCTCTGGCAGCCTTTCACAGTGACCATGTGACGCCGCTGTCTGAGCTCTAACCACTAGACACCACTCCCTGCCCAGAGCCTGAGCCCCTGCACTGCCTGGCCATGAGAAAGGTGACTGCTCCCAAGCCTCCTGGGTTCTAATCCGAGCACTGACACCACTTCCCTGGGTGTCCTTGGGCCAGCGGCTGCCCGTCTCCCTGTGCCGCAGGCTTCCCGGCAGCCCAGGACGCTGGTCTGGAGCAGCGGCTGGTTTGTATCTGCGATGGAAAGTGTAGCCTGGTCCCTGCGGGTGGCTCTTCCGCCGCAGGATGGGGCAGCCCCTCAAGCACCTTCCCCCACCCCCTGCTTCTGGGGGTTCTGTCTGACGGGTGCAAGCCACGGGGCTGGAGCATGGGGGTGGGGGTGTCAGAGGCTTGACCTGGTGCTGGTTTTGTCTCTCCATGGTGCTGATCTGGCGTCCGGCAATGCCAGATCCACCCCAGAGCAACTTGCTCCCAGGGAGACGACTGCAGGGCTTGGCCTGGCGCCGACATCCTCAAAAAGACCAACCCAGGGGAACAGCGATGGCTCCCCCCTCGCCCAGCCAGCTGCCCCCTGGGAGCGATTTCCTCCCCCCCCCATGTGCCCGTACCCTGCTCCAGCTTGTCAGAACCTGGCATGCTGCGGGTTCCCTCGGGCTACTTGGCATGTGCTTCGCAGCCTTTGTTCATGGGGAGGCAGGGAATGGAGAGTGGGGGGGGTCATTGGCCCTGCAGCAGGGGTCCCGCTCGCTGCTAGCACAGCTCAGTCGGGAACGTCGCTCGCACCGTACCAGGGAACCCCTCCCCGCTCACGCTGCAAGCGCCTTTCTCCCAGGCCCGCGGCCCTCCGGCCAGTGCACCATTTAGCCCATCCCTCCAGGGTAACGGAGTCCAGCAGCACCCCTGCCAAAGGCCGTCTCCAGACATTGCTCAGCCCCTCCTCGGGCTCTGGACCACTATCTCCGCGGCCGGCAGGGGAGCCCGGGCCCACCCGCTACCCCGGCTTCCAGCCCAGGGACCCTACAACGAGCAGCCCAGGTCTGCTCCGGCCCCATCCCTGTTGCTGTTTCCCTGGACTGCCTCCTACCAGCCTCTCTGTCATGGGAGCTGCTCTGCTCCCCGGGCTCCCTCGCCCCATCCAGCCTCTGGCCGACTCCTTGCTCCAGGGCAGCCTGTCAGGGCTTGGTCTCCCCCTGGACTCCCGCCTCTGGAGGACCTCCCTCGTCCCAGGCAGAGACTGCAGCCCCCTCCCACTGCAGCAGCCCCCTCCCGCTGCAGCCCCCTTCCCCTCACAGCTTCCAGAATTGACCTGTAGTGGCCCAGCTGAAGAGCTGGGGCCCGAAAGGTCCTGAGAGGGCGAAGACGCTGCCTCCAGGGAAGGAGTTCTGGGGCACTGGACAAACAGAGACATTACAGAGGGCACCGAGAGAGGCCCCTGTTGGACTTGTACCCTGAAAGGGCTTTGTGCTGCTTTTATCTCACAGACAGACTGTGTATAACTTGGCCGGAGGGCTGAGTCACTGAAGACCCACCACAGAGATCATGCACTCAGCCAGGGGGTGCTCATGAGAGGTGAGTGTGACCCTGTTACAATACTAAATAGATAGGGGGAGACTCCGCTAATTCATATCCAAACTGATGGTATGGGCAGACTTGTAGATTCTTGAGGCACAAGCTACAATTGCTTTGCAGCGTGGAACCCCCAGGTGTTTCATACACAGGCTGGAAATCCCTTTAGCCTGGGTCCAGCACTTCCCCCAGTTCAGACTTTGTTCCTCAGGTGTTCCCTGGAGCCCTCTTGTGTGGGGAGTGAAGCACCCCAAATGATGTCACTCCCTGCCTTATATAGCTTTAGCATATGGCAGGAACCCTTTGTTCCAAAGCTTGGTTCCCAGTGGAATAATACTGCCATCCCAAGATGGAGTCCAGCATCATGTGACCTAGTCACATGTCCTTATAGAGTCGGAGCCATCACTCACAGGCTGTTTGGAGTGTTCTCAGGTGAGGGATGAGCTTCTCCTAAGGTCTGTTCTTCCTAATGGCCCATTGCCCTGAATAGACCCTTCCCCACCCACTATCTAGACTGAAAGCATCTTGTCTAGTGGGTGTTACCCAGGTGTAACTACATTTGAAATACAGCTACAGAGTCAATATTCGTCACTTCAGATACAAAAATGACACACGCACACAAATAGGATAATCCTAGTCAGCAAATCATAACCTTCTCCATAAAAGCAGCAAAGAGTCCCGTGGCACCTTATAGACTAACAGATGGAGCATGAGCTTTCGTGGGTGAATACCCACTTCGTCGGATGCACGAAAGCTCGTGCTCCAATACGTCTGTTAGTCTATGAGGTGCCACAGGACTCTTGGGTCACGGCGGTGTAAAAACAGCAAACACGGCTACCCCTCTGATACTTAACCTTTTCAATGACACCTTGTTTGCGTTGTACAAAACGCGTCATCAGCCTATCATAATATCACCATGGAGAATGAGGTGCAGTGTCATAATGATATTGTTTTAATGGAATTTGCTGCTCTCCTAATGTGGCCGCAGACAAAGGTCTCAGACCTTATAATATGGCTACAGGAAAAGGCCATATCCCTTACGGTGGGAGAGGGAGGACCTAGTGACGGGGAAGGGGGAGTGAGCGACGGGAGGGGGGGCCTGCACTGTCCAGTTTTGAAAAATGAAAACTTGGCGACCTTGCTCAGTCCCCATCCCTGGTGCTGTGTCCCTGGGGTCCTTCCTACCCACCCTCTCCGACTTCTCGTGCCTGGTGCGGCTCTGCTCCCTGGAGCTCTCTTGCCAGCTCCTTGTTCCAGGGCAGACTCTTAGGGGTTAGGCCCAGTCCACACTACAGAGTTAGGGTGATGTGCTTATGTCAACCCAACTCCATCACCTACACTCCAATGCTGCTCCTGGCCATGGAAGTCACCCACTGCACTGACCTAAGAACGCCACCTCGGTGTGGTCAGGTTTTCGAAACCGTGGATCATTTTTCTTGCGCTTCTCTGGACTCTCTCCCATTTTCATACCTTGCTTATAACGTGGTGCCTCAAACTGGGCACAGCATCCAGCCAAGGCCTCGCGGTGCTGAGTAGGGCAACTACCTCCCGTGTCTTGATACACCCTAGAATGATATTCGTCTTTTTCCCGACTGCAGCACGTTGTTGACTCCTAGTCAGTTCAGCTCCATTATAACCCCAGATCCTTCCCTGCAGTACCACTGCCTAGCCAGTTAGTCCCCATTTTGTAGTTGTGCATGTGAGTTTTCCTTCCTACGTGTAGTACTTGTCTTTACTGAATTACATCTCATTTAGTTCAGATCATTTCTCCACCGTCTCAAGGTAATTTTGGGTTTGAATCCTGGGCACTGAAAGTGCTTGCAATCCTCCCAGCGCTTATAAGCGTCCTCTCCATTCCCTCTTCCAAGTCATGAATGAAAATATTGAATAGTACGGGACGCAGGACCCACTAGATAGACCTTCCCAGTCTGACACCACACAATTGACGACTACTTTTTGAGTACGGTCTTCCAACCCATTGTGTACCTACCTTAGAGTAATTTCATCTAGGCCACATGGCCCTACTTTGCCCTAGAGAACGTCGTGGGATTGTATCAAAAGTCCCCCTTAATCAAGTTTCTGCTTTCCCCAGCCACTAGGCTGGTTACCCTGTCAAAGAAGGAAATTAGGTTGGTTCGGCATGATTCATAGGTGACAACTTTTTTAGTTTTCTCTCCCCAAGGCCCCAGCCTCACTCCGCCTCTTTCTGCCCCCTCCCCAAAGCCCCCGCCTCCCATCATTCTGCTGCTCTACACCTCCCCCAAGCCCTTCCCTGAGCGGCTAAACAGCTGTTTGGCGGCACCCCTGATTAGCTGATATGGGGTGCTGCCAAACAGCTGTGGTTGGAGGGTGCTGAGCCCCCACTGTTTTTTTCCATGGGTGGTCCAGCCACGGAGCACCCCAGGAGTCAGTGCCTATGGCATGATTTGCTTTTGACCAATCCATGTTGGCTGTAACTTATCACTGAATTATCCTCCCAGTGTGAACAGGGTTTAATCATTTCTTCCAGGTATCAGAGTCAGGCTGCCTGGTCTAGAATTCCTGGGGTCTTTGTTCCCCTTTGGAAGATAAGAACGATATGTTTTCCTTTCTCCAGTCCTCTGGGACCTGACCCACCCTCCAGAAGCTTTGCTAATGGTTCTGAGATGGCCACGGCCAGTTCCTTAAATAGCCCAGGGTGAATTTCACCCGGTTAAGGGACCTGGGGGCAGAGGGTTCAAGGGACTCAGGGATCTGGGGTGCAGTGGGTCACTTCCCGCCAGGGCTGTGACCCTAGTGGACAGATGGGGCTGGAGGCACAGAAATGGGGTCGCTCAGGAGGGCCGTGTCAGAGCAGGCAACTGAGCCCAGGTCTCCCGAGGCTGGTGACCAAACGTAGAGGAGGCGGCGATGTCCATGAGTGACTGATCCTGAGTCCCAAACTGGGCTTAGCCTGGACATCGGGTCGAGCTGGGGGTTGGGAGATGCTCCCTCTCTGCAACTGATGGAGCATCTCAGCGGCTCCCTGGCTGGAATGATGCCCACCACATCAGGCGTGCACCCAGATGCCCTTTTCCACTGTGCCTTGGCTACCCCCTCATCCACCTGCCTGGCTCCATCAGGGCCCTGGGTGGAGTCTGGGGTGCCAGGAACGGGCAGTGCCCCAGGGAGCTGGCGTTCACCCCCATTGGAAGGTGCAGCCAAGCCCTTTGCCCAGGGCCAAACCCTCTAGACAGGGCTGAGGTGTGGGCAGGCCTGGCTCTCCCAGTCTGACATTGGGGGAGTGGGGGGGTGCCTCATCAGTTCCTTACATTGGGGGGAGGGGTCTAAACTGCTGCCAATTTAACCCTGTCACTGAGCCCCTCATGGGGCTGATGGAAGAGGGGCCCCCCTAGGGCCCTGGCACCCGGATCACTAGAGTTGGGTGTCGCACGGGGCAATGAACGGGACAGCTGGGCACCCAGGGTGGGGGAGCCTCTGCCATGCTCTGCAAAGTGGGGCAGAAGCGCTCGTGGGGCTCCGCTCTGTCTCAGGCAGGGGCCGAGCCCCCCTTTCCCTGGAGATGGGTGTGTGGGGGGGTGTTTCCGCGTGAGTGGGAGCTCGTTGCTCTCCGCACTCCCGATATCACCCATTAGGTGGCGACCTCACACCAGCCAATCCCCAACGCCTCTGTCACAGTGAGCAAAGTGTCGCCCTCATGGGAGGGTCCTGGGGGCGGGGGGCTGTCACTCACCCCTGACAGCACCTCCTCCAGTGGCCCCTTTCCTCCAAGTGCCTCTTAGCAGTGCTAATCAAAGGGCAGTGGGGCCTAGTGGTTAGAGCAGGGGGGCTGGGAGCCAGGACTCCTGGGTTTTATCCCCTGCTTGGGGAGGGGGCCTAGTGGTTAGAGCAGGGGGCTGGGAGACAGAACTCCAGGGCTCTAGCCCCAGCTGTGACACTGACAAGGCCTTTCCCTTGCTTCAGTTTCCTCTTCTATACCGTGGGAGCCATGGCACTGCACAGGCGGGGGGCTGGGTGCTGCTGGCTGTTGGGTCCTGAGACCACCTGGAATGGGTTGGGGTTTGGTTTTCCATGCTGGGTTGTTTTACAAGTGTGTGGGTGGGCGGGTGTGTGCGCACACAACACTGCTGCCCCCTGCTGGAGGGGATGGGTCCTGCTGTGTGTGTGTGTGTGTGTCCCTGCTGGAGGGGATGGGCTCTGCTGTCTCTGTGTGAAATAAACCCCTAAGCAAAACACCCTTTTGAAACATTTAAAAACCCTGTTTAGTTTTTTGTCCAAAGCTATTTGCCAGGTGACTGGAATTTGTAAATCATTTTGGGGGCCCGGAAAACTGCATTTTTCAGCAAAGTTGCTAGTTGCCCCCCCAGCTCTGATAGATGGGCCCATGAAACCCTCTAGCCTGGCCTCCAGCGTAACGCAGGGCATCACATCTCACCCAGCCCCTCTGCACTGGGCCCAAGCACTCGGGCTTGGCTTGGCGCCAGACTGGCCTGTGACCACCCGGAGATGGAGCCTCCACCCCGGGTTAATCCCCCTCATAGAATCATAGAATCATAGAATATCAGAGTTGGAAGGGACCTCAAGAGGTCATCTAGTCCAACCCCCTGCTCAAAGCAGGACCAATTCCCAGCTAAATCATCCCAGCCAGGGCTTTGTCAAGCCGGGCCTTAAAAACCTCCAAGGAAGGAGACTCCACCACCTCCCTAGGTAACGCATTCCAGTGTTTCACCACCCTCCTAGTGAAATAGTTTTTCCTGATATCCAACCTGGACCTCCCCCACTGCAACTTGAGACCATTGCTCCTTGTTCTGTCATCTGCCACCACTGAGAACAGCCGAGCTCCATCCTCTTTGGAACCCCCCTTCAGGTAGTTGAAGGCTGCTATCAAATCCCCCCTCATTCTTCTCTTCTGGAGACTAAACAATCCCAGTTCTCTCAGCCTCTCCTCATAAGTCATGTGCTCCAGACCCCTAATCATTTTTGTTGCCCTCCGCTGGACTCTTTCCAATTTTTCCACATCCTTCTTGTAGTGTGGGGACCAAAACTGGACACAGTATTCCAGATGAGGCCTCACCAATGTCGAATAAAGGGGAACGATCACGTTCCTCGATCTGCTGGCAATGCCCCTACTTATACAGCCCAAAATGCCGTTAGCCTTCTTGGCAACAAGAGCACACTGTTGACTCATATCCAGCTTCTCGTCCACTGTGACCCCTAGGTCCTTTTCAGCAGAACTGCTACCTAGCCATTCGGTCCCTAGTCTGTAGCAGTGCATGGGATTCTTCCGTCCTAAGTGCAGGACTCTGCACTTGTCCTTGTTGAACCTCATCAGGTTTTTTTCTGCCCAATCCTCTAATTTGTCTAGGTCCCTCTGTATCCGATCCCTACCCTCTAGTGTATCTACCACGCCTCCTAGTTTAGTGTCATCTGCAAACTTGCTGAGAGTGCAGTCCACACCATCCTCCAGATCATTAATAAAGATATTAAACAAAACCGGCCCCAGGACCGACCCTTGGGGCACTCCACTTGAAACCAGCTGCCAACTAGACATGGAGCCATTGATCACTACCCGTTGAGCCCGACGATCTAGCCAGCTTTCTATCCACCTTACAGTCCATTCATCCAGCCCATACTTCTTTAACTTGGTGGCAAGAATACTGTGGGAAACAGTATCAAAAGCTTTGCTAAAGTCAAGAAATAAGACATCCACTGCTTTCCCCTCATCCACAGAGCCAGTTATCTCATCATAGAAGGCAATTAGGTTAGTCAGGCACGACTTCCCCTTCGTGAATCCATGCTGACTGTTCCTGATCACTTTCCTGTCCTCTAAATGTTTCATAATTGATTCCTTGAGGACCTGCTCCATGATTTTTCCAGGGACTGAGGTGAGGCTGACTGGCCTGTAGTTCCCCGGATCCTCCTTCTTCCCTTTTTTAAAGATGGGCACTACATTAGCCTTTTTCCAGTCATCTGGGACCTCCCCCGATCGCCATGAGTTTTCAAAAATAATGGCTAATGGCAATCACCCTCCCTGGTGAACATCTGGGCCTCGGTCCCAGTGCGAACGTGTCCGGCTGCAGCCCCCGGCCCTGGGCTCTGGGGTCCAAGAGGATCTCCTCACAAAGGTGCTTAGCCGGGGTGATGGCCTCACCTCCCTGAGCCCTGCCAAGCCTTTTCTCTGGCCTCCAAGCGCAGACTCCCGGAGGTGGAGGACTGGAAGGGACCGCGAGCACTCACTGAGTCCAGTCCCCTGCACTCCAGGCAGGGCGGCTCATGACCTGAATCCGGTTCAGCTGCGCTGCCTTCCGGGCCCCACTGGCAGCTGGTGGGACCCATAGCTGTGACGTAGCTGGGCTTTAGTACGGCTTTTGGCACGTGGTGATCTCGCACGGCCCCACGACGTTCTCGTGACCTCACTAGGGAAATGAAGCCTAAGGACCATTACGATAAAGCGGGGGAGCAACTGGTTGCAAAACCACCTGTCACGGAGTATTGGGGGACTCAGGGCCCTGCACCCCCGGCTTCCTGCGATTCACCATGACTCTCAGCCAGCCAGTAAAGCAGAAGGTTTATTTGGATGACAGGAATACAGTCCAAGACAGGTCTTGCAGGCACAGACAACAGGGACCCCCTCAGTTAGGTCCATCTTGGGGTCCCCGGGCATCCCAGCCCAGCCCCCCTTGGGAGGTCAGAGCCATCTCTGCCCCCCAGCCCTCTCTCCCTGCCTGCTTCCAGCACTCTGCCCTCAGCGACCCCTCCCACAGCCTTTGTTCAGTTTCCCGGGCTAAGGAGTCGCCTCCCCTTCAACCCCTTCCTGGGTTCTCATGTTACACACTCAGGTATGCGCCCTCGGGCAGATCCCATCCTGCAATGCAGACCATCCTAGTCACACTCCCCTGTCAGCATTCACAGACCACAGTGAGAACAGGCCCAGTTCGTCACATCTCTCCCCCCTTCGAGACCGAACTGAGCAGGGTCACTTTAGCCAGTGACCCGGGGAAGTTCGAACCTACCCCCGTTCCCATGGATGCCCCCGCATACCTCCCATTCCTTGGTGAGAATTACACCAGGCCCCTCCAGTTTCACGCCCCCCCTTAGGTCGGGGGTGCTTGATGGCACTCGCAGTTTGCATGTGGGAAGGTTTATGCGGCCTGCGCCCTTTTCCCACCCCCATACCTCTGGGGTTCCAACTGGGCTGTGGTCTTCTCCCAGCGCTCCAGTCTGGAGGTCTGTGCTTTGGGCTCTCTTGGTTCAGAGCCGCCCTTTTAACCTTGGCCACCCTCTGGAAAGGATCCTTTATGCTGGGCAAGGGTCCTAAAGCTGTTTTCCCCTTGTCCCAGGCCTTCCTCCCCCTCTGACAGGGGTCACAGGATCCGCAGTACTGTCGGACAGTAACAAAGACCCCAGGCCAGTAAAAGCTCCGTAGCAGCCTCTGCTGGGTACGCCTGGTGCCCTGAGAGGGGAATGTCATGGGCCCGACACAGCAGCTGGCGGCGATACTTCTGGGGTACCACCAGCTGCCTCCTGATCCCCCCTGACTCCATTTTCCCTGGGGGAGCCCATTCTCGGTACAGGAACCCCTTCTCCCACAGGAACCTTTTCCGGCCACCTCGTCCCATGGTCTGTACCGCATTGAGGTCGGCCAGGTCCCTTATCTTCCGCAAGGAGGGATCTCTCTGCAACTCGGCCTGGAACTCAGCAGCTGGGACAGGGATGGCCACCTGCTCTTTCTCGCCCGCTGGGTCCGAAGCTGCAGCCTCCCTGAGCCGCGTCCCTGGGCGTTCCCTCCCCACCAGCTTAGGGTCCCGCGCCTCAGGCAAAGCACCCCCCCCAAGGCCAGGGGGCAGTGCCCCTTGCCGGCTCTGACCGCGGGTCACAACTAAGGCGGTCTGGGGGCTGCTTGGCCAGTCCTCTAGGTCCCCCCCCATCAACACCTCGGTGGGCAAATGGTGGTGCACTCCCACGTCCTTGGGGCCCTCCTTGGCCCCCCATTTCAGGTGTACCCTCGCTACGGGAACCTTGAATGGGGTCCCGCCCACCCCGGTCAGGGTCAGGAAGGTGTTGGGCACCACCCGATCTGGGGCCACCACCTCGGGCCGGGCCAGTGTCACCTCTGCGCCCGTGTCCCAGTAACCATAAACTTTCTTCCCCTCCACCTCCAGGGGAACAAGTCACTCGCTCCGCAGGGACAGCCCCGCGCCAACCCTGTAAACGGAGAACTTTGAATCCGGAGCATCTGGCCCCCCAGAGAAGCTAGCCTGGGGCTCTCCTCCCTCCTTAGCAGGTGGTGCTCTGCCAGCCCCCCTTCCCTGGGAATGCTGCCTCTCGCCGGGCTGGGTCTCTACCCAGTCAACCCTCTGTGGGTTCGGCCTGCTCAGTCTGTCCCTGAGCCTGGGGCACTGGGCCCGTATGTGGCCCTTTTGGCCACAGTGGTAGCAGCCCATGTCCCATGGGTCCCCTTGAGTGGGTCGGATGGTCCTGATGCCGGATGTTCCCCTCTGATGGGGTTTTTCTGTATTTTCCCATGGGGAGGTCCCATGGTGACTCTCTCTCTGCGTTGTGGTGGGATTGCTCCTTTGGGACTCCTCCCTTTTATCTCCTGACCGGCTCTTTACGAACTCATCGGCCAGCCGGCCTGCCTGTCGCGGGTTCCCTGGCTTTCTGTCCACCAACCACAGCCTCAGGTCAGATGGGCACCGCTCATACAGTTGCTCCAGTACCAGCAGTTTGACCAGGTCCTCCTTCGTCTGGGCCCCATCAGCCCACTTGCTGGCGTATCCTTCCATGCGGGCGGCTAGTTGCAGATATGAGATCTCAGGGGTTTTATCCTGACTCCGGAACCTTTCCCGGTACATCTCAGGAGTCAGCCCAAACTCACGTAGCAGGGCCTTTTTGAATAGTTCGTAGTCCCCTTTCTCTGCCTCTTCCAGTTGGTGGTACAATGCCACGGCTTTGGGGTCCAGTAAGGGGGTAAGGACCCGGAGTCTGTCCGCGGGATCAACCTGGTGTAGCTCGCAGGCTGTCTCAAAGGCCTCCAGGAAGTCATCCATGTCCTCCCCCTCCTTGTATGGGGCCATGATGCACTTATCAAAGCTCCGTGCAGTCCTGGGTCCCCCCTCACTCACCGCAGCCGGGGGTTCGCTGCCCCTCAGTCTCGCCAGTTCCAGTTCACGCTGATGCTGTCTCTCATTCTCCTGTCTCTGTCTCTCTTTCTCCTCCCGTTCATGCTGTCTCTGTCTCTCTTCACGCTGATGCTGTCTCTCTTTCTCCTCCCGTTCATGCTGACGCTGTCTCTCTTCATGCTGTCTCTGTTGTTCACGATCCTCCAGCTCCCTCAGTTTTAGCTCTTTCTCCCATTCCAGCCAATTCCGCTCCCCGGATGCCGAACGCCGCCGGGAGGATCCTCTGCTGGCCGGCGAGCTTCGCCGGGGGGACCCCCTGCTGGCCGGGGGGGTCACGGCGCCCTCGGTATTTGCTGGGCTCCTCCCCACCCTTCCCCTAGGCATAGGAAGGAGGGGTCTCGGGAAGCCCTCAGCAGCCGGCTGACCACTCCCAGCTGGGACAGACACTGGTGCCTGCGCTGCATTTGCCAGGCTGCTTCCCTGAGACACAGGGATCAGTTCATTCGCGCGATCTTCCGCCTCCAGCTGGGCAATGAGCTGTTCTTTGGTGAGCCTCCCAATGCGCAGCCGCCTCTGCTTGCACAGCTCCACCAGGTCGCTCTTAAGCCGCTTGGCATACATCTTCCTGCTGGCCACTCACCGGCCTGTGTGCTCACAGCTCCCCACAGTTCCCAGGGGGCCCCCTAGTGTGCCAGCCCTTCTCGAGGTCACCGCCTCTCTGCCAGGGTCGAGCTGCAGACTCCTCCGCCCCTGGGACCACTCGCTGCGATCCCCCCGGGGGACCCTGTTACTGCAAAAGTCCTTCTCGCTGGTCACACACTCCCAGGGGTAATAACCGTCTCTCTCTCACTCTTCAGCACGCCTGGTCCCCGTCAATCCCCCTTCGTTTTACTGCTCCCCAGTCACTTACTGCAGGAAGCGCCGTCCACGGGGTGCAGTAGATCCCACCGCTGCCACCAGTTGTCATGGAGTATTGGGGGACTCAGGGCCCTGCACCCCCGGCTTCCTGCGATTCACCATGACTCTCAGCCAGCCAGTAAAGCAGAAGGTTTATTTGGATGACAGGAATACAGTCCAAGACAGGTCTTGCAGGCACAGACAACAGGGACCCCCTCAGTTAGGTCCATCTTGGGGTCCCCGGGCATCCCAGCCCAGCCCCCCTTGGGAGGTCAGAGCCATCTCTGCCCCCCAGCCCTCTCTCCCTGCCTGCTTTCAGCACTTTGCCTTCAGCGACCCCTTCCACAGCCTTTGTTCAGTTTCCCGGGCTAAGGAGTCGCCTTCCCTTCAACCCCTTCCTGGGTTCTCATGTTACACACTCAGGTATGCGCCCTCGGGCAGATCCCATCCTGCAATGCAGACCATCCTAGTCACACTCCCCTGTCAGCATTCACAGACCACCGTGAGAACAGGCCCAGTTCGTCACACCACCCTCCGTGGGTCACTGTCAGCCTGGGACACAGCGCGAGTGGGTCCCGCAGGGCTCCGGCGGGGGGCGGTGCTCCCCGAGAGCGGGAGGGCGGTGTGGGGAGTGTGTGTAACAGGCTGCACCGCGCTGGGAGGGACCAGAAGCACCATGCAGAACCTCCTGAGACATTGGAGAATTGGTCACAGCGGGGGGGGGGGGGGGGGGGAGAGCTGGGGAGGGGGAGACAGGGGCAGAGGGACGGAGAAGGGAAGATGGGGGGAGGGGCAATGGGGAGGCAGGGCAGAGGGATGGGGCATGGGAGGGGGAGATGAGGGGACAGAGGCTGGAGGCAGGGGAAGGGGGAAGGGGAGGGGACAGTGGCCTGGAAGGGGAGACATGGGGAGGGGGCAGAGGGCAGGAGGCAGGGGAGGGGGGACATGGGGAGGGGGCAGGAGAGGGGGAGGGGCCAGACGCTGGGCAGGGGACACATGGGGAGGAGGCAGAGGGCTGGAGGCCAGGGAGGGGGGACATAGGGGAAGGGGAGGGGGAGGGGCCAGTGGCCTGGAAGGGGAGACATGGGGAGGGGGCAGAAGGCTGGAGGGAGGGGAGGGGGGACATGGGGAGGGGGCAGAGAGCTGGAGGCAGGGGAGAGGGTGTGATGAACTGGGACTGTTCTTGCTGGGGTGTGGGAATGCTGACAGGGGAGTGTGACTAGGATGGTCTGCATCGGGGGATGGGAGTCTGCCCCAGGGAACATACCTGAGCTTGTAACATGAGAACCCAGGAGGGGATTGGAGGCCAGGTGACTCCGGGGCCCGGGAAACTGAACAAAGGCTGTGGGAGGGGTCGCTGAAGGCAGAGTGCTGGAAGCAGGCTGGAGAGATGGCTGGGAGGCAGAGATTGCTCTGACCCCCCAAAGGGGGGTGGGCTGGGATGCCCTGGGACCCCAGCTGGACCTAACTGAGGGGGTCCTGTTGTCTGTGCCTGCAAGACCTGTCTTGGACTGTATTCCTGTCATCCAAATAAACCTTCTGCTTTACTGGCTGGCTGAGAGTCATGGTGAATCGCAGGAAGCCGGGGGTGCAGGGCCCTGAGTCCCCCAATACTCCGCGACAGAGGGTACATGGGGAGGGGGCAGAGGGCTGGAGGCAGGGGAGGGGGCTATAGGGGGAGGGGGCAGGAGAGGGGGACATAGGGGGAGGGGGCAGGGGAGACATGGGGTGGGGGCAGAGGGCTGGAGGCAGGGGAGGGAGGACATAGGAGGAGGGGGCAGGGGAGAGGGTACATGGGGAGGGGGCAGAGGGATGGAGGCAGGGGAGGGGGGACATAGGGGGAGGGGGCAGGGGAGACATGGGGAGGGGGCACATAGGGGGAGGGGGCAGGGGAGACATGGGGAGGGGGCAGAGAGCTGGAGGCAGGGGAGGGGGACATGGGGAGGGGGCAGAGGGCTGGAGGCAGGGGAGGGGATATGGGGAGGGGGCAGAGGGATGGAGGCAGGGGAGGGGAGGTGGGACATGGGGAGGGGGCAGAGGGCTGGAGGCAGGGGAGGGGGACATGGGGAGGGGGCGGGGAGACATGGGGAGGGGGCAGAGGGATGGAGGCAGGGGAGGGGGACATGGGGAGGGGGCAGAGGGCTGGAGGCAGGGGAGGGGAGGGGGGACATGGGGAGGGGGCAGAGGGCTGGAGGCAGGGGAAGGGAGACATGGGGAGGGGGCAGAGGGCTGGAGGCAGGGGAGGGGGACATGGGGAGGGGGCAGAGGGCTGGAGGCAGGGGAGGGGGACATGGGGAGGGGGCAGAGGGCTGGAGGCAGGGGAGGGGGACATGGGGAGGGGGCAGAGGGATGGAGGCAGCGGAGGGGGGACATAGGGGGAGGGGGCAGGGGAGACATGGGGAGGGGGCAGAGGGCTGGAGGCAGGGGAGGGGGGACATAGGGGGAGGGGGCAGGGGAGACATGGGGAGGGGGCAGAGAGCTGGAGGCAGGGGAGGGGGACATGGGGAGGGGGCAGAGGGCTGGAGGCAGGGGAGGGGGCCATGTGGAGGGGGCAGAGGGATGGAGGCAGGGGGACATGGGGAGGGGGCAGAGGGCTGGAGGCAGGGGAGGGGGGACATGGGGAGGGGGCAGAGGGCTGGAGGCAGGGGAGGGGGACATGGGGAGGGGGCAGAGGGATGGAGGCAGCGGAGGGGGGACATAGGGGGAGGGGGCAGGGGAGACATGGGGAGGGGGCAGAGGGCTGGAGGCAGGGGAGGGGGGCAAGGGGCGGCAGGCGCAGGGTTCCGCGGGACGGGGGGCGCCGGCCGGGCCCGGAATAGCTGCGCTGACGCGGCTCCGGCCCAGCGCGCAGCGGCCCCCGCGCTATTCCTGGCGCAGCCCGGCTAAAAATAGCAGCGAGCCAGAGGCCGGGCGATGACGGCAGCGGCGCAGGGGCTGAATCAGCGGCTGGAGGGGCTGGGGCTGGATCCCCCTCCCAGTGCCTGGGCCCAGCACCACCGGGAGGGTCATGAAGGGGGGCTGGAGCCAGGACTCCTGGGTTCTCTCCCTGGCTCTGGAGGGGAGGGGGGATCTAGTGGATTTGGGGGGAGGAGGCTGGAGCCAGGACTCCTGGGTTCTCTCCCTGGCTCTGGAGGGGAGGGGGGTCTAGTGGGCTGTGGGGGGAGGCTGGAGCCAGGACTCCTGGGTTCTCTCCCTGGCTCTGGAGGGGAGGGGGGTCTAGTGGGCTGTGGGGAGAGGCTAAAGCCAGGACTCCTGGGTTCTCTCCCTGGCTCTGGAGGGGAGGGGGATCTAGTGGGCTGTGGGGGGAGGCTGGTGCCAGGATTCCTGGGTTCTCTCCCTGGCTCTGGAGGGGAGGGGGGTCTAATGGGCTGTGGGGGGAGGCTGGAGCCAGGACTCCTGGGTTCTCTCCCTGGCTCTGGAGGGGAGGGGGATCTAGTGGGCTGTGGGGGGAGGAGGCTGGTACCAGGATTCCTGGGTTCTCTCCCTGGCTCTGGAGGGGAGTGGGGTCTAGTGGGCTGTGGGGGGAGGCTGGAGCCAGGACTCCTGGGTTCTCTCCCTGGCTCTGGAGGGGAGGGGGGTCTAGTGGTTGGGAGGGCCCATAGGGCCAGGCTGGGTGATTTGAGGATGGCAGTGGCAGTGGTTGTGGGTGGTCAGAGGCTTTGTTCTGACTCCTGGTTGTTCTGAATTTGGCTCCTTTCCAGGCTCTGGTGACCCATCTGCACCTCCTCCCCTCCCAGCCGGCCCCCTCAGCCCCCTTGGCATCGCAAGCCCAACCTCAACAGAGCTGGAAAGTGGGTTTAATAGCATAGGGTTTTTTTTTTTTAAAAGAAGAAATGTGAGGGGTGGGTGAAGGAGTGTTAGGGTATAGGGGTGCAATGGGGGGACACATGGGTGTGAGGGATGTGAGGTGGGGTGAGGCAGGAGGTGGGGGGATGGGTGGGGGTGAGACAGGGAGTGAGGTGGTGATGGGTGGAGGTGAGGGATGTGAGGTGGGGTGAGGTAGGGGGTGAGGGGTGGGGGATGTGAGGTGGGGATGGTTGGGGGTGAGGGGGGAATGGGTGGGGGTGAGGGATGTGAGGGAGTGAGGGGGGATGGGTGGGGGTGAGGCAGGGGGTGAAGTAGGAGTGAGGTAGGGGGTGAGGGGGATGGGTGGGGACGAGGGTTGTGAGGTGGGGTGAGGGGGGATGGGTGGGGGTGAGGGTTGTGAGGTGGGGATGGGTGGGGGTGAGGTAGGGGGTGAGGGATGTGAGGTGGGGTGAGGGGGGATGGGTGGGGGTGGGGTAAGGGGGAGGGGGAATTGGTGGGGGTGAGGTGGGTGAGGAGGGGATGGGTGGGGGTGAGGGATGTGAGGGAGTGAGGGGGGATGGGTGGGGATGAGGTAGGGGGTCAGAGGGGGATGGGTGGGGGTGAGGGTTGTGAGGTGGGGATGGGTGGGGGTGAGGTAGGGGGTGAGGGATGTGAGGTGGGGTGAGGGGGGATGGGTGGGGGTGAGGTAAGAGGGAGGGGGAATTGGTGGGGGTGAGGTGGGTGAGGAGGGGATGGGTGGGGTGAGGTAGGGGGTCAGAGGGGGATGGGTGGGGGTGAGGGATGTGAGGTGGGGATGGGTGAGGCAGTTGAGGGGATGTGGATGAAGGAGGGATGTGAAGGGGAGATACGTGGGGGGTGCAGGAGGGAATGGGTCTGTGCGGGGAGCACTCATTTTCTTTGCTATCAAGTTTTGGAGCCTTTCCCAGCTTTTCCCCCCAGCCAGACAGCAGTTTGGTTGACAATCCCACTGAGTTTCGTAGGGAATCCTGTGACTCTGGCAGTCGGGGTTTTATGAGACGTGCCGCGTGGCCGGCCCCGAAGGCGTCTCTCACCGAGCAGGCTGTTTGCTGTGTCATGGGGCACATTTTTCCATTCTCTGATTGGCCGTCTGACAGGAAACTGAGCGGCAAGGGCCAGCTGACAGACAGCCCGTACCAAAGACACGGTGTCGCCCACGAAGAGACAGGCCTGGGGGAAAGAGGGGTATTAACTGTGCTTAAATCCATGTGTGATCAGCCCAGGGGCCCATCTACCCTGGTATCTGGGCTCTGATGGTGACTGGTACTGTCTGCTTCAGAGAAAGGTGCAATGAAGCCCCCTAGTGGCTAGTCCTGGAATAACCTGGCCTTGGGGGCTGTTCCCTTCTGACCCAGCCAGTGAGTTGGGCCTGTTATAAATTGTGTCTGATGTACCCGGCCATCTCAACCTCCAGACAAAGTCTGCTCCTCCCCTCCCACCACCCCAGCTTGTGCCCTCAGTAGTATCTGGTGGCAATGAGGTTCTGCAGGCTCATTCTGCCCTGTGCATTCCCACTGAGCAGCTATGAAAGTGCTGCAGACCCCATGTCCTCGCAGGCAGATGGGCTCAGCCCAAGCCCGGTCTCGTTCTCTCTCCCATCCATTCGTTTGGATCCCTCCGGCATCTCCACTTGGCCAGGATCCAGGAGAGTTTGCCCTGGTGACCAGCCCTGAATAGAGCCGCACAGACATTTTTCAACAACACTGGAAGCGAAACGTTTTACTGACTCGACTGCAGACTTTTGCCAAACACAGCCACGTGTCCCTTGGGACAGTGCCGGGATTCGAGGGTCGACAGTTCCCCAGAATCTGCCACTGCCCCGGCGTCCTGGCTGGAGTTGGGTCTTTTGGGCTGCTAACTCCACGCTCCATGGCAGGGATGCTGGAAGCATGTGGGGTGTGTGAAAGCTCTGGGGTCCCCAGCCAGGGGCAGGCCCCAGAGCTGCAGATCCTGGGAGCCAGTCCCAGGGCCTCCAGGCTCCCAGCTCTAGGGCAGGAACCCAGCCACGGAGCAGATGCCTGTGATGCGACTGACATTCTAAGAGAGACAAGGTGGGGGAGGGAAGATCTTTTATTGGACCCACGTCTGGCGGGGAGAGAGACCAGTTTTCACCTATTTCCTTCCAGGACCACCCCAGTTTGGCGTTTACAAAACAACATTTGATGGGCTCGTCGGCTGGCCAAGAAAGTTGGTAAATTTGCTTCTGTTCTGGCTCAGATCACATCTGGGAGCCCAAAAAGTCTCGGGAGCCATCCCCCGAGTTCTGGCCAGCTCTGCTCCTGAAGAATGACTTACACACACACCCGGCCGCAGCTGCTTTCTTGGCTACTGGATGGGAAGAGGTGGCCTGTGGCAATGCCAGCCAGGATGAGTAGCAGCACCAGGGGCACCCAGAGGGCCTCTCTGTCCAGAGTTCTGTAGCACCTGGGAGCTGGCATATGGAGTTGGAGAGATGCCCCAGAGAGTGCTGGGAAATTCCAGTCCCACCCCTCCATGGTGCCTGGTTTTCAGGTCTGACTCGGCGGGAGCAGGAGGTGCTCTGGGGGAGCTGGGCCCAAATCTCTCAAAACACATTAGCACTAACCCCCCACTATATAGGGAGGCAGTGTCAGTAATGCCTAGAGCACCAGACTTGGATCCAGAGATTGATTCCCAGCTTGGGGGGGAGCCATTTCCCTTCTCCCTTCTCCGAGCTTCAGATTCCCTGTCTGCTGTCTGCTCCTAGGATGAAGAGGGAATTTTTGGTCATATTTTTATGGATCCCATGTGTGCCTCAGTTTCCTGCTAGGCTTTGCACTGCTCCCCAGTGCGGGGAGAAGGGGTAAGTCTGCTTTGGGCCGGCGCAGGAGACGTGAGGTGTGGGGGTTGCCTGGCGGTCTGGGGCGCAATGGATGGGTCGTTAAGGAGCTGGTTGGAACCTGCTGAAAGCGACCCCGTATCAGCATCCGAGAACATTCACACCCAGCCACCGGGAGGGTCCCCCACCCCACCTCTGCGCAGGGACAGCGAACGGAGGTAGCGCTCACAGTGCCAAGCAGGCGGGCTGGAGCCCAGAGGCTGTGGGGCCTGCCCTGGAGGAAGAGCAGGACCCTGCCACATTGGCCGGATCCTCCAAGGGCCTGTCAATCAGCACAACCCCCCTGGCAGATCCTGACCTCACGGGTAAAGAGATGAGCAGCCAAGAGCCGACCTGGGTTCATGCTGGGGGAGCTGCCTCAGCCGGCCGCCAGGTGCAGCCAGGGAGGGGGGCTGCCAGGTCCCACTGCACGCTGGGAAAACAGGTGAGGAGGGTTCCGTTCATTGGGCTCCAGGGAACATTTTGGGGCAGGGGCAGTCCATGGGGAGGGGGAAGGGACCCCCATGAAGCAAAGTGGAGCCAGGCAGTTGGCATGTGTCAGGGGCGCGTTTGATGGAAGAGCTGGGGGCGGGCGGCCGGCATGGCAGCACCTGAGTCGGGCAGAGGCGGTGGCTAAAGACGGCAGTAACACAGCCAGCCGTCTCCGAGTGCCCAGTCCCAGGTAGGGAGCAAAGCACGGCTGGCCTGGAGCAGGAAGGGGCTGAGGCCACGCAAGAGAGTCACTTAGAAAGCTGTTTGGGGCAGGGATGTTTCTCTGCTGTTCAGGGCCTAGCCCACAGTGGGGGCCTAGGCGGTGACTCTCTGCTGCTGTCTACACACAGGGGTCACACGCTTCATTGCTATGGCCGAGCTGTATACCCAACTGGACCCCTCACCCCCCACTCTGACCATCCCTCCAGCTGGGCCCCTCCGCCCCCCAGCTGGGTCCCTCACTTCAGAGCGAGCAGGGGGCACAACTCAGCCTCCATAACCAAGGAAGCATGTGCCCGGCCCAGGAGTTGGATTAAGGAGTCAAATAAAATTGGATCAATGCTAAACCTGGCCAAGAATCAAAGCGATAAATGTCTGGGTCCTCATGGGAGAAGCTCGCAGCCAAACTGCGGTGGACGAGACGCCTGGCGATGGATGGAGCTCGGTGCTACAGGCATTACGGAAACGTGGTGGCAAGACAAAACCCAGTGGGGGCTGGGATACCTGGTGACAAGCGATCCAGGAGAGACGGAGTTGGACGAAGAGCTGGGGGAGACATAGAATCGAGAGCGAGAAATTCTGAGCCCAGAGGATCATGCACTGATCAAACAGCCCAGCAGGACCCAGTGGAGAGGACGATTCCTTGGCACTTTCAGTGGTTGCTGTTTGGAACAGCTTGTTGGCTGAGTTTGCGAAGACCTTACACTCACTGCCGTGGCATTGCGCTGTCCGCTTGTCTGTAACGTGAGAACTCTTCAAATCCCCAGCCCAGCGATTCCAAAATCCCAGGGAATGTTCTAGGGCAGAACTGTCCCGATCAAGAAGAAACCAGGTGCAAAGGGCTCTGTGTGTCCCCCATCTCCCTCTTTTGGTTTTTCCAATTTCCCCCCAAATCAACAGCTTTCTGCCCACTGATGCCTTGAACAGGTGGCTCCAGCCTCCTTTTGAAAACCTCCAGGAGCTTCCACGACCTCCCTGGGCGTCTGTTCCATTGCCCTACTATTCTTACAGTTAGGAACTTTTTCCTGAGATTTAATCTAAATCTGCTGGGCTGAAGTTTGAACCCACCGCCCCTTGTCCTGCCCTCTGTGGCAAGAGAGAACAATTTGTCTCCATCTTTCTTATGGCAGCCTTTCAAGTATTTGAAAACCACTATCCTGTCCGCCCTTCATCTCCTCTTTTCCGGACTAAACATACCCAGTTCCTTCAGCCTTTGCTCGTATGGCTTGCATTCCATCCCTCTGATCATCTTTGTCACTTGCCTTCTATATTCTTTCTATGCATTGGTGACCAAAACTGGACACAGTTCTCCAGCTCAGGGCTAACCAGTGGCGAGCGGAGCAGTACTATCACCTTGCAGGCTGTGCCTCTGTTAATGTAACCCAAAATTGCATTTGCTTTTTTTGAAACAGCATCGCGTTGCTGACTCACGTTGAGGTTGGGATCCACCACAACTCCCAGATCCTTCTGAGCAGTGCTGCTGACAAGTCAGTTACCCCCCCCATTCTGTATTTGTTTCTCCCCCCCCCCAAGTGTAGCACCTCACAATTGTCTTTGTTGAATTTCATTTTGTTGTCTATACCCCAGTTCTGCAATTTATCAAGATCCTTTTGATTCTAGCTCTATCCTCCAAAGTGTTGGCAACCCCCTCTAGCTTTGTGACGTCTGCAGATTTGATCACTATCTTCTTTAGTCCTACATCCAGGTCTTTAATAGAGATGTTAAATAACACCAGACCCAGAACAGATCCCTGCGGAACCCCACTGGAGACCTCCCTCCAATCCGACATCATTCCATTAATAGTTACTCTTTGTTGGTGATTGTTTAACCAATTATGTATCCACTCAATGATAGCTCTGCCGAGCCCGCATTTCTCCAGCTTACTTATGAGACTGTCATGGGGGACTGTGTCAGAAGTCTGGCTAAAGTCCAGGTTATGATGTCCACTGCATTCCCCCCATCCACCAAACCAGCTACCCTGTCAACGAAGGAAATCCAGCTGGTTTGGCAGGATTTGTTCCTGGTGAATCCAGGCTGGCTGCTAGCGATCACCCCTTCAGCCTCCAGCCTTTGATAGTGTCCCTGAAGGCAGCCGCACCGAAAGTGAGCCAGGAAGGCAGGGACTGAAATCATTCTGGCTAAACGGTTCAAGAAGCTGTTGGAGCCCAATAAAAATCCTTCGACCGTTGAAAAACTGACCCCAGTGAAGCCTACCACTGGGAGCATCCGTTACAGCAGGCGATGAGTCAGAAGGGCCAAAGCGGCGTTCAAAGAGCAAAGAGCTAACGGCGTAAAAACAAACAAGAGATTCTCCAAGTCTGTCACAAAAGAATCAGGCGCCAGCTGGATGTGGGGATCACAGGTAGCAATCCAGGAAAGAAAACAAGGCTGCTGAGAAGCGAAATTATTTCTTTGCATCCGTCTTCACCACAGAAGATGCTGGGGGGGAGGGGAGAGGAGGGGATTTCTGCCCAGGCCCTGGTACCAAAGATGAAGTGCTCTCAGAGCAGGGCCGGCTCCAGCCACCAGGCAACCAAGCACATGCTTGGGGCGGCACCTGGTAAGGGGCGGCCAATCTTGGGGTGGCGGGGGGCAGCGCGGCGCGGCATTCCGCGAGGGGGGGGGAAGCTCCGGCGGTGCGGCGCTTGGTGGGGGGGCGGCGCGGGGCATGGTGCTCAGGGGGGGGTTCCGGTGGCTCGGCGGGAGGGGCGGGCTCCAGCGGCGCGGCACTTGGTGGGGGGGGGCGGCGCGGGGCGCGGCGCTTGGGGGGGTTCCAGCGGCGCGGCACTCGGCGGGGGGGCGGCGCGGGGCACTCCGGGGGGGGGGGGGGTTCCAGCGGTGCAGCGCTCGGCGGGAGAGTGCTTTTTTTTTGCTGCTTGGGGCAGCAAAAAAGTTAGAGCCGGCCCTGTCTCAGAGAGAGAGATGTCAGAAGAGCAAACTGGTCATTTCAATTACAATAAGTCCCCAGGCCCAGATGGTCCAGCCAAGGGTTTAGAAGGCGCTTCTAACAAAAATAAGCAATTTCTCACTAAACCCAGCACCATTCTAGACCAGAGGGGAGCAAATCTTGTGCCTAAACTTATAAAAAGCATTTGAGGGGGATGTGGGGCAGAACAGACCCACGAGCATCACATCTGGGCCTGGCAAATGGGTTGGATTGGTCATTAAAAGCCAAATAACACTCTGGAAGATCATGGTCTGACAGGATCCAACCAGCACGGGCTGAGCAAAGGAAAATTGTGTCTCACTACTTTCTTGAGATTCTTTGACTAGTTCAGTAAAGTTGTGGATAAAGCAGCCCAGGTGACCTAGAATCATAGGACTGGAAGGGACCTTGTTGATAGTCCTGCCTCATTGAAGGGGACTGGACTAGATCAGGGCCGGCTTTAAGCCGATTCGGCCGATTCCTCGGAATGGGGCTCCGCGCCTAAGAGGGCCCCACAACGTCCGGGGCAGCCGGCGGAGCGGGGGGGGGGGGGGAAAAGCCGCGTCCTGCTTCTCCCCCCTCCCTCCAGCGTTTGCGCCACCATACAGCTGATCAGCGAAAGCCTGGGAGGGAGGGGTGAGGAGGAGGAATGCAGCAAAGACGCGGGGCCAGGGCGGGGATTTGGGGAGGGATCCAATGGGGCAGTGAGGGGGCAGGGCCAGGGCGGGGATTTGGGGAGGGATCCAATGGGGCAGGGAGGGGCGGAGTTGGGGCGGGGGTACAAGACAATTCACGTCCGGGCGTGGGGCCCCGCACCTGCTTAAGCTGGCCCTGGACTAGATGACCTAAAGTATTAATCTGGACCATCCCTGACAGGTGTTTGACCTGTTCTTAAAATCCTCCAGAGATGGAGATGCCACAACCTCCCTAGGCGATTTATTCCAGTGTTTAACCACCCTGACAGTTAGGAAGTTTTTCCTAATGTCCAACCTAAACCTCCCTTGATGCAATTTACCTCCCTGCTTCTTGTCCTATCCTCAGAGGTTAAGAAGAAGAATGTATAACCCCAACAACCTTTTAGATACTTGAAGACTTATGTCCCTGTCAGTCTTCTATTCTCCAAACAAACCCCAATTTTTTTTCACTCTTTCCTCACAGGTCATGTTTTCTAGACCTTTAATCATTTTTGTTGCTCTTCTCTGGACTCTCTCCAATTTGTCCACATCTTTCCTGAAATGTGGCACCCAGAGCTGGACACAATACTTCAGTTGAGGCATAATCAGCACGGAGTAGAGCGGAAGAATTACTTCTCGTGTCTTGCTCGCAACACTCCTGCTAATACATCCCAGAATGATGTTTGCTTTTTTTGCAACAGTGTTACACTGTGGGCTCAGTTTTACTTTGTGATCCAGTCTAAACCCCCCCCCCCCCGCCTCCATCCCCTTCCGCAGTACTCCTTCCTAGGCAGGCATTTCCCCATTTTCTATGTGTGCAATTGATTGTTCCTTCCCAAGTGTGCTACTTTGCATTTGACCTTATTGAATTTGTTCGTAACCAGGGTGGGGCAGCCACCCAGGACACAAAGCCCCAGGGGTGGAAAAAGGGGGCAGAAAATGACCAAAAACCACCCTGGTAGGGGGTGCAAATTGGCTTGCTCACCCCGGGTGCTAAAATGCCTAGTTACAGCTCTGTGTCATCCTATTTCAGCCCATTTCTCCAGTTTGTCAAGATCATTCTAATCCTGTCCTCCAAAGTGCTTGCAACCCCTCCCAGCTTGGGATCATCCACCACTTTATACATGTACGCTCTATGCCATTATCCAAATAATCTATGAAGATACTGACTAGAACCAGCTCCAGGACAGATCCCTGCGGGACCCCACTCGATATGCCCTTCCAGCTCGACTGTGACCCATTGAGAACTACTCTGAGTACAGTTTTCCAGCCAGTTGGGCACCTAACTCATAGCAGGTTCACTAAGGCTGTATTTCTCTAGGTTGGTTATGAGAAGGTCATGCAAGACAGTATCAAAAGCTTTACTGAAGTTGAGATATAGAATCATAGAAGATTAGGGTTGGAAGAGACCTCAGGAGAACATCTAGTCCAATCCCCTGCTCAAAGCAGGACCAACACGAACTAAATCATACCAGCCAGGGCTTTGTCAAGCTGGGCCTTAAAAACCTCTAAGGATGGAGATTCCACCACCTCCCTAGGTAGCCCTATATACCCCATATACCAAATCTACCGCTCCCCCTCTAGCCACAAGGCGTGTTACCCTGCCCAAGAAGAATAAGAGGTTGGTTTGACGTGATAGCTTCTTGACAAATCCCTGTTGACTGTTACGTATCCCCTTATTTTCTCCTAGGTGCTTACAAATGGATTGTTTGATTATTTCCTCCATTATCTGTCCAGGTACCGGAGTTAAGCTGACTGGCCTCTAAGTCGCTGGGTTGTCGTTATTCCCCTTTTTATAGACAGGTGCTATATTTGCCGAGACTTTCAAAAGGCCTTTGACCAGGCCCTGCACAAGAGGATATTAAAGAAGCCAAGGCCCAGATCTGCAAAGGTATTTAGGCACCTAAGTTCCACTGAAATCAAGCCTACGTTGTCATGGGTGAGAGGCTGTGACGAACTGGGACTGTTCTTGCTGGGGTGTGGGAATGCTGACAGGGAAGTGTGACTAGGATGGTCTGCATCGGGGGATGGGAGTCTGCCCAAGGGAACATACCTGAGCTTGTAACATGAGAACCCAGGTGGGGGTTGGAGGTCAGGTGACTCCGGGGCCCGGGAAACTGAACAAAGGCTGTGGGAGGGGTCGCTGAAAGCAGAGGGCTGGAAGCAGGCTGGAGAGATGGCTGGGAGGCAGAGATGGCTCTGACCCCCCCCCCCCCAAAGGGGGGTGGGCTGGCATGCCCTGGGACCCCAAGCTGGACCTAACTGAGGGGGGCCCTGTTGTCTGTGCCTGCAAGACCTGCCTTGGACTGTATTCCTGTCATCCAAATAAACCTTCTGCTTTACTGGCTGGCTGAGAGTCATGGTGAATCGCAGGAAGCCGGGGGTGCAGGGCCCTAACTCCCCCACAATCCGCAACAACTGGTGGCAGCGGTGGGATCTACTGCACCCCGTGGACGGCGCTTCCTGCAGTAAGTGACTGGGGAGCAGTAAAACGAAGGGGGATTGACGGGGACCAGGCCTGCTGAAGAGTGGGAGAGAGACGGTTATTACCCCTGGGAGTGTGTGACCAGCGAGAAGGACTTTTGCAGTAACAGGGTCCCCCGGGGGGATCGCAGCGAGTGGTCCCAGGGGCGGAGGAGTCTGCAGCTCGACCCTGGCAGAGAGGCGGTGACCTCGAGAAGGGCTGGCACACTAGGGGGCCCCCTGGGAACTGTGGGGAGCTGTGAGCACACAGGCCGGTGAGTGGCCAGCAGGAAGATGTATGCCAAGCGGCTTAAGAGCGACCTGGTGGAGCTGTGCAAGCAGAGGCGGCTGCGCATTGGGAGGCTCACCAAAGAACAGCTCATTGCCCGGCTGGAGGAGGAAGATCGCGCGAATGAACTGATCCCTGTGTCTCAGGGAAGCAGTCTGGCAAATGCAGCGCAGGCACCAGTGTCTATCCCAGCTGGGAGTGGTCAGACGGCTGCTGAGGGCTTCCCGAGACCCCTCCTTCCTATGCCTAGGGGAAGGGTGGGGAGGAGCCCAGCAAATACCGAAGGTGCCGTGACCCCCCCGGCCAGCAGGGGATCCCCCCGGCGAAGCCCGCCGGCCAGCAGAGGATCCTCCCGGCGACGTTCGGCATCCGTGGAGCGGAATTGGCTGGAATGGGAGAAAGAGCTAAAACTGAGAGAGCTGGAGGATCGTGAACGACAGAGACAGCATGAACGGGAGGAGAAAGAGAGACAGCATCAGCGTGAACGGGAGGAGAATGAGAGACAGAGACAGCATGAAGAGAGACAGAGACAGGAGAATGAGAGACAGCGTCAGCATGACCTGGAACTGGCGAGATTGAAGGGCAGCGAACCCCCGGCTGCGGTGAGTGAGGGGGGACCCAGGACTGCACGGAGCTTTGATAAGTGCATCATGGCCCCATACAAGGAGGGGGAGGACATGGATGACTTCCTGGAGGCCTTTGAGACGGCCTGCGAGCTGCACCGGGTTGATCCCGCGGACAGACTCCGGGTCCTTACCCCCTTACTGGACCCCAAAGCCGTGGCATTGTACCGCCAACTGGGAAAGGCAGAGAAAGGGGACTACAAACTATTCAAAAAGGCCCTGCTACGTGAGTTTGGGCTGACTCCTGAGATGTACCGGGAAAGGTTCCGGAGTCAGGATAAAACCCCTGAGATCTCATATCTGCAACTAGCCGTCCGCATGGAAAGATACGCCAGCAAGTGGGCTGGTGGGGCCCAGACGAAGGAGGACCTGATTAAACTGCTGGTACTGGAGCAACTGTATGAGCGGTGCCCATCCGACCTGAGGCTGTGGTTGGTGGACAGAAAGCCAGAGAACCCGCGACACGCCGGGCAGCTGGCTGATGAGTTTGTAAAGAGCCGGTCAGGGGGTGGCAGGGAGGAGCCCCAAAGGAACAGGCCCGCCGCGATGCAGAGAGAGAGTCACCCTGGGACCTCCCAAAGGGGGAATATGGGGAATCCCCCTCCCACGGGGAAGGCCCAGCATCAGGGACAACCGACCGGCTCGAGGGGACCCACAGGACATGAGCTGCTATTACTGCGGCCGAAGAGGCCACGTTCGGGCCCAGTGCCCCAAGCTCAAGGACAGACTGAGCAGACCGAACCCGCACCGGGTTAACTTGGTAGAGGCCCAGACGGACGAGGGGCAGGCTTCCCACGCAAAAGGGGCTGGCAGCTTATCAACGGCTCAAGAGAGAGAAGGGCCCCAGGCCAGCTCCTCTAGGGGGCTGGATGCCCCAGACTCAGGGTTTTTGGTTTATACGGTGGGCGCGGGGCTGTCCCTCCGGAGAGAGTACCTTGTTCCCCTGGAGGTGGATGGGAGGAAGGTCAATGGATACTGGGATACGGGCGCAGAGGTGACGCTGGCCCGGCCCGAGGTGGTGGCCCCAGATCAGGTGGTGCCCAACTCCTACCTGACCCTGACGGGGGTGGGCGGAACACCAGTCAAAGTGCCCGTGGCAAGGGTACACCTGAAGTGGGGGGCCAAGGAGGGCCCCAAGGATGTGGGGGTACACCCGTATTTGCCCACTGAGGTATTGATGGGGGGGGGACCTGGAGAACTGGCCAAGCAACCCCCAAAAGGCACTGGTTGTGACCCGCAGTCAGAGCCGGCGAGGGGCCCTGCGCCCTGGCCGTGTGGGGGGTGCCTTGCCTGAGGCGCAGGACCCTAACCTGGTGGGGAGGGAACGCCCAGAGACACGGCTCAGGGAGGCTGCAGCTTCAGACCCAGCGGGCGAGAGAGAGCAGGTGGCCATTCCTGTCCCAGCTGCTGAGTTCCAGGCCGAGTTACAGAGAGACCCCTCCTTGCGGAAGATAAGGGACCTAGCCGACCTCAATGCGGTACAGACCATGGGACGAGGTGGCCGGAAAAGGTTCCTGTGGGAGAAGGGGTTCCTGTACCGAGAATGGGCTCCCCCAGGGAAAATGGAGTCAGGGGGGATCAGAAGGCAGCTGGTGGTACCCCAGAAGTATCGCCGCCAGCTGCTGTGTCGGGCCCATGACATTCCCCTCTCAGGGCACCAGGCGTACCCAGCAGAGGCTGCTACGGAGCTTTTACTGGCCTGGGGTCTTTGTTACTGTCCGACAGTACTGCGGATCCTGTGACCCCTGTCAGAGGGGGAGGAAGGCCTGGGACAAGGGGAAAACAGCTTTAGGACCCTTGCCCAGCATAAAGGATCCTTTCCAGAGGGTGGCCAAGGTTAAAAGGGCGGCTCTAAACCAAGAGAGCCCAAAGCACAGACCTCCAGACTGGAGCGCTGGGAGAGGACCACAGCCCAGTTGGAGCCCCAGAGGTATGGGGGTGGGAAAAGGGCACAGGCCGCATAAACCTTCCCACATGCAAACTGCGAGTGCCATCAAGCACCCCGACCTCAGGGGGGGGCGTGAAACTGAAGGGGCCTGGTGTAACTCCCACCAAGGAACTGGAGGGATGCGGGGGCATCCATGGGAACGGGGGTAGGTTCGAACTTCCCCAGGTCACTGGCTAAAGTGACCCCGCTCAGTTCGGTCTCGAAGGGGGGAGAGATGTGACGAACTGGGCCTGTTCTTGCTGGGGTGTGGGAATGCTGACAGGGGAGTGTGACTAGGATGGTCTGCATCGGGGGATGGGAGTCTGCCCAAGGGAACATACCTGAGCTTGTAACATGAGAACCCAGGTGGGGGTTGGAGGTCAGGTGACTCCGGGGCCCGGGAAACTGAACAAAGGCTGTGGGAGGGGTCGCTGAAAGCAGAGGTCTGGAAGCAGGCTGGAGAGATGGCTGGGAGGCAGAGATGGCTCTGACCCCCCCCCCCCAAAGGGGGGTGGGCTGGCATGCCCTGGGACCCCAAGCTGGACCTAACTGAGGGGGGCCCTGTTGTCTGTGCCTGCAAGACCTGCCTTGGACTGTATTCCTGTCATCCAAATAAACCTTCTGCTTTACTGGCTGGCTGAGAGTCATGGTGAATCGCAGGAAGCTGGGGGTGCAGGGCCCTAACTCCCCCACAATCCGCAACAGAGGCAAAGTAACGTTCTGGATCAAAATCTGGCCAGCGGATAGGAAGCTAAGAGGTGGTTAACCGGTGAATGTTCATCATGGCAAGAGGCTATGCACTAGGGGTTTAATGAATTTAGCAAGGATCGGGACAGGGGAGGTGGCACCAAGTTATTAAGTGGAGCTTGTGGGGAGTTTGCAGTTGGAATAATTTCCCCACGGAAAAGGCCATTCGGGCAAAAATTGAAATTTCCCGCGGGGAAAATGTCCGTGTTGCTGAAAAACGTCAGTTTTCTGTTGAGGAAAATCAACATGAGAGAGAGAGTAGAAAGCAAAACTGACTAACGCTTTCCAGGCAGGCTCCGGCCTCCCCAGTGGCTCCGGGGCTGGAGAAGCCAAGCACCCAGGTTCTCTGCCTCTCTGGCGCTGGGCGGGAAGGCCCTTGTCAGTGTCAATTTCCCAGGCAGGCAGCCAGGAAGCTGAAAATTTTCATTTGGGTTCTCCCTTCTGAATCCCCTCCCGTGCTTCCAGCCCATGAACAATAACAGCCCCTTACTGGTGGGGCCTGGAAGACAATGACCGAAACCAATCTCCTTCTCGGAGCTCTTGGCATCCTGCCTTAGAGAGAGTAAAACAGGGAACTCGCGGAGAGGCTGGGCCAATCAGGCTAATGGATTACACTTTCACTACCCCATTTGGGGTCATTCGGACTCACAGGTTGGCAACCGACCAATCCTACGGCAGGGGAAGGCAGGCAGAGGCATTGTACCCGTCTCTGTAGTTCCATTCCAGGTCCTACCAGGGTGGATAAAAACAAAAAAAATCAATGATTTTTTTTTATTTAAATTGGATTTTTTTGATAGAATGTTTTTTGAGGAAGCAGCCTATCTAAAGATAGTTTTAATTAAGATACATTATAGCCCAAAAATATCTCATCATATCTCAAATTCTAATTCTATAGTATGAGAAAATATATTCATGTCATGTTTAAGAAAAGTTTTGTACATGAGTTCCAATAGTTCATGGATTAGGGACCCAATCTTATGGGGTTCCAGGGGCTTCTGTAGAAAGATTAACCTAAATAATCTCGATCTACCCAATGGGACTCAGTGCTCAGTCTAGAAGATACCATCAGAGATGCTTAGTTTTGCAGTTCTCAAACTGTGGATTTGTGTCTCCAGAGGTAACATGCTTGTTAACAGCAAAAATGTTTTTAAATAAATAAATAAATAATATATAGAGGTGAGAAATAACAGACCTCAACCCTATTGTCCCTCTGCAAATTTGTGTACACAGAGTCAATCCCTTACCTCTCTCTAAAAGTGCAAAGTTTCAAAAAGTTCAATTACAAGAAGATTGTTGGGGGCGGAATAAATCTGGACAAGGAGAAGAAGTCTGGAGATAAATAAATGTGAGAAGGGAGGGAAAGGCAGTAGAAACAAAAGTGAAACTGTTTGAGCAGCATATTCCAGAAGGCTTGAGGTCTTTCTGAGTGTAGCCTTCATTGATTTGAGATCTACCATACCATTCTCTACTAGCAGGGAAAACCTATAATGGCAGCAGGCTGTAAAAGAGACCCAGTTTGGGAATAAGAACCAATCAAGAAATATATGTTTGCTGATGTTTTAAAGAAAGTCACACCAGTGAACTGGTGGAAGTCATTTAAGCACTTGGATTCAGAGACTGTTGAAGTGATCATCTCACTTTTAACAGCAGTAGCTTCTTCTGCCGGTGTAGAAAGAATATTTTCTTCCTTTGGACTAATTCATTCCAAATTGAGAAATCGTTCGGGACCTGAAAAAAGCAGGAAAGCTTGTTTTTCTTTTCCAGATTATGAACAAACAGGAAAATGAAGGTGAAGACGACTGAGTTAGCTGTAGAAGCCAATATTTTAAGTTTCCCATGTTGACCTGGCTGACATAGTTGATTTAATTTTTATGTTTTTTTAATACACCTCTACCCCGATATAACGCGGTAAAGCAGTGCTCCAGGGGGGGCTGCACACTCTGGCGGATCAAAGCAAGTTCGATATAACGCGGTTTCACCTATAATGTGGTACGATTTTTTTGGCTCCCGAGGACAGTGTTATATTGGGGTAGAGGTGTATTTCATTTAACTATTTTAGTTAAAAAAACAATTTAAAAAAACAAACAAACCTGATTTAAAATAACTCGAATCTTTAAGTTCAAAAATTCATATGCTTGTTTTGTTAAAATAGTATATGTTTGCTGTTGAAGAAAAAAATCCAGAATACATAACGTTGTTGTTTTAGTTAAATAAAACAATTACAATGTCTGTCTGGTGATGTTCTCCTCCTAATACAGCCTAGCAAGAAAATCCTCCAAATATTAATGATTAACCTGTTGAATTGGAGATAGTTCACCTCCCAGTGACTTCATAAATATCTGCTCCAATTACCTTTGGTAAATGAAATAACCAAACAATCATTCATTTTCTGATATAGCTATAAAACTAATCTGAAAAGTTTTCAAAATAAATCATTTTAAAAATCTAGTGTGTACCTTCTAAAAATGAAACCTACATCTATCTGAGTTGTGAGGAATATGTATTAAGGTTGTAAGGACCACCAAGAGTGCACTTTTATGTAGAAATCCATGATTAAACTGAGTCTTCCTGATTAGTGATTTAAATCAATTTGATTTAAATCAAATCCACCCTGGGTCCTACACCCTCAGTATGACCTCTGGGCACAGCGATATGGGCAACATACACAGCTAAACACATCCGGCTAAATGTATCCATCTGGGAACAAAGAATGCAGGCCATACTTGCAGGATGGGCATACTTCCCATACTTTCTAATCTGGGAAGTGGCGACTCTGAAAAAGACCGGGGGAGGGGAGTGGAGAATCAGCTGAACATGACCTCCCAGAGGGATGCTGTGGCCAAAAGGCCTAACGCAATCCTGGGATGCAGAAACCGGGGAATCTTGAGTAGGAGCAGAGAGGTGATTTCACCTCTGGATTTGGCACTGGTGCAACCACTGCCGGAATCCTGCGTCCAGTTCTGGTGCCCACAATTCAGGAAGGAGGTTGGTAAATTGCAGAGAGCTCAGAGAAGAGCCACAAGAATGATTAAAAAACCTGCCCTATAGTGACAGACTCAAGGAACTTCACCTATTTAGCTTAACAAAAGGAAGGTTAAGGGGTGACTTGATCACAGTCTACCAGTATCTACTTGGGGGGAAATATTTAATGAGCTCTTTAATCTAGCAGAGACGGGTCGAACACGGTCCCATGGCTAGAATTTGAAGCTGGACAAATTCAGATGAGAAGTAAGGGGTAAATGTTTAACAGTGAGTGACCATTGGCACAACTTCCCAAGGATCGTGCTGGGTTCTCCGTCACAGCAGCCATGTCTACACTGCAACGTTTTGCCAACACAGGTTACAGTGGCATACAGCTGCCGCAGTTAAGAAATCATTTTGGAGCTGGAAAATCCACAGCGGGGACCATTGTCATGCAAGTGTGTAGGGTCGTTAATTGCCTCTTGTTATACAGGACTGTGACTCTTGGCAATGTGCAGGACAGAGTGGATGGATTTGCAGCTATGGGGTTCCTGAGCTGCAGTGGGGCAACAGACGGCACGCGTATCCCTGCTTTGGCCCCACAGCACCGTGCCACAGAGCACACCAACAGAAAGGGCTACTGTGCCATGGTTACCCAAGCATTGGTGGATGCTTCACTGACATCAACATTGGCTTGTCAGGGACGGTGCATGACGCTCACATCTTTAAGAAGACAGGACTGTTCGGAAGGCGATAAGCAGGGCCTTCTTTCCGACCGGCGGATTACCATTGGCAATGTTGAAATGCCAGTAGTGATCCTCGGGGACCCAGCCTACCCCTTGCTCCCCTAGCTCATGAAGCCATGTACCAGTCACCTCGACACACCAAGGAGAGATTCAGCTACCGGCTCAGCAGGTGCAGCTGAATGGGCCTTTGGTGGGTTGAAAGGACGCTGGCGTTGTTTACTCCCCAGATTGGATCTCAGTGCGAAGAGCATCCCAATGGTTATAGCTGCCTGCTGTGTCCTGCATAATATTGGTGAGGCAAAGGGGGAAAAAGTTGCCACTGGGGTGGCGGGCAAAGGTGGAGCCACTGGCTGCTGAGTTTGAAAAGCCAGACACAAGGGCTATCAGACGAGCTCAATGAGGAGCTATACGGCTTAGGGACGCTTTGAAAGAGCACTTTCACCATGAACCACAGGAACGTGCCGTGGTTATGGTGCTCATCCTGGGATGGCAGGCTGGGGGCCTGTTGGGAACTGTGTGGTGCATGGCGCACATCTGTGCACGCAGCAATGACAGCACCCCTGCTAAAGTGTGTGTGGGGGGGAGTTGCTGTACATTTGTGACAATGACTGTTGGAAGTAGAGCAAGGCCTGACAGGGATTGGAAGGGGATTTCAATGCAAACAATCTCTTCTGTGAGCAAGAGTCAGGCTAACTGCACCGAACCAAAGAGTGAGAACTGTGGTTTTCTCTGACAATTGTGTTGGGCCCTGACCTGATGGGTAGTGTGTGTACAAGAGCCCCTCTGCATTGCCAGCGGGCGTTAGACACCAGGTGTGGTAAACTCATTGAGATGAATCACTTTCAGAACAAAAGCATTTTATTCACTAATGAAAAACAGTAAATACACTAACTTGGAACAATTTAAGAATCCCCCCCCCCTTCAACTACCTGAAGGGAGGGTTCCAAAGAGGATGGAGCTAGACTGTTCTCAGTGGTGGAGATGACAGAACAAGGAGGAATGGTCTCAAGTTGTAGTGTGGGAGGTCTAGGTTGGATATTAGGAAACACTATTTCACTAGGAGGGTGGTGAAGCACTGGAATGGGTTACCTAGGCAGGTGATGGAATCTCCATCCTTAGAGGTTTTTAAGGTCAGGCTTGACAGAGTCCTGGGTTGGACTAGATGACCTCCTGAGGTCTCTTCCAACCCTAATCTTCTATGATTCTAACCGTAATAAATAAACCACAGGAAGGAACATCAGTGTCCATTGTAGCTACGCAGCTATCAACGGTGGCTCTCACAGGTCAACGTAGGTGAAGCGGTGGTTGTCTGGGTGTTCTCCCAGTGGAGGGGTAGGTGTAGGCAGGCCCTGAGGAATGTTCCGGGGGGGGGGGGGGGGGCGTTGGGAGGAGCTATGCTGCAGTTCTCCACCGATAGCAATGGGAGTTGAGCCCGGGACTGTTGAGCCTGGAGGTCCACAGGGGTCTGCAGCATCTATCATCTCCTGTCAGAGAAGCCCCATTACATCGTGGTGCATCTCCCGTGCCTTTTCCTGCTGGGCCTGTCTCTCCCCCACGCTTTCCTTCTCTGTACAGTCTGCAGTGTCCCCTCTCCAGGCCCTCTGCCCAAGGTCGTATGTAGCACTGGCTTGCAGGATCTCACAGAACACGCCCTCTTGTTTCTCCTCATCCAGGTCAGTCATTTCACGGGCGTGGTGGGGTCGCAGCAACCGATGAAGCACACAGTGGTTCCACGGTCAGATTAGGAACGGAGAGTGACACTTACGATTCAGAGCTCCTCCCCTTCCTGCTCCCCCCCCGAAGTGTTAAACAAGACAAGCTCATCGACGCCTCTGCTTGGCTGTCCCTGATCTCCAGTGCCACGCCGTGGTGAACGAGGAGGGAACTGCTGGGCTGCATGAACCTACAAGTGTAGAGCACTGGCCCTGAATACTGCCCCATTTTCCACAGGAGGTGGGGGTGGCTGTATTTCATCTGAGGGTAACAAAGGTGAAGAGAGCACAGCTGTTGCGGGTGTCCGGAAGCCACCCGGGCCCACGTGCCTCTAGCCTGTTGACTGCAGGGTGTGTGTTGCCTGGCGTAGGGAAGTGTCCTACCCAAGGGGAAGAAATAAGGTAGCCCTGCCTGGAAACCTTCGGGACAGGATTACCAGTACCTGCAGGGAAGTTTCATGGAGATCTCTCCGGAGGATTCAAGGGACGTCCCATGTACATGATGAGGCAAATGATAAGCAGACAGCAACTCTGCCTCTCTTGGTTGTACGCTACCTCTTCCAGCACGAGCAGATCAATGAAAGGCCCAAATCTGTCCCCCACTAATTGGGGGGCACCATCCCCATCATGGGAAATGCCCTCTCCCGCTTACCCTCTGCATTGGGCTCACCCGCGCTCGGCTGCCAGGACTGCGGTGCAGTCCAAAGCAGGTCTGCCCCAAGGACGGCATGCAGCTCTCTGTGAACGTGGCAGGTCTTCAGCTTGGCACCCGACTGACTGTTGGCCTCGCTGACCTTCTGGTGTGCCTGCCGCAGCTCCTTGGCTTTTGTGCGGCACTGCTGCTGGTCCCTGCGGTGCCCCTTCTGCATCCCCTGAGCAATGTGCCCGTAGAGGTCGATGTTTCTATGGCTGGTTCAGAGCAGGGCCTGCACAGCCCCTCAAGTCCAGGAGATCCAATATCTCCGGTCTGCTCTAGGTGGGAGCGTGTCCGGCGCGTGTAGCTGGCATGGCCAGCTGGGCAGTTGCACACAGCAGTGGAGAGCAGCTCGGTGTGATCGCCAAGCTGGGCAAGCAGGAAAAGGCATTTCAAAAATTCATGGGGGAAGAGAGGCAGGCCTGATCCCTGGGCAGAGGGACTGTGACCAGAGCCGTCGGTGCTGGGTATTGTGGGACAGCTGCTGGAGGCGTGTTAGAGTCAACATAATGTAAGCGGGGCAATGGTCCCGCTATTGTGGGGAACTTTCCTGGCTTATACACTACCCCGGTGAAGTGGGCTAGCGAAAGGATCTGAGTCCTCGCTCCCACTTCCTTTACCCAGAGGCCTCCCTGCCCTTGAGGGCTCCCCTTCCACTGTCTGGTCTGGCAGAGTCCTCGAAACCCCGACAAGGCTGGGCCCAGGATTCCTGGGGGGCTCGACCCCCAACCTTGTCGTGGTCACCTAGGGCAGAGGCTAGGGTGTCCCCACTCCGGGGGGCTCTCTCTGCACTGGAGGCTTCCCTGCCCCACTGATCATTACATACAGTTCAAAGCAAATATAATGTATTAAACAGCAACTCATTTAAAAAAATAAGGAAAAAATGGGAAAGGTTAAAGGAAAACCCGCCACCCCGCTCTGTGGCACGGGGACGTCACAACCAGCGTCTCTGGGATGTCAGGGCAGTTCACTGTCTGTCCCTCACAAGTCCCAGGCCCCTGCCCAGGCCCTGGCCGTGCTGCAGGGATGCTGTGGGTCGGACACTTGCTCTGGCGGTGGCCCCACGCTCTCAGGCTCTAGGTGGCAGGACCTTTCTTCCCAGCGTCGCCTCCGCCACGTCGGGGTTACGCTCCCCCTCCAAGTCTGGCCTGCAAGGCCTCTTGGCTGGGGGCGTCTCCCTGCGCTGGGCCTGCTGCCCGGGGTCCCCCTCGCTCTCCTCAGTTGCTCACCGCACCCAGCTCCGGACTGCTCCAGCTCCACCCTGCCACAGCACAGGTCTGCTCTCCGGGCTGCTTCTGTGACTGCCCCCAGCTCAGCTTCGGCCCCTGCTCTCTCCTTAGCTCGGCCCCACTCTGGCTGACCCAGGCAATTCCAGCCCACATGGGGGACAGGATCCCCTGGCCTCCTGATTCCTTGATTAGCCTGCCCGCCCTGTCAATCAGGCTGACCTGGAGCACTGGCCTCTCCCCATTGTTCCTGGGGACTGCTGCGGGAGGCGGTGTTACCGTGTCAGCGTAACGGGGCAGGGGACAGACGGACGTGTCGATACGAGCAGAACTACGGAGACGCAAAGCGGCTTCTGCCGATCTAAATCTGCAGCGCAGACGAGGCCTGACAATGGGCTGGGCTTCTAAAGGCTCTGCTCTGGGGATTGTTCCGGGGCACTTCTGGCCTGTGTTACCCGGGATGGGTCCCGTCTGGCCTTGGAATCTAGGAAACATTTAGTGGCCGATCACTTTGGCCCACAGGCCCTGGGACAGCCTGACACCCCGGAAGTCCCATGGGTAACAGAGGTGCCTCACAAACTCCCCAGACCCATGGCATCCATGGACACTTTTTGATATAAAAAAGGACCCTTTGAGTGCTGAAGTTATTACTAAATCCTGGGACAACAACCTGGCACACACCGTAAAGGTGTCTCCGTGGTCGGGCGTCTTCCGCACAGCAGAACATGCTGCTCTTCGTTTATATGCTCATGTTTAATTCCGCCAGAGATGTATGCGCAGTGTGTGGGACTCGGTGCAGATGAAATCTCTTCCTTCGGGTGCATGGTGGCGCTGTGGTAAAGCTAAAGGCGTGCGTCTGCCTACCGCGCTGGTTAAACTTCTACAGTAGGGGTCGGCAACCTTTCAGAAGTGGTGTGCCGAGTCTTCATCTATTCACTCTAATTTAAGGTTTCACGTGCCAGTAATACATTTTAATGTTTTTAGAAGGTCTCTTTCTATAAGTCTATAATACAGAACTAAACTATTGTTGTATGTAAAGTAAATAAGGATTTTAAAATGTTTAAGAAGCTTCACATTTAAAATTAAATTAAAATGCAGAGCCCCCCGGACCGGTGGCCAGGACCCGGACAGTGTGAGTGCCACTGAAAATCAGCTCGTGTGCCGCCTTCGGCACGCGTGCCATAGGTTGCCTACCCCTGTCCTACAGCAAACAGCTGACATTAGCATTAAAACAGAGGTGACGTCCCTAATCTGTGGGGCGCGCGCCCCTAGGGGGGCACCGAAGAACATTCGGAGGGGTGTGGCTGGGGGCAGGGAGGGAGCGCCACCCTGCTCCACTCCTGGCCCTAGTCCTGGCTGCCGGCCCCGCACTTGGGGCTCCCGCCTGCTGGCCCCAGCCTTGGCCCCCTTACCATTGTCTGCATCCCCCCCCTCCCAGAGCCACAGCCCCGCTCCCAGCCCTGGCTGGTGGGTAGAGGCGCGGACGGGGGGAGGGCGGAGCGTGAGGTAAAAAGTTTGGACGCCACTGCACTAAAATGATTTGGGGGTATCAAACACCATTCTTCCCAAATCTTTCCATTTTCTGCCCAGCTCTATTATTTCCGTAAGTCAGGAGCAGGGAGGGCTGTGAGGATCTGCAGAGACCTGAGCCAGCCACGGGGGCGGCGGCCACATGGTGGCAAATTAAATTAATTGTTGAAAAATGCACATTGCCCTTACGGGGCTCAAACTGAACTGGGCCAGCTCTGGAGCTGAACAAGGGGTGGGGGGGGGGGGTGTCAGAGACAGGCGACAGCATTGATCAGAGCCTGGCTAACCTCTCGAATGTAGATGGGAAAGATCGGGGTTGCTATCACAGAAAAGGGATGAGTGAGAGGGGACATGGCAACTGTCTATGAAATAACGACCAGTCTGGAGAGGGGAGATCGGGGGCTTCGGTGCCTCACACACAACAAGAAGGGGACGGTCCAGGGAATGAAAAGGTGGGGGATTCAAATCTGATAAAAGGAAATACCTTGTCACGCAATGTGGGATTAACTTGTGGAACTCACAGCCACATGAAATCGCCGAGGCAGAGAATGTAGGAAGACTAAAATAGGGACTGGATATTTATACTGATAACAAGACTCTCCAGAGTTATCACAGCGAATATGAAACGTTTGCAATGGATATTAGCTGGGACCACCACCTCTCTAGGCTTGGTGAGCTGCAGCCTCCCCTCCCCTGGAGCTCAGGTGAGAGCAGCTGGTGGAGTTGGTGCCGGGGGAGGCCCCAGGACTTAGCTAGACTCCTTAGTAGAAGCTGCACCAGATACCCCCAGCTCCACCCATCCCAGTCCCTCCCCAGAGGCGGGAGCGGCTGTGGTCTGAAGCCGGCCACACCCGCCGTGGCTGAGGTTTGTAATACCAGTAACTTTGCTGACCTGGGGGGCTGGGGAATCACGTCTTACAGTTAGTGATGTTTGTCTGGGAAACCCCTCCCACCCCATGCCAGGAATCCTTGGGGGACACAGTCACCAGGCCTCGCCACTGTGACAGGCAGGGTGGCCTCATGCATGGGGCTGGGAGCCAGGAGACCACGGTCTTTTCCTAGCTCTGCCACTGCCCTGTTGGGTGACCTCAGGCAAGTCCCTTCCCCTCCTGTTCTCTGTCTATTTCGATCACAGTTCTGTGGGGCAAACACCCTGAAGGACAAAGGGCCTGAAGGAGGATGGGCGAAGTATCCCCCCCACGCCGTAGCCCCCTTGCTGGTTCATCAGCCTCCACTGATTCATTAACCTGGCACAGCCCGCAGAGGGCACAGAGCCCCAGCTGGGCTCGGGGTCTCTCACAGCTGCTCTGGCCATGGTCATTCCTGGCATGGGAGCCCCGAGGCAGTCCCGAGGGTGAAGTGGGGTCACAGAGCTCGGGCTGCAGGATCCAGGCCAGAACTAGTCTTGAATGGAGGGACACCCCTCCCCCTGCAGTGCCTGGAGACTCACTGCCAGGGTCAGACCCCACCCCAGGGTGTGGGTACCTTGAACCTAGCTCCCCCTGCCCTGCCTGGGTGGGTTCCCAGTGCTAGGGGCAGCCTGAATCCTGCGCCCCTGTGCCAGGAGAGGGTGCCCAGCATGGGTGCTGGGCCGCGCCGTGCTCGGGGGGTGGTAGCAGCCCTGGCACCGGAATGCCTGGCTTCCCCCACAGGCGGCGCGCACCGGTTTGGTCAATCGCTCTCAGCTCCCCTCTAAATTGCTCCCGCGCCCCTGGGGCCCCGCCAGACCCCCGTGCAGCTCAGCTCCCCATGCGGGGGGAGGGGGTCATGGGGTGATAGGGGCCTGGGCACAACTCCCAGCGCTCCCACGGCCTGGCACCTGCACCAAGCATGGCAGGGACCCCTTGGCACCAGGATCGGGGCCCGCGCCCCCCTACAGGGCCAGAGCTGGGATCTGGGGTCCATGGAAAGGCCACCCCGGGATTCACTGGGACCCGTCGCAGCGGCCGGGAGAAACGCGGGGCGAGGCGTAAAACCAGAAGTGGATCCCAGGCCGGCTGCGGTTACAAAGGAGGGGATTTAAACTGGGACAGTCCCCCCCCGCCGGCGCCCAGCCCTGGTGATGCGCCTCATTCCCGACCTGCAGCCCCCCCCATGACAATCCAAACCTGGGCTGCAGCCCCCCAGCGCACCGCTCATGCCCATCAATCCCCACCTTCCCCTGCATAGCCCGGCTGGACGAGTTCCCAGCCGCCTGGAGCATCGCATGGACCCCCCCACTGCATGCACCCCACACGTCCCCCGGCGATGCGCTCTACCTAGCCCCATGCACAGGTCCCTGTATCCAGCCCGCCCCATACACACCTCTCTGCGCTCAGAGCTGGTCCCTGCAGGCAGGCTGGGCTCCCCTGGGGGCTGGCACTGCCCGGGGAGGGGGGGGCTGGCGGCCTGGCCGGTGGCGCAGAGCGGGCGCGCAGACGCTCGCGCCCTGGGACCGCTTCTATTTTTAGCCGCTCGCGGCTATAAATAGCGCCCGGCTCAGCTGCGCGGCAGCCCGAAATAGCGCGGGTGGGCGGGGAAGGAGAGTCACCCGCTTCCGGCCCGCTGCCATTGTCCTCGGCACGGCTGCGTCTGCGGGGCCGCGGGGACAGGGCGATGCGCTCACCGGCTCCTCCCGCTGGGCACTCGCTAGCCCCCCACCCGTGCGCAAGGCCAGGAGAGGGGGCAAGCTGCCCCCCGCCCCCCGCAGGGGGGTACCAGCCTGGGCACCCCCGGGTGGGGGTTATTCCTAACTCCAAAGGGGCTCGTTTCACCACTGAGATGCAGCCACCTCTGGGGTGGGGTATGGGGGCTGTTTATACAGGGATCCCTTGCTGCCTCTTGGGTACAGCTCAGGGGCTGGTCATACACTGATCCTTTGCCTGGCTCGGAGATGCAGTCACCTCTGGGGTAGGGCCTGGGGGCTGTTTATACCCGGCTTCCTTGCTCAGCACTGAAATGCAGCCACCTCTGGGCTGGGGAGCAGGGTCTGTGTATACAGGGATCCCTCACCTGGCACTGAAGTACCACCACCTGGGGGAAAGGGGAGGTGTTTATACAGGGATCCCTTACGTGGCACTGAAATGCAGCTGACTCTGGGGTACAGCTCAAGGGGTTGTTCGTAGTGATCCTTTGCCTGGTGCTGAGATGCAGACACCTCTGGGTTGGGGAGCGGAGGCTTTTTAGACAGGAATCCTTTGCCTGGCTCTGAGATGCAGACACCTCTGAGGTGGGGTGCAGGATCTGTTTATACAGGGACTCCTCGTCTGGTGCAGAGATGTGGCCACTTCTGGGGTGGGGTGCAGCAGAAGCCGTGTATGCAGGGATCCCTCACTCGGTACTGAGATGCAGCCACCTCTGGGGTGGGGCATTGGGGCTGTTTATATGGGATCCTTTGTGCTGTGATGCACCACCTCTGCGGTGGACATAGGGACTATTTCTACAGGGATCCTCTGCTCTGTGGTGGACATAGGGGTTGTTTATATATTAGCGACCCCTCACCTGGTGCGGAGATGCAGCTGTTTCTGGAGTGGGCGGGGGGCAGTGGCTGTTTATACAAGGATTCCTTGCATAGCACTGAGATGCAGCCACCTCTGAGGTGTGGCACAGGGGCTTTTTATACAGGGGGCTGGTAAACAGAGTACAAAATATACAGGAATGACAGAGTAAGTCGCGCTGGTGGGGGAGTGGCCCTGTGTGTGAAAGAAAGCAGAGCCCAATAGAGTAAAAATCTTAAATGAATCAAACTGTACCGTAGACTGACTCTGGCTAGAAATTCCAGGCTTGACTAGCGCAATAGGAATACACGACCGACCACCTGACCAGGATGGTGACGGTGACTGTGAAATGCTCAGGGAGATTACAGAGGCTACAAAGGCAGAAAACGCAATAATAATGGGGGATTTCAACTCTTCCCATGTTGACTGGAACATGTCACCTCAGGACGGGATGCAGAGATAAAATTTCTAGACGCCAGAAATGACTGCTTCTTGGAGCTAGGCCTGGAATCCGCAAGGGGAGAGGCATTTCTTCATTTAGTCCTAAGTGGTGCACGGGATCTGGTCCAAGAGGAGAATATAGCCGAACCGCTCGCTAACAGCGACCGTAATGTGATTAAATTTGCCATCCTTGTAGGGGGAAAAATGCCAAAGAAACTCACCATAGTAGCATTTAACTTCAAATAAGGGAACTGCACAAAAAATGAGGAAGCTAGTTAAATGCAAATGAAAAGGAACAGTCATAAGAATGCGATGGCTGCACGCTGCATGGAAACTATTTAAAAACACCATAATAGAGACTCAAACTAAACCTAAACCCCAAAGAAAAAAAGAAAACAGTAAGAAGACCAAAAAAAAAATGCTACCATGGCTAAACAGCAGAGTAAAAGAGGTGGTTAGAAGCAAAAAAGGCATCCTTTAAAAATTGGAAGTCAAATCTTAGTGGAGAAAATAGAAAGGTGCATCAACCTTGGCAAGTCAAGTGTAAAAGTGGCATTAGGCAGGTCAAAAAAAGAATTTGAAGAGCAACTAACAAAGGACACAAAAGCTAACAGCAAATTTTTTTTTTTTTAAGTACATCAGAAACAGGAAGCGGCCAACCAGTCAGTGGGGCCATCGGACCCGCAAGGCAGCACTCAAGGAAGACAAGGCTGTTGCAGGGGAACTATCTGAATTCTTCGCATTGGTCTTCACCTGTGATTCCCACACCTGAGCCATTCTTTTTAGGTGACAAATCTGAGGAGCTGTCCTAGGCTGAGGTGTCAATAGAGGACGTTTTGGAACAAATTGATAAAGTAATAAGTCGCTGGGACCCGATGGTATCACCCAAGGGTTCTGAAGGAACTCAAATGTGAAATTGCGGAACTACTAACTATGGTATGTAACCGATCACTCAAATCAGCCTCTGTACCACATGACTGGAGGATAGCTAACGTAACACCAATTTTTTAAAAAGGCTCCTGAGATGACCTACGGAGGTGGTGGAATCTCCTTCCTTAGAGGTTTTTAAGGTCAGGCTTGACGAAGCCCTGGCTGGGATGATTTGGTTGGGGATTGGTCCTGCTTTGAGCAGGGGGTTGGACTAGATACCTCCTGAGGTCCCTTCCAACCCTGATAGTCTATGATTCAATTCTATGATTCTATGAGCCTGACAATCCCAGGTCAGTGAGCCTAACTTCAGTACCAGGCAAACTGGTTGAAACTACAGTAAAGAACAGAATTGTCAGATGAACATGATATGTTGGGGAAGAGTCAACATGGCTTTTGTAAAGGGAATCCATACACCACAAATATTAGAATTGTTTGTGGGTGTCAACAAACATGGACAAGGGTGATCCAGTGGATAGCGTTTACTTGGACTTTCAAAAGCCTGTGGTAAGGTCCAAAGGCTCATAAGCAAAGTGAGCTGTCATGGGGTACGAGGGAAGAGCCTCTCATGGATCAGTAACTGGTTAAAAGACAGGAAACAAAGGGTAGGAATAAATGGTGAGTTTTCAGAATGGAGAGAGTGTCTGGGTGGGGTGCTCTGTCCCATCTAGTGGCACCAAGACCACTTAAAGAGAGAGAGAATGAGTCTGCTCTACAACCTTGGCTAACAGCCAGTTGGCTTTTAGCTCATGCAGTGGAGGCTCATGCACTAAGCTCCAGAAGTCCCCGGTTCAATCCCGCCCGCCGACAACCGGGGTCTGTCGGCGTGACACGTACACGGCTATCTTTTCCGGGGAATAACACAGTGACGGCAGAGAACTCATCGGCCTGGAGATTCCCCCGCTCAGGAGGGAGAGAGATGAGGCTGGTGCTGTCCAAGAAGCTGGGAGCCCACGGCGGGTGCCCCTGCTGGACCATGGAGGGGGCACAGAGAAGTGGGGTAGGTGGATCCCACAACCCTGCCACCCGCTGCTCTGTCTGCACTCGCTGCATCGGCAGCTTCTCTCCCAGATTGGGGGAGATTCCCCCAAGGCCCTGCCCTGAGCGGAAATCCCCCAGACCCAGTGCTTGGCCTGAGAACGTGAGCAGCATCGCCCCCTGCTGGGGGGTCAGAGGCAGCACCCCCATGGGCAGGGAGGAGGGGCAGACAGCAGCACCCTCTGCTCCAGGGACGGGAAGAGGGCAGACAGGGTGGGATTCAGCCACACCAAGGCCTTGGGGAAATGCCAGTTCCTACCCCCACCCTCCACTGCATGTTTTTTGGGGGGCAAAGCCCAGCTGAGGAATCCCTGGGGTCTTGGCTTTGTCTGACCCAGGCCAAGCCCACCCCCGTCTACGTAAAGCAGCCAATGCCACACTGCCCCAGTGCACTCGCCCATGACTCATGCGGAGTTTGAGGATTACATAAGGGGCTGAGACTTGGGGGCCACCTGCCTCTCCCCCTGTGCCGTGGGGCACATCTGGGATCGGGGGCCCCACCTAGCACCCACCACAAATCCATGCAGAGGCAACTGCAGGACTGTGCATCAAGCCAGATGCATGGGGCCAGACTGTGATCTCAACCCCCCGACTGCAAAGGGGGCAGGGCTGGACTCTGATCTCAGCCCCCCGGGGTCAATCCAGAGTCATCCCCTGACTGAAATGGGGTCAGAGTCAGACTCTGATCTCAGCCCCCTGGGGTCAATCCAGAGTCACCCCCCGACTGCAAAGGGGGCAGGGCTGGACTCTGGTCTCAGCTCCCCGGGGTCAATCTGGAGTCACCCCCTGACTGCAATGGGGGAAGGACCAGACTCTTGGGGTCAGGGCAGGGGTAACTGAGAGCAGAGTCGCACCTTCACGTATATTCAAAATCAAATAACAGTAATAACACCCCCGCCTAGTGCCACGCTGCCTGGAGTGGGTCACGCCCGGGAGTGTCCCCCTCAGGGCAGCCGGTCAGCAGCAGGGCAGAGACCCCACAATGGTGGTATGCTCCATAATTACATTTCACCAACAACTGTGAACTCCTGCGTCACTGTACCAGCCTTACCGTGGAGTCAGACAGTCCCCTTGGGTTCTTCTCTCTTCCCATCCAAGGCAAGCCGGACTTTGCTATCCAGCAAAGATCACAACATATTCAGGTTGCTCCCAGTCCCAAGAGACCAGGCACTTACCCCCGCTCAATTTGTACCTTAAATCTCTCACCAAAGATGCTGCTAGCCAATCCTGTAACTAACGAACCAGAGATTTATTAACCAAGACCCGGGAGAGTTAGTGCCAGGTTCAAGCAGGCAACACGTAGACATACATGAGTTACAGTCTATGGTTTTAGAAAGGTGACAGAGTTGTAGTAATCTGTCAGCTCTGGACGCCGTTCAGGGCTTAGCCAGGCTGGGGATCTCTGCTTCTCTTTTGCAGCTCCAGCCCTGTGAGAATCCAAGCAGCAAAAGGGAGAGATGAAGAATTTTCTTGTCAGCTGTTTTTATTTCCTGCTTCCAGAATTCCAGCGGATGGGACGAGCCCTCCCTGGGTGTGAAGGGACAGTTCACAGAGCCTTTGCACTGGGGTGACCTGCAATGGCCCATTTACCTTTGACAGCCCTTCTTGATGGGCAGGAGAGGTTCCCTCCGGACGGGGTTCACGGATTCAGAGCAAACCTTTATTAAAATATTACGTTATAGCATGTGAGACGGATATTATACAAGAGACTAATACAGCCAGCGACTTACAAGCACTTCATGAAGTCTAAACACATTGTTATAAGTCCAATACCCACCTCACCCATGCTAACACACGGGTGAAACAGACTGGTTTCCAGCAATGAATTTGTCCGTGCTCAGTTGAGGCCAAAAACCTTGGCCAGAGCTGGCACCTGTGTGGCATCGAGCTCTTCTCACCCACTGATCTCAGCGTTCACACAGGATCCTCATTTTACAGGTGGGGAAACCGAGGCACGGAGCAGGGCAGTGACTTGCCCAAGGTCACCCAGCAGGCCAGGACAGAGCCTGGAACAGACACCTGGTCTATTGAGACCCAGCCCAGTTTCTAACAGAAAGTTTTTACTGAATTAGCTCAAACAAATGAATCCCACACTCAACCCCCTCCAGGGCCTGCACCTCTCTCCGTACCCACTCCACTGAGCTCCCCGCATGTTCCCTGCCCCCCGGCCTTCCCCCCTTCCTTGCCATAGACAGCACCTAAGCACCTCTCTGAGATGCCATGGGCCCAGTCACCCTTCTCAGAGCAATTGGTTCAGGCTCCCTGCAGACTCAAGCCGGTGTTGCTGTCACCTGGGCTATGTGTGAGAAGTTTTCTTCTCAGCCACTGGGGCAGGAGGGAACATTGATTTTCTAACCAGCTGTTCAAATTCTAGTGCGTGATTCTGTGGCAAGGGGCAGAGTCAATGCTGAGGGTGGGGTCCATGTTGGGGGCTTGGCTCCTTCCCCACAAGGTTCTCCTGCTTACTGAGGTTCCCAGCACCCTGGGGAGTGAGTCAGGGCCGAGCCAGGTGTGTCCTGACAGCACGTCTGCGTAGCCAAATCCTGCGCCCCTCCCAGCGAGTGGGCTTCCCGGCAGGCGCATTCTTGGACACGAGTCGCATGTACTTAAATGTGAGCCTTGGCGCTAAGATCCTGACCTGGCCAATTAGGGAACGGAAACCAGCCCATGTGACCAACTGATCCAGTCCAAAAAGCCACACCTGGAACATGGCTGACAAGAGATGGAGAAACATGACGGCTGGTGTGAAACAATGGCCAGGAGTCGCGGGCTGGTCATGGGGAACACCACCAGGGAAAGTCGATCCAGGTGGGAGGCTAAATGACCTGCACAAGGTCCCCTGCTGTAGCCACTCCCCTCCCAGAAGAGGGAATAGAACCCAGGAGTCCTGGTGCCAAGCCCTCCTGCTCTAACTACTAGATACCACTCTGCCTCCAGAGCTGCAGATAGAACCCAGGTGTCCTGGCTACCAGCCCCCTGCTCTAACCACTACATAAGAACGGCCATACTGGGTCAGACCAATGCCAGGTGCCCCAGAGGATGTGAACCTAACAGGTAATGATCAAGTGATCTCTCTCCTGCCATCCATCTCCACCCTCTGACAAACAGAGGCTAGGGACACCATTCCTTACCCATCCTGGCTAATAGCCATTCATGGCCTTAACTTCTATGAATTTATCTAGTTCTCTTTTAAACCCTATTATAATCCTAGCCTTCACAACCTCCTCAGGCAAGGAGTTCCACTAGATCCCACTCCCCTCCCACAGCTGGGGCTAGAACCCAGGAGTCCTGACTCCCAGCCCCCCTGCTCTAACCACTAGATCCCACTCCCCTCCCACAGCTGGGGCTAGAACCCAGGAGTCCTGACTCCCAGCCCCCCTGCTCTAACCACTAGATCCCACTCCCCTCCCACAGCTGGGGCTAGACCCCTGGAGTCCTGACTCCCAGCCCCCCTGCTCTAACCACTAGATCCCACTCCCTTCCCACAGCTGGGGCTAGAACCCAGGAGTCCTGACTCCCAGCCCCCCCTGCTCTAACCACTAGATCCCACTCCCCTCCCACAGCTCGGGCTAGAACCCAGGAGTCCTGACTCCCAGCCCCCCTGCTCTAACCACTAGATCCCACTCCCCTCCCACAGCTGGGGCCAGAACCCAGGAGTCCTGACTCCCAGCCCCCCCCCCGCTCTAACCACTAGATCCCACTCCCTTCCCACAGCTGGGGCCAGAACCCAGGAGTCCTGACTCCCAGCCCCCCCCCCGCTCTAACCACTAGATCCCACTCCCTTCCCACAGCTGGGGCTAGAACCCAGGAGTCCTGACTCCCAGCCTCCCTGCTCTAACCACTAGATCCCACTCCCCTCCCACAGCTGGGGCCAGAACCCAGGAGTCCTGGCTCTCAGTTCAAAGCCCTTCCTCCCCCATCCAGAGAGCAAAGCAGTCGGCGCTCCTCCCCCCACTCCCAGCTCTCTTGGGGATTGGAGTGGGGGGCTCTCTGGGCCATGCTAGTAGCACCTCTCCTTCCCCTTTTCCTCATCTCCCCTCCCTGGACACTGCTGTGTCTCCCCCACAGGCCACCCCACCTTCCTGTCTGCCTCTCCCCAGACCTGGGCTGGTGGTATGTCACACCCGCTGTGCAGGCTATCATGAGCTGGGTATGTACTGCTCCAAACACCACGGAGCCCAGGCAGGGAGAGGCTCCCAGGCAGGGAGAGGCTCCCAGCTTTGATTGCCGAGAATCCCAGGGAATCAGGTTTCTAAACCCAGATGAGAAGCATTTTTTACCTCTGAAACGCAGCAAGATTTTGCCTTAAAAATCCCTGCAAATCAGTGCAGCCTGGAGCTTTCGGGCATAATGAGAAATGGGTCACAGGCAGTACTGATCTACAGACACGGCTGGCTAGACTCTGTCTCACACACAGGACAATAAAGCAGTGATGTCCTGTACCCCACCCATGCAAGGCACCACCATGAGACGCTGTTCGTCGCTGATTGATAATACAATCCTCCCTCTCTGATGCTGTGAGCAGCAGGGAAAGAGTTAACACAGTTAAGAGCATAGCCGTTATTAGGTTCCAGAGTGAACGCCGTATGAGCTGCAGGGGGCAGCTTCCTCTCCCAGAACTACCATCCTCCCAGCTGTGTGCAGACTCAGAGCAGGCAGATGTTGGTGCCTCAGTTACACCCTGATCATGTCCTCAAGATTTTCTTCATAACCCAAAAGGCTGGACTGTGCAGGCAAAATTTCAAAAGTGGCCACTACCTCCATTGGGGAGGGGCAACTGGAGACCCCTTGGTTTCCAGATGTGCCGGGTTCCAGGTATACTGAGCACCCGCAGGTCCAATATAGGTCCATAGACTTTAAGATCAGAAGAGACCAAGTTCCTGCATAACCCAGGCAAGGGAGCGCCCCCCTCCCCACACTCCCACTGAGCCCAGGGAGCTGTGGTTGAGCCGGATGTCACGGGAGTGGAAGCCGGTGGGAGCTGCGTGTGCGGCCCTGCAACATTCAGCCTCAGGGCAGCTTTCCAGAATCACTTTGGAATCGCCTGGCCCAGCAGCTGCCCCATGAAAGCTGAGAACCTGGAGCATGAGGTGGCCCTGTCTGGGCCTGAGATTCCTCAGTCCAGCCCCTGCCTGGCCCATGACCCAGCCCGGCGAGGGCTCTCTGCATCCCCCAGCCTTTGCGGCCCGGCCGTGTGCTCAGGTCGCCTTGACCTACCCTTGGCGGTGGCATGTGGCTGGTGCCTGCATCCTTCCAGCTGCACTGCCAGCTTGGAGAAGTGAAACCGCTTCCCCCAGGAAGATGACGGAGGAGATGGCGAAATTCACAAAGCTGCAAACCAGGATGTGCTGGCCAGCCTGCAGTAGGGTGACCAGATGTCCCGATTTTATAGGGACAGTCCGGATTTTGGGGGCTTTTTCTTATATAGGCTCCTATTACCCCCCACCACTCAGGGCCGGCGCTTCCATAGGGCACCAGGATTTGGGGGGGCAGCAATTCGGCAGCGGGGGGTCCTTCCGCGCTCCGGGTCTTCGGCGGCAATTCTGCGACGGGGGGGTCCTTCCGCGCTCCGGGTCTTCGGCGGCAATTCTGCGGCGGGTCCTTCACTCGCTCCGGGACCCGCCGCCAAAGTGCCCCGAAGACCGGGGGCGCAGAAGGACCCCCCCGCTGCAGAATTCCCGACGACAACCGGGGGCGCGGAAGGACCCCAGCCTAGGGCGCCAAACCCCCTGGCGCCGCTCCTGCCACCACTGTCCCGATTTTTCACACTTGCTGTCAGCGCTCCCTCGCCAGGGCCTGTCCATCAGCAGGGTCTCCGACAAGACACAGGGCAATCGAGCAGCGTAGCAATAGCGGATTCACTCTGTCACTCTTGCTCTAACACCCCATGTGGACACACTGTCCCGGAATAAGAGTGACTTTATTCCCGACACGAGCCCTAGCTCCCAGCCTCAACACCCCCTTTCTTTTTGCTTTCACCGGAGGGGCTCAAGCCGTGCAACTGGGAGCCATGTTCTGAACACCCCAGAGGTCAGGGGGGTGGGATTTTACGGGGGCAGGGGGGTGGTTCTGCCTCAATCCCAGCTCTGGTTTTGCTGGGGGCTCGGCTCAGCCCAAAGCCCAGCCCTAGTTCTGGTAGGGTGACCAGTTGTCCGGTTTTGGACTGGAGAACCCGGTCGAAAAGGAATGCTGACGGGTCCGCTCGGCACTGCTGCCCGGGCTATCGAAAGTCCTGTTCACGGTGCGGCAGCGGGGCTGACAGGCTCCCCGCGAGTGCCGCGGCCCACATGGCTCCCGGGTGCGGAAGCAGCCGGCATGTCAGGCTCCTGGCCTTAGGGGCTGCCGGGGGGGTCCGCGTGCTGCCCCATCCCCACCCGCAGGCGCAGCTCCCATTGACTGGGGCGGGCGGAACTAGCGCCACTCGCGAGTGCTCAACACGCGGCTGTTGAGGGGTGCGTGGGGTGCGCCTCTCCTGCTGCTGGGCTCCAGCTGCGGCGCATGCCCTGCTGTGGACCACGCTCTGTCGCCCCATCGCCGGCACCGAGGAGTTGGAGGTATGTGTATCCCCGTCTCCGAGTCCTGGGAATGGGGCTGCACCCCCGTCCCTCTCACTCATCCCTCTCCGTCCCAACCCTCCCCGTCCCCGCCCATGCCACCATCCCCGTCACTGCATCCCTCCCCACCCCCCTGCACCCCCATCCCCCGCACTGCATCCCTTCCCGTCCCCCCCGCGCCCCCATCCCCCTCACTGCATCCCTCCCTGCCCCAACCCCCCCATGCCCCCACCCCTCTCACTGAATCCCCCCTCATCTCAACTCCCTCATGCCCCTATCCCCCTTACTGCATCCCTCCCCATCCCAACCCTCCCACGCCCCCATCCCCCTCACTGCATCCCTCTCCGTCCCAACCCCCACACACCCCCATCACCCTCACTACATTCCCTCCCTGTCCTGCCCCCATCATTTCATCCCTCCCCGTCCCCTCCCATCCTGCCCCCACCTACCCATCCCAGCCCTGTACCCCTTACAGCGCTCTCCACCTCCTAGAGCTGCACCCCCAGGTCCCTCACCCCCACACCCCATTCATCTCCATACACTGCTGCACTCCCATTATGTCCTTATACACCCCTGTGCCCCCCACATCCTCATGCACCTGTAGCTTTCTGCCTCCCCCTGCATCCCCATCCACCCCACATACCCCCCACGCCCCCTCTTCTCTTCTTCACTGCCCCTCTCACCCTCACCCTGCTCTCATCCTTGGCCTCTTTCCCTCCCCATCCTCTCCCCCCCTTGCCATCTTTTCCCCACCAGCCCACCCTCCTCCCTTCCCGGCTGGGTGATTTAGGCAGCCCCTGGAAAAGTGTATGAAAAAGTGTCTCTGCATAGGGCGTGTGCACGCAGACATTGTATGTGTGTAAGAGACCGTGTGTCTTTGTGTAGGGAAGTGTGTGTATTGCCGCATGTGTGTATACCTGTGTGAATAAAATTTGCGGCCTAACTCTGACTTTTATTCCTTTCGCTGGCTTGCGCACAAAAGAAACGATGACATAAAATCTGTGTGTATTCTTTTCATGACAAGTTTTTAAAAGAGAAGGGAACTCTAAAAGCAATGTATTATTTCAGAAAAAGTGAACGTTGTTGACTAGTAATTGCAGAAGAGCAGACAGATCAGACATTTCTCCCCACCTTTGTCTAGCTACATTATAAACTTTGTTGCAGACTCTCTCTCTGTATGTGTATGTCCAGCACCTACCACCCTGGAGCCCTCATCTTAGTTGGGGTCTCTAGGCACTAAACAACAATTGTAATAATAAATAACGTGGAAGTATATATGTCAGTGCATGCGAGATGTGTACACATGAATACACGTGCATGTAGGTGGGGGAGTCAATTTCTACAGATTTATTTTTGTAGGTATCTGGACAGGTGCATTTCTGTGGTTGTACTCTGTGGATTTGTATTTGGGCTTCAGCAGTGGGCCTTTAATGGACCCATTGCAGCTGTGATAATGTGTCGTCCTAATTCCACACATAAAATTACCATAACTTCAGTGAACAAAACACATGGAGCTGCTTACAAAAAATGGGAAGGGGGAGGGAAAGAATCATGAAAACCTTTGTGAAATTTCATTTTTTTTTTAATTACCCTTTTTGACTAGTTTGCTGCCAGCTCTAGCATCTTGTAAGAAATAAAACTGAACTTAGCATAATACATCTGTCAAAACAAGAAATACGCCTGTTTGAGCCTAGCGGTGAAAATGAGCACATGAGAGAGGGTGGGGGAGAGCAAGCGACGGAGGGAGGGGAGATGGAGGGGGGAGGCAGGGGCAGGGCCTCGGGAAAGGGCCGGGGCCATGGGTGGGGCAAGGGTATTTGCTTTTCTGGAATTAGAAAGTTGGCAACCCTAAGTTCTGGCTGGGGGCCTAGGTTTGGCCTGCATCCCCCCAGCACTGGCTCTGCCTGAGAGGGGCTCGGCTTGCGATCCCTCGGCCCACGCAGTATTTTGACACAGCAGCCAAGACCATGCAACTCCCTTAGCGACCCACCGGGGCCTCCCATCCAGGCAGCAAACAAATACAACGGCTGGTTCAGCGCTCGCCAGGGGGTGGTTATGCAAGCGGGCAGCGCACGTGACCCAGGCAAGGCAGCCAGCCCTGAAGAATGCGGCCCCGCAGCCAAGAAATCCCCAGGAATTCCCTCTAGGAACCAAGGGAAGGGATGTGCCTGCTTGGGGGCCGCCCTGGGAGTGTAGGGTAGCCAAGGGCACATACTGGGGCAGGTGGGCTCTGCACATGTCAGGATGGGGGCAGTGGCATCTGGCCTGTGCGCCCCACGCCAAGGGATCTGCAGGATTGGGACTGAAGCCTGGCTCCCCAAAACTTCCGCCCTGCACCGCTGTGGCAGGTGTGGTGGGCAGCCCAGCTGGGGGAGCCCTTCTTGACCCAGCCTCTGCCAGCGCCCTGCCTCCAGGGTCACCCCAGCCTGACGGCAGCAGGGGTGGTAGGGTTTGGGGGGCAGGAGACAGCTGAGAAGGGCTGGTGGGGGAGCTGCGTCAGGCCCATATTTTAATTTGTCCAAGGGCCTGACCCCATATTCACTCCCACCTGCCCCCCCCAAATGACAGTGGCCACAAGCGCCTCTCCCCCAGCACCCACAGCTTCCAGGCACCCCACCCCTGCTTGGTCACCCCCCACCTCCAGGCTCCTTCACTCCCCAGCCTGTAGGCCCCTCTGCCCCCCAACCCTGGCCTGCAGACCCCAGTTCACTCCCATCCCCTGCTCCAGGCCCCTCTGCTCCTCAACCCTGGCCTGCCGACCCCAGTTCACTCCCATCCCCTGCTCCAGGCCCCTCTGCCCCCCAACCCTGGCCTGCCGACCCCAGTTCACTCCCATCCCCTGCTCCAGGTCCCTCTGTCCCCCAACCCTGGCCTGCAGACCCCAGTTCACTCCCATCCCCTGCTCCAGGCCCCTCTGCCCCCCAACCCCGGTCGTAGGCCCCCCTGCCCCCAACCCCAGCCTGCAGACACCAGGTAACCCCGTCCCCAGGTCACCCCCGTCCCCAGTTTGTAAGATCTAAATATTTGTCTCCTAGCAACAATACTCAGCTTCCCTTCTGGCTGTTGTTTACAGGCCGAGCGCCAGGCTCCTGGAACCGGGCCAGAGCCCACAGCTGAGCAGGGAGAGGCCAGGCTGGGCCTGCCAAGGAGGCCTGGCAGGGCGCCCCGAGCCCACAGCTCCAGCACGGCTGTCACCTTTCACCCACAACCCTGCACCGCACACACAACTGCCCCCTGCACCGCACACACAACTGCCCCCCCCCCCCCCCCCCCGCATAGGGTGACCAGGCAGCAAATGTGAAAAATCAGGACGGAGGTGGGGGGTAATAGGAGCCTATATAAGAAAAAGACCCAAAAATCAGGACTGTCCCTATAAAATTGGGACATCTGGTCACCCTACCCCCGCACTGCGCACACACACACACACGTGCCCCCTGCACCACACACACACAACTGCCCCTCTGCACTGCGCTCACACAACTGTCTCCCCGCACCACGCTCACACACACAACTGCCCCCCTGCACCAAACACACACACAACTGCCCCCGCACACACGTGCCCCCCGCACCACACACACAACTGCCCCCCCACACCACATATACACATGCAACTGCCCCCACACCTGCCCCCCACACCCCGCTCAAACATGCACCACATACATACACAATCCAACACCACTACCACCCCCCACATTCCTTCAACCTACAGCACACAGCCACACATCCCCTACCTACACCATACCCCGGTACACACTCTACACCACACACAACACTGCACCCTCCCCCCAACCATACACCACACATAACCGCATCTCCACCCTCCCATACAAACAATGCACAACACAAACCCATCCCATAGACAGAAAACCACACCCCCAAGCTTGCACTCCACACACCCTGTACACCACACACACACCCATACACCACACCCTGATACACACACAACTCTACACCCACTCATAAGCCTACACCACATAAACACACCCCTAAGCCACATAGCCCAAACCTGCACCACAGCCCTATAGCGCACCACACACACACACACAACCGCACCCCCCCAAACCTTCACTATACACACAACCATACCACACGCCCCATACACAACACACACACACACTAGGGTGACCAGATGTCCTGATTTTATAGGGACAGTCCCGATATTTGGGGTTCTGTCTTATATCAGTGCCTATTACCCCCCACCCCCGTCCCGATTTTTCACACTTGCTGTCTGGTCACCCTAACACACACAAACCTGCACAACATCCATATACAAGCCGACACCACACACAACCCTCCACCACACAACCACACATACTCTACATTACATCCTGATGCACACACAATTCTACACACACAAACACAACCCTAAACCACACGCCTCTTCATCCCCCCTGAAAACCTGCACCACAGCCCTTTCCCACGCCACACACAAACCAGCACCAAACAACCACACACGCTAGTCTCACACACACAGGACACTGCAGTTCCATTGACACATTCCCATGAAGGCAGAGACAATCACACACACACAGTCACAAATCCTCACGCACAACAACACAGCCAGTCACCCTGACACTCCTGCACACTCACATGCGTGAGACACAGACAACCAGCACAGAATCATACATGCACAGACACCATACACTGCCGCACACAATGGCACCCCCTGCCAACCTGATCTGTGGGGTAGCCCCACTGAAGTGGAGGCAGTGAGGAAACTGGCCCAAAAGAACCAAACACCCAGAGAGACCCACGCGCTCCTAGTGCAGAAACTGGACTTGCACCCAATACTGAAACACCTTTTGCTCCCAGGCTACGGGCGATACAACCTTTTGATAGGGAATTCAGGACCAGGCCTCCCCTTCCCCCACCATTAGTAGGCACTGATACAGCTGGGAACAGGCTCAGGGAGGCAGTCAGGGCCGGCTCCAGGGTTTTGGCCGCCCCAAGCAGCCAAACAACAACAAAACCAAAAAAAAAGCCGCGATCGCGATCTGCGGCGGCAATTCGGCGGGAGGTCCTTCGCTCCGAGCAGGAGTGAGGGACCGTCCGCCGAATTGCCGCCGAACAGCTGGACGTGCCGCCGCTCTCCGAAGTGGCCGCCCCAAGCACCTGCTTAGTAAGCCGGTGCCTGGAGCCGGCCCTGGAGGCAGTGACTGGACATAAAGGAGGAACGCTTTAAAGAGAGAGGGCCAAGGGTGTGGGCAGAGCAACCCTCAGGGAGGAGCCCAGGGAGCAGCCAGGCTTGGGCTGCCAAACCCCAGGGAGTGGGCAATCTGGGCTCAGAATGGGTTGTTTGCTACCGGGTGGGGAAAGGCGGGGAAAACGGCTCACGAGCCGAGATGGACATACACAAACTCCCTAACCCTGCTGGAGCTTTTAAGCAAATCAGAAATAAAAATGTTTCCAAGCGGTTTGGAGACAGTGTCAAACTTTGAAACTTTTGATTGGGGATCAATTTCAGAGATCGGAGCCGTTCAGTGACAGGTCCCGGACACATAGGCTAAAATGAAGAAATCGCCCTGGGCGGAGACACAAAGACGGGGAATTTTATTTGAGCACTTTCGACTAAGTTCTTGGGGCCATTGACACCAAATACAACAACAATGGGCCCAGTTCCCCACATCCCCGCACAGCCATGGCCCCCTCTCCCTCCGGGCAAAGCAGGTGCAAATCCATTCTGGCTGGGGAGCTGTTAACATCTGCTTTCCCTAGTGCGGCTGAGCCGGGCCCACAGGGAATCCAACTAACCCCTGAAGCTGACCCACCCCCCAGTGAGACAGACCTCCCTCCTGCACAAAAATCAGCCCCTTCCCCTCCTGCCCCCACTCAGTGGCAAGGTACCCACTGCCCTCAATGAGTGCACTGGCCGCACAGCACACCTCAAAGGTCAGCAGAGCCAGGTTGGTTCAGACTCGTGTGGGTGTGGAGGGGGCAGGGTCCGCAGCTGGGGTTCCAGCACAGACCAGTGGGCCCCTTTTACAATGCGGGAGGCCCAGCTCACGAGCCCCCATTGACTGCATCCGTGGCAGCACAGACCGGGAAGGAAGGCGGTTTAATAACACCCAGCTCTTGTCTCACACTTTTCATCCATAGATCTCAAAGCGCTTTACAAAGGAGGTCGGTATCATTTTCCCTATTTCACACAGGGGGAAACGGAAGCACAGCATGGGGAGGACACCAGGTCACCAAGCCAGAGCCAGCACAAGGCCCCACCGTTGGCAGTGCAGCTTCACGGGCTGCTCCTGGGGACTCCTTACATGGGGACTCCTAGTCAGGTGTGGTGCAGAGAGGTAACAACCCCAGAGGGGTGATATCACCAGGGGGACTTCATGGGGCTGCCTGCTCCCTCCTCATGTACCCCTGGGCCCAAGGAGGCATCATCGGATGGGGAAAGCAGGTGATGACCCCCCGCACCCCTCTCCTTACCCACTAGATCCCCTGGGTGCAAACACCCAAACCCCAGGAACAGGGCAAAGATGGGGAAATCCCACACAAACACACCAGTTAAGAGACAAGGCTGGAAGGGAGTTGGCTGGAGTGAGTGCTGTCACTCGGCACGGGGACACACCCCTCCGTCACACCCGCAGCCCCACACCATCAAGAGAGGGCAGTGATTTGGAGAAGCTCCATTTGGGGGCTCAAATGTCCCCAGTTCTAACAAGGCAGAGGGGGCTGCAGCTCTTGGCCCCTGGACAATTGGTGCACCGCTCTGCGGGATGAGCTATTGCATATGGAATGGGTAGCATTCGGTGTAGTAACTAACACCTCGCTTGGAGCGTGGGGGACAGAGGAGCCGTTTTGGAAAACATGGGTGGGGGGCTGAATCTGGACTTCGCGTGGGGGTTTTAAATTCACACATTCCCAGGCTAGAAGGGCCCATTGTGATCATCTAGTCTGACCATCTAGAGAACTTCCCAAGTCCAAGAGGATGCTGTCTGAAGAGTGGGTTTTTAGTGCCCTGCAAGGGCTTCTGCAAGCTCCCTGCCCATCAGACACCTTTGTGCCCACAAAGCAGCTCTTCTCCCTTCTGCCCCTCCCTGGGGGTCTCAGGGTGGCAGCCCCTCAAACTCTGAGGGCCCTCCCAACACAGGAATCTGCACGGAATGGCGGGTGCCGCCCCTCCCAGGCACAGGACCACCCCTGGTCTCTGCACTTCGCCAGCTGGAGCGTCACAGCTGCCAGATGGACTCCAGGGCCAGGTGGGACAACATGATGCGAGATTCAGCCATTCCAAGGATGTGCCACAAAGGAGCCCGGGTTGTTTCTGCGTCAGCGTCTGACTGGGGCCATGCCCTCATGCCATGGGGCAGCTCCCTCATGCACAGCATTTTAGCAGCTTCGCTCCAGAACATCTGATCCTCATGCCCCAGCCTGTCACTGCTCCCGCTCTCCACTTCACCCCTTCTGTTACACAGCCGCTCTCTAGGCCTAGATTGGCCTCTTTCTCCTAGTGCACAACGTCCTCCCTCTGCTCCTCCAAGGCACAATCATGCACTTACCCTGCCAAGCTCAGATCAGAAGGCACCGCCAGGCACCTGGTCTCCACGTGGGTTATAAATGCCTGGACAGAGAGGGCTAACCCCTGGGGGTAACCAGCCTGAGACCCGGGTGTGGGGGATGTCACTTGGTAGCAACAGGGCGCCCCCACCTTGCCTAGCATTAATGTGCTGTCCCCTACCAGCCAGAGAACACTGGGCCAGAACACCAGGACCTGCCTTAGAAGGCCCTGCATGGCAGCAGATTGAAGCTCACCCGACCCCAGAGGCTGGGTGCCCCTATCGCGGCATGACAAGTCCCTGTGTCTGTCTCCTGGTCACTCGCACAGGGCATTGGAGCAGCCCGAGGCTTTGCACAGAGCAGGGCCACGTATGGGAGGGCTGGAGAGGGGCTGCCCTGCTCTCATGGAAGCCAGCAGTTCTTCCCCTGCCTTCAGCAGGAGCAAGGATGGTAGGGTAGGACCATCCCTTCAGTGGGATCAGCCAGGGGGGCTGTGCTGCGAGTAGCATCCACCACACCATCTGGGGTTCAGATCCCCTAAGCCGCAGGGACCATCCCAGCCCTGCAACAGCCCACAGAGAAGAGCCAGAGTGAGGAGAAATGAGCTGAGAAGTAACTGGGAATTCGGAAGCTTGCATCCAACCTCCTGAGCACCTGTCCCGCAAAGGGAGACCAGATCAGCCCCTCCCCCTGCACGCTCCAGGCCCCGCAGTGCTGATCTCCCCAGGGTGGCATCTTGATTGTGTGGGGATGGGAGGAAAAGGGAGAGAACCTCTTATATTTCACTGTCGCCAGCCCAAGGGGTCTCCACCCCCCAAATAAAGTACTTGACAGCTTGTATATAAAGGGGCTGCTTGTTCAGCACTGAGATGCTGCTGCCCTTAGCACGGGGCATGGCAGCTGTTTAGACAGGGATCCCTCCGCCGGGACTCAGATGCAGCCACCTCTGGGGTGGGTGGACGTGGCTGAGGTTTAACAGCCAAAGCAATGTAAGACAGGAAGTGAAGAAACAGAGCCTGGTTTAGGACAGGAAGTGGCCATTAACAGTGAGATCCTCTGTCCTGCAGAGTGAGTTACAAAGCGGTGACCCCAAGAGGGAAAGGGACCTGCCCTGGGCCAGTCTGCCCTACAGTCCGCGCTGGCTCAGCCCAAACCGGCCAGGGAGGGCGGCCTGCACCTGCCCCCCCATGGTCACTGTGCCCCCCCGTGTTATGCCCCCAGCGGCCCCTTCTGCACTGTCCCCATCAACCCCTCCCCTCGCAGCGGGGCCGGCGCTGGGCGAGCCGCGGCGTCTGGAGCGGGCCCCAGGAGAGGTCCCGCGCGGGGAGGCCCCGCCCCTCTCGTTGCCAGGGCAGCGCGGTTGCCGCGCAACGTAAACAAACGAACGCCGGACGTGGTGACGTCCGCGGGGATGGAACGCCGTTTCCACGGCGACGGGCGGGTTGTTTGTTCTGGACCGGCCGGCGGCTGCACGTGGGGCTGGAAGTGGCAACAGCGGGGGAAGGGGATCGGGACACAGAGGACAGCCGGGGGGGGGGGGGGGGCCTCCCGCGGGTCCATCCGTCCCTGTGCCCCCCCCCCCCACCGCGGGACCGTACATCCCGGTGCCACCCCCCACCCCCGGGTCCATCCGTCCCTGTGCCCCCCCCCCCCCCACCGCGGGACCGTACATCCCGGTGCCACCCCCCACCCCCGGGTCCATCCGTCCCTGTGCCCCCCACCGCGGGACCGTACATCCCGGTGCCACCCCCCACCCCCGGGTCCATCCGTCCCTGTGCCCCCCCCCCCCACCGCGGGACCGTACATCCCGGGTCCATCTGTCCCTGTGCCCCCTCCACCCCGCGGGTCCGTCCGTCTGTCCGTCCGCCCCCCCCCCCCCCCCAGGAGGGCACTGTCCGTCTGTACGGGGGCCCCCACCCACAGGAGTCCCACGTCCTCCCCCCCACCCCCGCCCCTGGGGCTCCGTCTGCCCCAGGTCCTTCCTCCCCCCCGTCCATCTGTCTCAATCCCCCCATCCGTCTGCCTGTCCTAGTGCCCCCCACGCTGCTCCCCCGCTCTGTGTCCGGACCCAGCGCACTTTGCCACGCTCCCGCTGCCTCCCACCCGCCGGGAGCCGGGGCCGGCCGGCGGCAAAGCCCTGCCCGAGAATCCCCGACGCCTACCTCGCAGGCACCAACCCGGCTGAGCTCCCGGTCTGGCCGCGACCAGTGAGTTCCGGATTCCCGGCCTGAGGAGCGCCCGGAGCCCCCATGTGACAGCGCGATGCGACGTGCCTGGCAGCTGAACAAGGGTGTGTGTGTGTGTGTGTGGGGGGGGGGTTAATCCCTCTGAGGGGGGATCCCAGCCAGGCCCTTCGTCCAGCGGGCGATTCCTTCCGAGGGCTCTCCCCGGACAGCGCCCCTTGCTCTCAGGGGTGGGAAGCTCGGTGTGTGGGAAAGGCCCTTTCGGGGGGCTGTGTGCCACTGGAGAACTGGGCAGTGCAGGCTGCTTTGTAGGAAAAGCGCCGCTCAACACACAGGGGAAACTGAGGCAGGGCTGAAGACTGACACACGAAGTCGGGGTAGAACCCAGACACCCTGGAGATTAGTCCTGCTCTAACCACTGCATCCCACTGCCTTCCTGGACGGGGGAAACAGAACCCAAGAATCCTGCTTCGCAGCCCACCTCACCCCCCCTGCTTTAACCAGGGTTGGAAGTGAAGGGAGGAGTCCTGGCAGCTCCCTGCTCTAACCACTAAGCCCTACTCCCCTCCCAGAGCCAGGGCTAGAACCCAGGCGTCCCGGCTCCCAGCCCCCTGCTCTAACCACTAGTCTCCCTCCAGCTGGGGCTGCCATGGCCGGCGGGAGGCTGGGAAGCAGGAGACCAGCGCCGGCCTCGCAGGCGTGAGTCAGCGGAGTAGAAAGGCAGCGAACATACCTGGCCAGTGACATCAGCGAGCTGACAGCCGCAGCGGCATTCCTGCCCCCAGCCACGCTGCGTCTCTGCCCGCGAGCCCTGGGGCTGAATCACAACCTGAGTCAATGGGGGAGGGCCCCGGCTGAACCCGGGGCTCCCCCTCGCCAGCCAGCGCACCCCGCGGCTGCCCCCTCCGTCACTGTGCAGTGAGTGAGTCAGCGCCGGGAAGCCAAACACAACAGAACCCGCCCCACCAGCCCGGCCCATGGCCCCCTGCAAGCCAGACCGGGAGCAGACACGTGTGTGACGAGGCAAAATACATCCCACCCGGAGGGGATGTGGCTGAGGGCTCTTGTTATAGACAGGGCTGGGGGAAGCTAGGACCCCCTAGGTTCAGTCCCTGGCTGTGGAAGGGGGGGGGGGAGTCCAGTGGGTAGAGGAAGGGGGGCTGGGAGTCAGGACTCCTGGGTTCAGTCCCTGGCTGTGGAAGCGGGGGGAGGTCCAGTGGGTAGAGGAAGGGGGGCTGGGAGTCAGGACTCCTGGGTTCAGTCCCTGGCTGTGGAAGCGGGGGGAGGTCCAGTGGGTAGAGGAAGGGGGGCTGGGTGTCAGGACTCCTGGGTTCAGTCCCTGGCTGTGGAAGGGGGGGGAGGTCCAGTGGGTAGAGGAAGGGGGGCTGGGAGTCAGGACCCCTAGGTTCAGTCCCTGGCTGTGGAAGGGGGGGGGGGAGTCCAGTGAGTAGAGGAACGGGGGGGGCTGGGAGTCAGGACTCCTGGGTTCAGTCCCTGGCTGTGGAAGGGGGGGGAGGTCCAGTGGGTAGAGGAAGGGGGGCTGGGAGTTAGGACCCCTAGGTTCAGTCCCTGGCTGTGGAAGGGGGGGGGGGAGTCCAGTGAGTAGAGGAACGCGGGGGCTGGGAGTCAGGACTCCTGGGTTCAGTCCCTGGCTGTGGAAGCGGGGGGAGGTCCAGTGGGTAGAGGAAGGGGGGCTGGGAGTCAGGACCCCTAGGTTCAGTCCCTGGCTGTGGAAGGGGGGGGGGAGTCCAGTGAGTAGAGGAACGGGGGGGGCTGGGAGTCAGGACTCCTGGGTTCAGTCCCTGGCTGTGGAAGCGGGGGGAGGTCCAGTGGGTAGAGGAAGGGGGGCTGGGAGTCAGGACTCCTGGGTTCAGTCCCTGGCTGTGGAAGCGGGGGGAGGTCCAGTGGGTAGAGGAAGGGGGGCTGGGAGTCAGGACCCCTAGGTTCAGTCCCTGGCTGTGGAAGGGGGGGGGGAGTCCAGTGAGTAGAGGAACGGGGGGGGCTGGGAGTCAGGACTCCTGGGTTCAGTCCCTGGCTGTGGAAGGGGAGGGAGGTCCAGTGAGTAGAGGAGGGGATTGAGAGCCAGGACTCTTGGATCACCTGTGAGACCCCTCCCCCCACATATCAGAGGGGTAGCCGTGTTAGTCTGAATCTGTAAAAAGCAACCGAGGGTCCTGTGGCACCTTTGAGACTAACAGAAGTATTGAAGCATAAGCTTTCATCTGAAGAAGTGAGGTTCTTACCCACGAAAGCTTATGCTCCCAATACTTCTGTTAGTCTTAAAGCCACAGGACCCTCTGTTGCTCCCCCCACATACACACTCAGAGGCCACTGACTCCTCAAATCCTGCCCACCCCCCTCGCCACACACCACCAGGGAGGGTTGGTCCCACCACCGTGGACTCAGGGCTGCATGGGCATCAGGCTGAACCTGCGGTTCTGTGTGAAGCCAGGCAGGCAGAATGGATCTGTGGGTACCTGCTGATTTCCTCCCCCCACCCCAATGATTTGTGAGGGGGGCCCATAAGAAGGGGTGAAGCTGGCTAATGGGATGCCGGAGCCCTATGGGGCAGAGCATCTGTCTGCAGAGGGATGGGGCTTCGGGGCCAGATGTGGGCGCTGCTCACGCCCAGACGCAGCCGTGGCTTGGCCTTTCCTGCTCTAACCTCACAGCGCTCGTTTCTGTCACAGGCCTGCACGCTGCTGGGGATGAAACCACCATGAGTCACTCCAGGGTTCCCTTGGGTGCCCGCAGAGCGGGCTGCCCATGCCTCTGGGTTCCTGCTTCTGGCTACAGCTCACTCTGAGGTGGGGCTCAGCTCCCAGGGGGATCCACGCTCGGCCCTGGGCTGTGTCACTTGGCCCTGGTGCTTTCCCCCAGCTCCCAGAGTTCATGACCTCAACTCTGTGTTCCTGGTTAAAGCCCTTTGGAGTCCTTGAAATTCCCCTTGCCCCACTTGGCTGCTCCCACCCCCTCCCCTTAGGTTGGACTTGGGGGATCCCCGCTGCCTGGGTCAGGCTGGGGGCGAGTGGCCTGGTGCAGATGAAAGGGTCTGGTATGAGAGCCCTGAATGCCCTGGTCCCAGTGCCAGGACATGCTCCCACAGGCTGCCCTGCTGAGGGCTCCAAGGCCGGGGCCTGCAGGGGCCACCTTGAGGCAGATATGGGGAGCTCCGTGTTCGGCCGTTCTGTCCTTGCTGCTCGGCTGTGGTTGCTACAGAGGGGCCCGGTCAGTGCCAGCTGTGTGTAAGGTGGCTCCCTGCCCCGCTGGGAACTGGGCTGAGACCCACCGAACGTGCCACACTCAGGGGCCCATCAGAGAGCCCTGTTAGGAGAACAGCTTGTGAGGTGTAGCCCGCTGTTGGGGAGTAGTGTGTGATGGGGTGGAGGGGGGACTGCATGTGCCACTGGAGGAGTGTGAGAAGGGGGGAAGGGGCAGCATGGGTTTTTGGGGGGGCTGTGTGTGTGTCGGGGGGGGGGGGAATCTGACCTTATTTCTGTGTAGCTTTGATTTATTTCAATATAAATCTGCCAATAAACCCAAGGCAATGGGCCTGCCTCTTGCCACCTGTGCGGTCTGATCCGTGTGGACGTCTGTCCGGCCGTCCCTCCACCCATCCCCTGTCTGTCTGTCTGGTCATTTATATCTCAGACAGCTGCGTGCACCGGCGCTTCGGGGCCGGATCGTGTCTGGTCAGCGCCCAGTGCCGTGGAGCCCAATCCCAACTGGGGTCCTGGGGCACCCCTGCCGTACCCAACACATTGCACTCAGCCTGTAAGCCCAGTGCCTCCACCCCAGATGTTGCCAGCACTGCAGGGTGGCTGGAGACAGTGGGGTCCCAGACAAGGGGGCTCTACAAATCAGAGCTGGACTGCCCAGATTTCCTGGCTGGCCCATTAGCCCCTCGCCGGTGATGGGTGCATGAGACAGCAACCCTGGGCAGACAGTGGGGTGGTACTGGGAGGCTGCTCAGAATAACCTGCCATGGCAGGGTCCCGTCTGCCATCGCCGGGACAGTGGGACAAGCGGGCGGGGGTTCTATTCGGGTCCCGGGCGAGGCTCCACTACAGGATTATTCACGTCTTACCCGCCAGTCCCTGTCCCGTCCCTCGCTGCAAACCACAGCCTGGCACGTCTGCGGCTATCACCATCCTTCCTGTGTGTGGCCTGCTGTGGTGATGAGCCATGCTCCGGAGAATGTAAACAGCAGTCAGGCTCAGTCGGTTCTCTCCAGACACCACCCTGCTGCTGGGAACGGGCTTCCCTCTGACCCACTGGGAGAGTGCCCCTGCGGGGGCACCAAACGGCTTCCTACTACCCCCACTCGTGCAGGGAAGAATCCCCGCTGGCGCAGCGGGGAGCCTGCCCCACAGCATCCAAAGGACAAGCCTGCTGCTTGGCTCTGCCCCCTGGCCACCCCCTATCCCCCTGGCTCTGAACAACCTAGCCCTGAAGCTCCTAGCCCTCCAGCTTCTCCCATCTCTGCCCCAGATTTTCATCCCTGCTCCAGGATCTGAAACTTCGGGCACAGGAAGTCTGTCTCCAAACATGCCCCCTGCCCTGGCTCAGAAGCCGGGGTGCTGTGCCAGGCCAGGGTTCTGACGAGTCCCTTAGAAAGAAGCCCCGTTTCCTCATCCAGTTTATTCGGGCCCACACATCCCCCCCAGCAGGAGCACCCCCCCCCCCATTCGCACTCCCAGTGAAACGGGGGCGTTCCCAGTGGACACCTAGGGCCAGATCCTCAAAGGCTTGTGGGCGCCCAAGTCCCGCTGGGAGGACGTGATGCCCAGCCCGGGGCTGCAGTGGTGTATCACAGCCCCCCTGCTTCAGAGGGCGCCCTGCTCAGATTAGGTTCCCAGCCTGCATCGCTCCCTCTTGACCCAAGGAACCCCCCCACCCAGGAGAGGCTGAACCCTGCACTGCATGGGGCTGTCCTGAGGGACTCCCCGGGCTACATCCATGCCCAATGCAGCCAGCCCTGCCCCAACCTCGCCCTGCGAACAAGCGTGATCCCACATGGCCGGCTGTCCCTCCTCGCCCATTTCTGCAGCTAGGGCAGCGAAGGGGGCTCCTGGAGAGGGTGCAGCTACTGCCCTGATAAGGGCTCGTTTGCCTCACACCTCGAGGAGCAGCTCCCAAGCAGGACCCCTGGGACGGCCGGGCCACGGATCAGCAGGCTGGGTGCCACGCTCCAGCTTTGGAACAGGCTCTAGGAAGAACCCTTCAGTGTGCCACACCCCCAAGGGGTCTGGCTCTTCCTCCAGGGTAAGCCCTGCAGCTTCCCTGCCCCTTGGGCTCGACCTGTGGGTCTGCGGCACCCCTGCTTCCCACCGCGAGCTCCCACCGAGGCAGACCCTGCTGGACACTCTGCAGGGATTCATGTGCCTGACCCAGCATTTGCAGCGACGCTTGCACAGCGTGGTCAAAAGAGTCGGGTACATTCGTTAACTGGAGCACAGCTGAGGAAGTCCTTAGGGGAGCCCAGAGAACTGAAGGTCACAGCACAGGCCATTCTGGTCAGCCTGGAGCCCAGCCAAGCTGTGGTGAACCCCTTTGTTCAAGCTCTGTCCGTCTCTCCCTTTGACCTCCTTCATCAGACTCCCCGATGAGAGCCCCAACTCCAGCCTTTGTTCTCCAGCTGGGGAATGTTGCCCTGCTGAGAGGTGAGGAGATCCCAAATCCCTCTGGGTCCTTGGCTGCTCCCTGTCAATGTCTGGGCCATCGGTTTTGCTATTGTCTTTTCAAATGCTCCAGTGAAGTGGAGGCCAAGGCCCAGACAGCTGGGTGACACCCACACCTATATGTCTCCTGCCCTGCCCTGAGAGCAAACAGTCCCTTTCCACCCACTGGGTACCAATGCATCATATAGGGGAAACTGAGGTACAAATCGGCCTCATCGAAGTATGACAAGATAGTCCCATTTTGTCATGGGCTGCAGCCCCTGCTACATGGCTGGAGCCTCTTGGGGGGAATGCAGTATGCAGGCTGAGGCCCAGAAAGGAACCTGCTGTCTACCTGGACTGCCCCCTGTGATCCCATGAGATCAGAGAGCCCCTTTGCCCAGCCCCATACGAGTTTCAAGCCCTAAAATCCATGGCAAAGGGAATCCCACTGGGGTGAACTTGGCCCCATGACCTAGTTCCCCCCCCACAAGGAGTGAAAGGCGGGGTGGGGCCAAGGCCAAGGAGAGAGGTGAGGGGGCTGAGAGCAACAGCCAACCCATGGGATCAAGTCAGTAAATATTAACCAGATGTTGTGCAACTGTTAAAAACAAGCGCGTGTCTGATCCAACCGGCGATTAGCAGCCACGAAGCAGTGGGAGGATGAGCTTATTTTAAACCCAAAATGTTTGTTCCCCTCTCCCTGCCATGCTCATCTGCAGCCCACCAGCCGCGCAGCGACCTTTGTCCCCCTCTCGAGGGGGGCTCCAGGGAATAGGGAAAATGCTACATAAAATACCCCTCCTCCGAACGCTGTGGGGGGGATTCATTAGTCGGCGTCCCGATGGCGAGCATTCGAGCCGTGCTCAGCCCTTCCCAAGCTTATTCTCATTCGCTAGGGGCATTACGGTAGGGCCTGGAAGTCCCTTCGCTCTGGGGACGAGAGACAGGCCCTGTCCCAAAGAGCTAAACAGACAAAAGGGGTGGGAGCGGAGTAACTTATCCGTGATCCCCCTGTAGCAGAGCCAGGCCTGGAAACCCTGAGTCCCAGGTGCTTCAGCCTCCTTCTCAGAGCTGCTGCACCTCCATCGCTGATGTGGCTGGGACATCATCATCCTGCACCCAGCCTGCTGCAGGCTGCATGCTGAGGCGGGATCTCTCCTTGGGATAAGTGAGACTCAAGGCAGCACTGGTGCAATCACTTCCCTTTGGCGGGGGCCTAGTGTGTGAGCAGCACAGGAGTGCAGGGGGCTTTGGGAAGACCAGGAATGGGAGAGCAGCACATACCACATCAGAGCCCTGAGATCCAGGGTGAGTGGCCCCATGCTGCCCCTGTGCAGTCAGTATGGAAAAGGGTATTTATGAAGCCGGGGAACTGGGACAATGGTCCAGACAACACAATGGTACCCCCTTACAGCCAGCCAGGGGAAATACCCACTCCACACACTGCGGCTTCGTGCCCATAGTACTAGAGTCGCGAGGACCCGCTGACCTAGAAACCTGAAATATTTACTAGTGTTGTGAGCGAGGCTGGAACCGGGGGAATCCCAGCCGAAAGCAGGATCGTATGGCAGACACGCCAGGAAGCAGCGGGGAGGAATCCTACCAGCATGGCGAGCGGCCCGCAGACAGCGAGCCAGAATTCAGCTGGTGTTTGTCTAGATGTTCTTGGAATAACTTGCTAGCTGTCCCTGAAGGGCGGGGGGCGGGTTAAACATGTGCCAGCTACCTTGCTCCAGCTGGCCACAGGAGGGTAGACAGCTGCTGAGGAGAAGACACTCAAACTATGAGTGAGGTGTTAATTGGTCTAACTGAAGCACCTGTAACTCTCTGTAACACCCCCCCCCCCCCCCCACACACACACACACACCCCTCCAAACAGCTGGAGCCTTCAAAACAGTGCCAGCTGGGACTTTGTAACTCCTCACCCAGGAGATGGTCTGGACTCTCCCTGTACCCCTAGGGCATCTAGTCAGCCCCCTGCCTGGGTACAGCACCTTTCAGCTTGAGGGCTCAGAGCTCTTCATGGACATGAAGCCTCATAACTCCCCAGGGAGGTAGGTTGTGGTTAGTGGCATCATCTCCAGCTACAGAAAGTGAAGTGCAGAGAGGAAGTGACTTGCTCCACATCACCCCATGTATTTGGGGAAGAGCTGGAACAGAAACTAGGATACTTGTCTCTTTCTCTTGCTTTAACCACTGGGCAATGCAACCCTCCAGAGAGGAGGAGACCAGAACCTGAGTCCTCCATCTCAGACCCCTAACCCAGGGGTTCTCAACCTTTTTCTTTCTGAGCACTCTCCCCCGCTATAAAGACTCCATGGCCCAGCTGTGCCATAAAAACTGGTTTTCTGCATAGGGCCCCCCACAAAGTTACATTGCTCAGGCTTCCCCCCTGGGTGGTGGGACTCGGGGCCCTGGGCTTGAGCCCCATGCAGTGGGGTTTTGGCTTTCTGCCCTGGGCCCCAGCAAGTTTAATGCTGGCCCTGCTTGACAGACCTCCTGAAACCTGCTTAGCGCCCCCCCCCCTCCATGGGGCCCTGGACCCTGGTTGAGAACTACTGCCCTAACCTATGCGCTCTATTTTTTTCCCTATCTATATATTTGGGGGAGGAGGAGGCAGACGTGGCCTGATACATCAGAAAGGAAACCGAGCAGATTGGAATATCTGTCCAAATTCCCCACTAGTTGTATTCTGGGCAGTTCCACCACAGTCCAGGAGGGTGTGAAGAGCTGAGATTTGACCCAGACATTCTTAAAGGGAAAGGACTGCAGCCGCTCCTGTGTAAGCCAATCCCAGGAGCACAAAATATCCCCCAAACTAAGGATTTAAAATATCCCGGCCAACTTCCCAAAGGAGGGAGGGTTAAGGGCTGGACAGCCAATGCCAGCAGTTGGGACTGGCCGACAGGGGAGGGAGCGTTCAAAATGGCCCTGTTCTGTTCATTCCCTCTGCAGCACCTGGCACTGGGCACTGGCGGGGGCAGGATACTGGCCCATCGCTCTGACCCCGCTGGCTGAATGGGAGGCATGCTTCTAGGAGTGCTGTATCCTTGTGTATCTTCTCTCCCCTGGCACTAGAGGCAGAACGTGACTCTCCGGGGGGCTCGGTTCGATCTGGGAGGGTTTTAAAAATCAGGAGAAGGAGATGTTACATTCATGCATGGAGGGGGGCAGGGAAGGGTATTCCAAGTGCTTGGAGATCCTGTCATGGAAGGTGCAGGCGTGGGGCTGGCTGCTCCTAGATCTCAGGGAGGCCAGGAGCTGGAGGGGGGGTGACACAGGCTGGCCTGGCTAAAACCTCCCGCCTGGCACTGGAAGGGGCAAAAGCCCAACCCAGCTCCAGCCCTAGGGCAGCAGATTCCATCGTTGTTCTCTCGGGGGATCTTGCCCCCCCGGGTGCTCCCTGAAGGGGTTGCCCCCCCGGACCCCCCCGACCCCATGCTGCGACGGGCGGTTCAGGCCATTTGTAGAACCATAGTAAAAGTTTCTATTAATACCCGGTCCCGCTCGCCAGCAGCAGCAGCGGCAGCCCCAGGCCCGGGCGCTGAGAAAGGGATTCCCTCTGACGTCCTCTGCTAGGATACCAAACAAACACAGCAAAGACAAGCCCATATATGGCTAAGTGCGTCACAGGAACTCCAGCGGGGCGGGGCTAGGGATCCCCTCCCCTTTGGCCCCTCAAATCGCCCCTTTCCCCGGGGGGCAGCGGGGCGCCCGGCTCAGAGGGACCCCAGGCAGGCCAGGGGAAGGGATAGGCTGAGTTTGGGGCCCCGGGGTGGCCCCTGTGCCTGGTTTTGGGGGCGTGGGGAGGACTCTTCCTGGTTACGTCAGGAAGGGTCGGCCCCCTCTTGTATAAATAAGGAGAGGCTCCGAGTGTGGTTCATTCATAAGTTGCGAGGGGAGCCGGAGCCGGAGCTTCTCTGCTTAGCGGGGAGACGGTGCCACCTGCCCGGGACAGGGCTCCAGGGGACCCCAGCGACCCCCCCACACCCCCGCTTTGTGGGGTTCGGGCCTGCGAAGACGCCGCATCGCCTCTGGATTGTGCTACCTTGGGGGGGGGGCTGCTGCTGTTGGATTATTTCGGGGTGTCGGTGTTTGAAGTTACCCCACTAGCTGCGAAGGGGCTTTGGACCCCCCCCTTCCCCGCGGATGCGGCTTTGAGGGGAGAAGACGCGTGGAGCAGGAGTCTCGGAAGCCGGGAGTCTCCCCGCTCTCCCCAGCGCAGCTTCCACCGCCGGAGCCCAGCGGCAGGGAGCTGGAGGGGGGCTGCTGAGCCGCGGCCCGCGGAGCTCGTGTCCCCGCGCACCCCGGGGGCGATGCTGCTTTGCCGGTGAAGGAGGAAAAGGGGGAACCGCCGGGCCCCGCTGCCCTGCCGGCGCGGAGCGGCTCGCACCCAGCGCCTGCCGGACTCCGCCGCTCGCAAACGGGACTTTGCAGCCACTTCGCTTCTAATCTAACCGGCTCCCCCTGCCCCGGGGTCGCAGCCTCCCCTGCTCCAGCCTTGGCTTCCAGGCGCCCCCAGCGTGGCCACAGGCTTCCCCCTGTGCCCAGGGAGATGTATCAGGGCTTCCCCGGAGACTACGACTCCACCTCCCGGTGCAGCTCGTCCCCTTCGGCCGAGTCCCAGTACCTGTCCTCGGTGGATTCTTTCGGGAGCCCCACGGGCGCCGCCGCCTCGCAGGTAAGGGAGCGGGGGTGCCGGGGGGGGAGCTGCTTGGGGAGGCTGCTGGGGAGAGGTGTTGTGGGGTGACTGCCACGGTGCCCGGAGACACAGTACACAGCGATGGGGGGGAGGTACCCGGGAGGTCCGGGTTAGCGATGGTGCTGGTATGGGGCGGGGGGGGGCGATAGGGCCCAGGGACGTAGGGGGTCTGGTAGCCGGGGTGCCCAGGGGTGCGTGGGGAGCGGGGGCGATGGTGCCCAGGGATGTAGGGGACATGGTACCCAGGGTGTCCAGGGATTCAGGGGGCGATGATACTTGTGGGGGGGGAGAAGCGATGGTACCCAGGGGGCATGGTACCCAGGGATGCGGGGGGCGATGATACTGAGGGGTATGTGCGTGGAGAAGCCATGGTACCAGAGGGACCCAGGGATGTGGGGGGCATGGTACTCGGGGGACCCAGGGATGTGGGGGGCATGGTACTCGGGGAGCCCAGGGATGCCGGGAGCGATGGTACCGGGGGGGCGATGATACTTTGGAGGGGGGGGTGGAGAAGCTATGGGACCCGGGGTGCCCAGGGATGCGGGGTACCTGTCCTGGGGAAGCCCTGTCCTCTCTCCAGTCCGCATTCCGAACTCCCCCGCGTTACGCGCTGGCCCGGGGGGAGGGTGGAACGTGGGGAGAGGGGGGCGGGGTTGTGCGTAACGTGTGACGCGCTGGAACCCTCCGCGCTGACGTGAGGCACGCATGGCGCTTTCCTCCGCCCCCTCTGGCGCGTGGGTTATTTTGGAACGCGGGGGCCGCCCCCGTTGCTAAGGGGCGGGTGGGGGAGCCGAGCCCGCTGATTGGCCTGGCAAGCCACGCCTCCTTGTCAGAGTGTGCGGGCGGGGGGGGGGGAGCGTGCGGGGAATGGGAGCGGAGCAGGAGCTGCCCCCTGTACAGCCCATAATAATCCCCACAGCCAAACCCGGGGAGGCGGGGGGGCTGGACCCCAGTGTGCCCCCCCCGTGTGTGTGTGTGGGGGGGCAGGTTCCCCCCCGGCTGGCTGGTGATACATCTGGGGGAGCTGCTGGTTCCCCCCCCCCCTTGTTTGATGCTGGGGGGTGTCAGTGGTGCCCCCAAGCTGTGGTGACCAGAATGCCTGGCAAGCAATGGAGACCCCCCCTGCCCCCCCCAGTCCTTTGGGGTTGTGGGCACAAGGGGCTCTCTGCCCCTGCCCTGGTGTCAGGGACCCCACTGGGCATGAATCCTAGAATATCAGGGTTGGAAGGGACCTCCGGAGGTCATCTAGTCCCACCCCCTGCTCAAAGCAGGGCCAATCCCCAGACAGATTTTTACCCCCGTTCCCTAAATGGCCCCCTCAAGGATTGAACTCACAACCCTGGATTTAGCAGGCCAATGCTCAAACCACTGAGCTATCCCTCCCCCCAGAGCCGTCAACTGGGACAGCCCCTTTCCCGAAGGATGGGGGGGAGTCACCCACCTGGTCAGCAAACCCGGGGCACCAGGAAGCCCCCAGGGATGGGGGCCAGGGCAGGGGGGCAGCAAGTAATGTCATGCCCCTGTCAGAAGGGAGCTGGCTGGAAAACTTGCAGCCTGTGGGCGGGTGGGCATGTCTCTAAGCATTCCCCGTTCCCGTCCCACTAACGCCTCACCCACCGCGTGGATCGCTGGGTTATTGCGAGGGCTCGGCTTGGGGAGGGAATCCCACCGGCAGATCCCAAACATAGGCCCGGCAGAGACAGGAGTGTTATTTTTAGGCTTGTGCCGACCCTGGCGCTCTGAGGCCTGAAAAAAAACAAAGTCTGGAACTGCAAAGAAAGGTCTCTTCTGCCCCCCGAAAAGAGCAGCCCCCGCTGCTTCCTCGAACCTGTGTGTGACGCGCACAAAGCCCCTCTTCGGAGCCAAGGGAGGGGAGCTCAGGAGCCGAAATAGAGTTGGCTCGGCCAGAGCCTGGCCTGCCTTCTCTGCAGAGCCGTTTGTAGCTGGGCCCTTTGGCCTGGGGCGCTCTGGGGTCTGGTAACCTACAAGAAACTAATTCAGGAGCCAGGGCTACTTGCGTAGGACAGGGGCCCTCTCCTAGTGGCTGGGGCAGGGAGCCGTTTGGTACCTGAGCACCTCATCCAAGGTGCCAGCAGGGAATGGGTCTGGTGGGTCTCAGCCCAGTTCCTTCTGCCCAGGTGCCCACATTAAACTGTCCCCCACTGTTGCTAACTGTCCCCCCCCCCCCATTTGGCTCTCCTGGATGGGATGGGTCCCAGTGACTGAATTCGGCACACCCCGGGGGCAGGGCAGGGGGATGTCAGTACAGTGCAGCGCTTGGGCAATGCCTACAAGTCTCCGGGGCTGGCGATTCAACTGTCACCAGCAGCCACCATGAGGGCAGAGGAACGTGAAATGTGCTGCACGGCTTTGGTCTCCGTGTCAGGCCTGACCGTGTGTCGTGGCTGGCAGACGGGCCTGTAAGTGGGCTAGGGTGCACCCTCCCCCTGCCTCGCGTGTTGCTCTCCCTGATGGGTCATGGCAAGGGGGTCTCTGGATTACTGGGGGGGGGGGGACTCTAACACCCGTCTCTGGGACTCTGGCGGTAGTGGGCACTGGTTGCCACAGGCTGGGATTGGGGGAGACGTGTTCACGCCATGCCCTTGCCCAGCCCCTGACCGCCTTCTGTGTCCTTGTGTTTCAGGAGTGCAGTGGCCTCGGGGAGATGCCCGGCTCCTTCGTGCCCACAGTCACTGCCATAACGACTAGCCAGGACCTGCAGTGGTTGGTGCAGCCCACTCTGATCTCTTCCATGGCCCAGTCGCAGCCTCAGGGCCAACAGATGTCTCACCAGCAGCCACCACCTGCAGTGGACCCCTATGACCTGCCCGGGACCAGCTATTCCACCCCGGGGATGGGCGCCTACAGCGCCGGCCCCTCAACAACCGGAGCAGCCGCCCCATCGCCCAGCTCCGCTCGGGCTCGGCCCCGGAGGACACGGGAGGAAACGGTGAGCTGGGCGGACTTGGGGGACATTCTTCTTCTGTCGAACTTCCTCTGGGGCATCAGCAATGAGGTTACTAACTCCATCACTTAACCCCCTCACCACGCCCCCTGCCCGTAGGTGGGGAACCTGGCATCGGAGAGCCTGGCTAGTGGGAACCGCACCCAGCCATGTAGGGCACCCATGCCACCAGCTCGGCTCCTCGGCCTGCCTGGCAGGGCTGAGTGGGCACGGGGGGGGGGGGAGGGGGGTGCTGCCAGTCCCAAGGTGAGATGCCTGGGGGCTGCACTGGGCAGAGTGATGTGGCTGGAAGTCTGGCTCAGCTGCGCCCCCAAAGTGTGGGGGAGCCATAGGACTCCTTCCCCAGCTGGCAAAACCCAGTGATTCCTGCTGCAGGGCCTTAGCAAATCGGGTATGGATACAGAGTGTACAGTCCCCTGGGAACGAGAGCTGATCTCCCCCAGCGGCTGTCTAGTAGCGGAGAGCTTGGTGCGGTTCCTAGCCAGACGGGTATCCCCATGGTGGGTGGGGAAGGGAGGGGGATCAGGATAGAGGCCACAGACTGCACTGGTGCGTAGGCAGAGCTCCCCATAACATGGGGCTGAGGGAGGCCCTGAACACGGAGGGGTGGGGCTGGGCTACCTGGCCTTGCTGCATGAGAGGGTAGGTGGGGAGGGCCCTGGGCCAGAGCCCCTGGCTGACCAGCCCCCTTGGTTCTTGCAGCTGACGCCGGAGGAGGAGGAGAAGCGCCGCGTCCGCAGGGAGAGAAACAAGCTGGCAGCGGCCAAGTGCCGGAACCGGCGCCGGGAGCTGACGGACCGACTCCAGGCGGTGAGTGCTCACGTGGCCCCTTCCCGTGGCTCTGCCGCCGCACACAGCACAGGTGCAGGGTGGGGCTAGCGGTGAGCTCCCTCCCTGCCCGTGCCCAGAACAGCAGTGGTGGCTCCCTGTTCTGGTGCCGCAGCTTGGGGCGAGCGCCTGGGCAGGGTGTTTCTGGGGAAGGTGGCCCTCCCAGGGCCCTTTGCTGGGGGTGGAGACAGTCTGGTGGGGGCAGGGCACAGTCTAGGCCTGCCACTTCCAGGGTACAAAAAGCTTGTGCACCTGGTGCGTCTCTCGTTTGCCGGCCTCAGGGAGGGGAGCTGTGCCCGGGACGGGGGTAATAGTGTGGCGGGGGGCGGAAGGAGGGTTCCTGAGACTGGAATTGACGCTTCGCTGGGTCTACAGTGCTCTGCGGCCCGGGGGTTGGCCACGAGGGGGTGGCTTGGGGCAGCGGGGCGCTGACAACGGGGAGGGGGCTGTGTGTGTGGAGCAGACTCCCAGGCTGGATTAGCTTGGGGCCCGTAGCCCTGTTCTTGCTGACCCTGGCTCCCCCTCCCCTCCAGGAGACAGACCAGCTGGAGGAAGAGAAGGCAGGGCTGGAGTCCGAGATCGCGGAGCTGCAGAAGGAGAAAGAGCGCCTGGAATTTGTCCTCGTAGCTCACAAACCCGGCTGCAAACTCCCTTACGAGGACATGCCCGAGCTGGGCGGCCAGCCCGGCCCGTCGGCAGAGGTGAGCTCTCTGGGGGTGCCCGTTAAGGACGACCCGTTCGGGCCAGCCGCCTACCCGTCTGTGCCCCTCCACTACCAGCAGAGCCTCGGCGTGCCGGCGCCGGGCGCGGCGGGCCCAGCGGAGGTAGCGTTTTCTAGTTCTTACTTTACACATGGTGAGCCGCTGAGCGACCCGTACCCTGTTAACCCTTCATATACATCTTCGTTTGTGTTCACCTACCCAGAGGGAACTACCTGCGGAGCCACACACCAGCGGAACAGCAGCAGCGACCAGTCCTCGGACTCCTTGAATTCTCCCTCGCTACTCGCTTTGTGAAACATAAACCAAACAAAGCCAATCAAACCCGCACATGCCAACGGGGTGTGTGCGTGTGTGGGCGGGGGACACGCTGCAAACTGACAGCCTGCATCCGTGTGTGCCATTAGTTAACTGAGGGGACCCCTCCCCACCCCCTCCCTTGCTGACACTTTTGGGGACTTTCATTTAATCTGGCCGGAGGAGCAGGAAGCTTTGGCACCGCCGCTATGAGCCAGGATGGATGGTGGAGCTGGGCCCGGCTCGCGGGGGCTGGGGGCTAGTCTGGCGGGGCTGGGGGGCAGCGGATTATGCGGCGTCCCCTCCCCCACTACCTACTTGTGAGCAGCTGACCAAGGGACGGGACCTTGTGGGGAGCGGGCTGGGGTTGGTTCCCCCCCTCTCCCATGGGGCCGCTCTGGCCTGTCGCCCTGCATTGACTCTCTCCCATTTTGCCCCCGCTCCCCCACGTCTTGTGGGTCGTGGCTGCCCCCCTGCGGGCGTGTGGCTCTGGCTGGGCTGGGGGCAGCCGTGGAGCACTGAGGCAGAGGCCCGTGTCCCCAGCTGCCTCCACTCTTGCTCCGAGGAGCTCCGTGGCTACAGCAGGGGCGGCCTGGCTCCCTCCCTGCGGGGTTGAACCAGAGCCCCATAGCCTGGGCTGGGTGGGAGCTTGGCCCGGAGGCCCCGGGGGGCTGCCCTCTGGCTGTCCGAGCCGCCCCGCCCCTTGGCCTTGTCTTTCCCGGTGCGGGAGCTGGGGAGTGCGGCTGCAATGCCAGGAGAGGGCCTCGTGCCCTCCGTCCGCCCCCCCTGAGATACTGTGAACGGCCTCCGCCCCCTGTACGGCCCCTGCTTTCACTGCTGTTGTGAGCACGTGGTGTGCGTGTCCCCCTGCCCCCCACAGGCTGCAGCCCCTCCAGCCCTAAGATGAGCCCTCCTGTCTGGTGGCTTTTACCCCCATCATGACCCCCTCATGGGAACCCCATGTTCCATTGACCCCCAAGCCTCCACCAGCAAGGGCCGGATGATGCCATGGGAAAGAGGCCAGGTGCCACTGCGCCCCACTGCAGGCCTTGTGGGGCTGCGAGACCATCCCTGCCGGCAGCTTTAAGCCCTGGGTGGCAACTCCAGGAGGTGGGGTCCCTCCCGCTCCTCGGAGGCCTGTGCCCAGCCTGCCCCAATGTCTTCTGCTGGGGGAAGACTGGCATTGCCCTGGGGGATCCCCCTGGGCACCTGAGCAGGGGCTGCCCCCCGTCCCCTGTAGCTAGCACCCGTGCGTACGTAGACCTGCCGCCGCTTTGGGCCGTGCCGTCCGCCCCGTCGTCGCCAGCGCGTCGAGCGGGAGAGCCGTGTTGCTTCTATCGCCGGGGCCTGCGCCGTGCCAGCCGCCGCGTGCCATGTTCCGTACCCTCGTGACCAAGCTGTGCCCGTGGTTAACTTTGTGCTGAGCGCTGGAGTGGGGTTCGCTGCGGCCTTTTGCGTCTGGGACAGCGCTGGGGGATGGGGAGAGTTTAGGGGTGTTCTTTTTTTTATTATTATTATTATTTTCCTGTGCTGTATTTTGTGACTTGTGTTTATTGGGCGGCTGGGGGGGGCTGTGGTAATGCCCAGTGCCCCTCCCAGCCCGCGCTGACTCATCTGCAAAGTGGCCAATAAAAACAGCTTTGAACATACACCGGTTTTCTTCACCCCGGGTCTGTTTGTCAAGCCAGGCCCAATCCAGGCCGTGTCGCCCCAGCGTCTGCTTGGCTTGCTCCTCCCCTCGGTGCCTGTCCCCCGCGGGGCAGGAGCCCCTGCCCGGCGAGCCCCCGCGGTGGTTTGCGGGGTGAGGGATGGTAGCAGCTCCCCTGGGGGAGGGGGGAGAGAGCACTTGCCCCTTCTCTCCAGGGTCACAGGCTTCCTCTGAGCTTTGATCCCCCCCACCTGTATCCCCAAGCCTGGGTTCAGCAGGGTGGGACCCCCCCAGCGGCAGTGTAGCCTGGGAAGTTGATCCCCACAGCAGGGCTTGGGGCTGCGCCCCTGTACCCTTCCCTACCTGTTGTAGGGGTGATCAGTGTAGCAGGGTTCGGGTGGGCATGGGGCTTGGCCCCCTGGGCCAGTGCATTTGGCCCAAGGTCTGGTGTCTGGTCCTTATACCCCCAGGTGAAGTCCGTTCAGCATCCTGCGGGGGGGTCTCCCAGCCCAGGCCCTGCTCCTCACTCCCCTTACAGGGAAGGGGGGCAGCTGGCTGGCCGCACCTCCGTCTCCTAGCGGCTTCACTAAGGGAAGCTCCGCACCCAGCTCCCCTTCTGGCTGAGGGTGCAGGCCCTGGGTGCTGCAGCAGGGCCCCAGTAACCAACTTCCTGCCTGCCGCTCCAGGCTGCGTTGGGGCAAGAACTGGGTTCCACTAGCTCCAGCCACGCTGAGGACGGGGCTGGCACCCCGGGGGGCAGTGCCCAGGAGGGGCTGGGCCACAGGAGGTTCTGCAGGGAAAGGTCCCCAGCTCCTGATCGGGGGTAATTAAAAAGCCAACCCCTGACTGCAGCAGAGTTAGCCAGCATGGGCCGCCGTCACTGGGGGTGGGGGGTGGCCCCCTTGGGTCGGCCCCGCAGCAGGCACCGAACTTTCCCTCCCCACCTGGTGTTGGGGAGCCCGATGCTGCACCCTGGCGTCCAGCTCGGCCAGGTGCATTGTAAAGATGATGCAGGAAAAGGGGGGAGGGTGTAGCGCCACCCCAGAACTGCCGCCAGGGTGAAGCCGGGGGCTGGCCGAGCAGGTGACTGGAGCCGTGTCGAAGTACTTTTAGCTGAAGCCGGGGACACTGGGATTAGAGATCAGGCCGAGGGAGGGGGAACTAACCACTGGAATGAACTGTCCCCCACCCCCCCTACACACACACACACACTCACTCTTCAAGCCAAGGGGCTTAAACTTTTGTCAGGCCAAAACCTGCGCCGACTTCTCCCAGGGCGAGCCGGGGTCACGTCGTTGCCCTTTGTTAATGACAAATTGCAGCAAGCCCCTGTCCCTGGGAATTTTTCCTCTTTTAAATCTTGAAATGCCGGAGTTTCCAGCTGGCCCCTGCTGCCCCCTGGGACTGGCGCCCTGCTGCCAGCTCTGCCTATCCGGAAGATGTTTTCACCAACATGGGCTAGGCAGGAGACCAGACCAGACTAGACGGCTTGCTGCTGTGGGCTGAAGTCTTTGTGCAGCCCAGGGGTTCCCTGCATCCCCCCAACAAGCTCCCTCTCATTCCATGCTATTTGAGGGACTCCCTGCAACCCCCTCCCTCAAACCTTCCCCTCGCAAGAGGTTCTGGGTGCCCACCTTCCTGCCCAGGGGTTGTGTGTGCCCCCCATTCTCCCTTGCCCTCAATGCGGCATCCCCCATGGCAGAGGCTCCATGATTGGCCCCGTTCCTGTTTCCAGGCCGGGGGTTCTGTCTACCCCCTGCTCTCACCTTTCCCCTCCTGCCAGAGGCTGTGTGCATCTCCATACCCCCTCCCCTCCATTTCCCCCTCCCCAAGGAGGCCTGTGTGGGACTCATTTCCCCCTTCCCCGATTGCAGGGGCTGTGTACATGCCCCATTCTTCCCTGCCCCCAATCTCCTCCTACCCCTTTAGTTATTTCTCTTCTGCCTGCCTGGGGCAGGGGCAGACGCTGCGGAGAAGGGCTGAGAGGAGACAGGGTGTTATGCTGAGAGGTGTTAATGGGGCCAGTGGCCAGTTTTCTGGGCTCTAGGCCAGTGATTTCCCTTAAGGACCCTTCTGGCGTCTTACTGAGTATCCCAGCCCCCTTTCCTTTCCGGTGTTACCAGATCATGACCTCCCACGTGCCTCGCACGCTGCGCCTGGGGCACCACGTGGCGAACAGGATGGCTTCCTCCATGGGGCAGAAGCACGTTCTGGGCCTGGCTCAAGGGAGGGACCCCCCATAGCAGGCCCTCGGGGGACCCCGCGTGGGAACCACTGCTATAGACAATGGTGGTGGATCAGCTAATCAGAGGGCCGGGGCTCCGAGTGTCCCTCATTTTCTTCCTTTCGGTTTTGCAATTTCCCCCAAATCCATGAACTCAAACTGGAATGGGTGCAGAGAAGGGCGACTAGGATGATCAGAGGAATGGAAAACCTGTCGTATGAAAGGAGACTAGAGGAGCTTGGGTTGTTTAGTCTGACAAAGCGAAGGCTGAGGGGGGATATGATTGCTATCTTTAAATATATTAGAGGGATCAATACAAGGGAGGGAGAGGAATTATTCCAGCTTAGTACTAATGTGGACACGAGAACGAATGGATACAAACTGGTTGTGGGGAAGTTCAGGCTTGAAATTAGACGAAGGTTTCTGACCATCAGAGGGGTGAAATATTGGAACGGCCTACCGAGGGAAACGGTGGGGGCGACGGACCTGTCTGGCTTTAAGATTAAGTTGGATAAGTTTATGGAGGGAATGGTTTAATGATAAAACATAGTAGCCAAGGAAAGCCAAGCAATGGTGGGTAAATAGTATAATGGCCAACAAGGGTCAGGCTGGAGACTCTTGCCTACATGCTCAGGGTTTAACTGATCGCCATATTTGGGGTCGGGAAGGAATTTTCCTCCAGGGTAGATTGGCTGAGCCTCTGGAGGTTTTTCGCCTTCCTCCGCAGCATGGGGCAGGGATCACTAGCAGGAGGGTCTCTGCCGATTGAAGTCACTAAAACACAGGATTGGGGACTTCAACGGCAGAGTCCAGGGAAGGGTCTTGTGGCCTGCAGCATGCAGGGGGTCAGACCAGATGATCATAATGGTCCCTTCTGACCTTAAAGTCCATGAGTCTATGAGATCCGATGCTCGTTCATCGTTTGGGCCGGACAGGCAGGCAGAGGGACGCTGCTGAGACGTGGGCAGGGCAGGGCCGTCCCAAGCTCGGCCAATGGTCCCTCCTGGCGTTGACCTCTCTGAATCCAGACCCCGCCAGGCTGGGCACCTGCTCTCCTCACACAGGGGCCTGGAAGTGTCCGTGTCCAGAGGGCTACGCCAGGGCCCCACGTCCTGCCCCGAGGGCCTGGCTGGGGGCGCTGAGCGGGCAGGGAAACACCAGGGCTGGGTGGGGTGAACCCCCAGGGAAATGGGGGGCAGGGGCCCTGCTTTCTGCAAGTCCCAGTGCGCACAGGCTCTTTCTTTCTCATCAGGGGCGTCTGGCCTGGAGATGGGACCCTGGACTAGGGGGTCGGACCCAGAGCCAGACCCGCAAGTCCCCAGCAGCGCACTCGATCTGACCCACCCGATCACTTTTCCCCGTCCCGTCGGCTACTGGCAGCCCAGCAGAAATGGGTCCAGGCTGCCCCCTGGTGGCAGCAGTGCAGATCTGCAGCCAGATAGGGTGACCGGATAGCAAATGAGAAAAATCGGGACAGGAGGTGGGGGGTAATAAGAACCTATATAAGAAAAAGTCCCAAATAGCGAGACGATCCCTATAAAATCGGGACATCTGGTCACCCTACCCCAGGTCCACCCAACTTGCATCTGTCGCACACTGGGGGCCAGGTGCAGCCATGGGACGGGTTCCCAGGCCACATGGTCAAGAAGACAGGCGAGGGGGGGAGGAGGCGGGGTGGGGAGAGCTTGGCTGCTGGTGGGTGCGGAGCTAAATTTTCCCCATGGGTGCTCCAGCCCCGCAGCACCCACGGAGTCGGCACCTACGGGTGGGTGCCTAAATTAAGAGGGTGATGCCTTGAGCCCGAGGAACTGAGTACAGGTGGGTGCCCCTAGCATGTGAGAGTAACAGAGGATTTTGTGCGGGTAATGCCACGGGCTAGTGACAATGAAGGGGGCGGCCAGAAGTTATTTCTGCCAGTGGGACTCCTGGAATAGCCATTGCAACGTGCCAGAAGCGGCACCAGACAGCCAGGGCAGTGGGCTAGGAAATCCCAGCAACAGCTGGGCCGTGACTTTGCAGGCCCGAAGAAGCAAATGCCCTTAGTCGTGGTTGAGGCTTATTCTCCGTGGCCGGAGGCAGGGCACGTGAGAGCGACCTCTCCTGGACCTGATCTCCTTAGACCAGCCGTCCTGAGCGCACTCCGCGGTGAAAACCCCACCACAGACACCGCCTAGGTTGGCGGGGTGGGGAGGTCAAAGGGGAGACAATGAAGAGGCCCATCGATCAGCCGTTACCAGGCCCAAGCAAGGGCTGCAGGAGGCAGCCCTGAAGTTAGTACAGATGGTGGCAGGTTTTGTTGGCCAGAGGAGGTGGCTGAGGGAGGGGAGGGATTTGCAGTGGGAGATCGACAGAGTACGGCTAGGGAACAGCAGCCAGAGAGCCGGTGTCAATTTCTCTCCCTGACAGTTACCGTTGATTGCAGCAAAATCACAGACCTCCCATAAGGCTGCCGAACTTGTGATTTTTGTTAATGGCGTTAGTTAACTGAGGGATTTACAGGGGAGAGGTGAGACAAATTGAAACCTGTAGTCAAATAGCGATCTATCACTGTAACGCCTCAGGGTTTTCCTGGCCCCTGCTTCTTCCCAGCTCTATATCAAAGTCTGTGATCTAGGTCTAGCAGTAACTGGTCTGCAGAGGGCCAGCCTAAAGTAAGGGGAGTGGGATGAGTTTGGGCCTCTCTGCCTTAGGGAGCAGCCTGTTTTGTCTCTCTCTGGTTTTGGTCCTTTATCCTTCTGAATTTGAAGAAATTAAGTCACGTCACATTACAACCTTCCAGCCAGAGGACTGAGGTTTGTATCTCACTTCTCTGGGTGCGCACCATGAACATAACACTTTGATCCGTAGCCATGGGCACAAACCCACTGGTAAAAGTCATGCACCTTTAGAGGGCTGTATCTCAGGAACTCGTCGGTGAAACAACCCCAAACTTGGATCACTGCCCTATTCCACACTCCCATGAGGCGGCACACCAAATTTCAAGGCAATCCGAGCAACCGTACGCTTTTTGACCACTTACAGGATTCAAGCTTTAAATAGAAAACTGGTCTGAAACTTAACTACAACGGATCTGACAGTCCACTCTACTCAGTCCCTTCCCAGCCAGTGAATAGCAATACCACATGGGTGGGTAAACTGAGTCACACATAAGCAAAGTATTACAAACATTCCACCCTTCCCCACAAGGCTGGAGCTGGGGTCTGTGTGAATTTTAAGAGGCGCCCCAGACATTTGAACCCAGTGCTTGGCAGAGGGGTTACGCCACAACGCCACATGAACAATGGCACAGTCTTCGTCCTGTCTCGTGCTACCTATTATGGCAACTTCCCGCTTCCTGACCCATTCCCAGTGGCCGATGCCATCTCCGGGGGCAGCGTTCAAGGTGTGTTGGGGCGGGGGGATGTCGTATTTCCTGGATTTCGGAGGGTTAAGTTTAGCGCCTCTCCACATTCTGGATGGGCACGAGGCGCTGCTGGGTGACCTGACCACTGCACGAACCAAGCTCTGGGCCCCCCCCTCCCTGGGTTCTATCCCCAGCTGCGCCTGGAGTGATTTTGTGTAACCTCATTGTTCTGTCCGTGGCTTGTTCTTGCCTGGGGTCCTGGCCGTGGCTGGTAAGAACAAGGCGTGAAGTCTGCGGAGGTCTCACTTACAGGCCTTGGGGTGAGGTTTGAACTCACAGTCCCCCCAGTTAGGAAACTCCCCCTCCTCAGCACAGAGCCTGGATGTCTAAGGGCAGAAGGGACTGGGAGCGAACACAGGTGCTCTCGCTCTCCTGGTCCCGTTGGCTGCAGACAACAACCCATTGTTCTCTGCAGACACCAGCCCCTTGCATCACCCACAGTGTCGACAGCTGCAAATTCCTCGCCTTCCTGTTGATGTGTTTAAACTCAGATGCTCTTTCCCCACAGCTGATTGTTGTCTGGGTTAGCAGCTGTCCAGCCATGGGCCCAGCTCGGCTCCCAGGCTCCTTTGGGTGGGACTGGCCAGGAGGACTTGGGTGCCCTGCTGCCGGGTGCAATCCATGGGGAGAGAGATGCCAGCCAATGGGCTCTGCCTGTGCCAACCAATGGGAGAGGCCCAGGAGAGGGGGTGTGGCCTAAGCCGTGCTCCCCCCATTAGGGCTTTTAGCCAGTGGTCGGGCACTCGCCTGCTCCTGGCCCGGCTGGCACGGGAGAGACTAAAGGCGGGCTGCACCTTGCACCCAGCACTCTCCTGGGTAACAGGGCACCCAGGCAAGCCCTGCTTCCCACCAGGCCAGGCAAGGAATTGACCCTGGACCTCCCACCCGCTGGGTGAATGCCCCAACCTCTGGGTCACATGGCACCATCCCCTTTTCCTCCTCCTCCGGCTGTGTGGGGCGGGTTCAGAAGTGCCCCGAGCCCACCTAGGACTCAGGCCCCCGGGTGAGGCTGGCAGGGCAACATCTAGGGGGGTGAAACCCACATGGGTGCGTCAGGCACCGAGCTGCTAGGACTTACCCAGCTGAGCCCCTGTTCAGGACTGCAGGGACGTTAATGGGGGAAACTTCGGGGCCAGGGGGAGCTTACGCGCCTCCAGGGCTCAGCGGCACCCGAGGAGGGGTTTTGTGGGTCCCCAGCGGCGCTTCGGGGTTGGACGTAGGCTCCTAAAGGGTGAGCTGTGGCCACAAGGGAGCCCAGGGGAGGTAGGAGCCCTGCACGGAGGCACTGTGTGTCCATCCCGGCTGCACCGAACCGGCACTGCCAATTCAGCCGCCAGGCTGGTGTCCCTCTGCCTCACCCTTCACCCTGGGCGTGATCTCACTGCCCCAGAACACATGAGCCGACCAGCCTGCCTGAAAGGGGCTTCTGGCCCCTGCCGGCTCAGCCACCTCCCACCCCGTGTGTGCCAGCAGCTACGGGGTGCCCGGCTGCCCTTTGGGTTTGCCCCAGCCCCTGCTGGCTTGGGGAGAAGAGGAACCGCACACTCCGGGAGATGCAGGTGTCTGTGCCGGGAGCAGCGCGGGTGGGTTTAGAGCAGGGAACTGTTGGGAAAACAGCCGGTGGCGCGGTGGATTCTCCGTCACTGGCCATTTTTAAATGAAGATGGGATGTTTTTCTAACAGCTCGGCCCGAGGAGTCATTGCGGGGCAGGGCTCGAGCCTGGGTGATACAGGGGGCCAGATGAGCAGAGCCCAACGGGCCCGTCCGGCCTGGGAATCTAGGAAACGGGACACAGAGGGACTCAGGGACGGCCCATCCCAGGGCGGCGCGGCTCCAGATCTGGAGTCCAAGTGGCCGAGAAGGGATCCGGGGGCAGGGGGTGGAGCGCAGCGGGGCACCCACCAGGGCAGGGGTCCTCAACCTTTTTCTTTCTGCAGCTCCCCAGCATGCTATAAAAACTCCACGGCCCACCCAGAGAGAGAACTAGGGGACCCAGCAGAGGACTCATAAGCAGAGCTAATTCCAAAGGGCTGGGGCCTGTCCAGCCGCTGTATGGCAGGTGCCAAATCCCACTGGTCAATTACAGCTGTCCAGCTGGCCCCACGCTGGTGACACGTGGGGGCCAGGAGCAGGAGTGCTGGCACGGGGCCAGGGTGTGTGTGTTTCCACCCAGGCAGTGTGTCCTAGTGGATAGAGACCTGACCTGGGATGCAGGAGAGCTGGGTGCTGTGTGCCTGGCTCTGCCGCTGGCCTGTGGGGTGACCTTCGATAAGTCACGGCCCCGCTCTCTGCCTCGGTTTCCCCACTATACAATGGAGAGCATCATACTGACCTACTTTGTAAAGTGCTTGGAGATGAACGGCTGGACGTGCTACCGCAGAGCGGTTATTGCTATTACTAGTCACTGCGGAGAAAGGGAGCCGTGGTTAATAAAGGTACAATGCCCTCTGCCCCCAGCGCTGTCAGTGAGAGCACCCTGGGGTCCCCAGCAGGGGGGGGGGGCTCGTGCCTAAAGGAAAAACACACAGAAATCCACCCGCAGGCCATGGTTCTCAGCCATACAGGTGCAAAAATAGCCCTGACCCCCGTTTTGAACCCTCCTTTGCAGGAGCGGCCCTGGGTGAAGGGAGAAGACAGGCCGGCTCCGACCAGGTGATCCCCGGGGTGCTGGGGCACCTGCAGCACCCGCTGCATCCCATGTCCCAGGAGAGGAGGCTGGCGCGACTTGCCTGGTGCCTGCCGTGCCACTCTGAGAGCCGGGGCAGCCTGGCTGAGTTTCCTCACCCATGCAAAATACAGTGGGGGGCTGAGGAGGGGGGGTGTGGGCTGGGCTGGAGGCAGGGCGATGGGCTGACGTCCCGGGCACCTGGGTTCTATTCCCGGCTTACCCCTGCCCTGCCCGTGGGCCCTGGCCAAGTCTCCAGACCTCAACTCCTGGCTGTTCCAGAGGGAAGATCATAGAAACATCCATCTGGAAGCGTCCACTAGAGGCCACTTTGTCCCTCTTCCCGCTGAGCCGCCCAGACCTGGCTGGTGCCCGGCGCTGGGCGGGTCCCAGGCCTGACCCTCCTGGCAGCAGGGGCTGGGCTGGGAGCTGCACTCGGGACTGTGGCCACTAGAGGGCGCTGCTGTCTCCTGCATGGCTTCGGGGGGGACTCTTCGAAGGGGACAGAGAGAGGGGGTGGGAGGACGGTGCCAGGACTGGAAAGGGCCTCTGGGGCGGGGGGGGGGGTCGCTCCATTTCTGAGAGCAGAGGGCTGGACAGACCCCGACTGAAGAGAAGGCGAGGGGCCCTGCTGGGCCTGCCGAGATGCCAACTTGGGGGCACTAGAGGGGGGCTCTAGGGATCCCAGCTTGGGGGGAGGAGGGGGCACCGGAGGGGGCCTCTGGGGATTCCAGCCTGCAGCGGCTCCAGGCAGTCTGGACAGACCCGTCTGGAGAAGTGCCCGACTGGCTGGGCGCTGGGCAGAAGCCAGAGCTGATCCCACCCCCTGTGCCACCCTCCCCGTGCCGCCCCAGGGCTCTGCTCTGCCAGTCAGGAGCACGGCGCCCAAACTCGTCCCCCCGCCCAGGGACCCGAATGAACCCTGGTGCGGGGTCCTGCCAGGATCCAGGCCGTTCTAGGCCAGGGGGCCTGGCTGAGGGCGGTGCCAGGCTGGGAGCCTGGTTATGGGAGAGGCGGGGAGCAGAGCCTGAGACCGGAGCAAAACAACAGCCTCCAGCCTCCACCCTGGCTCTGCCGGTGCCCCTTACTCCCTCCCGACCCGCAGCCCCCTTCTCTCTGAGGCTTGGACTCCCTCATGCCCCAGCTCTGCCAGGGGCCCTCAGTCCTGACCTGCTGCCCCCTGCTAGCCCAGCCCTGGTGTCTCTCCTGAGAGGAGACGGACACAAATGCCAGTTTGTTCTGTGGTTTTGTGGTCTTTGCAAACAACCATCCGTGACTTGCGTCTCACCCAGCTCTCCGGGGCAAGATGCTGCAGTAACCACCCGGCCCCTCACTGCCCCCATCTCCCTTCGGTCTGTGCCAGGTGCTGCAGGGGAGCAGCCCAGGCTGGGAGTCCCTGGGGGGTTGCTAATGAAGGTCCCCCATCCCCCCCCACATGCTGTTCTGAGAGCAGATGGGCTCCCCCCATCTCTGAGCACCCTCCGGATCAGCAAGTGGGGGTCAGACAGGGACAGAAAACACCCCCCACCCCCACCCCGCGGCAGGAGCTGGCCTGCTGCTCCAGCCCGCGCTGGGCTGGGCCGATGCCAGGGCCCCACCGCTGCGGCTCGTGCCCAGTGAAGCCGACAGGAGGCTGTGGACAGGAGCCCTTGACGTGTTCCTGTTTGCTGGCTCGGGGTGAAGAGCCCTTGGCTCCATGCAAGTGCCCTTGCCGGGGCCTGGCCCTGGACCCATCCTGCTGCCTTTGGTGGTGTCAGGCCCCAGCATGTCCCCTGGCCCCGGCAGGGGGCAGGGCTAGACCCAATGTGGGGCCCCTTCACACAGTCACTGGCTCGCGTTGACACAGGGTCTGGGTGAGAGGGTGGGACTTTACTCTAGCCGCGGCCACAGCTACAAGCCCCGTCCCCAACACCTGGCCCTGGATGAACACTGAGGATGTTCTGCCATCATTAGGGTTCAGAGTGAACAGCCCATCAGCACCCTCTGCTGCTGTGTCAGGTGGTCTCTGCAGGCCCAGGCAGGTGGCCTGGCCTTGGGCCAGGAACTTGCAGCCCTGAGAAGCCGAATGCTGCTGCCTCCTGCTTCTCTGCCTTCCCCACTCCTGCCCTGCCCCCACTGCCTTTGCTCCCGTCATGCACCCAGCTCATGCTAGCCAGGCCTGACACTAATGCCTGGTGCACTGGGAGGATAAGAGCCTACTACTGCTCCTGCCGAGTGGAGACCCTCCTTCAGCTCCAGTGGCAGAGGCCTGTGCAGTGGGGCTGACTTGGCTGAGCGCAAGGGGGCCACACCCAGATCCTTGTGAGTGGCGTGGGGGTGTGCATGTGAAATGAATGGGCTGGGTCCAGGAGCCTGCCAAGGTCCAGGGGCTATTTCACCCCACCCACCCCTGTGCCAGGCCCGCACCCAGCGCCCTGAGGGGCACAGAGCCTGGCCTTCGGAAGCCTGTGGGAGAGGGGCTGCAGGCTCGGATGGAACCCGGCAAGCGAAGGGTTAACATCCTTAGAGCTTAACTGGGTGAAAAGCACCTCAAACAGCCTTGGGTGAGCAGGGGGTCAGCTGGGTGGTGGGTCTGTTTCCCCATCGTCCAGTCGTAGGGCTTCTGTCCTGTCCCGGGGGACCCAGGTGTCTGGGGTGTCATTCCCCCCAGTCCCAGTGTGGGAGGCCTGCCCCATGTGAACCCAGGTGTCCGGGGTGCCCCCTCCCCACAGTCCCAGGCCTGCCCCAGGGGGCCTTGCAGGCTCCGGGCTGCCCTGGCTCCCAGAGGTTTGTTTACCCAGAAGGAAGCCAGGCTGGAGCCTGTGGTGTCGGCGTTTTCCTGTGTCCCAGGCAGCGGCCACCGTGCCCACAGCGGGCAGGGAGACACAGACACAGCAGGGCTGTGGGAGCGGCTCGGGGCTCGGCTCCCCGGGAAGCAGGGGGTGCTGCCACCCCCCAGCTCAGGAACCCATCTGGGGCTGCCAAAGCCGGCTGTCACAGGGGAAACTAGCTAAGCTGCCCACACCCAGCCATTGGCACAGAGCCAGGGGCACAGAGCTCCCAGTGCCGCCCCTCTCTCCCAAGGTGCCTGGGTATCACTACCAGGGGGTTTGGGCTGTGCCAGGGGCCCCCTGCCCTGCCCCAGATCAACACTAGCTCAGCAATCCCTAGGGCCCCACCCCATCCACAACCCTCCCTCTGCCCCACCCCATACACACTCCTCCATCCACCCATCCAACCCCTCTACCCATCCATCCATCCATCCCCATTCATAACCCTCGCTCCATCCCCATACACATCCATCCCTGTACACACCCCTCTATCGAATCCCTCCATCTCATACACCCCTCCATCCATCCCTCCATCCCTGTACACACCCCTCCTTCCTTCCATCCTAGTAACACTCCTCTGTCCATTCATCCTTCTCCATGCACACCCTTCCATCCATCCATCCCAACACACACCCCTCCATCCATCCATCCCTCCATCCATCCCTATACATATCTATCTATCTATCTATCCCCATACACCCCTATCTATCTATCTATCTATCTATCTATCTATCTATCCCCATACACCCCCTCTATCTATCTATTCCCATACACCCCTTCTTTCTATCTATCTATCTATCTATCTATCTATCTATTCCCATACACCTCCTCTCTCTCTCTCTCTCTCTCTCTCTCCTCTCCCCCCACCCCCACCCCGCTACCCTCTCCGTAGCCCCGGAGCAAACCGCAGCCTCCCCGGAGGGAGCCGCTTCCCCTGTAAACAGCCGGGCTGAGGCTAGAGAGGAAGCGGGGGGGGGGGGAGGGACACAGGTCTCTGTCTGCCCTTCCGCTCCCCGGGCAGGGGTGAGCCTGGTGTGGGGTCAGGCCTGGGGAAATGCCACCCCGCATGAAGCGGCCACGTCGAGGAGAGAAGCTGCTTCACATCTGGGCAAAGCAGCCAGTTGCCAAGGCGAGGGGCTGGGGGGCAGGAGGGGGGCAAAGGGCCAATCCCAGCCCACCCCATCCACTCCCCAGCCTGCCTTTCGGCTGCAGGGGACACAATGCTGAGGCCAGCCTGGCCACGGGCGGGGTGTGGCACTGCGGAGCCCGGCTCTGCCAGCCCCACCCAGCCCAGGGGGGGGGCCGTTGCTGAGGTTTGTGACGTTGCACTCCATATGAGTCTATGACAATATGCTAATGAGTGTGAATATGATGTAACTGGAATATACTTCATGCAAAAGGTCTCTTGTAAGGGATCATTACAAAGCTTATAATCTACTGAGTGTGGTCATCCTATTTGTATGTATCATTCTTGCATCTGAAACTAGAAATATGAAATCTAGCTCTGAGGGCCTATTGTAATTACGCAAAGTGTGGGCCATTAATGGTGGTTTGGAATCTTGATGGCTCCCGTCAACCAGGACAATTGGTCTGTTTTACTTGCAAGCCTTCCCGTGAGTCAGGCATTGAAGAATGGAGGCTTGGGGTCTCACAGGACATGTGACCAAGTCACCTAGTACTGGACTCCATCTTAAACCTGGGGCTTTTCCATTTAGAAGGAGGGGTGGGGACCCAGAGAGACAAAAGATTCCCGCCTTGTGCCAAAGCTATATAAGGGGGATGAACCAGAACAAAGGGGGCTGCAGTCATGAGAAATCCCCTAGCTACCACCTGAGCTGGAACAAGGATTGTACAAGGAGAAAGGATTGGGCCCAGATTAGGAAGGAGTCTAGTCTGTGAAAGAAGCTTATTGGAACATCTCTGAGGGTATGTCTACACTACGGGATTAATCCGAATTTAGATAATTCGGATTTGAGAAACAGGTTGTATAAAGCCGAAATGAGTGCGGCCACACTAGCACAGTAATTCGGTGGTGTGCGTCCAAGTACCGGGGCTAGCGTCGATTTCTGCACCGTTGCACTGTGGGTAGCAATTCCATAGCTATCCCATAGTTCCCGCAGTCTCCCGCGCCCATTGGGATTGTGGGTTAAGATCCCAGTGCCTGATGGGACAAAAAACATCGTCGCAGGTGGTTCTGGGTACAGCCTCACTTCCTCCCTCCCTCCCTCCCTGCATGAAAGCAACGGACGGCAGACAACCATTTTCGCGCCTTTTTTCCTGGGTGGGTGAACACTGCAGACTCCATACCACGGCAAGCATGGAGCCCGCTGAGGTCAAGACAGCACTCATGAATATTGCAAACACCTCGCGCGTTCTCGTGGAGTTTATGCTCAGCCAGGACCAGAAAAACGAGGCGAGGAGGCAGCGGCGGCGGCAGCGCAGCGACAAGCATGATGAGGACATGGACACGGACACGGACACAGAATTCAGTGAAACCACAGGCCCCGGTGCTTTGGAGATCATGTTGTTAATGGGGCAGATTCTATCCATGGAACGCCGATTCTGGGCAAGGGAAACAAGCACAGACTGGTGGGACCGCATAGTGTTGCAGGTCTGGGACGATTCCCAGTGGCTGCGGAACTTTCGCATGCGTAAGGGCACTTTCATGGAACTTTGTGACTTGCTGTCTCCTGCCCTGAAACGCCAGAATACCAAGATGAGAGCAGCCCTCACAGTTGAGAAGCGCGTGGCGATAGCCCTGTGGAAGCTTGCAACGCCAGACAGCTACCGGTCAGTCGGGAATCAATTTGGAGTGGGCAAATCTACTGTGGGGGCTGCTGTGATGCAAGTAGCCAAAGCAATCACTCAGGTGCTGCTACGAAAGTTAGTGACTCTGGGAAATGTGCAGGCTATAGTGGATGGTTTTGCTGCAATGGGATTCCCTAACTGTGGTGGGGCAATAGACGGAACCCATATCCCTATCTTGGCACCGGAGCACCAAGCCACCGAGTACATAAACCGCAAGGGGTACTTTTCAATGGTGCTGCAAGCACTTGTGGATCACAAGGGACGTTTCACCAACATCAACGCGGGCTGGGCGGGAAGGGTTCATGACGCTCGCGTCTTCAGGAACACTACTCTGTTTAAAGGGCTGCAGCAAGGGACTTACTTTCCGGACCAGAAAATAACCGTTGGGGATGTTGAAATGCCCATAGTTATTCTTGGGGACCCAGCCTACCCCTTAATGCCATGGCTTATGAAGCCATACACAGGCAGCCTGGACAGGAGTCAGGAGCTGTTTAACTACAGGCTAAGCAAGTGCAGAATGGTGGTAGAATGTGCATTTGGCCGTTTAAAAGGTCGCTGGCGTTCATTATTGACTCGCTCTGACCTCAGCCAAAGAAATCTCCCCATTGTTATTTCTGCTTGCTGTGTGCTCCACAATCTCTGTGAAAGTAAGGGGGAGACCTTTATGGCGGGGTGGGAGGCTGAGGCAAATCGCCTGGCTGCTGATTACGCGCAGCCAGACACCAGGGCGATTAGAAGATCACACCATGAAGCGCTGTGCATCAGAGAAGCTTTGAAAACCAGTTTCATGGCTGGCCAGGCTACCGTGTGAAATATCTGTTTGTTTCTCCTTCATGAAAACCCTCCCCCTTTACTGACTGATTTTCTGTAAGGAACCCACCCTGCCCCTTCCCCCAGCTTTCTTTCAAACCAAATAAAGTCACTATCATTTAAAAATCATTTATTCTTTATTAATAGATTAGAAAAAGAGGGAGGGAACCCGGGTGGTATTTGGGAGGAGGATTGCTGGGAAGGAAAAAGCCACAAAGAAAAGGTTAAAAAAATGACAGCCTTTTGCTTGGGCTGTCTACTGGGGTGGAATGGGAAGGTGTACGGAGCCTCCCCCCCCGCGTTCTTACACGTCTGGGTGGAGGAGGATACGGAACATGGGGAGGGGGGAGGGTGGAACAGGGGCTGAAGCGGCAGTCTGTTTTCCAGCAGTCGTTCCTGAACCTCCACCAGACGCCGGAGCAGCCCCAGCGTTGCATCCTTCATCCTCTGGTCTTCCTGCCGCCATCTCTCATCTCGATCGTCTCTCCTCTCCTCACGTTGGTCCCTCCTCTCCTCACGTTGGTCCCTCCTCTCCTCACGTTCACTGACTTCTTTCCTATACTTTGAAACTGTTTCCTTCCACTCATTCAGATGAGCTCTGTCACTCCTGCTGGATTGCATAATTTCAGAAAACATGTCCTCCCGCGTCTTCTTCTTACGACGCCTTATCTGTGATAACCTTCGGGATGGAGGAGGGAGGCTTGAGGAATTTGCAGCTGCTGTAGGGAGGGGAAAAAAGAGAGAATTGTTTTAAAAGCTACATTTTGCAGAACAATGCTTATACTCTTTCACGGTGACCAACACTGTTCACATTACATAGCACATGTGATTTCTGTGCAAGGTCGCATTTTGCCTCTTAATGCTGAGTGCTTGTGGCTTTGCTGCTAGAGATCACAGGTCTGGGCAACAGAATTCGGCTTGCATGCGGCCATGGTAAGCCATTGTTTTACAGCTTCTGCACCCTCCTTTCCCACATACCAAGCATAGCCTGTAGAGTGCTGCAGAAGCCTGGCCAATCTCAGCCAGTTGGGGGGGGGCAGTGTGGGGGGGCTTGTCTGGGCCCCTTCAGGCAAGTAGAGTGCTGCGGTTTTTCTGTTAACATTCAGCAGCACCAGAAAACAAACTAACCCCCCCCCCGCCATGAATTCTCTGGGATGATCACGGTACCCCTCCCCCCACCGCGTGGCTGGTATCAGGGAAGATCCCTGCAGGCACCAAACTACCCCCCCCCGCCGCCGACCCCCCCCCCTCGCCATGAATTCTCTGGGATGATCACGGTACCCTCCCCCCACCGCGTGGCTGGTAACAGGGAAGATCCCTGCTAGCCAAACGCGGAAAACTTCAGGGCCAATTTCCCATCTGCGCTTGGCTAACTGCAGGGAAGGATTTATTTTCCGCCACAGGCAAACAGCCCAGTAGGAACGGCCACCTCTGTCCCCTTAATTAAGTTCCCGTATTTCAACCAGGTTACCAGGAGTGATATCACTCTCCTGAGGATTACACAACAAGATAAAGAACGGATGTTGCTTGAATGCCAGCAAACACCGGGACCATACGCTGCCAGGCTTTGTCAGGCAATGATACCAGATTACTTGCTGCAAGCATGGCGTGGTCAAGTGTCCTACCATGGAGGAGGGAATAAGGATGCACTGCCCAGAAACCTTCTGGCAAGGCTTTCGGAGTACCTCCAGGAGAGCTTCATGGAGATGTCCCTGGAGGATTTCCGCTCCATCCCCATACACGTTAACAGACTTTTCCAGTAGCTACAGACTTTTCCAGTAGCTGAACTGACCGCGAATGCAAAGTCAGGCAAAGTAATCATTAAAAACCGTTTGCTTTTAAAACAAGTTTTATATTTTAAAAGGTAAACTCACCTGAGGTCCCTTCCATGGGGTCAGAGTCTTGGGTACTGGCTTGGGAGGCTTGGGAGGGTACTTCAGTCAGGGTGATAAAAAGATCCTGGCTGTTGGGGAGAATGGAGTGCTGTGTGCTCTCTGCAAGCTCATCCTCCTCCTCCTCCTCCTCCTCTACCCCATCGGCAGAATCCTCAGGCGTCGAGACTATCCCCGACCCAGAATCCACGAACAAAGGTGGGGTAGTGGTGGCAGCCCCCCCTAGAATTGCATGCAGCTCGGCGTAGTAGCGGCATGTCCGCGGCTCTGACCCGGAGCGACCGTTTGCCTCCTTTGTTTTTTGATAGGCTTGTCTGAGCTCCTTGACCTTCACGCGGCACTGCTCAGAGTCCCTATTGTGGCCTCTCTCCATCATGCCCTTGGAAATTTTTTCAAAAGTTTTTGCATTTCGTCTTTTAGAACGAAGTTCTGCAAGCACTGAATCCTCTCCCCATACAGCGATCAGATCCAGTACCTCCCTCACGGTCCATGCTGGTGCTCTTTTTCGATTATCAGCCTGCATGGTTACCTGTGCTGATGAGGTATCTGTGGTCACCTGTGCTCTCCACGCTGGGCAAACAGGAAATGAAGTTCAAATGTTCGCGGGGCTTTTCCTGTCTACCTGGCCAGTGCATCCGAGTTCGGATTGCTGTCCAGAGCGGTCACAATGATGCACTGTGGGATAGCTCCTGGAGGCCAATACCATCGAATTGCGGCCACACTAACCCTAATTCGAATTGCTAAAATCGATTTTGGCGCTACTCCGCTCGTTGGGGTGGAGTACAGAAATCGATTTAAAGGGCCCTTTACATCGAATTAAATGGCGTCGTTGTGTGGACGGTTACAGGGTTAATTCGAATTAAAGCTGATAAATCCGAATTAAAGTCGTAGTGTAGACCAGGCCTGAGGGTGAGATTTCATCTGTAATCAGTTTCTTAATGTATTAGGCTTAGACTTGCGTGTTTTGGTTTTATTTTGCTTGGCAACTTACTTTGTTCTGTCTGTTATTACTTGGAACCACTTAAATCCTTAATAAATCCTATACTTAATTAAATCACTTTTGCTTATTAATTGACCCAGAGTAAGTAATTAACACCTGGGGGAGCAAACAGCTGTGCATCTCTCTCTATCAGTGTTATAGAGGGCGGACAATTTATGAGTTTACCCTGTATAAGCTTTATACAGAGTAAAAGGGATTTATTTGGGGTTTGGACCCCACTGGGAACTGAGTATCTGGGAGCTGGAGACAGGAGTACCTGCTAAGTGGTTTTCAGTTAAAGTCTGCAGCTTTGGGGGACGTGGTTCAGACCTGGCTCTGTGTTTGCAGCAGGCTGGCGCGTCTGGCTCAACAAGGCAGGGTTCTGAAGTCCCAAGCTGGCAGGGAAAACGGGCTCTGAGGTAGACTCAGCACATCAGGTGGCAGCTCCCAAGGGGGTTTCTGTGACCCAATCCGTCACAAGGCCGACACTGGGTGACCCTGACCGAGGCTGGGCGACCCCCTGGCTCTGCACTTGCTGCGTGGCCCTGCTGCTGGCCCCATACTGAGGGCTCCTTGCCATCGTTGGCTTCTCGGTCCCAGCATGGCATCCTGGGGCCTGGACTGGGGGCGCCCATTCCGCGGGGGCTGGAGCGGGCAGTGAGTGGGGTGAGGGGACTGGCCTGGGTCCAGGGCTGCGCTGGGCTCCCAGGCACAGGGACGGATCAGGACGTCCAAGAATAACCCTGCGCCGTGTTTACACTGTACGTGACCCCGACCCTTCGCATTAACGTCACATCAGCCTTTGCCGCCGGCATTTCTCAGAGCCGCGCGGCCTCCCAGGGGAACAGCCCTGCTCTCCCCAGCCATTCCCACGCCAGCCCCGCTCCCCGGGGGCCAGCCTGCGGGACCGGAAGGGGGCAGCCCTCTGGAAACATGCCACGGCACCATCGCCTGCAAGGGGCGCCCCCCAGAGGCCAAGCTTGTGGGGCGGATTCACTCTGGGGAGGGTGTCCCCAAAGGAGTCCAGGGGTCTCAGCCCATCCCTCCTTTCCCAGCAGCCGAGCCTTTGACCCTCCCCCCCCATCAGCCTCCCCCAGTGCCTGGGTGATTCTCCCCCCAGCCCAGGTGGGGGTATGACAGACACTCCCCCCACCCCTCACCGTTGGGCTGGGCCATGGGGCAGATGCAGCCAGAGGGTGTCAGGCCTGGACTGGACCCAGCTGGGCTGGATGAGTGGCCAGTGGCAGAGCAGAGGTTGCAGAAGCTCCGGGCTGCCCATCATCGCCTGGTGCCTCGGTTTCCCCATCTTGGCAATGACACCGACCCACCTCCATTAAACACCTGCGCTCCCGGGGGGAAAAGACCCGGGGTGGAGGGTTGTTATGGGATGTACAATATTTACCCCACCCTGCGTCCGAGCCCCCCCGAGCTGCGGGGTTGTGACAAGGGAGGCGGGGCCCAGCCACGCAGGGCTGTGTCCAGAGATTTCAAAGCTGGCCTCTCCCTCCTGGCCCGAGTGACCGGTGCAGGGCTAGGAGGACAGCCTGGGTTAAACGTGTCACAAGCCCCGCAGCACAGCTCACTGGGACGGGCCCAGGCAGGTTGGACACGTTTCATTGGCGCTACTCATTTGGGGTGCCCGGCTTCCCTGCCTGTGGGCAATGGAGCCAGCTGACGCTCATCCAGAAACAGGGAGATTCCATCCCACCAGTGTCTGTGGCTGGGGGGCCTTTCATGTGTGTCCCCAAGCCCTTCCGAGAGGTGAGTAGGTATCATATCCCCGTTACACAGGTGGTGGCGAGGTGCAGAGGGGGCAAATGATGAGATCAAAGTCCACCGAAGAGCAAGGAATAGAACCCAGTAGTCCTGATTCCCCGGTTTCATCCCTGGACCCCACTCCCCTCCCAGAGCTCGGGACAGAACCCAGGAGTCCTGGCTCCACCCCCCCCTCCCCCAACCACTAGACCTCACTCCTCTCCCAGAGCTTCGGACAGAACCCAGGAGTCCTGGTTCCAGCTCCCCCCCGCAACCACTAGACCCCACTCCCCTCCCAGAGCCAGAACCCAGGTGTCCTGGCTCCCGCCTCCCCTCCTCTAACCACTAGACCCCACTCCCCTCCCAGAGCCAGGGACAGAACCCAGGAGTCCTGGCGCCCAGCCCCTCCCCCATGCTATGCACTCGGTTACACTGACGTAGCTCTGGTAAGCGATTGGCTGCCCACTTCTTCCTTGACTCCCTGGGCTGTGGCGCTAGGGGCAGCGAACTGCCCCAGCCAGCCCTGGGCAACGTGGGGCTTAGACCCCAGCAAGAGCTACAGGTGTGACAAGGGAGGAGGGGGGCAGAACTCAGCAGGCCTTGCCTGACTCCTGGCTAGTGCGGGTCCCCCTGGCCTGGACCCTGCCCTGGTGAAGGGGCCACGGCTCCATCCAGGTGCGGGTTCTGCTGCCAGCCCGCTCTGCGCTCACCCCGTCCTGCTGGGCCCGCCTGGGTGCTGGGCAGGAGATGCCCCGTCCCTCTCCCCCACTTGCGCCCTCCCAGCGGGTACCAAAAGCTGCCCTGGCACAAGTGGGAGCCACGCCTGTGCCACCTGGGCCCTGCCCGCCCTTAGAGCCGCTCGCCCTGCAGCATCCATCAGCCCGAGCCTCTCCCCAGCGCTGCCCCCTCCTCACCCGGCTCCCTGTCTGGGGGGCTCGGGCCTGTCCCTGCCCCCTCCTCTCTTTCCGCGGCTGTGGGGGCACCAGGGTACCCAGCCAGCTCCTCCCTGCCCTCACGCATGAGGCCACGGCATCTCACAAAGCTGGCATTGCCTAGTGACTGGGGCACTCCACCGCCCCATCCCGTCTGAAACCGTCACCTGTGCCCTCTGCCCAGCCCGTGTGCACGGCCCCAGGCCATCCCCAAGCTGGCCAAGGCCGGGCACAGCCCTCCCCTCCCTGTCTTCCCCCCAGCAGGGGCCCAGACGCCTTCCCGGCTCCACACGGGCAACGAGGGCCGTTGCTTCGGTGTTTGGTGGCACGGCAGAGACGCGGTCACTGAGCCTGAGGGGCTGGGAAAACAGCCCAGAACTGACCTAATTACACGTGTTAATTGTGTGTGTTACGAGCCAGCCAGTGGCTCCACCCGGGATCAGGGCCCCATCGCTGCACAGACCTGGAGCCAGAGCCAGCGCCGAGCGGCCGAGCCCGAGAGGAAGTGACTTACTCCCCCGTCACGGAGCCCTCTGCTAGACCACCACGCTTCTTTCAAACACAGCCCACCCAGCCCGCGAGGCGCAGCAAAGACAACTCGTCTTCATGGGGCCTGCACCGTGGCAGCTCCAGTAGCCTCCTGCCCGCAGCTGCACTGGCAGTGGGGAGGTAGGGCTGGGGTAATGTCACCCCAGGATACAGTCACAGATGTGCGCACAGTCACGCATGCACCCAGTCACTCGCACACTCACACGTACGCACTCGACTCTCTCGCTCCTACAGAGACTTTACTTTTGTTCTTTCTTGTCCAGTTGCTAAAATAAAAGTTGTTCGGGCTGAATGTTGAAGGTTGCTCTTTGTGTGTGGGGGGAAAACCTAGCAAACCCTGCTCTGCCCAAGCATTCATGTACACACACACACACACACACACACACGTACATGTGCGCGCAGACCCCTGACACAGCTGCTTTCCTGGCCGGTAGCAGCTCTGGGGGCCCAGCAAGGCCCTGATGGTGTGTCAGATTCATACAGCTCAGTCCGGGCTCCGGGTGGACGTTCCCTACCCAGGCACCCGGGCTCTGTGCTCAGAGCAGAGAACGCCACTTTCCCCAAGGCCCAGGGCCTGCAGGCTGGATCCCATGGCCGTGGCATTTGTAGCCAAGCGGGCAGGGGAGCCAGTGCCCCTGTGTGAGGTTATTGATATAATCTGGAACCATATAGAACATGGTTGCAACCAAAGTCCTGTAGTGGCACCAAATCTTGTATAAAGGGGGTCAAATGGGGTGTCTAAGACAAGGTTATGGTTTACTGGTTATGATTATGCTGTCTACATGTGTGTATCAATTTTGTAGTTGAAGTTAGGAATATTGGCTCTATACTGTCTGTATTTCAAACTTATGCTATGCTGCTGGGAAACATCCCAGACAAGTTGGTGTTAGCTCTGCCTAGCCTGCTTGATGGCCCATTAAGGACCATCAGCTATACAATGGACCCATTGAGAGAAGGCAGATACGCCTTGTAACTCAGCAAAGTACGCAGGAACTGGCCCATGTGACTCCAGACTCCATTTTGCTGTAATTTTCCACAGTAAGAACAAAGAGGTGTTCTTACACCTGGAAAAGACTATATAAGGCTGATGCCTCATCTCCATCTTGTCTTCAGTCCTGCTTCTTACCTCTGGAGGGACTTTGCTACAAATGGAAGCTCTACACGAAGGACTGAATGACCCATCCCAGCTGGGGATGTTCCAGAGACTTGATTTGAACCTGCAGTTTATTCGATCGCTGCTGCAAGCCTGAACCAAGAACTTTGCCATTACTGTATGTAATTGATTCCATTTAACCGATTCTAACTCTCATCTCTATCTTTTCCCTTTTATAAATAAACCTTTAGATTTTAGATTCTAAAGGATTGGCAACAGCGTGATTTGTGGGTAAGATCTGATTTGTATATTGACCTGGGTCTGGGGCTTGGTCCTTTGGGATCAGGAGAACCTTTTTCTTTTACTGGGGTCTTGGTTTTCATAATCATTTGTCCCCATAACAAGTGGCACTGGTGGTGATACTGGGAAACTGGAGTCTCTCAGGGAATTGCTTGTGTGACTTGTGGTTAGCCAGTGGGGTGAGACCAAAGTCCTCTTAGTCTGGCTGGTTTGGTTTGCCTTAGAGGTGGAAAAACCCCAGCCTAGGGCTGTAACTGCCCTGTTTTAAGCGATTTGTCCTGAATTGGCACTCTCAGTTGGGTCCCGCCAGAACCGCATCATCACACCCTGCCAATGCAGCTCACAACAGGCCGTCCTGGAGCCAGCCGGGAAAGGAGCCGTTCCTGGGGCGCTCTGCCGGCCCTGTGTAGCAGGGACGTTGGGATAGGAGAGGGGTGCAGGGCACATGCCCGGGGCTAGCAGGTCCATGCAGCGAGGACCCAGGACTGATTAACCCTGCCCCAGCACACGTCCCAGCCAGCGAGGACCGAGCCAGGGCCCCTAGCTGGGGCAGCTCACAATGGCAGGGGCAACTCCAGCCATCAGGTGGGGCTGGTCAGACCCCTTAGTCCCTGCACTGGGCACCACCCGCATGGAGGCCAGCCCTGCAGGGTCCCTGGGGTCTGCAGGCTCTGGGCCTGGCACCCACCAGATGATCCCACAGGATGTCAGCATGGCCGGGATCCCTGCAGGGTGTGTGCTCCAAGCAAGGCCGCGCTGAACTCAGCCCCACGGGGTGCTCACTAGCGGCGCACTAGGGAACTACCCCCTGGGGCACCTCAGCCCTGGTGCCCCTCTGCCCTCCCCCCCCCCCCCCCGGCCTGTGTGCCAGGGGGATTGCACGCTGGCCTCATGGCAGAGCTCAGTCCCATAGTCTGGGGGCTTTCGAGGGCCCCTCTGTGCTGCCCTGCTGCCCCCCCCCCCATGCTGGGCTGCTACTGCTACCAGCCCCAGCCTCCCTGTCCTGGCTGCACCCAACCCCCCCTTCCCTGGTCTCTCAGCCTCACAGAGCATGGCCTGGCCTGGGGCTCAGCTGGGACCATGCCCCTCACCCAGAACAGCCTGCAGTCCCCTCCAGCTCATTTGGAGGGACAGGGGGTACCTCGCCGCACCCCTACAGCTCTGCCCGCACCCTGCCATGTCTGCCCACCACAGAGCACACTGAGCGCTGTTATCTGCGTACCAACAGCACCCCCCTCGTGGGGAAACTGAGGCGCCAAGACAGGAGGCCCCATCCCTAGTCACATCCCAGGCCAACGGCTGTTGAGTTCAGGTGCCTGTTTCTGGGGCCCTGGGGGCTGAGTTTCAGAAGGGCCGATCGCTCCCAACTGCAGCAAACCACGTGGGAGCTGCAGACGCTCGTGGCTCTGGCAGGCAGATCCTGGGGGGGGGGTCAATGGGGCTCCCCAAACCAGTGGCCATTTTGGTAAATCTTGGCCCATGGCAGTGCCAAATCCTGGAGAACCCAGGTGTCCTGCGTGGCCCAGGGCTGCCTTGCCTAGTCCACAGGCCCTGCAGATCCCATCAAATGGGGCTGGGCCCTGAGGCCCTGGGAGCTCTGGCCGCAGCGCCTGGTAACTAGCATCACCCGTGGCCTAGGCAGTGACTGGCACATGCGCCTGGTGCCCAAGAGTTTGGACTGGGCAGGGGGGCTCTATCCCCTCGGTAACTGTCTCGCCTACTTGCTCTGGCGATGCCAGTAGGCAGAGCAGGGGTAGTTCTGAGAGGCCAGGGCAGGGAGTGGTGATGGACACAGGGGACTTGTGCCCCTCATGCCAGCTGTGATGGGCATCCTGGGACGTGAGCCACGTGGCTGGGCCATGCTACCCTCGCTGCAAGAGCTATGGGCCTCTCACTGCAAAGGGTCCATCTCCGAGCCCACGGGGCACCTTGGCAGGAGAGTGGGATGGTCCAGGGATGTGCCAATAGAACAAGGGCCTAGAACTTCTAGGTTCTATTCCTGGCCATGGAAGGGGAGTGGGACCTAATGGTTAAGGGAGGCAGGACTCCTGGGTTCCCTTTCCTGCTCTGTGAGTTTGGGAAAAATCATTTTCCTGCTCTGTAACAGGGGAAGAATGATCTTCACCCCATTTTGCTTTGAGACCTTTGGCTCCCGGATCTGCAGACGCTGGGGCAAAGAGACAAGGCCGGCAGGGCGAGGTCCTATCTGTGATTGGGCCAGCGTCTGCTGGTGACCTAAGCTTTTGAGCCACCAAGAGCTTGGCTCTCTCCCCAGCAGGAGCTGGTCCAAGAAAAGCTATGACCTGCCCCACCTTGTCGCTCTGATGCCCTGGGGACCGACACAGCTGCACCACGGCAGCAGGCGATTCTCGCTGGAGGCAGATACAGCTCCGGGGGCCACGTGTTAAAAGGATGTTGAAAAATGGTTGAGGGGGCAGACAAGAGCCACGTACTGAGGCAAAGGCTGGAGAAGTGGCTGCCGGGCCGGGCCAGGCCGAGCTCAGCCGGACAAGGGATGGTTCAGAGGTGATAATCCCAGGGTCTAAGCACCTTACGGGGGGGGACATATAGGTGACACCGGGCTCTTCAATCTGCCGGGGACAGGCAGGAAGCGAGCCCAGGGCTGGAGCCGGACACGTTCCAGCTGGGAATAAGGCCTAAACCTTCACCAGGGAGGGGGATTATCTGGTGGGACAAACTCCTGGGCAGAGGTGGAGGCGCCATCTCCTGGCTGCCTTTGGGGCAGGATGTCACACTCTGATCTAATGGTCCCTTCTGGCCTGAAACTCTAGGAATCTATGTAGGCGGCTGCATCTCAGCACTGGGTGAGGGGTCCATGTATGAGCAGCCCCTGCGCCCCACCCCAGAAGTGGCTGCATCTCAGCACCAGGCGAGGGGTCCCTGAGTATAACATGGCCTGTCCATTGGTCTTTGGGATCCCAGGAGCTGACATGCAGTTGATCTTCATGCTGGGTCTAACTGCACACGGCAGGCGATGACCCAGCAGCTCGGGCCGTTTCCTTGCCAAGTGTCGGCTCTGTATCCGTACGCTGCACTGCCCGGGGGCTGCCAGAGCCCAGCAAGTGTCACAGCAGCTGCATCCAGGAATTGAACTCGCTGATGCAATCGTGCCCTTAAGGGGGCAACGCTGCGTGCCCGGCCACCTGCAGTCTCCCTGCGGCACGGCTCTTCCTCCTGTTCGCTGGCCTCTGTCCTGGGGAGCAGCGGGGCAGGATCCGGCCCCGAAGCTGCAGACGGGGCTGGGCGCTGAGTGAGCCAGAGACAGCAGGTCCCAGCCCCTCTCCCCCATGATACCCCTCAGCCCCCCACGGGCCACGGGGAACCATCCACTGCCAGCCCCATAGCCCACCGCAGCCCCCACTCCAGCACCCTACTGCCCCACCTCCTCTCCCCATCAGCTCCCCCTCTGACAACCATCCACTGCCAGCCCCATAGCCCGCCGCAGCCCCCATCCCAGTGCCCCACCTCCTCTGGTCCCACCCCATCAGCTCCCCCTCTGACAACCATCCACTCCCAGCCCCATAGCCCGCCGCAGGCCCCACCCCAGCACCCCACTACCCCACCTCCTCTCCCCATCAGCTCCCCCTCCAGCAACCATCCACTGCCAGCCCATAGCCCACCACAGCCCCCACCCCAGCACCCCACTACCCCACCTCCTCTCCCCATCAGCTCCCCCTCCAGCAGCCATCCCCTCCCAGCCCCATAGCCCGCCGCAGCCCCCACCCCAGCACCCCACTACCCCACCTCCTCTCCCCATCAGCTCCCCCTCTGACAACCACCCACTCCCAGCCCCATAGCCCGCCGCAGGCCCCACCCCAGCACCCCACTACCCCACCTCCTCTCCCCATCAGCTCCCCCTCTGACAACCATCCACTCCCAGCCCCATAGCCCGCCGCAGCCCCCATCCCAGTGCCCCACCTCCTCTGGTCCCACCCCATCAGCTCCCCCTCTGACAACCATCCACTGCCAGCCCCATAGCCCGCCACAGCCCCCACCCAGTACCCTACTACCCCACCTCCTCTCCCCATCAGCTCCCCCTCTGACAACCATCCACTCCCAGCCCCATAGCCCGCCGCAGCCCCCACCCCAGCACCCTACTACCCCACCTCCTCTCCCCATCAGCTCCCCCTCTGACAACCATCCACTCCCAGCCCCATAGCCTGCCGCAGCCCCCACCCCAGCACCCTACTACCCCACCTCCTCTCCCCATCAGCTCCCCCTCTGACAACCATCCACTCCCAGCCCCATAGCCTGCCGCAGCCCCCACCCCAGCACCCCACTACCCCACCTCCTCTCCCCATCAGCTCCCCCTCTGACAACCATCCACTGCCAGCCCCATAGCCCACCACAGCCCCCATCCCAGTGCCCCACCTTCTCTGGTCCCACCCCATCAGCTCCCCCTCTGGCAACCTGCCAGTCCCATATCCCACTGCAGCCCCCCTCCCCATCCTACCTCCCCAGCCAGACTCTTCCTCCATCCCAACCGTTCAGTCCCTCTCCACCACCTGCCCCCGGGCAACCATCCACTCTCCAGCCCCGTAGCTCATCCCTACAGGTGCAACCCCTCCCCTCCCCAACACCCCAGCCCCAGGGCCGGGAGTCATCACCCCTGGAACCAGCCGCACCTTCCAAGAGAGGCGAGGCGCGGCGAGACGCGGCGGAAAGCGTCTCACGCCAGTCACGGAGGGAAAGGGTAGTTCGGGGATGGGGCTGGCACGCCGGAGATCTGGGTTCGAGACCTGACTCTGCCTCCCCTGGGAAAGGGGGAGGGCAGCGAACTCCCAGCCGCGATCCTTAAGAGTTTGAGTCCCGAAGGGCTGAGCCGGGCTCTGGTGTGTAGACGGGCCCCGAGTGAGGCTATAAACTAATCACCATAGAGGCGCCCCCCCCCCCCCCCCCGCACGCTTCTGCTGGGGTCCCGACGTGTTTATTTGCTCTTGTGCCCGGCCGAGACAAGCCGTGAGAAGGAGCCCAGCAAGCGCCGTTCGCTGCCAGGGGTTGGGCTAGAGGGAGCCTCCCGCTCTCAGCCTTTGGGGGTGGGGTGGGGGGCTAGACACCCCGACCCGAAGGCCCCCAGGCAGGGCAGAAACGCAGCAGCGGGATCAAATAACCGCGCAGCAAGAAGGAAGGGGCGCCGGGCACTGTCTACACTGGCGCTTAACCAGCGCTGAAACTTGCTGCGTTCCGGGGGTGTTTTTTCACACCCCTGAGGGGGAAAGGTGCAGTGCTGGGAATGGCCAGTGCAGACAAGCCCTGAGTCACCACCGCAGAGCCGGGATACCGCAGCGCTCGGGAGCCAGTCGTTTGCCACGGAAATGCAGCCACCTCTGAGGTGGAACACAATGGCTGGGTGACACCACACAGCCGGGAGGCAGGGTGGGAAAGGGAGCAAAGGGCCGGCCCGGATCCACCTGAAACTGACGGACGTGGCGGCCTGTCATCCCCTTCGGGGTTTGGCTGGAGGTGGGTCACCTCCGCGCTCAGCGCCACTGGATCGCTACTGACCCCCAGGGGTTAGACCACTGCCCCCTGCTGAGCCCCCCTCCCTGCCTGCAGCGCCCCCCGCTGAGCCCCCACCCAACCCCCTGCCTCCACCTTGGGAGCAGATGCCACCTTAAGAGGTCGGGAGCGTCCTTGGCCTGCTGTCCCCAGCAGCGACCCCCTGGCTCAGGGCACGGCGCGGGCAGCCTGTGGGACCCACTTTCCAGCGCTCGCTCGTCACTAACTTTGCTCTTTCTCTCCCCGACTAGCTGCCCCTTTACGAGGTTCTCCGGGAATCAGGAGGTGGCGGGTCCGGGGCTGTGCCGGGGGCCCGGAGGGGCCTGCGGGCGGGAGGAGCACGGGGAGGGAGGGAGAGCGAGCTGGGGATGTAGTCCAGGGGCTCCGGAAGGGGGCTTCGTAGTGAAGGGGGCTCTGAGATGTATGTATGGGGGGCTGGGGTGTTCCAGGGGAGGGGACGCTGGGATTGATTCATGGGGGACTGGGGTGGTGCAGGGGGTGGGGCGCTAGAGGGTACATGGGGGGCTGGGGGGAAGGGGCGCTGGGGGGTATATGGGGGCTGCGGTGGTGCAGGGGGAGGGGGCGCTGGGGAGTATATGGGGGCTGGGTGGTGCAGAGAGAGGGGCGCTGGGGTGATGCATGGGGAGCTGGGGTAGTGCAGGGGGAGGGGACGCTGCGGGGTACATGGGGGGCTAGGTTGGTGCAGGGGGAGGGAGAGCCGGGGTGATGCATGGGGCGCTGGGGGTGAATGAGGGGGGTATATTGAAAATAACCCCTCCCCGGTTCCCCTTGCTGGCGGCTGGGGCGGGAGCGCAGGTCCGGTTCTGGGGCTGGATCCTCCCTCTGGAACGTCCTGTCTCTGCCCCCCGCCCCCCAGCCCGGAGCCCGCGGCTCAGCCCAGCCCCAGCGTCAGACGCTGCCGGGCTCCGGTCCGGGCTGCAGGCAGAGCTCGCCGCGGGCCCGCGCCCCCGGGGGCAGAAACGCCGGGCCGGGCCGCAGCGTCCTGCCCGTGCTCCCCCGCAGCCGCCCCGCTGCGCCCCGGGGATGGGGCCGGGAAGCCGGTGGCTGCTGGGGGCCGCCCTGCTGTGCTGGGGAGCCCGCTGCCAGGTAAGGGCCCGGCCCGGCCCGCCCGCTGCCCTGCGTGGACGGGGCGCCCGCCTGTGCCCAGCGCCCCCGGCCGGGCTGGGGAGCGGAGCGGGGGGCAGCGCCCTGCCCCGGGCCGGTTTGTGGCCGGCTCCCCCCTGCGTCCTGCCAGCTGCTGGGTCGGGGGGAGCGGCCTGCCCCGGCCTTTCCCAGCCTGGCCAACTGCTCGGCTCACCGGGCACCTGCTGCCCCGCGGCCCCCCAGGAACCCCCAGGTCCCGGCTCGCTCTGAGCCCGCGGCAGACCGGGCGGGCCCGCTTTGAAGAGGCCGCGGTTCCCCGGGTACATGGGGCTAAGGCCCCTCCGCCGGGGGGCGCCCCCGATGCTACTGTCCGGCCGCGCCGCTGAGCCAGGCCCTGCTCGGGGGCCGCGCCCAGCCCGGCTCCGAGGGACACGGTCCCGCAAGCGGCAGAGCCCCCCCCCCCCCCGCAGCCTGCTCCAGCCCCCTCGCCACAACCTGCTCCAGCCCCCCGGATCCAGCCCGCTCCCCACAACCTACTCCAGCCCCCCGGATCCAGCCCGCTCCCCGCAACCTGCTCCAGTCCCCCCCCCCCGGGTCCATCCCCCTCCCCGCAGCCTGCTCCAGCCCCCTCCCCTCAGCCTGCTCCAGCCCCCCGGATCCAGCCCCCCCCCTACAACCTGACCAGCCCCCCCGGATCCAGCCCCTCCCCACAACCTGCTTCAGCCCCCCGGATCCAGCCCCCTCCCCACAACCTGCTCCAGCCCCCCGGATCCAGCCCGCTCCCCGCAACCTGCTCCAGTCCCCCCCCCCCGGTCCATCCCCCTCCCCGCAGCCTGCTCCCGCCGCCCAGCATGTGGCGCGTCCCTCCCCCGGGTGCGGGGCCCGTGGGACTCATCCGGGGCTTCCCGCTCCAGCTACACCGGCCCCGCCGGCGCCCCCGTGTCCCCCCTTCTCTGCGCTCCCGGCGCTGGCCCAGAGCCCCCACTCCCGGAGGTGCGGGGCGTGTGTGACCCCCTCCCCCCGAAGCCCGATTTCCCGCGGGTTCAGGTGAGTGGCTCCCCCTTCCCACCCTGAGTCCTGACTCTGGGGCACATACTCAGATGCCCCCCTCCCCCCGACTGCCTTTAAACCCGCGTCCCCGCCCCCTCGGGATGCTTCGGAGACTCAGACCCCCCCCCCCAGTCTGGGTTATAGCGCCGCCAGTCCTCCCCCCCCCCCCCAGCTAGGCGGGACGAGCTTGGTACATTGAGATCATTAAAGCTTCCTTGGCCCGTTAGCGGGGGGGGGGGGGAGAGGGGAATGGTTGGTGGGATGGGGAGAGGTGAGTATGGGGGAGGGGTGGTATTGGGGAGGAGGGGGAGGAGGTCGTATGTGTGGGAGGTGGGTGGGGTGTTCGTGAGGGGAGGGTCAGTGGGTGGTGTGTGTGGGAGGGTGGTGTGGTGTGTGGGGGTGAGGGAGGGAGTGGGGTGTTTGTGAGGGGGAGGGGTGAGTGTGGGGGAGGGGGTGGTATTGGGGGCAGGGGGAGGTTTTATGTGTGGGAGGGTAGGGTGTTTGTGAGGGGAGGGTCAGTGTGTGGTGTGTGTGGGAGGGTGGTGTGGTGTGAGTGGTGTGTGGGGGTGAGGGAGGGAGTGGGGTGTTTGTGAGGGGGAGGGGGTGGTAGTGGGGGCAGGGGGGAGGTTTTATGTGTGGGAGGGTGGGGTGTTTGTGAGGGGAGGGTCAGTGCGTGGTGTGGTGTGAGTGGGGGGTGTTTGTGAGAGGGAGGATGGGGTGAGGGGAGAGGGAGTGGGTGGTGTGTGTGTGGGGGGTGGCGGGTAGCCCCAGTCTTCTGCCCCATTCCCACTCTGCTAACCCCCGCGCCCCGAGTCTTCCTCGCTTCTTGTCCTGATCTGTTGCTGCCACCCCCCACCCCAGAGGTGGCTGCTCTTCGGTGCAGCGGGATAGGCTGGGGAGCCCTGTTTGTAGCAATCGGGCCCTCTGGGAAGAGGCCACTGGGGCCGCCTGGTCTGGGGTTAGAACCCAGGACCCCAAGTCAGGCGCTTCCGCGTCTGCCCGCTGCTCTGAGTGACCCCCAAGGCCCCAGGCTGGGCACCCACCTGCTCTCATGGAGCTGGGGCGCCCTCTGGTGGCTGACTGGGAACAGCAGGCCCCCGAGTTTTCACCATGACCCCTCTGGGTGCTGCCCCTTGGCCTCTCCCTCGCCCAGGGTTTCTCTGCTGGTGGCAGAGCCTGGGGCTGCAGCCGGGAGGGGTAGAAGCCATACACGCCCCGCCCCCCACATCCCATGCCAGGAGCCAGGGCACAGGGAGCTAAGGGACCAGTCCCCTTAACTCTGACCCCTGGGGCACCATCTAGCGATGGAGAGGGGCAGCCCTCTGCTTGCCCCCTCCAGAGCTGGAAAGTGGGATAACTAGGGGGTGAAGGTGAGGGAGGGGCAGGGGCTAGAGCAGTGGTTCCCAAACTGGGGTTTGTGAACCCTTGGGCGTTTGCAAAACGTTACAGGGGGTTCTCGGGGAAAAAAACCCTAATGGCGGACAGAGCTGTCCCTAGGGACCCCAGGCAGCCCGGAGCCCCTGGACTTCCAAGAGCTGAGCAGATCAAAGCAAGCATCTCTATCACACTGAGGAGACTGACACTTCAAGCCTCCTTGTAAGACACGGAAAGGGAGGTGGATATTTTTGTTGCTGTTTTTTAAATGAAATAGGCAGCTAGGATTGTTTTTACAATTATTACCAAGAACAAGTTTTGTGCGTTGTTTGCCTGGACTGCCAAGACCCGAATGCTGGTGTAGGAGGACTTCTGAGTTGGTTTCTTACCTCCCTATCTCCTGTTTCCCATCCGATGCTCCTTGAGGAAACCTAGGAGCCTTGTCTTAGACCAGGTTTATTCCACTGATACAAGCTAGGAAAGTGAGAGCTTGGAAGGGTGTCGCCGTTTTCATCATGTAATAAATACACTGTCATGATACATAATCATTCCTAATAGCGTGTAATAAACATGTCATAAAACCAAATGTTATATTTCCAAGATCACCGCTTTTATCATTTGTCAGGTACAGGAGAAAATCCCTGGAAATATTCATTTTTAGGAGGGGGTTCATGAGACTTGGCTGTGATGAGGGGGGAAGTCGGGGCGGGGGCAGGGACTGGGGGGCCGGAGCTGGGGGTGGCTGCGGTGGTGGTGGGGAGCCAGGGCTGGGGCGATGGGGACAGGAACTAGGGGGGCCGGAGCTGGGGGTGGCTGTGGTGGTGGTGGGGAGCCAGGGCTGGGGCGATGGGGACAGGGACTAGGGGGGCCGGAGCTGGGGGTGGCTGCGGTGGTGGTGAGGAGCCAGGGCTGGGGCGATGGGGGCAGGGAATAGGGGGGCCGGAGCTGGTGGAGGGGCAGGAATAGGGGTGCTGGGGGAGGCTGGTTTCTAACGGGTCTGTTGTGTTTCAGGTGGCGCCCCCGCTGGGCCGGACAGCAGCAGGTGAGTGTCCCGGCCCCTCGGCTGTAGCTGTTGGCTTCCACCTGGTCCCAGCTCTGCTGCCCCCCGCACAAGGGGCAGCAAGGCTGGGGGAGCAGAGGGGATGGCGGAGAAAGACCCGTGAGAGGGTTTGGGGAGGGGCAGGGGACTCGGGGTCCAGGGTGAGGGGGTTGAGAAGGGGCAGGGGGTGGGGGGCTGGGGGAGGAGAGGGCAGCGGTGTGGGGTTTTGAGGACGGTCTGGGAGAGGACAGGGCAGTGGTGGGGGGTTTTGAGGATGGGCTGGGGGTTGTGGAGGACAGGGCAGTGCTGAGGTTTTGAGGAGGGGCAGAGGGAGGGCAAGGCAGTGGGGGGGTTGAGGTAGGGCTGGGGATGAGGGGTGGAGGAGGATGGGGCAGTGGTGATGGGGGTTGAGGACAGGTTGGGGGTGGGGGAGGATAGGGCAGTGCTGGGGTTTTGAGGAGGGGCAGGGGGAGGACAGGGCAGTGGGGGGGGTTGAGGTGGGGCTGGGGGAGGATGGGGCAGTGGTGGTGGGGGTTGAGGAAGGGTTGGGGTGGAGGAGGATAGGGCAGTGCTGGGGTTTTGAGGAGGGGCAGGGGGAGGACAGGGCAGTGGGGGGGGGTTGAGGTGGGGCTGGGGGAGGATGGGGCAGTGGTGGTGGGGGTTGAGGAAGGGTTGGGGTGGAGGAGGATAGGGCAGTGCTGGGGTTTTGAGGACGGTCTGGGAGAGGACAGGACAGTGGTGGGGGGTTTTGAGGATGGGCTGGGGGTTGTGGAGGACAGGGCAGTGCTGAGGTTTTGAAGAGGGGCAGAGGGAGGGCAGGGCAGTGGGGGGGTTGAGGTAGGGCTGGGGATGAGGGGTGGAGGAGGATGGGGCAGTGGTGGTGGGGGTTGAGGAAGGGTTGGGGTGGAGGAGGATAGGGCAGTGCTGGGGTTTTGAGGAGGGGCAGGGGGAGGACAGGGCAGTGGGGGGGGTTGAGGTGGGGCTGGGGGAGGATGGGGCAGTGGTGGTGGGGGTTGAGGAAAGGTTGGGGTGGAGGAGGATAGGGCAGTGCTGGGGTTTTGAGGACGGTCTGGGAGAGGACAGGACAGTGGTGGGGTTTTTTGAGGAGGGGCTGGGGCTGGGGGAGGACAGGGCAATACTGGGGTTTTGAGGAGGGGCAGGGGGAGCACAGGGCAGTGGGGGGGTTGAGGTGGGGCTGCGGGTGAGGGGTGGGGGAGGATGGGTCAGTGGTGGTGGGGGTTGAGGAGGGGCTGGGGATGGGGGAGGATAGGGCAGTGGGGGGGGTTGAGGCGGGGCTGGGGGTGAGGGGTGGGGGTTGAGGATGGGTTGGGGGTGGTGGAGGACAGGGCAGTGCCGGGGTTTTGAGGAGGGGGAGGACAGGGCAGTGTGGGGGGATTGGGGTTGGGGAGGGGCTGAGGGCAAGCGGGAGGTGGGAGAGGGGCCCTGTGGCTCGGCGGGGGAAGGCCGAGTTGCAGCCCAGTGCCGGTAATCCCCCCCCCCCCTGCTCCCCGCAGTGGTCCCCTTCGAGGAGGTGTGGAGCCGCAGTTACTGCCGCGCCCTGGAGACCCTGGTGGACGTGCTGGGCGAGTTCCCCCACGAGGCCGAGCACGTGTTCAAGCCGTCCTGTGTCCCGCTGCGGCGCTGCGCTGGCTGCTGCGGGGACGAGGACCTGGAGTGTGTCCCGGTGGAGACCCGCCCTGTGGCCATGCAGGTGGGCCCGGGGGTGGGGGGCACTCCGACCCCCGCGTGGGGCTGTGGCTGGCAAACCGCCCCCTGTTCCTGCCCGGCCCCAGGGGGGCGCCGGCCCCCAGTGCTGACGGGAGACCTTGGCTCTGCCAGGCCGCCCATCTAGCCCGGCATCCCGCCTCCTGCGCTGGCTGGTCCCAGCTGTCTTAGGGGAGGGTCCCACCCCCCGGTGGTTAACTCTGGCCGGGGCTGGGGGGCGGGGGCGGCTCGTCCTCTGACCCCGGGGAGTGGAAGCGGCTGTTCCCTGGGCCGGAGGCACGGGGAGTCCTACAGGCGGCCGGTGCCCTAGCGGGGTCCGGGATGTACGATCGTGGGGCGGGGCAGCACTTTCCCCACCAGCCCCCCCGGCTCCTGCCCTGGGCACCGGCTTCCCTCCCACTTGGCCAGCTGGTGCCCCCCCCCCCTTCCCCGCCGGGTCAGTGCTTGGCCTTGCTGCTGCCCGGGAGAACCGAGCTTGGCCAGTGGCGCGGCGGCCCGGGGGGGTGGCATGCGGGGGCGTGGGTGGGTACCAATGAGCTGCATCCTCCCGCCAGGTCGTTCGCCTCAGCCCGATCCAGGGGAAGAGTCAGCAGGAGGAGATGCGGTTCACTGAGCACAGCCGCTGCGCGTGCAGGTGAGGGGGGGGGCATGGCCGGCGCGTGCAGGTGGGGGGGGGGTTACAGCCGGCGCGTGCAGGTGTGTGGGGGGGTACAGTCGGCGCATGCAGGTGTGGGGGGGGGGGGGAGCCTGCGGCTGGGTACAAGCATAGGTGGAACACAGGTAGATGGCGGGGGTGCAGCTTGTGAGGGGTGGGGCACGTGGCTGGTGCATGCTTGGAGCAGGGGGTTGGACTAGGTGACGCCCTGAGGTCTCTTCCAACCCTGATCTTCTATGATTCTATGTCTGGGGGAGGGGATAGTGTAGCCATTGGGGGGGGGGGGCGGTACATGTGCTGGGGGCGGGTTGTGGCCAGTGAGGGGGACGCTGGCTTGTGGGTGTAGAGGGAAGCCGCGCTGTTCATTCAGCCCCGGCCAGGGACTCGCTGTTGGTTCCCAGACTGGCCCTGAGCCCCCCCACAGCTCAGTCGGGGTCCCAGCCCCAGGACCCCGGGGTGGGGGTCCCATACCCTGCGCTCCATCCCCCTGCCTGAGCTCTGCCCCCCCAACCCCCTTACCAGCGTGTCTCTGCTTTCAGGCCTCGGAGGAAACGATTGAAAAGCGAGAGGTAGGTGCTGGCCTGGGGTGGGAGAGCCTGGGGGCCGGGCGGGGGTGTGTGCAGGGGGTTCCTTGTGGGGGCTGAAGAGGGAAATGGGGGGCTCCCTGTGGTGCACGGCGTTCATTGGGGGCTGCATAGGGAAGCGGGGGTGGTTCCCTGGGGTGCAGAGGGTTCCTTGGGGGGCTGGGGAGGGAAGCAGGGGGGACTGGGCTCTCTGGTGATGGGAAGGTTCCCTAGAAAATTTGAAGTATTGGGAAAGACGCCTAGTCACAGTGCGGGGAGCGGAGAGATGGACAGACACGGTGAGCACAAGTCAGAAAGTACCGGGGCGGGGGGGGGGCGGGAAGAGATCCCCCTCCCCCACCCCCCGCTTTAGCATGGCCAGGGGCTCTGGCGCAGGTCTGGGACCTCAGGGCTCTGGCTGGTGCCAAATGGGTGCTGTGATCTGTAGGTGTGGGGTGCAGGGTGCCATCCCCCCTCTGGGCCCTGGAGTTCCCTGGGCTGGTGCCCCAAACCTGGGGGGTGGGGCACGGCAGAGCTGCAGGATGTGGGGTGAGGGAAGGGAGCCCTTGGAGCAGGGCAGGGGGCCTGGCATGCAGAGAGTAACCCCCCCACACCTCTTCCAGAGACAGCAAGAGAGGATCCAGGAGGAGACCTCGGGAGCCGGGTCCTGTGCCCCTCCCCACCCCCCTGTATGTACACACCAGGGCATGGGGGACAGAGGGGCTGGGGTGGGGGGCGATGGTGGGGGCCCCTTGGAATGCAGCGGCTGCTGGGAGTTGTGGGGAGGGGCAGAGACTGCTGTGGTCCCAGGGGGTTTGGGCTCCAGCCCCCATGGCCCTCGCCCACTCTCCCTCCCATGGTGCCTGGCCTGCGCAGGGGGACACCAGCCGAGGCGCCCAGCTGCTCTCCCTGGGCCCTGTGCTCTGGGGCTCTCCAGGCGAGTCCCAGCCGGCTCGGGAATCGGGGTGCACAGATCTGCAGAGAGGGGGGCTGTTTCTCCAATGGAGGTTGGGCACAGCGCAGGGGTGGGCGATGGACCCCAGGGAGGCTCTGTCCTAGTCACTCCGCCCTCCCCTCGCCCCTCCAGTCCGGTTCTCCTGCGTGAGGCCGTTGTGTGTGTTCCCTCCACAGGTGCCAGCCCCCGTCTCAGAGGGAGCCGAGGCCAAGGCCCGGGGTGAAGGAACCGGTCCTGCCCCCAGGTGGGGGTCCAGGGTGCAGCCCCCAAAGCAGACTGAAGCTGGGACCAGCTCCAGCACCCAGTGAACGAACCTATGTGCAGCACCCAGGCTGGGGGGCTGGTGACCCCACATGAAAGGGGCAAGGGGCGATGCCTCTAGGGCAGTGGGGGGAGGGGACTCGCTCTTAAGAGGCTGCTGTTCCAGGGGGGTCTGCCAGGGGCTCCCAGGTTGACGTCAGGGGTAGGCAGGGGCTGAAAGCGGCTGGATGGGGAATTGAGGACCTGAACTTCTGGCAAAGGGAGCTTCAGGCCAGGTGCCCCAGGGCCAGGAGCGGATAGTGGGTAGATGGGGGGCCCCCTTTCCAGCGATGGGAGCCCAGGAGCCAGCCCCCTCCCCCCCGATAGGAGCCAGGTCCCCCTGGATGGGAGCAGGAGCCGCCCGTAGCGAGATGCTCTGGGCAGCGCGTTCCTGGGCCACGTCTGCTCAACTCCTGAGCCGGTGAGTTCCGCAGGGCTGCAACGCCCGGCCTGGCCTCCCCCATTCTGAGGCTGCAGAGAGCTCGTGTATAACCCATGCACAGATACTAAACCCACAATAAACCCCGTCTCCTCCCTGCCCTGTCGTGAGTGTCTCCTCGCCTGGCTGATGCCCCAGCCCTGTCGGTGCACGATGGGGGAGTAGCTGAGACCCCCAAAAGGAGCACACCCGTGACACCGTGCCAGGGGCCCTGCGGGTGGGTGATGTGACGAGGGGAGCTGGGTGACGGGAGGAGGTAGTTGCTCTGTCGTGGGGGGAAAGGTGGAGGTTGTTGGGGACTCCTGTCTGGGTTGCTAGGTTGTGTTGGCACAGGTGTGGGTTCCCTGGTTTCACACCCTAAGAGCATTTTTTAAACACCACCCATGGCACGGGGCCACCCCACCAACCAGCCCCCGGCTCTACAGTCATCCGTGCGGCCCCCTAGCGTGACGAGCTCAGTGCTGGTGGGGGGCCCTGCAGAGGGCACAGCGTGGCCTCAGTTTTGGGGTTCAATCCCTTCCTGGTCTCCCCCAAACCAGCTCCTGCCCCTATGCCCTGAGAACCAGCAGGCCCAGCCCACCAGCCAGGGGCGGCTCCAGGCACCAGCGTAGCAAGCGCGTGCCTGGGGCGGGAAGCCGCGGGGGGCGGCCCGCCGGTCGCTGTGAGGGCGGCAGTCACGCGGATTCAGCGGCACGCCTGCAGGAAGTCCGCCAGTCTCATGGCTTCAGCGGCAATTCGGCAGCGGGCACACCGATGGCGCGGCACCGGCGGACCTCCCACAGGCAAGCTGCTGAATCCGCGTGACAGGCACGCCGCCGAAAGCCTCCTGTCTGCCGTGCTTGGGGCGGCAAAAAACATAGAGCTGCTCGGGCGGGGGGAGGGCGCAGTGGGCCAGGCAGAGCCACCCAGCCCTGGCCTGCCCCACCCCCAGCTCTGCTCCAGCCCTGCCCCCCAGCCATGGCCCCAGCTCCCAGCCCCACACCTGACCCTGTCCCCAGCCTCAGCCCCTGGCTGTAGCTTCGGACCCAGCTGCACCCCCAGCTTCAGGCCCCTACACCTACCTGTCTTTGTCCGTTTCCCCCCCTCCTCCAGGAGCCTTGGCCCTAGCTCTGGGGTGGTGGTGGGGGGCATGAACACTGGGACGGGGGGACGCTGTAGCTCCTCCCCCCTGCCCCCACCCAGTGCGGTTCCTGCCCAGATCCGGGATGCCTCCTCCACCCGCCCAGTGCCACTCCTGCCGGGGTTGGGGCTTTTCGTCTCCTGGCCTCCTGATCTGCCACTTCACGCACCAGCCCTAGCCTAGCTGGGCTCCCTTGGGTCGCCTGCTGTCAGGGCCGGTTCTGGTTTTTTTGCCGCCCCAAGCAAAAAAATATACCTCCTGGAGCAAACTGCCAAAGCAAAAAAACCCCCAAAACCTCCGAGAGCTGCCCCTGGAATGCCGCCTCTGCAGTTGTGCCACCCCAAGCGCGTGCTTGCTTTGCTGGTGCCTAGAGCCAGCCCTGCCTGCTATGGCCACAGCGGAGCCTGGCTGGCAGGGAGAAACCCTACAGGTGGACGCCATGGCCACCAGCCCACAGGTGTGGGGCAGCCCCAGGTGAGCACTGCTGCTGAGAGCCCCGTCCCCTAAGGCGTGTGTGACTCACTCAGCCCCTGCTGGAGCAGAAGGATGGGAAACAGCTGATCTGAGCGTGCCCACCAAGAAGCTGATTCCTGGCTGCCAATAACTGGTCATCCCTTAATTTTTTTCCATGGGTGCTCCAGCCCCAAAGCACCCATGGAACCGGCGCTTATGGGACCACAATTCTAGGGGCTGGGCAGGGGGCTGCATGGTCAGAGCTCTCAGGATGGGGTGCTGAATAGAGGCTATGCGCCCCGAGCGTGTGCCCAGGGACAGCAGTGTCTGAGCTCCGGTCAGACGCTGCAGGCTCAAAAGACCTGGGACAGCATGGAGAGGGGTGCTTGACTGGACCAGCCCCATGGATGGACGCACCGCCAGGGGGTGGAATTGATTGCAGATCAAACTTCTCCTGCCTCAACCTCTGCCAGTGCCCCTCACCAGCCTGCCCTGGGGGGCCCAGCTCCGGGCAGAGAGGCTGCCAAGGACAGGCGGTTAGCACAGGTGGGGTTGGAGCTTTTGAGATGGCAGGGGCGCGGGGCGTCCCCAGCCTCCAGCCCTCCTATTTCTCCTGGACCCCGCTCTCTCCCTACCCACCTCCCCATCCAGGGCTTAATGTGTCCCCGGGCTTGCCGGGGCTAAGTCAGTCTGCTGCTCTGAAAGGTGATACTAGGATGTTAATATCACTTTTCACAACAGACTCACTAGCCAGCAAGTCTAAAAAAAAAAAAAAAAAAGGCAACCAAAAAAGACAAGAACGTTCAAAGCACCTTATTTGTGTTCCTATTTTGTGTAGGTCCAGGAAAGACTAGAGACAGCTGTGCATTCTTTGTATTATTGAATCTGCAAAAGTGAATTAAGTATTTTTAGGAAAAACTGTCGGTGCAGCTACCAGCAAGAGTGGGTGGTTTCACTCTGAGGCCACCAAGAAAGTGAACCCCTGCCCTACTTTATCTCCACCAGGCGCAGAACCCGCCCCACCCCTGCCCCTGGGTAGTGCTGGTGCTTCTGGATCCTGCATCATGCCCCGTGAACTACCAGCAGGGCCGGCTCCAGGCACCAGCCTGGCAAGCAGGTGCTTGGGGCGGCCGCTCCGGAGAGGGGCGGCACGTGCAGCTATTCGGTGGCAATTCGGCGGACGGTCCCTCACTCCCGCTCGGAGCGAAGGACCTCCCGCCGAATTGCCACTGCAGATCGCGCTCGCGGCTTTTTTTTTTGGCTTCTTGGGGCAGCCAAAACCCAGGAGCTGGCCCTGACTACCAGGCCCAGGTGCTCAGCGTTTCATTCCAAAGGTGGCACCCCCAGGAGAACAGCTCCCCCAGCCCCATGCCGGCTCCTGGGTAAGGGCAGCCCCTGCTGAGTCACCCCCCCCAAAGAGAGACTCACGCCCCATCCTTGAGTAGTGCTGAGACCTCCCTGGGCTCAGCCCCTTCAGAGCAATCTGGTAACACCAGCGCCCCCTTCCGTGCAGGGGGCCATTGGCCTCCAGCAGCCCCCACTTCCAGCGTGCATTCGCCAGCCCCTCCGAGGAGTCCCGGGCCGGGGAAGTTCAGCTTCAGGGCATGGCGCCCTCCGAGCTCCGGGCTGTCACGGGCAGCACATGTGCCCAGGAACGTTCAAAGCACTTGATGCAGAATGAGGCCGGGGTGCACCCAGAGAGACCAGAACCAGCCGGGACATCTCCCCCTTCCCTCCCACCAGAGAGACCAGAACCGGCCGGGATGTTCCCTCCTCCCCTCCCACCAGAGAGACCAGAACCAGCCGGGATGTCTCCCTCCTCCCCTCCCACCAGAGAGATCAGGACTGGTCTCCCCCCACCGGAGAGACTGGCCCTGTGAATGTGTACTAGAGTCTTGGGAACAGGAGTGCCAGCAAAGGCTCCTATAACAGGGTTAGTCAACAGGTGGACCGCGGGCCAAATCCAGACCGCCAGACGCTTCTGAATGGACCCTGAAATCTTTCTACTTACTTATTATCATTATTATTGTTGTTATTGTTTGAAATTTTCTCTTGAGTGTGGACCTTGACTATACCTTTACCAAGAAATTTGGACCTTGATAAAAACTAATTGACTACGCTGGCCCTACATGACTCGGGAAGGCCATCGGCTCAAAGCCAGCCACTGTTTCGGGGGCCGTAGTAATTGCCACCACCCGGGGACAAACCACAGGACTAATCACCTCCCAACTTTCCATCCCCACAACACCGACGGTTGGCTTGTCACCACCAAACTGACCAGCCACCGACTTGCAGCACTCTGGGGCAGCCAGCTTCCATAGGGCACTGGCAACCCCTTTCTGGACTGGTCTGGCCTCCCTGCGTCCGGGGGCTCAAGGGTCGGGCAAGCTCCCCACACGGCTCCTGTTTACTGACTTGGTGGGCTAAAAACACTTCCACACACGGGCCGAGGACAGACACGTTCTCCCCCAATACGTTACAAAACAGTTCAGAGAGTGGCTTGGTTTAAAAATTGCCAGTTTTGAGGAATCTGCCACCATCGTTGGCTGTTAAAAATTTGTGCCTTATTTCCAGTCTGAATTTGTCTGGCTCCAAATTCCAAAGACTGGATCTTGATAGACCTTTGCCTGCTAGACTGAAGAACCCATTATTAAATATCTGCTTCCAAGCAGGTACATAGAAACTATGCTCAAGTCACCCCTTCACCTTCTCTTTGCTAAGCTAAATAGACAGAGCTCTTAAGTCTCACGGTAAGGCAGGTTTTCCAATCCTTTCCTCATTCTAGCAGCTCTTCTCTGAATCTCTCCAATGTTTCTACGCCCTCTTGAACTGTGGGCACCAGAACTGGACACGGGATTCCAGCAGCAGCCACACCAGGGCCAAACCCAGTGGTGAAATAACCTCTCTGCTCCTACTCTAGGTTCCCCTGTTTATACATCCAAAGATCACATTAGCCCTTTTGGCACATTGGCAGCTCACGTTCAGCTGATTGTCCAAGATGATCTCCAAGTCTTTTTCCGAGTCGCTGCTTCCCAGGATAGAGTCCCCCATAACATAAGAACATAAGAATGGCCAAACTGGGTCAGATCAAAGGTTCATCTAGCCCAGTATCCTGTCTACTGACAGTGGCCAATGCCAGGTGCCCCAGAGGGAGTGAACCTAACAGGTAATGATCAAGTGATCTCTCTCCTGCCATCCATCTCCACCCTCTGACAAACAGAGGCTAGGGACACCATTCCTTACCCATCTTGGCTAATAGTCATTAATGGACTTAACCCGCATTAATTTATCCAGTTCTCTTTTAAACGCTGTTATAGTCCTAGCCTTCGCAACCTCCTCAGGCAAGGAGTTCCACAAGTTGACTGTGCGCTGTGTGAAGAAGAACTTCCTTTTTGTTTTAAACCTGCTGCCCATTAATTTCATTTGGTGGCCCCTAGTTCTTGTATTATGGGAATAAGTAAATCACTTTTCCTTATCTACTTTCTCCACATCGCTCATGATTTTATAGACCTCTATCGTATCCGCCGTTAGTCTCCCTCTTTTCCAAGCTGAAAAGTCCTAGCCTCTTTAATCTCTCCTCATATGGGACCCGTTCCAAACCCCTAATCATTTTAGTTGCCTTTCTCTGAACTTTTTCTAGTGCCAGTATATCTTTTTTGAGATGAGGAGACCACATCTGTACACAGTATGCAAGATGTGGGCGTACCATGGATTTATATAAGGGCAATAAGTGTGACCTGCATCTAGTAAGTGTGGCCTGCATTCTTTGTTTCTCGATGTACATTTACATTTGGCCCTATTAAAACACACATTGTTTGCTTGCGCCCCCTTTACTAAGTGATCCAGACCGCTCTGTATCAGTGACCTGGCCTCTTCATTATTTACCATTCCTCCAATATTTGTATCATCTGCAAACTTTATCAGTGACGATTTTTTGCCTTCTTCCAAGTTGTCGATAAAAATGTTAAACAGCGCAGGGCCAAGCTCCGATCCCCGTGGGACCCCACTGGAAACATACACATCAATGAGGATTCCCTTTTGAGACCTGTCAGCCAGCCAGTTTTTAATCCATTTAACAGGTGCCACCATGTTAATTTCGTACTGTTCTAGTTTCTTCATCAAAACGTTGTGTTCACAAGTCAAATGCCTCACAAAATTCTAAGCATACTACATCAACGCTATTACCTTTACCAACCAAACTTGTAATCACCTAAAAAAAAGATCTCAAGTTAGTTTGAGTGGATCTATTTTCTATAACCCATGCTATTGGCATTAATTCTATTAGTGATTGAGTTGGATATCTACCATTCTACTATTTTGCCTGGGATCAATGCCAGTCTCACAGGCCTACAATTACCCAGGGTGAACTCTTTACCGTTTTAAAATACTGGCACAACATTAGCTTTCTTCCAGGCCTTTGGAACTTCCCCAGTGTATTAAGCTTTTTCAAAAATCAGCATTAATGGGCTAGCAAGGTCCTCGGCCAGCTCTTTTAAAACTCCTAGATGCAAGTTATCCACATCTGCTGCTTTAAAAGAAGCTGCTGTTAACATTCTCCTTAGTCACTGTTGGAATAGAAAGTATTTCTCACCATCATATAACACGCATACATTATCTGGCATTTTCCCAAATGGAAAACAGAAAAATTTATTGAACACGTTTGCCTTTTCTACATTATTATTGTCAGCTCTACCATTTCCACCTAGTAATGGACAAATACCATTTTTAGGTTTCCTTTTGTTCTGAATATTCTTAAAATGTGTTTTATTGTCCTTAACTCAGCTGGCCGTAGATAATCTCCTTGTGTCCTTTTGCTTCCCTTAGCAATTTTCTACAATTCCTAGCGTCTAATTTATATTTCTTCCCATATGTTACGTACTGTATTTTTTTTATATCTGCTTTCGTTTCTCCTCTAAGCCAGGTTGTTGTTTTTTTCCCCATTGGTATAGCCTTCTTTCTTGCTTGGGAAATTTGGGCTTTTGGGGCATCTAGTACAATGTTCTTATACAACTCCAAAAGAGCATTCACAGTTTTCTGATTAAATGCTTTCTCCCAGCTCATTGACTCGTCACTGTTTTCAGCTTTGTGAAACAGGCCAATTTAAAGTACAAGTGTAGAAATAATTATACTGGTTTGGACATTATTCTGTTTGCACCTGACAAATGTAATCAAGTAATGATCACTGGCACCTAAGCAATGATCAATAAACCCAAGATGCTTCTCCTTAATAATAAAATAAAATAATAATAAAGACCTAGCTCTTGTCTAGTGCTTTTCATCACTAGACCTCAAAGTGTTTGACAAAGGTCAGTAATATTACCCCCATTTTACTGATAGGGAAACTGAGGCAGAGAGCAGGGCAGTGACTTGCCCAAGGTCAGCCAGGAATCTTTCTCCTCTGGTTTCCACCCCAATGCCCCCCCATTATATGATTCCCAAGCAATTAATCACCCCAGGAATGTGCTCCCTTTCCCCGAGCCCACAACTCACGGCTGACCCCACATGCCTCGAATGGCGTGTGATGCAGAACGCGTCTGGTGGGACAGGGTCCCCTGGGCCCAGGGCACGCGTCCCGGCTGGTTTCTATCCGGCGGGGTGTCTCTGATGCAACACCAGCTGTGACGCCCCCCACAGTCAGTGCACGGAGGGTGTTTCTCTCCGTGCAGCTCCAGAGGGGGCCCACTGTTTCGCTCGCTCTCCAGTTGGGATTCCCAGGTGAGGACTCTCGAGTTGGAGACACAATCCCGTCATCATCTGGGATAAAGAGGGCGTCTGGGCACGAGCCGTCCCCTGGGGGTGGGAGACAGGGAACCTCGGGAATAGGAACCGCACACAGGTGTGTCACCGACAACCACTGCTCCCAGGGCACGAACCCCAGAGCCGAACGCACAACATGCATCTGCCGAGGGGAGGAGCTGGGCAAGGACAGCTAGGAAAGGGAACAGTGAAGGGAAGGTGACAGAGGGGGGGGGCTGCAATGGTGTCTCTCTCTCTTTCGATCCCTAAGATCCTCTCTGGCTCAGTCACTAGCCACGGGGCCGGATGCAGGATTCTCCAGGGGAGGTTCTCTGGCCCGGGTGATTGAGGAGACCAGACTGGAAGGGCGTAATGGTCCCTTCTGGCCTCAGGACTCTACATTTATGTTTTGTTTTACGGTTCCAGAACTCTCTGGTACTCAGGTGGTGAATCCCCCGGGGCAGAAAGGGGCTGCTCAGAGCCAAGGCAAACACTGCACGTCTCCAGCCGAGACCTGCCTCCGCAGAGCTCACAAGAGGAGGCAGAGATGGCGGGGCACTCACGCCGCTTTCCCAGGGTCCCAACATTTCATTTCCCTCGGCCAGGGGGGAGGGAAATCACTCAGTGGTTTGAGCATTAGCCTGCTAAACCCAGGGTTGTGAGTTCAATCCTTGAAGGAGCTATTTGGGGCAAAAGTCTGTCTGGGGATTGGTCCTGCTTGGAGCAGGGGGGTGGACTAGGTGACCTCCTGAGGTCTCTTCCAACCCTGATATTCTAAATGCTTTATCTCATCCCTCACCTGTGTAGATGCCTCTCAGGATCTCTGGTTCCTCAAGGCCCCGGGAAGCTGGGACAAAGGGCTCCTCTCCTCGCTCCAGGCAGGAGATGATGTCAGGCTTGTGAACGGGAATCCCTGCTCATGGGGAAAGTCCACAGGTAAGGTCCTAGCCTGCCAAATGGCTCAGCAGTCATCGTTCCATTATTTTAACCCCAGCCACCCTTCCCGTGCCCACAAGGCTGTAGGATCCGCACAGCTGGGGAAATCATAGAATCATAGAATATCAGAGTTGGAAGGGACCTCAAGAGGTCATCTAGTCCAACCCCCTGCTCAAAGCAGGACCAATTCCCAGCTAAATCATCCCAGCCAGGGCTTTGTCAAGCCGGGCCTTAAAAACCTCCAAGGAAGGAGACTCCACCACCTCCCTAGGTAACGCATTCCAGTGTTTCACCACCCTCCTAGTGAAATAGTTTTTCCTGATATCCAACCTGGACCTCCCCCACTGCAACTTGAGACCATTGCTCCTTGTTCTGTCATCTGCCACCACTGAGAACAGCCGAGCTCCATCCTCTTTGGAACCCCCCTTCAGGTAGTTGAAGGCTGCTATCAAATCCCCCCTCATTCTTCTCTTCTGGAGACTAAACAATCCCAGTTCTCTCAGCCTCTCCTCATAAGTCATGTGCTCCAGACCCCTAATCATTTTTGTTGCCCTCCGCTGGACTCTTTCCAATTTTTCCACATCCTTCTTGTAGTGTGGGGACCAAAACTGGACACAGTATTCCAGATGAGGCCTCACCAATGTCGAATAAAGGGGAACGATCACGTTCCTCGATCTGCTGGCAATGCCCCTACTTATACAGCCCAAAATGCCACGGAAGCCTTCTGGGGAGGCAAAGTGTCTGCGAGGGGAGTTGATGTGCCCCTGTTAAGACACCAGTGCCTCTGCTAAATGCCAGTGGACCCCCTATCGCCAACTCAGAGGTAAATCCAAGCCCTGCACTGGCGCTACTGTCCTTCCCCCTCTGGGGGCAAGTTACGATGGGGGGCCCACAAGCTAAAGGGGAGGACATGTGACCGCCCCACGAGTCTCCCCTGCCAAGTGACCCTCCCCCTGCACAGTCTGGGGCCGCCGTGTTCTCCCCGCCCCACGTTACCTGCGGGGAGGGACCCCGGGGGTTCTGTCCTTCTCTTCCTGTGCCTCCCCCCTCCCCCAGGCAAGTCCGACCCACCCTCCCTGGCAGCTGGGCAGGGAGCAGGACAGAGCCACGTCTGCCTGAGGGAGTCTGGCTGGAAGGCAGCCTGGGCTTGGCGGCCGGGGGGAGGGAGCGGGGCTCCGGCTCGCTTGGCCCCTGTCCCTGCAGCAGGGCCCGGAGGGAGGGCGGCCCCCTGTCACCCCAGTTGCCAGGGACAGGGGTGAAGGAACCAGAGTCCCCTCCCCCACCCCCGCAGCCGAGCCCAGGCAGGAAGTGGGCCGCCCTGCCTCCAAGCCAGGCTCCCTCAGGCAGATACGGCTGTCTTGCTCCCTGCCCAGCTGCCAGGGAGCGCAGCCAATTTAGCCAAAGGTGTGTGTGTGTGGGGGGGGGGGGGACGGGACACAGGGAGGGGAAGGTAGAGCCCCTCTCCCTCCTCACCCCTGGCTGGCCAATCTGGGAGGGCACTTGACCTCCCCTTGCCCCCCCATGCATCACCGCTGGGGGGCCCCTGGAATCGAGAGCCAACCTGGCTGCACGACAGGGTTAACCCAGAGCGATCAGCTCTGTTAGCGCCACAGTTTGTACACTGCCTCCCTGTAGCAGGGACCCTCATTCACGCGGTATAAAGAGACACAGGCCAGGAGTGCAGGGACCCCCCAACCCTAGACTGGAGGCTGAGACAGAGGCAAGTCAGACCGGAGAAAAGGGGATCTCAGAGTTAAACAGGCCCCAGGTGCTCAGGGCTGTTCCCTGCAGGAATTAACCAGAATTCCCCCATCCATCCATCCATCCATCCCAGAGTGAGCGCTTTCCCTCCGACTCACAGCTTTACATCGCAACCCTAAACATTCTCCTTGGGTTTCCATGGCAGCCATTGCCCACTGGGATGTTCAGAAACCCTTTCCTTTGTGACTGGCCCCTGTCCGAGGGCCAGGGTATCCCCACCCCACCCTGAGAGGCTTTATGACTCTGGCACAGAGCAAGTGTTTCTCCCCTAGCTCCCCGCCCCGCCCCACCCCAAAACACAGCTAGAGACTTTCTGAATACGGGCAGTAGGCAAGACATCCAGAAGCCTCCTCTTCCGAGCACAACGCTGTGCTCTGGGGACACGTACTGGAGATCCTAATGACTGTAATCCACCCTCAAGCTCCACGGCTTCAGCCAGGCACCTGAAGGGGTCAGGAAGGATTTCCCCCCCCCCACTGATGCTCAATTATAATCTAGAGAATTTTTCCATCTTCTCTGAAGCATCCGAGTTTTGGCCAGAGCAAGAGACAGGATCTTGGTTGGGGTGGGCTGGTGGTTTGAGGTGGTGCAGAGAATCCTTTCTCTACATGCCCGGCTGGTCCCTCACTCAGACACTTGGGGTCATGCTGGATTTGGGGTTGGGAAGGAATCTTCCCCTTGGTCAGATTGGCAGGGACCGTGGGGGGGTTTTCACCTTCCGCTGCAGCATGGGACAAGGGTCGCCTGCTCGGATCCCCCCTAACCAATTCCCTGCCATTGCAGGGGCCTCAGGTGCTGGTGACGCCTGGATCTCTCCTGTTCTCTGCCTTTGATTCACAATAGTGGAGTGGCTCAAGGGCTTTGGTTTAACTGAAGTCACAGGGTTCAAAATCGGGGTATTGGGGTGACATGTCAGGGCCTATGACACACAGGAAGTCAGACTGGACGAGCTAATGAACCCATCTGCCCTTAAACGCTACGAACCCAGGAAAGCTGGCCTGTCCCGTCTCCTGCTGGCGTGGCTCTGGGAGCGGGGGCAACAGCTTCTCACACAGATTCTGGGGACTACAGAAGCTGAGCCCTAGGGAGTCTAAGGGATGACGAGAAACCTTGAGCCACGGCCTAGACTCCCAGTCCCCCCAGCTTCTAATACATGGGGAGAAGCAAATCCCTTACCCAGAGAGGCCACGTTCCCATAGTTCTCCATCATCGTGTCCCGGTAGAGCTCCCGCTGCCTCTCGCCCAGAAGGGCCCACTCTGCCGCTGTGAAGTGCACCGCCACGTCCGCAAACGTCACTGGCACCTGGAACAACAAACGCCCCCTTCTCAGTGCCTGCCTCTCCCGGGCCTGCCCGGTGCTCGTCCACGCACGGAGCAGCAGGGCCTTGCACTGCGTGTTCTGTGCACCTTTGCCTTCTGTTGAGAGGGAAAAGGCAAGAGGCAGTGATGCCTTTGTGGCTCTGGCCTTGGAGTCAAGGCGCCGGGGGCTCCTGCTGGCCTGCTGCCTGGTATCCAATCTCTGACAGCAGCTTGGAAGAAGGTGTCCCAAACCCTACAGGAGGCAGCTATGGGAGCCTTCTCCCCCAGTAGTTAGAGGGCAGTTCATGCCCTGAGCCAGGAGGATTCTGGCCCTGTCCAAACCCTGGTTTGGGTTTAAATATTTATTATTGTAAGTGGACAAGACAGGCAGAGAAACGGTTCTACCGCAACAGAGAAAGTTGCCTTTCAAAGGGCTTAGACTATTCCGGCTCTTATTCCAGAATAAGCATCCCTTATTCCAAATTAGTTTAATTCACTTTTGGATGAAGCTAATTCGGAATAAAGCACATTTATTCCAGAATAAGAGCATCCACATGTCAAGTGAATCTGAGATAGTTAATCCATTTAAATTCACACCCTACTGTATTCTGGATTAACATTTATGTGTAGACAAGCCCTAAGGCCCAGGAACGGATTGTACCACTTGGGGAAGGAGAGTGTGTGACAGTCTGTACCACTACGTTCACCCCTTTTACAGGACTATGACAAATTCTGTACAAAGTATGCCTTGTGAGGTATCATTTGAAAACTCATAATTTGCTGACCATTATTGTCCTGGTAAAATATGTGGGTATATACAGTTATAAGATTCTACTATATGATGTTACTAAGACATGTTCGAAGTCTGGGGAACAGTCACAAACCAGTTCCCCGGAGAGAAAAGGCTAGCCGACAGTTCAGCCAGGCATCAACAAAATCAAATAGAGCATCACCTGGTAAAGTCGCCATTCTTTGGCAGGAAAGAGGGTGTGGGGGAAAAATCTACATCTTGATAAAGAAACAGCTGGGGGTTCCCATCCACACTGACTTTCTGTTCTGAACCTCAGCTGGAGATGATTCTCAAAGAAGAGAATGAACTATAAGGGAGAGCAGATGCCCCAAATTATTCCTCCCTTTCTCTCTACCCATGGCATCCACAACATCTGGAGAACAAAGGAAACAGCTTTGGACTGGAGGAGGGATCCCGACGGGAAGAAATGCAGCGAGTACGACTGCTGTAACCTGCTGAGAGAGACTGCTTTAAATTCACTTGTTTAATTAGGCATTACACCGCTACCCCGATATAACGCGGTCCTCGGGAGACAAAAAAATCTCACTGTGTTATAGGTGAGACCGTGTTATATCAAATTTGCTTTGCCCCCCCACCCCGTTCCTTGTTCCCTGACCACCCCCTCCAGAGACCCCCCCTCCCTATTCACCCCCAGGACCTCACCCCCTACCCAAACCCCCTGTCCCCTGACTGCTCCGCCCCCATCCACCCCCCGCCCCTGCTCCCTGACAGGCACTCACCGGCAGCGGTGGGAAGCAGAGCGGCGGAGCCCCAGTCTGCTCCACCCTGCCAGCTCCCAGCCACGATGCTCCGCTTCCCGCCGTCGGTGAGTGCGGGGAGGTTGGGGAAAGGACGCCCCCTGCACTCACCTGCGGCGGGAAGAGGAGCGAGGTGGCCCTAGCCCGCTCCACTTTGCCAGCTCCCAGCCACGACGCTCCGCTTCCCGCCGTCGGTGAGTGCGGGGAGGTTGGGGAAAGGACGCCCCCCGCACTCACCGGCAGCGGGAAGCAGAGCGCTGCGGCTGGGAGCTGGCAGAGTGGAGCGGGCTGGGGCCGGGCTGCTCCACTTCCACCACTGCTGGCGAGTGCAGGAGGGATCCCTTCCCCCAAGTTCCCTCCCCCGAGCGACATGGCTGGGGTCGGGGACAGGGAAGCAGAGCGGGTTGCTCCCGGCCCCCTGCTAATCCCCCGGGCCACTCTGGGACTGCGGAGTCCCCAAAAGTGCCCTCCCAAAGCTCCTGCTCCCCAGACCCTGGGCGGGGGGGGGGAGGAAAGCCCCTGACTGCCCCCAAGACCCTTTGCCCCTTATGAAACCCCTTGGCCCCGGCCTGGTCCAGCACCCTTAACAGCGTGTCACAGCTTTACCGCGTTATATGCGAACTGGCGTTATATCGGGTCGTGTTATATCGGTGTAGTTGTGCTTTTCTTTTCTTTTCTTGTAACCAATTCTGACTTTTATGCCTCATTACTTATATTCCCTGAAAATCTTTTTGCAGTTAACAAACTTGTTTATTGTTTTATCTAAAACAGTGTGTTCCAACTGAGGTGTTTGGGAAACTCCATGTGGGATAGCAGGATTTGTGCATATCATTTTCTATTAATAAAATGACGGGCTTTGTATGAGCTTGTATTGTCCAGGAGAGGGCTGGGCAGTCCAAGACAGACATTTCTGGGGACAGTCCAGGACTGGGAGTTTGCTGGTGTTGTTCAGCAGTGTAGATCAAAAGCGGCTAGCTGCAGCACTCAGACACTATAACTGGGAGGAACGTACATGCTGCAGGCTGTGGGTGAGCAGACCAGGAGTGCTAGCTCTCAAACAGTGTAAAAGGCACCCCAGGTTGGAGAACTGAAGTAACACAGCTGTTCATCAGTCCAGATTGTACCCTGGGTAATGTCACAGAGTGTCCCTGTATCCCGCCCCTGCCCCGGCAGCCGGGGTACTCACCTTCCTGCAGTGTCGAATGAGGTCTGTGCCGTGGCTGAATCCTTTCCCACACCCCGGGCAACGGAAGGCGCTCTCCCCCATGTGGACCCTCCGGTGCGCGATCAGGTGCGAGTTCTGCCGGAAGCGCCTCCCGCACTCAGCGCATTGATGGGGTTTCTCTCCAGTGTGCACTCTGCGATGGGCATGGAGGGAGGAGCTGTGCCGGAACCGCTTCCCACACTCGGCGCATGCGTGGGACTTCTCTCCAGTGTGGATCCACTGGTGGGTGGCGAAGGCGGAGTGGCCAGCAAAGGTTTTCCCGCATTCAGTGCACTGGTAGGGTCTCTCTCCAGTGTGAACCCGCTGGTGGGTGATCAGGTGCGAGCTCTGCCGGAATCTCCTCCCACACTCAGCGCACTGATGGGGTTTCTCTCCCATGTGCACTCTCCGGTGCGTGTTAAGGGAAGAGCTGTGCCGGAATCTCCTCCCGCACTCAGCGCATTGATGGGGCTTCTCTCCTGTGTGGACTCTCCGGTGCGTGATCAGGTGGGAGCTGTGCCGGAAGCTCTTCCCGCACTCAAGACACTGGTGGGGCCTCTCTCCCGTGTGCACTCTCTGGTGCGTATTGAGGGAGGACCTGTGCTTGAACCTCTTCCCACATTCGGCGCACTGATGGGGCGTCTCTCCTGTATGGACTCTCCAGTGCGTAATAAGGTGTGAGCTGTGCCCAAAACTTTTCCCACATTGAGGACACTGATGGGGCTTCTCTCTGGGTTGGCTCTTTGGCTGGCCCCAGTCAGATTTACTCTGTCTCTTCCCTACAGTGTCTCCCTGCTGCCACTGTGTCCTGCTCGGACTCCCAGAGGAATCCTCTTTGCCAGGACCCTGGGAATCACGCTCTCTGAACGTGTCCGTTAATGCCATGAGAGATTCCACCGTCTTAGGAGCGTTCTGAGCTAGCCCGGCCTCCTCATTGTCAGCTCCCATCCCATTCTCATCTGCAAGAAAAACAGAATCCAGACACAAGTCATTCCCTGGGCTTTGGAGACAGACACATTTGGGAAAGGTTTGCAACCAATAAATCACTAATCATGAGAGTTTAAACCGAAGCGGTGAATCTCTCAATCCTTAATTGGATGGAAGAGCGTACAGGGAGGGGATAGTACAAAGACAGAAAGCAACTTAACACTAGGAAGGGGCCTGGGGAGCAGCTGTCGGGGCTCCTACTCTCTGCCTCTTCATTTGAAGGCTTTTAAAAAAAATAATTCTCAAATCGTGGCACTAATGGCCCCCTCCACGCAAAGGACCATTCCTTACCTTGCCGTAACTACGGCTCTTTGAGATGCTGTTGTCAATGTGGGTTCGAGTGTAGGTGTGCAGGAGATGAGACTTGAGCAGCCGTGTCCGTCAGGGCCATGCACGCACCATGCACTTCCTCGCGCTCCAATCTGAGAGCTCCATAAAGCGTGGCAAGGCGGCAACCGTCCCTTAGTTCCCTAATTCAGAATCCTGTAGGCGGAGGGCTCCAAACAAGCAGGGATGGAGGGTGGGTCATGTGATCCACACTGATAACATCCCAGAGAACCAGTTACCGTAGGGTAAGTGACTGTTCTCACTGCTTCAAATACACATCAGTGTGGATCCCGCTGTAGGTGGCTGGCAAGCAGCGTTCCGTCTGGAAGGCAGCTGATCTAGCCCAACAGAGATTGTAGCACTGTTCTCCAGTCCTTGGCATCTGACCCACAGCTAGGTCAAGAGCACAGTGCTTAACGAAGCTCAGGTAGTTACCCCGTGTCACTGCTTTGCAGATTTCAGATACAAGCAGGTGATGTGGCTTGTGCTGCGGTGGAGTAAGCCTCAGAGAGGCCCATCAGCCATCCGGCAATACATCGAGATGCACTGCATGATCCATGGGGATATCCTCTGGAGCCTGCCCTCTCCAAGCACCAGAGATGGCTATGAAGAGACAAGGAGATGGATGGTTTTGTTCTGTCAGTGTAGTGCCCCTGAAGTGTCTAGAGAGTGGGTTTGGGAAAGGACACACAGGAGCCGCCAGACTCGTTCAGATGAAATGTTAAGACTACATTGGGGATAAACTTCAGATGAGGTCTCGGCTTCACCTGATCCTTGTGACAGGCTGTGTGAGGAGGGTAAGCCATGAGAGCGTGAAGTTCACCGATGCTTCTAGCCAATGTAAAGGTGTGACAGAACGTACCCCTGTATTCATACCCTACATACTATTGTAATAAACTTTGCACAAAGTATGCCTTGTAAGGTATCATTTGAAAACTTGTAATTTTCTGGTCAGTATCATCTTGATAAAAAGTGTGTGGGAACATTGTAGGTGACGTTATAAGATTCCACTGTGTGGTGTTAACAACACATGTTCCAAACCCACATCCCTGCCCAAAATGAGATTGGCAAACTGGTCTGTCTCAAACAAAGGAACAGGTGCTCTGCTTAATTTGCATTTAAGCAGGAAGGGAAACAAAGAAAGCTCAAATAGGAGAAAAAATGCAGCAGGGAACATCCTTCCACATAGATTCTTTCACTCCTGGTCTATGTGCGGATGTGTGCCACCAGTAGAAACAGAAAACCTTGATATATATTTTTGAAAAAATTACCAATAGGGATAATTATTCCAGCCAGGACAGGTTAGGCATTTTAGAACTCACTACTCAAAGAATTAGATTTAAGCATTAGAGAGAAATAAAATTATGAAATGCACAGACCAATCAAAAAACTAAAAAACAGCACCTTGAAAGAATCAAATTACACAGAATATATGTGCATTGAAGGAAGTACCAAGAAGTAACAACAACACAAGTATGTGTTGGGAGGTGAGTGTGAAAGAGAGAGCATGTGTGTGTGTGTGTGTGTGTGTGTGTGTGAGAGAGAGAGAGAGTGGGGCACCTGGCATTGGCCACTGTCGGTAGACAGGATACTGGGCTCGATGGACTTTTGGTCTGACCCAGTACGGCCATCCTTATGTTCTTGTTCTTATGTCAGAGACAGAGAATGTGTGTGTGAGAGAGACAGAGTTTGTGTGTGAGTGAGACAGACAGAGATTGTGTGAGTGAGAGACAGTGTGTGGGTCAGACTGTATGTGAGAGAGTGTGTGTGTGACACAGACTCAGTGTGTGTGTGTGTGACAGAAAGTGTGTGTGTGTGACACAGACTCAGTGTGTGTGTGTGAGTGTGTGTGAGAGAGAGAGAGAGAGTGTGTGTGTGACAGAGACAGTGTGTGTGAGTGTGTGTGTGTGTGAGAGAGAGAGAGACAGTGCGTGTGTGTGTGACAGAGACAGTGTGTGTGAGTGTGTGTGTGTGTGTGTGAGAGAGACAGTGTGTGTGTGTGTGACAGAGACAGTGTGTGTGAGTGTGTGTGTGTGTGTGAGAGAGACAGTGTGTGTGTGTGAGAGAGACAGTGTGTGTGAGTGTGTGTGTGTGTGTGTGTGTGTGTGTGTGTGTGTGTGTGTGAGAGAGAGAGACAGTGTGTGTGAGTGTGTGTGTGTGTGAGAGAGAGAGAGACAGTGTGTGTGAGTGTGTGTGTGTGAGAGAGAGAGAGACAGTGTGTGTGTGTGACAGAGACAGTGTGTCTGTGTGTGCTGGCTGCTGGGAAGTCTATGAGAGACTGTGCACTGTGTCTATAAGCACAGAGACACTCACCAGAAGGCTAGTTCAGACCACAGCAGCTCCGTCCTGCTCCTGAGTCCTGTCCCTCCTCCCCCGCTCTGCGGAGATGGGGTACATAGGCAGAGGAAGGGGAACACCCTGACATCAGCGCCTCCCTCCCTCCCCCCGCTCTGCACAGCCAGCAAGAGGGTCCTTGGGATCAGCTGGCCAGGGCTCCAAGGCAGAGGGCAGGAGCAGCGCAGATGCAGAGCAGCGGGGGGAAGGGCACCTGACCACACATGCCAGATGTGCGCGGCTCTGCTAATCAGTGTGAGGCACTTGATTGATTCTTGGGCAGCTGCGCAGCTTACAGGGAACACTGCTCCTGGTGCCCAGCTGGAAATGACTCTCAAGAGAGGGGCTGAAACTATAAAAAAGGAGGGGCAAATACCCCAAGCCCCCCCCCCTTCTCTCTCCCTTCCCATCATACTCAATGCACCTGGAACAACAAAGGAAGCCTTGGTTGGAGTCTGGGGGAGGGGTTCTAACCTGCAGAATTTGGTCGGTAAGATTGCTGACAGCGTATGGTGAGAAACGGCTTGAATCTGATCGTTGGTTAAATTAGATATTAGTAAACATTTTCTCTTTGTTTTTCTTATAACCATTTCTGACTTTTATGCCTCATTACTTATATTCTTTGTAGTTAATAAACTTGTTTTGTCATTTTATCTATTCCAGAGTGTTTAAATTGAAGTGTCTGGGAATCTGCATTTGGGGTGGCAAGTTATGCGCATATTATTTCTATTAAAGAAATGGCAGACTTAATATAATTTGTATTGTCCAGGAGAAGGCAGGGCGCTACATGACATACATTTCTGGGGGAAAATTTACAACTGGGTGTGTGTTGGGGGGTCACCTTACAGTATAACCAAGGCTGGCGAGAACCAGGGTGTGGCTTGCATGCTGGAAGGCTGTTTGGGGGCAGCCCAGGTGGGGGCTACTTCAGCAAAGCACTGTGAGACACACAACATTACTGGGCCGGAGTGACACAGCTGTTTATTAGTCTGGACTGTTTGCAGGTATGGCACAGAAGACAAGATCTGGCTAGACATTTGTCAGTTTTTTTGCCAGAAAAAGTGACTTCAACAATTTTATTTATGCTAAAACATGTCAATTTCAATTCAGTGTCCCATGGGAAAGAATTTCAATTTTTTTTTTTCCATTTCTGAACATTTGTTTTGGGATTTTTTTTTTTTTTTTTCACTTTTACATTATTTCACATCCACATACAGAAGTAGTGCATAATCAAAATGTCTCCTCTTTGTGTTGGAATTCAATAGTTTTACTCTTTGACACAAATCCAATGTGGCATGGGACACAGCTAAGAGCGCCTATCTCAGGTCAGACTACTGGAATACGGGGCATAGACCCCACACTGGTGAATACTCTATCATAAGATTTCACCAAGCCAGTAACAAATGTCTGCTTCCAAATACTCTACTAGTTATTATGGAGCCACAGACAGTCCCCTCTAGTCCTCATGCACTACCGAGACAAACCAGACTTCTGTGATAAATTATGATTAAAACCAGAAATCACAGGTATTAGATTCTTCCAGTTCCAAAAAGCCAGACACTCACCCCCGGTCAAAATATATTTCAGATCTTACCCAAAAACCATGCTAATAGCCAATCCTTTAGTAAATTAAAAACTAAATGTTTATTAATATAATAAAAGAAGAGAGTTATTAAAAGGTTCGAATGAATCATATACATTACAGTTGATTTCAGAGTTGGTAGATCAGGATCATAGCAGTGATGTTAAATCTGCTAGCTTGCAGTAAGTCTCTCCTGATCACCCAAAAGATTGGGGATTCTCAGTCCATTGTTCAAAGCTTCCCTTTGTTAGAAAGCATAGTCCAGAGATATGGAGCAGAAAAAAGTTTTCATTTATACCTTCAGCGCATGCGCATGGAAAGTTACTGTCTCCAACAGGGAGTCATGGATCCCATGTCCTATGTGCCCTGCTGAGACACTGGCCTTCATCATCCATGTGCTCTCTGAGACCTCCTCAGGAGGGGCCCATTGGAAGAGTGGATTCTCCTTGATGGCTCGCCAACCAGGACTGGCTGGTCTTGAAGTAAATCTGTCTTGTGGGTGTTACCCCGGAACACAACATGTTTGAGATACAAACACATAGCAAAGATTCATAATATCACATACAATGATAATACACTCATATAAACAGGGTAATAATACTTAGCAGACTATAACATTCCCATTGATACCTTACAAGGCATACTTTGTACAAGATCTATTGCAGTTGTGTTGGGTTTGTGTCTAAGCGTAAAACTATTTCGTTACAACACAACCAGGAGGCCTTTTGATTTTAAAAAGATACAACATTTCAAGCAGTAATAAGGAGGAGTTGCCCGTAACCATTTAAAAAATAAAATTAAAATAAGAAGAATATTTCAATTATATGATGTCATAATATGACAGCAACATAACTAATCTATGTTGACATCATACTGAGCAATAAAAACCACTGCGTCCCTGGAACAAAAGTATGAGAGAACTAATAGGGAACAAGTATTTGATAATGGGCTCTTACAATCTGGCAGAGAAAGATAGGGGACAACTTTCTGATTCAGGAAACAACTAGGGAGTCATCCATTTTGGATCTGGTTTTGACCAACAGGGATGAATTAGTTGTGAACGCGAAGGTGGTCGGGAACTTGGGAGGAAGTGATCATGATCTGATAGAATTCACGATCCTAAGGAAAGGAAGCCATGGAAACAGGGATACTGGACTTCAGAAAGGCAGATTTCAACCAACTCAAGAGAAATAGGAAAGATCAATTAGGAAAAAAGGAGTCAAAGGGGGGGCTGGCAGTTCCTAAAAGATGTAATACTGAAGGCTCAACAGCAAGCTATTCCAATGCAAAGGAAAGATAAGAAGAGCCACAGGAAACCAATGTGGCTGCACAAGGAGCTTTTTAGCTATCTAAAATCCCAAAGGGATGCTTACAGGAAATGGAGGGGCATGTCACCAAGGAAGTATATATGGGAACTCATGGATGACAGGCGAGGTCCTGAAAACAGGAGAAGGACTAAGGTGGTTCCTATCTTTAAAAAGGGGGGAAAGGAGAGGCCGGGGAACTACAGACCAGCCAGCCTGACCGCAATACCTGGGAAACTACTAGAGCAATGGATAAAATATTCCATTTGCAAATACCTGGAGGCTGGAGGGGTGATGACTAGCAGCCAGCATGGATTTACTAAGAACAAATCATGTCAAACCAGCTTAATTTCCTTCTTTGACAGGGTAACTGGTTTGGTGGACATGGGGAATGCAGTGGATATAATATACCTGGACTTTAGCAAGGCTTTTGATGCAGTCCCACATGACATTCTGATAAGTAAGCTGGAGAAATGCAGGCTCAGTAGAACTATCATTAAGTTAACACATAATTGGTTAAACAATCACAAACAAAGAATAACTATTACTGGAATAATATCAGACTGAAAGGGGGAAGGGATAGCTCAGTGGTTTGAGCATTAGCCTGCTAAACCCAGGGTTGTGAGTTCAATCCTTGAGGGGGCCATTTAGAGATCTGGGGCAAAAATCTGTCTGGGGATTGGTCCTGCTTTGAGCAGGAGGTTAGACTAGATGACCTGCTGAGATCCCTTCCAACCCTGATATTCTATGAGGTCTCAAGCAGGGATCTGTTCTGGGCCTGATGTTGTTTAACATCTTTTTTAATGACCTGGATGTAGGACTAAAAAGCATATTGAAATCTGCAGATGACACAAAGCTAAGGGGAGTTGCAAACACTTTGGAGGATAGAGCTAAAATTCAAAGGGATCTTGATAAATTGGAAAACTGGGGTATAGACAACATAACGAAATTCAACAAAGACAGTTGTAAGGTGCTACGCTTAGGGAAGAAAAACCAAATGCACAAATACAGAATAGGGGATAACTGGTTTGACAGCAGCACAGCTGAGAAGGATCTGGGAGTTGAGATGGATCCCAACCTCAACGTGAGTCAGCAACGCGATGCTGTTGCAAAAAAAGCAAATGCAATTTTGGGTTGCATTAACAGAGGCATAGCCTGCAAGTCACGGGAGGGGATAGTATCTCTCTACTAGACGCTGGTTAGGCCTCAGCTGCAGTACTGTATCCAATTTTGGTCACCAATGTATAGAAAGGATGCAGAGAAACAAAGATGATCAGAGGGATGGAATGCAAGGCATATGAGCAAAGACTGAAGGAACTGGGTGTGTTTAGTCTTGAAAAGAGGAGATTGCGAGGGGACATGAGAGCGGTCTTCAAGTATTTGAAAGGCTGCAATAAAAAAGATGAAGAAAAATTCTTCTCTCTTACTAGAGGGCAGGACGAGGCAATGGGTTCAAACTACAGCCCAGCAGTTTTAGACTTAGGCTAGGTCTACACTACAGTTAGGTTGACGTAAGACAGTTTACATTGACCTAATTATGTCAGTGCCCAGACTACAGCCTTCTGCTGATGTAAGTGCCCTCCTCCACTGACATCATAACTTCACCCCCACGAGAGGCGTAAGGCTTATATCGGTGTAGTTTGGGCGATGCAGTGTCCGTGTAGACACTGCGTTACTTATATGGGCTGTTGGCTGTCATTCTTGTCAATTTCACGGCTCCAGCTGTGAAACTTCCTAACTATAAGAACCACAGGCGCTAACGTCTCCTGGCGCCGGTGGGTGCTCGCGCCCCGCCCCCATTCCAACCCCTTCTCCCAAAGTCCCCGCCCCCTCCTTGCCCCTATTGGACTCCTTCCCCAAATCCCCGCCCCGGCCCCGCCTCTTCCCGAGCGCACCGCATTCCTGCTCTTTCCCCCTCCCTCCCACAGCTTGTTACACCATGAAACAGCTGTTTCGTGGCGGCAAGCACTGGGAGGAGAAGCGTGGACGGCGCACTCAGGGAAGGAGGAGGAGGTGGAGGTGAGCTGGGACGGGGGCGGGGAGTCTAGCTGCCGGTGGGTGTGGAGCACCCACCAATTTTTCCCCAAGTGGGCTCCAGCCCCAGAGCACCCACGGAGTCGGCGCCTATGGTAAGAACAGTAGGACAACAGAACTGACTGCCTCGGAAAGTCGTGGAAGCTCCTTCACTGGAGGTTTTCAAAGAGAGGCTGGATAGCCACCTGTCTTGGATGGTTTAGACGTAAGAAATCCTGCATCTTGGCAGGGGGTTAGACTTGATGCCCCTTGCAGTACCTTCTAATCCTGATTCTATAACTAGGGCCTTTCCAAATTCACATCCATTTTGGTCAATTTCACAGACATAGGATTTAAAAAAAATCACAAATCTCATGATTTCAGATATTTAAATCTGAAATTTCACGGTGGTGTAATTATAGGGGTCCTGACCCAAAAAGGAGCTGCGGGGGCATCACAAGGTTATTAGAGGGGGGTTGCAGTACTGCTACCCTTACTTCTGCGCTGCTGCTGGCGGCGGCGCTGCCTTCAGGGCTGGGCAGCCAGAGAGCGGCGGCTGCTGGCTGGGAGCCCAGCTCTGAAGGCAGAACTCCTGCCAGCAGCAGCGCAGAAGTAAGGATGGCCTGGTATGGTATTGCCACCCTTCTGCGCTGCTGCCTTCAGAGCTGGGCCCTCGATCAGTAGCCACCACTCTCCGGCCACCCAGCTCTGCAGACAGCAGCGCAGAAGTAAGGGTCACCTGGTATGGTATTGCCACCCTTACTTCTGCACTGCTGCTGGCAATATCGTGACACCTCCTAAAACAACCTTGCAACCCCCCCCCCACCCCATTTTGGGTCAGCACCCCCAGTTTGAGAAACTGTCTCCCCTTTGAAAATCTGTGTGCTATAGGGTAAAAGCACACAAAAGACCAGATTTCACAGTCTGTGACGCGTTTTTCATGGCCGTGAATTTGGTAGGGCTCTATCTATAACACAATTCAAGGGGTGGAAGTTGAAGCTCGACAAATTCAGACTGGAAATAAGGTATAATTTTTTATCTTTTTTTTTTTTTTTTTAAACAGTGAGGATAGTTAGCCACGGGAACAATTCACCAAAGATCATGGTGGATTCTTCATCACTGGCAATTTTATAATCAAGATTGGATGTTGTTCTAAAAGAGCTGCTCTAGGAATTATTTGGGGAAGTTCTCTGGGCCATGTTATACAGGAGATCAGGATAAATGACAACAATGGTCCCTTCTGGCCTTCCCATCTATTAATCTAGGTCAGTAGCAATAGCACCACATTACTGTCGATAGGTCATGAAATCACGTCAAAATAATCAAAATATAAAAATGAAAAAACAAAATTAGAAATAAAATTTTAACATTCCAAAATGAAATTCTGAATTTTTCCAAAACACATTTTTTCCCCAAAGAGAATTTTTTTTTTTTAAACTTTTTGAACTGCCATTTTGAGGAATACATTCTCATGGACGTTTTCCTTGCTTTTCACAATTCTTGCACCAGTAGGGAGCAGTCGGTGTCCATGCCACTCAACCAACCAACATCCAGACTGGCAGATGCAATGATTTCAGATCTAGAGGCAATGTCTGACCATGACCCTGCAACAATATGTCCAGACAAACTGGAAGTGGGAAACTAAACACACATCTGGAGCAGGCCCGCTAGCCAGAATAGACTTGTCTGTTAAGGAGACATTAGAATCAGCGTGGCTTTGTCCTCTCTGATCTGCAATATCCCCTGGGGATCAGCAGAATCAGTGGGAAAGCGAGGCCTTGATTCCCTGGGAAGAAGAAGGTATTTTGTAACAAGTCCAAGCTCATGCCCCCACTGTTGCAAAAGGCCAGACATGCCGTGTTATCCTTGATGATGAACAGGTTTATTATGGGAATCCACCAACACTGCAATATCGGCTCTGTGATGGACCTCCATCACTGACCACTCGTGGTTGGGAATGAATCGTCTGCTTGGGAAATCTGCCAGATTGTTGCTGACTGCTGGGAGATAAAGTACATTGTAGATGTGTGGTCTGTTAGTATCAGCACTGTGGTATGGCACAGAACAGGCTGGAATGCCATGCAAGCTAAGAGCCGTGTCCTTTCCGGAGCAGGTCCCTTACATCTACAGGGGATTCAGTCAGGCTCCCCAACCAGTTCCTGAGGCATCCATGACTAGCATTACTGTCAGAGGGTGTATGTGTAGGAGAATGGCCTTCTTCAAACAATTCTGGGGTCTAACCATCAATTCAGGACATGTGGGGGAACAACTTTTGCTCATGCTGTGTTTAGTAGGAGAATAGACAGATCTCAGCCAGGCCTGCAATGGCCTCAAGTGAAGTCTGCCAAGCAGCATCACATCTATGCAGGCTGCCATATGTTCTCTTTCAAGTAAGACCCTAAGGAACCATATGTTGGATTTTAATTAAGTAATGCGATAGTTTTAATTAATTAATTAAGTAATTTCTTCTCTGTAAGACCAAGTACATTGGCCCAAAAGCCACAAACAAGAACTTTAAGTAATTGCTTTTGATGTTTTATACTAGTCCCTTTCAAACCAAACACTCGAAATAGCAAGGGCCTCACTTATAAAAGTGCCCTAAGACAAGTAAATCCTTACTCCTTGGAGAACTACTTAAAGTGCGATAAACATATTAGAGATACTAAAGAACTGATTGCTGATAAATAAATGTAATAGGAAATCTTAGTGATTTGTATTGTTCTCTACTATAACTGCTTGGCTTCAATGCTGTTTATATAAATAATTTGCAGGAGAGTCCGTTTTATTCATTACATGCCTAGAACCTCTGATATCTGAACTTAATCTATAAAACTATTGATTGCATATCTACGTGGTTCTTGGTGAATTAATGAACTTGTTGATTGGTTAAGAACAACTAAGTGTCCTGATTTGAAAAGTATCAGGGGGTAGCCGTGTTAGTCTGTATCTACAAAAACAACAAGGAGTCTGGTGGCACCTTAAAGACTAACAGATTTATTTGGGCATAAGCTTTCGTGAGTAAAAACCTCACTTCTTCGGATGCATAGCTATGCATCCGAAGAAGTGAGGTTTTTACTCACGAAAGCTTATGCCCAAATAAATCTGTTAGTCTTTAAGGTGCCACCAGACTCCTTGTTGTTTCTGATTTGAAAAGTACTGTACAAAGTAACTTTAGACCTGAGAAAAACCTGATGCTAAAAATTAGTAAACCCCAGACTCAATGAAAAGGGGTTATCATTATTAAATTCCATTAAAATATTGGCTATAATATTTATCAAATTGGCAAATCTAATTGGTTAGATTTCTACCTGCCACCTCGGCAAAGCCATAAAATTAGCCCCTTTCACATGTACTAGGTACTTCCTGTGAGCAGGAAGCATGAAGTACGCATCCTGTAAGTATTATTATAATTTGTTTGATGGTAGCACCTAGATACTGTAGTCATGGACCAAGACTACACTGTGATAGAGCCACGAACCAATCTTGAGCCTCAAAGGATGGGCTGATGAAGGCAAGTGTTACACCATCCCGAATCTTCTCTGGTCTAGGATAGGACGAAGACCTCCCCTTTCTTCTTCAGGATAAGAAAATACCAGCTTTTCCCCCTGTACTCCTGAGGTACTTCCTCTATGGCTTCTAGATAAACCAGGAGGCAGCTTGTTTTTTCCCCCCCAGTATTTTTATGGGATGGGTCCTTGAAGGACAGGGAAAGGGGCAGAGGTTGGAATTGGACAGGGTAGCCACAGGCAACTACGTCTGCAATCCGTCTGTTGCTATGACAGCCTAAACTCAATGGAATGGGGAAAAGTGACATCCAAAGGAGGGGTCAACTCTCCACTGGTGTGAATGTGGCACTCAACTCTCATTTCAAACCTGTTACCTGGTACCAAGTGTGGAGTGGCCAATGAGGGTGTCCTCCTGGGGTATCCCGGTCACTTCTGTGGTGGATATTTGGAGGGTCTATTCTCTGAGTAGGATGCCCTCTGCCAAGGCTACCCCAAGTATTTATAAGGTTTAAAGTTTGAGACTGGTGTGTAAATTTGTAGTGAGTGCAATGTGGCCCTCTAGTCCTTGAGGGAGTGAAGAGCATCATCTGCAAGCTCACTCAATAATTCATGGCCTCAAACAGCAGATCTTCAATTGTCTGCAGTACCCCTTTAGGGAGGCCCACAGCTTGCAACCACAAGGCTCTCCTGATGGTCCCAGCAGTGACCGTGGACCTAGCTGCTGTGTCTGATGTGTCTATAGTGACCTGGAGGGACAATCTGGCCTGAGCTGTCCTACCATAATAATATCATCCTTGAACTCCTGAGAAATTCAAGATAAATGGGGTGACCCTTTCCCAGCTTAGGTAGTTGTACTTTGCCAAGAAGGCTTGTGTCATAAATATAGAGGAAAGAGTAGCATAAAATCCCTCCTTGGCAGCTGTACTGAATTGCCTTACCTGTAAGGGATTAAACAGTTCAAATAACCTAGTTAGCACCTGACCAGAAGGACCAATAAGGAAAGAAGATACTTTCAAATCTGGGGGGGGGGGGGGGGGGGAAGAATTTGTTTGTTGTTCTCTTTGTTTTGTTCCGTCTCCGGACAGAGAGAGAAGCCAAACAGGTACAACATCTCCTGAAAATATACGTAGAATAATCCATCTAAAAATCACAGAAATTGTAAGTAGGGCAAGGAAATGCATTAGGTTATCTTTTGTTTTAGCTTCTAAATTTTTCCTATGCTACAGAGGTAGTTTTATTCCTGTTTTTGTAACTGTGAAGCTGAGCTAGAGAGGAATCCTCTGTGTTTTAAATCTTTTTATTACCCTGTAAAGTTACCTTCCATCCTGATTTTGCAGGTATGATTCTTTTACTTTTTTCTTTATAATAAAGTTCTTCTTTTAAGAACCTGATTGGTTTTCAGTGTCCTGAAGATAAAGTATCTGGTCTGTGCTCTCATTATTCTCAAGCCTCCCCAGGAAAGGGGGGTGAAGGGGCTTGCGGGGATATTTTGGGGGGATAGGGATTCCATGTGACCCTTCCCTGAATTTTTGTGCAAATCACTTGGTGGTGGCAGCAATACCATCCAAGGACAAGGAAAAGAATTTGTGCCTTGGGGAAGTTTTAACCTAAACTGGTAGAATATAATCTTAGGGGGTCTTTCATGCAGGTCCCCACATCTGTACCCCAGAGTTCAGAGTGTGGGGGGGAACCCCTGACAGCGTGGCAGTTTGAAATATGAAGATGGAGTGAGGCAGAGCTATGCTCCTTCCTCCCAAAACGGTCTAGCTGTTTTGGATCCTCATCTTGGGGGGTACTTTTTGTTTGTTTTGATTTTTCGCAAATAGCAGATACAACCGGTGAGCCTAGTGTTGGATGTAATAATCCTGATCTGGTACTAGCACCTGCTTCAGTTTTGACCAATGGGGTAATGTTAGGGCCTGCATATGTAACACGGCAGCATAGAGTGCTGTCCTAGGGGGAGAGACAGTCAACGAGAGGGCAGCTCAAGCCGGAGAGGGGGCTCGGAATCTGCCGTAGAATAGGCAGTGGGAAGGCAGTTCAAGAAGGAGGTAAAAAGAGACCGCACTGAGGCAAACAGGAGATTTCCTGAGGAAGCTGGGGAAAGGAAGTTGGACCATGAAAGGCAGTGTACAAGGAGCCTGGCCACGAGGGGCACAGAGCGTATGGCCAGTGAGGTGATCATTGAGACACTGACAGAGGGATACAGTTTGGGTGCCTGGGAAGGCCCTCCAGCTGAGAAGCAGGTGCATCTGTTGGAAAGAGATGCAGTCATCGTAGCATCAAAGTAATGGAGCATCAAAAGCCAGAGAGAGGAAAAGATGGGACAGCTGGGGTGAAGCTGGACTTTGCAGCCAGGAAGAGGAGTCATCAATTCCCTCTTGGGGTGACACAGCGTGTTGTGAAAAAAAACTTCTTTTACTGTGATGGTAATTTAAAGTTTATTATTTTCCTGAGCAAGTATTTGATGTTACTTTACATTATTTATATTATATTCTATTACCGTTCCTGCCAACTTTCTGGGATTTTTCAGTTGGACAGTTTAAAATTTAAGGTAACCTCCAGCATGTTGGTTTGCCTCTGCTCACCTCACAGTAGGCATAGACTAGCTGAGGCCCAGGTCACGGCATTGTGTGCATAAAGTACTATTTTGTGGCACCTCGTGGTGCCTTTCTGCTTGTTTGGCTGTGGGCAGGTGTTTGTCGCAGTGACTTTGTGACTTCTAGGATACTATCGTTAATCGGAAGAGTGACTCTGGCTGGTGTGGCCGAGCACAGGTTGTCAAACAGCATACGTGCCTTTTCCTCTACCACAGAGGTTTCTGTATCCAGGGTCTCTGCAATTCTGGAAAGCAGGCCCTGGAAAGCCCTGAAGTTGTCCAGAGCTGATGTTGGCAGAGATGACAGCTTCATCTGGACATGAAGAGAGGGTGCCCCCATTCAGATGCGCTCACCTCAACTCCCTGCTTCTGTTCTCCCAAGACAGATGATGGCAATCCGACTATCAGTGCACAGGGAAACCTTAATCTCCTCTTTCTAGAACCGCTCCCAGAGGCACGGGATGGGGGTGCCCAGCATGTCCATGGTGGCATGTTATCCAGAAATGGCTGGCTTGCTTGTGGCTGGCCAGTCCAGTGCCACCCATAGAGAGGTTGGAGGGACAAGCTTCTAGACCATTCTATAGTCTTCCCTTGTTTTCAGAGGGAAGGGTTCTCTGCTAGGGATCAGCATGAACGAGTGCCCTGGAGATAGGGATGATGAAGAAATGTCCTCAATGATTGGTGCCAACTTGTACGGCGATTTCGTGCTGTGATGGGAGCATGCATTGGTGCCAATCGAGGCAGTGGTACCTGGGACATCGTCAGTACTGGTTCCTCTAATAAGGAGTCCGCAGGTTCCATTCACAACTGTGTTGCTGACATTAGTACCAGTCCTATGGATGGTGTTAAGATCAGTACTGGGACATGTTTCTCCAGAGCCAAGCTTATGATTGAGAGAGGTTCACCAGCCTTTGCAACTGTAGAGAGCCTAGTAGTCTTCTCCCTGGAGGGCTGATCCTTGTCTCCACCTCTCCTTATGGAAGGACGCTGAGTGGTTCCTGGATCCGGGTCTGCCTCGGTGTTCCGACTTCCCTCATCTCTTGGTGCTGGATTTGAAACCAGGGTCACAAATGCAGAGGTCACTAGTGCTGAGTCTTTCTCTGGTATCAACTTCTTGTCCACACTGGTTTTAGCAGTGGTGTGCCAGATAGTATGAGCACTAGCGGAGGATGACTTCATGGGAGCCTGGTTCTATCTAGAGGAAGATCCTCTCTCTTTTGGAACCGAGGTGATCCACATGGATTTCTCCAGCAAGTAAAACTTGAAGCAGGTGTCATGGGATTTTTGTATTCAGACTGAGCACCGCCCAGGGATATGTATTTCCCTGAGGCAAAAAAGACAGGCTGTGGCTGTCAGCTAACAGGATGAGTCCCTCACAGGATGGACAGGCCTTGTAGCCCAAAGCCTGCAAGTCTGACGTTACATGTGGACAGGACGCAAAACAAAAAGGGATTTTTTCGTTTTGTTTTTAAAATAATCAGAAAGAAAGAGTAAAACAAAATTCAAATCGTTACCATAAGACAAAATACAGGATAGGTCTTGAACCGAAGAGAGCTCAGAGAAAAACTGTTACAGGATAGCAGGCGAACTCAACAGTTCTTTCTCGCTGCCACAGATGGGAAGAGGGAACTGAGGAACAATTGCAGCCCCTTTATCCTTTATGATCTCAGAAGTGCACAGTGCATGTGCAACCCCTACAGATGCTGCTGTCCAAGAGATTCCGAGCTCGCACACAGAGGCCGGTGCTGAGCGGATGTTCCAAGAGGCGCAGACTCAGCCCAGGGACCAGCACCACCCATGGGGTCGCGGGCAGGGAGCCCTGCGCCGCCCCTCGGTCACTGCACAGCCACTGCAGAGACCGCCAGTATCCCCCTGGGCCCTGTCCCGTGCCTGCCTACCTCCCACCCCTACACCTGGGCTGGGCCCCTTCCAGCCCCTATCCCTTCTGCCCCTACCCCATGCCTGGCCCTATCCCCACCTGCTTCTACCCTTGAGTCCCTGTCAACCCCTATCCCCACATGCCACCACCTGCCCCTAACCCCATCTCCTGCCTGCCCCTATCCATACCTGCTCCCACCCGAGCCCCTGCCAACCCCTATCCCCACATGCCACCACCTGCCCCTAACCCCATCTCCTGCCTGCCCCTATTCCCCACCTACTCCTACCCCATAGCCTCTGCCAGCCCCTATACCCTATCCCTATGTGCCCCTAATCCCACCCCTGCCAGCCCCTATCCCCACCTGCCTCTGCCCCTAACCTCATCTCCTGCCTGCCCCTATCCCCACCTACTCCTACCCCATAGCCCCTGCCAGCCCCTGTCCCCACGTGCCCCTAATCCCACCCCCTGCCCCTATCCCCACCTACTCCTACCCCATAGCCCCTGCCAGCCCCTATCCCCACCTGCCTCTGCCCTAATCCCACCCCCTGCCTGCCCCTATCCCCACCTACTCCTACCCCATAGTCCCTGCCAGCCCCTATCCCCACGTGCCCCTAATCCCACCCCCTGCCTGCCCCTATCCCCACCTACTCCTACCCCATAGTCCCTGCCAGCCCCTATCCCCTAGTGCCCCTAATCCCACCCCCTGCCTGCCCCTATCCCCACCTACTCCTACCCCATAGTCCCTGCCAGCCCCTATCCCCTAGTGCCCCTAATCCCACCCCCTGCCTGCCCCTATCCCCACCTACTCCTACCCCATAGTCCCTGCCAGCCCCTATCCCCTAGTGCCCCTAATCCCACCCCCTGCCTGCCCCTATCCCCACCTACTCCTACCCCATAGTCCCTGCCAGCCCCTATCCCCTAGTGCCCCTAATCCCACCCCCTGCCTGCCCCTATCCCCACCTACTCCTACCCCATAGCCCCTGCCAGCCCCTATCCCCACGTGCCCCTAATCCCACCCCTGCCTGCCCGTATCCCCACCTATTCCTACCCCATAGCCCCTGCCAGCCCCTATCCCCACGTGCCCCTAATCCCACCCCCTGCCTGCCCCTATCCCCACCTACTCCTACCCCATAGCCCCTGCCAGCCCCTATCCCCACGTGCCCCTAATCCCACCCCTGCCTGCCCCTATCCCCACCTACTCCTACCCCATAGCCCCTGCCAGCCCCTATCCCCACCTGCCTCTGCCCTAATCCCACCCCCTGCCTGCCCCTATCCCCACCTACTCCTACCCCATAGTCCCTGCCAGCCCCTATCCCCACGTGCCCCTAATCCCACCCCCTGCCTGCCCCTATCCCCACCTACTCCTACCCCATAGTCCCTGCCAGCCCCTATCCCCTAGTGCCCCTAATCCCACCCCCTGCCTGCCCCTATCCCCACCTACTCCTACCCCATAGTCCCTGCCAGCCCCTATCCCCTAGTGCCCCTAATCCCACCCCCTGCCTGCCCCTATCCCCACCTACTCCTACCCCATAGTCCCTGCCAGCCCCTATCCCCTAGTGCCCCTAATCCCACCCCCTGCCTGCCCCTATCCCCACCTACTCCTACCCCATAGCCCCTGCCAGCCCCTATCCCCACGTGCCCCTAATCCCACCCCTGCCTGCCCGTATCCCCACCTATTCCTACCCCATAGCCCCTGCCAGCCCCTATCCCCACGTGCCCCTAATCCCACCCCTGCCTGCCCGTATCCCCACCTATTCCTACCCCATAGCCCCTGCCAGCCCCTATCCCCACGTGCCCCTAATCCCACCCCTGCCTGCCCGTATCCCCACCTACTCCTACCCCATAGCCCCTGCCTGCCCCTATCCCCACGTGCCCCTAATCCCATCCCCTGCCTGCCCCTATCCCCACCTACTCCTACCCCATAGCCCCCGCCCGCCCCATCCACACCTGCTCCTGGGCCGCTACCTTGTCTCTACCCTCCCCCGGCCCCTCTGCCTGCCCCGCCCCTCCCCACCCCACGTCACTCCATCGCTGTGCGTGACGTCACGCTGCCGCGCACCGCAGCCCCCGGCCGCTCTCTCACCTGCGCGAGGGCCCGCGCGGGCGGCCGGCTCCATGCTGGGGGGCAGGGGGGCCTCCCCGCCTCGGCCCCAATTGCCACGCGTTGCTCGGATCCCAGCTCCCGATTGGAGCGACCGGCTGCCAGTCAGGCTCAGCCGGGGCGGGGCTTAGCCCGGCCTCTGCGCCGGCTCTTAAAGGGCCAGACGCACTCTCCGTAGGGGAGTGGGTCCGCCAGGCTCGGGGGGGCTTCGGCGGGACAAGGGGCCCCCTGCCCCTCCCCCTTGCACCTGACAAACCCCTAGTCCCTCCTCCTGCATTGCCCCTCCCCCACAGCACCCCAGAAACGCCCCCACCACATTGCCCCTCCCCCACAGCACCCCAGAAACGCCCCCACCACATTGCCCCTCCCCCACAGCACCCCAGAAACGCCCCCACCACATTGCCCCTCCCCCACAGCACCCCAGAAACGCCCCCACCACATTGCCCCTCCCCCCCAAAAGCATCCCCAAAAGCTCCAGCAGCCCCAAGACCACACACCCCCTCCCCAGCTCTCCCCTCTACACCTTTGCCAGGTCCAGTACCCTGCACCCACCCCCAGCTCTCCTATACACCCCAACTTCCCCCATGCACCCAATTCTCCTACCCCCCCCCCCCCCCCAGACCTTGTGCTCCATGAAGTCGCTGGCCAGCCCTGAGTAGGCAGCACCGGCCATGTCTCTTCCCAGGGCCTCTGTTGGTGTGGCCCACTTCCGAGGCGCTGTGGGGTGTGCTGTTGCTTGGTGGACCCCGTCTTCCCACGGAGCCAGCCCGCAGGGCATGCAGCGGAGGCCAGGAAAGAGATTTTAGCCTCTATGACCAGTTCAGTCCTTTATCAGAGGGGTAGCCGTGTTAGTCTGAATCTGTTAAAAGCAACAGAGGGTCCTGTGGCACCTTTAAGATTAACAGAAGTATTGGGAGCATAAGCTTTTGTGGGTAAGAACCTCACTTCTTCAGATGCAAGTAATGGAAATATCCAGAGGCAGGTATATATCAGTGTGGAGATAACGAGGTTAGTTCAATCAGGGAGGGTGAGGTGCTCTGCTAGCAGTTGAGGTGTGAACACCAAGGGAGGAGAAACTGCTTCTGTAGTTGGCTAGCCATTCACAGTCTTCGTTTAATCCTGATCTGATGGTGTCAAATTTGCAAATGAACTGGAGCTCCGCAGTTTCTCTTTGGAGTCTGGTCCTGAAGTTTTTTTGCTGTAAGATGGCTACCTTTACATCTGCTATTGTGTGGCCAGGGAGGTTGAATTGTTCTTCTACAGGTTTTTGTGTATTGCCATTCCTGATATCTGACTTGTGTCCATTTATCCTCTTGCGTAGTGACTGTCCAGTTTGGCCAATGTACATAGCAGAGGGGCATTGCTGGCATATGATGGCATATATCACATTGGTGGACGTGCTGGTGAATGAGCCGGTGATGTTGTAGCTGATCTGGTTAGGTCCAGTGATGGTGTTGCTGGTGTAGATATGTGGGCAGAGTTGGCATCGAGGTTTGTTGCATGGGTTGGTTCCTGAGTTAGAGTTGTTATGGTGCGGTGTGTGGTTGTTGGTGAGAATATGCTTAAGGTTGGCAGGTTGTCTGTGGGCGAGGACTGGCCTGCCTCCCAAGGTCTGTGAAAGTGAGGGATCATTGTCCAGGAAAGCGGTTTTGGCCTCTATGACCAGTTCAGTCCTTTATCAGAGGGGTAGCCGTGTTAGTCTGAATCTGTGCGTGGTTGCTGGTGAGAATATGCTTAAGGTTGGCGGATTGTCTGTGGGCGAGGACTGGCCTGCCTCCCAAGGTCTGTGAAAGTGAGGGATCATTGTCCAGGATGGGTTGTAGATCACTGATGATGCATTGGAGAGGTTTAAGCTGAGAACTGTAGGTGATGGCCAGTGGAGTTCTGTTGGTTTCTTTTTTGGGCCTGTCTTGTAGCAGGAGGCTTCTGGGTACATGTCTGGCTCTGTTGATTTGTTTCTTTATTTCCTTGTGTGGGTATCGTAGTTTTGAGAATGCTTGGTGAAGATCTTGTAGGTGTTGGTCTCTGTCTGAGGGGTTGGAGCAGATGCGGTTGTACCTCAGCGCTTGTGATTCATGCACACAGAGGAAGCAGGTCCTTCAGGGCTCCAACTCCTGTTACCGAAATGCTGTGATTTAAATAAAGACACCGCCATTAGATTTGTTTGCTAATGTTCTTTATTCAGCTTCATCCTTGCAGCAGCAGCAGGTCCTGCCAGACCCTTATTTCTGACCATTACGAGGAAGGACATTAGTATCTCAGGGCAGCAGAATCCTCACCAGCACTTGGGAGCAGACATTGCCTTGGGCCAATAGCTACAAAGTCCAGCAGGGAGCAGCTGGCAGATTCTATCGGGAATCATTTCAAGAGAGAGAATTACACTGATATGGGGGAGCAAAGCTATCCACCAGGGAATACTGGGCCAAGTTCACCTCTGGGGATTCACAGCAGTTACACCAGAGAGGATTTGATGCAGTAACTCTTGTCCTTTCAAACAGGGGGAGGGAGAATGGAAACAGACAGGGAGGTTGGAAGCGGGAGACCAAACCTGGATCCTTTAATTAAAGGGTCTAGAGGCGATAAAGCCACTATCAAACGGGGATAGGTTTATCTTTGGCGGATGCGATGGGCTGTATCTCCATTTCAAATGCGGCCTCTGGCGCCTAGGGAACAGGCCCATGGTAGGAAGGGCAGATATTCTCTACAGGAAGGGACTGTCTCTAGAACGACGTCTCAGTGCTGGCCGCGAGTGTCGCTGGAGCGCGGCGAGCTCTCTGCCACGTCGGGAGCCGCAATAGCTACAGGTGGCCTTTGGAGAGGGGAGGAGGATGTGCTTTTGGGTTCTGCACGCTGCCACACACCCAAACCTGTCAGTGTCCCCAGCTGTGTAGGAGCCCGCAACTACAACAGGGATGCTGTCATGTGCAAGGCATGCATTGCACGCTCCAGGACTGGTCATGCCCACAGGACAATTCTGTCCGGCCCCTGAATGCACAAACAAAATGGCGTCCTCCTGTGACCCTAGCCGCATCCTATTGCAAGAGGCTCACTGCTATTGGCTAGTGAGTTTCAACTGGCCTGACCCGTTCAGTGTACCCCAACTTAATGTCATAACCTGTATCTAAAAGGTATCATGTAAGAAAATCAATAGAAAGCTTAGAAGGATAAGGCCTTTCCCTGTAGCCATATTGTAAGGCCTTAAGCCTAAGGCCTTTGTCTGCAGCCAGATTTCAAGAGCAGCAGCGATTAGCTACGAAGCAGAAAGTCACAACCTCACATTCCATCTAAATGACATTAAAACAATGTAATATCAGGCTGCAGTTGATGTCTCTATGCAAATACACCCAGCACCCAAAGTCCCTCCCAGAGCCCGCACCTCTCCCTCCCCCAAACTCCCTCCCAGAGCCCGCATCCCTCCCTCCCCCCAAACTCCCTCCCAGAGCCCGCACCCCTCCCTCCCCCCAAACTCCCTCCCAGAGCCCGCATCCCTCCCTCACCCAAACTCCCTCCCAGAGCCCGCACCCCTCCCTCCCCCAAACTCCCTCCCAGAGCCTGCATCCCTCCCTCACCCAAACTCCCTCCCAGAGCCCGCACCCCTCCCTCCCCCAAAGTCCCTCCCAGAGCCCGCATCCCTCCCTCCCCCAAAGTCCCTCCCAGAGCCCGCATCCCTCCCTCCCCCAAAACTCCCTCCCAGAGCCCGCATCCCTCCCTCCCCCCAAACTCCCTCCCAGAGCCCGCACCTCTCCCTCCCCCCAAACTCCCTCCCAGAGCCCGCATCCCTCCCTCACCCAAACTCCCTCCCAGAGCCCGCACCCCTCCCTCCCCCAAACTCCCTCCCAGAGCCTGCATCCCTCCCTCACCCAAACTCCCTCCCAGAGCCCGCACCCCTCCCTCCCCCAAAGTCCCTCCCAGAGCCCGCATCCCTCCCTCCCCCAAACTCCCTCCCAGAGCCCGCATCCCTCCCTCTCCCCAAACTCCCTCCCAGAGCCCGCATCCCTCCCTCCCCCAAAACTCCCTCCCAGAGCCCGCATCCCTCCCTCCCCCAAAGTCCCTCCCAGAGCCCGCACCCCTCCCTCCCCCAAACTCCCTCCCAGAGCCCGCACCCCTCCCTCCCCCAAACTCCCTCCCAGAGCCCGCACCCCTCCCTCTCCCCAAACTCCCTCCCAGAGCCCGCACCCCTCCCTCCCCCAAACTCCCTCCCAGAGCCCGCATCCCTCCCTCCCCCCAAACTCCCTCCCAGAGCCTTAGGCAGGTGTGGGGGAGGCAGGACTTGGACCCATTCTGGGCACCCCCCAAAATTATACAAACCTGCCAGCCCTGGCATTATGATATTTACGGTCTTCTCTATCCCTTTCCTACTGGTTCCTTCCCCTGGTTCTGTTAGCTATGGGGGTAGCTGCTGAGCAGGTCCCCTTCCTGGCTCCCATCTCCCTGGTTCCCTGACCACAAGTCAGAGCAGGCAGCGGCAAGGGGAGAGACCAGTACTACCCTGCCCCCCACCACACAGCTTGGAGCCCGATTGTGTTGACCAGAAGCTGCAGTTGATGTCTCGATGCAAATACACCCATCACATCATGTAGACAGACCATCTGGCAGAGAGGCCATTTTGGCAGGGCTGGGGGAAATCTCTGGTGCACCCTGGGCCAACTCCTACTTGTGAGCTGTTCTCCTTTGGATACAGGCTCTGCCCTTGCAGCTTCCCAACCAGGACAGACAGACAGACTCCCCTAGTAGGGGAGGAAGGGGCCCACTCTGCACTTATAAAGGAGAGTGAAGAGGTGGAGCTGGAAAGCAATGGGTAGCGTCACCCAAGGGAGAGGCTCTTGCTGGGGGAGCTCAGAGCACAGAGGCTGCAGTTGGGTGAGCAGGGGGCCATGTGTGTCCGTGAAGGGGCAGGGATGTTCCTGGCACATTTCGGGTTGGGCTGGTGAGGCAGCCACTGTGACAGCGGCCCTCCGGCGGGGATGGGACACGTGGCCTGGGGCCAGAGCTGCCCTGCGCGGTGCCCTGCCTCCCATGCTCAGACGCTCCAGCATCTCTGCTTCCAGTTACAAGAAAAGAGGCTCCTCGCTCTCGGGGCTGCAGAGAGACCTTATTACATGGGGCCCGAGTGCGAGTGACATGATGAGTCTGCAAAGCCTGACGCCTGGCCGCCGCCCACTGCTGTATCTTGGGTCCAAGCTCCCCCCAGCCAGGTCCCATCATGAACCTGCTATAGCTCCGCCCCCTCCTGTGACTCCTCCCCTTTCCTCCCAACTCCACCTCCTAACACTGCTATATAAGGCCCCTCCCCTGCTGTGGCAGGATCAAGCCCTCCCTGCTGGGCTGACTCCAAAGGAGGGTCAGGTTGGCAGGAGCTGGCTGGAGGGAGTTTTTGTTAGAGTAATCCCAGGTAAATCCTGATTATAGCGCCCCCAGCAGGGGCCTCCACAGCTGCCACAGGCCTGACTCCGCTCCCAGGCTGAACCCTTGGCCGGGGGGGCAGTTGTGACACTGGCGTTAATGGGACGTGTGCGAACAACCCTTGTTACAAACCCGACTGGGTGAGACTGGCCCTTGTCCGGGAGAGGCCTGTCCCTGCACAGCTGTGGCTGCAGCAGCTCCGGTGTTAAGGTAGCAAATCCAGGCCTCCTCATGACGCGGAACTCAAAGCTGGGGTCTGGGGCCGAGATCAGTCGGACAGGGCCGGTCTGACCCAGACGTCGCCAATGGTAACCTCTGGCTGCTAAAAATGCTGGTGCCTGGCTTCACAGCTCTCTTGGGGCGATCTGCCTCTGGGGCAGGGGGCTAGTCCCAACCCAGCCCTCTCCATGACTGCTGGGGGTGTCACGCTGCCACCCTCAGTGGTTCTGTGAGTCTCGCGACAGCTGATTTTCATAGTATTTTTCATAGATTCGAACACCGAAAGGGAGCATATGGCCATCTAATCTGACCTACTGCAAGGCAGTCTGTATTCCTTTATTCCTGTACCAAGTCCTTAACTTCAGGTTGAAGTGGAGCCCAACACTGACTTTAACATTGCAAGTGATGGAGAATCAATTACGCCCCTTGGAAAGTTGTTCTGGTGGTTAATTACTTTGGCTTTAAAAAAGGGCTTTATTCCTAATCAGAATTCGTTTTGCTTTTGCTTCCAGCCATTGGATCTCCTTATATCTTTGTCTTGCAGATTAAACCGTCTTCGACTGTCAGAATTTCTCTCCCCACGTACTTAAGTCGCCTCTTAACCTTCTCATGAAAACATGCTATTAACGGTGGAGTTTCAACCATATTTGTTCTATAATTATCATGCAGTGCTGTTCAAGGTTCTGGTGATGCTGTGGACCTAAAAAAAAAACCAACCTAGAAGGCAGGATTTTATTTATAATATTTAATTCCCACACAGATGGTGCAACATGTGTCTCCTGCCAACAAACGTCTAAAATCAGAACTGCACTTTGAAGTTTTGTACCTAGATATTGACGAAGCAAACAGCTTTGTAATTATGTGGGATTGGGATTCTCTGCTCTTGTTTAGTAAAACCAAGTGAGTTTTTAGCCCAGGTGGCTGCGATCCCTGGACTGAGCCACTTGGGGGTAGGAGAGCAGGGAGTGGTGAGATGGTGAGACAGGGGCGAGAGGTGGGGAATATTTGGTAGAAATATCAATAAGAATGCAGAAGAGGCAGACCCCATGTTCAATCAATGTTTCTGTTCTGTATTGCGGGGAAAACAGATGATACCGTCTCATCATTCCACTCGTATCTCTGGAGGGTGTTAAAGCAGCAGCTACTAGAAGTAGGCATTTTTAAATCAAAAAGTCCAGATAACTTTCATCCAAGAGTTTTAAAAGAGCTGGCTGAGGATCTCCCTGGACCAGTAATGGGGATTTGCAGTGAGTCTTGGAGCACGGGGGAAGTTCCAGCAGATTGGAAGAAAGTGAATCTTGTGCCAATATTTAGAAAGGGCAAATGGGGTGACCTGGGTAATTATAGGCCTGTCAGCCTGACATTGATCCCGAGCAAGATAGTGGAGCAGCTGATGCAGGACTTGGTTGATGAAGAACTAAAGGAGGGTGAGATAATCAGTGCCAATCAGTAGGGGATATGGAAAATAGAGCCTGTCAAACTAACTTGATATCATTTAGGCCTGTTATGGGTGGGGGTCAGCTCCCCTCACTACCCCTCCCCCACCCCGGCTGGGCCTGCTATAGGTGTTGGTCATCTCCCCTCACTCCCCTGCACTGGGCATGGTAGGGGAGGCATCTCCCCCCTTTTTCCCCCCTCTGCCACACCCTTCTTGCTCTTCTTCTTCTCAGGGGCAGGGCATCTGCTGGGCTGGAGCCACCTGCATTGCCCCGCCCCCGACTGCTCCGACCCAGTGGCTGGCGTGTGGCTATGGACCCATGTCTGGGGGATAACATGAATTAAAAGCACCCCTGGGGGGAGCAGCAGGTGTGTAGAGTTGCAGGGCGCTGGGGCCACCCCACCCTGCAGCATCCCCTCCTCAGGGCCCCCAAGCCCTTTCACTGAGGGCTCTGAGGAAAGGGGGTGACCATGCTCCCCCCTTCTCTCTGCCGTGTCTGTCCAGGCTGTGTAGGGCAGATGCCTGGTGGGGCAGTGCCTGGTGAATTTAGTGGGGGGTCAGGGGGGAGGTCCTGGTGCTTTAAGAGCTGCCCAGGCAGCGTGAGGCTGGGGGCTCCATTGGGGGCAGTTGGAACCTGCCTGCGATGGGCAGTTACGTCCCCTCCTGCGCTAGAGGGAGGTGGTGCGGGGGGCCCAGCAGAGACAGGGGACTGCAGGGGCTGGGTAAGGGGGCGAGGGCTGGGGTCAGGACTAGCACCCCTCACCCAGGGGCCCAGACGGGGTGCAGAGGCACCCGCTTTGGGAATATCCCTGCCACCGACTGGGTCGCTGGGCCTTCCGCCAGGGCCGCATATGGGTCCACGCCGCCCGCCTGCCCCAGGATGGGGGTGGAGCGTCGCAGAGCGAATTCAGTCCAGGCACCCAACGCCCTCGTGCCAGCGAGCAGGGACGGCGCAAGTGTGGGTGCAAAGGGACCAGGCGGCGGGTGCCCGGCAAATTCCCCCCAACCTCCAGAATCAATTACTCGAGTGGCCCCGAGGGGCAATGTGGGCACAGACGCCAGTGCCCCATGGGCAAACCCAGAGCGCCTGACTCTGCTCGGGCACTGCCCCTCACCAACACCCGAGTGAGGGTGCGGGGTCTGCGCCCGAAGGGGTCTGGGCGGCTACTGGGCGACAGTGTTGTGGAGCCGGGGATTGACCTGAGCAAGGCCCAGGCCCAGGCCGGTTGCTATGTGAGTTGACGTCTGGTCCTGAATCCAAGGAGCTGCCCGTTACTGTGCGGGATCCCCAGGGAGAGGCGGGGGCTGAGCCCATGGGTGGGCGCAGGGAGCAAGTTGATGGGACCGAGGAAGGAAGGGGGGTATTGAGGGCACCTGCTGCCGTGTTCACCTGCCTTCAGGGGGTGTCAAAGGAGCTTGGGGCCAGGTAGGGTGACTGGACTCTCCTGCAGGACTGGCCCCGATTCGGCGGATCCCCCCCGAGGCTGATCTTGTTCCTGGAAACTCTGGAGCCTGGTTCCGTGGCTGGGATCCTGGATTCCCGATGGCTGGGCCCGAGGCCGACCCCAGAGCGATGCCTGTGTCCCTGGGACGCTGCATGCGGCAGGGTAGGTCGGCTGCTGTCCAGGGCAATGGGAATGGGGATGGGTCCCTGCTCTGGAGTGTTGCAGCCGTACCCTGTGGGCTCCTTCATGGCAGGGGAGAGGCTGGAGCCGCAGCCAGCGCCCCGGGAGCGACTGGGAGGGGAACAGCATTTCCAGGGGTTGTTTCCCCCCTGGACCCAGGCTGGTGGCCCTGGAGTCTGGAGGGCTCTGCTACAGACAGGAGAGGACCGGCATGAGCCACGTGACCCTCTCCTGACCTGGCCTTCCAAACTCGTCACACACACACACATGGCCCTTTGGACGGGAACGACCACCCCTGGCTCCTCTGGGGCGGTGATGGCACCATCCATCCCTCTCCCTGAGACAACGCCCCCACCCCATTAAACTCCTCTTGATGGCGCTGTCTCCCTGCTGCCCCCCCAGGTCTAACAGGAGCCTGGGCTCTGTCCCCCCCCCATCCCTGCAGGTTTCCAGGAGCTGTACCAGGCCCAGCAGCTCTGCGATGTTGCCTTGGTGGCTGCAGGACGGCGCTTCCCCTCTCACAGGTGGGTTTCTGCTCCGCGCTCCCCCTTGCTAGAAGGAGCTGGGCAGGAGAGCCAGGCACCCCGGGGCAGCTCTGGGGCAGCAGGGGCTCTTTGCCTGGGAAGGTGACACTGCCCCTGCCCTGGTGCAGAGAGCCCAGAGCAGCACGGGGGCGGGGCCCAAGGGTTCTGCAGGGATTGTTTTACCCAGAGCTGAAATGCAGCCACCTCTGGGGTGGAGGGCAGCAGCTGGCAGGTGCCAAGCACTCGGCCCTGCCACAGCAGATTGTCTCTGTGTCTTTGGCTAAAATGTTCCCTCTGACCCGTGGGATCTGTGATATCTGTGCAAGGCAGCTTTTAAAGCAAAATTTTGCTTCTGAAAGGTACCTGCCATGCTGGCCCTGTGGGGCCCCAGGAATTCTGGCTCTTTGCTGGTGAGATCTGCCCCATTTACAAGGGAAAATGTGGAGCATTTCCCCTCATCTGCCCGTGCCACAAACTGCACTGGGGTCAGAGAGCGAAGCTGGTGCCTGTGGAGCCCACACCCGGTCAGGGCCTTGGACGTCTCCCGAGAGAACCTGGTTGTTTGCGGTACGGCGGACGGCGAGGGGAGAGCCGCCCCCTCTCCATAGCCCCCGGGCTTTCCTTTGACCGTCTCCCATCCAAACAATGACATTAGCTGAGACTGGTCCCGACCCGCTGTACGGGATGCCACTCCCAGAATGACTCCATAGGGCCCTCCTGGTGCCGCCAGGGCCCGGAGTGCATCGGGATCACAGCACTGATCAAGGCGCTGTGGCTTGGGAGGTAAGGGGATGTTCGTGTATTTTTGTGAGATGATTTGAACCCATCACACTATGCACTAGATGGCCCTTTATCCCCGCCCCCCAGCCACACCCTGGCTGCCCCGGTGGGATTGCAGGCTCTCCGGGGGACACCATGCTCGCCGGCATGTGCGGTGACCAGCACACGGAGGCTGTGGATGGTGCCACGCCCGGAGCCGGTCGAGTAGCCCTCACCTCTCTCCCTGCAGGCTGGTGTTGGGCTCGGTCAGCCCTTACTTACGGGACCGGATGGCCTCTGCGGAGTCCCAGGGTGGGGAGGTTCAGCTGCAGGATGTGTCGCCCTCCATCCTCCAGAGCATCCTGCGCTATGTGTACACGGAGGAGCTGGCGCTGACGGCCGAGCGCGCCCAGGAGCTGTTCGTGACGGCCAGCAGGCTCCAGATCCCCCCACTCCTGGAGACGGTTGGCAGGTGACCCAGGACCTGCGGTGACAGAGGGTGGGGTGGGGGGAACTATGGCGAGGGGCTGGATGTATTCCCTGGCTGCTACGAAACACACCAGAGCCAGGCCTGCCTCATCAGCACGAAGGGTCTCTGTGGCCGCACAGCCGGGGGCCTTGAGGAGCTGGAAATGGGACCGACGGGACCCAAAGCAACTAGCGATTCTGGGATCCTACCCGACACACCTCAGAGGGGCCTGGCTCGGTACGCGCCCTCTGAGAATCAGGCCCGTCACCTGGGAAACCCCGGCCATCAACCTCCAGCTCCCTCGGCGGAGCCCTCTCATCAGCAGCGCTTTGCTGGCTGCTGGGGAAAGAGGCGGGGGGCTCATCCCAGCTCTGAATGGGACAGGTGTGTGCACCCCACAGCCTGCCCCCGTGGAGACTCACCCTGTTGTTACACCTAGGAGTGGGCTCAGGCAGCCAGGGAGGGGGAGGTATCTTGCAGTGCAGGGGCAGATGCAGCAGGTTTAAAACAAACACAAGGACGTCCTTCTGCAGCCAACCTGTGGAACTCACTGCCAGGGGATGTTGTGAGGGCCAAAAGCATAACTGGGCTCAAAAAAGCATGAGATAAGTTCATGGGGGATAGGGCCATTGATGGCTGTTAGCCAAGATGGCCCGGGGCACAACCTCAAACTCTGGGTGTCTCTAAACCTCTGACTGATAGGACCTAGGACTGGACGATGGGATGGATCACTCGATAATTGCCCTGTTCTGTTCATTTCCTCTGGGACACCTGGCACAGGCCACTGTCAGAGACAGGATACTGGGCTAGATGGACCATTGGTCTGACCCATTCTGGCCGCTCTTGTGGTCTGTGAATAAAAAGGGAATGTCAAAATGAACAAGAGCCCCCGTGTCTCAGCACAGACTCGCAGCACTGGGTCTTGTCCAAACATCCCCAGAGTGCCCTGGTTCTACAGGCAGAGATGGGAGCACCCCCTGGAGTTATGGTCCCCCAGCACTTCCCATTATAAGCCCCTTGTTTTCAGCTCTTTATAACTTCACCAGTCTTTAACTCTTTGGGCTGAGATGTCCCAGGCCAGCCATCTGCCTTGGGATGAGATCTGTTTAAAACTCTCAAACCATTGGGAAGTTCTAATGCCTGCCTGGAGCAGGGACTTGCAGTTTTACAGGGAGCTCGCCTGGGCTCCTTTTGGAAATCTGCCCACATCTGGGCACGTTCTAAGACTGAAAATCTCAGTTTGTACCTGCCCCAGGGAGTAATTAGTGACTCTCCTGACGCTCATGCGCAAGGAGGTTGAATTGAGGTTTCATGGGCCCCCCGAATTCTGGCATTTCCTAACTTGGGAGTGCTTGACTTTGCACCCGTAGCGTTCTGCGAGCATGCCGTGTTTCTGGCGTAGAGAGCGAGAGATGGACCCCGGTACGGGCTTCTGAGAGCCCAGGCCGATGGAAGGGCCCTCACTGCATTGCAGATCTGCTGAGCAACTTGGCCAGGTTAAGGAAAATGCTAACTCGAGCGAGAGCTGGGCTCTGTCCGGGGCTCCCCTTGCCCAGACGCCGACTTTCTTCTATCCGGGTGGGTGCTCCATACCTGCTCCATCCTGAGGCCCAGTCCCCACCCCTCCACTTCCCCAAGGGCCCGCCCTCGCCCTCCTTCTTCCTGCCCCTGCTCCGCCCCCACCTCCCAGGACCTCCCACCCTCTGCCAAACATCTGATCGGCAGCCAGGTGGCTAGTGAGCACTGAGCACCCACTCATTTTTTCCCCCATGGGTGCTCCAGCCCTTGACCCCCCACGGAGTCAGCGCCTGTGTCCCCTTGGCTCTCCCTGCCAGGTTCCTCGTGGAGAGCATTTCCCTGGAGACCTGCCTCAGGCTCTACGCGCTGGCTCACGCCCACCGGCACCCGGCTCTGCTCCGCGCGGCCGGGCGCTACGTCAGCCTGCACTTCAGGTCCCTCTGCGAGGACGACGCCTTCCTGCGCCTGGACCCCGGCACCTTGATCGGCATCATCGCCTCAGACGGCCTCGCGGTGGCTTCCGAACTGACCGTCTACTGGGCTGTGGGGCGCTGGGTGAGGGCTGACCCCGCCGAGCGCCTGCCGCTGCTCCCGCAGCTGCTGGGGCACGTCCACCTGGCCCTGCTGACCCCCGAGGAGCTGGCCGAGGTGCAGGCAGACATCGCAGAGCTCTCCGGGGCTGCGCGGCTGGGGTTGAAGGAGCTGGTTGGGGAGGGGAGGCTCCGGGAGAGCGGGGAACTCCGGCGGGGCATGTACGAGGAGGTGATTGTGTGCGTGGGGCGGCGGGCGCGGAGGGGCCATGCCTCGGGCGAGGACTTGGATTCTCCCCTGAACTGTTTTGACCCCCACACGGAGAGGTGGGGGGCGCCGTTGGGCTCGGTTCCAGTGCAGTTCCCCGGTTTCGCCGCCCTGGGCCACAAGCTGTATGTGGCCGGGGGCTGCAGCCCGGACGGCTGCTTTTCAACCAGCCTGCACGAATACGACGCCTGCTCCGGGCAGTGGGCACAGCTCCCCTCCATGTCCTGGCCCCTGGACCCCCACGGCTTCCTGGTCTGCAGCCGGCGGCTCTACGCCGTGGGGGGCTGCATGGAGGCGGCTGGCAAGCTGGATTTGGCAGAGACCTTTGACCTGGAGCAGAAGCAATGGGCTCCCGCCTCCCGCCTGCCCTTTCCCCTCAGCTACTTCGCCTCGGCCGCGCTCCACAACAAGCTCTACCTGATAGGTGGGAAGAAGCATGTGGCGGGGGCCCTGGCCACCCACCGGGGGCTGCTCATCTACCACGTCAGCTCGGACAGCTGGGCTCAGGTGCCGCTGGGCGTGGGGCTCTGCCACGCGGGCGCTGCCGCCACGGCTGGCGGGATCTGTGTCGTGGGGGGCTGCAGAGACGAAGCCCTCGGGGAGGAGGGAGAGGGGAACGTCCAGGCCTCCCAGGCGTGCTTCTTCCTGGGTGAGGATGGCAAAGTGAGGCAGGAGGTGGCCATCCCGGCACTTCCCCGAGCCATCGAGTCTGCTGGGGCCGTCTGCTGGCGGGGAAGGGTCTACGTGGTGGGCGGCGAGGATTCAGCCCGTTGGCTGAACACCGTGTACTACTGGGAGCCCAGCGCCGCCGCCTGGACCCTGTGCCAGGAAGGCCCTGCCACCGCAGAGCGCGTGGGCTGGTTTGGCTGTGTGACACTGCAGGTGCCCATCAGACTCCTCCGGGCACTTTTCCAGGGGCAGCCCACAGTCCCGGCAGCAGGTGGGGCGACGGGCCGAAAGCAACTCCTCTCTGCAGAGCCCAGGCTCCCCTGCAGAACCTCTGCAATGGCAGCAGGCGCCGATCTCCACCTCCCGTCAATGGGAAAGGAGGCTTCATGTGGCCCAGCGCAGCTCCGGGTTCAGACGAGGGGATCCCCCTGACCTGACAGCCATTGACACCCATCAAACGGTGATCCCAGGGCACCTGGGCCATGCACATCCCAGCGAAGCGACACCGGGGTAAGTCTGGTCTGGGGGCTCTCCAGGGGACCGCACCGACTCCCCAGACCTCGGATGGGGATGCTGGTTTGAGTAGGGCCGGCTCCAGGCACCAGCGTAGGAAGCAGGTGCTTGGGGCGGCCAATTCAAAGGGGCGGCACTCCGTCCGGTATCGGGGCGGCACGTACGGGTCTTCGGCGGCAATTTGGCGGCGGGTCCCTCATTCCCTCTCTTCCTCTTTGAGCTGCCGCCGAATTGCCGCCGAAGAGCAACGCCACCGCTCGTCTTCTTTCTTTTTTTTTTTTTTTTTTTTTTTCTTTTTTGCCGCTTGGGGCAACAGGAAAGCTGGAGCCGGCCCTGGGTTTGAGGAGGCTCTCGACTGCAGTTTGGTCCCTGCTCGTCCCCATCGCTCAGCCCACGAGGCAGCACCTGCTCCCATCGCCCGCGGGGACATCCTGCCCTGAGACATTATCCAGCCCTTTCCACTGGATGGTCAGGCCATGTTACCTGCTGGTTGCTTTTCTGCTCTGCAATGCGGGTGAAGACAAAGGAGGTTTAAACCATACTTAGTTTTATTTATTAAATCCGAATCCTTCCCACGCAGTCAGACTCTCTTAGGGCAAGGACAGGGCTCCGCCGTCCCACTCTAGCCTGGGTTGCTCTTTGCACATCCTCTGCGCTAGTCCCGTAAGTTTTCCCTCTAAGCACAGCTCCAGAGAGGGAGTCTCTCGCTCGGCCCCGGGTAGGCCCCTGCCATGGCAGATGTTCTGGCTTCCTTCTTCACACACAGTCTCTTCTCTTTTCTGGATAACTTCCAAGAGTCCGGGGTGGGTGAGCTCTCTGCCGAATCTCAGCATCTGTTAGAAAGGGAGCTGAGCGAAGCATCAACTAGGCAACGAGCCAAGTGAAAGATCCGGGGAAAATGCCTCGAGTCAACCGGAAACTGAAATGTTTGTTCAGTTTTTTCCAGGTTATGGTCTTTATACCTTTTTTTAAAAGGACATTTTTGAAAACGAAATCCAGCTAAACAGCTAAACGAAACATCGTTTCAAAACATCCTGTTTCAAAATTAACGCCACGTTTTGACTTTTTATTTTCATTTCTCTTTCGGCTGAAACTAGTCACCAAATTCAACCCGAATTTACAAATAGTTTCGTTGACCCCAGGCTGCATTTGTCGGTGAAAATGATCTGTCTGAGAAATTTTGCCCAGCTCTAGTTATAAATTCATTCTATTAAATAAAGGTGTTTGCTTTCAAAGGTGGGGTTGGGGGTGATTAAATGCTGCATTAATTTCCCAAGGATTGATGACCAGTGATTCACATGGACCTGTAAACAGAGCTTTCCCCCTCCTCTCACCCTGTCTGGGCCCCATTCACTGCTCCCATAGACGTCAGATTGGAAAAATCCCACTCGCAGCAGAAACCACACCAGTTTGCAATAACCGTCCACCCATGTCTGCTGCCTCTTGTCCCATATCAGATTAGACACTGAGGTTTAAAGACACGTTCTATTTTTTCCCTCCTGACGCCATTCTAGGGCAGAGTTAAGAGGGTTTGGAGGCCTTAACTGTGTATGTCCATCTTTGGATTTCTTTTCCATTTATAATTGTAGCGGAGTTCCCTGGGTTTGGGGCACTTGGTTTCTGGGATAATTCCAACATCCGCACAAGGTATTATATCCCAAGTTACTGATTCACACTCTCTCCATGTTAATGTTTTTTGTCTAGGAATTTCCTTGTTTTCTTTAAATTATTAAAAATTTCACACATGACCTTCAACTAAGAAACCCAGCAAAGGCTCCTCCTTCCATAGTTACCACTGGCAGCGAAGCCAAGCTGCCCCCAGGACAGACAGGGGCCTCCTATGCTGTCAAGAGAGAGGGAGGAGCAGTGAATGGAGCCAGGAGCCATCTTTGTTGTGGGCATCCTTTGGCCTCAGTCCCACTAAAAGCAATGGGGGATGGTGTTGAGGGTGTCAACAAGCATGTGGACATAGTGTACTTGGACTTTCAGAAAGCCTTTGCCATGGTCACTCACCAAAAGCTTTTAAGCAAGTAAGCAGTCAGAGGGAAGGTCCTCTCATGGATCAGTAACTGATTAAAAGACAGGAAACAAAGGGTAGGAATAAATGGTCAGTTCTCACAGTGGAGAGAGGTAAATAGCGGGGTCCCCTAGGGATCTGCAGATGATACAAAACTACTCAAGATAGCTAAGTCCCAGGCAGATTGCGAAGAGCTACAAAGGGATCTCACTAAACTGGGTGACTGGGCAACAAAATGACAGATGAAATTCAATGTTGATAAGTGCAAAGTAATGCTCACTGGAAAACACAATCCCAACTATAATACACAGTTACAATACACAATTAGCTGTTACTACTCAAGAAAAAGACCTTGGAATCATCGTAGATCAGTCAAAAAAGCGAACAGTGTTAGGAACCATTTGGAAAGGGATAGATAAGATAGCAAATATCATAATACCACTATAGAAAGACAAGGTGGGTGAGGTCATATCTTTTATTGGACCAACATAATGCCACTCTGCCCGTCTAAGTTGGCAGCAACAAGGGCCGGGTTCAGTATCTAGGGGTTCTGTTTCAATAACACAACACAAAACCGGCTCGAGCCCCCGCCCAGTGACCTGGGACAATTACATACCACCCCCCGGGCGCCTCTAAGAGGCAATACTTCCTCTTTCACAAGCACTGAGTCTGAGTGTAGAAAATCCTTTTAATAAAGGAGGGAAACAATGCGGCATTATGTTGGGGAAACACCACAAACAGGATTCATAACACAAACCGTGAGCAAAAGACCCACCCCCAAGTACGTTTGGCAGTGTCCTTTTTGCCTCAGGGTCTTAAGTCCAGCAACCCAAAAAAATCACCCAAAGTCCCAGAAGTCCAACACCCCAAAAGTCTCTTGAGTCCAACAGCCCAAAAGTCTCTGTCCCTGGTCAGTGCAGCCCCAGAGTTCAAAAGTTTATCTGCAGAGTTTTTGCAGAGTTTTACCTCCCAGCCGGGGGGTGGGGGGTGGGTGGGAGGGGACACGGGGGTGTTAAGGGACACCTTACATGGTCTGAGGCCAACTGCCCTGCCTCTCCATGGGGTTCTGCTGCAGCCTTCACCACAAGCCACTCCGCCAGCTGCTCCGCTCCATCAGTTGTCCTGTGAGCCACTCCAGCCATTCTGCAAACTGCTCCACTCCTCCAGCTGCTTAGGAACATATCTTCAGGCCCCCACAGCACTCAGTAATTTTAGCTCTTTACTGATTTCAGCTTGTAGTAGGGGAGCCTCAGTACTGGTACACCAGTGGCCCAAAGTGAATTCAGCACAGCAGCCTGTAACTAGACTCCTAATGGGATCAAAATTAGCTCAGATATCCCACAATGGAGAGAGGAGAATGTGTAGTTCATGTTTCAGGCTCTCAAAAGGGGCCTATGCTATCAGATACAAATACCTGTTCCCCACCTATCTTAATTCACTGGGTTTTGGAACCCATGTCCCTTGTCTAGCGAGTGCTACTTAGTTGATGGTGAGTCCCTCTGTCATAAAACAGTTCCACTGTTGATTCACATAATCAGGGTAACAACACTTTATTCTTCCTGCCCCAATAACAGAGAAACTGGGGATCCCACAGCAGCCAAAGTGACCATTTGGGCTGCAGTGGGCTCATGCTAGGCAGGGTGAGTGTGCCTATGCAAACAAGATCAGCCCCTGGAGTTCTTTTCCACACTCGCCACAATTCACCACCAGATGTCAGGGTAGAGCTCATCCTGACTCTGTTTACACTATAAATCCATGGTACACCCACACCTTGAATACTGCATTTTAATGGCACTGTCCTGATATTTGCTTGTTCGTTCCATGTCCCGACTGATGTTTGGTCAGGACACTGGACAAACAAGCAATTTTGCCCTCCACTCCGGCTCACAGGCAGAGCTCGGAGCCCTCCTTCCCCCATGGGATCCCTCCCCAAATCCCCACCCTGGCCCTGCCCCCAGCCCCGCACCCTCACTGCCCCATTGGATCCCTCCCCAAATCCCCGCCCTGGCCCGGCCTCTTTCCCAACCACGCGGCATTCCTCCTCCCTCCCAGGTTTGCACACGGGCCATGGCTGGGGCCGGGAGCGCAGCGCGCAGGCTGCTCCAGACCTGCAGCCCCTGGGGCAGCGCAGTGGATCTGGGGGCAGCACAGAGCAGGCAGGGCCCAGGTGGAGGGCGGAGACACACGTGGGAGGGACACGCTCCTGCCAGGAGGGGCTGGGCCCAGCTGCCTGGTTTGCCCCCTGCCCGGGTGGGTCCCCGAGCTCCCCGCGGCTGGAGAGGGGCTGCCCAGGGCTGCAGGGGGCGAGTGTCCCAGGCGGCTGCCTCTGCTGCGGGGTCGGGGCGATGGAGCCCGAGAGCTGCAGGAGGGGCCTGGAGCGTGGCTCGGCTGCACAGCTCGGAGCGCAGGCTGGGCCCAGGAGTGAGGGGATGGGGGAGCTGGGGGTGTATCGGGGGTTGGAGCCGAGAGTTGGGTGGAGACGGGGCTGTGCCACTGCCACCTGGCAGCGGTGGGGGAGGGCACTCCGGCTTTTTTTTTTTTTTTGCTGCACCTCCCCACCCCCACAGCATCCTGATATTTAATCTTTGTCAACTGGTCACCCTATTTCAAAAGAGAGAGATTAGAATTGGAAATACAGAGAAGAGCAACAGGAAAATGTAATTTACCCCATCACAAACACAAGAACCAGGGGTCCCCTGATGAAATTAATAGGCAACAGGTTTAAAACAAACATAAGGAACTACTTCTTCACACAACCCACAGTCAACCTGTGGAACTCATTGCCAGGGGATGTTGCAATGACCAAAAGTATAACTGGGCTCTAAAAAGCATGAGATAAGTTCTTGGAAGATAGCCATTGATGGACCTATTAGCCAACATGGTCAGGGATGCAGCCCCATGCTCTGGGTGTCCCTAAACCTCTGACTTACAGAACCTGGGACTGGACGACAGAGGATGGATGACTCGTAATTGCCCTGTTCTGTGCATTCCCTCTGAAGCATCTGGCACCAGTCACTGTTGGAAGACAGGATAGTGGGCTAGATGGACCATTGTTCTGACCCAGTATGGCCAGTCTTATGTTCTTATGACAGCCATTTTGAGAAGGCCATGTTAAAAGTGCAGCCTGTGGCCTCAGACCTATTGAGAACAATAGGTGATGGCAACCACTTTGAAAGAGGGCAATTATTATGTTGTATTACCTGTATTACCACAGCGCCAAAATCGAGAAACCCAGTCATGGTACAGGCCCCGCTGCACTAGGTGCTGTACAGACCAGAATAAAGAGAGAGTCCCTGTGTCCCTGAGCTGACAATCTCAGTAAGTCTTTGTGCATTTCTCCGAAGCTTTTATGTGCCAGCCTCTGCAGCAGCAGAAACTTAGAATCATAGAAGATTAGGGTTGGAAGAGACCTCGGGAGGTCATTTAGTCCAACCCCCTGCTCAAAGCAGGACCAACCCCAACTAAATCATCCCAGCCAGGGCTTTGTCAAGCAGGGTCTTAAAAACCTCTAAGGATGGAGATTCCACCACCTCCCTAGGTAACCCATTCCAGTGCTTCACCACCCTCCTAGTGAAATAGTGTTTCCTAATATCCAACCTAGACCTCCCCCACTGCAACTTGAGACCAACAAGATGACCTTGTTCTGTCATCTGCCACCACCGAAAACAGTCAAGCTCCATCCTCTTTGGAACCCCCCTTCAGATAGTTGAAGGCTACTATCAAATCCCCCCTCACTCTTCTCTTCTGCAGACTAAACAAGCCCAGTTCCCTCAGCCTCTCCTCGTAAGTCATGGGCTCCAGCCCTCTAATCATTTTTGTTGCCCTGCGTTGGACTCTCTCTCATTTGTCCACATCCTTTCTGTACTGGGGGGCCCAAAATTGGATGCAATACTGCAGATGTGGCCTCACCAGTGCCGAATAGAGGGGAATAATCACTTCCCTCGATCTGCTGACAATGCTCCTACTAATGCAGCCCAATAGCGCACTGTTGACTCATATCCAGCTTCTCCTCCACCGTAATCCCCAGGTCCTTTTCTGCAGAACTACCGCTTAGCCAGTTGATCCCCAGCCTATAGCGGTGTCTGGGATTCTTCAGTCCTAAGTGCAGGACTCTGCACTTGTCCCTGTTGAACCTCATCAGATTTCTTTTGGCCCAATTCTCCAATTTGTCTAGATCACTCTGGACCCTATCTCTACCCTCCATCGTCTCTACCTCTCCTCCCAGCTTAGTGTCATCTGTGAACTTGCTGAGGGTGCAATCCATCCCATCATCCAGATCCTTAATGGACATGTTGAACAAAACCGGCCCCAGGACCGACCCCTGGGGCACTTTGCTTGATACCGGCTGCCAATTAGACATCGAGCCATTGATCACTACCCGTTGAACCTGATACTCTAACCAGCTTTCTATCCACTTTATGGTCCATTTATCCAATCCATGCTTCTTTAACTTGCCAGCAAGAATACTGTGGGAGACCATATCAAAAGCTTTGCTAAAGTCAAGATATATCACCACTACTTTCCCCATATCCACGGAGCCAGTTATCTCATCATAGAAGGCAATCAGGTTGGTCAGGCATGACTTGCCCTTGGTGAATCCATGTTGACTGTTCCTGATCACCTTCCTCTCCTCCAAGTGCTTCAAAATGGATTCCTTGAGGACCTGCTCCATGATTTTGCCGGGGACTGAAGTGAGGCTGACCAGTCTATAGTTCCCCAGATTCTCTTTTCCCCCTTTTTTAAAGATGGGCACTATATTTGCCTTTTTCCAATCGTGCGGGACCTCCCCCGATCGCCATGAATTTTCAAAGATAATGGCCAATGGCCCTGCAATCACATCAGCCAACTCCCTCAGCCCCCTCGGATGCAGCGCATCCGGCCCCATAGACTTGTGCAAGTCCAGCTTTTCTAAATAGTCCTTACCTTGTTCTTTCACCACTGAGGGCTGCTCACCTCCTCCCCAGTGCAGCAGTCTGGGAGCTGACCTTGTCTGTGAAGACCGAGGCAAAAAAAAGCATGGAGTACTTCAGCTTTTTCCACATCACCTGTCACTAGGTTGCCTCCCCCATTCAGTAAGGGGCCCACACCTTCCCTGACCTTCTTCTTGTTGCTAACTTGCCATGATGAAAAATAAGAATACAATGACCATTAGCCCTACAAGCCCTTGCACCAAAGGTGCTCACCATTCTGCCAGCACGGGTGGTGTTAGGCAATGAGAGCTGAGCTCCTGGCCCTCCCAAGGGTGTCACCTGTCTTGCCTTTCCCAAGCATCCCTTTTTGGAGGCAGCTGCCTTGGGGAATCTGGGAGGGTGCCCCGCTGACCAGGTGTACTGGCTCCAGATCATCCTGATGTCCTGCTCTTTGGTGTCTCTAATTAATCATTAATTACTTAGCTTAATTACTACCAAATGCAGCCCACTGATCCGCAGACAGACCGGATTTGCCAGAGTGATCAACTCTGGCTCTTTTGCATTCAAATTCACTTTAGTCTTGAGAGCAGAAGTAATGAAATGTGATCCGTATTATGTGACTAAAGGGCAGCCAAACTGTGCTGAATGTGCCCTAATTGAGGGGGGTCACCCTAACGAGCCTCATTTGCTGGGTGGGGAGTTTATGATGCTAAACCAAATGCAAGTATGAGGGGGTGGGGACAGCGCGCCAATGTGTTGGTGTAGATTAACAACTAGAGAAATGGTGGCCTAGAAGGGATCTCAAGAGATCAGGAAATCCAGCCCCTTGTGCTGAGACGGGATCAAGTAAACCTAGATTATATCCAACAGGTGTTTGTCCAGCCTGTTCTTAAAAACCTCCAATGATGAGGGTTCCACTTAGGGTGACCAGATGTCCCGATTTTATAGGGACAGTCCAGATATTTGGGGCTTTCTCTTACATAGGTGCCTATTACCCCCCACCCTCTGTCCTGATTTTTCACACTTGTTATCTGGTCGCCCTAGCTCCACTAAAGCTACACCCTCCCCTGGAAGCTGGCTTCCTGAGACTCCATGAAAATCCAGTCTACCCCTGAGGTCTGTTCCTCTGGTTCATCAGTAGATGGCAGGGCAGAGCCCATTCAGATCCTGCTTACATCCTCCTCCCAGCCAAGAATGTGTCCCAGAAAATTGCACTCCCAGGTTCACGAGTTCTCCCCATGGAATCTCAGGAAGCCGGCTATGGCTGTCACAGGCTCATGAGCTACATATGTTAACCATGCCTATTGAGAGTGGGCATTGCAGGGAGGGATGTCTCCTTGGGTTAGGGATGGTGAAGGTTCCCTTGAGGGGCCCTCAGACACTGCCATAGACTCCTGCATCTCCTGGTCTAGTACTGGAGGGTCTGGGGCACCAGGGACACCTCTCACCTGTACGGCCCCACTGTCTGGCAACCTCGGTGTGTCATCAGAGTCCTGTCTTTCTTCAAGAAGGTCTGGGAACATGTGGGGCAGACTCATCGCCCCAGGCTGGACTCATTGGTGGCATGAGTGTTCCAGCAGCGGGTTAGTGTGGGGTTTAGGGTAGGGTGACCAGATGTCCTGATTTTATAGGGACAGTCCCAATTTTGGGGTCTTTTTCTTATATAGGCTTCTATTACCTCCCACCCCCTGTCCCGATTTTTCACATTTGCTGTCTGGTCACCCTAGTTTAGGGCCAAAGAAGTGGAGCTCCCACGGGTTCCACTGATGGAGGCCAGGTTGTGGGCTGGGCACACTACCACTTATGCCAGCATAACTCATGTCACTCGGGTTTGAGTAAACCATTAATTTGGGAAAGCAACCAACTTATGACACCCCAAGCGACATAAGTTTTGCTGACATAAGTGGTAGTGTAGACATGGCCTTAGAAAAACATCCAACCTTGTTTGAAAAATTGTCAGTGATGGAGAATCTACCCCCAACTCCTGGTAAATTGTTCCAGTGGTTAATTACTCTAATTGTTAAACATTTACACCTTATTTCCAGTCTGTAGGCCACTTTTAGAAGACTTTTCTCCAAGGGTCTTCCAAACATACCAGGTGATCCAAACAAACTAAGACTTGCAGTAAGTTCTTGTCTCCCACAACTTCCTCCATAAGACATTGAAACGTGGCAGGCAGTCGAGAAATCCCTTGGGACATGCATTCAATCTGAGAGAAACCTAACGGACAGTCTGTCTTCCCCTTATCCTCCACTTCAAAGATCCAACACTGAGAACCACTGGCTCCCTAATAAACAGTCCAAGGCCCCTTGTACTCATGCCATGGTGTACAGGTCAACTGCAATGTGCCTATTTTGGGTTTGGTAGTTGATACACGTCTGGATTTTCCCACCCTCCTTTGGACTGTAATCTTCTGCCAGGTGGAGCCAGCAACAACTAGGGCCAGGTTCAATATCTAGGGGTTTCTTTCCATCGATCCAACATAGAACTGGCTTTGTAGATAAATCTCTGATAATTTTCATATGACTTTACATTGTGCCTCTTCATATAACCTTGTGGTGGGTCTACCCACGTGTGACCTCTGTTTTCATGGGACTTTGTATCAAAGCCTCATTTAGAAACTTTGCATTGCCCTTGGTAGAATATTATAGCCCCTAAGGATAGAATAAGATAGAAGAAAAATTTCTTTTTGCTAGCAGTAGAACAAGAGCTCTCCCCCACCCCACTCTTAATCAATTGCCCTGTTGAATGAATGAGGTGTGGATGAGCAAGGCATGGAAGGCAGCACCTCCAAACAGCCTCAACTGTTGGAGAGGGGCTGGGAGCCAGAGCCAAGGACAATAAAACGTGTCAAGTGGGCTCATTAAAGACAAGCAGACATACTGACGGACGGCCTGGGGGGGGGGGGGGTTTAGAAGCAAACACCTTCTTTTGGAAACACCCTCTTTGCAGCATTGGAACAACACTCAAAAGAAAGCAGCACAAAGGACCAATGGACACAGACACAGAGTTTGAATCTGGTATAGATTTGCATAAGAGGAAAGCTGCTATAAAAGTGAGGTGTCTTGCAGAGGACCCCGGGTCTCGTCTTGTCAACATGGGAGCATCGATCCGGATCGGCAGAAGCCCGGCTCCACCCCCTCCCCCATCTAACTCACCTGGCCAGTGAAGTTAAGGGGAGCAACTAATTGGTAACAACAAGACGGAGTGTGTTTGTGTGTGTGTGTGTGTGAGTGTAAGTGTAATATATTATATGCATATAATACAGTGTTAATGAATACATGTATTACTAATAAATGTGGTGTTTTGTCTTATTCCCCCTGAAAAGATCCTGTGCAGTACTTTAAGTACAACAGCTTGAGCCCCCACCCAGTAACCTGGGAAAATTACACACCACCCCCGGCGCCTCTGAGAGGCAATACTTCTCCACTCGCAAGCACAGAGTAATAAAAGGAGGGAAGTAACTTGGAGTTAATTTGGGTTAATAAACATAAACCAGGAGTAAAAGGCCCACCCCCAACTACACTGGGCAGTGCCCTTTTCCCCTCAGGTCCTTAACTCCAGCAATCCCAAAGTCCTTTTCACATGCCCGGCCCTTCTCTGCGCCCCACTCAGTTTGTTGTCCTTGGTCAGTGCAGACCCAGAATTCAGAGGTGTATCTGCAGAGTTCACCTCTCACCCTGGGTGAGGGAAAAAGAGGCATCTTACTCGCTCCGCTGGTCGCTCACCAGCCACCTGCTCTCGTCATGCTCCTTCGTCGCGGCCCACCACTGCCACCCGCTCATCACGCCTCTCTACCGCCGCCCTGCTGGCCACTCAACACGCCTCTCTGCCACCGCCCTGCTGGCAACTCATCACGCCTCTCCATCACCGCCCTGCTGGCCACTCAACACGCCTCTCCATCGCCTCCCTGCTGGCCACTCATCACGCCTCTCCATCACCGCCCTGCTGGCCACTCAACACGCCTCTCTGCCACCACCCTGCTGGCAACTCATCACGCCTCTCCATCGCCTCCCTGCTGGCCACTCATTCACCGGCTGACTGTCAATCACCTTCTGCCTCTCTGCTGTGAGCTCTGCACATCAGTTTCAGGGATTTTCAGCTCTTTTGCAGGCCGGGGAGAATCACTGCCTCATTTCAAATAATTTTAGTTCTCAGTGATTTTAGTTCTTAGCCGACATAGTAAAAACAGTCCTACCACAACTGGTTGCAGCTCTGGTTGAGCAATTAAAACAACAAATGAAGCCTATTCAGCTCCATTCTTTGAACAGTAGGAAAAACAAGTCAAGCCAGTCTAGAGAGGACCTCCTGACCAGATTTCCTGTCCGACCCCTATTACTGTCACAGACTGTTGGCAGTTGAACCGCTGGTGCACTGAGGTCCTCCCTGCCAAGTGTGACCCCCCGCCCCCTTTGGAACAGGTTAAGTGCAGTCCTACTTCCCTGCATTCCCACAATAATCACAACATTGATAACAGCATTTCACCACCCCTGCATTCAGTACTAATGTGATTTGTGACCTGTCACAGGCCCTGGGGGTAACCCCCTGCAGTGTGACAGCCCTTCTCAGGGGGACACTCTCTCTTGGGGTTACGCCCCTCCGCCTTCTGGAACCGCACCTCTCTGAGCCTTAGCACGTCTGTCTCTCGCCATGGGCCCCCTCGCTCTGGACCCCCGGGGCCTCCACTCCCAGAGGGAATAATGCCACCCTGTTCTCTAGACCGGTGCGACTCTCAGCCAGCGTAACACCGGAGGATTTATTGAGCGCTGAACACAGCGCAGGAAACTCTCAGGGCCTCAGGCCTGGCCTCCCTCAGCCCAGTACACCTAAGTCTCCCCTGCATCCAGGTGGGCACTGCCTGCTCTCTCTCTCCAGTCCAGAGACCCTGCACTTTCCAGCTGGGCATCCGATATCACCTGCCCCCAAGCCCCGCTTCTCTCCTTTGTCTTCTGTCCAGCTAAACAGGGTCGCCTGGGCCTCCTCTCCTCTCAACCATCCTTTGTTCCCCACTGGCTGGCACCGGCTGGCAAGGTCACTGGGGTCCTCTCTTTACAGCCCATTGTCCTCCCACTGGCCAGAATCAGCTGTGACTCCCAAGCTGGGCCTCCCGCTTACCAGGTCACCAGTCGCTGGGGTATCCATTCCCCCGGCCATTGGCTGGGGTCCCAAGTTCCATTGCTGGTCCTCTGTAACAACAAACTCCCTCTCCCATCACCTCGTTAAATCAGTAACACCCAGGGACACTGCGTCCCACCCTCTCTGCATACAAACCATAGAAAAACCCAAGAAAATCCCCCACTTCGTCACATTTCTCCCCCCTTCGAGTCTGAACGGAGCGGGGTCACTTAGCCAGTGACTTGGGGAAGTTCAGGGCCCCCGCCCCGTGATAAAGCATCGGCTATAACACTGGCACTCCCCCTCACACGGACCACCTCCATGTCATACCCCTGGAGGAGCAGGGCCCATCTCAGGAGCTTGGCATTAGCCCCTTTCATTTGGTGCAGCCACGTCAGGGACGAATAGTCGGCGTACACCGTGAAACGCTGCCCAAATAGATACGGCTGCAGCTTTTTAAGGGCCCACCCCATGGCCAGGCATTGCTTCTCCATGGCCGCATGGTGCGGCTCCCGAGGCTGAAGACACAGCTATCATCAATATACACTAGACCAAAGTCCTCCATCCCCCTTAGTAACTGGTTCACCAGGCGCTAGAAGGTCGCAGGTGCCCCCTTGAGGCCAAAAGGCAGGACCAAGAACTCAAAGAGCCCTATGAGGGGGTGAAGGCAGACATCGCCCTGGCCTCTGGGTCCAAAGGCACCTGCCAGTAGCCTTTGGTGAGATCCATGGTAGTGAGGTACTGGGCGCCTCCAAACCTGTCTAGGATCTCATCAGTCCTAGGCATGGCATAGGCATCGGACATGGTGATGCCAATGAGCTTCCGATAGTCCACACAGAACTGGATAGACCCGTCCCTCTTGGGGACCAGCACCACGGGAGAGGCCAAGGGATTGGTGGATTGCTGGATCACTCCTAAAGCCAGCATGTCTCTGACCTCTCTCTCCTGGTCCTGGGATGTTTTTTCAGTGACCCTGAATGGGGAACACCTGATGGGAGGGCTGGCTTCCGTCTCCACCCGGTGAACAGCCAGGTTAGAGAGCCCAGGCCGGCTGGAGAACAGCTACCGCCCCCGGTATGAATGCAGCACCTCCCTGATCTCAACCTCCTGGGCAGGGGTTAGCAGGTCTGAGCGGGGAATTGATTCTAGCGAGGGGTCAGCCCCAGCCCCAGGGAGGAGTCCCACCAGGGGATCCTCTCCCTTCTCCTCCCCCTGCCCACACACAGCCAGCACCAACTTCTCCCTGTCCCAGTATGGCTTCATCATGTTGACAGGGTACACCTGGTGGCTGTGTGCCCGGTTGGACAGTTCCACTAAATAGTTCACCTCGTTTACCTGTCTGATGACCTTGAAGGGGCCGTCCCAGGCAGCTTGTTCTTCCTCACGGGGATGAGAAGCATCACCAGGTCCCCAGTAGCATAGGAGCCGGCATGTGCTGAGCGGTCGTACCAGACCTTCTGCTTCCTTTGTGTCCTGGCTAGGTTTCCCCTGGCCAAGCCCATGAGCTCCACGAGCTTTTCCCAGAAAGTCAGTACATACTCCACCATTGATTCTCCATCGGGAAAGGCCTTCCCTTCCCATTCGTCCCTCATCAAATCCAGGGGTCCCCTCACTCTCCTCCCATACAGCAACTCGAATGGGGAAAACCCTGGATTCCTGGGGCACTTCCCTGTATGCAAACAGCAGGTGGGGTAAATACTTGTCCCAGTCCTGCGGGTGCTGGTTCATAAATGTTTTCAGCATCATCTTTAGAGTCCCATTGAACCTCTCCACCAGCCCGTTGGACTGAGGGTGATACGCTGAGGCCCAGGTGTGCCCGACCACAGACTTCTCCCACAAACACTGGAGCAGGGCTGACATGAAGTTGGACCCCTGGTCTGTAAGGACGGCCTTGGGGAACCCACTCTGCTGGAAATGGTCAGCAGCGCGTCTGCCACAGTGTCTGCCTCGATAGATGACAAGGCCACTGCCTCGGGGTAGCGCGTAGCGAAATCTACCACCACCAGAATGTATTTCTTCCCCGACTGGGTCGCCCTGCTGAGGGACCCCACTATGTCCATAGCCACCTTCTGGAAAGGCTCCTCTCTGATGGGCAAAGGTCTCAGAGCTGCTTTACATTTATCCCAGGCCTTCCCCACCCTCTGGCAGGAGTCACAGGACCTGTAGTACTGTTGGACAGCGTCAAAGACCCCGGGCCAGTAAAAGTTCTGCAGCAGCCTCTGCCTGGTGCGTCGGATGCCCTGATGCCCTGAAAGGGGGATATCGTGGGCTAAGTACAACAGTCTGCGATGGTACCGCTGGGGAACCACCAACTGCCTCTTGGCCTTCCAAGGTTCAGTTTGCCCTGAAGCAGCCCATTCCCAGTACAGGAATCCCCTCTCCCACAGGACTCTCTCCTGGCAATTCTCCGCCTGTGATCCTGCACCACTGTGGCCACCAAGCACCCTGCTCTTCTCTAAGGAGAGATCCTCCTGCAGCTCCACCTGGAATTCAGCTTCTGGGTTTGAAGGTACAGTCCTGGTTGGCGGTGCCTCAGTTTCCCCACCTTGGGACAGAGGCTCCGGCCCAGCCCTGTCAAGCCCTACCCTTGGTGCTTTGGTCCCTCCCCCGGGAGTTCCCGCATCCCTCACTGGCTCCGGCTCCGGGTAAGGACCAGGGAACCTCAGTAGGCAGGTGAATGTGCACCCCAACCTCTTTGGGTCCCTCCTTAGTCCCCATTTCAAGTGTATCCTCGCTACAGGCACCTTGACGGGGGGCCCAAACACTCCCCTCAGGGTCATTGGGCACTAGCAGGTCTGGGCCCACCACCTTGGGCCACACCAGTGTCACCTCTGCGCCCGTGTCCCAGAACCTCTGGACGCTCCTTCCCCCCACCTCAATGGGGTGATGTGGCGATTGTTCCCCGGGGCCTGTCCCATGCTCACCTGGCAGATGGAATACGGGCGCTCTGGACCTGGAGCCCCGCCTTCCCCTGCTGGCCTGGCCTGGCAGTCCCCTCCCCCTGGCATAGCCCTATCGACTACGGGCCCCCTGGACTGGCAGTGCCTCCTCTCGGTGGGCTTCCACCCAATTGACACCCCGCAAGTTCTGCTTGGCTGCCATTTCCTTCATCTTCAGGCATCAGGGACAGCTCTAGGTTTTTTGCCACCCCAAGCAAAAAAATCCCCCCGCCCTTTTTTGGCTTTTACACATGTTTGCACTTTGCAATTTTTTTGTTTTGTTTTGACTGTTTAAAATTTTTAAAAAAATGAAAACAGAGAATTTGTAGTTAGTGAAATAAAACAATTTCCTACTAGTGTACTCAGTTAATTTTAACAAAATCACAATTACAAACAATTTGGGTTCAACTATACACTGTAATGAAAAATGTTAGTGCCTTCCGGTGCGCCCAGTTTCTCATAAACTAAAAGAATTTATATGAACTGAATTTTTCTGGTTTTTATACTTGTGTAGTCTTTTAATAAGTCAGTGAAATCTACATTTTTTTGCAATGGTACTTTCAATTGAAATTAATGCGAGTCCTGACAAACAATTTTGAGACATGCTGGACCTCAAAGAATTTTTTGGTAATTTCAGTTTTGAGAAACGGCGCTCACCAAAAGCCACCGATACTGGTAATGTTAAAAGAATGCGTAATGCTATAGCAGTGTTTGGAGTGAAAAAATCATTTCTTGCTATAAATTCTAATACTTTTAGAGGAGAAGTTTCAGGACTTATTAGATCAGATAAAGCTATTAATTCATCATACAATTCTACTCCACCAGTGTCAGCAGCGTTATCAGTACTGAGCGCTAAATGTAGGTCTTGGAAGTACTTCATGAGATCTTCTTTGGAAAACTGATTTTTAATATTTCCAATATCATATAAAAATTCTAAAAGTTTCACAATGACCCTGCAACTGATAAAATCTTCCTTCAATGGAAGTTATAGCTACATCCAAAATACAATAGAAACATTCAACTTTAAACCTTTCGTTTGGATCGAGAATAGGACCATCATGAGCCTCATAACAAAACTGCCTTGTTTTTTTTTCAAGGATGAATGAATTGCTGAGGTCCAAACGCCGGTTCAAAATCAAGATCGTCGGCTATTGTTGTTGCTTCTTTGACAGTTTCTTCAAATCCTTCAGCTGAACGGTATTTTTTTAAATATTCCAGCGTTTTATTCAAAATCATCTTTGCCTCAGATATGTCTATGATTATGTACTGAATCACTTTGCTGGTCAAATTCATTTGATTTAGAATATTGTGCCAAATAACGATGCAACATGAAAATTGAAACGGCATCATTTTCTGAGCCAATGTTTCAGCTTCATGTCAAAATGAAGGATCATACGACAAGTCCTGGCTTATTTCGAACAGTGCATCGTAAATCTCTCCTGATGAATATCGGAATGGTCTAATAGCGTCTATCCTGCTTTCCCATCTAGTTTGACTTAGAGGTTTTAAGTGTGAGTTTTTGTTCAAGATGCTTCTTCAAGACTGCCCGATGGTGTGTGGAAGCACTAAAAAAGTTGTAAATTGCTTGCACTGTGGTAAAATATGAAACGGCATCTTTAGATGATTTGGCGGCATCCCTGACAACCAGATTGAGCGAATGTGCACGGCAAGGAACGAAAAAAGCTTGATTATTTACATTCAATATTCTTTGCTGTACACCTGCATGTCGTCCTCGCATGTTTGAGCCGTTATCGTACCCTTGGCCGGTCATATTTTCTAAAGGTATTCCATAGTGTTCCAATCTCTGTAGAATTACATCTGTGAGGGCTTTTCCAGTAGTTTCATTCACTGGTATAAATTCTAGAAACTGTTCACAAATTTTCACTTCTGCATTTTCATCAGTTTTCACAAATCATAAAACTATTGACATTTGCTCGGTTTTGCTCAGATCTTGAGTATAATCAACTATAATTGAGTAATATTTGGCATGTTTCAAATCCGATAACATTTCATTACACACTCCATTAGAAATTAATTGTATTATCTCATTTTGTGTATTTTTACCCAAATAATGGGTGTGAATCTCTCCATCTTTCACTCTTCGTACATGCTCAGCCATAACACTATCAAATTTTGCCAATAACTCAACCAATTTCAAGAAATTCCCATCGTTATTCTCATATAAAATATCCGAGGATCCACGGAATGTGAGGCACTGTTCGGCTAGGAAATTAATGATTGCCAGTAAACGTTACAACACAACTTGCCAATGCAGAATTTCGTAGACGTTGCTGTACTGCATCGATTGTTGTACCGGAACATAATCTGTTTGACAGCTCAATCCAATTTGTCAATGAGCATAAATGATTTTTCTTTCAAATGCTGATGCAAATTTCGCCAGTCATTAAAACCGACAGTTGTCAGAAGAATGTCCGAGTTACAGAACAGTTTGCAGCAAAAACAAAAAACTACATCTTTGATCTGTGAATATACTAGCCACGGTCTATTAATTTGTTCCCCAGTTTTCATTTTTTTCTTCATACTGGATGGCATAAATCGATGATTCGACTCATTAAATGGATATTCAAATGTAGGATCTAGTTTTGAAGGGCCTTTTTTCACAGTAATCATTAGCATCAGTAATTACTGTCGGCCATATACTTGGATCCGATCCTATGTCAGCCTCTCCACCTTCCAATAATTGTTCTTCAGTTTTAGATTTGGATAACAGTTCTTCATTTCTGGACTCTACAGCTGAAGAAGTAAATCTTTGGATGGATTGTGATTGTTCGTCTTTATCAGTTAGCTAAGATAATCTTTGGTCGGATTGTTGTTCATCTTTATCAGTTGATAAAGATAATCTTTGGTTCGATTGGTCTTCATCAGTTGATGAATAATCGCTTTCAATGCATTGCTTAGAGCTTTCTCCTTGACTGTTGATTTTTTTCAAATACTTCTTTGAAGTACGAAATAGTTTTTCTAATTCTTCTTGCCATTTCTCTCTCCACTTGCTATCAACCCCCGGGACCTCTACTCCCCGAGGAAATAATGCAACCGTGATCTCTAGACCGGAGCGAGACTCAGCCAGTGTAACACAGGAAAGTTTATTGAGTGTCTGAACACAGCATAGGAAACCCTCAGGACCCTCTGGCCTGGCCTCCCTCAGCATAGTACATTTAATTCTCCCTTGGATCCAGGTGGGCTCTGCCTGCTCGCTCTCTCCAGTCCTGAGCTCCCCTGCTTCCCAGCTGGGCATCAGATATCCCCTGCCCCCAAGCCCCGTCTCTGTCCTTTGTCTTCTATCCAGGTAAACAGCATCACCTGGGCCTCCTCTCCTCTCAGCCGTCCTTTGTTCCCCACTGGCTGGCACCGGCTGATCGGGTCACCAGGGTCCTCAATCCACAGCCCATTGTCCTCCCACTGTCCAGAACTGGCTGTGGCTCCCAAGCTGGGCCTCCCGGTCACCAGTCGCTGGGGTATCCATTCTCCAGGCCATTGGCTGGGGTCCCAAGTTCCATTGCTGGTCCTCTGTAACAACAAACTCCCTCTCCCATCACCTCGTTAAATCAGTAACACCCAGGGAAACTGTGTCCCACCCTCTCTGCATACAAACCATAGAAAAACCTAAGAAAATCCCCCACTTTGTCACATGACCCAACACCAGCCAAGTTGATTACAATGAGCAAAACACCACTCCATCTGCTGAACATCTAAGCAAATCTCAGCAAAGCAGGAGAACCACACCCAGAGTCTCTCCCCCTCCCAGCTAGCTGTCAGGGAAGCATTCATTCAATCCCTGCTTACAGGACCATCCCACTGGGGGAGGCGTACGGGCTGCGGGATTCTGCAGTGATGCCCTTTACAGTCGGCTCCTGAAGACGACGACGCACATCCTCCATCTCTGAGAGAGCCATCTTCCTAGATTGCTCTCCGAAGCATCCTGAGCCTTGTCATATGATGTTGTGCACCACCCCCTTCGCACGTCCCACGTCCCACTCATGCAGTGAGGAGCCTTGGATCTCCCACCCAGGTCTTTCTCCCAGGTCCTTCCATGCCCCGAAACCAAACCTGGCAGGGTCTGTCGGTGGGGCCTGTACTTTGCACTGGGGTTTCACAATGGTTTAGGGCTCAGCGAGGCCTGCTACCTTCTGCCAGGGTCTCAGAACCATATCTCGGCTTGATCCTTAGCCAGCCAGGGAATCCCTCTTGCCTGGGCTTTGTTAGGTAGGACTAGGACGCTGGCTGCTCCACCATTGCTAATGGTCCCTTACTGCCCTTTGGAGCTCAGATGTCTCCTTTCTCGTCTTCGCGATTTTTCTACAGGCAGCAGCACGAAGTGTGTGGCTCCTCGTGCTGTTCAGGTGTTGGTCCCCTCTCGCTGTCTGCAGTGATCAGCCAGTGCCTTGAAGGGATTGCAATTGGTCCCTAACAGCACAGACACAGACACCTCATCAGGCTCAGGGCATGTTAATGGAGCGGTGTCCACCTCTTCTCGTTCCCCCAGTGCACTGAGCCAGACCGTCGGCAGGGGGTTCATGCAGGCTGGGGCTACACAGGTTGAGTCCCATCGGGTACTGTATGGGCAGGTGCCCAAGGACTGAAATATAATAGTCACTTGCATAGGCGCTGACTTTTATTTTTCCCTGGGGGTGCCACCCCTGCCCCTTCCCCCGTGCCCATCCTCACTCCACCTCTTCCTGCCCCTGCTCCGCCCCCTTCCCCCAGGCCTTGCCCACGCTCCGCCTCTTCCTGCCCCTGCTCTGCCTCTCCCCCAAGGCCCCGCCCTCGCCCCGCCTCTTCCTGCCCCTGTTCCGCCCCTCCCCCAAGGCCTCGCCCTTGCTCCGCCTCTTCCTGCCCCTGCTCCGCCCCCTCCCCCAAGGCCCCGCCCTCGCTTCTCCTCTTCCTGCCCCTGCTCCGCCCACTCCCCCAAGGCCTCGCCCTCGCTCCACCTCTTCTGCTCCTGCTCCGCCCCCTCCCCCAAGGCCTCGCCCTCGCTCCGCCTCTTCCTGCCCCTGCTCCGCCCTCTCCCCCAAGGCCTCGCCCTCGCTCCGCCTCTTCCTGCCCCTGCTCTGCCTCTCCCCCAAGGCCCCGCCCTCACTCCGCCTCTTCCTGCCCCTGCTCTGCCTCTCCCCCAAGGCCTCACCCTCGCTCCGCCTCTTCCTGCCCCTGCTCTACCTCTCCCCCAAGGCCCCGCCCTCACTCCGCCTCTTCCTGCCCCTGCTCTGCCTCTCCCCCAAGGCCCCGCCCTCGCTCCGCCTCTTCCTGCCCCTGCTCTGCCTCTCCCCCAAGGCCCCTCCCTCGCTCCGCCTCTTCCTGCCCCTGCTCCGCCCCCTCCCCCAAGGCCTCGCCCTCGCTCTGCCTCTTCCTGCCCCTGCTCCACCCTCTCCCCCAAGACCACGCCCTCCCTCCGCCTCTTCCTGCCCCTGCTCCGCCCCCTCCCCCAAGGCCCTGCCCTCACTCCGCCTCTTCCTGCCCCTGCTCCGCCCCCTCCCCCAAGGCCCTGCCCTCACTCCGCCTCTTCCTGCCCCTGCTCTGCCTCTCCCCCAAGGCCCCTCCCTCGCTCCGCCTCTTCCTGCCCCTGCTCCGCCCCCTCCCCCAAGGCCCCTCCCTCGCTCCGCCTCTTCCTGCCCCTGCTCCGCCCCCTCCCCCAAGGCCTCGCCCTCGCTCCGCCTCTTCCTGCCCCTGCTCCGCCCCCTCCCCCAAGGCCTCGCCCTCGCTCCACCTCTTCCTCTCCCTGCTCTGCCTCTCCCCCATGGCCCATCCTCGCTCCGCCTCTTCCTGCCCCTGCTCTGCCTCTCCCCCAAGGCCCCTCCCTCGCTCTGCCTCTTCCTGCCCCTGCTCCGTCCTCTCCCCAAAGCCTCCGCCCACCCGTGCTCACGGCTCTCCACCCTTTCCCAAGGCCCTCCTCCAGCCGCCAAACAGCTGATCTGTGGCTCCACCGAGCAGCTGTGGCTGGTGGGTGCTGGGCACCCACTATTTTTCTTCCGTGGGTGCTCCAGCCCCGGAGCATCCACAGAGTCGGCACCTATGGTCACTTGAGGTCTGGGGTCAAGCACCAGCTTCCTGTTCTGTCCCTTCGATCCTTACCACGACCTCTGCTCTGGTGGGATCCTGGCTGGACAGTCCTTGTCCTGGAAGGTGGAGTACAATCGGGTTCCGATATCGAGCTCCTCTTCCGACTTGGGCCAGTGTGTCCAGGTCCATCTGCTCAGCAGTCACTGCTCCCCGGCCCTCTGGAGCAGTTTCTCCAGCCTTGGCCTAGAGGTTAAAACCTTCTCACCCCTTTGCTGACGGACATGGAGAGTTGTGCACTGAATGTCGTCCGAGCCCTCTGCACTCCCCAGGGTGCGACTGAGGGCACTCGGCGTCCTTCACACAGCGCTTTGGGGTGCGAATCACATCTAATGCTGGGTCAGGGGGCGGCAGAACAGAGGGGCCAAGGGGGCCAGGGCCCTCCCACTTTTTGAAAGGTGATGGGCCTGGCCCATCCTCTTTTCGCCACAGACCCCGACCCTGCCTCTACTTTTCCCCCTGAGGGAGCTTGGGCAGCTCTGAGGCGCCTTGGACCCACCACCTGCCTGGGATGGGGGGGTCCAAGAACAGCCCCCTCCCATGTCCCCACCCCCCAGGTCTCCCACCCAGGGCAGATGGAGGGTCTGTGGCTCCCCACAGCTAGGCTGCAGCTCTGAGGCCCTGTCCCCCGGCCTCAGCCATGTTAGGGTAAGAGCCACACAGGCAGCTGTGAGGAGCCATGGACCCTCCACCTTCCCTGGGGGAGGGCCAGGGGGGTGGGGACATGGGTGGGGGCTGCTCTCATCCACCCTGGGCAGGTGGAGAGGCCTGGGCTCTCTCTGGCTCTGGGTTCTCAGAGTTCTGCACTTAGGACGGAAGAATCCCATGCACCGCTACAGGCTGGGGACTGACTGGCTAAGCAGCAGTTCTGCAGAAAAGGACCTGGGGATTACAGTGGATGAGAAGCTGGATGTGAGTCAGCAGTGTGCCCTTGTTGCCAAGAAGGCCAACGGCATATTGGGCTGTATTAGTAGGAGCATTGCCAGCAGATCGAGGGAAGTGATTATTCTCCTCTATTTGGCACTGATGAGGCTACACCTGGAGTATTGTGTCCAGTTTTGGTCCCCCCACTACAGAAGGGATGTGGACAAATTGGAGAGAGTCCAGCGGAGGGCAACAAAAATGATTACGGGGCTGGGACACATGACTTATGAGGAAAAGCTGGGGGAACTCGGATTGTTTAGTCTGCAGAAGAGAAGAATGAGGGGGGATTTGATAGCAGCCTTCAACTATCTGAAAGGGGGTTCCAAAGAGGATGGATCTAGACTGTTCTCAGTGGTACCTGATGACAGAATAAGGAGCAATGCTCTCAAGTTGCAGTGGGGGAGGTTTAGGTTGGAGGGTGGTGAAGCACTGGAATGGGTTACCTAGGGAGGTGGTGGAATCTCCTTCCTTAGAGGTTTTTAAGGTCAGGCTAGACAAAGCCCTGGCTGGGATGATTTAGTTGGGAATTGGTCCTGCTTTGAGCAGGGGGTTGAACTAGATGACCTCCTGAGGTCCCTTCCAACCCTAATAATCTATAATTCTAACCTGTAGCCCATTAACTCTCCTTTGTTCTCTGACTGTTGATGTGTAACCTGATCACTTCACCTGGAATGGTCTCTTGCAAGGTGTTAACTCCAAGCTGTCCTGCCTTGCATTGAGCTGTGACTCTCGGACTACCATTCCCAGCTCTGAAGAAGAGCTCTGTACAGCTGGAAAGCTTGTCTCTCTCACCCACAGAAGTTGGTCCAATAAAGGAGATTGCTTCCCCTGCCTTACCTCTCTAACAAAAGAAAATGTTTAAGAGGAGAGCGAACACAACATTAATTTGGTAAAACACCACAACGATGACTCAAAAGCAAGCAGACGATGAGAAACCCCAAGCCCTATGACACGGTATCTTGGGCAGTGACCTTTGCCTCAGTTTCCTACCTTGCAGTGTGAAAGTCCGACAGAGGAATGTCCTTTTAACACAGCCCCTTTCCCTCCTCTGCATCCAGCTCACAGCTGGTTGTCCAAGGTCAGCCAAGTCCCAGAGTCCAGCAGTGCGTCTCAGGTGGGTTTACCTGCCTCTCCTTGTCGGGGGTGGGAGGTTGAATGATGCCTCTGCTCTTCACTGCTGTTCCCACTATGCTCCGGGTTCCACCACCTGGCTCAGCCCTTAGCGCAGTGGTCTCCAAAGCTTTTACCTCATGCCCCCACTACCCCTGTCCACACGCCCCTCAGCTGGAACTGGGAGCAGGGCCACGGCTCTGGGAGGGGGGACACAGACAGGGGTAAAGGGGTCGAGGCTGGGGCCACAGCTGGGGTTGGGGACGGGGCCAGAAGCAGAGCTGGTGGGGGGTGCTCCCCCCTGGCCCTGTGGGGGCTGGCCTAGGCCCCAGCCATGACCCCAAAAAACTTTCCTCTGCACCCTCCACAGTTTGGGGACCTCTGCCTTACTGATTTCAGCTCCCGCAGTGTGACACCCTCCTTTTGGTTGTCTTACACCATGGCCCTGTCCTCACACCTCACCAAAGGCTCGGCTCCTAGCCCAAAAATTTCAGCTCTATTGATCACTGAGACCAGAGAAGGGCTCTCAGACCCCACTAAAAAGTGAGAACAAGTCAGCGACATCACTCAGGTAGGAAAAATCCCCCCCCCCTTTTTTTTTTTGGCAAAATTACCCCTGCTCAGTGAGTGAGGTTCCTGTTAGGGTGACGCCTCTTAGTGAGGGCATATAAAACACAGCTCTGTTTCCCCTTAATCATACAACAGTCATATAACACTTCATCACCCCGGTGTCCGAGACTAACATGAATTACAACCCAAAACGGCCCAAATTGATCACCCTGCTAGTGCCTGCTGGTCCCCTAGGCAGAGTAGGCACAGAAGTTCTTCTTCACGCAGCGCACAGTCAACTTGTGGAACTCCTTGCCTGAGGAGGTTACGAAGGCTAGGACTATAACAGAGTTTAAAAGAGAACTGGATAAATTCATGGAGGTTAAGTCCATTAATGGTTATTAGCCAGGACGGGTAAGGAATGGTGTCCCTAGACTCTGTTTGTCAGAGGGTGGAGATGGATGGCAGGAGAGAGATCACTTGATCATTGCCTATTAGGTTCACTCCCTCTGGGGCACCTGGCATTGGCCACTGTGGGAAGACAGGATACTGGCCTAGATGGACCTTTGGTCTGACCCGGTACGGCCTTTCTTATGTTCTTATGTTCTATGCAAATACGGTCTGTTCCTGAGGCCTGTTCCCCCGGTTCATCACTAGATGGCAGGGGAGAGCTGGTTCAGACCCCTGCTAGTGGCATCGTCAGCCCGGCATGAGGCGGCTCCGTGTGGCCTGGGCTGCCCGTACGATGCCTGGGGCGAGCCAGGTGCCTGAGAGAAGGGTTTTCCGAACCGGCCAGCTGAGCGGGCGGTGTAATGCAGAGCAGAAGGCCGGGAGAGGAGAGGGGTTGAGGCATAGGCGCCCACTTCTCCTGGTGCCGGTGGGTGCTCACCCCGACTCCACCCCTGCCCCGCCCCCATTCCAACCCCTTCCCCACATCTCCGCCCCGGCCTCGACTCTTCCCGGCCTCCTCCCCTGAGTGCGCCGCGTTCCCGCTCATCCCCCTTTCCTCCCACAGCTTGTCATGCCGCAAAACAGCTGTTTTGTGGCGGCAAGCGCTGGGAGGAGAAGCGGGGATGCGGCGCGCTCAGGGGAGGAGGCGGAGGCGAGCTGGAGCAGGGCAGGGCGGGGAGCTGGGCTGCCTGTGGGTGCAGGGCACCCACCAATTTTTCCCCGTGGGCACCCACAGAGTCGGCGCCTATGGGCTGAGGCACCTAAACAGCTGCCCTGGTGCACCGAGCGGAGGGGCCAGAGTTCGGCACTGCCCTCCGCCGAACCTCCTCCCCAGCCCCAAACCCTCTCCTGGAGCCTGGCGACCAGGCCATGCCAGCCGCTTCACTAGCCCTTGCCCTAGTGACCCAAACACTGTCTGTGCTCACCCTGACCACCTCCCTCACGCTTACCCTCTCCCTGCGCTCTCGGCTGGACGCGCAGGGGCTGTGCTGCCCCCACCATCCCTGGCCCGTCCCCAGCCCGGCTGGTCTCAGAGAACGCCTAGAGGGTTGGGCCCTGCTGGCGGGATAGGCGTTCACCCACCTCGGGTGAGAATCCTGCTCTGGGGCTTGGGCTTCAGCTCATGCTAGGGCTCAAAGCCACTTGTTAGCTATGGGAAGGGGTCAATGCGTAGGTGGCTTAGGAACGTCGGTGCTTAGGGGAGTTAGGCACTGATGGAAGTAGGTAGCAGCTGAGCTGTGGTTTTGAAAATGTCATTTGGTGCCTACATGGCCGACTCCGGCACCTAAATCCCTTTGACAATGTGGTTCTAGGCTGCAAAGTAGTGTTGCCAGGTGTCCAGTTTTCAACCGGAATGCCCTGTCGAAAAGGGACCCTGGAGGCTCCGGTTAGCACCGCTGACCGGGCCGTTAAAAGTCTGGTTGGCGGCACAGCAGGGCTAAGGCAGGCTCCCTGTCTGCCGTGGGTCTGCGCAGCTCCCGGAAGCAGCCCATGTCAGAGCAGGCTGGCTGGCAGGAGGCCCTTGCTCAAACCCCACTGCTTCTCTCTGTTGAGCTGCCCCTCCTTGTAGCCTCCTGGGTTGCTGAGCGAGGAGGAATGCGGGGCATCCCAAGCCACCCTGCTTCCCTGCACTGGCCCCTGGCCTGTTCTCCCATGAGGGCCTTTTGTGTAGCCCTGTCTTACCCTGATCAGGCACTAGATGTCACTCATGCCCTGCCATGTAGGACTGGCTCTGCCTGCAGAGGACAGGAGCATAGGGGGCGTGTTCCCAGCCTGGCTAGTGCCACGCACCAGCCATGGACGCAGCCTGGCCCAGCCTTGCAGCCCGAAGCTGGGGCTTTAGCTATCAGGTTAAAACCACCAGCCACAGCCTGACGCCGCCACGCGCCCTGGCTCGGCGGGGATCACTCGGCGCGGCAACGTTGAAGTGAGCAGAGCTATTGTACCCCACGGGGCAATGCTGAGATCAGCTGGGATCTGGCCCCATTGACTCCAATGGTGCTACGGCCAGTTGACACCGGCTGCGGATTTGGCCCCATGTTGTCACATTCTCGGCTGTGTTTGACCTTTAATTGGCACAGCCAGTCTGATCCCTCCCCTCCGCCCCCCTTGGCTCCGGCGCCCTGAACCCGCCAAGGAAAAGAAACAAAACAGGAAGCAGGGAGCTGCAGCCGTTCAGGTCCCATCCAGGGTGTGAGTTTGGATGGCAGGAAGTCCTGGGCCTCCGGCTGCTGCCCGGGGGTGAGGCGAGGACAGCACGGCCGGCGCAGGGCTTGGGCATGTTGCAGTCAGGCCCGGAGCCCTCGCTCAGCACCGACGTCAGTGGCTGCGCCAGGAGGTCAGCAGCAGGGAACAGGGCCCTCCTGCAGTCACATCGTACCCTAGAACCGCGGGATCTGCCCCGGTGCCACGTGCCCTGTCTTACACAGCACGCTACCCAGGGGAAAACTCACATCCGCAGCGGGGGGAATCGGTACAGCTCCATCGCCTGCAGTAGTATTCACCCCCCACACACACACACGCACTGAGATGTTCCGATGTGAGGCTCATGCTAGCCGGAACTAGTCGCTGAACTGAACTCTCCTGGTTGCCTAGCACATGTGATCACAATCCAGTTTCATTGGCAATGTGCCACCAGAATAACGTCCCAACCAGTGATGCAGAAACTTGGTGCTTCCCAAGGGCCAACTTTGCAAAAGCTGAGATCAAAGCTGTGTGGGAGTCAAAATGTAAACTTTAAGATCTGAATAATCATGGGGAGGTTGTTTTCGATACCCCAACAGTACACGGTTCCACAATCATGAAAGAAGACTTCTTTGGTTAAAAAAGTCAAGAGGAGGCGTGAAAGCAACGATAAAAAAGATACAAACACAGTGTATAACAAGTGGAAAGTGGGGAAGCTGAAAGCACTGAGTTCAAATGAGCAGTCAGGATATGCAGACAACTGATGAGGGAAGCTAAAGGTATCAATGGATCTGCCCAGTGGGGCTAGCAATGGGATAGGTCCAGTCCTAGCAAGGGTGGAAAAACTATAAATCATGATGCAGAAAAGGCAGAAGTGTTCAATAAACATTTCTGTTCTGTTTTTGTAAAGAAGTTGGATGATGTATCCCCATTTTACAGTGACAAGGAGACAGGAGGATGTTAACCAGCAACTATTACATTTTAAAGTGAAACATGTTTAAATCAGCAGGACCAGCTAACTTGCATCCAAGAGTATTAAAAGAATTGGCCGAGGTGCTCTATGAACTGTTAGTATTGATTTCTAACAAAGTTTGGAATTTTGGGGAAGTTCCAGAGATCCAGAAAAAAGCCACGGTTGTGCCAGTATTTAAAAAATATAAATGGGATGTTCAGGGTAACAATAGGCTGGTTAATATGACATTGATCCTGGCTAAAATCATGGGAACGCTGGTACAGGACCGTGGTTTAATACAGACCGTGACAGTAGCACCATTATAGGTAAGATTGAAACTAGTTTACTGTTTAACAGCTGTTTGTCTACGTGCACTAAAATCCATATGCCCACTCGGATTGTCTTTACTTCGTGGGAATCCGGGGTAGCATGAATGATCCAAATTTGAGGTTTTTTGAGCATGGAGTTCCCAAGATACAGACTCCCCCCGCCCAAAAAGTGACATCAAAATGTTACAGTCCTTATAATTGGGGCCCAAACCACACTGACGAGCCAGAGAAAGTAATTTTCACATGAGCTGCAGGATGACTGGGGCTTAGGGTTGCCAGATGTCCAGTTTTTGACCAGAACACCCACTCGAAAAGGGACCCTAGCAGCTGGGCCGTTAAAAGTCCGGTTGGTGGTGCAGGCAGGCTCCCTACCTGGCTCTGCACTGCTCCTGGGAAGCGGCGACATGTCCCTCTGGCTCCTAGGCACAGGGGCGGCCACAGGGGCTCCACATGCTGTCCCCGCCCTGAGCGCCGGCTCTACAGCTCCCATTGGCCAGGAACTGTGGCCAATGGGAACTGTGGGGGCAGCAGCTGCAGGTGGGGGCAGCGCACGGAGCTGGAGGGACATGCGGGTTGCTTCCCGGGAGCAGCCTGAGGTAAGCGCCGCCCATAGCCCGCATTCCTCCCTCCTCCCCTCCCACACCCCAACCCCCTGCCCCAGCCCTGAGCCCCCTCCCGCACCCAAGCTCCCTCCCAGAGCCCGCACCCTGCAGCCCCTCCCACGCCCCTACCCCCTGCCCCAGCCCTGAGCTCCCTCCTGCACCCAAAGTCCCTCCTGGAGTCCACACTCCCTCCCACACCCCAACCCCCTGCCCCAGCCCAGAGCCTCCTCCCGAAGCCCCCGCCGCCCCTCCGAGCGCCACGCCACCCGAAGCCCCCGCCGCCCCTCCGAGCGCCGGGCCCCCCCTGCCCCGCCCCCCCTCCGAGCACCACACTGCCCGAAGCCCCGCCCCCCCTCCGAGCGCTGCACTGTCCGAAGCCCCGCCCCCCCTCCGAGCACCACACCGCCCGAAGCCCCCGCCCCCCCTCCGAGCGCCACGCAGCCTGAAGCCCCCGCCGCCCCTCCGAGCGCCACGCAGCCCGAAGCCCCCGCCCCCCCTCCGAGCGCCGCGCCGCCTGAAGCCCCGCCCCCCCTCCGAGCACCACACCGCCGAATAAAAAATAAAATAAAATAAAATAAAAAATCGAGCACCGCCCTGCCCCAAGGTGCCGCCCAAGCACGTGCTTGGTCGGCTGGTGCCAGAGAGCACATGAGTTGCTCTCTGCCGCTGTTCTGCAGGGGCTCATTCTAAAAGTTTTGCTCTCAGAGCAAAGCGTCTGGGTTAAGAGATGACATTTCAAAGTGCTCTGCAGCGCCCTCAAACCCCCAGATTTTGCATTACACGTTTGGCCAAGGCAAACAGCATTAATTAGACAGGGGATGAAAGATTCTAGGAAGCAGAAGCACTCAGGGGCTGTAATTATGCCTTGTGCGCCTTCCTCATTTCCTGAACAACGGGACTGAATATGATCAAAGAAAACCGGGTAGCTGCGACTCATCAAAGTTGGCATGATCACAGGGGTTGCTGAGCAACAGGAAATGCACCCAGAATAGAGAGCCCTATTGTAACGACTGACGCAAGGTCAACATTGACTAATGTGGCACCCGGTACTGTCCTCAGCCCAAATATAGAAACCATCCAAAATCCACTCAGCACACAAAGGGCCGGCTTCCTCCAGGACACAACCGACTTCCTCCAGAAATGCTGCGACATTAGCTATCTCCTGCAGAACACCAGCCTCGCCACCATGGGTGTCACCTCCCTACACACCAACATCCCTCACAGTGACTGCCTCGCTGACTGCTCAAATATCTACAAGACACTGGATAACCCTCCGCTGTCCACCCCAAACCTCACCCCTTTCATTCTCACCCAGAACAGTTCTCATTCAACAACAAACACTTTGTCAAAACCATGGGAACAGCCATGGGCACTAGGATGGTTCCCCAATATGCCAACCTCTTCGTGGGGCCTCATGGAGAAGAACTTCTGGACAAATGCACCACAAAAGCCAATGATATACTGAGATACATCCATGATATTTTCATCCTCTGGACAGACAACTGAAACTCCCTCATAGGTTTCCACCACAACTTCAGCAGCCACTCCCCCTCCCATCCCCGTCCATTAAACTCTCTCGAGAATGCTGCCACACCAACATCAACTTCCTGAACACCACAATCCGCTTCAGCAATGGAGCCCTACAGCCAACTATACACAGGAAACCCACGGATCCCCCCACACCTACCTCCACAGATCCTGTAACCACCCCAAACACCAAGAAATCTGTTAGCTGCAGCCAGGCTCTCAGATACCACAGAATATGCCGCGAAGAGAGTCCAGGATACACACCTTAACACACTCAAAACCACCTTCATCAAACAAGGACACTCCACCAGGGAAGTAGATCACACACCATGGAACAGGCCGAAATAAATCCCGCACCGACCGCACACCTCTAGTTGTCACCTACCACCCCACACAGGCACCCATATGGGGTATCATTAAATAATTACAACCTGTACTTGATGGGAACCCCACCCTGAAAGAAATCTTCCCGAACCCCCTCTTCTGGCCTTCAAACAACCCCCCAACCTCTGTAACCCACTAACCCCCTTTTTGTCCTCTGACTGCAGGCCACTTCCCCTTTAATGGTCCCTTGAAATCGGCTAACCACTTACGCTAAGATTTTGTCGTGGGTATTTTTAGTACAAGTCAGGGACAGGTCACGGCAATAATGAAAAATTGACGGGGACCCGTGACCTGTCCCTGACTTGTACTAAAAATACCCACGACAAAATGGGAAGCCTGGACGGCTGTGGGCAGGCTGGCAGCTCCAGGGGCCCCTCTGCTGGTGGCTCTGAGCTGTGGGGTACCCCCTGCCACGGCGGGGAACGGGGGGGGTCCCCTGTGATGCCTACAGTGGCAGGGAATGGCGGGGATCTCACTTGCCACTGGGGTGGCTGGGAGCGATGGGGGTCCCTCTTGCCACCCGTGGCGGCCAGGAGCTCTGGGGGTCCCCGCTACCACTGGCAGCAGCTGGGAACTCCAGGGGTTCCCCCTGCCACCCGCGGTGGCCGGGAGCTGTGGGGGGTCTGCCTGCTGCCCACGGCGGCCGGAAGCTGCAGGGGGCTTCCGCTGCCTGGGGTGCCGTGGGTACCCCACAGCTCCCTCCCTCCGCAGGTGGCAGGGGACCCTACAACTCCCGGCTGGGGCTGGCTGAAGTCATGGAGGTCTTTGGAAGTCATGGATTCCATGACTTCCGTGACTACATCACGGCCTTACTTATGCTAAACAATCTGTTCCACCATGTATGTAGCTGAGGTGCTGGGAGCTCCCTTCCCTGCCCTGCAGAAGAGCTCTGTGCGCCTCGAAAGCTTGTCTCTCTTGCCAACAGATGTTGGTCCCATAAAAGATATTCCCTCCCCCAGCTTGGCTCTGGGCCTGAACAGCAACTTACATTTGTCACGACAAATAAACACAAACTAATGTGCAGCTTTCGGCACTAATTTGTGCAATCGCTGCAACCTGAGGGCTCACGCTATAGGTCCCCCTCAAAGTGCTGGGAAAGAGGGGTGTCACAGACGCACAGGTCATGCCCACTCTTGGCCCCGTACGGTCCCTGGGGGGAACCCTCTTCAGTGTGACAGCCCTTCTCAGGGGGCCACTCTCTCTCGGGGGTTAAGCCCCTCCGCCTCCTGGAATCGCACCTCTCTGAGCCTTAGCATACCTGTCTCTCGCTGTGAGCCCCCTCAGGGAGTTCCCGCGCTCTGGACCCCCGAGGCCTCCACTCCCAGAGGGAATAAAGCCACCCTGTTCTCTACACCGGAGTGAGACTCAGCCAGCGTAACACAGGAGGGTTTATTGAGCATCTGAACACATCACAGGAAACTCAGGGCCTCAGGCCTGGTCTCCCTCAGCACAGTACATCTAAGTCTCTCCTGCAGCCAGGTGGGCTCTGCCTGCTCCCCCTCTCCAGTCCCAAGCCCCCCTGCTTCCCAGCTGGGCATCTGGTATCACCTCTCCCAAGCCCCACATTTGTCCATTGTCTTTTATCCAGGTAAACAGGGTCACCTGGGCCTCCTCTCCTCTCTTCTGTCCTCTGATCCCCTCTGGCTGGCACCGGCTGGTCAGGTCACCGGGGTCCTCTCTCCGCAGCCCATTGTCCTCCCACTGGCCAGAACCGCAGGTCACCAGTTGCTGGGGTATTCATTCTCCAGGCCATTGGCTGGGGTCCCAAGCTCTGTCGCTGGTCCTTTGTAACAACAAACTCTCTCTCCCATCACCTCGTTAAACCAGTAACACCCAGGGAAACTGTGTCCCACCCCCCCATCCTACCCCCAGCATGCAAACCATTGAAAAAAACAAGAAAAAAATAAGAACCCCCCCCACTTCGTCACAAGGGGTCCAGAGGCAATGTTAGACTTTTTAAAACAGACCAATCCTGGCGACTGGCGGAGCTGGTGGTGGAATGGCACTGGGGGGTTCCCAGGAAGCCCCAATCATGCCCCGCTCTTGACCGCCACCTCCTCTGAAAACCAGGGAAATGCACGGCCTAAAAGCTTTGTTAATGCCACGTTTGGGTCGCCCGGTACCGCCCCGGGCCCTGCCAGGGCACTGAATACAGCTAGACAGAGCCCAGCAGACAGCAGGGAGGAAAGAGCTAAGGTGTACAGCCACACTGTCCTGGCCCCTAGGCTCTGCCCTTCTCATGGGGCCCAGCGAGGACGCCACACCAGGGACGGCAAGGGAGCGGGCAGACCTCGTCCTCGCTCAGCTAAAGGCCTTGTTTGAGGTGGGTTCAGGGAGCACCAGCCAGCTCCGCCCGGCCTGGGCTCGACCGCGTCAGCTGCTCTGCGTGGCCCTGCTAGATATTCCCCACCCCTGCGGAACAAAACCTGCCCGGCCCGGGCAAGGCGCCATGCCTAGCACAGCTCATTGTGCTCCTCTCTCTACATACCCCGTGGAGCTCAGCCCAGAGAAGCCGGGAGCATAGCGGGACTGGAGCCACCAACGGGAGCCGATCCTAGGACAGAGAGGTGTTAATGCCATTGTGCCAGACACGGGCAAGGCCTTGGCTGGGAGCCTGCGCACAGGTCTAGTCACCCATGCTCAGGAAAGACGAATCCAGCCCGGCCCAGGTGCCGAGAAGAGCTCGCTGGCTGCTCAGGGGAAGGCAGGGCCTGCCTTGTGAGAGGGGACCTAGCAAAAGGAAGGCTGAGAGGGATGTGATTGCTCCCTGTAAATACAGCTGCTGGGGGTTAAGCACCAGGAAGGGAGGAGAGCTACCAGTGCTGCGGGCCCAGGTACCGATGGGGAGAAACTGGCCAGGAACAAATTCAGGCTGGAAATTAGCAGATAGATTCTCACCATCTGAAGGGTGAGCTCCGGGAACGGCCTCCCACCAGGAGCTGGTGGGGCAAACAGCTGAACTGGTTTGAAGAGAGGGCTGGACCCATTGATGTGGGGGTCTGTATGATGGGGTTGTTTGGGGGGTCAGGGCTCAGCAGCCCTGGGGTCACTTCTGGTTTATGTCCCATGTTCCTAAAGTTCATTCTCCAGGGCCGCAGCCGGCCGCTGGCAGGGGTCAGGAAGGGATTTTGCCTCCCCACTGTATTTGTGGGGAGGGGGATTGGCCTCCTGCCGCTGAAGCATCAGAGGTGGCCATGGCTAGAGGGGACACTGGGTGGCATGGGCCAGGGCTCTGGGGGGGCACCGAGCATTTGCTCCGGCAGGTTGGCTGGCTGGCTCTTGCTCACATTCTCAGGGGCCCTTCTGGCCTTAGACTGCATGAGCCCAGACCTGCAGGGGCCGGGCCCAGTAGGTGCAGATGCCCCTCTTCTCACATTGCAGCATGGCCACCTGCTGCAAGCAATCCCTGACCAGTCACTGCAGCCATCCCTAGTGCAGCAGGGGATGCAGAGAGGGGACACCCAGAGGCCCCACATCAAGGGCACATTTCCTCTGCCTTGTTACAGGGCAGCGCATGCAGGAGCCCACCTGCGGTACATTCCCTGTGGCTCAGGCCAGCTCCAAGGGACAGAGTTAAGGTTGCAGGGCCGGGCTGATGTCCCAGGACTCCGCATCCCCTGGGTTTCAGTGGGTTCAGGCTGGGTATGAGATGCTGCCAGACAATAACTCTGCACTGGGGCCATTGCGGGCGGCAACTGGCGTGTCTGTGGGGCGTGGGGGGGGGTCTCTGTCCTGGGAAGCAGCTACTCTGGAGAGGCTCTCGGGGGTCTGGTGGGAACCCTGCAGCTACAATGGCCGATGTGAGGCAGGTGCATGGTCAGGGCTTCCCAGTAGGAGCAGGGAGGTGGCGTCACCTCAGAGACCATCACTGGACCCTGTGTCCAGTTCTGGGGCGCACACTGCTGACAGGTCTGGTAGAGCAGCAAGATGTGGGCAGAGCCCAGGTGAGGCGAGGGAGCTGGGGATGATCCCGGGTTCCAGGCTGGGGGTCCGGGTGGGGGGAGGGGATGACCCTGGGTTCTGGGTTGGGGAGGCAGGGTCAGGGAATGGGGGCCGGGAGCAGGAGGGGGTTTGAAGCCCGTGGGAGACATCCAGCATGGGACACCTGGCCCCAGCCGTCTGTCCTGCTCCCTCTGTCCATCCCGCTCCCTCCCTCCATCCGTCTGTCCTAATTCCACCATGCATCCGTCCGTCTGTCCCGCTCCATCCATCTGCCTGCCCATCTCACTCGCTCTCCGGCCGCGGGTGTTTTGAGGTTCTCTGTGACAGGCCGCTAGCCAGGTGGCTGGTCCCCCAGTTGCCACGGTGACCATGTCTCTGCTGTTGCTAGGACACCGAAGGCTCATCCCGGCCTTTCCTGCTCAGGGTCCCCTGTGCGCCTGCAAGGCCGCGCGGTGCGGCTGTGGCAGTGCGCCCGGTGCTGCCCGGCTGGGAGCCCAGCCCTGGGGCCATAGGCGAGCTGGCCACACACCAGCTGGGCAGCCCATGGCCCATTCCCTCTGTGGGGCCCCTGACCCCTTTCTGCCCCTCCCTGATACTGGCCATGGCTCCCAAAGGCGACACTAAACCCACAGGGTTAGAACAGAGTTAGGGGGCAAAGATTTCGCCACCTCAAGGACCAGGGACTCCCTGGCCAGGGAGACCCCAGGGTGTCAGCCTGAGACCAGGTCGCACGACTCTCGCTTGGGGGCCTGAGCATTTAGGTCAGGAGTGAGCGGCACCAGCAGAGCTGCGGGGGAAGCCCAGGGCTGGGTTAGCGGAGGGCTGCATGTCGGGAGTGAGAGGCACCTGGCAGAGTTGGGGGGGGGATTCCTTGTACCCCTCTTGCAACCACATCCTGTACCCCGACACGCCCAGTGCCCACTCTGCCCACGTCAGACTCACATCCGGTGACAGGCTTCCTGTCTGTCTCTCTTGTTCCCCCGCCTGCCGCTTGCTCTGTCTCCTCATCCTGCCCGACATCGCTAGGAGACAGGCCTGTGTCTGATTCACCCGAGCAGGGCAGGCCCCTGGGGATGTGCAAGGCGCTGCTCTGGCAGGTTAAAAATAACACCTGGCAGAGGAAGGGCGACCTCGTGGCTCAGCGGCTGGCCTGGGCCCGGGGTGGGAATCCTGGCTCTGCTGCCCAGGCCCTGGGCAACCTTGGGCAGACCCCAGCGTCTTTCAGGGCCTCACATCCCAGCCATGACCTCATTCACTGTGTGTCTGTGCAGCACTCGGCGTGACGGGGTCCCAACCTCAATTACTGTGTGTCTGTGAAAAGTCTGGTGCAACGGGCCTCTGATCTCAGTCACTGTTTGTCTTTGCAGCGCCCGGCCCAACAGGGCTCTGACCGCGGTGTGACGAAGTGGGGGATTTTTGTGGTTTTTTCAATGGTTTGCATGCCGAGCGGGTGGGACTCAGTTTCCCTGGGTGTTACTAGTTTAACAAGGTGATGGGAGAGGGAGCTGTTACAGAGGACCAGCGACAGAACTTGGGACCCGGCCAATGGCCGGGAGAATGGATACCCCAGCAACTGGTGACCTGGTGACCAGGAGGCCCGGCTCAGACATCACAGCCAGTTCTGGCCAGTGGGAGGACAATGGGCTGCGGAGAGAGGAAACCGGTGTCCTGACCAGACAGTTTCAGCCAGTGGGGGACATAGGACAGCTGAGAGGAGAGGAGATCCAGGCGACCCTGTTTACCTGGACAGAAGATAAAGGACAGAGGTGGGGCTTGGGGGCAGGCGATATTGGATGCCCGGCTGGAAAGTGGAGGGTCTTGGGACTGGAGAGGGGGAGCAGGCAGAGCCCACCTGGATGCAGGGAGACTGGGATGTGCTGTGCTGAGGGAGGCCAGGCCTGAGGCCCTGAGAGTTTCCTGCGCTGTGTTCAGATGCTCAATAAACCCTCTTGGTTTAAGCTGGCTGAGAGTCACTCCGGGCTAGAGAACAGGGTTGCAGGTGATGGGAGAGGGAGTTTGTTGTTTCAAAGGACCAGCGACAGAGCTTGGGACCCCAGCCAATGGCCTGGAGAATGAATACCCCAGCAACTGGTGACCTGCGGTTCTGGCCAGTGGGAGGACAATGGGCTGCGGAGAGAGGACCCCAGTGACCTGACCAGCCGGTGCCAGCCAGAGGGGATCAGAGGACAGAAGAGAGGAGAGGAGGCCCAGGTGACCCTGTTTACCTGGATAAAAGACAATGGACAAATGTGGGGCTTGGGAGAGGTGATACCAGATGCCCAGCTGGGAAGCAGGGGAGCTTGGGACTGGAGAGAGAGAGCAGGCAGAGCCTACCTGGCTGCAGGAGAGACTTAGATGTACTGTGCTGAGGGAGACCAGGCCTGAGGCCCTGAGTTTCCAGTGATGTGTTCAGATGCTCAATAAACCCTCCTGTGTTACGCTGGCTGAGTCTCACTCCGGTCTAGAGAACAGGGTGGCTTTATTCCCTCTGGGAGTGGAGGCCTCGGGGGTCCAGAGTGAGGGGACTCCCTGAGGGGGCCCACGGCGAGAGGCAGGCGTGCTAAGGCTCAGAGAGGTGCAGTTCCAGGAGGCAGAGGGGCTTAACCCCCGGGAGAGAGTGGACCCCCGAGAAAGGCTGTCACACTGAAGGGGGTTCCCCCCAGGGACTGTACGGGGCCAAGAGTGAGCATGACCTGTGAGCCCGTGACAACGTGGTAGCAGAGGATGGTTGGCAGATGCACCCTGTAGATGGTTGGCTGCGAGCAGAGGTGCTTTGCAGTGAGTGGCTGCCAGAACTAAAACGAGGGAATTGAGGGAACCAGCGCAGAAATGGCCTATAACCAGCTCCGTAAGAGGGACATGGCACATCTGTGCAGGGAGAGAGGGCTGAGCGTGGGGCGGCTCACCCAGGAGCAGCTGATTGCCCGGCTGGTAGAGAACGACCAGTCTGAGGAACAGGCTCCAGATCCTAGGGGGGCTCCCGGGATGCCCGGAGAGCCGGGGAGTAGCCATGGGGGCAGTCCGTGTAGCAGCCGGGAGTCTATCAGACCCAACACCCTGGAGGAGCTGCAGAGACTGGAGCTGAAAGTGAAGGCGCTGGAGCTGGAGGAGCGGAGGCTGGCGGACCGTGCAGAACAGCGGAAGCACGAGTCGGAGTTGGAGTAGCAGTGGGCCAAGAGGGCCTGCCAGAGGGTAAGTGGGGAAGGGCCCCAAGACACCAGTTCTGCGGGGAATCTAGACACCAAACTGCTGCCCCAGTTCCAGGAGTGGGGGGATATTGATGCCTACCTCGCAGCCTTTGAGAAGGCTTGTGATCTGAACCAGATTGACCCCACAGACAGGCTTCGCTGTCTGACCCCCCTGCAGGGTCCCAAAGCCATAGAGGCGTTCAGCCAAATGGATGGTATTGAGACAAGGGACTATGACCTGTTCAAACAGGCTTTGCTGCTGAAGTTTGAACTGACCCCCGAGGCGTACAGGAAACGATTCCAGGGTGTATGCAAGACCTCAGGTGTCACTTACAAGGAAGCGCCAACCTGCTGGGGGAATATCTCTGTAAGTGGGGAAGGGCACAGGGGCCACTACCGCAGAGGACGTGTATAACCTGGTGGGGTTGGAGCAGCTGTCTGACATCTGCCCTCCAGACCTTAAGATGTGGTTAGTGGACCGGAAGCCTAAAGATCTGCGCCGGTGCACCGGATGAGTTTGTTGACAGCAGATGGGGGGCTAAGGAGGGAGCCAAAGAGGTTGGGGTGCACGATCACCTGCCTACCGAGGTGCTAATGGGTAATGACTTGGAGGACTGGCCAGATGGCACTCAGAGCGCCCTGGTCCTTACCCAGAGCCAGAGCCAGCAAGGGACACAGGACCTCCCGAAGCGGGGGACCGAAGCACCGAGGATAGGTCTTGACCTGGCTGGACTGGAGCCTCCGTCCCCAGGTGGGGAAACTGAGGCGCCACCACCCAGGGCTGGATCCTCAAACCCAGCAGCTGAATTCCAGACTGAGCTGCAGAAGGATCTCCTTGGAGAAGCTGAGGGCCCTGGCTGGCCACAGCGGTGCAGGATCCCAGCGGGAGGACCACCGGGAGAGATTCCTCTGGGAGAAGGGATTCCTGTACCAGGAATGGGCTGGTTCGGGGCTAACTGAACCTTGGAAGGCCAGAGGCAGTTGGTGGTCCCCCAGAGGTACCGCCACAGACTGTTGTACTTGGCCCACAATAATCCCCTTTCGGGGCATCAGGCGCACCAGACAAAGACTGCTTCAGAACTTTTACTGGCCCGGGGTATTTGACGCTGTCCAATAGTATTGCAGGTCCTGTGACTCCTGCCAGAGAGTGGGGAAGATCCGGGATAAATTTAAAGCAGCTCTGAGACCTTTGCCCATCAGAGAGGAGCCTTTCCAGAAAGTGGCTATGGACATAGTGGGGCCCCTCAGCAGGGCGACTCGGTTGGGGAAGAAATACATTCTTCCCAAATGAAATTAATGGGCAGCAGGCTTAAACCAAATAAAAGGAAGTTCTTCTTCACACAGCGCACAGTCAACTTGTGGAACTCCTTGCCTGAGGAGGTTGTGAAGGCTAGGACTATAACAGTGTTTAAAAGAGAACTGGATAAATTCATGCAGGTTAAGTCCATTAATGACTATTAGCCAGGATGGGTAAGGAATGGTGTCCCTAGCCTCTGTTTGTCAGAGGGTGGAGATGGATGGCAGGAGATCACTTGATCATTATCTGTTAGGTTCACTCCCTCTGGGGCACCTGGCATTGGCCACTGTCGGTAGACAGGATACTGGCCTAGATGGACCTTTGGTCTGATCCAGTATGGCCGTTCTTATGTGGTGGTGGATTTCGCTACGCGCTACCCAAGGCGGTGGCCTTGTCCTCTATCGAGGCAGACACTGTGGCAGACGTGCTGCTGACCATTTTCAGCAGAGTGGGGTTCCCCAAGGAGGTCCTTACAGACCAGGGGTCCATCGTCATGTTAGCCTGCTCCAGTGCTTGTGGGAGAAGAGTGGCGTCCTACACACCTGGGCCTCGGCGTATCACCCTCAGTCCAACGTGCTGGTGGAGAGCTTCAATGGGACCCTAAAGATGATGCTGAAAACATTTATGGACCCAGCACCTGCAAGACTGGGACAAGTATTTACCCCACCTGCTGTTTGGATACAGAGAAGTGCCCCAGGAATCCACAGGGTTTTCGTCATTCGAGTTGCTGTGTGGGAGGAGAGCGAGGGGACCCCTGGACTTGATGAGGGACGAATGGGAGGGGAAGGCCTCTCCCGATGGAGAATCAGTGGTGGAATATGTACTGACCTTCCAGGAAAAGCTCGCGGAGCTCATGGGCTTGGCCAGGGGAAACCAGGTGATGCTTCTCATTCCCATGAGGAAGAACAAGAACAAGCAATCGGACCAGCGGAGACGGGTGCATTTGTCACTGGCCGTTCGCTCAGACGCTGCCTGCCATGGGGAGCGTCCCCTGCGCAGAACGGGGATGAGCCCCTCAGCACTGCGGCCCTGGGGGCACTGATGGGACATGGCCTCCACGGGGTCGCCTCTCACCCTGTGGTGCGCTGTGCAGGTGCCATGGGACAGCACCGGGGTGGCCCATTTCCAACAGTTGACAAGAAGGTGTGAGTAACCATTGGGGGAAAAATTAGCATGGGGAAATAGTGTTTACTTTGTGTAATGACGCAGCCACTCCCAGTCTTTATTCAAGCCTAATTATATTTACACAAAGTAAACACTATTTCCCCATGCTAATTTTTCCCCCTACGGTTACTCACACCTTCTTGTCAACTGTTGGAAATGGGCCATCCTGATGATCACTACAAAAGTTTTTTTTTTCTCCTGCTGAAAATAACTCACATTAATTGATTAGTCTCGTTATAGCTGGTACGGCAACACCCATTTTTTCATGTTCTCTGTGTATATATATCTTCCTACTGTATTTTCCACTGCGTGCATCCGATGAAGTGCGTTTTAGCCCACGAAAGCTTCTGCCCAAATAAATGTGTTAGTCTCTAAGGTGCCACAAGGACTCCTCGTTCTTTTTAGTAAGGAAATAGTTAACGATGCTGGGGTTGTTGTTAGGTTCCAGAGTTAACATCCACCTGTGATGACTGGGGCAGCTACCCCCTCCCCCACCGAGCTCTCAGCTCAGGCTCTCTGCAGGCTCAGGCAGTGTTGCTGTGTCACTCTCAGGGCCCGGTTGGAAGTTTCCCCCATGAGCACAAATGAAATTAATGGAAGCTCAGACCTGCAGGGTGCCAGGGATTCTCCATTTGAAGGATCCCCAGAAACCCAGGGTACAAGAGCTCACCCAGCACTGTCATACCGTGCAGCTCCACTGGGGGTTCATTGCAGCCTCACCCCAGCAACACCCAGCGCCGCAGGGTATGGCCAGGGGAAGCCTGCAGGGGCACGCTGGGCCAGTTGAGCGCCCCGCGCCGCACAGTGCCCCCAGCCAGCACCCCCTGCCCTGTCCCCCACAGCATCCCCCACCCCAGCCAGTACCCCCTACCCCAGCCAGCACCCACAGCCCTGTGCAGCTTGCCCCCAGCCAGCAACCCCTGCCCCGTGCCCCACAGCACCCCCCACCCCAGCCAGCACCCCCTGCCCCGTGCCCCACATAGCACCCCCCACCCCAGCCAGCACCCCCTGCCCTGTCCCCTCTGCCCCCAGCCGGCACCCCAAGCCCCTGCCCCATGCTCCCAGCCAACACCCCCTGCCCTGTGCACCTTGCCCCCAGCCAGCACCCCCTGCCCCACAGCATCCCCCACCCCAGCCAGTACCCCCTACCCCAGCCAGCACCCGCAGCCCTGTGCAACTTCCCTCCAGCCAGCACCCCGTGCCCCACAGCATCCCCCACCCCAGCCAGTACCCCGTACCCCAGCCAGCACCCGCAGCCCTGTGCAGCTTCCCCCAGTCAGCAACCCGTGCCCCACAGCACCCCCCACCCCAGCCAGCACCCCCTGCCCTGTCCCCTCTGCCCCCAGCTGGCACCCCCAGCCCCTGCCCCATGCCCCCAGCCAACACCCCCTGCCCTGTGCACCTTGCCCCAGCCAGCACCCCCTGCCCCACAGCATCCCCCACCCCAGCCAGCACCCCATACTTTGTGCCCCCTGCCCCCAGCCCCACACCCCACAGTGCCCCCAGCCAGTGCCCACTGCCCTGTGCCCCAGAGTGCCCCCTGGCCTCAGCCCCCAGCCAGCGCCCCCTACTGGCAGAGACCGGGGCTGGCATGGCCGGGCTGGGTCCCTCCCACACCGCCGAGTTGTTGGGAGGAAACGCGGCCGGAGCAGCAGCTTTTCCTGCGCTGCCCCGAGGAAAAACATCCCCTGAGCCGGGGGGACACGGGAAGGCTCCGCATTTCCGCTCTGCACACGGAGACCCCCATGACCCCCTGGGCCCCAGGGGAGCTGCCCCGCCGGGCCGCACAGGGGGCAGGTATTTATAGCGCCTGCCGCCCGCTCCTTCCGCCCGGGGCGTCCCGCGGCTGATTATAGCCTCGCCGCCCGCCCCAGCCCGCCCCTTTGGGCCGAGACTCCCGGCCCCTCCCCGGCCCTGCACAGGGGGGCAGGATGTGCAGCGAGCCCTGTGCCCAGCGCTTCATTCCGGGGTCTGCAGGGACCGTCTGGCCCGGTCTCTGGAGGGTTGGTCTGGCCCTGGCCCGATGGGGGCGCTTCTGCAGAGACGGTCTGGCGGGGGGGTTCTGGAGGGATGGTCTGGCCCAGTGTGGGGGGGGGGCAGTTCTGGATGGTCTGGCCCAGTGCGGGGAGTCGTTCTGGAGGGATAGTCTGCCCAGGGGGCGGTGGTGGTTCTGGAGGGATGGGCCGGCTCTTGGGTATGGACTGGCCCAGTTGGGGGGTGGTTCTAGAGAGAGGGTCTGGCCCAGTGGGGGGGGTGTTCTGGAGGGACGCTCCGGCCCAGTGCAGTGGGCTGGCTCTTGGGTATGGACTGACCCAGTTGGGGGGTGGTTCTGGAGAGAGGGTCTGGCCCAGGGGGGGCGGTTCTGGAGGGACCTTCTGGCCTAGTGGGGGTGGGTGGTTCTGGAAGGATGGTCTGGCCCATTGCATGGGGAGAGGGGTCTGGAGGGACAGTCTGGCCCGGTGGGGGAGGGGGTTCTAGAGGGTCGTCTGGCCCAGTAAAGAGGGGGTTCTGGAGGGATGGTCTGGCCTGTTGCATGGGGGGGGGGTGGTTCTGGGGGGTCGGTCTGGCCCAGTAAAGAGGGGGTTCGGGAGGGATGGTCTGGCCTGTTGCGTGGGGGGTGGTGGTTCTGGAGGGTCGGTCTGGCCCAGTAAAGAGGGGGTTCTGGAGGGACAGTCTGGCCCAGTAAAGAGGGGGTTCTGGAGGGACGGTCTGGCCTGTTGCGTGGGGGGTGGTGGTTCTGGAGGGTCGGTCTGGCCCAGTAAAGAGGGGGTTCTGGAGGGACGGTCTGGCCCAGTAAAGAGGGGGTTCTGGAGGGACGGTCTGGCCTGTTGCATGGGGGGGGTGGTTCTGGAGGGTCGGTCTGGCCCAGTAAAGAGGGGGTTCTGGAGGGACGGTCTGGCCTGTTGCGTGGGGGGTGGTGGTTCTGGAGGGTCGGTCTGGCCCAGTAAAGAGGGGGTTCTGGAGGGACGGTCTGGCCTGTTGCATGGGGGGTGGTGGTTCTGGAGGGTCGGTCTGGCCCAGTAAAGAAGGGGTTCTGGAGGGACGGTCTGGCCCAGTAAAGAGGGGGTTCTGGAGGGACGGTCTGGCCTGTTGCATGGGGGGTGGTGGTTCTGGAGGGTCGATCTGGCCCAGTAAAGAAGGGGTTCTGGAGGGACGGTCTGGCCCAGTAAAGAGGGGGTTCTGGAGGGTCGGTCTGGCCCAGTAAAGAAGGGGTTCTGGAGGGACGGTCTGGCCCAGTAAAGAGGGGGTTCTGGAGGGATGGTCTGGCATGTTGCGTGGGGGGTGGTGGTTCTGGAGGGTCGGTCTGGCCCAGTAAAGAGGGGGTTCTGGAGGGATGGTCTGGCTCAGTGTGTGTGGGGGGGTGTTCTGGAGGGTCGGTCTGGCCCAGTAAAGAAGGGGTTCTGGAGGGACGGTCTGGCCCAGTAAAGAGGGGGTTCTGGAGGGACGGTCTGGCCTGTTGCATGGGGGAGGGTGGTTCTGGAGGGTCGGTCTGGCCCAGTAAAGAGGGGGTTCTGGAGGGACGGTCTGGCTCAGTGTGGGGGGGTTCTGGAGGGACGGTCTGGCCCAGTGGGGGAGGGGGTTCTGGAGGGACGGTCTGGGACGGAGCTGCAGAGCCCAAACGTATTTTGCTCCGTGGCTCCTGATCTGACCCAGCCACGTGTGACACGTTCGGGAACCAACAGGCAGGTCTGATCCCGCGGAGGGGGGAGGGGTTCAGGGAGGACTCTGGGGCTGGGGTGGACCCAGCACTGTATGTGGTGCAGTCGGGGGACCCAGCCGAGCCGCAGGTCACCAGCTACGGCGCCCCCCTCCCCCGGGCCCATGTCTGCCCCTGGGCGTGAAGGACTTTGGGGCAGCCTGGGCACCTGGGGCCTGGAAGGGGCAGGGGCTCAGGGATGTCTCCCTGCACCTGCCTGGGCTGGGGGGGCTGCCAGCCCTGCCCACAAGTGACGATTTGAGGCCCCTCTCCAGATGGTTTATTGGGTGTCAGAGTCAAATGGGGGAGATGAACCCCAGAGAACTGAACAGGTGGCCACGCTCCACCCCCCGCCCCCAGCACTGTGATGCCAGCCCCACAGCTGCCCCAGGCTCCCCCAGCCCAGCCAGGATCGGGGCCACCAATGCCCCCAAACCAGCCGATTTCCATGCTGAGGCCTTGGTGCCCAGACCCAACCTGTGCCTGACACCCCCAGCTCCCCACACCACAGCCGGGGTGGCACTGCCTGGCCCACTTCCCCTGGCGCCGTGCTCCTTGTCCGGCCGGGCCGCAGCTCCTCCCTATGCCCTTGTGCAAAGGGCAGGGGCCCCCTTCCCAGCCCCCCAGGATGAGCTGTGCCCTGGCCTGTTGGGGGAAATAGAGGAGGGGAGATGGTGTAGCCTGGAGCAGCGCGGAGCTGTCTGTGGCTCCAGTCGGCTCCCCGCCCACAGCACTGGGCCGAGCCTGCGGAAGGCAGTGGGCGCTCCCTGGGGCTGCGAGGGCCCAGCTGGGGCTGGCGGGGGAGCTAGGTGAGGGGAGGGCTGGGGACCCCTGGACCACGCCCAGTGCAGGCTCCGGGAAGGGCCAGGCTATCACAGAGCCCGAGCTGCCCCATGACACACCAGAGCCCTGGAGCCGGAGGGTCTGCCCAGCCCAGCCCAGCACTCTCCTGAGGGGGCTCTGAGCGAATGGGCTGGTTCACTCCCCCCCACCCGCCCCTGACATCTCCCCAGCCTCTGCTCAGCAGCTGAGACTCCAGACTGCCCTGCAATCTGCCCAGGAGGGCAAAGGAGCCAGGCCTGTGGACGGTCCCACCCAGAAAGGGGCGCCCCACGGCCCCATTAGCGCCTCAGGCCCCACTCGCCACAGATCTTCCAGCCAGGGGCTGATTGGGCCGTTCATCCCCCCCCACACACACACCCTGCCTGAGCCTCTGATCTCCACCACCACCCAGCCAGCCCACCTGTGCCGCTGCCAGGCAGGTGCTGTCTCCTGCAAAGGTCCCCAGGCCGCAGTGGGATCCCGACAGACCCAGCTCACCGGGCTGGTAGCTCTGGGCTGGCGGGGCTGCGTGGTTAGACTTGTGAGGCGCTGCCGGCATGGGGCTCACAGCTGTACCCACAGTGCAGGGACCACGGACTGACCCGTTTCCGCCAGGGGATCCCCGAGTAGCCTTCGTGGCTTGCGCCCCACTCCCGTGAAGAGGAGGGGGCGGCTGGGTTCCTCCCACCAGCCGAGTTTGCAACTCAAAGCAAAAGGGGGAAGGAGTAAACTGCCCAAACAAGGAGGAAATGGGGTGCCTGGCCTGGGCCACCCCAAAGGCCAGCCGGAGCTTGCTGGTTATAGCAGCATCTGCCTTTGCAGCCGTAGTGTGGGGCTGGTCCCTGCTTTAACCCAGCCGTAGCGCTCGGCTCCTTTCCCTAGTTACCACACGTCAGCTCGGCTGTTCAGCGGGGGTTTGTGGTGAGCGCTCAGGACCCCGTGGCCTGCATGAGTGACTGGCCCTTTGGAGCGGGGAGTTACACCGAGAACCACAGCGGCATTCAGGGTACGGGGCCAGCCATGGGGCCTGGCTCTGATGCCATACGTAGGCTGTTATAGGACCTGGGGATTTCACACTTCAGAAACTGTTGGTGAAAACTAAGCGTGGCGCTCACAGCCAGCGTGAGGCTAGTGCCCAGCCGGCCCGAGGTTGGGACCCACGTTCCTGAGCCGCTGCTGGCCAGCCTGATGCCGCGCAGCCCCCTGGGCACAGCTCTGTGCATGTGTGGGGTCTCGGGCTCTATGGGGCTCAGCCCTGGGCTGGGTTCTAGGAAATATGGTACAGGGTCAGGGCCACCAACCTGCCACTAAAAAGAACGAGGAGTCCTTGTGGCATCTTAGAGACTAACAAATTTATTTGGGCATAAGCTTTTGTGGGCTAAAACCCACTTCATCGGATGCACGCAGTGGAAAATACAGTAGGAAGATATATATACACAGAGAACATGAAAAAATGAGTGTTGCCATACCAACTCTAACGAGACTAATCAATTAAGGTGGGCTATTATCAGCAGGAGAAAAAAAAAGGTTGGTTGTGATAATCAGGATGGCCCATTTCAAACAGTTGACGTGAAGGTGTGAGTAACAGTGTTCTCCGACTGGTTTTTGAATGTTACAATTCTTGACGTCTGTGACGAATTGGGCCTGTTCTCACGGTGGTCTGTGAATGCTGACAGGGGAGTGTTCTGGGATAGTCTGCATTGCAGGATGGGATCTGCCCGAGGGCGCCCGAGGGCGCATACCTGAGTGTGTAACATGAGAACCCAGGAAGGGGTTGAAGGGGAGGCGACTCCTTAGCCCGGGAAACTAAACAAAGGCTGTGGGAGGGGTCGCTGAAAGGAGAGTGCTGGAAGCAGGCAGGGAGAGAGGGCTGGGGGGCAGAGATGGCTCTGACCTCCCAAGGGGGGCTGGGCTGGAATGCCCGGGGACCCCAAGATGGACCTAACTGAGGGGGTCCCTGTTGTCTGTGCCTGCAAGACCTGTCTTGGACTGTATTCCTGTCATCCAAATAAACCTTCTGCTTTACTGGCTGGCTGAGAGTCATGGTGAATCGCAGGAAGCCGGGGGTGCAGGGCCCTGAGTCCCCCAATACTCCGTGACAACTGGTGGCAGCGGTGGGATCTACTGCACCCCGTGGACGGCGCTTCCTGCAGTAAGTAACTGGGGAGCAGTAAAACGAAGGGGGATTGACGGGGACCAGGCGTGCTGAAGAGTAAGAGAGAGACGGTTATTACCCCTGGGAGTGTGTGACCAGCGAGAAGGACTTTTGCAGTAACAGGGTCCCCCGGGGGGATCGCAGCGAGTGGTCCCAGGGGCGGAGGAGTCTGCAGCTCGACCCTGGCAGAGAGGTGGTGACCTCAAGAAGGGCTGGCACACTAGGGGGCCCCCTGGGAACTGTGGGGAGCTGTGAGCACACAGGCCGGTGAGTGGCCAGCAGGAAGATGTATGCCAAGCGGCTTAAGAGCGACCTGGTGGAGCTGTGCAAGCAGAGGCGGCTGCGCATTGGGAGGCTCACCAAAGAACAGCTCATTGCCCAGCTGGAGGCGGAAGATCGCGCGAATGAACTGATCCCTGTGTCTCAGGGAAGCAGCCTGGCAAATGCAGCGCAGGCACCAGTGTCTGTCCCAGCTGGGAGTGGTCAGCCGGCTGCTGAGGGCTTCCCGAGACCCCTCCTTCCTATGCCTAGGGGAAGGGTGGGGAGGAGCCCAGCAAATACCGAGGGCGCCGTGAACCCCCCGGCCAGCAGGGGGTCCTCCCGGCGAAGCCCACCGGCCAGCAGAGGATCCTCCCGGCGGCGTTCGGCATCCGGGGAGCGGAATTGGCTGGAATGGGAGAAAGAGCTAAAACTGAGAGAGCTGGAGGATCGTGAACAACAGAGACAGCATGAACGGGAGGAGAAAGAGAGACAGAGACAGCATGAAGAGAGACAGCGTCAGCATGAACGGGAGGAGAAAGAGAGACAGCATCAGCGTGAACGGGAGGAGAATAAGAGACAGCGTCAGCATGAAGAGAGACAGAGACAGGAGAATGAGAGACAGCGTCAGCATGACCTGGAACTGGCGAGATTGAAGGGCAGCGAACCCCCGGCTGCGGTGAGTGAGGGGGGACCCAGGACTGCACGGAGCTTTGATAAGTGCATCATGGCCCCATACAAGGAGGGGGAGGACATGGATGACTTCCTGGAGGCCTTTGAGACGGCCTGCGAGCTGCACCGTGTGGACCCCGCGGACAGACTCCGGGTCCTTACCCCCTTACTGGACCCCAAATCCGTGGCATTGTACCGCCAACTGGGAGAGGCAGAGAAAGGGGACTACGAACTATTCAAAAGGGCCCTGCTACGAGAGTTTGGGCTGACTCCTGAGATGTACCGGGAAAGGTTCCGGAGTCAAGATAAAACCCCTGAGATCTCATATCTGCAACTAGCCGCCCGCATGGAGAGATACGCCAGCAAGTGGGCTGGTGGGGCCCAGACGAAGGAGGACCTGATTAAACTGCTGGTACTGGAGCAACTGTTTGACCGGTGCCCATCCGACCTGAGGCTGTGGTTGGTGGACAGAAAGCCAGAGAACCCGCGACACGCCGGGCAGCTGGCTGATAAGTTTGTAAAGAGCCGGTCAGGAGATAAAAGGGAGGAGTCCCAAAGGAACAGTCCCACCACAACGCAGAGAGAGAGTCACCATGGGACCTCCCCATGGGAAAATACAGAAAAAACCCATCAGAGGGGAGCATCCGGCATCAGGACCATCCGACCTACTCAAAGGGACCCATGGGACATGGGCTGCTACCACTGTGGCCAAAAGGGCCACATACGGGCCCAATGCCCTAGGCTCAGGGACAGACTGAGCAGACCGAACCCACAGAGGGTTAACTGGGTAGAGACCCAGCCCGGCGAAAGGCAGCATTCCCAGGGAAGGGGGGCTGGCAGAGTACCACCTGCTAAGGAGGGAGGAGAGCTCCAGGCCAGCTCCTCTAGGGGGCTGGATGCTCCAGACTCAGGGTTTTTGGTTTATATGGTAGGCGCGGGGCTGTCCCTCCGGAGAGAGTACCTTGTTCCCCTGGAGGTGGATGGGAGGAAGGTCAATGGATACTGGGATACGGGCGCAGAGGTGACGCTGGCCCGGCCCGAGGTGGTGGCCCCAGATCAGGTGGTGCCCAACACCTACCTGACCCTGACGGGGGTGGGCGGAACACCAGTCAAAGTACCCGTGGCAAGGGTACACCTGAAGTGGGGGGCCAAGGAGGGCCCCAAGGATGTGGGGGTACACCCGTATTTGCCCACTGAGGTATTGATGGGGGGGGACCTGGAGAACTGGCCAAGCAACCCCCAAAAGGCACTGGTTGTGACCCGCAGTCAGAGCCGGCGAGGGGCACTGCGCCCTGGCCTTGGGGGGGGTGCCTTGCCTGAGGCGCAGGACCCTAACCTGGTGGGGAGGGAACGCCCAGGGACACGGCTCAGGGAGGCTGCAGCTTCAGGCCCAGCGGGCGAGGAAGAGCAGGTGGCCATCCCTGTCCCAGCTGCTGAGTTCCAGGCCGAGTTACAGAGAGACCCCTCCTTGCGGAAAATAAGGGACCTAGCCGACCTCAATGCGGTACAGACCATGGGACGAGGTGGCCGGAAAAGGTTCCTGTGGGAGAAGGGGTTCCTGTACCGAGAATGGGCTCCCCCAGGGAAAATGGAGTCAGGGGGGATCAGGAGGCAGCTGGTGGTACCCCAGAAGTATCGCCGCCAGCTGCTGTGCCGGGCCCATGACATTCCCCTCTCAGGGCACCAGGGAACCTGGCGTACCCAGCAGAGGCTGCTACGGAGCTTTTACTGGCCTGGGGTCTTTGTTACTGTCCGACAGTACTGCGGATCCTGTGACCCCTGTCAGAGGGGGAGGAAGGCCTGGGACAAGGGGAAAACAGCTTTAGGACCCTTGCCCAGCATAAAGGATCCTTTCCAGAGGGTGGCCAAGGTTAAAAGGGCGGCTCTGAACCAAGAGAGCCCAAAGCACAGACCTCCAGACTGGAGCGCTGGGAAAAGACCACAGCCCAGTTGGAACCCCAGAGGTATGGGGGTGGGAAAAGGGCGCAGGCCGCATAAACCTTCCCACATGCGAACTGCAAGTGCCATCAAGCACCCCCGACCTAAGGGGGGGCGTGAAACTGGAGGGGCCTGGTGTAATTCTCACCAAGGAATGGGAGGGATGCGGGGGCATCCATGGGAACGGGGGTAGGTTCGAACTTCCCCGGGTCACTGGCTAAAGTGACCCTGCTCAGTTCGGTCTCGAAGGGGGGAGAGATGTGACGAATTGGGCCTGTTCTCACGGTGGTCTGTGAATGCTGACAGGGGAGTGTTCTGGGATAGTCTGCATTGCAGGATGGGATCTGCCCGAGGGCGCCCGAGGGCGCATACCTGAGTGTGTAACATGAGAACCCAGGAAGGGGTTGAAGGGGAGGCGACTCCTTAGCCCGGGAAACTAAACAAAGGCTGTGGGAGGGGTCGCTGAAAGGAGAGTGCTGGAAGCAGGCAGGGAGAGAGGGCTGGGGGGCAGAGATGGCTCTGACCTCCCAAGGGGGGCTGGGCTGGAATGCCCGGGGACCCCAAGATGGACCTAACTGAGGGGGTCCCTGTTGTCTGTGCCTGCAAGACCTGTCTTGGACTGTATTCCTGTCATCCAAATAAACCTTCTGCTTTACTGGCTGGCTGAGAGTCATGGTGAATCGCAGGAAGCCGGGGGTGCAGGGCCCTGAGTCCCCCAATACTCCGTGACAACGTCTGATGTGTGTCCATTTATTCTTTTGTGTAGAGACTGTCCTTGATGATGCGCTGGAGAGGTGTCAGTTGGGGGGTGAAGGTGACGGCTAGTGGCGTTCTGTTACTCCAGGACAGGCCCAACAAAGAAAGTAACAGAACGCCACTAGCCATCACCTTCAGCCCCCAACTAAAACCTCTCCAACGCATCATCGAGGATCTACAACCTATCCTGAAGGACAATCCCTCACACTCACAGACCTTGGGAGACAGGCCAGTCCTCGCCTACAGACAGCCCCTCAACCTGAAGCAAATACTCACCAGCAACTACACACCACACAACAAAATCACTAACCCAGGAACCAATCCTTGCAACAAAGCCCGATGCCAACTCTGTCCACATATTTATTCAGGGGACACCATCATAGGACCTAATCACATCAGCCACATCATCAGGGGCTCGTTCACCTGCACATCTACCAATGTGATATATGCCATCATGTGCCAGCAATGCCCCTCTGCCATGTACATTGGCCAAACCGGACAGTCTCTATGCAAAAGAATAAATGGACACAAATCAGACGTCAAAAATTATAACGTTCAAAAACCAGTAGGAGACCACTTCAACCTCCCTGGTCACTCAATTACAGACCTAAAAGTGGCCATTCTTCAACAAAAAAACTTCGAAAACAGACTCCAACGAGAATCTGCAGAACTGGAATTAATTTGCAAACTGGACACCATCAAATTAGGCCTGAATAAAGACTGGGAGTGGCTGGGTCATTACACAAGGTAAACATTATTTCCCCATGCTATTTTTTCCCCATACTGTTACTCACACCTTCTTGTCAACTATTGGAAATGGGCCACCCTGATTATCACTACAAAAGTGTTTTTTCTCCTGCTGATAATAGCTCATCTTAATTGATTAGTCTCGTTATAGCTGGTACGGCAACACCCATTTTTTCATGTTCTCTGTGTATATATATCTTCCTACTTACTTTCCACTGCATGCATCCGGTGAAGTGGGCTGTAGTCCACGAAAGCTTCTGCCCAAATATATTTGTTAGTCTCTAAGGTGCACAAGGACTCCTCGTTCTTTTTGTTGATACAGACTAACACGGCGACCCCGCTGAAACCTGTCGATCTGCCACTGGCAGCTTGGGGGAGGAGATCTGGCCAGGAGCAGTGCGAGCAGAGGGGACCTTGCCGGGAGCAGTGTGGCCAGGGGAGTGTGGGGGGGACTGGGAGCAGTGTGTGTGTGTGTGGGGGGGGGGAACCTGGCTGGGAGCAGTGTGTGTGTGTGGGGGGGGGGGGAACCTGGCTGGGAGCAGTGTGTGTGTGTGTGTGGGGGGGGGACTGGGAGCAGTGGGGGGGGGCAGGGGGACCTGGCTGGGAGCAGTGTGTGTGTGTGTGTGTGGGGGGAACCTGGCTGGGAGCAGTGTGTGTGTGTGTGTATGGGGGACGACGACTGGGCACAGTGCGGGGGGGGGGGACTGGCCAGGAGCAGAGTGTGTGAGTGTGGGGGGTGGGGGGGACGACAACTGGGAACGGGGGGGGGGGAAGGGGACCTGACTGGGAGCAGTGGGGGGGGGGGACCTGGCTGGGAGCAGTGGGGGTGTGTGTGGGGGGAAACCTGGCCGGAGGCAGTGTGTGTGTGTGGGGGGGGGACTGGTAGCAGTGAGGGGAGCAGGGGGACCTGGCTGGGAGCAGTGTGTGTGTGTGGGGGACTGGGAGCAGTGTGTGTGTGGGGGGGGACCTGGCTGGGAGCAGTGTGTGTGTGTGTGGGGGGACCTGGCTGGGAGCAGTGTGTGTGTGGGGGGGGGACCTGGCTGGGAGCTGTGTGTGTGTGGGGGGGGGACTGGGAGCAGTGTGTGTGTGGGGGGACCTGGCCGGGAGCAGTGTGTGTGTGTGGGGGGGACTGGGAGCAGTGTGTGTGGGGGGGGGACTGGGAGCAGTGTGTGTGTGTGGGGGGGACCTGGCTGGGAGCTGTGTGTGTGTGTGGGGGGGAACCTGGCCTGCTCCCTTGCTATTCTTCTGCCATCAGCACAGTTTACATCTGTCAAGATAAATGGCCTCCTGCCCTCGCCCTGTTTCCATGGGGCCGGGGGTGTGGGGGCAGCCAGGGGCTGGCGGCTGGGATGGATGTTTGTGTTTCTGGCCGGATCTCAGTAGCTGCGTAGGCCAGGCCAGCGCTCCCCCCCCTCCCGACTGGATGAACTAGTGCTAGGGCACAAGGGAGAGGGCAGCCAGTGCCCTGGGCAAGGGACTCCTGGGAGGCCAGGGGGCTGCACTGTGGGATTGAGGGGCACTCTGTGTGTGTGGGGGGGGGAGCCCAAGGCTGGGCTGGCAGCAGGCTGCGGGTCAGGAATGAGGGGCACCAGCAGAGCTGGGGGAGGGGAGGCTGGGAGCAGCAGGGGGCTGTGGGTCAGAATTGAGAGGCACCGGCAGAGCTGGGGGGGGCTCAGCAGAGGCCATGGGGTTGGTCTGAGGCCCTGGCCGAGGGGCGATGGGAGCGGCCTGGGGGGTGACTGAGAATGACAAGCCCTGGCCTGTCACCCCTCCCCCACACCTGGACCTCAGGGGCCCCTCTCCCAAGCCTGTCCTAGGTCCTGCCCCCTGCGGGCCCCCCTCCTGCTGGGGGCTCCCCATGCCTGGGCATGCCCTAGGGCCCTGCCGTTGCCCCCTCCCTCTGGGGCTCCCCAGAGCCCTACCCCCCTTGGACACTGGCAAAGACCAGGTAGTAAGAGCGCTGTTGTCCCCTTCCCCGATTGGCCCCAGCCCCCCAGGTCCCAGGCGTGTGGGAAACACCGCGGGCCCCCGCCAGGCAAGGCTGGCAGCAGCGGCCTGATGACTTTCCCAGCTTTGCTCCCCTCACACGCAGGAATTTCCTTCCTCCAAGCCCCGGCTGGACTCCACCGGCTTCCCTGGAGTGAGCCAGGGGTCGGGGGGAGCTGGGACAAGGGGGCCCTGCAGGGTGTGGGAGGGGGCACCTTGTCCCAGATTCCCCCTCGGTGGGGGGGGGGGGGGGCAGATCGATGTTGCCCCCGGGCGGTGGGAAGAACCGAGCCCCCTGCCCTGCTGCCGGTGTGGCCAGGGACGGGTTGTTCCTGGAAAACACAGCCAACTTGGCCAGGATGTGCCGCATGGTGGAGCGGTTCCGGCAGGGCAAGGCTGGGACAAAGGGTCACACGCTGCGTGTGAGCTGGGGCCGGGCAGGGACCATGTGGGAGACACAGACCCACCTGTGCCAGGCACTGTCCAAGGCACCGGCAGGGAACCCGCTGCCTTAGCACCAGCCCTGGCTCCATGGCCAACTTTTGTGCCATGCCTTGGCCTGGAGAATGAGCCGCCCCAAAGGGGTCAGTACTTGGGAAGTGGGGAGGGAAAGACCCCCTCCCTCCCCGCTCAGCCCAGCCACCCCACTAGCAGCCCCTAGGGCGCCCGGCTGGGCAAGGCCCCGATCGGTGCAGACGGCCCCACACACCCGAGAGCAGCCTTTAAATTAACGTTTATTCCTTATCATACAGTTACAGACTGAACTCGAGCCCTGGGTGAGCCAGACCCCACCCCATGACCGGGCAGCCTGGGGAGGGGGGGGCTATGCAGAGGGCCCCCACTGGGTGAAATGAGACCCTTCCTGCCCTGGGCCTATGCTGTGGGGGCGTGGGGGTGGGCACCACACCTGGCACCAGCGCCCAGGGCTCTGGCACGGACCCAGTTGCAGCTGCTGCTCAGGGGGTCAGTAGTGGCTGGATCCTCTGTGGGGCTGGCAAGTCACAGCCAGGAGGGGCCCTGGGGGGTATGGCATTACCCCACAGGTGGGCACTCAGAGGTGGGGCAGCCAGAGGGGAGCAGGGCAGAAGGGCTACCAGCCCCAGTGGGAGGTGGCATGGCCAGCGGGCACAAAGGGTCAAACACCCCCCCAGCATGTCCCACCCACAGGCCTGGCCTTGCCCCAGCAGCTGCAGCCCCACGCGAAGGGCCCAAGTGCATCTCTGGGGAGGGCTGCCATAAATGAACATCCGAAACCCCCTGCTCGGGGGCAGCGCTGGGCACCAGTGTGAGTTCAGGACCGAAGCGCTGGGGCCTAAGGGGGGCTCACAGGCAGCAAGGCTGGTTGCCTGTGTCCCAGCCTCACCCACCCGGCTGTCAGGACCGGGTCTTTGGGTGCAGACTGGGTGACATGGCCTGGGGCCAGCAGGATACAGGAAGCTGCTCACTGGCGCAAGGCGCCGGGCCTGGCGCGGCTCAGGGGCTGGGTCCTGGCTCGTCTCACACCTGGATGTCCGCCTCATGCTCGCTGGGCTGGGGCTGGCATGTATCAGGCGCGGGACCCAGGCACCCCCAGCGCAGCCAGCCCAGGCAGGCGTGGTGCACGGGCGGCAGGCGTGGCAGGGCCCCGCTGAAGCAGCGCACCTCACGGGCGGCGGGGATCGCCGAGAAGAAGGTCCGCTCCTGGCACTGTGGAACCTCGCCCTTGCCCAGCTCCAGGTCTTTCACCACAGCCAAGATCTCCTGGCGCTGCGTCTGGCCCCGCAGGCCCCGCACGTCCAGCAGGGCCGCCACATGCTTCTTCCTGCCAAGACAAGAAGAGGGTGCTCAGAACAGCCCCCCACGGCACCGGGCAGAGCCACGCCACTGGGGCCATTGCCGTGTCCACCCACGCCAGTGGGCACACGGCTACGGGGCAGAGCCTGCAGCCAGGGCACCGCCCAGAGAGCCGGAGATGGGAGACGCCAGGCCAGCTCCCTGCGGAAACCTGGGAACAAACTCTTGACCCAGCCCAGAGAGGGGGCAACTCCTCAGACAGGCCACAAGGGGGCCCAGTCCCCCCATAGCCCAGCCAAGGGTTCAGGGAAGGACCCAATGTGAGTGGGGCTGGGGATGCAGCTGCCTTCTGCCATGGGGCAGTGAGGGGAGCACCCCTCCCTTGGCAACCGGGCCGCACCTGGGCAGAGGCACTGACTGGGGGGAGCTGCAGAGGGGGGGGGGGGGGGGAGCCATTCACCAGAAATAAATGGAGTCACCTCCCTAGCAGTGTCAGCCTGGTGCCCACCAGGTCCCCCCATCAGCACCCCCTGGCGGTGTAGCCTGGTGCCCACCGGGTCCCCTCCTGTGACGAACTGGGCCTGTTCTCACTGTGGTCTGTGAATGCTGACAGGGGAGTGTGACTAGGATGGTCTGCATTGCAGGATGGGATCTGCCCGAGGGCGCATACCTGAGTGTGTAACATGAGAACCCAGGAAGGGGTTGAAGGCGAGGGGACTCCTTAGCCTGGGAAACTGAACAAAGGCTGTGGGAGGGGTCGCTGAAGGCAGAGTGCTGGAAGCAGGCAGGGAGAGAGGGCTGGGGGGCAGAGATGGCTCTGACCTCCCAAGGGGGGCTGGGCTGGGATGCCCGGGGACACCAAGATGGACCTAACTGAGGGGGTCCCTGTTGTCTGTGCCTGCAAGACCTGTCTTGGACTGTATTCCTGTCATCCAAATAAACCTTCTGCTTTACTGGCTGGCTGAGAGTCATGGTGAATCGCAGGAAGCCGGGGGTGCAGGGCCCTGAGTCCCCCAATACTCCGTGACAACTGGTGGCAGCGGTGGGATCTACTGCACCCCGTGGACGGCGCTTCCTGCAGTAAGTGACTGGGGAGCAGTAAAACGAAGGGGGATTGACGGGGACCAGGCGTGCTGAAGAGTGAGAGAGAGACGGTTATTACCCCTGGGAGTGTGTGACCAGCGAGAAGGACTTTTGCAGTAACAGGGTCCCCCGGGGGGATCGCAGCGAGTGGTCCCAGGGGCGGAGGAGTCTGCAGCTCGACCCTGGCAGAGAGGCGGTGACCTCGAGAAGGGCTGGCACACTAGGGGGCCCCCTGGGAACTGTGGGGAGCTGTGAGCACACAGGCCGGTGAGTGGCCAGCAGGAAGATGTATGCCAAGCGGCTTAAGAGCGACCTGGTGGAGCTGTGCAAGCAGAGGCGGCTGCGCATTGGGAGGCTCACCAAAGAACAGCTCATTGCCCAGCTGGAGGCGGAAGATCGCACGAATGAACTGATCCCTGTGTCTCAGGGAAGCAGCCTGGCAAATGCAGCGCAGGCACCAGTGTCTGTCCCAGCTGGGAGTGGTCAGCCGGCTGCTGAGGGCTTCCCGAGACCCCTCCTTCCTATGCCTAGGGGAAGGGTGGGGAGGAGCCCAGCAAATACCGAGGGCGCCGTGACCCCCCCGGCCAGCAGGGGGTCCCCCCGGCGAAGCTCGCCGGCCAGCAGAGGATCCTCCCGGCGGCGTTCGGCATCCGGGGAGCGGAATTGGCTGGAATGGGAGAAAGAGCTAAAACTGAGGGAGCTGGAGGATCGTGAACAACAGAGACAGCATGAAGAGAGACAGCGTCAGCATGAACGGGAGGAGAAAGAGAGACAGCGTCAGCGTGAAGAGAGACAGAGACAGCATGAACGGGAGGAGAAAGAGAGACAGAGACAGGAGAATGAGAGACAGCATCAGCGTGAACTGGAACTGGCGAGACTGAGGGGCAGCGAACCCCCGGCTGCGGTGAGTGAGGGGGGACCCAGGACTGCACGGAGCTTTGATAAGTGCATCATGGCCCCATACAAGGAGGGGGAGGACATGGATGACTTCCTGGAGGCCTTTGAGATGGCCTGCGAGATGCACCAGGTTGATCCCGCGGACAGACTCCGGGTCCTTACCCCCTTACTGGACCCCAAAGCCGTGGCATTGTACCGCCAACTGGAAGAGGCAGAGAAAGGGGACTACGAGCTATTCAAAAAGGCCCTGCTACGAGAGTTTGGGCTGACTCCTGAGATGTACCGGGAAAGGTTCCGGAATCAGGATAAAACCCCTGATATCTCATATCTGCAACTAGCCGCCCGCATGGAAGGATATGCCAGCAAGTGGGCTGATGGGGCCCAGACGAAGGAGGACCTGGTCAAACTGCTGGTACTGGAGCAACTGTATGAGCGGTGCCCATCTGACCTGAGGCTGTGGTTGGTGGACAGAAAGCCAGAGAACCCGCGACAGGCAGGCCGGCTGGCCGATGAGTTCGTAAAGAGCCGGTCAGGAGATAAAAGGGAGGAGTCCCAAAGGAGCAATCCCACCACAATGCAGAGAGAGAGTCACCATGGGACCTCCCCGTGGGAAAATACAGAAAAACCCCATCAGAGGGGAACATCCGGCATCAGGACCATCCGACCCACTCAAGGGGACCCATGGGACATGGGCTGCTACCACTGTGGCCAAAAGGGCCACATACGGGCCCAGTGCCCCAGGCTCAGGGACAGACTGAGCAGGCCGAACCCACAGAGGGTTGACTGGGTAGAGACCCAGCCCGGCGAGAGGCAGCATTCCCAGGGAAGGGGGGCTGGCAGAGTACCACCTGCTAAGGAGGGAGGAGAGCCCCAGGCTAGCTTCTCTGGGGGGCCAGATGCTCCGGATTCAAAGTTCTCCGTTTACAGGGTTGGCGCGGGGCTGTCCCTGCGGAGCGAGTGCCTTGTTCCCCTGGAGGTGGAGGGGAAGAAAGTTTATGGTTACTGGGACACGGGCGCAGAGGTGACACTGGCCCGGCCCGAGGTGGTGGCCCCAGATCGGGTGGTGCCCAACACCTTCCTGACCCTGACCGGGGTGGGCGGGACCCCATTCAAGGTTCCCGTAGCGAGGGTACACCTGAAATGGGGGGCCAAGGAGGGCCCCAAGGACGTGGGAGTGCACCACCATTTGCCCACCGAGGTGTTGATGGGGGGGGACCTAGAGGACTGGCCAAGCAGCCCCCAGACCGCCTTAGTTGTGACCCGCGGTCAGAGCCGGCGAGGGGCACTGCCCCCTGGCCTTGGGGGGGGTGCTTTGCCTGAGGCGCGGGACCCTAACCTGGTGGGGAGGGAACGCCCAGGGACATGGCTCAGGGAGGCTGCAGCTTCGGACCCAGCGGGCGAGAAAGAGCAGGTGGCCATCCCTGTCCCAGCTGCTGAGTTCCAGGCCGAGTTGCAGAGAGATCCCTCCTTGCGGAAGATAAGGGACCTGGCCGACCTCAATGCGGTACAGACCATGGGACGAGGTGGCCGGAAAAGGTTCCTGTGGGAGAAGGGGTTCCTGTACCGAGAATGGGCTCCCCCAGGGAAAATGGAGTCAGGGGGGATCAGGAGGCAGCTGGTGGTACCCCAGAAGTATCGCCGCCAGCTGCTGTGCCGGGCCCATGACATTCCCCTCTCAGGGCACCAGGGAACCTGGCGTACCCAGCAGAGGCTGCTACGGAGCTTTTACTGGCCTGGGGTCTTTGTTACTGTCCGACAGTACTGCAGATCCTGTGACCCCTGTCAGAGGGGGAGGAAGGCCTGGGACAAGGGGAAAACAGCTTTAGGACCCTTGCCCAGCATAAAGGATCCTTTCCAGAGGGTGGCCAAGGTTAAAAGGGCGGCTCTAAACCAAGAGAGCCCAAAGCACAGACCTCCAGACTGGAGCGCTGGGAGAAGACCACAGCCCAGTTGGAACCCCAGAGGTATGGGGGTGGGAAAAGGGCGCAGGCCGCATAAACCTTCCCACATGTGAACTGCGAGTGCCATCAAGCACCCCCGACCTAAGGGGGGGCGTGAAACTGGAGGGGCCTGGTGTAATTCTCACCAAGGAATGGGAGGGATGCGGGGGCATCCATGGGAACGGGGGTAGGTTCGAACTTCCCCGGGTCACTGGCTAAAGTGACCCTGCTCAGTTCGGTCTCGAAGGGGGGAGAGATGTGACGAACTGGGCCTGTTCTCACTGTGGTCTGTGAATGCTGACAGGGGAGTGTGACTAGGATGGTCTGCATTGCAGGATGGGATCTGCCCGAGGGCGCATACCTGAGTGTGTAACATGAGAACCCAGGAAGGGGTTGAAGGCGAGGCGACTCCTTAGCCTGGGAAACTGAACAAAGGCTGTGGGAGGGGTCGCTGAAGGCAGAGTGCTGGAAGCAGGCAGGGAGAGAGGGCTGGGGGGCAGAGATGGCTCTGACCTCCCAAGGGGGGCTGGGCTGGGATGCCCGGGGACACCAAGATGGACCTAACTGAGGGGGTCCCTGTTGTCTGTGCCTGCAAGACCTGTCTTGGACTGTATTCCTGTCATCCAAATAAACCTTCTGCTTTACTGGCTGGCTGAGAGTCATGGTGAATCGCAGGAAGCCGGGGGTGCAGGGCCCTGAGTCCCCCAATACTCCGTGACAACTGGTGGCAGCGGTGGGATCTACTGCACCCCGTGGACGGCGCTTCCTGCAGTAAGTGACTGGGGAGCAGTAAAACGAAGGGGGATTGACGGGGACCAGGCGTGCTGAAGAGTGAGAGAGAGACGGTTATTACCCCTGGGAGTGTGTGACCAGCGAGAAGGACTTTTGCAGTAACAGGGTCCCCCGGGGGGATCGCAGCGAGTGGTCCCAGGGGCGGAGGAGTCTGCAGCTCGACCCTGGCAGAGAGGCGGTGACCTCGAGAAGGGCTGGCACACTAGGGGGCCCCCTGGGAACTGTGGGGAGCTGTGAGCACACAGGCCGGTGAGTGGCCAGCAGGAAGATGTATGCCAAGCGGCTTAAGAGCGACCTGGTGGAGCTGTGCAAGCAGAGGCGGCTGCGCATTGGGAGGCTCACCAAAGAACAGCTCATTGCCCAGCTGGAGGCGGAAGATCGCACGAATGAACTGATCCCTGTGTCTCAGGGAAGCAGCCTGGCAAATGCAGCGCAGGCCCCAGTGTCTGTCCCAGCTGGGAGTGGTCAGCCGGCTGCTGAGGGCTTCCCGAGACCCCTCCTTCCTATGCCTAGGGGAAGGGTGGGGAGGAGCCCAGCAAATACCGAGGGCGCCGTGACCCCCCCGGCCAGCAGGGGGTCCCCCCGGCGAAGCTCGCCGGCCAGCAGAGGATCCTCCCGGCGGCGTTCGGCATCCGGGGAGCGGAATTGGCTGGAATGGGAGAAAGAGCTAAAACTGAGGGAGCTGGAGGATCGTGAACAACAGAGACAGCATGAAGAGAGACAGCGTCAGCATGAACGGGAGGAGAAAGAGAGACAGCGTCAGCGTGAAGAGAGACAGAGACAGCATGAACGGGAGGAGAAAGAGAGACAGAGACAGGAGAATGAGAAACAGCATCAGCGTGAACTGGAACTGGCGAGACTGAGGGGCAGCGAACCCCCGGCTGCGGTGAGTGAGGGGGGACCCAGGACTGCACGGAGCTTTGATAAGTGCATCATGGCCCCATACAAGGAGGGGGAGGACATGGATGACTTCCTGGAGGCCTTTGAGACGGCCTGCGAGATGCACCAGGTTGATCCCGCGGACAGACTCCGGGTCCTTACCCCCTTACTGGACCCCAAAGCCGTGGCATTGTACCGCCAACTGGAAGAGGCAGAGAAAGGGGACTACGAGCTATTCAAAAAGGCCCTGCTACGAGAGTTTGGGCTGACTCCTGAGATGTACCGGGAAAGGTTCCGGAATCAGGATAAAACCCCTGAGATCTCATATCTGCAACTAGCCGCCCGCATGGAAGGATACGCCAGCAAGTGGGCTGATGGGGCCCAGACGAAGGAGGACCTGGTCAAACTGCTGGTACTGGAGCAACTGTATGAGTGGTGCCCATCTGACCTGAGGCTGTGGTTGGTGGACAGAAAGCCAGAGAACCCGCGACAGGCAGGCCGGCTGGCCGATGAGTTCGTAAAGAGCCGGTCAGGAGATAAAAGGGAGGAGTCCCAAAGGAGCAATCCCACCACAACGCAGAGAGAGAGTCACCATGGGACCTCCCCGTGGGAAAATACAGAAAAACCCCATCAGAGGGGAACATCCGGCATCAGGACCATCCGACCCACTCAAGGGGACCCATGGGACATGGGCTGCTACCACTGTGGCCAAAAGGGCCACATACGGGCCCAGTGCCCCAGGCTCAGGGACAGACTGAGCAGGCCGAACCCACAGAGGGTTGACTGGGTAGAGACCCAGCCCGGCGAGAGGCAGCATTCCCAGGGAAGGGGGGCTGGCAGAGTACCACCTGCTAAGGAGGGAGGAGAGCCCCAGGCTAGCTTCTCTGGGGGGCCAGATGCTCCGGATTCAAAGTTCTCCGTTTACAGGGTTGGCGCGGGGCTGTCCCTGCGGAGCGAGTGCCTTGTTCCCCTGGAGGTGGAGGGGAAGAAAGTTTATGGTTACTGGGACACGGGCGCAGAGGTGACACTGGCCCGGCCCGAGGTGGTGGCCCCAGATCGGGTGGTGCCCAACACCTTCCTGACCCTGACCGGGGTGGGCGGGACCCCATTCAAGGTTCCCGTAGCGAGGGTACACCTGAAATGGGGGGCCAAGGAGGGCCCCAAGGACGTGGGAGTGCACCACCATTTGCCCACCGAGGTGTTGATGGGGGGGGACCTAGAGGACTGGCCAAGCAGCCCCCAGACCGCCTTAGTTGTGACCCGCGGTCAGAGCCGGCGAGGGGCACTGCCCCCTGGCCTTGGGGGGGGTGCTTTGCCTGAGGCGCGGGACCCTAACCTGGTGGGGAGGGAACGCCCAGGGACACGGCTCAGGGAGGCTGCAGCTTCGGACCCAGCGGGCGAGAAAGAGCAGGTGGCCATCCCTGTCCCAGCTGCTGAGTTCCAGGCCGAGTTGCAGAGAGATCCCTCCTTGCGGAAGATAAGGGACCTGGCCGACCTCAATGCGGTACAGACCATGGGACGAGGTGGCCGGAAAAGGTTCCTGTGGGAGAAGGGGTTCCTGTACCGAGAATGGGCTCCCCCAGGGAAAATGGAGTCAGGGGGGGATCAGGAGGCAGCTGGTGGTACCCCAGAAGTATCGCCGCCAGCTGCTGTGCCGGGCCCATGACATTCCCCTCTCAGGGCACCAGGGAACCTGGCGTACCCAGCAGAGGCTGCTACGGAGCTTTTACTGGCCTGGGGTCTTTGTTACTGTCCGACAGTACTGCGGATCCTGTGACCCCTGTCAGAGGGGGAGGAAGGCCTGGGACAAGGGGAAAACAGCTTTAGGACCCTTGCCCAGCATAAAGGATCCTTTCCAGAGGGTGGCCAAGGTTAAAAGGGCGGCTCTAAACCAAGAGAGCCCAAAGCACAGACCTCCAGACTGGAGCGCTGGGAGAAGACCACAGCCCAGTTGGAACCCCAGAGGTATGGGGGTGGGAAAAGGGCGCAGGCCGCATAAACCTTCCCACATGCGAACTGCGAGTGCCATCAAGCACCCCCGACCTAAGGGGGGGCGTGAAACTGGAGGGGCCTGGTGTAATTCTCACCAAGGAATGGGAGGGATGCGGGGGCATCCATGGGAACGGGGGTAGGTTCGAACTTCCCCGGGTCACTGGCTAAAGTGACCCTGCTCAGTTCGGTCTCGAAGGGGGGAGAGATGTGACGAACTGGGCCTGTTCTCACTGTGGTCTGTGAATGCTGACAGGGGAGTGTGACTAGGATGGTCTGCATTGCAGGATGGGATCTGCCCGAGGGCGCATACCTGAGTGTGTAACATGAGAACCCAGGAAGGGGTTGAAGGCGAGGCGACTCCTTAGCCCGGGAAACTGAACAAAGGCTGTGGGAGGGGTCGCTGAAGCCAGAGTGCTGGAAGCAGGCTGGAGAGAGGGCTGGGGGGCAGAGATGGCTCTGACCTCCCAAGGGGGGCTGGGCTGGGATGCCCGGGGACCCCAAGATGGACCTAACTGAGGGGGTCCCTGTTGTCTGTGCCTGCAAGACCTGTCTTGGACTGTATTCCTGTCATCCAAATAAACCTTCTGCTTTACTGGCTGGCTGAGAGTCGCAGTGAATCGCAGGAAGCCGGGGGTGCAGGGCCCTGAGTCCCCCAATACTCCGTGACACCTCCCCATCAGCACTCCCTGGCAGTGTCAGCCTGGTGCCCACTGGGAGTCCGTCCGTCCCCCCCCCCCATCAGCACCCCCTGGCGGTGTAGCCTGGTGCCCACCAGGTCCCCCCATCAGCACCCCCTGGCGGTGTAGCCCGGTGCCCACCAGGACCCTCCCCGCACACACACACACGCTGTGCGAGGGCGGCTGGCCGCACTGCAGGGCAGGAGTTTATTTAAAGCTCCTGCCGGCATTTTCAGGATGTTGGCAGAGCGCCCGTGTAATCAGCAAGGTCCCGGCCTCCCCTCCAGGCACACGTTGCTCCCGGGCAGCTCCTGTAGGCGGCGGCGGGGGGGCGGGGGGGGAGAGGTAGCTTGGTGCGCCTGCTGGTGCCCGGCCCGGAGCTGGTTCTGGGGGACAGCCCCGCTGGGGTCAGCTCTGGCTCCCACAACTGCTCCGGGGCCCTGCTGTGAGCCAGCTCAACACTTCCTTCCTTGGGGGGCTTCCGCCACGGTGCTGAGCCCCGGGGGGCCGCGACCTGTGAATCCCGCTGCTGGGAAGACGGAGCCGGCTGGCAGGGGGCTGGCTTAGGGGGATCTCTCCAGAGGCAGGTGTCCCAGATGCATTCCCAGGGCAGCGCAGTCCAGCCCCTGGCAATGCCAGGCCAGCGGGTGGTGGGGGTTGTGTGGTGCTGGGTGGGGATGGGGTGGAGGGCAGGGTGGGTGGCATGGGGGTGGGGGGTTATACATGTCTGCCCCCCCACACACACACACTGAAGGTCTCTTCCGGAGCAGCCCTCCACCCCTGGCCCCTTTCCATGGGTCTCCACAACCGCGAACTGCCCCACGATGGCAGCCAGGGGAAGTCACTCCCGGGCCCCTTCCTGTCTGAGCCCAGCCGCTTGTTTTTCTCCTCCAGCCCCGTCTTCAGCCACCCCTGCTCGCCGCCCCGCCCTGGCCGGCTGCAGGAAACGGCTCGCAGCCACGCTTCGCAGGCGATCTGTCGCCTCCCAGCCCTGTGCCCGGATGCAATCAGCGGAAGATGGAAAGAGGAGCCGTGCCAGGAGCCCGATAACCCCCCTTCGCCCTAAGAGTGACGCAGGCGGCCGCGGCAGAGCCCAGCGCCGGGCAATGCCACGGACGGGGGCATTTTTATCTCCCCGGGTCCTGGGAAGCGGGTTGTGACGCCGGGTTCCAGGAAAGCGCTGCTGGAAGCGTGGAGCAAGGGGAGGTGTCCCATGCCCAGATCGGCCTCCTAATTCTGGCCACACCGCCGCGCTGGGGGGGCCGCGTTCTGGCAGTGGCTGGGATCAGCCGGTGAGCTGGCAAGGACGTGCTGCGGGTGCCGCTGCTCCGGATCAAGACCTGGCTCCCGGCCGGCGAGCGCTCTGCGGCTGGGACTGTCCCTGGTTTCGCACCCATGCGGCACCCGGCACGCTGGGGCCTGTGCAGGTCCATGCTGCTCCTCTGTGCGTCAGAGTCAAACCCAACAGCCGCCAGGGCCAGAATCCGACCCCTCTGGGGCCAAGCAGCCGGAGATCCCTGCAGGGGGCTGCGGCAGTCAGCTCCGCTGGCACGTGGGAAGCAGCTGGGGGGGGGGGGAGTCGCCCCAGAGGGCATCTCCCTGGGGGCCATGTGGAACATTTGCCCCTTTCTCAAGCAGAGGCCCCGGCTGTGGTGGCAAAACCATTTGCCCTTTTCCCAGCTGGTCACAATGGCGAGTTCACGCCCGTGTCCGCCCTGGAGCCATCTGTCCCTGTCAATCTTCTGGCTCAGCTGGGGTGACCTGTGGAACTCTCTGCCACAGGAGGCGTGCAGTCACACGCTGGGCCCGGCCTTCCCAAGATCTGCCTGATTTCAGGGCCAGGAGCCAACCCCCACCGCAGGAGGGGGAAGAACCGTGGACCTGCATCACACCCCTGGCTAGGTGCATTATGGGAGCTCACTGTCCCTAAGACCACCAGATACAGGAGTCGCATGCTGCTCTGAACCCACCTGCTGTCTGGCAGAGCATGGCCCAGCTCCCACTACAGCAGAGGTCCCAGCGGGGGGGCTCGGGGTTCATGAGGACCCAGGGGAGCTGGGAGCCACCAGTCCTGCCCCAGGGCAAAGTGCATTCAAGTGATGGGTGGCCCCTCCCCAGCACCCCCAGAGTCCCTCTCCAGTGGCAGTACTCATCTTACTCCCCTGGGGCCTTGCCTGGGGCCACGCGGCTGCCACAGCTCAAGCCAGCCCGGAGCCCTCTCTCCCCCGTGACAAGCGCACGGCAGCCACAGAGCTCAGGGCTCCGCCTGGCTCTCAGCTCGCCTGGCTCTGTGACACTCAGCCGGGGCACAAGGAGCGAGAGGGGGAGCGGAGAGGGCAGCGCAGCTGTAACCCCGAAAGGATCCCCCCAGCGCTGCAGCCCCGGCAGCTGTTTAACACGCCCCAGGGGGAGGGCAGGAATGGAGGGGGATTCATTAGCTGAACTGAAGTTCAGCCGAGACCTTTAACAGCCTCGAGAGCGCAGATCTCCCATCCGACCACCCACCGCAACCCTGCCGAGGTGGGGGGGCCAGACAGCAGCACGGCCCCCAGTGTCCTAGCAGCAGGAGTCCAGCGGGGGCACCAAGGTGCTGGCCCCCTCACCGACGCTTCAAAGGATGGACCCGTTTCCACCCACCAGCCCCCCGTGGGCCGATGATGGAGCGACACTGGGGGGGGGGGGGTCCCCCAGAGAGAGGATTTGGGCAACCCTGCCGGGGGAGGTATAGGTTAGGGGCTGTGCACAGGTCCCATGGTGCCCCCCACTCACCGGACGTCAGGGAAGTCCCGCACCAGCATCCCCACCTCCATCTGGATGGAAGGCGTGTCCTCCAGCCGCAGGATCTCGGCCAGGTGAGGCACCACTTCATTCAGCCAGGACGAGGTCGAGTTCTGTGGGCAGGGGGCAGTCAGGACAGGGCAGGGGCTAAGGAGACCCCCCTCACACACCCCCAACCATGCCACTCAGGGGCTGGCGCCAGCAGCGAGACTGAGGGGACAAGCCAGCTGGAGCTCAGCCCCCCTCTTCTCCCCCCCGGTCCCCCAGGAGAACCCCAGCAATGGGGCTCAGTCAAGCGGCTGCACAACACCCAGGGCGGCACGGCCCAGCAGGCAGGGCTGGAGGCTGGTGCTAGTCCCAGCTCCGTCACCCCCCGCTGGGGGAACCGAGCCCCATCACTGCCCTGCGCCGTGCCTCAGTTTCCTCTTCCACCCCGCGTCTGTTCACACAGGGAACTCCAGCGGGCAGGGCTCGGTGTCTGCGCAGCGTCCGGTGCCCTGATCCCGGCACAGTCCTGACACAGGGCAACAGGACGTGCTGGGTATCCCGGCTCCACCCTCACCGTTTTACCCCAAGCTGGGCCGGCTGGCACTGCCAGGCTCTGCCCTCCACCAGGAACCCCCCTCTGGGCAGCCTGCAGCTCAGACCCCCCTCCCCTCTCCCAATCCACCGCCCCAGCTGAGCAATACTGGAGATTCAGCCCCGGGGGTGGGGGGGTCCTCACAGGGCAGCCCGCCCTGCCCCACTGTGCAGCGGGCCCCCCCAGACCCTCCCAGCCTCGCCCCGGCTCACCAGCTGGCCAAAGAGCTCCTGCAGCTGGCGGCCTTCGTCCTCCAGCCGGGCCGCCACCTTGCCTCTCATCTTGTTCGAGCTGCAGACGAGCCGGACCTGCAGCAGGGGCCGGACGTACTGGAGCAGCACCCACCGGTGTACTTCGTTCACCAGCACCTGTGGGCCACAGGGCAGGCTCAGCCGGGCAACCTGCAGGGGAGGGGTGGACTCCGCGGGGGGGCTCTGCTCCCCCCAGCTGGGCCGCCAGGGCGGGGGGGAGCCCCCAGGAATGCTGCTGCGCACTGCGCTGCGGCTATTCCCCGCCCCCAGGCCCCACAGGGGGCGGATCGGGGGCGTGGCTGGAGCGCACTGCGCTGTGGCTATTCCCCGCCCCCAGGCCCCACAGGGGGCGGATCGGGGGCGTGGCTGGAGCGCACTGCGCTGCGGCTATTCCCTGCCCGCAGGCCCCACAGGGGGCGGATCGGGGGCGTGGCCGGAGTGCACTGCGCTGGGGCTATTCCCTGTCCCCAGGGCCTTCAGCTGCAGAATCTCCGGGAGAAGCCTCCCCTGGACGTTGTCCCACTGGTGCAGGTCCCAGAGCGTCCAGCTCAGCAACTGGGAGGTCCTGGAAGGAGGGGTCAGGACCATGTGTGACGAAGTGGGACTGTTCTTAATGTTTCCTCTGAATACTGTGTGGGTGCCTCAGTTTCCCCTATGCAGTTCTTAAGTCTCTAGGTGGTGGGATAAAGGCCAGTGTGCATAATGGCTGACACGCTGTCTCCTGGCAACAAATGGCCGGGGCCCTTCCCCCCTCCAAGGGGATAGCTAAAGGTGAACAAAGAGATCAGGTGACCCAGAGGTGAAAGTAAGCCGGTCAGGTCCGGTCTGGCGTACCAGCAAAAGCCAGTACATCGTGCCAGATTGCACCGGGCGGGGCGCTCCGAGCCCTTTAAATCCTGCCCGCAGCTCCCGCCACTGCAGGGAGCCCCGAGCCCTTTAATTTGCCCCTGAGCCCCGGGGGCTCCCAGCCACCTCTGCAGCTGGGAGATCCGGGGTGATTTAAAGGCCCTGGAGCTCCCAGCCACAGCTGGTGCCCCAGAGCCTTTAAATCTTGAGAGGCCCCGCCTCTTCCAGTTGAGGCCACGCCCCCCTCAGGACTCCAGCCCTACCGGTAAATCCTGTAAGTTACTTTCACCCCTTAGGTGACCTCCTGGCCTGGGAAAGAGACGAAGGCCAGAGAGGAGGAGCTGGAGAGTTTCAGTTTGGAGCTGGCTGGGGACGGGAAGTGAGGGCAGACGGGGTTGTCTGGCTCGCTGTGCCCCAGAATGGACCCGGCTGAGGGGTCCCGTTCGCTGTACCTACAAGCTCTGTTTTAGACCGTGTTCCTGTCATCTAATAAACCTCTGTTTTACTGGCTGGCTAAGAGTCACGTCTGACTGCGAAGTGGGGGTGCAGGACCCTCTGGCTTCCCCAGGACCCCGCCTGGGTGGACTCGCTGTGGGAAGCGCACGGAGGGGCATATGCTGAATGCTCCAAGCTCAGACCCAGGAAGACGAAGCCGTGTGAGCTTCTTGCCCTAAAACAGTCTGCTCCAAGGAGAGGAGGCTCCCCAAAGTCCTGACTGGCTTTGTGGGGAGCAGTTCCAGAGCATCACCGGGGGACTCCGTGACAACTGGTGGCAGCAGTGGGATGTACTGCACCCCATGAATGGCGCTTCTTGCAGTAAGTGTCTGGGAAGCAGTAAAATGAAGGGCGGATAATGAGGACCAGGAGTGCTGAAGGCTCAGAGAGGGACGGTTTCAGGGGGCGATTAACCCCTGGGAGTGTGTGACCAGCGAGAAGGACTGTTGGAGTAACGGGGTCCCCCTGGGGATTGCAGCGAGCGGTCCCGGGGCGGAGAAATCTGCAGCTCGACTCTGGCAAAGAGGTGTTGACCTCGAGAAGGGCTGGCACACTGGGGGGGGTCTTCCTGGAAACCGTGGGGGAGCTAAGAGCACAGGCCTTTGAGTCCAGAGCAACTTGGGAACAGCAGAGTGATGGCCTATCACCATCTCCTCAAGAAGGACATTGTGATCCTGTGCAAGAAGAGAGGGTTACACATTGGAAAGTTCACCAAGGCCCAGTTAATCTTGCAGCTGGAGGACGAGGACCCTCTAAGGAGCAGATTCCTGACCCAGATGGGGCTACAAGAGGAGCTGGAGCGGTAGCCAGGCATTCCCCAGAGTCTGGTCCCCAACCAGACGGGGGTCTTCACGATTGGGTTCCCCATCAGGGGATCAGAGATGGATGGGTTTGGAGTTGAGTCCAAGAGAGCAAGAGCCCAAGGAAAAGCTGCAGGAGAAGAAACAGCAGCATGGATTGGCGATGGTGGAGCGGAGAGGCATAGGGGGCTTCCCAGGGGTGAGTGGGGATCGACCCCGGGCTGCCAGTACCACAGGGAACGTCGACACTAAATTGCTGCCCCTGGTTAAGGGGGCGGGGAGGGATGTGGATGCCCACCACACGGCCGTCGAGCAGGCAGGTGATTTGAACCAGGGGGACCCTGTGGAAAAGCCCCAGTATCTAGCTCCCTTGCTGGGTCCCAAGGCCATAGACGCTGTCAGCCAGATGGGTGGGGTGGTGGACAGGCTCCCACTCCTGGCCCCGGCCTATATGTCTGCGTGGAGTCTCCTGTGCTCAAGCCCCTCGGACCCCCAGTGGGAGCAAAGGGTGGTGGTCAATGGGGGGACATGCCTGGGATAGCGAGACCCTGGGACAGAGAGAACTGTTGTCAGGCCCCGGATAGTGCAGCCTCAGATGCGAGGGGCTGTGTGACCTGGGTGAAGGTCCCCGGGATGAAGCCCCTTGCCCTGCCTATGGCCCGGATCCCTGTGCAGACCCAGGAGGGGTCGGGCTGGCTGGTCGTTGGGGTTCTCCAGGATATTGGCTGTGAGGTCCTGTTGGGGGATGACTGTGTCTCTTTGGGACAGGATCCAGGCCCTGCTCCTGTAATGGCAGAAGATTTGAATTTGAATCCAGGGAAACAATTGGCTAAGAGGGAAATGGTCAGTGAAAATGCAAATGACCTGGCTGGCAGGAGGGAGGGGCTGCTGGGCTCAGGGTACCTGCCTACCTGTAACCAGACCCCTGGGGCGGAGTGAGAGGGAGAGATGCTCCCCGCCCCCCTGCACACCGGAGAAGGGGCTCACGCTGGCTCTGATGCTGTGACCAGAGCAGAGAGCTCCCTGCCTGCCCCCACTAGGACAGCCAGGGTAGCGCTGAGCACGGTGGGAGCGGAGACCCCAGCTGAGTGGGGGGACACACAGGTAGGGCAGGTCGGCTGCCCCCCAGGTTTGCCTGGTCCAGACGTGCTGCTGGGAAGTGGTTACACAGCAGGGATGGAGCTACCAGGGACAGGGCTAAGGGGGGCTGTGACCCCAGGCCCAGCCAGCGAGAGGGAACAGGTCCCACTCCCTTCCCCAGCAGCTGAATTCCAGACCGAGCTGCAGAAGGATCCCTCCTTGGAGAAGCTGAGGGAACTTTCTGGCCACCGTGCTGCAAACCCCCTTGGGGAAGGCTGCAGGGACAGAGTCCTGTGGGAGAAGGGATCCCTGTACCGGGAATGGGCTTCCCAAGGGGAAGTAGAACTGTGGGGAGTCGGGAGGCAGCGGGTGGTGCCCCAGGAATCCACAGGGTTCTTCCCTTTCGAGCTGGCATATGGGAGGAGAGTGAGGGGACCCCTGGACCTGGAAGGGGAAGACTGGGAGGAGAAGGGGGAAGACCCCCTGGTGGATCTCTTCCCTGAGGTGGGAGCCAATCTCCCCATCAGGTGTTCCCCATTCAGAGTCACTGGGAAAGCAGCCCAGAACCTGGAGACAGAGGTCAAGGACATGCTGGCTTTAGATGTGATCCAGCCGTTCAACAGCCCGTGGGCCTCACCATGGGGCTTGTCCCCAAGGAAGATGGGATGATCTGGTTTTGTGGGGACTATCGGAAGCTTAAAGCCATCACCATGTCCGATGCCTGCCCCATGCCTAGGCCTGGGGAGATTCTAGACAAGCTGAGGGGGATGGAGAACGTGGCCCTGGCGTACGTCAATGACGTGTGTGTCTTTAGGCAGACCTGGGAGGGACATGTGTCCCAGGTGAAGAGGGTGCTGGGCTGCCTCAAGGAGGCAGGACTGACGGTAAAAGCCGAAAAGTGCAAGGTGGAGATGATCAAAGATTGGCCCATACCCAGACCAAGAAACAAGTCCAGGCCTTTATCAGGATGGCGGGGTGCTACCCCACCTTACCCACTAGCTGCCCCCATCCCTGAGCTATGTGCGAGGGGTAAGCCAGACGAGGTGGTCTGGACGGAGCAGTGCCAGAGGGCTCTCTGTACACTTAAGGAGGCTCTAATCCAGGGCCCGGTAAATCTGGTAAACCCAGACTTTGCCAAGCCTTTTGCAGTGTTCACCGACGCCTCAGACGCAGGGCTGGGCACGGGGCTGATGCAAGCCGATGCTGAGGGGGGGAGACACCCCATCGGGTACCTGAGCAAGAAACTGCTGCCCCGGGAGCAGAACTATGCGGCCTCAGAGAAGAAATGCCCGGCCATGGTGCAGGCCCTTAGAAAGCTGCAGCTGTATCTTTACTGTGTATACTGACCACTCTCCTCCGACGTGGCGGCGTCAAATGCAAGGGGCTGATGCCGAGCAGCTGGGGACAGAGACACCTGTTCAGAGGGTGGCCAAGGTCAAGATGGAGGGCTCTTAACCAAGAGAGCCCGAATTGCAGCCCTCCAAACTGGAGCGCTGGGAAAAGACCCAATCTCAGTTTAGACCCCAGGGGTATTGGGGTGGCAAAAGGGTACGGGCCGCATAAACCTTCCCACATGCAGCCTGCAAGCGCCATCAAGCACAACAGACCCACGGGAGGGCCTGAAACTGGAAGGGCCTGGTGTAACTCCCACCAAGGAATGGGAGATGATGGGGCATCCATGGCAACGTTGGTGGGTTCAAACTTCCCCAGGTCACCGGCTAAAGTGACCTCGCTCAGTTCAGTCTCGAAGGGGAGAGAGATGAGCCGAAGTGGGACTGTTCTTAATGTTTCCTCTGAATACTGTAGGGGTGCCTCAGTTTCCCCTATGCAGTTCTTAAGTCTCTAGGTGGTGGGATAAAGGCCAGTGTGCATAATGGCTGACAATAAATGGCTGGGGTCCTTCCCTCTGCAAGGGGATAGCTAAAGGTGCTAAAGGTGAACAAAGAGATCAGGTGACCTCCTGGCCCGGGAAAGAGACAAAGGCCAGAGAGGAGGGGCTGGAGAGTTTCAGTTTGGAGCTCGCTGGGGAGGGAAGTGAGTGCAGACGGGGTTGTCTGGCTCGCTGAGCCCCAGAATGGATCCGGCTGAGGGGTCCTGTTCTCTGTACCTACAAGCTCTGTTTTAGACCGTGTTCCTGTCATCTAATAAACCTCTGTTTTACTGGCTGGCTGAGAGTCACGTCTGACTGCGAAGTGGGGGGTGCAGAACCCTTTGGCTTCCCCAGGACCCCGCCTGGGCGGACTCGCTGTGGGAAGCACACGGAGGGGCATATGCTGAATGCTCCAAGCTCAGACCCAGGAAGATGAAGCCGTGTGAGCTTCTTGCCCTGAAGACAGTCTGCTCCAAGGAAAAGGAGGCTCCCCAAAGTCCTGACTGGCTTTGTGGGGAGCCGTTCCAAAGCATCGCCCGGGGACTCTGTGACACCATGGCAGGGGGGCATGGCCTGGAGCGGCACCAGGGTTGTGGGGGCTGGGATAGGGGGGTGGGGCCGTGGCGGGGGCAGGAGCCGCTGGGGGTGTCCGGGCGGCACGGGCTGCTCTCCCTTCTGCCCAGGCGGCGGCCCAGGGGCAGACTGTGTCCCCATCCCGTGTGCCTGCTCCCCACGCCCTCGGCAGCACCCACCTCGTACGGCTCTGGCTGCATCTTCCGCAGCTTCTGAGTGTAGTCTGTGAGCAGCGTGATGATGGCGTCGAAGCTCTCCGAGCTGGTCAGCCACTTCCTCTTCATCAGCTTGGGGAAGTAGGGCTGAAAGGAGAGGCCAGCCTCAGCGCCAGGGCAGAGCCGGGCACCCCCAGGGCCTCTGCGACCTCGCCCCGCCTCTGGCTCAGACAGGCCTACCTGCCCCCCAGCTAGGCCAGGCTGGGTCAGACCCATGGCCCCGCTAGCCCAGTATCCTGTTGTGACGAAGTGAGACTGTTCTTGATGTTTCCTCTGAATAGTGTTGGGGTGCCTCAGTTTCCCCTATGCATTTCTTAAGTCTCTAGGTGGTGGGATAAAGGCCAGTGTGCATAAATGGCCGACACTCTGTCTCCTGGCAACTAATGGCGGGGGCCCTTCCCCCCTGCAAGGGGATAGCTAAAGGTGTTAGAGAGCAAAGAGATCAGGTGACCTCCTGGCCCAGGAAAGAGACAAAGGCCAGAGAGGAGGGGCTGGAGAGTTTCAGTTTGGAGCTGGCTGAAGACGGGAAGTGAGTGCAGACGGGGTTGTCTGGCTTGCTGCCCCCCCACAAAATGGATCCGGCTGAGGGGTCCAGTTCTCTGTACCTACAAGCTCTATTTTAGACCGTGTTCCTGTCATCTAATAAACCTCTGTTTTACTGGCTGGCTAAAAGCCACGTCTGACTGCGAAGTGGGGGTGCAGGACCCTGTGGCTTCCCCAGTACCCCGCCTGGGCGGACTCGCTGTGGGAAGCGCACGGAGGGGCATATGCTGAATGCTCCAAGATCAGACCCAGAAAGGTGAAGCCGTGTGAGCTTCTTGCCCTGAAGACAGTCTGCTCCAAGGAAGAGGAGGCTCCCCAGAGTCCTACTGGCTTTGTGGGGAGCAGTTCCAGAGCATCGCCCGGGGACTCCATCACACCTGGCTCTGACAGTTGCTGATGCCAGATGCTTCAGAGGGAACGAACAGAGCAGGGGAATTATTGAGTGATCCATCCCGTTGTCCAGTTCCAATTTCTGGCAGTCAGAGGCTAGGGACACCCACATTCAGAGCATGGGGCTGGGTCCCTGCCCATCTTGGCTAATAACCACTGATGGACCGGTCCTCCAGGAGCTTTTTTAACCCAGTTATAGTTTTGGCCTTCACAACATCCCCTGGCAAGGAGTTCCACAGGTTCACTGCGTTGTGCGAAGAATTACTTCCTTCTGTTTGTTGCTGCCTATTAAATTTCCCGGTTCTTGTATGATGTGAATGGGTAAATAATACTTCCCTAGTCACTTTCTCCAGACCAGGCACGATTTTATAGACCTCTGTCATATCCCCCTTAGTCATCTCTTTTCCAAGCTGAACAGTCCCCGTCTTTTAATCTCTGCTCCACCCTCTTCTCTGCGCCTTTCCCAATTCTAACCTCTTGGGTTAGAGCTGGGGCGACCAGCCCCGCACGCAGTCTGCCAGGTGTGGGTGTATACGGATTGATAGAGGGGCAGGATATTGACTCTCTCATGATCTATCTCAGTGGGTCTCAAACTTTTTTTACTGGTGATCCCTTTCACCCAGCAAGTCTCTGAGTGTGACCCCCCTAATAAATTAAACACACTTTTTTATATATTTAACACCATTATAAATGCTGGAGGCAAGCAGGGTTTGGTGTGGAGGTTGACTGTTCGCGACCCCCCCGATGTAATAACCTCATGACTCCCCTGAGGGGTCCCGACCCCCAGTTTGAGAACCCCTGATCTATCTGAACACTGGGTCCTCAGACAGACCAACCTTCCCCCCTGAGACAGACCCAGGCCGTGTCCCACGAGTGCCCTGGCCTGCCCCCACGTACCCGGAGCTCCTCGAAGAGTTGCTGGGCCAGGACATGGTTGCAGAGCCGGGTCACCTTGTCCAGGGCGGCGCTGGCCTGGCGCTGGGGGGCTTCGCTCTCCGAGTGGCCAGACTGCGCCAGCTGCTCCACATATTCCCTGGGGGAGCGGCACCTGTCAGCAAGCCAGCCCACAATGCCCTGCAGCAACGCCCCCTCCAGGCATGGGCCCCAGGCCCCCATCACCCTGGCAGGGGCCCAGATCTTGCCATGCTCTCCAGCCAGGGGGCCTTGGGTATGGCTGTGGGGCAGAGAGCCTAGCCCAGCAGGGGGACCTCAGGGGAGTCCAGCAGGGGTCCTTGGGGGCATGACTAGGGAGGGAGCCCAGTGGGGAGCCGGGGCGGGGATGACACGGGGGTACCCAGCAGGAGGCTGGGGGGCGGGGGGGGGAGGAACTTGGCCACAAGGGACCCAATGCGGGGCTTGGGGGCAGGCACAGCCACACCGGGGGATGCAGGGTGCCTGCTACAGGCTCTGTAGGCCCCTGGACCCGGGCAGGGGGATGGGCCGGCTCACCCCAGCACCCAGGTCTGCCACCCCCCAGCCCTGGGCAGGCAAAAGGTATGGGGGCCCTGCACCTGAAGGGGGGGCAGCAGTTGACGAGCGCGATGGTCCTGCCCACATAGCTGTCGGTGGGGGGGCCGCTCTTGCCGGGCCCCTCGTGGAACTGCTCCACCTTGCTCTGAAAGCTGCAAAAGGGAGAGATGGCACGTGCTGAAGGGGTGTCCTGAGGCTCTGGGGGGATCCCCACCCCCTATACCAGGGACAGCCCTGGGGGGGGATCCCTACCCCTCCCTGCCCAGGAAGGGCATCCTTGTACTGCCAGGCACATGTCCCACAGTGCTCTCTCTGACCGACCCCAGGGGAGGGACCCGCACTCCCCTCCTCCGCTCAGCTGTTACCTCCTAGGCCCCCTCCTCCCCCAGACCAAACCCCGCCCAGCATGGGGAGGGGAGAGAAACCTGAGCCGAGGGCTGGAGCCCAGGGGGCTGGCTTGGCCTTCCTTGTCTTCAGCCCTAAGGCAGGAAATCTGCAGGCCTGGGAGATGCTAGCCTGGGCAGGGGGCTGGACAGACGGCCTGACGGCTCCCCCGAGGGTTGGGGAACCTCAGTGGGAGACGGCACCACCGCAGGGACAGGGGAGTAACGACCGTCCATGGGCCGAGCAGGGCGTGCCGGGGCTGAGCTAAACGGGCCTGGACACCGATGAATCTGTTAGGAGGGAGGTGCCCTTCTCCTGCAGGGTACCTCCCTCCTACGCTGGATTTGAGCACTAGCCTATCGCTAACGGGAAACCACCATGCGGAGCGGGGTCTTCAGTCATCAGCTGGGTAGCCCCCATCTGACCCTGCAACCCGGCTGGGCCCATCAGAGCCATCGGCACGCCAGAGACAGGGCCGGCTGCTGCCTGTCACCGCCAGGGCCCCCAGGAAGCGCTTCGGCCCAGGGCTAGTGCTGCGGGCTGGGCCGGGGGCTTTGACCGGGTCACGTGGCTTGAAGCCCTCCTGGCTTCTTCGCCGAGTCCAGTGAAAGTCCCCCAGGCTTTGCTGCGTCCCGCGCCCCGGGCTCTCGCCAAGAGACAGCTCCTGGGTTTGAGCCCTGCAGCGCCTGATGCTGGGGCCAGGACCTAGGGACCCTCTGACCGACTGGCAATTCACACAGTATTATTAACAGGACCCATCGCTCCGCACAGGCCATGGGTCTCCCAGCCCGGGGGCAGGGCTGGCCACGCTCTGTGTGTGTGTGTGTGGGGCTGGGAGCCAGGGTGGTGGTGGCGGCTGGGAACCCACCCCGATTCCCTCCCACCGGGAAGCCCTTCCACCTGCTGTCCCCCCCCCCCCACATGAGTCCCACGTGACCCCCCCAGAACAGGGCCCTGGTGTAGCCTCCCTCCATCTCCCCTCCCAGCATACCTCTGCAGGAACTCGGCCAGACCAGTCAGACAGCAGAGCACTATCTGCTCCCCGAACTCCGGCGTGATCCGGGGGGCCTTGTCCACATGGGCCTTCAGCACCTGCAGGGAGAGGAGCAGGCCGCTGAGCTGCTGGGGGAGCGGGGAGCCTCCTGCCGCCGGATGCACGGACTGGGGGCCCCCAAACCTCCGGCGGGCACGACTGACTCACCCCGACAGCAACAAAAGGGAGGCCCCAGCAGGCCCTGCCCAAGCCCCGGGCACCATCAGCTGCACCCAGCACCGCCTGGGGAGGGGCTGCGAGCTGCCAGCACAGGCCAGGCCTAGCTCAGCAGCTGTCTGCTCCCGCGGGGCGCGGCGCTGAGGGGGGCTGGCCGGTGGGCAGCCTGGGGGTGGTGCTGGCTGGCTGGCAGAGGGGAGCCCCGCACAGGCCCACTGCAGAGCTCGCAGGGGCAGAGGACTGACTCTCTGGCCCAGGGGACCTGCCCCGGGGCCCTGTCTGTTGTTGGCAGCTTTCCCCTAGAGCCCGGAGAGGGCAGGGAGAGACAGGCAGAGCCCGCCTGTGCCCTCTGCCAGTGGGAGCCGCAGCTGATCAGCATGGGCCCCTGATGGCATCCCCAAGGCCGGGCACCCACAGAGGGGCCAGCAAGCGAAGAGCCCTGGGGCAGCCAGTAGGGGGCAGGTGTCTCCTCGGGGCAGCCGTGTCTTGGCAGGGGTTGGGATCCAGGATGGGCGAGCCCGGGGATAAGCCTATAGCCCTGCCCTGGCTCTAGGGGGATGGGCCCACGGGCCCACCCCACACCCAGGGTCCACGGGGAGCTGGGAGAGCCAGGCTGCGGCTTGTGTAATGGGGCCGGGGGGTGAGGGAGGGGAAGGCTGGACCTGGCCACCAGGGAAGGGGGGGGAGGGGAGGAGCCTGGATCAAGCCCCAGGCCGGCTCAGCTGGGCCAGGGGCTGCCCTCTGCCCTGGCACCCGTGGGCCCAACGGGCGACTCCTGGCCCCGCTCAGCCAGCACGAGAGGCTGAGGCCACTAGCGCCTGGAGGGTGAACAGCTGACTGCATGGGGGGGGAGGGAGGGTTTGTGTGTGGCAGGGAAGGCCTGGCACAGGGGGAGGGGGAGTGGGGAGCCCGGGGGCCAGGCATGGCAGGGAAGGGTCCTGGGGAGCCTGGGGGCCAAGCACGGCCGGAGGGGGAGTGGGGGGCCCAGTGCAGACGGGTAGCGGTGAGCGGCCTGGCCCTGGACGCACAGAGATCACCCGGCTGGACAGCTCCAACTGGCTGTGGTCTTGTCCAGGCTCCTGTGCCCAGCGCTGCTCCTCCTCCCGCAGCTCCTGGCTCATGTCTGCCACGATCTTGGTCTAGGTGGAAACAGAGAAGATGTCACCAGTGGGGGGATGGGCTGCCCTAGCACCTCTCGCCCTGTGGCCTGGTGTCTGGCTAGCCGGCTCCCAGCCAGGCCCTGCAGCTCGGCCGGACTGTAAACTCCTCCCCCCCCACCAGCTCCCCCCACCTACTTATTAAAGGACTGACACCCGCAACCCCCTGGACTATTGGGGGGGAAATCACCCACTCCCAGCGCAGAGGCACCCAGGGGAAGAGAAGGGGGTGAGGAGGTGCCATGGGGAGGGAGTGGGGCAGGAGCGGGGTGGCGCCGCAGGGGGCAGGGGAGGAGCCTGAGGCTGCCATGGGGAGGCAGAGTGGAGGGAGGAGGCGCCGTGGGGGGTGGGCACCAGGCCCCGCTGTTACCTTCACTGCCGCAACGCAGGCCTCCTCCAAGCGGCGCCGGGTCTCGGGGGGCAGCAGGGGCTCTAGCTCGTGGGCGCTGAGCAGTGGGGCGATGTCCAGCCGCCCCAGCACCTCCCTGGGGGCAGAGACAGCCATGAGAGCAGGGCCCCCCCCCTGCACGGCCCCCTTCCCAGTGCCAGCTTACAGGGCCCCAGTGCCAGGTACCAGCCCTGCCCCTCCCCCCCCCCCCCACATACCAACCCATCCCTGCCCCCCGCCCTCCCCGCTCCAGGAGCCAGCCCCGCCCCTCACCTGGGGTAGGTGTTACTGTGCCAGTCCAGGAGGAAGTAGAGCTCGGCGATGGACAGGTTCCTCTGGGCGATGCTGCCCAGCAGCTGGGCCAGCCCCTCATGGTAGCTGCGGGCGTAGATGTCCAGGGCCTGGTACTCGGGGGGATACGCCGGCAGCAGGTGGGTCCTGACGGCGCTGAGGTCCTCCACCAGGCAGCGGGTCAGGCGCTCCACGTGCCCCGCCAGGGGGCCGCCACTGTCCTCCGCGCACTGGCCCAGCCGCTCGCCCACTGCCCGCTTCACCGCCTCGGCCCACCTGCGGCGCATGGCCCGGGGCCGGGGCCCCACGCCGCCCCCCTGCGCCTCCAGCCACCGCCGGTCCGCGGCCTCCTCCTGCTCGATCACCCGCACCATCAGCTCCAGGGCCGGGTAGGTGCCTCGGGCCGCCAGGGCCTCGGCCAGCATAGCCCACAGCTGCTGGAGCAGGGCCTCGTACAGCAGCGTCACGTCCTTGGCCTTGCGGCTGCCGGCCCCAGCCTCGCCGCTCGGGGGGCCCTCCCGCCCGCACTCCACCTCCAGCTCGATGATGTGCTTGTCGGCCGCCAGCAGGTCCCGCTGCTGAATCAGGTTCAGAATCTCCAGCACTGCGGGCAGCGGAGCAGAGAGGTCAGCGCGGACCCTGGGGGAAGGGGAGCCCAGGGCTGGGCTGGCAGGGGGCTGCGGGTCGGGAGTAAGGGTCACCGGCAGAGCTGGGTGCGGGACAGAGAAGGGCCGTGGGTCAGGAGCGCTAACCCCACACACACTCCGGCTCTGGCCACTTCCCCAGCACAAACTCTGCTCGGGGGGAAGCGGAGCCAGGACGCAGAACCCCAGCTTGGCTCTACGTTGGCCCCAGCCCTTCTGGAGAACCTGGACTCTGGGTGGGAGCCGGACATGCCCCCTGCCGCCCGCCTGCCCCTGCCAGGGCTGCCTTCTGCCCTCCAGGTCAGCTGAAGAGCCAGCAGCCAGTGACCCCAGCCCAGGGGGGCAGGTACAACTATGCCCGGCTGGCAGGGGCACATATGGGGGACAGAGTGTCCCTGCCCCACGCTGGCTGGGAAATGCCCACTGTCACGGAGTATTGGGGGACTCAGGGCCCTGCACCCCCGGCTTCCTGCGATTCACCATGACTCTCAGCCAGCCAGTAGAGCAGAAGGTTTATTTGGATGACAGGAATACAGTCCAAGACAGGTCTTGCAGGCACAGACAACAGGGCCCCCCCTCAGTTAGGTCCAGCTTGGGGTCCCAGGGCATGCCAGCCCACCCCCCTTTGGAGGGTCAGAGCCATCTCTGCCTCCCAGCCATCTCTCCAGCCTCCTTCCAGCCTGCTTCCAGCACCCTGCCTTCAGCGACCCCTCCCACAGCCTTTGTTCAGTTTCCCGGGCCCCGGAGTCACCTGACCTCCAATCCCCTCCTGGGTTCTCATGTTACAAGCTCAGGTATGTTCCCTTGGGCCGACTCCCATCCCCCGATGCAGACCATCCTAGTCACACTCCCCTGTCAGCATTCCCACACCCCAGCAAGAACAGTCCCAGTTCGTCACATCTCTCCCCCCTTCGAGACCGAACTGAGCAGGGTCACTTTAGCCAGTGACCTGGGGAAGTTCGAACCTACCCCCGTTCCCATGGATGCCCCCGCATCCCTCCAGTTCCTTGGTGGGAGTTACACCAGGCCCCTTCCGTTCCACGCCCCCCCTTAGGTCGGGGTGCTTGATGGCACTCGCAGTTCGCATGTGGGAAGGTTTATGCGGCCTGTGCCTTTTTCCCACCCCCATACCTCTGGGGTTCCAACTGGGCTGTGGTCTTCTCCCAGCGCTCCAGTCTGGAGGTCTGTGCTTTGGGCTCTCTTGGTTTAGAGCCGCCCTTTTAACCTTGGCCACCCTCTGGAAAGGATCCTTTATGCTGGGCAAGGGTCCTAAAGCTGTTTTCCCCTTGTCCCAGGCCTTCCTCCCCCTCTGACAGGGGTCACAGGATCGGCAGTACTGTCGGACAGTAACAAAGACCCCAGGCCAGTAAAAGCTCCGTAGCAGCCTCTGCTGGGTACGCCAGGTTCCCTGGTGCCCTGAGAGGGGAATGTCATGGGCCCGGCACAGCAGCTGGCGGCGATACTTCTGGGGTACCACCAGCTGCCTCCTGATCCCCCCTGACTCCATTTTCCCTGGGGGAGCCCATTCTCGGTACAGAAACCCCTTCTCCCACAGGAACCTTTTCCGGCCACCTCGTCCCATGGTCTGTACCGCATTGAGGTCGGCCAGGTCCCTTATCTTCCGCAAGGAGGGATCTCTCTGCAACTCGGCCTGGAACTCAGCAGCTGGGACAGGGATGGCCACCTGCTCTTTCTCGCCCGCTGGGTCTGAAGCTGCAGCCTCCCTGAGCCGTGTCCCTGGGCGTTCCCTCCCCACCAGGTTAGGGTCCTGCGCCTCAGGCAAGGCACCCCCCCCAAGGCCAGGGCGCAGGGCCCCTCGCCGGCTCTGACTGCGGGTCACAACCAGTGCCTTTTGGGGGTTGCTTGGCCAGTTCTCCAGGTCCCCCCCCATCAATACCTCAGTGGGCAAATACGGGTGTACCCCCACATCCTTGGGGCCCTCCTTGGCCCCCCACTTCAGGTGTACCCTTGCCACGGGCACTTTGACTGGTGTTCCGCCCACCCCCGTCAGGGTCAGGTAGGAGTTGGGCACCACCTGATCTGGGGCCACCACCTCGGGCCGGGCCAGCGTCACCTCTGCGCCCGTATCCCAGTATCCATTTGTGACGAACTGGGCCTGTTCTCACTGTGGTCTGTGAATGCTGACAGGGAAGTGTGGCTGAATAGTCTGCATTGGGGGATGGGAGACAGCCCGAGGGCGCATACCTAAGTGTGTAACACGAGAACCCAGGGAGGGGTTGAAGGCCAGGTGACTCCTTAGCCCGGGAAACTGAACAAAGGCTGTGGGAGGGGTGGCTGAAGCCAGAGTGTGGGAAGCAGGCTGGAGAGATGGCTGGGGGGCAGAGATGGCTCTGACCTCCCAAGGGGGGCTGGGACCCCAAGATGGACCAAACTGAGGGGGTCCCTGTTGTCTGTGCCTGCAAGACCTGTCTTGGACTGCATTCCTGTCATCCAAATAAACCTTCTGCTTTACTGGCTGGCTGAGAGTCATGGTGAATCGCAGGAAGCCGGGGGTGCAGGGCCCTGAGTCCCCCAATACTCCGCGACAACTGGTGGCAGCGGCGGGATCTACTGCACCCCGTGGACGGCGCTTCCTGCAGTAAGTGACTGGGGAGCAGTAAAACGAAGGGGGATTGACGGGGACCAGGCCTGCTGAAGAGTGAGAGAGAGACGGTTATTACCCCTGGGAGTGTGTGACCAGCGAGAAGGACTTTTGCAGTAACAGGGTCCCCCGGGGGGATCGCAGCGAGTGGTCCCAGGGGCGGAGGAGTCTGCAGCTCGACCCTGGCAGAGAGGTGGTGACCTCGAGAAGGGCTGGCACACTAGGGGTCCCCCTGGGAACTGTGGGGAGCTGTGAGCACACAGGCCGGTGAGTGGCCAGCAGGAAGATGTATGCCAAGCGGCTTAAGAGCGACCTGGTGGAGCTGTGCAAGCAGAGGCGGCTGCGCATTGGGAGGCTCACCAAAGAACAGCTCATTGCCCGGCTGGAGGCGGAAGATCGCGCGAATGAACTGATCCCTGTGTCTCAGGGAAGCAGCCTGGCAAATGCAGCGCAGGCACCAGTGTCTGTCCCAGCTGGGAGTGGTCAGCCGGCTGCTGAGGGCTTCCCGAGACCCCTCCTCCCTATGCCTAGGGGAAGGGTGGGGAGGAGCCCAGCAAATACCGAAGGTGCCGTGACCCCCCCGGCCAGCAGGGGATCCCCCCGGCGAAGCCCGCCGGCCAGCAGAGGATCCTCCCGGCGACGTTCGGCATCCGTGGAGCGGAATTGGCTGGAATGGGAGAAAGAGCTAAAACTGAGAGAGCTGGAGGATCGTGAACGACAGAGACAGCATGAACGGGAGGAGAAAGAGAGACAGCATCAGCGTGAACGGGAGGAGAAAGAGAGACAGAGACAGCATGAACGGGAGGAGAATGAGAGACAGAGACAGCATGAAGAGAGACAGAGACAGGAGAATGAGAGACAGCGTCAGCATGACCTGGAACTGGCGAGACTGAGGGGCAGCGAACCCCCGGCTGCGGTGAGTGAGGGGGGACCCGGGACTGCACGGAGCTTTAATAAGTGCATCATGGCCCCATACAAGGAGGGGGAGGACATGGATGACTTCCTGGAGGCCTTTGAGACGGCCTGCGAGCTGCACCGGGTTGATCCCGCGGACAGACTCCGGGTCCTTACCCCCTTACTGGACCCCAAAGCCGTGGCATTGTACCGCCAACTGGGAGAGGCAGAGAAAGGGGACTACGAACTATTCAAAAAGGCCCTGCTACGTGAGTTTGGGCTGACTCCTGAGATGTACCGGGAAAGGTTCCGGAGTCAAGATAAAACCCCTGAGATCTCATATCTGCAACTAGCCGTCCGCATGGAAAGATACGCCAGCAAGTGGGCTGGTGGGGCCCAGACGAAGGAGGACCTGATTAAACTGCTGGTACTGGAGCAACTGTATGAGCGGTGCCCCTCCGACCTGAGGCTGTGGTTGGTGGACAAAAAGCCAGAGAACCCGCGACACGCCGGGCAGCTGGCTGATGAGTTTGTAAAGAGCCGGTCAAGGGGTGGCAGGGAGGAGCCCCAAAGGAACAGGCCCGCCGCGATGCAGAGAGAGAGTCACCCTGGGACCTCCCAAAGGGGGAATATGGGGAATCCCCTCCCACGGGGAATGCCCAGCGTCAGGGACAACCGACCGGCTCGAGGGGACCCACGGGACCTGAGCTGCTATTACTGCGGCCGAAGAGGCCACGTTCGGGCCCAGTGCCCCAAGCTCAAGGACAGACTGAGCAGACCGAACCCGCATAGGGTTAACTTGGTAGAGGCCCAGACGGACGAGGGGCAGGCTTCTCACGCAAGAGGGGCTGGCAGCTTATCAACTGCTCAAGAGAGAGAAGGGCCCCAGGCCAGCTCCTCTAGGGGGCTGGATGCCCCAGACTCAGGGTTTTTGGTTTATACGGTGGGCGCGGGGCTGTCCCTCCGGAGAGAGTACCTTGTTCCCCTGGAGGTGGATGGGAGGAAGGTCAATGGATACTGGGATACGGGCGCAGAGGTGACGCTGGCCCGGCCCGAGGTGGTGGCCCCAGATCAGGTGGTGCCCAACTCCTACCTGACCCTGACGGGGGTGGGCGGAACACCAGTCAAAGTGCCCGTGGCAAGGGTACACCTGAAGTGGGGGGCCAAGGAGGGCCCCACGGATGTGGGGGTACACCCGTATTTGCCCACTGAGGTATTGATGGGGGGGGACCTGGAGAACTGGCCAAGCAACCCCCAAAAGGCACTGGTTGTGACCCGCAGTCAGAGCCGGCGAGGGGCCCTGCGCCCTGGCCTTGGGGGGGGTGCCTTGCCTGAGGCGCAGGACCCTAACCTGGTGGGGAGGGAACGCCCAGGGACACGGCTCAGGGAGGCTGCAGCTTCAGACCCAGCGGGCGAGAAAGAGCAGGTGGCCATCCCTGTCCCAGCTGCTGAGTTCCAAGCCGAGTTGCAGAGAGATCCCTCCTTGCGGAAGATAAGGGACCTGGCCGACCTCAATGCGGTACAGACCATGGGACGAGGTGGCCGGAAAAGGTTCCTGTGGGAGAAGGGGTTTCTGTACCGAGAATGGGCTCCCCCAGGGAAAATGGAGTCAGGGGGGATCAGGAGGCAGCTGGTGGTACCCCAGAAGTTTCGCCGCCAGCTGCTGTGCCGGGCCCATGACATTCCTCTCGCAGGGCACCAGGGAACCTGGCGTACCCAGCAGAGGCTGCTACGGAGCTTTTACTGGCCTGGGGTCTTTGTTACTGTCCGACAGTACTGCGGATCCTGTGACCCGTCAGAGGGGGAGGAAGGCCTGGGACAAGGGGAAAACAGCTTTAGGACCCTTGCCCAGCATATAGGATCCTTTCCAGAGGGTGGCCAAGGTTAAAAGGGCGGCTCTAAACCAAGAGAGCCCAAAGCACAGACCTCCAGACTGGAGCGCTGGGAGAAGACCACAGCCCAGTTGGAACCCCAGAGGTATGGGGGTGGGAAAAGGGCACAGGCCGCATAAACCTTCCCACATGCGAACTGCGAGTGCCATTAAGCACCCCGACCTAAGGGGGGGCGTGAAACTGAAGGGGCCTGGTGTAATTCCCACCAAGGAATGGGAGGGATGCGGGGGCATCCATGGGAACGGGGGTAGGTTCGAACTTCCCCAGGTCACTGGCTAAAGTGACCCTGCTCAGTTCGGTCTCGAAGGGGGGAGAGATGTGACGAACTGGGCCTGTTCTCACTGTGGTCTGTGAATGCTGACAGGGAAGTGTGGCTGAATAGTCTGCATTGGGGGATGGGAGACAGCCCGAGGGCGCATACCTAAGTGTGTAACACGAGAACCCAGGGAGGGGTTGAAGGCCAGGTGACTCCTTAGCCCGGGAAACTGAACAAAGGCTGTGGGAGGGGTGGCTGAAGCCAGAGTGTGGGAAGCAGGCTGGAGAGATGGCTGGGGGGCAGAGATGGCTCTGACCTCCCAAGGGGGGCTGGGACCCCAAGATGGACCAAACTGAGGGGGTCCCTGTTGTCTGTGCCTGCAAGACCTGTCTTGGACTGTATTCCTGTCATCCAAATAAACCTTCTGCTTTACTGGCTGGCTGAGAGTCATGGTGAATCGCAGGAAGCCGGGGGTGCAGGGCCCTGAGTCCCCCAATACTCCGCGACACCATTGACCTTCCTCCCATCCACCTCCAGGGGAACAAGGTACTCTCTCCGGAGGGACAGCCCCGCGCCCACCGTATAAACCAAAAACCCTGAGTCTGGGGCATCCAGCCCCCTAGAGGAGCTGGCCTGGGGCCCTTCTCTCTCTTGAGCAGTTGATAAGCTGCCAGCCCCTCTTGCGTGAGAAGCCTGCCCCTCGTCCGTCTGGGCCTCTACCAAGTTAACCCTATGCGGGTTCGGTCTGCTCAGTCTGTCCTTGAGCTTGGGGCACTGGGCCCGAACGTGGCCTCTTCGGCCGCAGTAATAGCAGCTCAGGTCCCGTGGGTCCCCTCGAGCCGGTCGGTTGTCCCTGACGCTGGGCATTCCCCGTGGGAGGGGATTCCCCATATTCCCCCTTTGGGAGGTCCCAGGGTGACTCTCTCTCTGCATCGCGGCGGGCCTGTTCCTTTGGGGCTCCTCCCTGCCACCCCCTGACCGGCTCTTTACAAACTCATCGGCCAGCTGCCCGGCGTGTCGCGGGTTTTCTGGCTTTCTGTCCACCAACCACAGCCTCAGGTCGGAGGGGCACCGCTCATACAGTTGCTCCAGTACCAGCAGTTTAATCAGATCCTCCTTCGTCTGGGCCCCACCAGCCCACTTGCTGGCGTATCTTTCCATGCGGACGGCTAGTTGCAGATATGAGATCTCAGGGGTTTTATCTTGACTCCGGAACCTTCCCCGGTACATCTCAGGAGTCAGCCCAAACTCACGTAGCAGGGCCTTTTTGAATAGTTCGTAGTCCCCTTTCTCTGCCTCTCCCAGTTGGCGGTACAATGCCACGGCTTTGGGGTCCAGTAAGGGGGTAAGGACCCGGAGTCTGTCCGCGGGATCAACCCGGTGCAGCTCGCAGGCCGTCTCAAAGGCCTCCAGGAAGTCATCCATGTCCTCCCCCTCCTTGTATGGGGCCATGATGCACTTATCAAAGCTCCGTGCAGTCCTGGGTCCCCCCTCACTTACCGCAGCCGGGGGTTCGCTGCCCTTCAATCTCGCCAGTTCCAGGTCATGCTGACGCTGTCTCTCATTCTCCTGTCTCTGTCTCTCATTCTCCTCCCGTTCCTGCTGACGCTGTCTCTCTTCACGCTGATGCTGTCTCTCTTCATGCTGTCTCTGTTGTTCACTATCCTCCAGCTCTCTCAGTTTTAGCTCTTTCTCCCATTCCAGCCAATTCCGCTCCCCGGATGCCAAACGTCGCCGGGAGGGTCCCCTGCTGGCCGGGGGGCCCACGGCGCCTTCGGTATTTGCTGGGCTCCTCCCCACCCTTCCCTTAGGCATAGGAAGGAGGGGTCTCGGGAAGCCCTCAGCAGCCGGCTGACCACTCCCAGCTGGGACAGACACTGGGGCCTGCGCTGCATTTGCCAGGCTGCTTCCCTGAGACACAGGGATCAGTTCATTCGCGCGATCTTCCTCCTCCAGCCGGGCAATGAGCTGTGCTTTGGTGAGCCTCCCAATGCGCAGCCGCCTCTGCTTGCACAGCTCCACCAGGTCGCTCTTAAGCCGCTTGGCATACATCTTCCTGCTGGCCACTCACCGGCCTGTGTGCTCACAGCTCCCCACAGTTCCCAGGGGGACCCCTAGTGTGCCAGCCCTTCTCGAGGTCACCACCTCTCTGCCAGGGTCGAGCTGCAGACTCCTCCGCCCCTGGGACCACTCGCTGCGATCCCCCCGGGGGACCCTGTTACTGCAAAAGTCCTTCTCGCTGGTCACACACTCCCAGGGGTAATAACCGTCTCTCTCCCACTCTTCAGCCGGCCTGGTCCCCGTCAATCCCCCTTCGTTTTACTGCTCCCCAGTCACTTACTGCAGGAAGCACCGTCCACGGGGTGCAGTAGATCCCACCGCTGCCACCAGTTGTCACGGAGTATTGGGGGACTCAGGGCCCTGCACCCCCGGCTTCCTGCGATTCACCATGACTCTCAGCCAGCCAGTAGAGCAGAAGGTTTATTTGGATGACAGGAATACAGTCCAAGACAGGTCTTGCAGGCACAGACAACAGGGCCCCCCCTCAGTTAGGTCCAGCTTGGGGTCCCAGGGCATGCCAGCCCACCCCCCTTTGGGGGGTCAGAGCCATCTCTGCCTCCCAGCCATCTCTCCAGCCTCCTTCCAGCCTGCTTCCAGCACCCTGCCTTCAGCGACCCCTCCCACAGCCTTTGTTCAGTTTCCCGGGCCCCGGAGTCACCTGACCTCCAATCCCCTCCTGGGTTCTCATGTTACAAGCTCAGGTATGTTCCCTTGGGCCGACTCCCATCCCCCGATGCAGACCATCCTAGTCACACTCCCCTGTCAGCATTCCCACACCCCAGCAAGAACAGTCCCAGTTCGTCACACCCACCTCTGCGCTGCCCAGTGGGGCGGGACACTCCGTCTGCCGGAGCCCGCTGGCTGCTGGATCAGCGTCCGGGGAGGCTGGCAGCAGAACAGCACCTGCCGGCCTCCCCAGAGGCTTAGCTGGGCTGGGCTGGGCTGGGCAGGGGACGGTCCTAAGCGTGGCCATGAGCCGCCCCGAGCCGCGCCCAGCCCCAACCCAGCCAGGAGCCGGCCACTGTGCCCTCATGGTGTCCAGCCACCTCGCCCTGGGGAACAGCACCTCGCACAGTGTTGGGGGGAGGCACAGCCCACAGCATGGCCCCTGGCTGGGGTGAGGGGCACAGTACATGGCCCAACACTTGGGCACACAGCACTGCCCAGCCCTTGGGACCCACGGCCAGCCCGGGCAGGCTGGTGACATGGGGTGCTGGGCCTGCGGGGGGAGCAGACAGTGCCCCCCCTTCTCCTCCCCTGCCAGGGAGGGGTGCTCGCCCAGCGGACAGTCTTTATCTGGGCATGGGGGGGGGGCAGCGGGTGCTCTCAGGTGACCTCTGACTCCCTTCTATGACCTGCAAGTGACACCCCCATCTGCCTTCGCCCTATGGCAGGACCTTCCGAGCAGGGAAAGGGGCACTGAGCACCATGTGGCCCTGGCAAAGCAGAACACCGGGGTCATCTCCTGCTTCCCCCCCAGCCCGCCTGCTCCGGCCACATGTCTGATTCACCGGCTCCCCACCTGGCCAGCTCCTGCGCCCATCAAACCTCGCCCCCAGCGGGACAGCTCCTTCCATGGGGCGGCACACGCTGAGCTCTGCGGGACGCCCGCTCCGGGGGCACAACAGGACTTCGCTCCGCGCCCCCTCCCGGCACCGTGCCAGGGAAGCTCCGCTGGCATTGGGACGGAAACATCCCACGTCCAGCCTTGCAGAGGGCAGCTGGGAACGTGGCCCAGGGAGACCGAGAGGCACAGATGCCAGGGGGCAAAGCGGGCCTCGGCATGGGCACCAAAGGCAGGGTTCCTACGCCCAGCTCAGATTATCCACAGCACCTGACTCTGAATTTTCCAAGGGTTTTTGGAGGGGGAGCCTCAGAATGCTGTCCCCCCTCAGGCCCCCCAGGTAGAGACCTGACCCGCTGCATCTGTATTGGTCCCTACCCCTCCCTCCTCAGCGCGTCCCAGTGCTTCCCAGGTGCGGGCCTCATGGTCACTGGATCTCCAGTCAGGAACCAGCTGGCTTTAAAACAGAAACATGGGGGGGGGGAATGTATTTGCACCTCAAAGGATCCTTAATTGGCGGGTGTTTGCTCTCCATCCACTGGGTTTGGTGCCCTGGGGTGGGACAATGGGGCCTCTCTGGGGCCGGGGGCCAGACAGGGCGGCTCCATGGAATGATAAGGGATCTGCTCAGAACTGGCTGTTCCAGGCCCTGGTGCCGTGTTATCTTCCCATTCGGCCCCCCGCATTGTTGGCTCCCCCCCGCCCCGGCGGAGCCCCAGGTCAGGCACCAGCCAGGGCATTGCCGGACCCACCCCATGCAGCTGCGTCCTGTGTCACTCACAGCACCTTTGTGGTTTTAGGGGTTTTGCCAAGAACCATTAGCAACAGCAGGGCTGCCCTGTCCAGGAACCCCACTCCCAGAGACGGGGCTCACCCCATGCAGAGCGATGCCCTACACCGAGCCCAGCTGTAGGGAGAGCCCACTGTGCAGATGGGGAAACTGAGGCAGAGAGGCAAATGGACATACACAAGAGCCAGGGATAGAACCCAGGAGCCCTGGCTCCCAGCCCCTTGCTCTAACCATTAGACCCCACTCCCCTCCCCGCTCTGGCGATAGAACCCAGGAGTTCTGGCTCCCAGCCCCCTCACCCGATCTAACCACTAGACCCCATTCCCCTCCCAGAGCTGGGGATAGAACCCAGGAGTCCGAGCTTCCAGCCCCCTGCTCTAACCACTAGACCCCCTCTCAGACCCAGGACTAGAACCCACACACATCTCGGCTGGGAGCATGTCACAGTCGGCACCAGGGTCCCACTCTGCGAGCAGGATGCCCTGCGACTGGCCCTCACCACAGCAGCTCCTCTCAGCACCGGGGCCGGCCAGGAAGCGGGACCGACCTGTCACCCAAGGGCGGGACTCAGTTGGGGGGGGGGGAGAAGAACACGGAAAGAAGCAAGGCTGTAGGGTGCTACCCCGTGGGCTGAGGTCCTGGGACGGGGTAGCTGTAGGGGCTCATGGGGTGGGGGGGCAGGCAGTGCCCAAGACAGGGAGACGAGGGGCTCCCCCACAGCTCCTCACAGTCCAGGGGAGGGGGCGCCCCGGCAACATGACTCGGCCCATCAGTGGCTCCGTCGGGCAGGCTGCCTCCCCGGGATGTATGTGGGCACACCCTCCCCCACATCCCCCCCTCGTGGCAGGGCCCCCCAGCTGCAACACGGAGGGCGAGCCCAGGGCCCGGTTCCCACGGCCGCTCGCCGGCTCACCTGACAGAGGCTCCTGGGCCTTGGCGTCGGTCTCCACCTCCTGGGCGGCGAGCGCCGGCTCCGGGGCCTCGGTGGGGCTGGGCTTGTCCACCAGCGAGGCCCGGCGCGCCCGGCCCCCCAGGCCCAGCTTGAGGAAGCTCATTCGCTTCCCGGCGTCGGGGACACCCTCACGCTCGGCCGGGGAGCTCTCCGGCCCGCCCTGGCTCTCCCTGCGCCGCCCATTCAAGAGCTGCAGGAGGCGGAAGTCCTCGGAGCAGCGCCGCGACTTCCGCTTCTCCAGGGACCCGAGGCCCAGGAAGGGACGCCGGTCGGGCCCCTTGTCCCCGGCAGGAGCCTTCTCTTTGCCCGCCCCCTTCTTGCCCTTGCCCAGCCGGAAGGGGGACAGGCCCGCCAGCTTCTCTCGCGTCACCCGGCGCCGGTCCAGGCTGCCATTGACGAGGTCACGTTCAAAGCCACCATCCTCCTCCTCTGCCTCCTCCAGGAAGGGGTTCTGCTCCCCCAGGACAGAGTCCCCTGAGTTCTCCTCCAAATCCTCCTCGAAGGGGTTGGTGCTGCTCTCCTGGGCCAGGATCAGCTCCCCGGTGCCGCCCGGTGCCCTGTTGGCCGTGGCCATCTTCAGTTTGTAGGGGTTCTTAAGGACCGGCATGGCCACCACTATCCGGGACCTGGCAACACAGGAGACAGGGTCAAGCGCCGAGTGCGGGATGCAGGGATCCCGGTGCCATGGGAGGAGGAGCAGCTAGGGACATGGAACACCCAACCGCAGCCTAGCAACATATACCGCCATTGCATGCCCTGTCCTCTGTATCACACATACTCTGTACCCCATCGCAGGCCCTGTACCCTGTATTGTACATACCCTGTACCCCATCCCATGCCCTGTACCCCATTGCAGACCCTGTATTGTACCCCATCACACACCCTGTACTGTACATACCCTGTATCCCATCACACACCCTGTACCCTGTATTGTACATACCCTGTACCCCATCCCATGCCCTGTACCCTGTACCACACATACAGTAACTCCTCACTTAACGTTGTAGTTCTGTTCCCGAAAAATGCAACTTTAAGTGAAATGATGTTAAGCGAATCCAATTTCCCCGTAAGAATTAATGCAAATGGGGGGTTAGGTTCCAGGGAAATTTTTTTCACCAGACAAAAGACTATATATATACACCCACACACATTATAAGTTTTAAACAAACAATTTAATACTGGTACGCAGTGATGATGATTGTGAAGCTTGGTTGAGGTGGAGGAGTCAGAGGGTGGGATATTTCCCAGGAAATGCCTTATGGCTAAATGATGAACTAGCACTCGGCTGAGCCCTCAAGGGTTAACTCTCACACTCTACAAGGCAGCAGGAAAGGAGGGAGGGGAGAGAGCATCGCAGACAGAGACAGAGACACACACCTGTATGTGTGTGAGAGAGAGAGATACGCATTTCCCCTTTAAGTACCCTGTCTTGTTAATGGATCAGCTTGCCCTGACATTACCCCCCCTCTTCATCCGCTCCCCCCACACAGCAAGCAGGAGGCTCCCGGAGCAGGTCTAAGGCAGAGGGCAGGAGCAGCACATGACAGTGGGGGGAGGAACAGCTGCAATTGTTAGCCTGCTGGGCAGCTGCTGCACAGGGAACTTAGGGGAGCGGGGAGCTGATAGTGGGGCTGCCAGTCCACCCTGGTTCCAAGCCCCCACCCGCTCGCTGCGACGGGCTGCTCTTCCTGCAAGCAGTGAACAGAGCAGGCAGCTGCCAAACGACCTTAGAAGGGAGCATTACACAACTTTAAACGAGCCTGTTCCCTAATTGATCAGCAACGAAACAATGTTAACTGGGACGACTAAGTGAGGAGTTACTGTACCCTGTACCCCCTCCCATGCCCTGTACCCCATATCATAGAATCAGAGAAGATCAGGGTTGGAAGAAACCTCAGGAGGTCATCTAGTCCAACCCCCTGCTCAAACCAGTTCCAACACCCACTAAATCATCCCAGCCTTAGAGGTTGAGTACATTAGCTCTTTCCACATCCTCGGTCACTAGGTTGCCTCCCTCATTCAGTAAGGGGCCCACACTTGCCTTGACTTTCTTCTTGTTGCTAACATACCTGAAGAAACCCTTCTTGTTACTCTTAACATCTCTTGCTACCTGCAACTCCAAGTGTTATTTCGCCTTCCTGATTTCACTCCTGCATGCCTGAGCAATATTTTTATACTCCTCCCTGGTCATTTGTCCAATCTTCCACTTCTTGTGAGCTTCTTTTTTGTGTTTAAGATCAGCAAGGATTTCACTGTTTAGCCAAGCTGGTCACCTGCCATATTTACTAGTCTTTCTAAACATCGGGATGGTTTGTTCCTGCAACCTCAATAAGGATTCGTTAAAATACAGCCAGCTCTCCTGGACTCCTTTCCCCCTCATGTTATTCTCCCAGGGGATCCTGCCCATCAGTTCCCTGAGGGAGTCAAAGTCTGGTTTTCTGAAGTCCAGGGTCCGTATTCTGCTGCTCTCCTTTCTTCGAGGTTTTTAAGGTCAGGCTTGACAAAGCCCTGGCTGGGATGATTTAGTTGGGGATTGGTCCTGCTTAGAGCAGGGGGGTGGACTAGATGACCTCCTGAGGTCCCTTCCAACCCTGATATTCTATGATTCAGCCAGGGCTTTGTCAAGCTACGGATGGAGATTCCACCACCTCCCTAGGGAACCCATTCCAGTGCTTCACCACCCTCCTAGTGAAAACTAATATCCAACCTAGACCTCCTGCACTGCAACTTGAGATCATTACTCCTTGTTCTGTCATCTGCCACCACTGAGAACAGCTGAGCTCCATCCTGTTTGGAACCTCCCTTCAGGTAGTTGAAGGCTGCTATCAAATCCCGCCCCCTCACTCTTCTCTTCTGCAGACTAAATAACCCCAGTTCCCTCAGCCTCTCCTCGTAAGTCATGTGCCTCAGCCCCCTAATCACTCTCTCCAATTTGTCCACATCCCTTCTGTAGTGGGGGGCCCAAAACTGGATGCAATACTCCAGATGTGGCCTCACCAGTGCCGACTAGAGGGGAATAATCACTTCCCTCGATCAGCTGGCAATGCTACAACTAATGCAGCCCAATATGCCATTAGCCTTCTTGGCAACAAGGGCACACTGCTGACTCATATCCAGCTTCTCGTCCACTGTAATCCCCAGGTCCTTTTCTGCAGAACTGCTGCTTAGCCAGTCGGTCCCCAGCCTGTAGCGGTGCATGGGATTCTTCCGTTCTAAGTGCAGGACTCTGCACTTGTCCTTTTTGAACCTCATCAGATTTGTTTTGGCCCAATCCTCCAATTTGTCTAGCTCACTCTGGACCCTATCCCTACCCTCCAGCATATCTACCTCTCCCCCCAGCTTAGTGTCATCCGTGAACTTGCTGAGGGTGCAATCCATCCCATCATCCAGATCATTAATGAAGATGTTGAACAAAACCGACCCCAGAACCGACCACTGCGGGCACTCTGCTTGATACCGGCTGCCAACTAGACATCGAGCCATTGATCACTACCTGTTGAGCCTGACGATCTAGCCAGCTTTCTATCCACCTTGTAGTCCATTCAGCCAATCCATACTTCTTTAACTTGCTGGCAAGAACACTGTGGGAGACCGTATCAAAAGCTTTGCTAAAGTCAAGATATATCATGTCCACCTCTTTCCCCATATCCACAGAGCCAGTTATCTCATCATAGAAGGCAATCAGGTTGGTCAGGCATGACTTGCCCTTGGTGAGTCCATGTTGACTGTTCCTGATCACCTTCCTTTCCTCCAAGTGCTTCAAAATGGATTCCTTGAGAACCTGCTCCATAATTTTTTACAGTGATTGAGGTGAGGCTGACTGGTCTGTAGGTCCCCAGATTCTCCTTCTTCCCTTTTTTAAAAGATGGACACTACTATATTTGCCTTTTTCCAATCGTCTAGGCCCTCCCCCGATCACCAGGAGTTTTCAGAGATAATAGCCAATGAGTCTGCAATCACATCAGCCAACTCCCTCAGATGCATCCCATGGACTTGTGCATGTCCAGCTTTTCTAAATACTCCTTAACCTGTTCTTTCACCACTGAGGGCTGCTCACCTCCTTCCCATACTGTGCTGCCCAGTGCAGCAATCTGGGAGCTGACCTTGTCTGTGAAGACTGAGGCAAAAAAAGCATTGAGTAAGAACATAAGAACAGCCATACTGGGTCAGACCATCTAGCCCAGCATCCTGTCTTCCGACAGTGGCCAATGCCAAGTGCCCCAGAGGGAATGAACAGAACAGGTAATCCTCAAGTGATCCATCCCGTCACCCATTCCCAGCTTCTGGCAAACAGAGGCTAACAGCCATTGATGGACCTATCCTCCATGAATGTATCTAGTTCTTTTTTGAACCCTGTTATAGTCTTGGCCTTCACAACTTCCTCTGGCAAGGAGTTCCACAGGTTGACTGTGCGTTGTGTGAAAAAATACTTCCTTTTGTTTGTCTTAAAACCTGCTGCCTATTAATTTCATATGGTGGCCCCTAGTTCTTGTGTTATGAGATGAAGTAAATAACACTTCCTTATTTACTTTCTCTATTCCACTCAGGATTTTATAGACGTCTATCATATCACCCTTTAATTGCCTCTTTTCCAAACTGAAAAGTCCCAGTCTTATTAATCTCTCCTTATACGGCAGCTGTTCCATACTGATACCAGTCAGCTATGTGTTCTTTGGGAACCAGGGTGCAGTATCTAGCCTGTCTGACACCCCACCACCACCAGCCTCTGCTTAAACCAAAACCCATCAGAGAAAAACTTGCAGAGAGCAGTGAAGGGCGCTGGGAGACACACCTAGACCCCTCCTGACAAGGGTGACAAGAACAAAGACATCTCCATTTGCATACAGAATGGAGAACAGAAAACCGCACTGAACTCTGGGACCAGAAAAGCAGGGACGCACTGCATCATGGGGAATCTCTGCTCCAGATGCTAATGAACCTACACCTGCACACACCCAGCTCAGCAGTTATCAGACCAATTCTAGTAATGAATCCTTGATTGATATCCAAATACTGAAGCTGCCTAGTTGCATTGTGAGCTCCCTGGAAGGAACACTACCCATAGCTAGGAGTGATCAGCTCCTATTGACTCAAGGGTTTTCTTTAGGCTAAACATCAGTTTACCCATAAACAAATCTAGTGTTCTCCCTTGAACCATTGCATTCTCTCTACAAAAACCCCTACCTATACCCAAGTAAGTGTTCTGATGCTTGGATCCAAACTCTCCATCAGTTCCACAGGAACTCCATCGTCTCCTGACTGATCGTGCTAAAGGGCCGCCCAGAGTGGGGGGCAAGTGGGGCAATTTGCCCCAGACCCCGCAGGGGCCCCCAGAGCGGGTCCTTCACTCGTTCTGGGGGCCCTGGAAAACTCTCGTGGGGGCCCGGGCCCCCGGAGCGAGTGAAGGACCCGCCGCCGAAGACCCGGAGCTTCTTCCGCTCCAGGTCTTCGGCAGCGGGGGGGTCCTTCCCCTCTGGGACCCGCCGCTGAAGTGCCCCGAAGACCTGCAGCGGGGGATCCTTCCGTCCGGGGACCCGCCGCCGAAGTGCCGGGTCTTCGGTGGCAATTCGGCGGCGGGGGGTCCTTCCACTCGGGGTCTTCGGCGGCAGGGGGCTGAAGTGCCCGAGTGGAAGGACCCCCGCCGCTGAAGACCCCGGGCCCCCTGAATCCTCTGGGCAGCCATGGGTGCTGGGGGCTCTGCCTGCCTCCAGCACTCAGGACCCTGAGCTACCACGATCACCTGGGAATCCCGACCAGTTCAAGCCTTATGGAGTGGGTGAGATCCCTCCCTCTCTCTGTGTTTTCTTTTCTACCTCAGGTATTAACCTTTAATAATGAAACTCAGGGGTTGGCAACTTTCAGAAGTGGTGTGCTGAGTCTTCATTTATTCATTCCAATTTAAGGTTTCGCCTGCCAATCATATGTTTTAACGTTTTTAGAAGGTTTCTTTCTAGAAGTCTATAATATATCACTAAACCATTGTTGTATGTAAAGTAAATAAGGTTTTTAAAAAGTTTAAGAAGCTTCATTTAAAATTAAATGAAAAGGCAGAGCCCCCCGGACCGGTGGCCAGGACCCGGGCAGTGCGAGTGCCACAGGCTGCCTACCCCGGATGTAACTGTGATGTCGGTTTAGGCTTCTTATGTAGTTATCATTATTAGTCAATAAATAACTTTTATAGTTAAGCTGGTTGCGTCTCTCTCTCTCTCTGAACTTTACTCTTTTGTGGTTTTAGCTTCCCCATTTACTCTGCAGCAACGCTCCTCTTACCTAAGCTAAAGATCCCTGTAGTGCCCAAAAATCCTGTGGGGTTTGCTCATCAAGTGGGTTACTACCAGTATAATTGTGACGTGAAAGTGGGGATAGGGACGTGCTGAACCTATGACATACAAGGGTGGCAGCTTGGAAGAGCTGCTCGACCCAGACTGCTGAGTCCAGGGGCATATAAGGGGGTCAGCTTGAGAGTGCTGATTGACCAGGTCCACTCAGACTTGCTCTGGTGTGTGTGGGTGTGTTCGTCTGATTCTGTAGGGTTACCATATTTAGTGCCTCCGAAAGGAGGACACTTTAAAGGGGCCCCAGCCCCGCCCCCAGCCCCGCCCCCTCCTCAAAGTCTCCGCCCCCTCCCCTGCTTCCCGCGAACATTTGAGTCACGGGAAGCCTGAAGCAGGTAAGGGGGAGTGTGGGGGGAGGAGGAGGCGCGGCCCACCCCCGGCCCCCAGCACCGCAGGTCCCCAGCCCGTCCCCCGAGCCCCTGGCCCGGCACCCGAGCCGCCCCCCGAGCCCCCGGCCTGGCCCGGCACCGCCGGCCGGGCCCCCCAAGCCCCCGGCCCAGCACCGGGCCCCCCCGAGCACCACCGGCCGAGCCCCCGGCCCGGCACCCGGCCCAGCACCCGAGCCCCCGACCCGGCCCCGCCGGCCAGGCCTCCCGAGCCCCCGGCCCGGCACCGGGCCCCCCGAGCACCGCCGGCCGAGCTCCCGAGCCCCCGGCCCAGCACCGCCGGCCGGGCCCCCCGAGCCCCCGGCCCGGCGCCGGGCCCCCCGAGCCCCCGGCCCGGCGCCGGGCCCCCCGAGCCCCGCCGGCCGGGCCCCCCGAGCCCCCGGCCCGGCACCGCATGTCCGATTTTCCCGGACATGTCCGGCTTTTTGGGATTTCCCCCCGGATGGGGATTTGGAGCCCAAAAAGCCGGACATGTCCGGGAAAATCCGGACGTATGGTAATCCTAGATTCTGGGGCTGGAGGAACCCAGCCCTGGGGAACCTAGGTCCTGCAGGATAGCTCCATTGGGAGGGGACTTGCAGAAGGGAGGAGTAGAGCTCCATAGGAACACATGTGACACAAGCAGTACATGGATAGAATTACAGAACCCCCCCCCCTGCAATGGCCTTATCGTCCTTGAGTGCTCCTTTAGCATCTCGATCGTCCAGTGGCCCCACTGGTTGTTTAGCAGGCCTCCTGCTTCTGATGTACTTAAAACAAATTTTACTGTTACTTTTTGAGTCTTTGGCTAGCTGTTCTTCAAATTCTTTTTTGGCTTCCTAATTTTTTTTTAATTTTTTTTTTTAATTACTTCAGCTTTTTCCACATCAAAAGGGTCCCACACTTTCCCTGACCTTCTTCTTGTTGCTAACATACCTGTAGAAACCCTTCTTGTTACCCTTCACATCCCTTGCTAGCTGCAACTCCAATTGTGCCTTGGCCTTCCTGATTACACCCCTGCATGCTCGAGCAATATTTTTATACTCCTCCCTAATCATCTGTCCAAGTTTCCACTTCTTGTAAGCTTCCTTTCTGTGTTTAAGCTCACTGAAGATTTCTCTGTTAAGCCAAGCTGGTCGCCTGCCATATTTGCTATTCTTTCTGCACATTGGGATGGTTTGTTCCTGCAACCTCAATAAGGCTTCTTTAAAATACAGCCAGCTCTCCTGGACTCCTTGCCCCCCTCATATTAGCCTGTACGGACCCTGTATCGCACACCCTGTATCGCATGCCCTGTGCCCCATCCCACATGCCGTGTACCCCATATCATGCACAGCGTGTACCCCCAATCACCCAGCATACCCTCAACCCACAACATATTGCCCCATCCCACATGCCATGTACCCCCATCCCACACCCACCATACTGTGTACCCCCTATGATCCCCCATGCACACCCATCCCATGTGCCCCCACCCCATGCCATGCCCCACTCCTGTCCCACGCCAGGCAACCCCCACCAATACACCCTGCTGTGCACAGTCCGTACACACAAGCAGGACCACTTCCTTCCTGGGCTTTAGTTGTATCCAGAATCAACTCTGGGTCAACTGATACATTTTCAACCATCATAGGCGGACAGGCTTTTACTGTCTGCTCTACAAACAGAAAAGAGCTAGGAAAACATTCCCCTTTAACAACCAAACAGCTTGGGATCTCATTTCCCTTGTCCCAACATGCAGGGCTGTTCACGGACAACTGCCTGGAGATCAGGATAGCTCTAGTCATAGGCAAGTCATTACCCCTACCAGACACAGGAACGTTTCCTTCACTGTCACAATTCTCCACACTGGTGACAGGTAAGGTCTAGGGACACTCATGTTCCACACACCTTGCTTTCCCAAACGGCTGATTAGATAAAGCCATCAGCTCACAAGGCTGCCTAGGTTCATCTAAACTTTCTTTGCCTTAGAATCATAGAATATCAAGGTTGGAAGGGACCTCAGGAGGTCATCTAGTCCAACCCCCTGCTCAAAGCAGGACCAATCCCCAGACAGATTTTTGCCCCAAATGGCCTCCTCAAGGATTGAACTCACAACCCTGGGTTTAGCAGGCCAAGGCTCAAACCACTGAGCTATCCCTTCCCCTCCCTTAACAGATAAACTCCTGTTTTCCACCCATAGTGTCTTATTACACTGAGCTACTTTCAGCACATCACTTTTACCTGGGTCAGACTCACTTTCCCAAGCTTTACTAGCCAACAATGTATCACCCACCAAGACTGTATCCTTTCCTTCCTCAGTTAGGGCTTTAACCTGATCACCAACTTTAATTTGCTCTAGAGAAACATCTTCCTGAGCCCTATCTAGGGTGACCAGATAGCAAATGAAAAAAATCAGGACAGGGGGTGGGAGGTAATAGGAGCCTATATAAGAAAAAGACCCACAAATCGGGACTGTCCCTATAAAATCGGGACACGTGGTCACCCTGGCCCTAGCTAATGCCAGATTCACTTCTGAGATACCAGACAAACACTCAGAAATGTTTTCCACATCTGCCCTGCTTCTTTGCACAGACAAACAGCCATCTTCCTCAGACAAACATTGGGAGAAACCCTCCATAGGCAAATCTTGCCCCTAGTAGACACAGGTTCAGGATTATTTCTTTCCTGTGACTGGTTTATGTCACCAACTTGAGTGAACAAAGCTTTAATATCATCCCCAATCAAAAGATTCTTAGGCAATAACTTCTCGCACCAGCTATAACTTCACATTTAACACCAATCCAATCAAGATGGATTCTGGCTAAAGGCACATTTACCGCAAACTTATAGAGGATTACAATATTCACCCTCTTATCTGCAGGGCCGGCTCTGGCTTTTGGGAGCGCGGGTGCAGGGGGACCAGCTGGGGCGGGGGGCAGTGGGAGGGAAGGAAGACGACTGCCCTGCAGGGCGCTCTGGTTCTCCGCGCCGCCGCCCCCTACAGCCGGAGCGGAACAAGAACAACCACAACAACAAAAAGCGGCCGGGCCGCCCTAGGATTGGGCAGAATGCCGCCTCCGACAATCTCCCGCCCCAACCACCAGCTTGCTCAGCTGGTGCCTCGAGCTGGCCCTGCTTATCTGGTAAATAATTTTCCTCTTTGATAAGATCTGCTTTAACAAGAGTGATGTTAGAAGCTGTAATCTGCCCTAAACAGCTTTTACCATTGACTTTTACATTCTCTGGGCCAGTTATGGGGTCACCTTCACCTGAGCTCACAGTAAAAGCATCTACATAAAAGGGGGCCGTGTTGGGGTAAATTTGGTTACACACAGTTAACTGCTTAGAGTCAAACAACCTACCCACATTGTTACAAACTGGATAGATTCTATCCCCAGCTCTGTTGTTGAGAGGAGCTGGCTTTCCAGGATGATACAGTCAGTTCCTGTTGTTCCTTTATTCTTTGGAGTTGGAGCTTAAGTCTGTCCACTTCTGCCTTAGCTTCTAGTTCCTGCAATCGAATCGATGCCATTCTTTGTCCCTGTTCAAAGCACAGGCGTTCTCTTTCAGCAGCTTCTCCTTCCATAACAGTTCGTTTTTACTTTTGTTCACGTTCTAACTGCTGGTTTCTGCAAGCATTGTCGCTGGGTCTGTTTCTTTATCACTGGCAAATAGGGTGACCAGATGTCCTGATTTTATAGGGACAGTCCCGATATTTGAGGCCTACTACCCCCCACCCCATTCCGATTTTTCACACTTGCTATCTGATCATCCTACTGGCAATTAACAGATTTTTCAGTTCCTGCTCTGGGGCCTTTTTCTTAAAAGGCCACGCGCCCCGTACGCACAATTCTCCCAGCCTTTTTCTGTCGGGATCTTGCTCATGGGTCTGCCTCTCTGATCACTGTAACTGATTTTTAACTGTTAAACTCTCCAATATCAAAATTAAATGTTGACAAGCGTGTGGTTCTGATCCCAAAACCCAGTTAACCCGTGGTAACCAGGACTGGTGCCCATGCCGGGGGTGGGAGGGAGAGGGCTAGGATCGCCCAGGCAACTGTCAGTCGGGCTTCCCTAACTTGTCTTTGCCCCCTCCATAGCCAGAGCTTCTCATCCGCAACCTCGGATGGAGTCACCGATGGCCTTGGCTCCCAACATGAATCAAGTCTCAGCAAATCCACCGTTGGCTCTAGTTCAAACCTGCAAGTGACCTGTGTCCCAGGCTGCAGGGAAAGAGGAACGCCCCGCAGGGCCTCTGCCAATCTGACCTGGGGGGAAATTCCTGCCTGACCCCACCTCTGGCGCTCAGACCCACCAGCCAGAGAGCTGGGAAAGGATTCCCCGTAGTAGCTCAGAGACCCCCCCATCTAGCGCCCCATGTCCAGCCACTGGGGATATTTGCTAAGAGCAGACAAAGTCCCCTTCCCCAAATCAGCCTCCTGGTCTCCTCCCCCACCATCAACCTTCTGGTCCCCTCCTCTTCCCCCCCCCCCCCGCCAAGCCTCTTCATCCCCTCCCCTCCCATTGACCTCATGGTCCCCACCTGTCCCATCAATCTCATCGTCCCTTCCCCCCCACACAACAGCCTCATGGTCCCTTCCCCTGCCCCCTCCTCCCATCAGCCTTATGGTCCCCTCCCCTCCATCAACCTCATAGTCCCCACCTGTCCCATCAACCTCATCATCCCCCCTCCATCAACCTCATCGTCCCATCCCTCCCTGCCCCCCCCCATCAGCCTCCTTGTCTCCTCCCCGCCCCCCCACATCAGCCTCATTGTCCCCTCCCCTCCATTCCTGAGGTTTGGATTTGGCTTTGAAAAGACAGAGATAAAAACAAAATGTTGTATGTGCATCTATCCCTGTTCCCCCCGCCATCCCCCGGGCTGTCTCGTGGGTAGGTTTGAACCCTGACCTTTCAGCACCATCACCCAGACTGCGGGCACTGGCACGTCAGGACTAGCGGTTATCTCTGAGGGGAGAAGTGCTGGGTACACAGGCTGGCCGGGGCACCCAACCCAGCTGTCTCTCTTCCCCACCCCCAAGGAGGGGGCTCCTGCCCCGTGTTGTGCTCTCTGGGGAGATGGGATGCTGGCGGAGGGAGAAGCCTGGACCCAGGGGTTCCCAGCGCAGTGTCTGGTGGGGGTGCGAGCCCAGCCTGGGAACGTTCACTGATTCTGGCAGTGCTCACGTTTCCCACAGGAGCCACGTGGGAAGTGTTTGCGGCAGGTGTGAATTTTTAAAGTGACCCATTCGACGGTGCCATCCCTGGGGACGCTCTTCATGCCCACCCAGCTCTTGTCAACAGTCGGTTTCAAGGTGCTTTCCAAAGCAAGTCGGTGTCATTATCCCCAGGTGGGGAAACTGAGGCACCGAGGGGCAAAGTGACTTGCCCAGGGTAACACAGCAGGCCAGTGGCAGAGCCAGGAACAGGACTGAGTCTATCCACGAGGCTACGCTGAGCACGTCGTCTCTGTGTCCCTGCTCCACATGCAGTGTTTGTCCCAGTGCAACCACGTGGGTTCAGGGCGGATTTTAACCAGCCTAGTTGGGCGCAGCGACACTGGGACAAAGGGGCCGTATACCCAGAATGCTCCCTCCCCGTCCAGTGTGGCAACAGTTCTGCCAGTCCCAGCACGTTATCCCAGTAAAACTGCCCTCGCCCTAGCAGGGCCGGACGGCTTTCACTACACTGGGACGAGTTTCGGGTGTAGACAAGCCCTGAGCTCATGTCCCTGGGGAAGGGGGTTGAGCTAAACCCAACCCAGGCGCTTTACCTCAGTGTCAGTAGGGCGGTCGGGGAGGAGACTCCGCAAGGGCCATTCTGGGCCATTTCCCCGGCCAGGCAGGGCCTAGTTATACCTGTAGAACTGGTCGGACTCTCCCACCTAGACGAGGGTCAGCCACATGGGAAGGGACAAAGCAAAGGCCCAAGGGGGGCATTCAGCAGAACAGCAAAGATCTGCTACAAACACTGGAGGGGGGAGCGCAGGTCACAAGAATTCCTTTTAATGGAGTGATAGAGACAAACTAGATGTACTGACACAGCCCCCCCTCAACACCTCTCCGCACCCCCCAGCCCCCTTTCCACGCCCTCCTCTCTGCACCCCCCCACACCTCCAGCCCGCAGAGGTACACGGCGGACTCAGACTCGGAACTAGAGCTGCCCCACTGGGGAGGTGGATTCCTTCCAACCCCTTTCACGGACGCTCATCACCATCGGACCCAGCATAGCTGCAGCCTCCCTGTGCACCTCAACTGCACAGCCCCCCACTCCCCCCCCAGGGTGTGGGCGAACTGTCAGACAACAGCGATTCTAGTAACCCTAGCACGGGGCTTCTCGACCCTCGATCTCCAAGCCCCTTGCCTGGGCAGGAGCACCCCCCATTTTGCCCAGGGCAGGAGCGCCCCCCTTTCACCCAGGGCCAGATGGAGGCCCGGAGGGGGAGTGGCTTGCCCAGAAGTTGGGTGGCTGGGCAAGGCCCAGTGGCAAAGAGAACTGGATTCCATGGGGACTGATCCCCCCTCACTCCCAGTTCTGCCAGGGCTGTTGGTGAGAGGCAGACAGGGCACCAGCCATGCCCAGGGCAGTGCCCCCTGGCCCCCAGTTCTGCCAGGGCTGTTGGTGAGAGGCAGACAGGGTGCCAGCCATGCCCAGGGCAGTGCCTGGCGAGTTTGGCCTGCTGGGGGAGGCTGACAAGCACTAGCTGACTGCTCCGCAGGGGCGACCCAGAGGCTCTCCCTGCCCTTTGAGTGCCCGGGGGCCAGGGAATGCTGGGGGGAGCTGAGTTCTGCTCCATTGCCAAGGGAAATGCCCCCCTCCCCCACTCTGTAGGCAGCCAAGACGAAAGCGAAACTGCTGCTCCCTGGGAGCAGAGCAAACACCCCGGGGGCCCCAGCCACCCAGGGGAGAAAGGGCTTCTGCAAGCCGGTGTCCACCTGTTCTGAAGCCAGCAGATTGGCACCCGAGTGCCAGGCCTGACACAGGACTTTGCCCTGCTCTGCCCTGCCAGCAGGCTCCGCAGTGGCCTTGAGCCGAGCCCAGCCCTGGGGAGAAGGGTGGAGGCTTCTCCGGGCACTGACTGCATCAGGGTCCGGCACAGGCTAATTTATGGTGATGCCAGTTGACAGCCTGGCCACACGCAAAGCTATAACCCGGCTGATCACGGCTCCCGGTCAACCCAGCCACACTCCTGGCCCTCGCCTTCTGAAACCACTTACCCCAGGAACCCTGGCAGGAGAGCGGGCACTGGTGTACGTGGCCGTGCGATGGGGAAGGCACCAATGGACCGAACGCCTTGTGCTTGGCACTGGCCCACTGAGCCAGCACACAGCCCCCCCCGAACTCCCTCCCGCACCCCCCGGCCAGCACACAGCCCCCCCCCGAACTCCCTCCCGCACCCCCCGGCCAGCACACAGCCCCCCCCCGAACTCCCCTCCCGCACCCCCCGGCCAGCACACAGCCCCCCCCCCCGAACTCCCTCCCGCACCCCCCGGCCAGCACACAGCCCCCCCCGAACTCCCTCCCGCACCCCCCGGCCAGCACACAGCCCCCCCCCCCCCCGAACTCCCTCCCGCACCCCCCGGCCAGCACACAGCCCCCCCCCCCGAACTCCCTCCCGCACCCCCCGGCCAGCACACAGCCCCCCCCCCCGAACTCCCTCCCGCACCCCCCGGCCAGCACACAGCCCCCCCCGAACTCCCCTCCCGCACCCCCCGGCCAGCACACAGCCCCCCCCCCGAACTCCCTCCCGCACCCCCCGGCCAGCACACAGCCCCCCCCGAACTCCCTCCCGCACCCCCCGGCCAGCACACAGCCCCCCCCCCGAACTCCCTCCCGCACCCCCCGGCCAGCACACAGCCCCCCCCCCGAACTCCCTCCCGCACCCCCCGGCCAGCACACAGCCCCCCCCGAACTCCCTCCCGCACCCCCCGGCCAGCACACAGCCCCTCTGAACCCCCCTCCGGCGCCCTCCAGCCAGCACACAGTCCCTCTCAACCCCAACCAAAACAGACCCCCTTTCCCCCCACAGGTCCAGGCCGGCACAGAGCCCTCCTGATCCCCCCAGGCCGGCACAGAGCCCCCGCACCCAGCGCCCCCCGAGGAGCTCCCAGCCCGACAATGTGACCCGATCCGGGGCTGGACGCGCCCCGGTGCCTCCCCGGACCCCCGGGCTGCAGCAGCCGCACGGACCGTGCCCTGGCGCGAGCCCCGAGAACCCGCCGGTGCTGGGGGAAGCTCCCGGGCACCCCGAGCAGCTGCAACCCCCCGGCCCGGTCCCCCGGGAGCCCCGCGCGGGTGTGGCCCTGCGGCGGCCCCCGCGGCCCCAAGCCCCGCCCGGAGCAGCGCGGAGCCGGTACCTGGGGCTGCATCGCGCTGCTGACCGCGGTCCCCACGGCCCGGGCCCCCCGCGTCCGCCTCGGCAGGTGGCCGCCCCTCGGCACCGTCCCTTTGACCGCTGGGGCGGGGCGGGGCGAGCAGCTCCGGGAACTCCCGGGCAACAGGCCGGCCCCGCCCGCCCTTGGGGCAGGACAGGGGCGGGGAGCAGCCGGCGCTGAGCCGCCTGGGCTATGGGGCAGGGAGCTGTGGGCACTGAGCCGTCTGGGCTATGGGGCAGAGAGCTGTGGGCACTGAGCCGCCTGGGCTATGGGGCAGGGAGCTGTGGGCACTGAGCCGCCTGGGGCTATGGGGCAGAGAGCTGTGGGCACTGAGCCGCCTGGGCTATGGGGCAGAGAGCTGTGGGCACTGAGCCGCCTGGGCTATGGGGCAGAGAGCCACCCACACGGAGCCGCCTGGGGCTATGGGGCAGGGAGCTGTGGGCACTGAGCCGCCTGGGCTATGGGGCAGGGAGCCACCCACATGGAGCCGCCTGGGGCTATGGGGCAGAGAGCTGTGGGCACTGAGCCATCTGGGCTATGGGGCAGGGAGCCACCCACACGGAGCCGCCTGGGGCTATGGGGCAGGGAGCTGTGGGCACTGAGCCGTCTGGGCTATGGGGCAGGGAGCCACCCACACGGAGCCGCCTGGGCTATGGGGCAGAGAGCTGTGGGCACTGAGCTGCCTGGGCTATGGGGCAGGACAGGGGCAGAGAGCAGCCAGCCCTGAGCCACCTGGGCTATGGGGCAGAGAGCTGTGGGCATTGAGCCGCCTGGGCTATGGGGCAGAGAGCTGTGGGCATTGAGCCGCCTGGGCTATGGGGCAGGGAGCTGTGGGCACTGAGCCACCTGGGCTATGGGGCAGGACAGGGGCAGAGAGCAGCCAGCGCTGAGCCGCCTGGGCTATGGGGCAGGGAGCCACCCACACGGAGCCGCCTGGGGCTATGGGGCAGAGAGCTGTGGGCACTGAGCCACCTGGGCTATGGGGCAGGACAGGGGCAGAGAGCAGCCAGCCCACAGCCACCTGGGCTATGGGGCGGGTAGCAGCCTGCACTGAGCCACGTCGGGCTATGGGGCAGGACGGGTGAGGAGCCGCCCGCACTGAGCCACCTGGGTTATGGGGCGCCCGCATAATGGTGTGAGCATGCACACAAACACACACATATGCATGGACACAGTTGTATGCTCATGTGGACATGCCCAGGGCACACACACAAACATGCCACATGCTCATGTACACACACCTGCACCCAGACACACACCCCTCCCCAGAGCTGGATGCAGCTGCTGCGGGAGGCTGGGCCCTGCCAATGCCCTGCCCCTGAGCCAGGCTGTCTCCAGCCGCTCTCACCTCCCCCTTGTGTGGGTGTTTGTTGGGGCGGGGGGGTGTAGGGCCCATCGCTGGTACTGGAGCCCTGCAAATGGGAATGCCCTTCATGCCCCTGGAGGGGAGAAGCCTCACTGGCCCCAACACAGCCCCCCACCAGGCCAGGCTCAGCTGCCCCCAGATCCAAAGGGGCCCTCGATTTGGGGTGCAGGTGGCTGGGACCTTGGCTGATTTTGCAGGGTCGTCTCCCCACGCTCCGGTGCCCACGTCTGGAGAGCGTCCCCGGGGCAGGCTGGACCAGCCCTGAATTCCTCACAAGGGAGGGTCGGAGCCAGAGTCGGAGCCCCGGGTATGCACACAGGCGTGATAAGATCTGCACAACCTTGGTGTCCTTGCTGTTTTCCAACAAGGCCCCATCTCTCAAAGGGACCATTCCCCTCTCATAGCTGGAGCAGCCCAGGCTCCCAGCCCCCTACTCTAACCAGCAGAGCTCTAACACCGCTCTCAGAGCTGGAGCCAGAACCCAGGAGTCCTGGCTCTGAGCCCTCCTCCTTTAACCAATTGACCCCACTTCCTTAAGCCAAGAAAGGAACCCGGTTGTCCTGATTCCAGATCGCTGCCTGCTCTAACCACTAGACCCCACTCCCCTCCCAGAGCTGGTAGGGACCCCCCTGGACCCATAGGGCACAGCCATCGAGTCAGCCTGTGGATTTTAGAGCACTTAGAAAGCCCAGCTGGTGAACAGCGAGGAGCCTAGAGTAGGATGGGCCCTTCCCAGCCCCTTCTTGCCCGTCCCTGGAGCTAAGGCTGTGTCTAATCTGCCACTTTTGGTGCTAAAACTTTAGTCATGCAGGGGTGTAAGAAAACAGTATAGACAGCACTTTATCACGCACTCCCGGCGATAAAGCTCCCACTCCTTGTTCGGGGTGGTTATTTTTTATCACCGGGAGAGCTCTCCCCTGGCAATAAAGCGTGACTGCACTGCCCAGGTCACGGCCCTGCCACGGCCGCGCTGTAAGGTAGGCAGTGTAGACAGGCCCACGTCTGCGCCCTTCGCTCGGGGCAGGCAGCGCTCCAGGCTCTGCTTCCCCCCAGGGCCTGCCGGGGCTCCCAGCTGAGCCTGCGAAGCAGGAACTCTCCTTGTTCCGACTCACTCCCATGCTTGGGGGTTACGGCTCAGAGGCCAGCAAAGCTCTCCGGGGAAATGGAGCGAACCTGTTTTCCAGGCCAAATCCAGCCCCCCTCCCCAGCCCCGTGGGGCTCAACACCCCAGGGTGCCCCCTGGAGGCCTCTAGACAAAGGGGGAGCCAGGCCACCCCTCTGCAGCCCCCTGCCTGGCTCAGATCCCAGCTGTGCCCAGGCCAGCAATGAGCAGTGCAACTGTTGTGCCCGGTGCCACGCAGGTCCTGAGGCTGGGAGCCCTGCAGTAGGACAGGAGCCATCCTGGCATGGCGGTAGGACCCTGGGGGGCAGGGAGCCCGTGAGTCACATCCCCAAGCTCCGGAGGCGCCGGCTGAGACCAGGAAATGACCCCCAGGCCGGAGGGCTGCAGACGGCAGGAAACGGGTCTGGATCCCTCTGCGCTGAACTGGCAGCCCAGGCAGGAGCGGGGGAGGGGGCAGCATGTGCGGCCCCCGATCGCAGCACACAGGGCCCGGGCAGCAGGGCCTGGCAGCAGGTCAGAGCTCATGTCCGCGGGAGAAAGGACTGGGGTCTGGCAGCTCAAGAAAGAGCTGGGGAGCCAGGACGCCTGGGTTCTCTCCCTGGCTCTGGGAGGGGAGTGGGGTCTAGTGGTCAGAGCAGGGGAGTGGGAGCCAGCACTCCTGGTTCTATCTCCAGCTTTGGGAGGGGAGTGGGTCTAGAGTACGTCTACACTGCAAAAATAACCTGGCAGCAACGAGTCCTAGCGCCCAGGTCAATTTACTCGGGCTATGGCTGAGCCCCACCCACCTCCCTGGGAGTGAGACTACGCTGCTGTTCTTGTCCCTACCCTGATGGGTTACGGCAGGGGGCAGGGACAGGACTCCTGGGTCTCCCCCACCCCCTGCCCATTTGCCTTGCTTCGCAATCTGCAGCAACCCTCTGCCTGCCCCGCTGCATCAGGGACAGGAGTTAATGCTTCGGACCCGCTCCCTCAGGGCACCCTGGCACCTCTGCTGAAAGGTGCCTGGCAGGGCTTGGGTTGTTGGGCCTGCTGGGGGCTGAGAGCCCCTGGATGGGGGCCGAGGAGTTGTTCCTCACCCCAGAGCCTGCAGGGAGCCCAGCCGTCTGACTGTTCTTATTGCCACGCCAGCTGGCAGCTTTCTGAGCGAGTCTGGACACCCCACACCGGTGGGGCAGGGGCACCCGCTCCTGCCGTCAGGCTGGCAGGCACATAGATGCCCCAGGACACCCAGCGCTTTCCAGCCATGCAGGAGATGAAGGAGACCCCTGCCCTGCGGAGCTGTCAATAGGGAGGGGCAGGGCACGGGGTATGGGAGTGGCTCTGGGGACAGCGACAGGGGCAGATTAGACATGGGCCAGGACTGGGGAGGCCCCCTTGGGGGAGGGACTGTCTGTCGTGTGTTTGTACAGCACCTAGCGCCATGGGAGAGGGGACTGATTTGAGGTCCTGGGGACTACAGTATCACAGATCATAATACAAATGTGCTCCCCCACCCCTCTGCTCCCTGCCTAATCCCCACACACACGCCCCAGTCACCTTCGCCTGCCCCCACCCCCGACAGAGACCTCGCAGGGTGCCCAGAGAGAGGGGAGCAGACAGTGCATTTGGACGGGGTTAGATCCATACAGTAATTACCAGCAGCCAAAGCCAATGTCCCTGGAAGCTCTGCTCCCACGGCAGGGAGACGGGGGGTTCCCCTCTGCACAGCATTGGAGCAAAATGCCAAAGGTCCAGGGACCAAAGTCCCGCAGAGTCTGGCCAAGTTGCATGGTGAGGAGAATTGAGGCAACACTGGGGTCTAGTGGTTAGAGCAGGGGGCTGGGAGCCAGGACTCCTAGGTTCTATCCCTGGTGCTGGCAGTGGCTGGCCTTCTAGGGCCACAAGATTGGCAGGTGCCAGGTTTCCTGACTCTGTCTCTACCCTGCTGCAGGGGCCTGGGTGAGTCCCAGAGCCTGAGGCTCCCCAGGGTCAAACTGCACTTTGGTGCTGGAGGGGGATGGGCAAAGTTGGGGGAGAGAAGGGGGGGAGCAGGGGGCAGAGAGACAATAGAGAGGGATAGTTGGTGGGGGCAGAGTGGGGGGGCAACAGAGGCATGGGTGGATGGGTGACAGATGGGAGAAGAGGGATGTGGGGGGAGGGACAGCCATGGCAGTGGGGTGGGCAAGGGGAGCTGGACGGGCACAGGGGACATGGGGGTATGTGCAGTCCAGCAAATGCATGGATGGGGGAGGACCCATTTTCACTTCCTGGGGTCCCAGTCCCACTGGGCCCCTCCCCCAGGGGTGTGGCACCAAGACATGGCCAGTAGGTCCAGCCCGGCCCCATCCCGCAGCGACTGGCCTGAGATCAGGAACCCCACGGCAGGGGCTGGCTTGTGCCCATCTGCCCCACCAGGGGAGCCCTGCTTGGACCACACCAGGAGCAGGCTGCATTGCACTCGCCAGGATGGTGAAGGCACCAGCTGGGCAGAGACTTGGCTCATTCCCATTTGCTTGGCACCAACAACTCCAGCCGGCTGGACACGTACGCAGCACCGGCTCCAGCTCCCCCAGCCGGCAGGGCACGTACCCAGCACCGGCTCCGGCTCCCCCAGCCGGCAGGGCACGTACGCAGCACCGGCTCCGGCTCCCCCAGCCGGCAGGGCACGTACCCAGCACCGGCACTGCAGCCTGACCCAGCCCTGTGGCTCCCTGCTGTGAGGCTCACAGACACACAGAATCCTGGGGGGGAGGGAAGTGGGGTCTAGTGGTTAGAGCAGGGAGCTAAGCCACAGGACTCCAGGGTTCTGATTCCTGGCTTAGTCCCTGACCTGCTGTTTAGGATGACCAGATGTCCCGATTTTATAGGGACAGTCCCAATTTGGGGGGCTTTTTCTTATATAGGCTCCTATTATCCCCCAGCCCCCGTCCCGATTTTTCACACTTGCTGTCTTCCCCGCCCCGTGCCTCAGTTTCTTCCCTCCAATGGGACCCCGGCGTCTGGGGATATTGGTGAAGTGCTTTGGGCCCCTGGGCTGGCTGGAGTGAGAGCCGGGTAGCGGGGGCGGGGTGGGGATGGGGATGGAGGCTCATGGGGGCGGGGGCCCCGCACGCCCCCCCTTACCGTGCTCTGAAGGGGACCCTGGGGCTCACTCCATCTCCTGCCTGCCGGGACCCAGCCGCACCGGCCAGTGGCTCCGCAGTGAGTTGGACGCCCGGAGGAGATGGAGGGTGTCGGGAGGGGAGGGGGGGGGGGTTTCCTGAGAGGAAGCCCCTCCCTGTGGCCCTGGCTGGAAGCCTCCCCCGCCTGCAGCAGGGTCATCACCGGTTTTTTCCTGGGCTGGGGGGAGCCCGCGCCGGTGTCTGTCTGGAGAGCGGCTCCCTCCCCACGCCCCAGGGGCGCGTCCGCTCCGGGGGGCTGGCAGCGATGTGGGACTGCGGAGCTGGAGAGGGGCCAGCCGGGCTCCCCGGGGCTGGGGCGGCAGAGAACGGGGGGCACCGGGGCAGGGCTGGTGCAATGCCAGACAGGGATATGGGCTCGTGGTGCCCGAGCACCGGGAAGATTCAGGGCTGGGGGCTCCGCTCCACCCATCTCTGGAGCTGGGTCTCTGCCCTGCTTGGGGCGGGCCCCGGCCCCCCCCCCCCCCCGCATCTTCCCAGCCTGAAAGAAAACAGCCCGGGCCCCTCCCTTGCTTCTGCTTGGCTGCCGCTGCTGGTGCACAAGCGTCGCGCTGGCAGAGTGCTGCAGCACCGCTGGGGGGGGGGGGGGGGGCACACGCGTGCTTGGCAGCCCCCCCCCACGCACCCACCTGGAGGAGCCGCCAAGGGGGCTTCCGGCCGGGAGACGGACATCTGGAGTGGACCTCGCTCACCTGAGCAGCTGCTGGGGCGTTGGTGAGTGTTTGACCCTGTGATCCCCCACACACACACACGCGGCCCTCACTGCTGCCCCACTCTGGGCAAGGGACAGCCCCATCCCCCAGCCCCAGTGAGGGTAGGGTGAGGGGCAGAAGGCTGCAGCACGGGAGGAAGGAAGCCACATGTGATGGCAGTCCCCTCTCCCCCCCCCCAGCACCCACCCACCACAGGGGAGATGGGGGCTTCCTAGACCTGACCAGCTGGGGCTGGGGGGAATTTTGTGACACCCTGCCCCCCCCTGCACTCTGCAGTCCCCACACCTGCCCCATGCTGGGCAAGGGGCAGCCCCATCCCCCCTGAGGCTATGGTGAGGGGAGCAGCAGGGAGGCCACACATGATGGCAACCCCCCAATCCCCCCCCCCGGTATCCCCCATAGGGGAGGCGAGTGGGTTTTCAGGCCCTAGGAGCATGTGCAGTGACCGTGGTGCAGAGTGAGTGTGCTGCGGGGGGAGAGGAGGGGTCCGTCCCCCGGACCTTTCTGCTGCCAGTATGGGAGGTGGGAGTCCTCTCTGGTCCTAGCTCTGGGGCAGCCTGTCTGCACCCCAAGTTCCTCATCCCCAGCCCTGCCCCACCCCAGAGCCTGCGCCTCCAGTACCCCAACCCTGAGCCCCACCTCTGAGCACCCTCCTGCACTGTGAACCCCTCATCCCCAGCTCCACCCCAGAGCCCTCACCTGAGTGGAAAAACACGCAACTTAAACTTGGTGGTCAGTTTGGAGTATCATTGCGTTTAGCACAATACTTGATTATTTTACACCCTTTAAAGTACGTAACTGGTCGTATACAGGGTGTTACGAAGTGGGAATGTGTTTAATGTTTTCTCTGAATACTGTGTGGGTGCCTCAGTTTCCCCTATGCATGTCTTAAGGATCTAGATGGTGGGATAAGGGGGTGTGGTTGTTGTAGACCCCTAGAGGGCCAGTGTGATGCTGTCTGCACAGAGAATGGCCGACACCCTGTCTCCGGGCAACTGATGGCCTGGGCCGCTCTCCTGCAAGGTGCCAACTGAAGGTGTTGGAGAACAAAGGGATCAGGTGGCCTCCTAATACCTGGAAAAGAGACAAAGGCCAGAGGAGGGAGTGTCACTGCCTGTGCGGACTTCCGGGAAGCGCATGGTGTGGAAGGGGATGCTGGGATGCTCTGGAACCACTCCTTCAAAGCCAGTCAGGACTCCGGGGGATCCTCCTCTCTCTGAGCAGACTGTCTCCAGGGCAAGAAGCTTCCACCTTCCTGGGTTTGATCTCGGAGCATTCAGCATGCCCCTCCCACACCGTGCGCTTCCCGCAGCGAGTCCGCCCAGGCGGGGCTCCTGGGGCAGCCAGAGGTCCCTGCAACCCCAACTTTGCAGTCAGACGTGACTCTCAGCCAGCCGGGAAAACAGAAGGTTTATTAGACGACAGGAACACAGAGCTTGTAGGTACAGAGAACATGACCCCTCAGTCAGGTCCATCTTGGGGGGTGGGGAGCCCAGACCCAAGTTCTGGGCCTTTCCCCATTTCCCCAGCCAGCTCCAAACTGACACTCCCTCCTCTGGCTTTTGTGTCTCTTCCTGACAAAGAGGCCACCTGATCTCTTTGTCCCCGACACCTTCAGTTGACACCTTGCAGGGGAAACTGAGGCACCCGCACCGTATTCAGAGAAAACATTAAGAACATTCCCACTTGGTCACAACAGGTGCAACCAAATATAATACTGTATATTGAAGCAAGCGAGGGCTGCTTCTGACTTTCCACTTTTAATTGACCCTTGTAATCTTGTGGCGCCGACGCGCTGTAGCTTCATTTTATCCCAGCAACAAATTCTTGATTTGTAGGACCACTAATAATCAACAATGGATTTTTCCGATAGTGATATTGTGCAATAAAGAGAAACTTAAATGCTTCCAGCTTCCAGTCCATGTTTACGCTATTTAATAAAATACACTGCTCTACAGCCAAACTGCTTCTGAAATAAATGTAGTCAAACTTTACTCATTCTGGGTCACTGAGAACGAAAATGATGCTTAAAAGTGTTGATTGGCTCTAGTTTTCAAGATATGCTATTGGGTCGGTATATACGACCCTTGACTTGGGAATGGCGGAGGATAAGTGAGTTATAAAGGGAAGGGATCTCAATTTATACCAGAAATGACTAAAATACATCTTTGACTGGATCTATGAATAAATCTATGACTGGGTTTGGACAGTACTTGCTTTTTAGGCAAAACAATGAATGATGCAATCTGAAGCCGGTATTGTGTCATACATGATATGAATTGCATCATGTTATTCCTAGAAGTCGTGGATGATGCAATCATAACGAAGCTTACATCACTCTGCGGAACAAATTGCCCTATATCAGCTCTAGAAATCATACAGTGTCGTGCTCTCTTATTTGTCAGTGTTTGATTTTGCAAAGGGACACATTTCTGTTTAGCCAAAGTGAGCAGAGGTGCCTCGTACTTGTGTGAACAGTGCAGATAACTTCTGCTATGTTTGTGGTGAAGTGACTTTTGCATCACAAAAGCGCAGTATAACCACTATGGTTAAGAAAGCCTATCACCTTTATTTTGGCTGCAAAATTGGAGATCAGGACAAGAGATGGGCCCCACACATATGCTGCAACACTTGTGCAACAAATCTTCGCCAGTGGTTGAACAGGAAAAGGAAATCTCTGCCTTTTGCAGTGCCAATGATTTGGAGAGAGCCAACAGATCATACCAGCAATTGTTACTTCTGCATGGTGCCTCCAGTTGGGAAAGGTGTGTCAAAGAAGAAAAAGTGGACTGTGCATTATCCAAACGTTCCATCAGCTATACGCCCAGTACCCCACGGAGAAGGACTGCCGGTTCCTGATGCACCAGAATCATTCTCACTTGAGTCAGACGAGGAAGAGATGAAACTTCTGGTCCTGAACCATCAATGTCACAGGACCCACATTTTTCTCCCATCCTCCTCCTCTGAACCACACCTCATAACACAAGGTGAACTGAATGACCTTGTCAGGGATTTGGAACAACCCAAGAGTAAGGCAGAGCTGTTGGGCTCCAGACTACAGCAGTGGAATCTCCTGGCAGGTGATGTTAGGGTTTCCATGTTCCGTGACCATCAAAAGGATCTTGTCCCATTCTTCTTCATGGAAGGTGATCTTGTAGCCTGCAACAACATCGATGGTGTGATGGCAGCCCTCAACATCGTTCACGATCCAGATGAGTGGAGACTGTTCATTGATTCATTGAAGACGAGTTTTAAAGCTGTTTTACTGCATAATGGCAATGTTTTGCCATCAATTCCAGTTGGTCATGCAGTCCATATGAAGGAAACCTATGACAACATGAAGCAACTTTTAAGGTACATTAACTATGACCAACACCAGTGGCAGGTTTGTGGCGATTTGAAGGTTGTTGCTCTCTTGCTTGGTCTGCAGACTGGATACACAAAGTACTGCTGTTTGCTCTGCGAATGGGATAGTCGTGCAAGAGATTCCCACTACATCAAGAAAGATTGGCCACTCCGACAGTCATTGGAGCCTGGGAGGAAAAGTGTTCAGCATCCACCACTTGTTGAATCAAGGAAGATTTTGTTACCACCCTTACACATCAAGCTGGGTCTGATGAAGAACTTTGTCAAGGCCATTGACAAAACACAAGCAGCTTTCAAGTACCTCCGTGGAAAATTTCCAAGGTTAAGTGAAGCTAAGATAAAGGAATGTGTCTTTGTTGGTCCTCAGATTCGTGTACTTCTTCGAGATGATACATTTGACCATGCACTGCGTGGCAAGGAAAAGACGGCATGGAAAGCCTTCCAGTTAGTGGCAATAAATTTTCTCGGAAACAACAAGGCAGACAACTACAGGTTGTTGGTGGAAAACCTCCTCAAGGCATACAAAAGCCTTGGTTGCAACATGTCACTAAAGATACATTTTTTGCACTCTCATCTAGATTTTTTCCCACCGAACTGCGGAGCAGTGAGCGATGAGCACGGCGAGCGATTTCACCAGGACATTGCAACAATGGAGAAACGCTATCAGGGCAAATGGAGCCCATCAATGCTTGCAGACTATTGCTGGACAGTGACAAGAGATGCTCCATTTAATGAATACAAGACACAAGCCAAGAAGTGCCGAGTAGACACTGAATAGGACTAAACTATGTACAGAATAGTTTTTTGCCTTTTGTTTCATAATACATTTTATTGATATAACCCTTTTGCTGATTTTTAAAGTGTTACATAAACAGGACAGGTGAAATATTATCCTGTAAAGCAACCATAAACACATGAAAAGACCTAGGTTTACAATTGATGATTAAAACTCCACTATCTACACAATATACATGGACATAAAATGTAAAAACTTAAATATCTTAGAACCAGTAGCCAATCGGTTGTTTTAATTGTCATATTTGAATTCAGCACATCAAAATACATAATCAATAGCACATTTTATCTCTGAAGCAGACGACTTCTCAAAAATTGTAGACCAGTGATATATATATCGTCTTACAGGGCAGGAGCTGAGGGGTCACCACCATTTTGGGCACCACCAAAAATTATACAAACCTGCCACCCCAGGTTCTCCAGCTCCCCCACCACAGCCACTGCCCCCAGGGGGCTCTGGAGCGGCCAGGCAGCTTGGCCTTGGGGCCATCCCCACCCAGGGTCCCTTCAGGTGCCAGGTTGGCACAGAGGGGAGCAGCAACAGGGCCGGAGGGGGATCCTGGCACAGAATCCCAGCCAGAAACCTGCTCCCGCTGAGAGGCTGGTCCAGACCCGCCCCCTCCATGGGGTGACACCCATCCCTGGCCAGCTGGTCCCAGCTGTGCTGGTGCCAACACTGTCCTTGCGCTTCACTAGCTCTGCGCCCATCCTGGCGTTCACCCCCCGCTCCGGGCAGCCCGCGCTGCCAGCCGAAGAGCCCAGCTGTGCCCATCTCCTGCTCTCCAATATGGTCATGACCGAGTGCCAAGGAGCCCAGCCCTGGCCCAGGACCCCGCTGTGCTCGGCGCTGTACAAACCCAGGACAAAGGCACTCGTGGTTCCTGAACAGCCCAGCAGCCTGTCCCGGCACCCGCGCCAGTCTGAACCCCTCGTCCTTGAACCCAGGTAGCCAGTCGGGCACACGGGGTCCAGACGGGGCGTTGTAGCCTGATTGAGAGTGTAATGATAATATTAATTTGGATAAGATGGGAATTTAATTTATTAATTTAATTGTATTTGATTGTAATAATAATTATTATTAATAAGATTAATTAGTATGGGGTTGTCACGGAGTATTGGGGGACTCAGGGCCCTGCACCCCCGGCTTCCTGCGATTCATCATGACTCTCAGCCAGACAGTAAAGCAGAAGGTTTATTTGAATGACAGGAATACAGTCCAAGACAGGTCTTGCAGGCACAGACAACAGGGCCCCCCTCAGTTAGGTCCAGCTTGGGGTCCCAGGGCATCCCAGCCCACCCCCCTTTGAGGGGTCAGAGCCATCTCCCCCTCCCAGCCATCTCTCCAGCCTGCTTCCAGCACTCTGCCTTCAGCGACCCCTCCCACAGCCTTTGTTCAGTTTCCCGGGCCAAGGTGTCACCTGGCCTCCAACCCCTTCCTGGGTTCTCATGTTACACGCTCAGGTATGCGCCTTCGGGCAGACTCCCATCCCCCGATGCAGACCATCCTAGCCACACTCCCCTGTCAGCACTCACACACCCCAGCAAGAACAGTCCCAGTTCGTCACAGGGGTTAGGCTTGCCAATTTGTTTGATTAGAAGATAAAAGTTTTTGTTTTGAATTAGGCTTTACAGAATTTATAAAGGACCCTCGGGGGTATGACAGGAAGCTCACACAGAGACAGATATAGCCTTAAAGACTTTTTATTAAAATTAATAATAGTAAGTAAATGGTAAAATACTTAAGAGTTACAAAGTTACAATGGCATTACTGCTATTTAAAAGATTCAGATGATAATATAGTATTATATGCAACAAAGCTTCGGTTAATATACTCACACCCTTTTTTGATAACCTGATGATAAGAGACACAGGACCAGCCTTGCGGTTCAGGTTTTTTAATTTTTGAGTGAGGGATGCAGTGCTTAGAAAATGCTAAGCGCCATCGAAGCTGACCAGGGTTTACTTGACTGACTTAAACTTAAATCAAAACCTAATAAACAAACTAAGAATAAAACTTCGGGAAACCGACCTTAGCCTAGTTCCCTTGAAACTTCAAGTTTAAGAAGAACAAGTATCGCCTACCAATAGGAGCAGTTGTTGTAGATAGATAGGGTGGAGGAAGTAAGTGAGACCAGAGTAAAGTGAGAACGGAGTAAGTGAGAAATGGAGATGGAGTGAGAAAATGGAGAATGATACTTTATTGAGGTGGGTTACCTTTTTTATAGGGCAAATGCAGGACATTTTTTCGTTTACGCCCAAATTTTTTTTTTACCCACAGAAATGTTGGGGTTCACTTACCCCATAGGCTAGTATGTATGTGCGTATTGATGACAGGTACGTACGCACATCCGTTTTTTGTGGCGTACTTGTTAAGTCTGTGGGAAAAGCCCCCATGTCATTTTTACTATGTATTGGTTTAGATAAAAGGTCATAAACATAGGCGTGGGTACTTATTTATTTAGGTAACAAGCTATAGGTTAACTTTGCTTTTTGAGTAAAAGGTTTTAATGTAGATATGCTAACTTTGCTTTAGCTTAACATACAGGATATGGCCTGTAGGTCTCTTGCTTTCCAGCCAAACTTACTTTAATATAAATTTATAAACCTATTACAATACATTAAATACTTAAACTATAAGAAAAGATATACACACAAGCAAGCAGATTAGTCCTATAGGATACAGCTTGACCAGTGCCCTGTGCAAAGGCAGCAGCGGGAAGGGCGACCTGGGCAGGAAGAGGGCACCCAGCAAAGGCCCCAGTGTGGGGCAGAGATGGGCTCTCCCCAGCTCCAGGGAGCGAGATCCCCTGGCCGGGGTTCCCACCTGCTCCCCCTACACCGTGTGAACCCCCATCGCCCCAGCCAGTGTCCAGCATTGGAGCCCCTCACAGAGTTGTGGTACATGAGGTACCTCCCTGAGCAGAGCCCGTGCAGCCCCTGGTGCCCCTCCCAAGGCTGGCACTGACCCGGCCCCCTGAGCTCCACCCCGCTGGGATAAAGGGCAGGTGCCCGTCTGTCAAGGCTGATTCCCCACTCTGGCACTTTGAGTGCAGAAGTTGGGGACCCGCAAGGAATCAAAAAAATTAATATTGGCCACTCCAGGCTGGTATTAAACTCCCAAGGTTACAGCTTTTCCCTGACCTTGGATGGGTAGATGCTGCCACCACCCAAGTGCAAAAAAAACCCTTTTTAGAGAACCCAGAAAGGCGCACCTGGGAATTCCTCCCTGTGGGGTACCCTCAAGCCCTTTCATCCCCCCTTCCGGGGAAGAGCTGAGAAAGAAAAACAAAGGAAATCAGCTGTTGCCACCAGCTAATTAAACAACATGTGCACAACCTCTTAGGACACAATCCTGTTCTTAGAAAAGGTAAATTTTATTAAAAACAAAAAGAAAGAAAATACAGCTAGAACTTAGGCTTTTTGCTAGATCTCAAAAAAACAATTACACAAATTAAGCATCAAGATAGCTCTCTTGAGGTTCAGCTTAAAGGTTACAAGCAAAACAAAAACACCTGAGGTTAGCACAGAGAAGTCCACAAGCCATAAAGAAATAAAAGAGATAAACCTAATCGCGTCTTCCTAGACATTCCCTGATCCACTTACATATCTGGGGTTTCAGATAAGTAGGTTCGAGGTATGATGTGTCAGACCTGGTTTATAGTTTCTTACAACATCGCTGCTCTGGGTCTCCTCTCTCCAGAGAACAACAACAGACAGACAAAGGGGAAGGTGTTTTTCCCAATTTTAAAAAGTTCTAGCCTTCCCATTGGCTCTTTTGGTTAGATGCCCACTCCCTTCCTTTTACCTATGGGCTTTTTTTAACCTTTTACAGGTAAAGCAAGTCGAGAAGAGCTACTAACAGGGATTTTATATCTACTGGGTGTCCATAAAAGGGAGCTTCCCCCCCTTAATTTATCACACCATCCTGCACCAGAGGAGCTGCCCCTGTTGGGCCACGTGGGGCTGGCTTCATGTGACCATGGCCCCTTGGCTGCATTGCCAGGCTCACACCCCGCAGGATGCCCACCGGCTGCTGGCCTCAGATAGCGGCTCCGAGCCGGGGCAGCCAGAGCGGCACCGGGGCGAGAGGCAATCAACTCAGCCCCCTGAACCTGGCCAAGCTGGGAACACAGAGATGTCGCCTCCCCTAGGCCCAGCCTAGCCTCCCACGCTAGAGCATTGGCCCAGCACAGGGCCCGTGGTCCGAGGCCTGGGGGCACCACGGTTTGGCCTCAGGACACGAGCTTATCCGAGCTTTGCCAAGATGGGGGGATCTGGATGGTGGAACTCAGACCCCCTGCTCCAAAACCCTTGAAGGAGACTCACCATCGCGCATCGGGCCTATGACACACAGCCCCACCCCGCCGAGTTACATGTTGTGCTCATGGCACCCCGGGTCAGGCTGAGCCGGGTTTCCCGTTTAAAGCCGAGACGCCAGCTCTTTGCTCTGGGTGCCTTGTCCCCAACAGGCAGCGCTTCCTGGCTGGGCAGGGAACTCCCAAGGAAACCCGCATCTCCTCGGCTGCAGTGTCATTCGCTGACGGGCCCGGGAGGGACCGCCTGCTTTGGGGCCGAGCGTGGGACCGACCTGGGTGCCCGCGCAGGGCTGAGTTTGTCCGGGATTCTGGGTCTCCAGCCCTGGCTCCCGGCCGGTAGGTTTGTGTGAGGCTGGTTTTGCAGTGCACTCTGTGATTGTCTTTGCTGTATTGTGCTAGGCGGCGCTTTGGTGAAGGGAGCCATGCAGGGCACTGGCTTGTAGGGGGTGGTTGGTGCAGGCGGGTGTGGGGCTCGGGGGAGACCCGGCCTGTGTCCACTCGCCAGATCTGAGCTTTCCAGCCTCCTTCTCCTGGGGGCCTGGCTGCCTCAGGGCCACGGAGCTACAGCGCCTTTGGGCCGGAGGGCCCAGCATTAGCCCAGCCAGCGCAGCAGGGACTGAAGGGTGGCCCCGTCGGTAGGGGCAGGCATTGGCTGGGATCTCTTCGACTAGCTGGTGAGCCCTGTAGGGGCGCGAATGTGCGGGCGGCCAGGCCTGCTGTGCTGCGTAGTTGGGGAACATGGTTGCTGGGGTCTGTGCGGCGCCTCCCGGCTACGGCTGTGGGCAAAGGGCAAAGACACCGCGGCCACCACGGGCGGGCCTCAAGTGGGGATGAGGGTCTCAGCCCACGTGTCCCAGGCCCAGCAGTGAGGCCAAGATCGACTGGGTCCTTGGGAGCGACCGACCCTGGACCACCCCCAGATTGGGCTGGGCCATGTGGGGCGGGTCCAGGGGCACGGGGAACTCCAGGGTTGGGCCGTGGGGGGATGGGGAGCTCCAGGGCTGGGCCATGCGGGGATGCTGGAGGCATGGGATTGCTCCAGGGCTGGGTTGGGTTGCCAGTTTTGGTTGGACGTATTCCTGGAGGTTTCATTACATGACATAATCTTTAATTAAAGATTCATCTTTAATTTCTGGAGACTCCAGGCCAGTCCTGGAGGGTTGGCAATCCTAGGGCTGGGCCATGCAGGGGTGAGGGGGGCGAGAGGGGGGCAGCGGGGACAGGGAGCTCCAGGGCTGGGCAATGCGGGGGTGGGGGGAAGCATGGCACAGGGAGCTCCAGGGCTGAGCCATGCGGGAAGAGGGGCGCAGGGGGCATGGGGAGCGCCAGGGCTGGGTTGTGGGGGGAAGAGGGGGCAGGGAGTGCCAGGACTGGACAATGCAGGGGGTGGGGAGGGGAGTGCAGGGAGCTGCAGGGCTGGGTTGTGGTGGGGGCAGGGAGCTCCAGGGCTGGGCCATGTGGAGGTTGGGGGTGTGGGGAGCTCTGGGGCTGGGTTGTGGGGGGGTCAGTGGCAGATTAGCCACTGGGCCAACACAGCCCATGCTCAGGGGCCACGGCCAGTTGGGGGACCCCACAAAAATGGGTGCTCCCTGCCCCGACTCCATTTCCCCCGCAGGAGCATGTGGGGGGTTCAGGCAGAAGGGGTGGGGAAGGACCCCCACTTGCTCTGGCCCAGGACCCCACAATGGCTTTACTCCCCCTCTGGGCAGGGTAGGGGGGGCAGGCCATGGGGAGACCCAGACCGCTGGCTGAGCCCCGGAGGGAAGCCCCGCTCCTATGCAAATGATTTACTGACATGCAAATTAGCTCATTGAAATTATTTATCGAACAAGTGGCAGGTGTCTGTCGAGCACCTCGTTCCTGGCCCTCTGCTGCCCCCCTGTGGCCATCCCCAGCGCGGACAGCGCAGCTGGGTGCCCTGGGTCTGACACTCCCTTTGGGGCGGGCGGGGGAGCAGAGTGGGGCGAGGGGTGGGGCTGGGAGGACTGGCAGAGCCCTCCCTGGCACCATCTTCCTGACCAGCCCCCCCACCCCGAGCACCATCTACCCTGTCAGAACCCCGCAGGTGGCTGTGATCGTTTCTGTTCCAGCCGGGGACCAGGGCTGCAGTGCATGGCCCAGGCTGGGTCACTCGCACTCCAGGCACCGACGCACCAGAAACAGGGTGTTCTTGTGTGTGTGTTGGAGGGAGTGTTTGTGGGGCAGGAGGGTGTGTCCCAGGCTGTCCCCTCTTAGAAACAGGGGTTCCTCGAGATTCCACATCCGGCTTTGGAACAAACTGATCAATCCAACAGGCACTAGGCCCAGATGGAATCACCCAGGAGTTCTGAGGGAACTCCAATCTGGGGTGTGTAACCTATCGCTTAAATCGGCCTCTAGACCACAGAACTGGAGGATTGACAATTTTTTTAAAAGGCTCCAGAGGCGATCCTGGCAATTACAGGCCGGTGAGCCTAACTTCAGTACCAGGCAAACTGGCTGAAACTACAGTAAAGAACACATAGAAAAACACAATATGCTGGGAAGAATCAACACGGGAAATCACAATCCAATCAAATTTTTTGAGGGAGTCAATATACATGAGGACAAGGGTGATCCGGTGGCTAGAATTTCCTTGGACTTTCAGAAAGCCTTTGACAATGTCCCTCACGAAAGGCTCATAAGCAAAGTAAGCTGTCATGGGATAAGAGGAAAGGTCCTCTCATGGATCAGTAACTGGTTAAAAGACAGGAAACAAAGGGTAGGAATAAATGGTGAGTTTTCAGAATGGAGAAAGGTAAATTGTGGTGTCCCTCAGGGGTCTGTACAAGGACCAGTCCTAGTCAACATATTCATAAGTGATCTGGGAAACGGGGTGAACACTGAGGTGGCAAAATTTGCCGCTGATACAAAATTACTCCAGATAGTTAAGTCGCAGGCAGACTGAGCAAGGTTACAAAAGGATCTCTCAAATAAGTGCAAAGTGATGTCCACTGGAAAACGTAATCCCAACTCTACATACACAACGATGGAGTGTTAATTAGCTGTTTCCACTCAAGAAAGAGACCTTGGACCCATAGTTCCCTGAACCCATCCGCTCAGCACTCAAAAACGCTAACAGTGTTAGGAACCAGTAGGAAAGGGATAGGTAATACGTCAGAAAATATCGTAATGACACTATATAAATCCACGGTACGCCCACATCTTGAAGACTGCGTGCAGTTCTGATCGCCCCATCTCAAGATATATTAGAAAAGAACTGGAAAAGGTTCAGAGAAGGGCAACAAAAATGATTAGGGGCATGGAACAGCTTCTGCATAAGGAGAGATTAAAAAGACTGGGACTGTTCTGCTTGGAAAAGAGACGACTAAGGAGGGATATGATAGAAGTCTATAAAATCATGACTGGTGTGGAGACTGAATAAGGAAGTGTTATTTACCCCTTCACATAAGCTCAGTGGTTTGAGCATTGGCCTGCTAAACCCAGGGCTGTGAGTTCAATCCTTGAGGGGGCTATTTAGGGATCTGGGGTAAAAATCTGTCTGGGGATTGGTCCTGTTTTGAGCAGGGGGGTGGACTAGATGACCTCCTGAGGTCCCTTCCAACCCTGATATTCTATGAAGAACCAGGGGTCACCTGATAAAATTAGCAGGCAGCAGGTTTAAAAACCAACAAAGGTAAGTATTTCTTCAACAATGCACATTCAACCTGTGGAACTCATTGCCAGGGGATGTTGTGAAGGCCAAAACTATAACTGGGGGAGGGATAGCTCAGTGGTTTGACATTGGCCTGCTAAACCCAGGGTTGTGAGTTCAATCCTTGAGGGGGCCACTTAGGGAGCTGGGGCAAAATCAGCACTTGGTCCTGCTAGTGAAGGCAGGGGGCTGGACTCAATGACCCTTCCAGGTCTAGGAGATAGGATATCTCCATTAATTATTATTATTATATAACTGGGTTATAGAATAAGTTTGTGACAGAGTGGGAATTTTCATAATATTTTGGATGACTATTGAGCGTGTCTCAGTTTCCCCTATGTGGTGCATACTTAACTAGGTGTGGGAGGAGGAGGTGGTTTACTCTTTGCAGAGACCCAGAGATACAGGCGTGATTAGCTGCTTGGGGCCTGGGCCCCCTGCCCATGGAGAGTCTCAGAAGACAATGGCCACTCCAATTGCCCGGACATTTGGCACCAAGTAACAAATGACCATGGATGGCCCACCCTCCGCAGGAAGCCAGCTGAGTGTGCCCAGCTGGAGATCAAAGGACTGTGAAGAGACCAGGGGAGGTTATTAAGTGTGGGCTGCTGGAGGGAAGAGAAGCTTCTGGACTGGGCCTACAGAGGGGTCAAAGGAGGGCTCTGGACTGACCCAGATGGACGTTGCTGTAACTTTCTGTTCTCCATGTTACCTAAGGACTTTCTACGCTGTGCTCCAGACAGCCAATAAACCCTCCTGCTTCTCCAGCACTGGTGGAGAGTCACTCCTGAGGCAGGGAGTCGGGGTGCTTTGCTCCCTTGGGGTGTGTAAGTCTCCCCAGGTGTCCAACTCAGGTGGACTCGCCGCAGGGAGCTCAGCGAGTGAAGTGGGGGGCTGAAGGCTCTGCGGCTTGGGCCCAAGGGGCGGTGAAGCTATAGGGCTTACCCCTAAGAGAGCTGACACACTGACGGGTCCTCCCAGGGACTGGACCTGCGGATCCATGACAGTCATGGAGGATAGGTCCATCGATGGCTGTTAGCCAAGACGGGCAGGGATGCAACCCCATACTCTGGGTGTCCCTAGCCTCTGCCTGCTGGAAGCTGGGACTGGACGACGGGCTGGATCACTCGATCATTGCCCTGGTCTGTTCATTCCCTCTGAAGCCCCTGACATTGGCCGTTGTCAGACGACAGGACACTGGCCAGACGGACCATTGGTCTGACCCACTGTGGCTGTCCTTATAGAATCATAGACCCAGAGAGTTAGAAGAGACCATAAGGGTCTAACCCCCTGGCAAGATGCAGGACTTGTTTTAAACCATCCGAGACAGATAGATCCCCAGCCTCCATGCCCGGGGGGTGACTTTACTCTCTCCCGGGGGCTATGGGAGGCAGCGTGGTCAGCAGCCCCATTGCCAGGCTTCACCGACTCCGAGACGTGAAGGTCAGAAGGGTTCATTAGGATGATCTAGTGCCAGTAGCTCTCAACCTTTCCAGCCTACCACAGGTGACAACTTTCTTCTGTCCAGATGGGGGCTCTACCCCTGCTCCGCTCTGAGGCCCCACCCCCACTCCGCCCCTTCCCCCAAGGCTCCATCCTCACCCCACCTCTTCCTGCCCTCTCCCCCGAGGTCCCACCCCTGCCCTTCCTATTCCCACCCCTACTCCGCCCTTCCCCCGCCACTTCCTGCCCCTGCTCTGTCCCCTCCCCCCAGCACCTCCCGCCTGCCGCTGAGCGGTGACCGGCGGGGCCCACCGAACAGCTGATCCGCGGGTGGCTGGTGGGCGCTGAGCTATGGGTGGGTGCTCCAGCTATGCAGCCTACTGTCCCCCTTTCAGGAGGCTGATTTGTACCCCCAAGTTTCACCTCACTTGAAAACAGCTTGATTACAAAATCAGACATCAAAATCCTAAAGTGTCACAGCCACGGTGTTACTGAGCAATCGCTGACTTTCTCATTTTTACCATATCATTATAAAATAAAGCGACTGGAATTAAATATTGTGCTTACTTGTCAGTGTCTCGTATAGAGAGCAATACAAACAAGTCATCGTCTGTATGAAATCTTAGTCTGTACTGACTTGGCTGGTACTTTTTCTGGAGCCTGTTGTAAAACTAGACAAATATCTAGATGAGTTGACGTAACCCCCCTGCGGAAGACCTCGGCATATCCCCAGGGCTACGCCTACCCCTGGTTGAGAACCACTGCACAACACCGCTCACAGCAAGTCCGGCATCCCACCCGCACTTCCACAGCGGGGCTTTCACAAAGCCTCCGTACAAAGCCCCAGGTGCTGGCGAATGCCCCAGGCTCGGAGGGGTCTGCTCCAGGCGCTCATTCCCATCGCTCTTACAGCAACACCTTATTTCAAACCTAGATTTGTTTGGCGCCATCAGCTCTGGGTCTGCTGCTGTCTGCTGGTTGCAGAGCTCTCCGCATCCTGCTCCCCTGGGCAGTGCTGGTAGGCCGGGCGCTTCTGACCCTTCTCTGGGTCAAACTACCCAGTTCCAGTCCCTTCAGCCTCATCGAGCCCTTGCATCCTTCCAGTAGCTCTTCTCCGGTTTATCAGTGCCTTGTCTGACGTGTGACCACCAGAGCCGGACGCAGGATCCAGTGATGGTCTCCCCAGTGCTATGTCCTCCCTGCTCCTGCTAGCCACCCCGGCTCAGCCACCCCGGCTCCGCCACCCACGACCCCCAAGTCTTTTGCAGAGTCCCTGCTTCCCAGGACACTGCCTCCACCTTGGACATGTGGCCACCACCCTTTGTCCTTTGATTATGACCTTGCTGTTGGCTTTTAAACCTGTTTGGTCCCAGGGCACCAGCAGCCCAGGCAATCCCGATCGCTCCGTGAGACGGAGCTGTCCTCACCACCCTGCACCACTCTGCGTGTCCTTTGTAACCTCGCCAGCAGCCATTCGATACTTTCTTCCAGAACATCGATAAAGCTCCTGACCTGCGTCGGGCCAGGAGCAGAGCCCTGCAGGACCCCACCAGACATGCCCCAGGGGTGGCGGCTCCCCACTGCCAGATACTCTTTGCTCTCTCCCTGAGCCTGTCCGTGTGGGCGACCCTGGCTTTACAGAGTGAGAATGTCTCCCGGATGGGTGTGTGGGACCCAGGCTGGCTCTGTTCTGCCCACTGGCTGGCCAGGGCTCCCCTGCCGTTATTCGGCCAGCGGCGGGCGTCAGCCCAGGGAAGCACCGGGGCACACAATGGGCCTGTGTCATGGATGCCCAGTGCGGTCATTATCTCCGCGATGCTGTTCAGCAGGAGGAAACCAGCCAGCGGGACTTTATTTACTGCTCAGGCACTTGGCAGACAATAGCCCCAGCTGTTGGCTCACCCGCCCCAAACAAGGGCACCAGTCAGTGGGGCATAGCCAGCCCGAGGCCAGAACAGCTCCCCGGTCCTCTGCCCTGGCTCCCAGACGGATGGAGTCGCGTCAGCCTGATATGGGGGAGATGTGGCTCGGGGGAATTAAGCCACCCCCTGGCAGTGCCAGGGACATCCTGCAGGGATGGGCGCTGCCAGGGGGACCCTGTACGGGATGGGCGCTGCCGAGGGGGCTCATTCTGCCAGGGGAGGAATCCTGCAGGGACAACACCCAGGCAGCTGGGACCTGCAGCTCCAGGTCCTGTAGTTACTGCACCCTGACCTTGTGCTGCAAATCTACTCCGCTCTTTTCACTCACTGCCCCGTCATGCCTGAGGCCTGGTCTACACTACAAAGTTAGGTTGACATATGCCACGTTAGGCCGAGTTAATAATGTATGTGTCTACACTACCGCGTCCCTTCTGCCGACCTAAAGGGCTTGTAAAGTCGACGTCCGTACTCCACCTCCACAAGAGGCGTAGCGCTTCAGTAGACATCTGTCAAGGCTAAATCCCCACCAGGATTCTAAAAATTAATACTGGCCACTCCAGGCTTGTATTAAACTCCCACGGTTACAGCTTCTCTCTGAACTTGGCTTGGGACATGCTGCCACCATCCAAATGCAAGAAACCTCCTTGGACCTAGGAAGGAGCACTTGGGAATTCCTCCCTGTGGGGTACCCTCCAGCCCTTCCATCCCCCTCCGAGGAAGAGCTGAGAAAGAAAACAAAGGAAATTAGCTATGGCTACCAGCTAATCAAACCACAAGCACAAACCTCTTCGGACACCAAAAATCCAATCCTGTTCTTAAAAAAGGTCAATTTTATTAAAAACAAAAAGGAAGAAAATACATCTGGAACATAGGCTTTTGCTAGATTTTAAAAGAGCAATTCCAACAAATTAAGCACCCAAAATAGGGCTTGTAAAGTCGACGTCCGTATGTGGTGCATACTTAACTAGGTGTGGGAGGAGGAGGTGGTTTCTTGGGGGTTCAGCTTAAAGGTTACAAGCAAACAAAAGCATCTGGGGTTAGCACAGAGGAGAGCCACAAGCCAAAATAAAGAAATAAACCTGTTTGCATCTATCTAAATATTTCCAGCCTTCTAATGATTTCTTCTAGGTATGGAAGGGGTGGAGTGGGGGTGGGGCTGGGGGCAGAGTGGGGGAGGGGTTGAGCATCCATGGAAAAGAGGGGAAGTCGCCACCTATGGGCCTGGGAATCCTCCCTTGAGATCTCTAAGAAGTTCTCATGGAGGCACTCTGCAATCCTTTGCAGAAGGTTTCTGGGAAGGGCTGCCTTATTTCGTCCACCACGGTAGGACACTTTCCCGCCCCACTCCAGTATTAACTCTTCTGGAATCATTGCAGCACAAGGACCAGGTCTGTACCCAGACGGTTGCAGCATCTGCTCCCTTTCCACCTGTTACCCTCAGGAGAGTGATATCGCATAGAGTCACCTAGGGGAAAACTTTAAATGATAGCCCTTAAACTGCAAGCAATTTGATAAACAATCCGCCCCGTTTGGTGAATTCTGGGTCACACAGTCACACTTTCCCGAGCGTGCCCTGGTTGTGGTTGGAAGGGATCACTGTGTATTGCAGCCAGCATTTAAAAGGTGTGTGTATGTGGAGGGGGGCGCGCGACGCTTCCTGTTCGTCTCCCTTCCACCCCAACCTGGTGCCGCTTTTGTAACAATCCAACTGTCTGTGGGGCTTTCCCCTGGTGCCTGTCCTCAAGCACCATCCCGATTGCTATCGGAAAGGGGGTTGTGCTGATGTTGCAACCATTGATCCCAAGGATATCTTAACAAAAGCTGCAGCAAAAGACTTCCCACCCCTGCCTCGTGGCCTTACTCACCATGGCTGGAGCAGCAAACCGACTCTTGCAGTAGCCAGCGCTTCTGCTTAAGTTGTAGCTTGCAGGGGGTGTGCATTGAGGGGTGTTTCTTTTATAAAAAAGATTTAACCTTGCACCAGACACAATGTATGCACTGTTCATTCTACCCTTGTGCTTTGTATTCTCTGTAGCTGAAACCTTGTCCGTAGGTGCATCCTCCATGCCGGGACAGAGACTTTTCCAGTTTAGGAGGCAGAAAAAGATGACTTGGGAGGACACATTCAACGAGTTAATGCGTTCCTCTGAGAGTGACAAGACGGAGCTCAGCGTGTGGAGGATTGCACGGTCAGAGAGCCTGCACAATGACCGTGAGGACAGGAGAGCATGCAAGGAACACAAGTGTGACGCAGGAGGAGATGCTGCGGATTATGAAGGAGCAAACAGACATGTTGAGGCATCTGGTTGAGGTTCAAGAAAGGTAGCTGGATGCTAGAGTCCCGTTGCAGCATATGCTGAACCTGCTGCCATCGTCACCAAGTTCCACATCCTCCTCTCCCAGACATCCTAGGATGCAGTGGTAGGGTAGGGTAGAGAGGAGGTCCAGTATCCCTTGCACTCAACTCCAGGGCAGGGTACAAGGACCAGAAGGTGCTCATTACCACACCTTTGATTGTTACTGCAGTGCACTGGTAAGCAAGTTGGGCTTGTCCCCCCCGTCCCCATGTAATCTTATTTTTCTTTGCTGTCTATCAGTGTTTGTGAGCATAATAAAAATTAATGGGATTGTGGAGACAAGGCTCTTTATTCATTCAACACACAATGGTGAGTGGGGGTGTAGTTTACAGGGGAGGACATGCAATGAAGGAGACAGCTAGGGTAAGGAACAACACACATAAGTATCATATTACTGTGGGTCATAGATAAAACTAGTTTTCAAAGCCTCACAGAGATGCAGCACACCTCGATGTGCTCTTCTTATTCCCCTGGTGTCTGGCTGCTCAAAATTTGCTGCCAGGTGATCTGCCTCCACCCAATCCCGCTGGAAACTTTTCTCCCTTTGTTTGACAGATATTATGGAGCACAGAGCAACAACAATGGGGATACTGCATTCACTGAGGTCTAACGAAGTAAGCAAACTACGCCAACGGGCTTTTAAACGTCCAAAGGCACATTCCACTACCATTCTGCACTTGCTCAGCCTAGGGTTGAACTGGTCCTTACTGCTGTCCAAGCTGCCTGTGTACAGCTTCATGAGACATGGGAGCAAAGGGTAGGCTGGGTCTCCCAGGATCATGATTGGCATTTCAACATCACCAACAGTTATTTTGCAGGCTGGAAAGAAAGATCCTGCTTGCACCTTTCTGAACAGACCAGAGTTCCTAAAGATGCGCACATCATGCACCTTTCCCGATCATCCCATGTTGATGTCAGTGAAACAGCCCCTGTGATCCACTAGCGCTTGCAATACCATTGAGAAGTACCCCTTTTGGTTTATACACTCTTTGGCAAGGTGGTCTGGTGCCAAGATAGGGATGTGTGTTCTGTCTATTGCCCCACTGCAATTAGGGAACCTCATCACAGCAAAACCATCCACTATGTCCTGCACGTTTCCCAGAGTCCCTCCCCTTCTTAGCAGAAGTTTATTGATTGCCCTGGCAACTTGGATCACAGCAGACCCCATGGTAGATTTACCCACTCCTAATTGGTTCCCCACTAACTGGTAGCAGTCTGGCGTTGCAAGCTTCCACAGAGCTGTTGCCACTCACTTCTCGGGCTGGGGAGAACTCTTCACACAGTTCCATGAAAGTGACCTTGCGCATTCGAAAGTTCTGCAGCCACTGCTCATCATCCCATAGCTGCACAACGATGCGGTCCCACCAGTCAGTGCCTGTTTCCCAGGCCCAGAAGCAGCGCTCCATGTCAAGGTGATGCGCGACTGTCGCCAGCATCTGCTAATTGCTCCGCTCCAGGGCTTCCAGCATGGCTGCTTGCGGGGCATCACATAGCCGAAGCAGGAGCTGCCGCTCAGAACAGAGCAAGTACTGCAGGATAAGGCGCAAGGTGTTTGTAATGCTCACAACAGCATACAGCTGAGCGGGGTCCATGCTTGCCGTGCTATGGCGTCTGTGCAGGGAAAAAAGGCACGAAAAAGGGATGGTTTGTTTGCCATGGATTTCAGGGAGGGAGGGAGGTAAGTGCATCATGGGGGGCTAAAGCCATGTTCCCATAGCCACCTGCACAAATGTTTTGGTCCCATGAGGCATTGTGAGCCCAACCCAACATTCCACTCAGCTCCATGCACTGTGGGATAGCTACCCCCAGTGCAGCGCTCCATGCGTCGATGCAAGTCCTGCCAATGCGGACACGCTCCGCTGACACAATGTGCATAGTGGGGACATGCAAAATCGACCTGCTTAAATCGGAGGCTCAATGACATCTTCAGTAAAATCGACCTAAGTTTGCACTGTAGACATACGAGTTTCCCCTAGTGCCATCTTCCCAGCAGGCCAGCCCTGCTCCACATCCCCCCCCCCCCGCCCCCAGTCCAGCCCAGCCCTGCTCCATGTATGTGGACTCTGTGGGGCAGGGATTCTCTTGCTCTGGGTCTGGGCTGCACTGGGCTCTGCTCTCTGCAGGGACTTTGGGCGCTACCGTGATACACCGACCAACACCAATCTCCTCCTTCAACTCCCCCTAGAGCTGCCGAGGGGGAAGGGATAGCTCAGTGGTTTGAGCATTGGCCTGCTAAACCCAGGGTGTGAGTTCAATCCTTGAGGGGGCCATTTAGGGAACTGGGGTTAAAAAAAACTGTTTGGGGATTAGTCCTGCTTTGAGCAGGGGGTTGGACTAGATGATCTCCTGAGGTCCCTTCCAACCCTGATATTCTATTCTATGCCGCAGAGAGCAACCCACAAACTCATAGGGCCATCAGGGAGCCCAGTGCCTTCCCAGGGGAGACACCCCAGCTGGGATCCTGGCCCCACAGGAATCAATGGGAACATGCCAAGGGGGTCAGATTGCACCCCATGTCTAACAGACTGTCCTTGTAGCACAACCCCCGCTCTCCTGGCTGGGACGTGGGGACAACAGCAAGGATGTTGGGGGCAGCCACATGTCACATCAGCCCCGGTCTCCCCCACAGTGCCGGCCAGAGAACTGACTCTCTGGGTCTGGTCATGCAGTACAGCCTGTGCCAGAAAATATTTCACCTGCCTCTAGCCCCACGCTTGGCCAATCCAGGGCAGAGGTTTCCCCAGTCTCAACGTACAGACTCCAAGTGGCCAGGGTCACTTGCCATCCCTGCAAAATATCTGCACCTTGCTTTTCTCCTGAGCTCTTCTTAGGTCAGCTCCAGCCATGGGGTCTGGCTCTGTGGGATTAGGGAGCCCACTGAGCTAAAAACCCTCCTCCCCAGGGTGTTGCTGGCAAACCAGACCCAGTCCCCTCCAAACCCTGCCTTGGAGGATCCCACAACACAGCTGCCCCTCTGGCCTAGTAGGTCCAAAAGCTTGGTGGGGGGGGGAAATCCATGCCCATCAGGATGGAGCTGGCATGCTGGCAAGGAAGGCCTGTAATGGGGTGGGACTCACCACCATCTCCTACTGGCAGCCTTGGGAATTAGCTCTGTGCCCTCTTCTGGTGGTGTCTCACCCACCATCACCTCTGCTCCTGGACCCATGTCGCCCCAAGGACTGCGCTATCCTCTTCAGCACACAGTCCTCTGGCTGTCACCCTTGGTTCTCCCCCCTTCCAGGGGGGAACTGCAGTCCACTGTCCAGCCACTTCCTTCAGTGGCAAGGGGGCAGGGAACCTGGGACCACCCACCACTCCAGGTCCCAGCCCAGGAACCCTGTAGGTGGCAGCCATGTGCTATGTCTCCTCCAACCTCGCCATACCTTTCCCTGGGCCACTTCCTCATGGCCCCCAGCACCTTCTTCACCCTTACCTCAGGGCTTCAACCTGCCAGTCTCAGCAGCCAGCCAGGAGCTCACTCTAGCCTCCCTGGTCCCTGCTAGCAGCAAACTCTGTCCAGGGTACTGTGACGCCTTTCTGTTGCTAGGAGCCTGATCTCTCTCCCCAAGCTCCAGTCAGCTACTGACATCTGCTCTGCCCAGCACTTCTTATAGGAACCTGCCGGGCCATGATTGGCTGCTCCTTGCAGCCCCTCTCTAATTGGCTGCCTATTAACCCCTTATGGGCCAGTGTGGGGCAGATGCCCCATCACGAGGCCACAAGACTGTCTGAGGCTGACTGCGGCTCAACCACAAGCCTGTGGGCTGGAGGCAGGATCGCTGGGGGCTCCTCTGGCCTGGGGAGTCCCAATGGTCCCTCCCAAGAGACCCCTGTGGTGCAGCGGAGTAGCCCGGGGCGGAGGAGGCTGTTTGGCAGGCAGAGAGCTGGCCTGGCTGGTCCCTGCTAAGGCCCCACTGCTACATGGGCTGTTTGCCCCTATACATACCATGCACCTCTCAGGGAGCAGACCCGAACCCAATAAACAAACACTATCCCTGCGGCCGCTTCCGCTCATCAACCCGCTCAGCGCCAGTCATTGCAAGCCAGCCACTAGAGGGCAGCAACACCCACAAACACATATATACACACACATGCACACACACTCCCAGGAGAAGGCAGGTTTTGCCTCACTCAATCCCCCTCCCCCCAGCTCAGCTTGAGGTGTGGGGGGAGGGTGCAGCCCAGAGGGGACCTGGGCACCACCTCAGCCCCAGCAGGGGAGGGAATGAAGTCAGAGTGCCCCCGTCCCCCACAGAGACATGCCAGGAAGCCCCCAGCCCCTGCACGACTCAGCAAGGGGAGGGGCAACAGGCCTCTCCTCAGAGCGGTACCAATTGCTGGGGTTTGCAAACGTGGCGTGTACTTTGCACGGATCTCTCTGTGCGTGTGCATGGCTGTGCTTGGGTCAGCAAGTGTGTGAGCACGAGTCCGTCCACCTGGGGGAGTGCGCGTGTGCATTTGTATCAGGGGAGCTTGGGTTTGCTGGGTTACGTTTGCACAGATTTTAAAGTTGGGTGGGCCCATGAGACCATCTAGCCTGGCCTCCAGCGTAACGCAGGGCATCGCATCTCACCCGGCCCCTCTGCACTGGGCCCAATCACTCGGGCTTGGCTGAAGTGTCTTCCCCAAAGGAGCCAGACTGGCCTGGCAGCATCTGGAGATGGAGCCTCCACCCCGGTTTAATCCCCTCCCTGGGGAACATATGAGCCTTATTCCCAGTGGGAACGTGTCTGGCTGCAGCCCCTGGCCCTGGGCTCTTGTCCTGCCTCGACTGGGCCAAAGAGCACTGTGGTGCCCAGTGTTTTCTGCCCACACGTGTGCCTGTGCCGTGTGGCCAGTTATACGCATGTGCCTGTTCCACGTGGCCAGTTACACGCATGTGCCTGTGCTGCGTGGCCAATTACATGCATATGCCTGTGCTTCGTGGCCGATCACACGTGTGTGCCCTTGCCACATGGCCGATCACACGTGTGCCTGTGCCGTGTGGCCAGTTACACGCATGTGCCTGTGCCGTGTGGCCAATCACACATGTGCCCGTGCCGCGTGGCCAGTCACACGCGCGTGTGGGCATCTGTGTGCAGGACTCTCCACATGCCTGCAGAGGACCCCGCTCCCCCGCTGCCACCCGGGTGCAGCCCGAGGCCACCCCAGGCTCTCAGGCCTCGCTCCCCCCCCCCCCCGTCCCCGAGCTGCCCCTCGCCGGCCGGGGGAGGAGCTGCTCCCTGGCCCCCGGGCAGCGAAGCGTTAACGCCCTGCGGTTCCACGGGCTCGGCGCTGGCGATTGGCCGCTGCGCCGGCCAATGGCGAGCGAGCAGCCCCACCCCGGGGCTGATGGACAGGCCTTGTCTCTATGCCTCGCCGCAGCCAATCGCCGCCGCGCTGGGCTGCCGCCATCAGCTCCGCCCCCCACCCTGGCAGGGAGCCCCGCCCCAAGCCCCGCCCACCCTGACATGAGCCCCGCCCCCAGCTCCCGTCTGTGCTCCCAGCTACGCCCCTGTCCCTCACCCCTGGAGGCAGCCCCCACACCCAGCATCCTTCTGTGCCCCCAGCCCACTGCCCCCCTGTCTGTGTCCCCCAGCTCTCACCCCTGGAGGGAGCTCCAGCCCCAGGCTTCCTCCACGCCCTGCCCCCCACATGGGGCAGGGGCTCACTGACCCCCTCTGAGCAGCCCCGACACACTTGGGTGCAGCCTGGGGAGTGCAAACCCCATCGCCTGCCCCAGGGGTCTGACACCACCCTGCTCCCTGCTGGGGGGAGAGGGGAGCGCAGCCCTTAGAGTGTTCCAAAGAGCAGGACCCTGCCACCCAGTTCACCCCTCCGCTGCCTTCCCCACACAGGCATGGCCCTTTCCCCCCAGGCTGGAGCCCTGCAGTCAACCCCCCTCCCCTCCCAGGAGCCCTGCACCGGCACATCCCCCTCCCCCCCCAACGCAGGCATGGCCTAGTCCCCCGCAACAGAGGCACAGGCCCCCGCTCCGTTTTGCTCAGCCCAGAGCAAAGAACAACATAAACTGCTCTCCCCGAAACAACCCCCAGGATCGCAGCCTGAGCGAAGCACACCCCAAAAGGCCCCCTTCTTCCCTCTCTCAATTGGTGTCCCTGTATACCCCACCTCCTGTCACTGCATCCCCCCAGCCCCCCACATTTATACCACACCCTCACCTCCTTGGAATCCTCAAGGTCATGGGGCCGGGCGGGGACGCAGCATGGGACATGGACATATAGGGCAGCACCATGGTGGAGGCTAGCCAGCAGCCAGACCTGGAGCAGAGCCCTCCTCATACACCCTGTGCCCATGGCACCGAGGAAGCTGGCAACAGGCTCTGCTAGCCAAGCTGGCCATGGCCAGACGAGCAGGGAGGCTGGAGCTTGGGCATCGGGAAGAATTGTCTGGCTGGAGTGCAGCATCATGCCACCAGCTGCGCGGAGGTCACCGCACCTGAACCAGCGCAGGGAAGGATGGGCCAACAGGCCTGGTCCTGTCCAGCAAACTGCACTCCCACGCTGTGTGGTCAGTGGGCCTCCATCCTGCCAGGAAGGGAGATAGGGAGAGTGCTCCCCCACCTTCTCCAGTTTGTTTCCCAGCTGGACTGGAACCCAGGCCCTGTCCCCCAAAACATGCCACCAGAAGGGCGGGCGAGCCAGGCCAGCACCAGTTACACACAGGGCTTGCTCCAAACCCTCACACATGGCAGCACCCTCCTGAGATCACTTTCCTTTCCCCACAATCCCCAGGGCATGCCCCAGAATGCAGCCCAGCTGCTGGGCTCCAGCATCTTCGCCCTTTGAGGGGAAGCTGCAGCCCCTTGCAGGCAAACAAGGACAGAGCCAGAGTCCAAGGTCAGAAGCGACCACTGTGATCCGCTCACCCGCCCTCCGGCCTGACACAGGCCATTGGCCTGCCCTGTTTGAACTACAGCATATCCCCTCTCAATTCAAAACTTGTCAGGGAAGGAGACTCCACCACGACCCTTGGTTAATTCCCCATCCTGGTAAAAACGTAGGCCTGATTTCCAACCTGAATTCATCTGGCTTCAATTTCCAGCCACCAGATCACGTTAGGCTGTTGTCTGCTAGACGGAAGAGCCCATTATCAAACATTTGTTCCCCTTATAGGCTGTGATCAAATCTCTCCAAATCCTGCTCTTTGTTAAGATCAGGCAGGTTTTCTGACTGTTCAGTCATTCTTCTGGCTCTTCCCTGACCCCTCTCCAACGTATCATCATCCTTCTTGAATAGGGGGCACCAGAGCTGGAACCAGGATCCCAGCAGTGGTTGCACCAGTGCCAAATGCAGAGGTAAACTCACCTCTCTGCTCTTACTTGACACACCCTGTTTGTGCATCCCAGGATCGCTTTGGCCCCTTTGCCCGCAGCATCACAGCGGGAGCTCGTGTTCAGATGATTATCCACCATGGGCCCCAAGCTTTTTTTCAGCATCGCAGCTTCCCAGGATAGCGTGCCCCCTCCTATAAGTATGGCCTGCATGGTTTGTTCCTAGCTATATTTTTAAAAGGGTTAAAAAACGGTGAGACACACTGGGGTGCAGCCCTTGTGAAACAGAAAATCCTCACAGGGTTGTAACGACGGGCTGGCTGGACAATAATGACACATTATTAAAACACATGTTGTTTGCTTACGCCCAGTTTTCCAAGTGACCTAGACCACTCTGTGTCAGTGACCTGTCTGTCCTCATCATTATTCACCTCTCCCCCCAAGTTCTGGGCCATCTGCAAACGTTAGCAGCGGTGATTTGATGTTTTCTTCCAGGTCATTGAGAAAAACATTAAACAGCACAGGGCCAAAAACCAATTCCTGCTGCGGGACCCTGCTGGAAACAGACCCACTCGGTGATGAGTCCCCGGTTCCAGAGGCACATTGAGACCTCTCCGTTAGCCCGGTTTTAATCCGTTTAACTTGTGCCATGCTAATGACACGGTCCCGTCCTGCGCCTGGAGGCAAAGGCTGTTTCCACCCACACCCCCGTTAGCTCGGCAGGGCTTCTCCCTCCAGAGGAGCCTCCACCCAGACCGCGCCCCTTCTTCCTCCAGGAGAGGCACCAGTCTCACTCGCTCGTCCGCTGCAGGCCGCCCCCTCTTGGCAACCCAGCTGTTCGGTCTCCTGTGCCTGCCCCAGGGGGAGAAGAGACTCCAGCCTGGCATGGATGCCGTGACTCTCTGACCCAGCCGCCCTGGTGGGGGGCAATGTACCCCGGCACACCCTGGTTTCCGTGCCTGTGGGGGCACAGCGCTGACGCTGTCCCTGGCAGTATCAGAGGAGGCGGGGAAGGAAGGAGGGGCTGGGTTTGAGGAGACTGCTCTGGAAAGGCGCTGATCTCTCCCCCCGCGCCCCCCTCCCCCAATGCAGCAGATTGGCATGTCGTGGCACTGCCCTCTGCTGCCAGGTCCCTGCAGTCAGAGCTGCGCCCTGGGGAGGCCATCATGGGGAGGGCTGCTTTTGACGCGGCGTTTGCAGTTGGGTGCACTTGGGGTGTGCGCTGTTATGATGCACATCTGTCTGTCTGTCTATCAGCCTCTGTCTGTCACCAGACACACCACCCCATCCAGCTACTGCTATCTGTGTATTGCCATGTGTCCTGTCTCTAACCGTCCTGGTTAGAGCCCGGGATATACTCCGTCATGCTCATCTATACCCCCCCATCCATCCTCCATCTATCCATCCTCATCCACCCCACCTCTATACCCCCCATCCATCCTCCATCTATCCATCCCCATCCACCCCCACCTCTATACCCCCCATCCATCCTCCATCTATCCATCCCCATCCACCCCCACCTCTATACCCCCCATCCATCCTCCATCTATCCATCCTCATCCACCCCACCTCTATACCCCCCATCCATCCTCCATCTATCCATCCCCATCCACCCCACCTCTATACCCCCCATCCATCCTCCATCTATCCATCCTCATCCACCCCCACCTCTATACCCCCCATCCATCCTCCATCTATCCATCCCCATCCACCCCCACCTCTATACCCCCCATCCATCCTCCATCTATCCATCCCCATCCACCCCCACCTCTATACCCCCCATCCATCCTCCATCTATCCATCCTCCATCCACCCCACCTCTATACCCCCCATCCATCCTCCATCTATCCATCCCCATCCACCCCCACCTCTATACCCCCCATCCATCCTCCATCTATCCATCCTCCATCCACCCCACCTCTATACCCCCCCATCCATTCCCAATTCCCCATCCATCCCTATACACTCCCATCCATCCATCCCTGTACACACCCTTCTATCCATCCATCCATCCATCCTCCCCCACCTCTATACCCCCCATCCATCCTCCATCTATCCATCCCCATCCACCCCCACCTCTATACCCCCCATCCATCCTCCATCTATCCATCCTCCATCCACCCCACCTCTATACCCCCCCATCCATTCCCAATTCCCCATCCATCCCTATACACTCCCATCCATCCATCCCTGTACACACCCTTCTATCCATCCATCCATCCATCCTCCCCCACCTCTATACCCCCCATCCATCCTCCATCTATCCATCCTCCATCCACCCCACCTCTATACCCCCCCATCCATTCCCAATTCCCCATCCATCCCTATACACTCCCATCCATCCATCCCTGTACACACCCTTCTATCCATCCATCCATCCATCCTCCCCCACCTCTATACCCCCCATCCATCCTCCATCTATCCATCCCCATCCACCCCCACCTCTATACCCCCCATCCATCCTCCATCTATCCATCCCCATCCACCCCCACCTCTATACCCCCCATCCATCCTCCATCTATCCATCCTCCATCCACCCCACCTCTATACCCCCCATCCATCCTCCATCTATCCATCCCCATCCACCCCACCTCTATACCCCCCATCCATCCTCCATCTATCCATCCTCATCCACCCCCACCTCTATACCCCCCATCCATCCTCCATCTATCCATCCTCATCCACCCCCACCTCTATACCCCCCCATCCATCCTCCATCTATCCATCCCCATCCACCCCACCTCTATATCCCCCATCCATCCTCCATCTATCCATCCTCCATCCACCCCACCTCTATACCCCCCCATCCATCCTCCATCTATCCATCCCCATCCACCCCCACCTCTATACCCCCCATCCATCCTCCATCTATCCATCCTCCATCCACCCCACCTCTATACCCCCCCATCCATTCCCAATTCCCCATCCATCCCTATACACTCCCATCCATCCATCCCTGTACACACCCTTCTATCCATCCATCCATCCATCCTCCCCCACCTCTATACCCCCCATCCATCCTCCATCTATCCATCCCCATCCACCCCCACCTCTATACCCCCCATCCATCCTCCATCTATCCATCCTCCATCCACCCCACCTCTATACCCCCCCATCCATTCCCAATTCCCCATCCATCCCTATACACTCCCATCCATCCATCCCTGTACACACCCTTCTATCCATCCATCCATCCATCCTCCCCCACCTCTATACCCCCCATCCATCCTCCATCTATCCATCCTCCATCCACCCCACCTCTATACCCCCCCATCCATTCCCAATTCCCCATCCATCCCTATACACTCCCATCCATCCATCCCTGTACACACCCTTCTATCCATCCATCCATCCATCCTCCCCCACCTCTATACCCCCCATCCATCCTCCATCTATCCATCCCCATCCACCCCCACCTCTATACCCCCCATCCATCCTCCATCTATCCATCCCCATCCACCCCCACCTCTATACCCCCCATCCATCCTCCATCTATCCATCCCCATCCACCCCCACCTCTATACCCCCCATCCATCCTCCATCTATCCATCCCCATCCACCCCACCTCTATACCCCCCATCCATCCTCCATCTATCCATCCTCATCCACCCCACCTCTATACCCCCCATCCATCCTCCATCTATCCATCCCCATCCACCCCCACCTCTATACCCCCCATCCATCCTCCATCTATCCATCCCCATCCACCCCCACCTCTATACCCCCCATCCATCCTCCATCTATCCATCCCCATCCACCCCACCTCTATACCCCCCATCCATCCTCCATCTATCCATCCCCATCCACCCCCACCTCTATACCCCCCATCCATCCTCCATCTATCCATCCCCATCCACCCCCACCTCTATACCCCCCCATCCATCCTCCATCTATCCATCCATCCATCCACCCCCACCTCTATACCCCCCATCCATCCTCCATCTATCCATCCCCATCCACCCCCACCTCTATACCCCCCATCCATCCTCCATCTATCCATCCCCATCCACCCCCACCTCTATACCCCCCATCCATCCTCCATCTATCCATCCCCATCCACCCCCACCTCTATACCCCCCATCCATCCTCCATCTATCCATCCCCATCCACCCCACCTCTATACCCCCCCATCCATCCTCCATCTATCCATCCCCATCCACCCCCACCTCTATACCCCCCATCCATCCTCCATCTATCCATCCTCATCCACCCCCACCTCTATACCCCCCATCCATCCTCCATCTATCCATCCCCATCCACCCCCACCTCTATACCCCCCATCCATCCTCCATCTATCCATCCCCATCCACCCCACCTCTATACCCCCCCATCCATCCTCCATCTATCCATCCCCATCCACCCCCACCTCTATACCCCCCATCCATCCTCCATCTATCCATCCCCATCCACCCCACCTCTATACCCCCCATCCATCCTCCATCTATCCATCCCCATCCACCCCCACCTCTATACCCCCCATCCATCCTCCATCTATCCATCCCCATCCACCCCCACCTCTATACCCCCCATCCATCCTCCATCTATCCATCCCCATCCACCCCCACCTCTATACCCCCCATCCATCCTCCATCTATCCATCCCCATCCACCCCACCTCTATACCCCCCATCCATCCTCCATCTATCCATCCCCATCCACCCCCACCTCTATACCCCCCATCCATCCTCCATCTATCCATCCCCATCCACCCCCACCTCTATACCCCCCATCCATCCTCCATCTATCCATCCCCATCCACCCCCACCTCTATACCCCCCATCCATCCTCCATCTATCCATCCCCATCCACCCCCACCTCTATACCCCCCATCCATCCTCCATCTATCCATCCCCATCCACCCCACCTCTATACCCCCCATCCATCCTCCGTCTATCCATCCTCATCCACCCCCACCTCTATACCCCCCATCCATCTTCCATCTATCCATCCCCATCCACCCCCACCTCTATACCCCCCATCCATCCTCCATCTATCCATCCCCATCCACCCCCACCTCTATACCCCCCATCCATCCTCCATCTATCCATCCCCATCCACCCCCACCTCTATACCCCCCATCCATCCTCCATCTATCCATCCTCATCCACCCCACCTCTATACCCCCCATCCATCCTCCATCTATCCATCCCCATCCACCCCACCTCTATACCCCGCATCCATCCTCCATCTATCCATCCCCATCCACCCCCACCTCTATACCCCCCATCCATTCCCAATTCCCCATCCACCCCCATCCACTCCCATCCATCCATCCCTGTACACACCCTTCTATCCATCCATCCATCCACCCCCACCTCTATACCCCCCATCCATCCATCCATCCATCCCTGTACACACCCTTCTATCTATCCATCCATCCATCCTCCATCCACCCCACCTCTGTCCACCCCACATCCATCCCCAATTTCCCATCCACCCCCATCCACTCCCATCCATCCATCCCTGTACACACCCTTCTATCCATCCATCCATCTATCCATCCTCCATCCACCCCACCTCTATACCCCCCCATCCATCCTCCATCTATCCATCCTCATCCACCCCACCTCTATACCCCCCATCCATCCTCCATCTATCCATCCCCATCCACCCCACCTCTATACCCCCCATCCATCCTCCATCTATCCATCCTCATCCACCCCACCTCTATACCCCCCCATCCATCCTCCATCTATCCATCCCCATCCACCCCCACCTCTATACCCCCCATCCATCCTCCATCTATCCATCCTCATCCACCCCCACCTCTATACCCCCCATCCATCCTCCATCTATCCATCCCCATCCACCCCCACCTCTATACCCCCCATCCATCCTCCATCTATCCATCCTCATCCACCCCACCTCTATACCCCCCATCCATCCTCCATCTATCCATCCTCATCCACCCCACCTCTATACCCCCCATCCATCCTCCATCTATCCATCCCCATCCACCCCCACCTCTATACCCCCCCATCCATCCCCAATTCCCCATCCATCCCTATACACTCCCATCCATCCATCCATCCATCCATCCCTGTACACACCCTTCTATCCATCCATCTGTGACAATGCGGTTCTGGCGGAACCCAACTGAGAGTGCCAACTCAGGACAAATTGCTCAAATAGGGCAGTTACAGCCCAAGGCTGGGGTTTTTCCACCTCTAAGGCAAACCAAACCAGCCAGACTAAGAGGACTTCAGTCTCACCCCACTGGCTAACTGCAAGTCTCACAAGCAATCTCCTTAGATACTCCAGTTTCCCAGTATTACCACCAGTACCACTCGTTATGGGGACAAAGGGTTATGAAAACCAATACCCCAGTAAAAGAAAAAGGTTCTCCTGATCCCAAAGGACCAAGCCCCAGACCCAGGTCAATGTACAAGTCAGACCTTACCCACAAATCACGCTGTTGCCAATCCTTTAGAATCTAAAATCTAAAGGTTTATTCATAAAAGGAAAAAGATAGAGATGAGAGTTAGAATTGGTTAAATGGAATCAATTACATACAGTAATGGCAAAGTTCTTGGCTCAGGCTTGCAGCAGTGATGGAATAAACTGCAGGTTCAAATCAAGTCTCTGGAATACATCCCCCGCTGGGATGGGTCATTCAGTCCTTTGTTCAGAGCTTCAGTTTGTAGCAAAGTCCCTCCAGAGGTAAGAAGCAGGATTGAAGACAAGATGGAGATCAGGCATCAGCCTTATATAGTCTTTTCCAGGTGTAAGAACACCTCTTTGTTCTTACTGTGGAAAATTACAGCAAAATGGAGTCTGGAGTCACATGGGCCAGCCCCTGCATACTTTGCTGAGGTACAAGGCGTATCTGCCTTCTCTCAATGGGTCCATTGTATAGCTGATGGTCCTTAATGGGCCATCAAGCAGGCTAGGCAGAGCTAATCTCAGCTTGTCTGGGATGTCACCCAGAAGCATAGCATAAGTTTGCCATACAGACAGTATAGAGCCAATATTCATAACTTCAACTACAAAACTGATACACACATATAGACAGCATAATCATAACCAGTAAACCATAACCTTGTCCTAGACACCCCATTTGACCCCCTTTATACAAGATTTGGGTGCCACTACAGGACCTTGGTTGCAACAATGATCTATATGGTCCCAGTTTATGTCAATAACGTCACACCCCCAACGCAAAATTGATGCAGGAAGGGATGACACAAACATCACTGACTGCATCCCAAGAGCTTCCCATCCTGGGTTCTGTCTCACTACAGCTAGTATGGGGTTAGAAGCCATACCAGTGTATAACAGAAATGGTTTATCAAAGTCATGTTCAATAACATGATTGAACCTCTTTACAAACTCAAGGTAACACTTAGTTAGAACAATAGTGGATTGGATCTGCTCTGGCAGCATGGTTCCTGTATGTGCCATGTGATCTTGCCAAGAGCTAAAGAAAACTGCTACTTTATCCATACAAGCTTGGGCCAATGTTTGGAACCCAATTAACATTGCATAAATGCAGATATTAATGTTCTTCATAGTCCAGGAATCTTGGCATTTAGCCATGAAAGCAATATGGCAGTGTGCCTCAGTCTTCCTTTTCATACAGCACATTAGGTCTGGAATGTCCTTTCCCCTGTGAAAAGTTCCCATATTGTTTATATGCATTGCCTGTGAAACCCCAGTGTAACAAGGCCTTTTAACATAACGTGTGTTTTCATGTATTCCTTTTAACATGTTCAATGAATTCTCCAAAAGATTAGGCACATTGTATATTTTTACCGTTTGTGGCAATAGCAACACATTAATTACAAAATTTAGCAATAACAACAAGTTCATTGCAAGAGTCCATCTACAGTCATGTTTGTTATGCCACCCCTTTGGCTCAATACCATTGGAGTTTGGGCATTTTAGGGTCAACCTGTGGCTTCCCTTTGCAAAATTCAGTTTTCTCTTTCCTCCTTGTCCTGCAGGATCAAACCCTGATTTCTCTTGCTTAACAGAATTTACTGGCTGATGGGGTGGGCCCTCTTTGCTAACAGCTATTAGCAAGTCCTTCCTTTCCCAGCCAGGCAAGTAATTTGCACTACCCCAGACCAGAGCCAGTCCACCAGTTTTCATATTCGCAACTGCTATCATTTCCAAGGCTGGACTCTGTCTTAAAGAGATACCACACAAATCCAAAGAGTCTGCGGGTGAGAGTTTGCTTCCTCTCCCCCGCATCCTCAAGCATTTAGCCATAAAACTGCTCTGCTCTGACACATCAGTAACCAAATCTGTCCTCAAACCCCGAAGCACAAACTGCTCATTTAAAGAATCAGAAAGGAGACATTCCTGTTCCAACACCATTGTCTCCCCAACAAGTTGGCCCCACACAGCCACTTGGTTATAGGGATGCCACAATCCCTTAACAACTTTTACTTCCTCTGAGACCTTCTTAAAGCTACCCACACTGGATCTTTTACAAGGAAAGTTAGTGGATCCCTTCACAACAGACAATTTTTGGCTGCTAGGAACTGAAACTTCCTTGATTAAATCACTCTCACACCCTTCAATTGCAGGGAACTGCTTGCACCGAGTACCATGAGGATTCCTTTCTCCAGGAGCTTTTCTAAGCAGCAATTCACCCCTCACAGAAATTCTGCCCTTACCCTCTTCACCTAGGGCTTGCCCTAAAGGAACACTTTCCTGAGCAACAACAGACTCTGTCTGGATCTTACTTATATTCAGGATCACCTTTGGCCCATCAGGCAGATCTCTACACAATCCCCTTTCAGGCGACCCCATAGACTTTCTAGATAAAAGGTTAGAAATACTTCCCTTCTCTTTGCCACACACAAGCTTAGGAATTTTTTCCTTTTTGCTACAAGTTGTTAAACTGTCCGTAGGTAACACAACCAAATTACCTTTCTGCTCTCCTTGTGCCCTGGCTAGGGTATCACCCTGATCAGACAGAGTTGTTACACCCTTCTCCAACCACACATGAGCAACAGGCAAAATACAAGCACCAGAACTGTTTGGTCTCTGGGATTTTGCTAAGCCACTAACTGGATGCAACCTAGTTACGGGGCCATTCTCCCCAGCAGATGCAAACTTAGGACCATTCCCTTCCTGGGCTTTGGTTGAATCCAGAACCAACTTTGAGACAACTAAATTACTCTCAACCATCACAGGCCGAAAGGCACCTTCTGTCTGCTCCACAGACAAAAAAGAGTTGGAGACGCATTTTCCTTTACCAGACATACTGTTTGGGATTTCATTTCCCTTGTTCCAGCACACCGGGCTGTTCACAGACAACTGCTTGGAGATTGGGGTAGCTTCCTCCATAGGCAAGTCAACACCCCTGACAGACACAGGCACATTTCCTTCACTGTCACTATTCTTCGCACAGGAAACAGATAAGGTATAGGGGCACCCATCTTCCACTCTCCTTGCCTTCCCAAACTGCTGACTAGATAAAGCCATTAGCTCACAAGACTGCCTAGGCTCATCCAAAATCTCCTTGTTCTCCTCTCCCTTCGCTTGATCTAATTCCAGATTTACTTCTGAGACATTAGATAGACATTCAGAAACTTCATTTACAGCCAAACAGCTACTTTCCAAAGACAAACTTTTGGAGAAACCCTCCATAGGCACAACCTTGGGATCAATCCTCTCTTGTGCCTGGTTTGTATTAACTTGACTGACCATAGCTTTAATATCATTTCCAATCATAATATCCTTAGGGATTATGTCTTTTACTCCCACAACCATGGTGCCCTCCAATCCCTTCCATTTCAGGTGGATTTTAGCCAAAGGCACCCTGACAAAATACTTAGATAAGGCTACAACAGTTACATCTTTACCTGGCAAATAATCTTCCTTCCTGACCAGACTTGCTTTAACCAGAGTAATATCTGCTGCGGTGTCCCTCCATGCCATACACCTCACTCCATTCACTTCTGCATTGCTAATAAACTCTGCATTATTTCCCCCATATTTAGCTTTAATGTGAGTTTTAAGGTCAAATCCTTCAGAGACAACAGAAACAGCATTTGCACACAGGGCACCAATGCTGGGCTCTGTGTGGCTTGCCTGTGAGTTTACAACAACAGGGTTAGCATTGGCCGTGGCATTTGGGGTTGCTGGTTTTGGGCTGCCCTTCAGTGTCGGGCAGTCTGGTCTCATGTGGCCCAGCATACCACAGCGATAGCATGTAACCTGCTGGGGATGTGAGTTCCTACCCTCCGGGCCCCCTTGAACTCCTTTAGAAGAGTCAGGTTTATTTTTAAATCCTTCCCTCCTCTTGAACTGGGGAGAATGGTGATTAGTTTTCCCCGGGGTTTTACACCCTTCTCGAGCCCTGTTTTGGGTATGGGCATCAGCAATCTCTGCTGCCCGTAGGACTGACTCAGGGTCCCTGTCACACACAGCTGCTCTCACATTGTCAGGCACAATGTCTAAGAACTGTTCCAAAGTTATTAAATCCAGCAGTTTTTCAAAACTCCCATGAACCTTGGCTCCCATAACCCACTTTTTAACAAAACCCATCAGCTTATGAGCACATTCTACAAAAGTACAATCCTTAGACATTTTAAACTCTCTAAACTTAACTCTGTAAGATTCAGGAGTAACCTTGAACCGCCTTAACACAGAATCCTTAAACCGCTCATAATTTAATGCTTCTTGTTCCCCCAAGTCATTAAACACCTCCCTGGCTTTTCCAGTCAGTCTGGTTAGCAGGACAGGCATTCGCTGACCCTCAGGGATCTGGTACAGATTGCAGAGGCGTTCAAAGGTAGACAAAAACTCCTCTATATCCTCAGTATCATTGTAAATGGGACACATCCTTTCCCAGTTTTTCTCATGGCGGGGGGGAAGTGGAGTACCAGGTGGGGATGACTTTCTCCGCTCTTCCATTACTTGGAGCTGAAGTCTGGCCGTCTCCTGTTCCATCCTGTGAGTCTCCTGCTCAGCAGCGAGCAGCTCTAGACGCCCCTTACGGGCTCTCTCTTCTCTCTCATCAGCCTCCTTCTTTCTTTGATCAGCTTCTTTCTCTCTCTCAGCAGCCTCTTTCTCTCTCTCAGCAGCCTCTTTCTCTCTCTCTCTTTCTAACTCTGCTATTTTGTGCTTCTCCAGCAATCGAAGATCTGCTAGCTTCTGTTCATGCTCAAATTGCAGTTTACTTGTCACCCTTTGCATCCTAATTTTTTCTGCATCTTCTGCAGCCTCAGGTAAGGGCTGTGCTCTTGCCCCCTGATCACTGGCTATTAGCAGATTTCTCAGTTCTTCCTTTGTAGCTTTCTTTCTAAAGCTTATCCTCTTTTCTGAACACAAATTTTCCAGGGCTTTTTTCCCAAGTCCCTCATATGCTCTTTGCTCAGCCATTGCAGCAGCTCTTTAACCAACAAAACTCTCAATCCCAAAATTCAAATTTGGATAGCGTGGGGTTCTGACCCAAAGCTTAATTGACCTGGTTCTGTGGATCCAAGCACGACTACGCCACTGTGACAATGCGGTTCTGGCGGAACCCAACTGAGAGTGCCAACTCAGGACAAATTGCTCAAATAGGGCAGTTACAGCCCAAGGCTGGGGTTTTTCCACCTCTAAGGCAAACCAAACCAGCCAGACTAAGAGGACTTCAGTCTCACCCCACTGGCTAACTGCAAGTCTCACAAGCAATCTCCTTAGATACTCCAGTTTCCCAGTATTACCACCAGTACCACTCGTTATGGGGACAAAGGGTTATGAAAACCAATACCCCAGTAAAAGAAAAAGGTTCTCCTGATCCCAAAGGACCAAGCCCCAGACCCAGGTCAATGTACAAGTCAGACCTTACCCACAAATCACGCTGTTGCCAATCCTTTAGAATCTAAAATCTAAAGGTTTATTCATAAAAGGAAAAAGATAGAGATGAGAGTTAGAATTGGTTAAATGGAATCAATTACATACAGTAATGGCAAAGTTCTTGGCTCAGGCTTGCAGCAGTGATGGAATAAACTGCAGGTTCAAATCAAGTCTCTGGAATACATCCCCCGCTGGGATGGGTCATTCAGTCCTTTGTTCAGAGCTTCAGTTTGTAGCAAAGTCCCTCCAGAGGTAAGAAGCAGGATTGAAGACAAGATGGAGATCAGGCATCAGCCTTATATAGTCTTTTCCAGGTGTAAGAACACCTCTTTGTTCTTACTGTGGAAAATTACAGCAAAATGGAGTCTGGAGTCACATGGGCCAGCCCCTGCATACTTTGCTGAGGTACAAGGCGTATCTGCCTTCTCTCAATGGGTCCATTGTATAGCTGATGGTCCTTAATGGGCCATCAAGCAGGCTAGGCAGAGCTAATCTCAGCTTGTCTGGGATGTCACCCAGAAGCATAGCATAAGTTTGCCATACAGACAGTATAGAGCCAATATTCATAACTTCAACTACAAAACTGATACACACATATAGACAGCATAATCATAACCAGTAAACCATAACCTTGTCCTAGACACCCCATTTGACCCCCTTTATACAAGATTTGGGTGCCACTACAGGACCTTGGTTGCAACAATGATCTATATGGTCCCAGTTTATGTCAATAACGTCACACCATCCATCCATCCTCCATCCACCCCACCTCTGTCCACCCCACCTCTATCCACCCCACATCCATCCCCAATTTCCCATCCACCCCCATCCACTCCCATCCATCCATCCCTGTACACACCCTTCTATCCATCCATCCATCCATCCTCCATCCACCCCACCTCTGTCCACCCCACCTCTATCCACCCCACATCCATCCCCAATTTCCCATCCACCCCCATCCACTCCCATCCATCCATCCCTGTACACACCCTTCTATCCATCCATCCCTGTACACACCCTTCTATCCATCCATCCATCCATCCACCCCCACCTCTATACCCCGCCATCCATTCCCAATTTCCCATCCACCCCTATAAACCTCCATCCATCCATCCACCCACCCCATCCACACCCCACCCTTATACATTCCCTCATCCATCCCTCCACCCCATCCATCCACACCTCACTGCTATACAGCCCCATCTACCCACCCCACCCCCCATCCATCACCATCCACCCCCTCCACTCTCCATCCCATCCATGCCCCACCCCAACACACCCCCATCCATCTACCCACCCCCACATCCACACCCTCATCCCTATACCTCCCATCCATCCACCCACCCCCATTCATCCCTCCAGCCCGTCCACCCCTCACCATCCACTCCTATACACCCCCATCCATCCACCCCATCCACACCCCACCCTTATACATTCCCTCATCCATCCCTCCACCCCCTCTCTCTATAGCCACACTATGGACCCACACCCCCACTCTGCCCCCGTAAGCATCCCAGTGCTTTGTACTGCACCCCACTCCGGGTCCCGCGCTGCCCTACGCCCGGGGGCCCAGTGGGACAGGCCGGGGACACGGAGCCCCGCGGGCGCAGGGGGAGGAAAACCAGGGGGGGCCCTCCAGCCCCCCATCATCCCCGCGGGGCGCGCAGCCTGCGCCTTTAAGAGGCGGGGGGAGGGGTGGCCCCAGCCCAGCCCCGCTCGCTCCCTGACGTCGGTTCCTTCCCTTTCTCTCGCTGTTTTGCAGCCGCCCCGGCCAGGCGGGGACCCCGCTCGCTCGCCCGCCCCGATGGTTCCGCGCTGCCCGGCCAGGGCCGTCCCCGGCAGCCGCAGCCTGGCGTGAGCCCGCGGCTGGTGAGCGCCCGGCGGGCCCGGAGCAGGAGCGGGATGGCCGGAGCCCGCGGCTGGCTCTAGGGGCTCGGGTCCTATTGCACCAGCCGCCCCAGCATCCTCCCAGCGGGCGGCGCCCCGGAGCCGCGGCCGCCCCTGCCCTTTGTGCGCGGGCGAGGGGCGCACGGAGCCGGGCTCCCCGGGGTGGGACCCACCGGCGGCCGCCGCCGCTGCTGCAGCCCATCCCCCGTCCTGGGCCATGAGCGCCCCCTTCTAGCCGCGGAGCCGCGCGGCCCCCCCGGCCAGCCCCCGCGCCCGGCGCCCGGGGAAGATGTCTTCGCGCACCGCCCTGGCGTCTGGCAACGAGCGGATCTCGGACGCGGTGAGTGCCGGGCCCTTTGTCCCCCGCGCTGCCCCTTCCCCTGGCCGGAGCCAGGCCCCGCGGGTGGGGCGGGCGGCGCACAATGGACGGAGCCGCCGGGCAGCGCCAGGGAGCGATTCGCCTCCCACCGCCTGGCCCGAGCTTGGCTCGCTGGGGAGCCGGGTGGGGCTGGAGCCGGGGCCGCCCCTGCGCTGGGCTGGCCGGGGAGGGGGCAGATCGGGTGTGCGAGGGAACGGGGCGGGCTGGGAACGTCTCCCCAGCCCCCGGTGCAGAGAGCCGGGGTGGAGCGGGGCCCAGCCCCCGGTGCAGAGAGCCGGGGCGGAGCGGGGCCCCAGCTGCGCCCACCTGCAGCGTGGTGCTTCTGCAAAGGCTTAGCCAGTGGGCCCTTGCAGGCAGGGCGAGCCCAGCATTGGGGCCATTCCCCCAGCCCCGCTGGCTCCCACCCAGCCCACAGCCGGGAGCGAGCAGAGGTGTCGGGTCCCTGAGCCGGCCCCAACTGAGGGGAGTTATGCTGGGCTGGGGGCGCGGGGGAGCTGGCAGCGTCTGCATCCTGGGTGGGCTGCTAAGGTCATCAATGACATTTGCCTCGGTGAGGGGGCACGTGGTGTCTCTGTGGGAAGGGAGGGGGGGCTACCACTTGTGGGGGGGGGGGGGGCGAGGACTCTGCATTGGCTCAGCTTGGGTTTTAGCCTGCTGCAGCAGGGACATGCCAGGAGGCCTTCGTCGGGTTGGGGGTGTGTGGAAGCAGTGAAGGAGGTTGTGGTTTGGGCCTGAACGTCCCCCCTGGGGTGTGGAACTAGAGGAGAAGGGGAATGACCTCCTAGGGCACGGTGAGACCTGCAGACCGTCAACCACACGTGTGCACACGCGTGCATGCTCACCACCCCTCCCTGACACACACACAGGCCGAGACGCAGACCGCACAGTGGGAACTGCAGACCCCCAGCCTCACACGCTCCTCACACCCGCCGACACAACCCCGCACTGGAATCTTCCTAGGAGTCAGGTGGGCCCTGCCCATGGACTCCCATGTCCCCTGCCTGGGATGAGGAGAGTCCACGCGCGCCGGTGGGCCTGCTGGCATAGTGACATTGCCCCCGGATCCCTTGTGTGTCCTTGCCATGGAATCTCCAGAGCTCTGCCCTGCACTGGGTGTACTTTACAGGGAAAAGTAGTTCCTTAGCAACTAAGGTGGCATTTCCTGGCGCCGCAGGGGTGGCCCCCCCCCCCGCCTGGCTCCCTCCGCGGCCTGATACACCAGTCTCAGACACAGGGTGGCAAATGCGAGGTTTCCCTTGGAATTGCCCGTGTGCTTGGCCTGGGAGGCACCAGGACCTCTGAGCAGGGCTGCTTCGTGGCATGGGAGCCCCAGCGGAAGGCGCCTGGGGTGGCCTCCTCCCGGCTGAGAGGAGCCATGTCCCTCCCCCTGCCAGCCTGGGCCAAGCCATCTGTCTGTGAAGGCTGGTGCTCTGCTCCCACCATGGCCTCTGCTGGATGCTCCCAGCATGCACTTGGCCTGATGTGGGATGCAGATACCCTGGAGCGCGAGTCAATGAGCCTCTCTCCTCTCCTCGCCTGCGTGGCTCCAATGCTCCTGCTGCTGCGTGTGACATTGGGCAGCCCTCTCCGAGCCCGGCCTGGCCTCCTGGGAGCCCGATCTCCTGCCGGCCCCTTCTCCTGGCCCTTGTGCGGTGGGACAGTTCAGTCCTGGCAACAGCCCAGCGGGCATTGAGACCCAGACATGCCGGGGCACCCGCTCCCTCCTGTGGCTGCCGGAGGTGGGGGTGGACAGCAAAGCCAGCGTGGGCCCCGTGCTGCTGTCAGCCCTCAGGAGGGAACCTTCTCTGGGGAGATGGCCCTGCTAGTCAAAGAGCTGGATAACTCGCTTGGTCCCATTGCACCCAGCAAACAGCTGTGAAGTGGCTCTCTTGCATGGGGGAAACAGAGGCACAGAGGGGCAGTGACTCAGGGTCACCCAGTGGGTCAGACAGAGCTGGGGATAGGAGTCCTGATACTCTGTCTCCCCCCGCTGTACCCCACTAGCCCCCACTCTCCTCCTAGAGCCAGGGATCGAACCCAGGAGTCTTGACTCCTCTGAGTCCCAGCCACCAGACTCCACTCCCTTCAGGACTCCTGGGTTCTGTTCCCAGCTCTGTGACCCCCCAGCTCCACCCCGCTAGACCCCCCCCCCCAAAAGAAGCTTTGACTACATCCTTCACTCCTGGGGTGGGCCATCTTGCATCACCAGCAAACTCTGGCATTGAGTGAGCAGGAGTCCCTAAATCCCTTCCCCCACCAGTGACCCCGCCTGCCTCCCTGTCCCTGGGAGATGGAGCAGCTCGTCCTGCTTTGGGGAAGTAGCTTTTTAAGATTGCAACAACCTCCGTCATTTCCTAACCCCCTCCCCCCCCGGTCCACTGCCCAGTCAGGGCACGGGTGACAGGGCAGTGTGGGGGTTCCCTCCAGGGAATACCCTCGCCCTGCCACCTCTGAGTACACAGCCCTGCTGGGAATCCAGCTCCATGACCTGAGGACTCCAAACCCGCTGCCTTGGTGACCCAAGGCCCTATGCTCCCCTCCTGGGGCGGAGAGGGGGGCTGGTGCTACAGGGGCCTCCCCAGGGAGCCAGGCTGCTGCTGCTGGCCAGACATCAACCCAGATCACTGGGCTCCCTCCACCCCAGTGAAGGCTTGGGGGTCAGCACCTTGCAGCATCCAGCCCCTCCCTGGGGGCTAAGCAAGCCCCACCTCAGGCTTTTGGAGTGCCCTGTCCTGAAGAGTTCTCAGAAGAGGGGATTTCCCAGCCCCTGGTGCAGGCCCTGCCCCCATTGGCACCTGGGTCTCCCCCCCCTCCCCCCATTTCCTTTTGGTCCCATCCTCCCAGTCATAGAAATGTCAGGCTGGAAGGGACCTCGAGAAGTCATCAACTCCAGCCCCTGCAATGAGGCTGGACCAAGTCACCCCAGACCACCCTGCCAGGGCTTTGTCCCTCCCATGGTGGGGATTTCCACCACCTCCCAACACAACCTAGCCCAGAGCTTAACTCCCCTTCCACAGTAGGAAGGTTTGGCCTAATCTCGAACCTAGAGCCCCCTTGCTGCAGCGTAAACCTGTTACTTGTCCTACCTTCAGTGGAGGCCTCCTCAGGGCCGAGCAGAGCGGGACAATTACTTCTTGTGCCTTCCCTACGTCACTCCTGGTAATGCACCCACAATGAGATTGGCCTTTTTGCAACTGCATCCCATTGTTGACTCATAGTCAGTTTGTGATCCTCTAGAACCCGGATCCTGTCCAACAGCTCTGCCACCCAGCCAGCCAGCCCCCACTTTGTCCCTGGGCGTTTGATTTTTCCTTCCTAAGGGAAGTATTTTGCAGTTGTCTTTAATAAATGTCAGAATTCAGACCAATTCTCCAATTGGTCAAGGTTGCTTTGAATTCTGATCCTGGCCTTCCAAGTGCTTCCTGCCCTCCCAGCTGGGGGGGCCTCTGCAGAGTTTATAGCCATTTGCTCCGCATTATCCAAGTCATCCCTGAAAATATTGACTGACCCTGTGGGACCCACTAAAGACACCCTCGCAGCTGGGCAGTGAGCCTGCTATCTGTGCTTGGTCTTTCAGCCAGTTGTGCACCCACCAGCCAGTAATTTCATCTAGACCACTGTGCCCAGGACAGGGTTCTCAACCTGTGGTCCACGGAGCGCCTAAGATCTGCACTTCCATTTGAAATCTTTTAGTGGTGTGCAAATGCAAAGAGGTTGAAACCCATATGAGACTGGATCAAACGCTTCACTCAAATGTCACTTCTGCTGTCCCCCGTCTACTAGGCCAGCAAGCCTGTCTGAGAAGGCAATTAGAGTCACCTAGAGGTCTCCCTTCCAAGCTGTGAGCCTATTGCAGCCTGCTTAGCTTGAGCACAGGAGTGACTCTTTGCTTGAGGTGCCAGGCTCAGGTGATTGTGATAGGAATGGGCATGGTGATGGAATGGCCTGCAGTGATGCAGGAGGTGCCTAGCTGGAGAGCGGCCCAGCAAGGCCATGGCATCTCTAGCACCCTTGCAGGGGGTGATCTGGGCCCCAAAGGCCTTCCCAAGCTGTCTCTGTCCAGGTCAAAGGGAGAGGAAGCTGCTGTGGGACGCCATGGGCTTGGTGCCGAGGGCGTGGGGCACCTCACTCCCCTTGCTGACATCTTGCCACCATGGGGGGCAGTGGGGTGGGCAGGGCGCAAACCCATTTCATCCCTGCCTGGGGGCCATGCCCTCTCTGGGACGTGCTGCCACTCCACACTCGGCCCCTGCATCGTTGACCTGATGCCTGGCACAGCCCCATGGCCTCGGCTGCCCCTGTGGTGGGATGTAAGTCACTGCACAGCAATTCCAGTGCATTATGTATGGACTCAGGCCACCTGGGATGCTGGGACCCCCCCTCCACCTGAGAGGGTGTGTTTGGCATCCCAGAATGCACTGCTGCCTGCCTCCCATGCGTCACTGCCCCCCTGTGCCCCCTGCTAAGGGTTGGGGACTAGGCTTGCTCCCATTGCCCTCCTGCTGGACTCCAGGTCCCACAAGTGGGTGCAGCCGGTGCACCCTAGGGACTGGCTGGGTGATGCTGCCGGCCAGGGCTGTTTCTGCAGCTCACGCCACCAGTGAAATGGAGCGGGGCGTCTGTCTAGTTCCCAGTGTGGTTTTCTGACCATGTCACTAATGGGTTTGGTACTGCTGGGCATCTCTGCCTTAACTGGCCTGGCAGACTGAAGGCCTCCGGAGAGCTGTGTGGCTGGGGGGAGCCAGGGCAGGGATAGCAGGGAGCTATGGGAAGGGGTTAAGGGGTACTGGCAGTGCTGGGGGTGGGGTGCATTCCAAGGCTGGGATAGCAGGGGGCTGCAGGTCAGAGTTGAGGGGCATAAGGGGAACTATGGGGCTCAGAGGTCCAGGTCTGGGGTCCCAGGGGCTACAGGAGGTTGTTCAGGCCAGCCAGGAGGTTCCTGAGTGGCTGCTGTGGGTTGTGGGGCTGGGATGCTGTCCGGTCAGAGCAGGGCCCGAGGCCAAACTCTTCAGGAAGTAGCCAGTGAATGAGGGGCTGTTTGTGGGGTGGGCATGAGGGGCCTGGGGCCCTGCCTTCAGAAGGGCTTTGGGGCTCCCAGAAACAGAGGCACCGAAGTCCGTTAACACTTCTACAAATCTTGGCCTGAGGCTCTGTGGCTGGGCCCTGTCCCGTGAGCACCCCCTGCTGGAGGCCTGGGATGGGACCAGCGGAGGTAGTCGGAGTGCGGGGGCCACGTTGCTGCGACCGAGGGGAAGTGCTGCCTGTGAGAACAGCACAGCCTGTGGGGCACAGCACAGTGTGCCCTCTGAGCCCCACCTGCCCCGGCTCCCTGGGGCGGTGGGAGCAGACTATGCCCTGCTGTGGGCCCTGCCCCCGCGCGTCTGCTGCCCAGACTCTGGGCTCCTCCCGCCATTGGCATGGCGCCGCTCTTTCCTGTTTAAAGGGCTGGCACCCCATTGCAATGTCTGGGCCTGGCACCCCCTCCCTCCCAGCCGTGCACTGCCCCCCGCCCCCAGTTGCTTTTGGACCATGTCAGCCAGCAGGCCCCAACTAGCAAGGCCTGGAGCCCCGGGCAGGGGAGGGCGTTGTGTTTACACATGTTCGCTGCTCGCTCCCGCCTGGTTAAATACCAGCTGGGCCGTGCTAGTCAGGGCACCGCTGCCCCAGCCTTGGCAGCTGGGAAAGCCCCGCGTGTGGCTGGGAAACACGTTCTGCCGTTGAAAGCCAGGTGACCCCCCCAGCCCCAGGGCAGTGGCGTTTCAGAAGGGGTGCCCGAAGGGAATGGGCTGAATGGGACTGCGGGGACCGGCGTAGCTACACCTGAGTCTGGGGGCCCACGCAATGCTCAGGGCTGGTCCAGCCAGACACGCCGGCCTCTGCCCGCCTGGCACAGTGGGTGGGTGACAGGCCAGGGTGGGGTGATCAGCTGCCGGCGCGTGTTTGTCGGCGCTAGCGCTTTCAGCTCCTGCTGCTTCGGAGCCTCCTGGGATGGGTGCTCCCTGTCCTAGAACATGGGTGGAGGGGATGGGTTAGATCGGCATCAGCTTGGCTCGCGGCTCGGCTCGCTGGGCCCCAGCCAGGTGCTCTGCACGTGGGCCGTGTTGGCATCGGAGTTGCCGGATCCAAGGCCAAGGGTCCTGCAGCCTCCCGTCTCCTTATCCCATCCCGAGCCAGCCGGTGTGTTGGGAATGAGCCTCGAAAGCACAGCCTAGCTGGGGCCTGGCTCGCCGGCACTCAGTGACCCCCTTGCCTGGGCCCAAAGTCGGCACCCCCCCCATGGCTTCTGCGGCAGGGCAGGGCAGGGCACGTTACGGCTGCGCTGCACGTGGGGCCGTCCTCGGGGCGAGTCGAGCTCGGTGCTCAAAGCCGGCACTCGACCCACCGGTTCCGCACAGCGCGCACAGCGCGACCTCCCTGCACATTGGGTGAACTCGGAGAAGTGCCGCTAAATCCGTTAATTAGCTTGTGAGTTTAAATTAATTTTGAAAGGGGCCTTTTAGGAAGCGTTGCCCCTGGGATCCGGTAGAGCGTGCAGACGTGGAGCGACAGCTCAGGCACCCCTGGTCGGGAGAGCTCGTGGGAGCCTGGGCTGGGGGGAAGTGGGGTCTTTTATGGTCATTTCCCCTGATGCTCTTCACCCTGGGGGGGGGGTTCTCCTTCCACAGGGCCTGGTGTGTGTGTGGGGGGGTTTCCTCTGGGGAGAGCTGCCCTCTCTCATGGTCCTCGCTTGTCCCCAGCCGTGTGGCTGGTTTGGGGAGGGCTGCTCTCACCTGCTGGTCTGAGGGGAGTGAGAAAGGGGGAGCGGAGGTGGCACCAGCAATCAGTGGAGTTTACATGGGATGCCAGGCTCCTGTCGGGCATCCCAGAAGAGAAGCAGTTGAGGGCTCACCCCAGCCCCTAACCCGAGGGGAGTTAGGTCTGACCTGAACCCTGAATGTCCTCGGTACCTTGGCTAGGGACAGCTGCAGCGTCCTGTGATGCAGGTGACCCCCAGGACTGGTCCGGCTCTAGGCCCGAACGCCCGCTGAGCAGGGCTCTGTCTGGGGCTGATGGGGAGGGGAGGCCTTCCTCAGAGGCGCCGTGGGCATTGGAGGCCGAATCCAGGCTAGCAGGCCCCAGCTCTGGCTGGCAAGATGGCGGGGTGCTTGCCGAGCTAGCCAGGAGGCTGGCGTAGAGCGAGGCAGCCGGTGTGGGCAGAGGGGGTTGGGTTACCCTCCCTGGGCAGGGCAGTGGTGCTGCCTTCTTGGGGAGGAGTCGGGGCGCTGCATCCTCAGGGGAGCCGAGCAGCTGATCTCTGAGCTGCTAAAGAGTCATTTGGGGAGGGTTGGCCCCCCGGCTTTGTCATGGGGGGTTTCCATGGCACCAATGCTGGGAGGGGACCCTGAGATACTGCCTCTGCTTTGGGGATTTGGCATCCGCGGCGCTGGGATGGGGGGTTGCTGGCTCTGGGATGGGGTGGGGGTGCCAAGATTGGAGGGGTTCCTGCAGCGCTGGCTCTGGGATGGGGGGGTGCCGGGATGGGGGGGCCCTGCGGCTCCGGGATGGGGCATACCAGCTCTCAGTATCACCACCCCCGCATGCGAGAGCCGAGCCTGGCGGCCGTGTCTTTCCCTTGCTGCGCCAGGCTGGTAGCAGCAGGGGCTGGAGGGTGGCAGTGTATGCAAACTCCCCTCCCTAGCTGCCTGTTGGCCCTGGGGTCCAGCTCCATGCTAGCCTTGGGGGGGGGGGGAGGCAGTGCTGGCGGTGAAGCCAGAGTTCCTGGGGATGGAGGGCAGGCCAGAGCCCCGCCCCGCTGCTCTGCCCCCCCTCCGGTGGCATGTAGCCGGCTGCATGCCGTGTGGCAGCCCCGGGCTTTGCTGGGCCGACGCTCGCTCTTGTCTCAGCGTGTCCAGGCCCAGCCAGCTGCTAAGGGCAAAGCACCCAGGCTGCTGCCAATGCCGTCAGCTCTCTTGGGCGGGGGGGGACACGCTGGCTACTCCTGGCCCTTGCTGTAGGCTTCATCTGGGTTCCTGGCATACTTGGGCCCTGATGAGGCCCAGCTCCCAGGACTGGTTGGGGCATCAGCCCAGAGGCCAGCCCACTCCATGGCAGTGAGGCAGCAGACAGCAGTAACTCGTTCTGCAGCCATGTCGCCGGCCACTGCAGTGACTCACAACAAGCCCTGGCTGGCCCTGGGGCTGGCTCAGCACAGCTCTGTCGGGCGGGGCACTGGGCACAGCCATGCTCTTTGCACATGGTCCCAGGTCGGGCAGACACCCTGACACCACTCTCCTGGCTGAATCACAGGCTGGGACTGGAGGTGGCTGGCACCTGCTCGCTTGGGGTTGGCTGGTTGGCATCAGTGCCCCCTGCTAACATGGGCTCTCCTGGCTCTACGGGCCTAGCCTCAGACCCACACCCGCATGAGCTGCGCTTCAGGGCTGGGGCTAGGTCTGCGTGCAGTGGCCCTTGACTCAGTAGTTCCTCCTGCTCCTAGGCGGGAATGGTCTCTCCTGAAGATGGATGGACGGACAGAGCGTGATCTCTCTGCCCAGCCTCTGAACTGCTCCATAGACCCATAGACTTTAATGCCAGAAGGGATTATCATGCTCTTCTTGGAGTGCTGGTCCCTATCTGTATTCCTGGGAGGGTTATACGCAAGCGCCACGTGCCTGGAGCCAGAGAATTTGGAAGTAGTAGCATCCTTTGATCTGCGCATGCTGCCTTGCTCCGCCTCATGGTTTCATCCGAGGTGATAAAGGGTGGGGCGTATCCACTGCGCCCTCAATTCCATCTCACCGCCGTGTGGTCCAGGTCGGAGCCTCTCGTCTCGGCTCTCACTTAACTAAAAGTCTCTTTCTTTTTTCGTGCATGGTTAATTTGTTGTTTTGACTGTAGTTTTAGTATTAATAGTCGTTTTAGGATTTTAAGGACTTTGGGATGCCATTTATACCGGTCCCGCCCCACTCCCCCAGGCCTGGGTATGGGGTTATGCAGAAGGCACAGGGATTCAAGGTCTGCACCTCCTGCCTGACTCATTCTCGGTCAGTGACGAGGCAGCGCTGCCCTTACTGCTTGTCAGAAGCCCACATTGCTTGCAGGTGCCATGTCCGCCTCTCCTTCCCAAGCCGTCCCCGGGCAGTTCGGACTCTCTGCCTCAAGAACCACCTTATGGAGGTTGCCATGAGACTGCAGTCGGGCCCAGGCCTGGGATTTCCCCTCATCCAGTTCATCAGCCTGAGAAACCAGGAGTGCACCTCCTGCCACAGAGACCCAGTCCGGTTCGGCCGGTACCAGTGCTATGGACCCCTGCTGGGGCCTAGTCGTGAGGCTGGGAAGCATGCGCATAAGCATGGCAGGGAATGTTCCTCCAGGCCCAAGAGAGAATGTGCCTTCCACGAGTTCCAGCCACGGAGAAGCGGCTTGTTCCAAGGCTCACAAGCCCAACAAGAAGTCACAGAGAGTGTCGGATCTGCCAGTTCTATCCACCGAGCCACATACGCCTTCCAGGTCGGCACCCCCGCGAGTCAAGGGAACCTTTGGTTCCAAGGCAATGCTCCGTTCTGGCTCTGGTTCCGACTGGGCCACGTACTGCCGATGCTGGGGAGGCTAGAGTTGGAGCCCGGGCCTCGTGAACTCTTTGCTTTAGAGGAGGCGAGATCTCCACATCTTCCACTTCAGCTGGTGCCTGGGGAGGTACGCTCTTCTAACCTGGACGTACCTCCTTCTGGTTGTTTCCCCTATGGCTCATACAGTTCCGCCGGTACCGCCATCCGACTTCTCAGCGTTGGAGGATTCGGATAGAGGGCAGGGATCATCCCTCCCCTACCGTAGATACGAATATTCGACGGCTCCACCAACTCAGTGGCAATACCCTCTGTTTCCCCAACAAAGGAGCCGCTGGTACCCAGTTCCTTGGGGCCCTCCGCACCGTCTGACGGATCCGTCTCCTTGGCCATACTGGGGGTCCTGTCCTCGGTATCCACCTCTGGAACCTTCCCGTTCAGCAAGGGAAGAGTCCCTTGTCTCTCCTCTCCAGCCAGGGGCGCTGGAACAATTTTTACAGTGGGGGTGCTGAGAGCCATTGAACCAAACTGTAACCCCTGTATATGATGATAATCCTCCGCACCCCTTGTTCCAGCACCTATGGCTCCAGCTGTTATTGAGTAAGCGTTCAGAACTGGTGTTGGAGGATGAACCACTCAGCCCGGTTCTGACAGTACTGCTGGAACAGGAGTGGTTCCCTTCATCATCTCCAGACGCCGCTGTGTCTTCGGTTCCCTCCTCGCTCCCGGCTGACATCCAGTTCCAGGACCTGTTACGCAGAGTGTCTAAGGCCCTCCCCATTCCACCGGAGGAGGTACAGGACAAACAGCACCAGCTTTTGACACCTTGCATGCCTTGGTACCAACCAGAGTGGCTCTACTGATCCATGATGCCATTCTTACAACTTTCCCACGCAACCGCTCCTAACTCAGGTCCTCCACAAGATCGGGTGGGAGAGGACCACGGTTATTCTAATCACCCCATTTTGGCCTCGCCAGTTCTGGTTTCCCCTGCTCCGTGTGTCAGCGTGTCCCCTGCTTCCACTGCCAATGTTCCCGGAGCTGTTCATGCAACATAGAGGCAGGATCAGGCATCCCAATCCACGGATGTGCCCCCAAAAGCTTGGTTTTCAGGTGGGCATCTTCGCTAGAATGGGACTGTTTGTCGCAGGGCAAGACATCCTCTCTAGTAGCAGGAAAGAGGCCACGAGGCTCCTATTGGGTCAAGTGGAAGTGTTTCCCCTCCAGGGCCCGGCAGAGGGGTCTTGCCCCTGAGGACATGGACGTTCCCCTTCTTCTGGACTGCCCTCTGTCCCCGAAGGCGTCAGGACTCGCACTCAACTCCATCAAGGTGCATGTAGCTGCTATCCATGCCATGTCTTCCATCCCCTGTGGAGGGGCACTCTGTCTTTATGCGCCCCTTGACTAGCAGGTCTTGGAAATGCTTCCTTCGGACCTGTCCAACCAATCGCCCCCCCCACTGGGATCTCACCCTCGTCCTCTCACCCTCAGTGAAATCACCCTTTGAACCTCTGGCCTCCTGCTCCCTGTCTGTCCTTTCCATGAAAGCCGCCTTCCTGGTAGTTATTATTTCCATGAGACGGGTAGCCAAACTGGGGGCCATGACAGCGGATCCCACGTTCCACAAGGACAGGGTTTCTCTGCGTCTGCACCCCACGTTTCTGCCAAAGGTTGTATCCTGTTTTCATGTCAACCAACCCATACGCTTACCTGCCTTCTTTCCGAAGACTCGCACCTTGGCAGAGGAGCGACGCCTTCACTCCCTCAACCGTTCAGCAAGTCCCCGAGACTGTTTATGGCGATAGCTGACTGGATTAAGGAGCAAGCGATCTCCACACAGAGGATCTTTAAGTGGGTTTCGGTGCACATTACGCTCTGCTATCAGTTGTCCGGACTGTCTCCGCCCTGTACCAGCCCATTCCACAGGAGCACAAGCATCGGCTACGGCCACGTTTCATGATGTGCCGCTTACAGACGTGTGGGGCGGCCCCGTGGAGCTCGGTACAAACCTTCTCAGTACGCCTTGATAGCGGATGCCTCGTTCAGTGTGGCTGTTCTCCGTTCCACAGTTCTGTCCTCTTTCTCGCACCCTCCTCCTGACTGGGTGCTGCTCGTTGATCACCCTCAGGGGAACGCACTAGAGACCATCACTTGGAGGAGGAGGAGGCTACTTACCTGTAACTGGAGGTTCTTTAAGGTGTGTGGTCCCTATCTGAATTCCAGTCCCACCCTCCTTCCCCTCTGCTGCGGATCTGTGCCACTTGCAGTGGAGAGAAGGAACTAACTGTCTGTGGTTAAACACTGGAATAAATTGCCTAGGGAGGTTGTGGAATCTCCATCTCTGGAGATATTTAAGAGTAGGTTAGATAAATGTCTGTCAGGGATGGTCTAGACAGTATTTGGTCCTGCCATGAGGGCAGGGGACTGGACTCGATGACCTCTTGAGGTCTCTTCCAGTCCTAGAATCTATGAATCTATGAAAACTGAGGGTGCAATCAGTCCACCCTCAGACTAAACCATGAGGCTGAGCAAGGGCGCGTGTGCGGACTGACGGACACGACTACTCCCAAAATCTCCGGCCAGGACACATGGTGCATGCGTATAACCTTCACTGGAATACAGATAGGGACCACACATCTCGAAGAACCTCCAGTTACAGGTATGTAACCTCCTCTTCATCTATCTGACCTCCTGCACATCACAGGCCACAAAACCTCCCCAACCCACCCTGTAATAGACCCAGAATCTCTGGCTGAGTTACCGAAGTCCTCAAATCTTGATTTAAAGACTTCAAGTTACAGAGAATCCACCATTTACATTAGTTTAAACTTGCATATGACCCATGCCCTTTGCTGCAGAGGAAGATGGAAAAACCCCCAGGGTCTCTGCCAGTCTGACCTGGGGGGAAATTCCTTCCCGACCCCAAATACAGCGATTAATGGACCCGGACATGTTGGCAAGACCCATGAGCCAGACACCTGGGAAAGAATTCTCTGTAGTAACACAGAGCCCTCCCCAGCACATGCCCCATCTCCGACCGTTGGGGATATTTGCTACCAGCAGTCACTGATGGGCCACGTGGCATTGTAGGCAGTCTCATCATACCATCCCCTCCATAATCTTACCAAGCTCAGTCTTGAAGCCAGGTAGGATTTTTGCCCCGCACTGCTCCCCTTGGAAGGCTGCTTGGGAACTCCACCCCTCTGATGGTTAGAAACCTTGGTCTAATTTCAAGCCTAAACTTGTTGATGGCCAGTTTGTATCCATTTGTTCTAGTGTCCACATTGGCCCTTAACTTAAATAACTTTTCTCCCGCCCTGTATTTATTGCTCAGATGTGTTTATAGAGAGGAATCCTATCTCCCCTCAGCCTTTGTTTGGTCAAGCTAAACAAGCGAAGCTCCTTCAGCCTTCTCTCATAAGGTAGGTTTTCCATCCCTCGGATCATCCTAGTAGCCCTTCTCTGCATCTGTTCACGTATGAATTCATCTTTCTTGGACATGGGAGACCAGAACTGCACAGAGTATTCCAGATAAGGTCTCACTGGTGCCTTGTATAATGATACTAACGCTTCCCTGTCTCTACTGGAAATACCTCGCCTGATGCCTCCTAGGATTGTGTTAGCCTTTTTCACAGCCACATCATACATAGTCCTCCTGTGATTATCCCATACACTGAGGTCTTTCTCCTCCTCTATCACTTCCAACTGATAAGTCCCCAGCTTATAGCAAAAATTCTTGTTGTTAGTCCCTAAGTACATGACCTTGCACTTTGCACTATTAAATGTTATCCCATTTCTATTCCTCCAGTTTTCAATGTCCTCAAGATCTTCTTGTGTGATATTCCGCTCTTCCGCTGTACTGGCAATACCTCCCTTTGGCCCCGAGCCCATGGCCCCGGGCACTGCCTCGGTTCCTGCCCCCGAGTCATAGAATCCTAGGACTGGCAGAGACCTTGAGAGGTCATCTAGTCCAGTCCCCTGCACTTGTGGCAGGACTAAGTATTCTCTAGACTGAGCCCTGACAGGCGTTTGTCCAAGCTGCTCCTAAAAACCTCCAGTGACGGAGATTCCACAACCTCCCTAGGTAATTTATTCCAGTGCTTAACCACCCTGACAGGAAGCTTTCCTAAAGTCCGACCTAAACCACCCGTGCTGCACTTTAAGACCATTGCTTGTCCTGTCCTCAGACATTAAAGAGAACAATTTTTCTCCCTCCTCCTTGTAACCGTCTTTTATGTGCTTGAAAACTGTTATCAAGTCCCCTCTTAGCCTCCTCTTCTCCAGAGGGAAAGAATTGGGTTTGTTCGATCTTCCCTCATAGGTCATATTCTCTAGACCTTTCATCATTTTTGTTTCTCTGCCCTGTCCTGCCAGGGCAGGTGGGAAGGAGGCGAGGGCCAATGTTGTGTCATTTAGTGGCCTGAAGCAGGGCTTTGGAGCGGAACCCGGAGCTGGAGCACGGAGCAGCTCCGGAGCAGTGGAGCTGCAGGTTTTTGCCTGGAGCCGGAGCGGAGCCGGAGCACAGCTCCAAAGCCCTGGGGCCCTGAAGGATGTTGCTGCAGGATGAGCGCCAGCCGTAGCACTGTGAGGCCATGCTACCGAGTTTCCAGATGCCAGGCTGAGGCTGGAAGGGAGAAGCCTGAGGCAGTGCTGGGGCCATGATGCCCCCTGTGCCAGCAGGTTTGGGCCTGTGGAGTTCAGACTGGGAGCCCCTGGGAAGCAGGATCCTATCACTGTCCAGGCCTGTGTGTCAGGGGAGGGCCTCCCGGCCTGCCCTGCAGCAGGCCCAGCCATTGTGAGGCTCAGAGGCCATGGATGGTAGCTACGAGGCGCTGGGCCTCTCACCTTGCCAGGCCTATGTGCTCTGTGGCTGGGGCAGGGCCAGGGCTGGTATTGCCCCGGGAGCCTCCTGCGGTGCGAAGGGCCCTGTAGGAGCCAGGCCCTGCAGGCGAACACCTGAGCTCGCTGTGCGCTGCCCTTCCTGCTGACCCCGAACCCAGCCCGCAGGGGGGGACGCTCGCTCAGCTGGGGTAGAACCAGATGCTGGGGCTGCCTGGCTCCCCCGAGTCCAGCAGGGGAGCGGGGCCCGGGGGTCGCATGCCGGGGAGCCCCGGTGTACTGAGCCCGTGGCCGATGTGAGGCTGGGGTGGGGATGGACACACACACACACACACGTTTCCAAGGAGATCGCAGCGATTGGCACAGAGCTGCAGCTGCCAGTCTCTCCCCTCTCAGGAGTGCGGCCCTCACCCAGGGAAACAGCTGGTGTGGATTCAGCGTTATCGTTGTGCCGTGCCAAGGGCCGCCCTCCTCCTTGCCTGCTGGCACCTTACCATAGCCCCCACTAACCAGTGCCCTCCTCTGCCCCCCAACACCCCCAGCCAACTGGCTCATCAGCCGATGCCCCTGCTAACCAATGCACTTTCTCTGCCCCCCACTCATCTGGCCCCCCATGCCAAGGGCTGCCCCAGACCTGAGAGGCCGGAGACCATCTCTCCTGCGTTGTCAGTGCCCCCCTGCTGGGCCTAGGTTGGGGGGAGAAGGGTGAGGACAGCCTGCGGGGATAGCAGCAGGAGAGACTGACAGTGGGGAACAAAGCCAGGAGCCCAAGAGGAAGGGTGGAAGCAGAGGGGGTAGGGACAGACTGGGGGCACAGGGGCAGAAGGGTTTATAACTACTATAGCCCCCTCTTCACCCCTCCCTCCCCTCCCCTCCCCTCCCAAGCCTGAAATGGAACCCAGGAGTCCTGAGTCTCACCAGTCCTTTGCTGTCAGCAAATAGTAGTGACACCCACTGGCAAGCGTGAATCTCATGCCCCTCTGGTGGCTGGTCCACATGGAGGATAACAGTCTCCTACTGCTACCAGTGACCCCATTAGCTCAAAAGGTAGAGTGTCTTGTGGTGGATGTAAAAGTCTCAGCCTGGCCTGTGACCCAGGAGGGGTTCAGTTCAGTTCCATAGGATGGGACTCAAGTTTTCAGTTTGCCTTTTATAAACACTTAGGAGATGCCCCACGGTAGGGAGACCAGATGTCTCGATTTTTGGGTCTTTTTCTTATATAGGCTCCTATTACCCCCAGTCCCGATTTTTCACACTTGCTGTCTGGTCACCCTACCCCACACACATTCAGTACAAGAAGATTGCTGTTGCGAAGTCAAACGCTAGGAAACTCTGGATTTCCAGTTAGCCACGTGTGACAGAAATGGGAATTTTCTGTAATATTTGTATGAATGGTGTGCATGGCAGTGACTTATTTGACTTGGTATTACTGCCCAGTTGGAGCCGAAGGGTTAAACTGCTCGTGGGGCAGAGCAGGAGATCTGGGGGGTTGGTGGTTAAGGACTGGCTGAAACCCATGGAGGATCCGCAGAGATCGAGCATGTGAACTCAGCAAGGCTCTGCTGGAGGGTGACAATGGACTGAGGTCTCAGGTGACTGTGTTAAGAGCTGAGCTCACAGAGCCAGAGATACATTACCACTTACTTTGGTATAACTGATGTCGCTCAGGGATGTGAATAAGCCACTCCCCTGAGTAATGTAAGTTACACCAACCTAAGCTCTTTGCCGTCAGCAGAGAGCCTCTTCACCTGATGCGCCGATGTAGCGCTTCTAGCCTTAAATCTTACCTGGCACTTTAGAGAGCCAAGGTGGATCATAGAATATCAGGGTTGGAAAGGACCTCAGGAGGTCATCTAGTCCAACCCCCTCCTCAAAGCAGGACCAATCCCCAACTAAATCATCCCAGGCAGGGCTTCGGTCAAGCCTGACCTTAAAAACCTCTAAGGAAGGAGATTCCACCACCTCCCTAGGTACCTATTCCAGTGCTTTACCACCCTCCTAGTGAAATAGTTTTTCATATGTTTTATTGGACCAACTTCTGGTGGTGAGAGAGACAAGCTTTTGAGCAACACAGAGCTCTTCTTCAGGGCTGGGAAAGGTTCTGAGGATCACAACTCAATAAAAGGTGGACCAGATTGTTTGGCATAAGTAGTTAACACACATTCTATTGTAGCTGTGTGGTTCCCAGGATATTGTGTCTTCATGTTCTAAGAGACCATTCAAGGTGAAGTGGCCCGTGTAGCCCTGTAGCCAGAGGATAAAAAAGGCGGGTTAGTGGGTTACAGATTGTTGAAATAAGCCATAAATCCTTGGTCTTTATTAAGACCATGATTTTTAGTGTCTAGTAAAGTTATGAATTTAAGCTCCCAGGCTCATCTTTCGAAAGGGTTGTGCAGGTTTCCTGTGAGCACAAGGCCTGGGAGGTCAGATACAGAGTGATCATTCTGGGAAAAGTGTTCACCCACGGGTGATGTGCTGTTTTTTATCATTTTTCTGTGTGAGTTCATTCGCGAGTGCAGGGATTGTCTGGTTTCACCCGCATTATTATTATTGGGGCGTTTAGTGCACTGGATGAGGTTACACCATGTATTGTGCTAGGCATGTCCAGGACCCATGGACCTTGAAAGGTGTGTTGTGTGGAGCAGTGACCATCATAGCAGTGGAGCTATGGGTGCAGGTTTTGCATCTGTTGTTGTGGCAGCGTCTGGTGCCACTTTGAGTTGGTGTGTCCTGCTCTGTGGGGAGCCTGACTGGACGCCCCACAGTGGACAAAACCACACACTGAATTATTACATTGCAGAGTCATTTTTTTCCTGAAGCAAGCAATCAACAAACATCACATCCACCCCAGCCTCGCCAATGCTGAGAGGACAATATCAGATAGTGATCAGATCAGCAGATAGAGAGAGGCCAACCGACAGCTCTCTGACACCAACTGCCATAAAGTACTCAAAGATGACCCCACACCACAATTCACCCAGGAATTTAAGAATATCATCAAATCCTTCCCCAAACAACTCCAAGGGAAACTCTATAACTTCATCCCCCACAAACCCACCCCAGGGACCTTCTGTGTGTTTCCCAAGATGCACAAATGAGGGAACTCAGGCAGACCTGTCAGCCCTGGCACGCTTACTGAAGGAATATCCGAACTCCTAGAAACCATCCTCAAACCACTTGGTACACAAAGGTCCGGCTTCCCCCAGGGCACAATAGACTTCCTCCAGAAATTCTGCAACAATACAGCCTCCCTCTGAACACCACCCTTGTCACCATGTATGTCACCTTCCTACACACCAATATCCCTCACAGTGATGGCCTAGGTGCTTGCCTCAAATATCTACAAGACAATGGACAACCCTCAGCTGTCCATCCCAAACACATCACCAACTTCATCCCTTTCCTCCTCACCCAGAACAGTTCTCATTCAACAACACTTTGTCAAAAACCAGGGGAACATCCATGGGCACTAGGATGGTTCCCCAATATGCCAACCTCTTGGTGGGGCCCCATGGAGAAGAATTTCTGGACAAATGCACCACAAAAGCCAATGATATACCTGAGATACATCCATGATATTTTCATCCTCTGGACAGACAAACTCCCTCATAGGTTTCCACCACAACTTCAGTAGCCACCACCCCATCCCCTTCAACTAAACTCTCTCGAGAATGCTCCTACACCAGCATCAACTTCCTGAACACCACAATCCGCTTCAGCAATGGAGCCCTACAGCCAACTGTACACAGGAAACCCACGGATCCCCACACCTACTTCCACAGATCCTGTAACCACCCCAAACACCAAGAAATCTGTTAGCTGCAGCCAGGCTCTCAGATACCACAGAATATGCCACGAAGAGAGTCCAGGATACACACCTTAACATTCTCAAAACCACCTTCATCAAACAAGGACACTCCACCAGGGAAGTAGATCACACACCAGGGAACAGGCAGAACTAAATCCCGCTCTGACTGCACACCTCTAGTTGTCACCTACCCCACACAGGCACCCATATGGTAACTACAATCCTTACTCGATGGGGCCCCCACTCTGAAAGAAATCTTTCCCGAACCCCCTCTTCTGGCCTTCAAACAACCCCCCCAGCCTCTCCAAGATCCTCATCAGAGGCAAGCTCCCCACAGAGCAGGACCCACCAACTCAAAGCAGCACCGGACCCTGCCAGAACAACAGATGCAAAACCTGCAGCCGTATCTCCACCATAACACACCTTTCCAGATCCATGGATCCTACACGTCTATCACAACATGTGCACTAAACGCCCCAACAACTACTGTGCGGGTGAAGCCAGACAGTCACTGCGCTCTCGAATGAACTCACAGAGGAAAATGATAAAAGACAAAAACACCCTTGGCCGTGGGTGAACACTTTTTTCATGGCATGGTGACTCTTTATGTGAACTCTCTTTCCTCATCCTCAAAGGAAACTTCCTCAACACTTTTGAAAGACAAGCCTGGGACCTTAACTCATAACTTTACTAGACACTAAAAGTCATGGTCTCAATAAGGACACTGAGTTTATGGTTTATTACAATAATCTGTAACCCACTCACCTCCTTTTTGTCCTACGGCTACGTGGGTGTTAACAGGAGGGGCCGATCTGTGGGGTGCTGGGGGATGGTGCCCAGCTTGCGGGGCTGTGGGTTGCTGAGTGCTGGCCCCCCTGTGGTGCTGGGAAGGAGATGTCGACTTGCAGGGCTGTGGGGTGCTGGGAAGGAGGTGCCTGGACTGTGGGGCCATCGGGTGCCGTGGCGGTGGGGGTGGTACCCAGCCTGTGGAGCCGTGGGGTGCTGAGCACTGGGCCCCCTGCAGTGCTGGGAAGGTGGTGTCTGGCCTCTGGGGCCGTGGGGTGCTGAGTGCCTGGCCCCCCGTGGTTCGGGGGGGGGGACACCCCGGTCTGCCAGGTTTGCTGCCAGTATCCATCTGTGAGCTCCTGGTGCCAAGTTGCTCTGAGCTGTCTGAGCTCATTAATGTGATTGGCTCCTTGGGCCTGGCCCGCTCGGGACAGCAGCTCTGAGAGCACAGGGGCATTCAGGGCACATTGGTGGGGGGGCTGTGAGGGGCTCAGGCTGGGATTTGGGGGCACCTTTACTGCACCAATATAGCGAGCTTGTAGTACTGAGGGACAAGGGCTGTGAGGGTTGGGGGGGACAGCAGCGCTGTGTGGGGAGGGGCTTTGTGTTGTGTGGGGGCAGTGGCAGGTCTTGAGAGGAGGTGGGGGGCTGTGGCAGGTATGAGGGGGCGTGGGGGAAGGCAGGAGACGCTCCTGCTCTCTGGACTCTCCTGGTACTGCTCGCTGATGGGAGAATCGATGGAGTCTCCTTGAAGCTGCAGATGTGGTTCCTGGGGGCTGGTGCGGGCTGCAGGACACGGCAAGGGCAGCAACTCTGAGCAGGCAGCGCTCAGTGTCACCCCTGCAGGCAGCCTTCCCTGCAGGGCCTGCTGCACCTCCCACAACCGCCTGCCCAGCACTACCCACCCCTGCTCCTCCAGCTGGGCCTGGCCCCAGTGTTCAACGGGGGGTTCTCGCTGCTGGGCCGGGCCTGGTGCCCCGAGCGGTGCCCGACCCCAGGGCTCGGTGCGGGAGGGCGGTTCTGGCTGCTGGGCTGGGCCTGGTGCCCCGAGCGGTGCCCGACCCCAGGGCTCGGTGCGGGAGGGCGGTTCTCGCTGCTGGGCCGGGCCTGGTGCCCCGAGCGGTGCCCGACCCCAGGGCTCGGTGGGGGAGGGCGGTTCTGGCTGCTGGGCTGGGCCTGGTGCCCCGAGCGGTGCCCGACCCCAGGGCTCGGTGGGGGAGGGCGGTTCTGGTTGCTGGGCCGGGCCTGGTGCCCCGGGCGGTGCCTGACTCCAGGGTTCAGCGGGGGGCTCTGACCGCCGGACCACCCGCTCAGCAGCTTCCCTGGGGTACTCCTGATCCTGTTCCCAATTGGCCAGTGCCCAGGAAGGGGGCTGGGGCGGGGGGGCATGGAGGGCATCTTCCTGCCCTCCCTGTTGCCATGTGTGATGCCATCATCCTAAGGCAGGATCCGGTTGGTTCTGGTAGCACAGTGACTCCTCCGCCCCATTGGGCTTTCCTGCTCAGCCGGGCACATGGCACTCGGGGCTGGGGAAATCATGGGGCTGGGCCCTGCCCCCCAGGCCCCTGTGCTGACTTATCCCAGCTGTTGCGTGGCAGCAGCATGCCTTCAGCCCAAACTCTGCACTAGCCCCGGGAGGGGAGTGAGGTCTGGTGGCTAGAGCGGGGAGCTGGGAACCAGGACTCCTGGGATCTCGCCCCAGCTCTGGCAGGGGCGTGGGGCCTGGTAGTTCTAGCAGAAGGCTGGGAACCAGGACTCTTTCCCTGCAGCGCCCGGTATCCCCCTGCCCCCAGGTGACACTGTCTCTCCCCCCCGCAGCACTCCACCCTGGCCAGCAGCCGCTCGGAGAAGGGCTCGTCGTGGTCCAGCCGGTCGCTGGGTGCGCGCTGCCGGAACTCCATCGCCTCCTGCACCGACGAGCAGCCCCACATCGGCAACTACCGACTCCTCAAAACCATTGGCAAGGGCAACTTCGCCAAGGTCAAGCTGGCCCGGCACATCCTGACAGGCAGAGAGGTGAGGGTGCGGGGGCCATAGGTCAGCACTTTGTGGGGGTGGAGGCTATGGGGTGGTCATGGGGCAGCACTCCAGTGAGGGGCGGGGGCCATGGGGCAGCACTCCAGAGGGGTGAGCAGAGGGCCATAGGGCAGCGCTTCAGGGAGGGCAGGCAGGGGATATGGGAGGGGGAGAGCGGGGGACGTGGGGAGCCATGTGGCAGCACTCCAGGGAGGGTGGGGGATGTGGGCGGGCTCTCTGGAGTAGTGTAAACTGGGGGGGGGGGTGCACAGTAGCTCTGGGGTCCAGTGGAGATCTCCAAGGGGGGCACTGGGAAGAGTGGGGAAGGCTGAGGTGTCAGATGCTGCTGGAGGATAGCACAAGTGCAGATGGGGCAGGGGAGCGGAGGAGCGTATGGGGCACACAGAGGGAAGTGGGGGGCGCAGGCACTGAGTGCCCTAACCCCCCCCCCACCCCCAGCCAGAATCTGGTTTGTTTGTAGGTTGCAATAAAAATCATTGACAAGACGCAGCTGAACCCCACGAGCCTCCAGAAGGTGAGTGTGAGTGGTGGGGGGAGTGGCCCCCACTCCTTGCAGGGGCTGGCAGCCCCATGCCCTGGGGAGGGGGCAATGTCCAGGCTGGGGCCTTGTTGCTGGGGGCTGGGCCTGGAGGGACAGAGGAAGCCAGGTCTGGGACTGGCAGGAGGGGCAGCCGCTCCAGGCCACCCTGGATGGGGGTCGCCCCCCACCTCCCGCTGGCCGCCTGCAGCGCAGCTCCGACACCAGCGGCTGGGTTCCCAGGCTCCACAAAGAGCCCATTGTGCTCCGGACGCGGGGGGGGGGGGGGGGCACTGCTCTGGCCCTGGCCTTCGGGTTCCCCATGCCCGCGACTTCCTCACTGTGCTTCCACCGTGAGCTCGGGTCCCACCCCCAGTGCCACCCCCAGCGCCACCCCCAGCTACCCTGGGGACACATCCCCCCCCCGCCCAGTGGCCCCCTGGGACACCTGTCCTGCCTTGCACCTCTCCACCCAGCTAACCTGGGACACCCACCCTGCCAGGCACCTGCCCCTTTTTCCCATCCTCCCCAGGGCACTTGCCCTGTTCCTGTCCCCCCCCCACCCCAGGACACTCCCAGCCCCAGTTCCCACTGGCTGCCCCAGCCCCTGGCATTGACACAGGCTCCCCTCCCTCAAATCACTGCTCTAATTAGCACCCAGAGGCCAGGCTGGTCGCTGTGGTAACAGCCACTCCGGAGGCATCTCCAGGGGCTGCTAATTAGCGTTGAATTCCGAGGTCAAAGGAGCTGCGGGTGGGGAGCAGATTAGAACAAACCCCTGAGCCAGCCCATCCCCTGCCATAGGGTCAGATCAGAGCCAGCGATCCCCTGAGGGGAAAGAGTGCATGTCCCATTCCCTGTCCCCCTCAGCCACTCGCCAGCCGTGGATCAGATCAGAGCCGGCGCCCCCCAGAGGGGAAAGGCCCCGTGTCCCATTCCCTGTCCCCCTCAGCCACTCGCCAGCCGTGGGTCAGATCAGAGCCGGCGCCCCCCAGAGGGGAAAGGCCCCGTGTCCCATTCCCTGTCCCCCTCAGCCACTCGCCAGCCGTGGGTCAGATCAGAGCCGGCGCCCCCCAGAGGGGAAAGGCCCCGTGTCCCATTCCCTGTCCCCCTCAGCCACTCGCCAGCCGTGGGTCAGATCAGAGCCGGCGCCCTCCAGAGGGGAAAAGGCCCTGTGTCCCATTCCCTGTCCCCCTGAACCAGTTGCTTCCCTGTCGTGGGGCCGGATTGGAGCTGGTGCCCCCTAGAGGGAAAGGCCCGGGGGGCTAGAGGTGGTGAGGCAGGTGAGGAGGAGCTGTGAGGCTGCCTGTTAACATCCCCACTCCCCGCGTCTCTCTGCCCCCTGCAGCTCTTCCGGGAAGTGCGGATCATGAAGGGACTGAACCACCCCAACATCGGTGAGCTGGGGTCCGGGGGTCTGGCTCTGGGGCTCAGCGGCACGGGGGCGATGGGGCCTGAGCAAATGGCAGTCCCGAATGCCCCGTCCTCCAGCCTCAACTGCCCCTGCTAGTTAAGGGGATCCAGACCCTGGCACCTCTGCAGGTCCCTCAACTACAGGGGTCAGAACCCTGCCATGAGGGTGTGTGGGGGGGACATCAGGGGAGGGGCAGGCCCATCCCATGAGGGGGGCAGGCCTGTCCAGTAATGGGTCTGGGGGAAGGGAGGGGCAGGCCCATCCTATGAGAACGTTTGATGCAGGCGTTGGGTGGGAGTCAGGCTGTCCTGTGGGGACATTGGGGGGGGGGGTCAGGCCCTGCCTGTGAGGGTGTTTGGGAGGGGAGATCAGGCCCATCCTGGGAGGGTGTTTGGGGGACTGTGACCCATATATTTCAGAAGAGGGTCTAGCACGCTCCGTGTGAGTGCAGAGGTTCTGGTCTGTGGCAGTGCGGCCGTGGGCGCGTCTGCCATCTCCCGGCCGGCGTGTGGGGCTGTCTGCAGGCTCCAGGGTGTCTGGGAGCGAAGCAGGCGCTGGACAGGGCAGAGCTGTGGAGGGAGCAGACAGGGGCAGCAGCGAGGGGTAGAGTGAAGGCTGGCGACAGTGCAAACCTTCCCCGAGTATTTCCAGACGTTGGGACTGGGTCACCCCACCCCCCTTTGCCCCAGCTGCCCAAGGGCGGGAGCTCTGGAGTGCAGGGAATCGCTGCAGGGCCCGGGCAGCACCTGGCAACAGAGCTGAGGGGTTTGCCTGGGAATTTCCTTCTTTTTGCCATGACAGATCAGAGCTGTCTCTGCAGTGTCATGGCCCCCAGCACTCTGGAAGGGGTCCATGCTGTGCTTCGAAGGGCGTTTTCAGAGACACCACTCCCCAGCCCACCCTGTCCACACTGCCAGGAGCTAGGGGCACTGGGACTTGCACAGGGAGCGAAGATGCTTCCAGCCTCACCACGGGAGAGACCCGGACCAGGGCCCCAGCGGCAGGCACCACCTGGGTTGTGGGGCTCACTGGGTGAGGTCGGGAACTGGGCCATGACCCGTGTCTCTGTGTTACAGTGAAGTTGTTTGAGGTGATAGAGACGGAGAAAACACTCTACCTGGTGATGGAATATGCCAGCGCTGGTGAGAATGCCCCCCTGCCGCACCGGCACCCCCCTGCCCCTGCACTGCCATCTGCTCCCCCAGGCCTGTGCCCCCTGCAACCCTTGTGTGTGTCTGTGCCGCACCTGGAGCTCCAGACCCCTCTGCATTCCCACACCCCTTCCCTGCATGGCCCCCAGATCCCTCTGCCCAGCTCACCGCCAATGTTCTACAGGCCCCCCAGCCTGCCCTGGGGTGCAGTCTGGCCCTGGGACCCACTGAGCCTGTGGGTAGCTACGGGAGCCAGCCTGGCCCAGCACCCCAAAAGCCTCCCCAGCAATCACGGCCTGGGGAGATAGGCAGGTGGCCTGCCTGGCATGTCCCCACACTACCCCTCCACAGGTCCTGCCTGGCATATCCCCTCCCCACCCCCGACCAGGGCCCCTGCCCAGTGTGACCCCCCCACACACACACACACACAGTTCCTTTTCACCAGGGGCCTGTCTGGCATGACATGCCCCCACTCCCTCCTGACCAGGGTCTCTGCCTGGTGTGAGTCCCCCCACATCCCTGCCTGACCAGGGATTCTGCCTGGCGTGATGGGCCCCCTTCCCCCCACAGCCCCTCCTGATCACAGGCCCTGCTTGGCTCCCCCCATGCTGCTAAAATTATCCTCGCTCGGTTTAAAATAAGCCAAACCACCAGGCCCCTGCAGGTGCCACCCACCTGGCAGCTGCCTCCCTGGCACTGAGAGCCAGGCGGGGGGCGTACACATTCCCACCCGTTCCAGTGGCTCCTCGAGCGACTCCCATCTGTGCCTGCGGGCTGGTGCCACCTGGGCTCAGGCTCATCCCGCAGTGGACACTGCAGGGTGCGGCTGGGCGAGCCAGAGGCCGCTCTTGGGGAATGTGTGGGGTCTCCATGCCCCCCATGTCCTGCTGTAATGGACCTCCCAGCAGGAAAGCTGCATTCATGAGACTGCAGCTGTCCAGCAGGGGCACATCTGTCCAAAGCCCCTTCACCCCAGCCTTCCTCCTGGCATCGGGTTCCCTGGCACTACCCCCTGCCACTACCGACTGCTCCTGACAGCACCCCCTCCCCCCAGGCGAAGTCTTCGACTACCTCGTGTCACACGGACGGATGAAGGAGAAGGAAGCCCGGGCAAAATTCAGACAGGTCAGGACAGAATCGGGAAAGGGGAATGGACCAGAGCCCTGACCACCATCAGCAGGGGGTGCTGTGGGGAGCAGGGTGGGAGTTCTGCACCCCTAACCCCTGCCCTGTTGGGCACGTCACTGTAGCTCAGGGCGGGGTCTCTGGTCAGCTCTAGTCTGAGGGATGGGGGTCTGTGTGCTCTGTGCGTGTGTGTGTGGGGGCTGTGTGTTTTGTGGGGAGGGGCTGCTGGCTCTGCACGTGGGGGCTGCGTGCTCTCTGGGGGGGCTCTGCTGATGGCTCGGTGGGCTGCGTGCTCTGTGTGGGGGGGCTGCATGCTCTGTGTGTGGGGGGGCTGTGCTGATGGCTCGGGGGGCTGCGTGCTCTGTGTGTGGGGGGGGCTGCAGGCTCTGTGGGGGGGGGCTGTGCTGATGGCTCGGGGGCTGCGTGCTCTGTGTGTGTGTGGGGGCTGTGTGCTCTGTGTGTGGGGGGGGGCTGTGCTTCTGACTTGGGGGGGGGGGGGCTGCATGTTCTGTGCCTGTGGGGGGGGACCGCGTGCTCTGTGGGTGAGGTGGTGGCAGCGCTGCGTTGCTGGCCGTAGTCTATGGGGTGAAGGCTGAGTGGTGTGTGTGGAGTGGGGGGGGGGGCAATGGAGGGTGGAAGGGCTGTGCTGCTGACCGTCTTGTGCAGGGAATCTCAAACTGGGGGTCACGAGTTATTACATGGGGGGTCATGAGCTGTCAGCCTCAATCCCCAAACCCCACTTCACCTCCAGCATTTATAATAGTGTTAAATATAAAAAAGTGTTTTTACTTTGTAGGGGGGGGGGGGTTGCACTCAGAGCCTTGCTGTGTGAAAGGGGTGAGATGTGTGTGTGGTGGTGTGGGGGGGCGGGGTTAAGGGCTCCCTGTTGGGAGCTGGCCTGGAAACCCAGGTGGGCGCTTCCTTCCCAGCCATCGATTCCTGGCAGCAGGGCACTCACCTTACAGGGGCAGTTCCCCTCCTGGGGGAGGAGCGGGGGTGGGGGGAGCGATGGGGGGCAGAGGATGGCGTCAGTCGCTTCGCTGCCCTCACTGCCAGCTCTGCCCCCAGATCGTCTCAGCTGTGCACTATTGTCACCAGAAGAACATCGTGCACCGAGACCTGAAGGTGAGTCACCCCATCCGGGTTCTGCCCCTCCCCCCGCCCAGGGCACTGCCCGAGCATCCCCCCGGCCCCCCGTGTACTTCCCCTCCCCCCAGACAAACACCAGACCTGAAGGTGAGAGCCCCAGCACCCCTCCCCCTTGTTCCCTCCCTCCCAGGCACTGCTCCTATCCTCCCACCCCCTCCCCACCGGCTGTGGGGGTGGGGCCTGACCCTGACGTACCCCAACTCCCGCTCAGCTGTGGGTGGGGCTGGACCCTGACGTACCCCAGCCCCCGGGCTGTGGGGGCATGGCCGGACCCTGCTGTGCCCCCCATCCCTCCCCAGGCGGAGAACCTGCTGCTGGACGCCGACGCCAACATCAAGATCGCCGACTTCGGGTTCAGCAATGAGTTCACACTGGGCTCCAAGCTGGACACGTTCTGCGGGAGCCCCCCGTACGCCGCCCCCGAGCTCTTCCAGGGCAAGAAATACGACGGGCCCGAGGTCGACATCTGGAGCCTGGGCGTCATCCTCTACACCCTGGTCAGCGGCTCGCTGCCCTTTGATGGGCAGAACCTCAAGGTGGGTGGGTGGGGGGATGGGGGACATGGGGCACACAGGGATGGAGGGGTCCTGGGGGGACATGGGAATGGAGGTGTCTGGGGGTCCTGGGGGAGACATGGGGATGAGGGGGTGTCTGGGGGTCCTGGGGGGACATGGGAATGGAGGTGTCTGGGGGTCCTGGGGGAGACATGGGGATGAGGGGGTGTCTGGGTGGGACATGGGAATGGGGGGGGTGTCTCAGGGGGGTGGGGGTCCTGGGAGTGTCGGGGGGCATGGTGGCAGGGCCAGCACTTAGCCCAGCAGAAAGGCAATCTCTAGGTCGGGCGGTGTTTTCTGCAGGGCCTTGTACCCCGCATCACAGAAGAGGCTCTGGGCCCCTGTAGCCAGAGCCTGCCCTTTCCCAATTGCCAGGGCACAGAGCTGGGGCCTGCGAGCAGAGCCCGGTCCTTGCCTCACAGCGGAGTTGACCCCCCCCCCCATTGTATGGGGAGGGGGAGTGGGGCCAGCTCCTAGCTAAGTCCCTGGGGATGGCTCGGCAGGTCCCGGGCAGGCAGGGAGGCTGGCTGGGGGAACCCTGCCTGACTTGCCCCTCCCTCGTCCCCCCAGGAGCTGCGGGAGCGCGTGCTGCGAGGCAAGTACCGCGTCCCCTTCTACATGTCCACAGACTGCGAGACCATCCTGCGCCGCTTCCTGGTGCTCAACCCTGCCAAGCGCTGCACCCTGGAGGTGAGAGCCCCGGGGAGAACTGGGACCTCGTGGCATTCCCCTGTCATGGACCCACAGGGGCCGGTCTGTGCTCAGTCCCTTGGGTGGGCCGGGCCCCAAGGATCCCCAGTTTTGCAGGACCAGGCCCATAGCCTCCAGGACTGCGAGATTGGGCCTTGGGCTCCCGCGACCCCGGCTCCCTGAAGCAAGTCCAGCCCAGCCGGCTGCACCGTCCCTTTCCTGGTGCGATGCTTCACAGCAACTCCGGCAGCCTCAGCAGAGCAAGGCAGCCGAGCCGGGGCTAGCAGGAACGTCCCGGCCACTGGCTTTCTGGGCCCTCCGTCGATCTGGGTCGGTTACGGCCAGTCCTGAACAACCGGTTGGCAGCCCCCAGACAGTGCGGTGACCCAGCCCCGCCTCTGCCCCCGGAGTAACTGTTTAATCCTTTACACCCCGTGCAGAGCAGTGCAAAGCCCAGAGGGAAACTGAGGCACACAGGGGCATCATAAAAGTATTACCAACATTCCCACTTCCTCACCCTGCCGCTCCTGTGCTCCGTGGCCCCATTTACCCGCCCCCCAACTCTGTCCGTGGAGCTGGGACTCCATCCTTGCCCTCTGCTCTGTGCCCCCCGAGTGGCACCAATCCCCACGGGGGCGAGCTCTCATTAAGCTGATGCTGCCTGCGCGGGGCCCTGCCTGACGCTGTCTCCCCAATGACTGTAATTAGTGTAATTGACTCAGGGGATAATTACAGGGTGTCTGGGACCCAGGCAGGCTCCGTGCAGCCCCCACAGAGCTCAGCCCTCTGGGCGGGTGGGGTCTGCGGAGCCTGCAGGGAGGGGAGGTGCAGCTCCCGCAGGCCCATGGGGGCTCCTTGGGGGCCAGAATTTGGGCTACCGGGCTCCCTGCCCCACAGCAGTGGGGATGGGGCCCAGGTGCACTGGAAGGAGAGTGCTGAGCCCTTTGTCTCTATTCCTGGTCTGCAGCTCTGTCAGGGGTGGGGGGCCTGCCCAGTGGGGGCACCTGGTGGGAAGACACAGCCTGTTCCCCAGCGGGGAGATGCAGGCTGTGTCCTGAGGGGTGCTGGGCGGGGAGACTCGGCCCCTGTGCCAGTGGGGGTGGGGGTATGATGGGTGCCTGGCAGGGAAAGACAGGCCTTGTCCTGGGGCAGGGGCAGAGTGATGGGTGCGGGGCAGGGAGACTTGGCCCCTTCCCATGGGGGGGGTGATGGGTGCATGGCGGGGGGAAGGCACAGCTCCTGTCCCAGTGTGTGGGGGGGTGATGGGTAAGTGGCAAGGGACAGATGTGTCCCCTGTTCCGGTTGTGGAGGGGGAGGAGTGCGTGGTGGGGAGACATGGCCCCTGTCCTGGTGGGGGGCTGTGTGTGTGTGTGTGTGTGTGTGTGTGTGTGTGTGTGTGATGGGTGCATGGTGGGAGGCAGACGTGGTCCTGTCCTGGTGTGTGTGGGGGATGGGTGCGTGACAGGGGGGAGACACAGCCCTTGTCCGGGTTGTGTGTGGGGGCGGGGTGTTGGGTGCGTGGTGGGAGGCAGACGCGTCCCCTGTCCCCATGGGAGGGGGAGGGGTGCTTGGTCTCGAGATCAGGGAGGCCTGAACCCCTCTAATCTGTCCCGTCTCTCTCAGCAAATCATGAAGGACAAATGGATCAACATCGGCTACGAGGGCGACGAGCTGAAGCCCTACAAGGAGCCTGAGGAGGATTTTGGGGACACCAAGCGCATCGGTGAGGGCCCAGGGCCCTGCTGTGCTGAGTGGGCACCATTGCTTGGACCCCGATGGCCAAGGGGGGGACGCCCGTCAGGGGATCATTTGCCCGCAGTCCCTCTGGGGTTCAGGGAGGGGCTCTGCTTGCGCCAGCTTGGGGAGGGCTCACTGAAGTGGCCCGAGCTGACTGGCTGTGGGACAGAGTGAGGCCACGGCCTGGACCCTTGTCCAACTCCCCCCAGGGCAGCTGCACAGGGTCCCAGGGCCGGGATGTGACCCCTTCATTCCAGCCCCCACAGGGCTCAGTAGTACCTGGGCAAATGGGCGCTGCCCATGGGCCCAGCATCTAGCCCAGGGGACACGGGGCTTGTGCCATCCGGCGGGGGCTGGGCACCGCATGGCACCTGCCCCGGGGGCGGGGGGGGGGGGGGATGTTTGTGCCAGAATTGAATCCATCCCCTCTCTCCCAGAGGTGATGGTGGGAATGGGATACACCCGCGAGGAGATCAAGGAAGCCCTGAACAGCCAAAAATACAACGAGGTCACGGCCACCTACCTCCTGCTGGGCAGGAAGAACGAGGTGAGTGTGGGCCCAGGGGAGCCTGGGGTCTGATCGGGGGGTGGGGAGGATCCGTGGGGAACCTGTGACGCTTTTGCCCCCCGGGATGCAACCTGGAACTGGGGTATCGCTGAACCCTCTGTCTCACCAGCCTGGGCTCCCTTTTAAGTGATTATAAGTAACAGCATACAGATCAAAGTACGTTACCATAAGAAATCAAACAAAACCGCAATCCAAGTTCTCTAAACTGGCTAGGATTAGATAGTTAGATAGTACAAACTGTCCGCCCAGCTTCCCTGCACAGGCAGGCTTCCTTCTTTCCTGCCTGGGATCCCCCTTCCCCTGTTCAGTCTTTGTTCCTAAGGTGTTTTGTTGTAAAGGGAGTGAGGCACCGCGTGTTGGAATAAACTGTAAAAGGGGGAAGTGACTTCATGTGGAAGGAACTTCTTTGTTTTAAGCCAAGCTCCCAACCCAGTTTGTGGAAAAATACAGGCACTAAAATGGAGTCCAGTGTCCCCTTATCTAGTCACATGCCCTTGCATGCTTCGATGAGTCATGACAGCCATTACTCATTCGCTGACTGAAGCGTCCACAGGTGAGGATAAGCTTTTCCCATGGCCCGTTGTCTTTGTTGATGGGCCATTCCACTTGGACAGGCCAATCCCAACATGCTGGCTAGACTGGATGTAAAGCTTTGTGGGTGTTATCCAGGAGCAAACACATTTGAAAGACAGGTGCATAGTCAATATTTATAACTCCAAATACAAACATGATGCATACAAATAGGATAATCGTATCCAGCAAACCATAACTTTTCCATTGACACCTCGCATGATATCTTTTGTACAAGATGCATCGTAATTATATTCTAACCATACCATAATCATAGCACTATGGGGTGCGGAGTGTCACAGAGCCGTGCACATAAGAGCGGCCAGACCAATGGTCCACCTAGCCCAGTAGCTGGTGCCAGGTGCTTCAGAGAAAATGAACAGAACAGGGTAATTATTGAGTGATTCATCCAGTCCCACCTTCTGATAGTCAGGGATTTAGGAACACCCAGAGCATGGGGTTGCGTCCCTGGCCATCTTGGCTAACAGCCATCCATGGGCCTATCCTCCATGATCTTATCTTGTTATTTTTGAACCCAGTTATGCTTTTGGCCTTCACAACATCCCCTGGCAGGGAGTTCCACAGGTTGACTGGGCATTGGCTTCCTTATGTTTGTTTTTAACCTGCTGCTTATTAATTTCATTAGGTGATCCCTGGTTCTTGTGTTATGTGAAGGGGTAAATAACACTTCCCTATTCACTTTCTCCATACCAGTCACAATTATAGACCTCTGTCATAACTCCCATAGTTCAAATATGAACAGTCCCTGTCTTTCTAATCCAGGGGTAGGCAATCTATGGCACGCATGCCGAAGGCGGCATGTGTGGTGATTTTCAGTGGCACTCACACTGCCCAGGTCCTGGCCACCAGTCTGGGGGGCTCTGCATTTTAATTTAATTTTAAATGAAGCTTCTTAAACATTTTAAAAACCTTATTTACTTTACATACAACAATAGTTTAGTTATATATATTATAGACTTATAGAAAGAGACCTTCTAAATGTATTACTGGCACGCGAAACCTTAAATTAGAGTGAATAAATGAAGACTCGGCACACCACTTCTGAAAGGTTGCCGACCCCTGTTCTAATCTCTCCCCATGCAGAAGCTGTTCCATTCCCCCTCATCATTATTGTTGCCTTTCTCTGTACCTTTTCCAACTCTAATATATCTTTTTTTGAGATGGGGTGACCAGAGCTGCACACATTAGTCAAGGTGTGGGCGTACCATTGATTTATATAGTGCCATTGTGATATTTTCTGTCTTATTATCTATCCCTTTCCTAATGGTTCCTAACATTCTGTTAGCTTTTTTGACTGCCGCTGCACATCGAGTGGATGTTTTCAGAGAACTATCCAAGATCTTTTTCTTGAGTGCGAACCGCTAATTTCAATGCCATCATTTTGTATGAATAGTTGGGATTATGTTTTCCAATGTGCATTACTTTGCATTTATCAAAATTTGAATTTCATCTGCTATGTTGTTGTCCAGGCACCCAGTTTAGTGAGGTCAGCTTTGGACTTAACTATCTTGAGTAATTTTGTATCATCTGCAAACTTTGCCACCTCACTGTTCGCCCCTTTTTCCAGATCATACGTTGAACAACACTGGTCCCTGTACGGATCCCTAGGGGACCCCGCTATTTACTTCTTTCCACTGTGAGAACTGACCATTTATTCCTACCCTTTGTTTCCTGTCTTTTAACCAGTTACTGATCCATGAGAGGACCTTTCCTCTCATCCCAGGACTGCTCACTTTGCTTAAGAGCCTTTAGTGAGGGAAGCTTTCTGAAAATCCAGGAACACTATATCCACGGGATCACCCTTGTCCTCAGGCTTGTTGACTCCCTCAAAGAATTCTAATAGATTGGTGAAGCATGATTTCCCTTTTACAAAACCCATATTGACTCTTCCCCAGCATATCACGTTTATTTATGTGTACTTTACTATAGTTTCAACCAGTTTACTCGGTACTGAAGCTAGGCTCACTGGCCTGTAATAGCCAGGATCACCTCTGGAGCCTTTTTTAAAAATTGGCATCACATTAGTTATCCTCCAGTCATCTGGGACAGAGGCTGATGTAAGCAATAGGTTACATACCACAGTTCTTCGAGTGATGGTCCCTATTCTCTTCCGCTGAGGGTTATGCACACATGCCATGCATTCAGAGCCGGTAGTAGTGTCCCTTGGTCCACACATGTGCACTTGCTACACCTCATGGTTTTGTCTGAGACGATAAAGGGCAGTGTGGGCTGACCATGCTCTCAGTTCCTTCTCATCGCCGCATGGTCCAAATCAGAATTTCTGCTGTTCTCTTGTCTCTTGTGATGCCCTTTCTAAAACGCAGGGGGGAAAAGATGGTTTTCTACCTCTATGTGGTTAGTATTTTTGTTGGTTTTACAGTAATTGAGTTTTTAGGATTGTTAGGGACTTCGGGATGCCATTGTACCAGTCTCCTGCTCTCCCCCCTCACCCTCACCAGCAACCAGGCCTGGGTACTGGGTTATGCCAAAGACATCGGGGTTCAGGATCTGCACCTCCTGCCATCACTCATTCTTGGTCAGTGACGAGCTAAGTGCTGCCTTTACTGCTTCGGAGAAGCCCATGCTGCTTCCAGGTGCCGTATCCGCCTCTCCTTCCCAAGCCGTACCCAGGCAGGCCGGGATCTCCGCCTCGAGAACCACCTCATGGAAGTCGCCATGAGACCGCAGTCAGACCCCGGCCGGGGACTGCCCCCACAGTACATCAGCCTGAGAAACCCGGGAGTGCACCTCCTGCCATGGAGACCCAGTCCGGTCTCCATGGCAGGAGGTGCACTGCCCCTTGAGGTACAAGCCTATTCCACAAGAGCACAAGCATCGGCTACGGCCACGTTTCACGACGTGCCGCTTACAGACGTGTGGGGTGGCCCCGTGGAGCTCGGTACGAACCTTCTCTTTCCTTCAAGATGTGTGGTCCCTATTTGAATTCCAGTCCCATGCTCCTTCCCCTCTGCTGCGGATCTGTGCGACTTGCAGTGGAGAGAAGGAACTGAGGGCACAGTCAGTCCACCCTGCCCTTTATCGCCTCAGACCAAACCATGAGGCGGAGCAAGGGCACATGTGCGGACCGACAGATGCTACTACTTCCAAATCTCTGGCTCGGACACATGGCGCATGCGTCTAACCCTCAGTGGAATACAGATAGAGACCACACATCTCGAAGAACCTCCAGTTACAGGTACGTAACCTTGTGGCAGTTCTGCGATTTCATATTTGAGTTCCTTCAGAACTCTTGGGTGATACCATCTGGCCCTGGTGACTTACTACTGTTTAGTTGATCAATTTGTCCCCAACCCTCCTCTATCGACACCTCAATCTGGGACAGTTCCTCAGATCTGTCACCTAAAAAGAATGGCTCAGGGGTGGGAATCTCCCTCACCTCCTCTGCAGTGAAGACTGATGCAAAGAATTCATTTAACTTCTCCACAACGGCCTTGTCTTCCCGGAGCACTCCTTTAGTCCCTCCATTGTCCAGCGACCCCACGGATTGTTTGCCAGGTTTCCTGCTTCTGATGTGTTTGACGTTTATTTTTTGGCTGTTTTGTGTTTTTTGCTAGATGCTCTTCAAATTCGTTTTTTGGCCTTCCTAGTTACACTTGTACACTTGCCTCGCCAGAGTTTAGGCTCCTTTCTGTTTCCCTCAGTAGGATTTTTAAAGATGTCTTTTTGTCTCTAACCATCTCTATTATTCTGCTGGTTAACCATGGGGGCATGTTTTGGTCCACTTCCCGATTGGGGGTGGGGGAGGTATACATATAGTTTGAGCCTCTGTGATGGTATTTTGAGGCAGGGTGAAATGTGCCAGCGATTCTGAACTGGGAGGGGCAGCAACCACACGGGGCAGCTGCCAGCTCCACGCCCTGCAGCCAAGATCTGGCTGCAGGGGCCAGAGGGGGGCTGGGGCTGGCGTGAGAGGGTGTCACGTAGTCACAGGGGCTGGTCTGTTCCCCAGCCTGTGATCAGTCTCCGGGGAGTGACCCCTGTCGTGGGCCGGGCCCCGAGAACCTGCCCGGTTCCACAGGGCCAGGCCCCCGGCATCCAGGACAGCAAGACTGGGCCTTGGGCGCCAGCGACGCCGACTCCCTGCAGCAAGTCTAGCCCAGTCGGTGTCCTGCGGAGCCCTGCACCGTCCCCTTCCACGGCTGCACGATGCTCCCAGGAGTGTCACCGAGCCTCTGCAGAGCAAGGCAGCCATGTGTTAGTGCCTGGCTCCCGCCTCTGACCGGCCTGAATCAGCGCAGAGACCGAGGCTAGGCCAGAGACCAGCCTGGCCGAGCCTGAGGAGCCAGCCAAGCAGGGACGGCTCCCTCCCCCATCCCCCTTAGCTCTCCAGGTCTGGGCTCCTGAGCTCCTCCAGAAGGCAGCCGGTATCCCAGCCCCTGAGGCCTTGTTCCCCAGGTCTGCCAGCTGGGTGTCCTGCTGCACCTTGGGGATGGTTCATCCTTTGGCGGGATCTCTGTGTTGCTGGACCCACTGTTGAGCCAGTTCTTCAATGGCTGAATTCGTTCCCCCAGGCAGCCAGCTATCCCCTCCACACACGCACACTGTTAACCCTTTTGCAGCCACTGGGCAGCCGTGCAACATACAGAGGGAAACTGAGGCATGCCTCAGCTTCATAGAACCATTACAGAAAACTTCCACTTTGTTACCGAGGGCAACTCGGGGGAGTCCATGGCGGGGTCTGGGCTTGGGGAGCAGCGCCCAGGAGTGGGCCCAGGAGACCAGGGGTGACTGACCAGACAGCAAACAGGACACGGCCCCCAGGTTTCTCTCCTGGAGGGGGCTGTGGCTCAGGCTCCCTTCTCCAAACTGGGCCGGCCCCAGCCCTGGTGCAAGGGCGAGAGGGGAGCAGCCCCCGCTCCTGTTAGGCAGGGGCTCCCCTGGCAGACATGGACCGCTGGCTGGCCTGGGCAGCACGCTCCGTGCTGGGTGTGCGCTGGCTTGGCAGCACGGCACGGCGGGTTGGCCACAGGCGCAAAGGAGCTGGCTCTAGGGGGCACCCTGGGATCACCTTCCACCTCTGGCCAGCGCCACCCACCTGGACTCCAGCCAGCGCCTAGGTGCAGGGCAGGGTTGCCAAGGCGGGGGTAACGGGTGTCCTCTCTCGGCAGGTGGAGGGGAGTGAGTCACGCACAGGCAGCAGCCTCTCCCTGGCCCGGGTGCGGGCACCCAGCGAGGTTTCCAACGGCACCAGCAAGTCGTCCTCCCATGGCAAGAGCCAGCGCAGCTCTTCCACCTACCACCGGCAGCGGCGGCACAGTGACTTCTGTGAGTGCCAGGCTGCCCCACTCAGCCCCTGCGCACAGCAGCGGGTCCCTGTATCCTGAGGGCTGCTGGGCACCTGCTGAGCAGAACCCCATGGGGCACCAGGGTGAAAGGGTAGCTGGGCGCCAGGTGCTGCCCGGGAGTTCTGGGGAATGGGTACAGACGGCTGTGGGGAGTTCAGGGGAGAGCTCGGGGCTGTGGGGAGTTCAGGGGGATGGGAGTGGGGAGTTTGGGGTAGGGATCAGGGCAGTGGGGAGTTCAGGGGAGGGGTCAGGGCAGTGTGGGGGCTGTGGAGAGTTTAGGAGGAGGGGTCAGGGCAATGGGAGGCCATGGGGAGTTCAGGGGAGGGGTCAGGGCAGTGTGGGGGCTGTGGGGAGTTTAGGAGGAGGGGTCAGGGCAGTGGGGGCTGGAGGGAGTTCAAGGGGATGGGAGTGGGGAGTTTGGGGGAGGGGTCAGGGCAATGGGAGGCCATGGGGAGTTCAGGGGAGGGATCACGGCAGTGTGGGGGCTGTGGGGAGAGGGAATGGGGAGCCAGGGGGGGTCAGGGCAGTGAGGAGCTGTGGGAAGTTCAGGGGAGGGGTTAGGGCAGTAGGTGGGGGAGTTCAGGGGGACTGTGACTGAGTAAAACCCTACGGGAGAGCAAGATGGAGCCCCCAATGCCAGCCAGCCCCGCCTGCTGCCCCCTCTACCCAGTCTGGGCAGCAGCCAAGGCTCCCAGGCAGGATGTCAGAGCTATCCCCTGCCCACAGGTGGCCCCTCACCGGTCCCCATGCACCCTAAGAGGAGCCCCACGAGCACCGGGGAGGCAGAGCTGAAGGAGGAGCGGATGCCCTCGCGTAAGGCCAGCTGCAGCGTGGTGAGCAGCGGGCGCGGGATCCCCCCCTCCAGCCCCATGGTGAGCAGCGCCAACAACCCCAACAAATCAGAGATCCCCGACCGGCGCAAGGACAGCACCATCAACACGGTGAGGGGGTGTGCTGGGGCAGGGGGCAGGCCCCAGGTTGGACAGTGGGGGTGGGAAAAGGGACAGGCAGAGGGGCTGGCAGGAGGGGTAGGCAGGCTGGGCCGGGTGACAGGGTGGTATGTGCCCCAGGGGATGGGCAGTGGGGCGATTTGCCATGGGGAGTGGCGGGTGCCCCCAGGGGATGGGCAGTGGGGCGATTTGCCATGGGGAGTGGTGGGTGCCGCCGGGGGATGGGCAGTGGGGCGATTTGCCATAGGGAGTGGCGGGTGCCCCCAGGGGATGGGCAGTGGGGCGATTTGCCATGGGGAGTGGCGGGTGCCCCCAGGGGATGGGCAGTGGGGCGATTTGCCATGGGGAGTGGCGGGTGCCCCCAGGGGATGGGCAGTGGGGCGATTTGCCATGGGGAGTGGCGGGTGCCCCCAGGGGATGGGCAGTGGGGCGATTTGCCATGGGGAGTGGCGGGTGCCCCCGGGGGATGGTAGCAGGGCAGGGTGCTGTGGGGAGCGGCGTGTGCCCCCAGGGGACGGTCAGGGTACCTCAGGGAGTGGTGTGGGCCATGCGGCATGGGCGGTAGGGGTGTGTGCCGGGGGAATGGCATGTGGCCCAGGGGAAGGGCCTGTCTCCCAGCCAGCTGGTGCTCCCATGTCCCTGCCCCTGCGGGTAGCGGGCACCGGGTGGGCCCCGCAGATCTGGGACTCAGCCCCACGCGGTCCCTTGCAGAACAACATCCCGTCGAGCGTAATGACGCGGAGGAACACGTACGTGTGCACGGAGCGGCCCGGCACCGACCGCCACTCGCTGCTGCACAACGGCAAGGAGAACAGGTAGCCGGGCTGGGACAGGGGCTTGCCGGGAAGGGGCCCAGGGGTCTGGTCGGGGAGGGGACGGATGACAGGCTGGATGGGCCCAGGGGGGGGATACCAGGTTCTGAGATGGGGCTGCCACAGCTCCAGGCTCCCAGCGCAGGGCCACAGGTGGTCGCTCTCCCATCCCCGCAGGCAGGCTGGCCTGGGGGGAGGGGCTGCTGCGCTGGGGTAGGCACTCCCCCCCCCACCCCTTCCTTCCCGTGGACCCTGGCCGCCCTGGCCACTTTCCACTTGCCCTGTTCCGGAGCCCCGTGGGCAGCGCCATGACAGATCCCGGGTTAACCTCACAGGACCCCCTTCCCCCAGCAACCCCCCCGCCCCCCAGTGCCCCGCGGGCAGCGCCATGACACATCCCGGGATACCCTCGCAGGGCCCCCTTCCCCGACCTACCCTGTGGGCATTATGGGGCAGGGGGTACATAAGGGGTGCAGATGAGAGGGTCCCTGGGGCTTATGGGGCAGGAGGTGCATGAGGGTGGTTGGGAGGAGAGGGTGCATGGGGGTTGTGGGGCAGGAAGGGTGGTTGGGAGGAGAGGATATGTGGCAGTTATGGTGGAGGGGATAGATAAGGGGTGGGGAGGAGAGGGGTGTGTGGGGGTTATGGGGCAGGGGATAGATGGGTTGTGGGTCAGGAGGTGCATGGGGTGGGGAAGAGGAGGGGGTAGGGGGTGGGGAGGAGAGGGTGCATGGAGGTTATGGGGCAAGAGGTGCATGGGGGGTGGTTGGGAGAACAACAGTATGTGAAGCTCACAATGGGGCTCTCTCCCCTCCTCCCAGCTCCATCACCAACCGGGTGCCCCCCGCGTCGCCCTCCACCCACAGCATCGCCTCGTCCTCAGACCGCACCCGCCTCTCGCGTGGCACCACCATCCGCAGCACCTTCCACGGGGGTCAGGTGCGGGATCGGCGCGGGACCGTGCAGAACGGGCCACCCACCTCCCCCACGCTGTCCCACGAGGCCACGCCGCTGCCTCAGAGCCGCAGCCGCGCCACCTCCAACCTCTTCAGCAAACTCACCTCCAAGCTGACGCGGAGGTGAGTGCCCCCGGCCCAGCACTCGGCGTGGGGCAAGGAGCGGGGTGCTGGCTGTGGAGGGGAACACTCCCAACTCCTCTAGTCCACGCCTCTCCCAGCAGGGGGGCTCTGGGGAGCAGGGTGCGGGTGGTGGCTGTGGGGGTCTCCCAGCAAATCCAGTTCCAGCCTCTCCTTGCAGGAGGCGCTATGGGGGGCAGGCTGGGGGTGGTGGCTGTGGGGGGCTCCCAGCAAATCCAGTGCCAGCCTCTTCCAGCAGGGGGCGCTGTGGTAGAGCTCCCAGCAAATTCAGTGCCAGCATCTCCCAGCAGGGGGCGCTGTGGGTGATGGCTGTGGTGGCGCTCCCAGCAAATCCAGTGCCAGCCTCTCCCAGCAGGGAGCGCTGGGGGGGGGCGCGAGGCGGGGGCGGTGGCTGTGGTGGCGCTCCCAGCAAATCCAGTCCCAGCCTCTCCTGGCAGGAGGCGCTATGGGGGGCGAGGCGGGGGTGATGGCTGTGGTGGCGCTCCCAGCAAATCCAGTGCCAGCCTCTCCCTGCAGGGGGCGCTGTGGGGGGGGGCGAGGTGGGGGCGGTGGCTGTGGTGGCGCTCCCAGCAAATCTAGTGCCAGCCTCTCCCTGCAGGGGGCGCTGTGGGGGGGCAGGCTCGGGGTGGTGGCTGTGGTGGCGCTCCCAGCAAATCCAGTGCCAGCCTCTCCCAGCAGGGGGCGTTGTGGGAACCCCCAGGTTGGGCCCCAGGGTCTGGGTGCCAAGTTTCCTTGCTTGAGCCGTGTGCCTGGCATGGGCACCTCCTGCCTCTGGTCTCTAGCTCTCTGCTCCCCCTTCACTCCGGCCTTCTCTGTTTCAGGGTCACTCTTGACCCGTCTAAGCGGCAGAACTCTAACAGGTGCGTCTCTGGCGCCTCTGTGCCTCAAGGAGCCAAAATCAGTAAGTGCCGCTGCTTCCGCTCCCCCCTCGCTCTGTCCCCCCACCCTCGCTCTGTCCCCCCCTCGCGTGCTCTCTCTTCGTACCTTTTCTTTCTCATTCCAGGTCTTGTAGCGGACTTCCCCAGCCTGAAAGCCGGGGGATCTCCCAGTGCCCGGGAACTCTATTCGGGGCGTGGGGTGGGATCGGGCTGGACAGCAGGGAGCTGTATGTGCACTGCAATCCACAGGGCCGGGCCGTGGCTCCTGTGCCCAAGGGCAGTGTGGACCCCTACCCATGCCACCATACAGACATTTAGGGCTCACATTGTGGGGGTCTGAGAATACTTGGGGTCCTCTCCAAAAGCCCCTTGTCCCCACCTGTTCCTGCGGGGTGACCCATACACCTGGGCACAGAGGTTCCCCCAGGGCAGGGCCTTGCTGCACCCGCAGCCCCAGAATTGAGCCCCCTGGTGGTGCCCATGCCCGGCTGCATGGGGTGAGGTGCCCACGCTGGGTCCTTCTGGGCCCTAGTGCTGCGAGCAAGAGGGGGGAATGGGGGTCTCCTTCCGCAGCTCTCAGAGGGGTTCGTGATGCAGCATCCTGCTCCGGCCCCCCCCCAAAGTGGCAGAGATGCTGCCCCTCCCTGTCTGGTTGCTCCCATCTTGCCCCATCTGCTGGGGGTGGAGCACGGCCGGGCCCATGGCCTAGCTACCAGCATGCGGATTCATTCGGAGGGCTGAGGGACCCGGGGGGCTGCGTGCCCCATCTGGAGCAGCCTCGGATGCCCTCTGTCATTCCCCCTCTGCCCCACTCTGCCGCCCTATGGAGGAATCAACAGCCTGCCAGCCCAGAGACATCTTCAGTCTTAAAGGAAACCATGCGGCCCCCTGGGGCTGGGGCTGTGGGCATACGCCTGCGGGGAGGGCCGGGAGCAGCCCTGTCTATCCGTACCCAGCACCCACCGCTGCTTCCTCCGAGTGCAGCACAGCGCCTCGGCTCTGCCACTAACTGCAGCTCTGTCCCCGCCACAGGGTCGCAGACGAACCTGAGAGAATCGGGGGACCTGCGCTCACAAGGTACGTGCTGCTCTGCCCTATCCCGCCCCGACCTGCCTGCTGGGGCAGCCCTGTCCCGCCCTGCCCCACCCTGTCTGCTGGGATAGCCCTGTCCTGCCCCGCCCCGCCCTGTCCTTTCCCAGCCCGCTAGGGCAGCCTTGTCTTGCCCCAACCTGCCTGCTGGGGCAGCCCTGTCCCGCCCCGCCCCGTCCCTTCCCAGCCCTCTGGGGCAGCCCTATCCCGCCCCGACCTGCCTGCTGGGGCAGCCCTATCCCGCCCTATCCCGTCCTACCCCGCCCCATCCCAGCCCACTGGGATAGCCCTGTCCCACCCTGTCCCTTCCCAGCCCGCTGGGGCTGCCCAGAACCTGGCCTCCACACACAATTGCCCCCTTGCTGTGGCGCTCTGGCAGCACATGCCTCCACCCCAGCGGTGTCTCGGCAGCGACCCAGCCCCCCAGCGAGGGACCCTGCACGGCCCCCTGCAGCCCCCTTCCCGCCCGGCTGACGCCCCCTCTGCTCCTTCCGCCCACAGTTGCAATTTACCTTGGAATCAAAAGGAAGCAGAACCCCGGCTGCTCCGATGTACCTGGAATGTGAAGGTGACCAGCACCCACCCCCCCGAGGCCATGATGGCTGCCCTGCGCCAGGCCACGGACTCGGCCAGCTGCCGCTGCCGCCAGCTGGAGCCCTTCCTCCTGTCCTGCACGCACGCCAAGAGCGCCAGCGAGCACTTCTGCCACTTCGAGGCGGAGGTGTGCCGGCTGCAGCGCCTTGGCCTCACCGGCGTGCTCTTCCGGCGCCTGTCCGGCACCTCGCTGGCCTTCCGCACCGTGGTGACGAGCATTGCCAGCCAGCTGCAGCTCTAGATCCCTGCCCGTCCTCACTGGGGGTGGGGGGTCCCCCCAGGCTCCCTGGCCTGGAGCCAGTGCAGCGCTGGGACGGATCTGGCCAGCAGCTCGGCCTGTAGGGGAAATGCCCCTGACCTCTCTGGCCTGTGAACCCGGCCTCTCCTCTGCTGGGCCTAGGCCTGGGGCCTGCCCTGCTGCTCATAGGGGCTCACAGGGAGAGCACGGGCACCAGGCACTGTTCCCCTCTGGGGTGAGGGGCTGGGCCTGGCTCTGCCGGGCTGGGGCCAGTGGGGTATGCCCAGCCTAGCGCAGGAGGGGGCTCCCCAGGCCAATTGTGGGGTGTCACTGAGCCACTGGCCCCAGTGTAGGGGAGGCATTCCCAACCTTGGCAGGTGGTGGGGTGATAAGTGGCAGGGCAGGGCCCTCTGGGAGCGGCAGGGTGGGATGCTCTGGGGTGTGGGGGGGCTCAGGATACAGGGGGGCACTCCAGGTTTGACAGGCCTCTGTGGGCTGAGGGCAGGGCAGGGGGCTCTGGGTTGGGGGCGATGCAGTGGGGCCAGAGTGAGAAGCTAGGCGCTTGGGACAGCAGTGTAGCCAATGGGCCCACAGTTTCATCCACCTCCAGCTCTGGGCCAGAGGGGAGCCCCATCTCCCTGGGTGGCCGAGAGATCACAAGTCTCCCCAGCACAGGGACAAGGGGGAACCCCCTCTAGGCACAGCAGTGCGGAGCAGGTGCCACGGCGAGTGCTGGGTCCTCGGGGGTGGTCCCAGCCTAGGCCATGGCAGTGACTCGGGCCCTGGCTGCCCCTTGGGTGGGGGTAGGACAGTGTTGATTGAGCTCGTGGGCAGGGGTGATGGAGCTGGAAGCCATGGGGAAAGTGCCCCGGTGCCCATGGCTATCCCAGTGCTCGCCCCTGTTGCCCAGCAGCCCCCCCAGGGCAGCACAAGGGACTGTGCCCCCTCCCTGGGGGCAGCTCTGACCCCAGCCCTCCCTCCCCCCTGGTTGGCTGCCTCAGCTCAGGGCCAGTGGGTGAGAGGGGCCCTGCAGGCAGCCCCTGGGGAAGCTAGACCTCCAGGGGGACTCAGTGCTGCTCGGGGTACAGCCCCCTTGGCCCCATGGGGGGAGCAGGGCCCCAGGTGGGTCATGGCCTCACCGGAGCTGGTACGACCTGGGGCCTGGCACGGCTGCACCTCCCTTGGATAGGCACGAGCTGCCCACGCGTGCCCAGGGCTGGGGGGAGGGGGTCAGCCTGGCCTCATGCCCTGCTGCTGTGGAGGGGCTGGAGGCTGGGTGGAATAAAGGAGGTTGTAAGCAAGGCAGCAGGGGTCCTGGCCATGGGGCTGGAGGGTGCGTCTAAGTGGCAGGCATTCTGGCAATGGGGGGTGTCCCTAGGTGGCGGGCATCCTGGCTGGGTGGGGGGGTCCCCGCTAGGGCCTGTTGACACCCCCACCCCATTTTTTAAAGAGCAGAGCAACGCAACAGGCAGCTCCCGGGAAAGCCCTGGTGGGTCTCCCCCTCCCCTCTTGTACAGCCCCTGTAAATAGCCCCGGAGTCCCCTAGGGTTGTGTAGAGTACCAAGCCAGAGCCTTGGGACATTTTTAAGTTATTCCAGCCCTGTGCGCCAGTCTGTATTGACCCCCAATAAACATAGGAAGCCTCTGCCCCGTCTGGCTCCTGCTTCGCCGCCACATGGGCACAGGTCTTGCCCGTCTGTCCTGGCACTGCCCCGGCGCAGGCCTTCCTCCGTCTCCACCCTTGGGCTGCCACCCTGGGAGCACAGGGTGCTTTGCAAACAAACCTGCGGCGGGGGAGGCTGCCCTGGGGTCGAACCCAGGTGTCCTGAGACCTGCTCCACCCCTCCAAGAGAGCGGGCCGTGCCCACGGCTGTGTGCATGGGGCAGAGTGCAGAGGATTTCGCTGCCGGGACAGAGGGGTTTGTATTTAATGTGTAGGTGATTTCAAGGCCCTGCCCACCACAGGCACTGTCCACACTGGGATGTCTCATGAAATGGGGGGCTGGAGGGCATGGGGCGCCAGAAGGCACAGGTGAGATCTGATCTGATAAGAAGGTTGGTAGGCCCAGGGAACAGGGGGGCACAGCTGGGGGCTCACATGGGGGTGGGATGGCTGGAGGGCACAGACACTGCTGCCATCCACATCCAGCGCTGCCCCATTTCTCTCTGGAGGCTCAGGCCCATATTCACCAACCGTACCAGCCCCCCAGGGAGCAGCTCAGTGCATTTCACTCAAAGCCCCACTTCCCGGCATCGGGGGATGATGGGCAGCTGACAGCCACAAGCTGGCACCCTGCTCCTGGGGCCTCGCTACCTCTCAGGAGGTTTAAGCTGAGCACCAGGGGATGTGTTTGCTGGGCAAACAGGTGGGTTCTGAGACTCTAATGCCATGTGCCAGCCTCTAGAAGAGGGCAGGCTGGGCTGCAGGCACCAAGCAGGGCTGGAGGCTGCCACACAGGGTGGCTTTAGAGGGGCCCTAGGATGAGTCCTCCGCCTGCTGCCAGGGCCATGGGGAGAGGGCCCCCAGTGGAGCAATAGGGTCAGGGTTAGACTGTCCCTGACTGAGCCCCACCCCCAGCACAGACCGGGCTAAGGCCTTTTGCACGTGGCTCCTTGGGCAGGCAGATCATGGGGCCCGTGTCCTGCCCCCTGCACACAGCCAGGGGAAGCCACCGCACCAGGCTCCCAAGGAGCCCTGCAGGCAGGCCGGGGCTGTTATGCCCAGCGTGGAGGTGGGCATTTTGCTGCACGCCCCAGGGGGCAGCATCGCCCCGAGCAAACCTCCCCCTGCAAACAGCCAGGGGGGGCAGCAGGAGCTCTGGGGCCGGCCTGGCCTCTCCTACCCAGACCACAGCCCGTCACACTCAAGCTCGGGTGAGGCTCAGCTGTGGGGCTTGGAAAACAGTTGGCAACTGCCTCCCAGGTGCACTTGGAGATGGGGGGGCTGAGATGCCCATGGGGGGCAAACAGTTTGAGGCCAGCGCACAGCAGGGGGGCTCCAGCCCTGGGTGCTCAGTGCCCCCCCACAACTGAGCAGAGCAGCTGGTGGATGTGTGGCCTGCCCCTGTCAGGCGTGGGACCCCCTCCAAACTCAGGGCCCTCCGCAGCTAGGGACTTGGCACCCCCACACCTGGGAGTTGGGGAGGCGGTTCCTGCCCAACCTTCCCCAGAGCACAAGAGCTGGGGGGGGGGGGGGTATGACAGCCCCTGCCCCGGAGCCCCATGGCTGGCACTGGGACGTGCTGCTCCCCAGACCACCTGGAATTATGGGCTGTTCTCCCCACCTGCGCTCCCGCCCGGACCCCCATGGACACAGACCAGGCTGCCAGGTGGCCACTGTTACTTTATTAGGTCATGTGCCCGCTGGCGGGGGGCAGGTGCCTACTTCTGGGCAGGGACCATGTCGTCGATGGCCTGGCCCTTTTCCAGCTTCTTCTCCATCTCCACCATGAGCTTGACGCCGTCCACCACCATCTGCACCTGCTCCACCTCGGAGAAGCCCAGCCGGTCGGCGTTGGAGATGTCGAACACGGCACCTACGGCCTCGGTGTCCACGCCACCTGGGGGGCACAGCGCCATGCAGCTGAGCCCAGACCCCACTGCAGCGGAGCGGCCCCACCGCGCTAGCCTGGCCTCTCTGCCTGCAGTTCCCAGGCCCCTGGAGACCCCATACAGCACCCATGGCCCAGCGCATTTCCTGCCCTCCCCCCACACCTCACAGCTGCCTAGTTGCCCCCCACTCCTGGCATCCAGGCTGCGCGCTCCAGGTCTCACCCAGAGCCTCTCAGACGCCCCTCAGCGTAGCACACCGGCTTGAGGGCACCCCAGGGGCTGAGGGTAGCAGGACATGGCTCTGCCTGGGGGATGGGCAGGGTCCCACCGCAGGCACACAGCCCCTGCGGGGCTCAGCCCTGCTCTCTCCCCACCTGTAACCCCAGCCCTACCCCTGCTCCCCACATCTGTGGCCCCTGCCCCAACTCTATGCCCCCACCTGAGTGTTCTCCCCCAACCCTATGCCCCCCACCCTCATCAGTAACCCCAGCCCTACTCCCACACACACCTGTAGCCCCATCTATACTCCCTAGAACTCAAGCCCCCAGTAAACCCACACCTACTTGTGCCTCTAATCCTGCCCCCCCATACCCCAGCCCCACCATACACCCACTTGTGGCCCCCTCCCCTCACCTGTGCCGCGCTTCTGCAGCCGCAGCCTCTTGAGGGTCTCCTCAAACTTGGGGTGCTTGCTGAGATGGGGGAGCTTGACATGGACCCCACCCCGCAGGCCGGTGCCCAGGTTGGAGGGGCAGGTCAGCACGTAGCCCAGGTGCTCGTTCCACATGAAGGGGTGGCCGGCCTTCTTAAAGATCTCCTCGATCTGCCGGGTAGGGAGAGAGCCTGTCAGCCCAGCGCCCCCCAGCCAGGGTCAGGCCAGCCCCCCTGCCCTCCCCCACCCCTCCCAGCCAGCGTCAGGCCAGCCCCTTCCCCAACAGCTCCCTGCCCCAGCCAGGGTCCAGCCAGCCCCCCCGCACTCCCCGCCAGGGCCAGGACAGCCACAGGCCTTCCAACAACCCTCCACCCAACACACCCCAGTGAGGACTAGCCCCCCACACAATGACCCCCCAGACAGACCCTCTGCTAGCCACCCCCTTCCAGCCAGGGCCTACCCCCTAATAACAATCCCAGCAGGGCCAGGGATGCCCCCACCAGCTGGCACCCAAGCTGGGCAGGGAAGGGTAAACATGCTCCAAACTCAAGGTCCCAGGGCACTGGGCATCTCTCCCAGGAAACTCTCCTCCGGCGGGGCCATGCCTGCAGGGGGCCGTGCAGCAGCCGCTCTCCTGGAGTGTGCCCGTACACCAGCTGGCCAGCCCTCACCCCCACTCCCAGCACCAGGGTGGACAGTGGGGCCTGGGTGCCAGGACTCCTGGGTTCTATCCCAGCTCTGGGAGAGGAGAGGGGTCTAGTGGTTAGAGCAGCGTCTGGCAGCCAAGACTGCTGGGCTGTCTCTCTGGTCTGGTGACGTGGGGTCTCGTGACTTGGAGCAGGGGGCTGGGAGCCAGGACTGCTGGGCTGTCTCCCAGGTTGGGGGCGCAGGGCGCTCACCTTCTGCAGCCCGACACAGAAGCGCCGGAACACCTCCTTCATGTTGCCGCCCTTCTCCATGGAGATGACGCGCAGATGGTCCTCCTCGTTCACCCACACCAGGAAGCTCTTGTTGTCATTGTGCCTGCAACCCAGAGCAGGGTGTGATGGCACCGGCACAGCCTGAGCCCTGGCATGGCCCCTCTGCCCAGCCTGGCACAGCCAGCACACCCAGGGCTGGGACTCCTCTCCAGCCCCCCAGTCCTGCCCCATTCGCCCCCTCCACCCAATCAGCTCTTGCCCCCCACAGGACAGGCAGCGCCAGCCCCCCCTTGTCACAGCTGCTGCGGAGCTGGGGAAAGGGCCCTGGCCTCTGGGCCAGAATCTGCCAGTCCATCTTGTACCTGCAGGTCCGCTCTGAGCTGGGCAGCCCTGTGCCAGGGACGGACGGGCTACAGGGCATCCTTCCCCGACTCTCAGACCCCCCCTAATGCTCTGCCCTAGGGCCCAGGGGAGCAGGGATAAGGGAAGGCGCATGCAGCGCCACCTGGAGGTGAAACTACACAACAGTTTAGCATCCCATTACAGATCAAGTTTCAGAGTAACAGCCGTGTTAGTCTGAAGTACTCCTGTTCTTCCATTACAGATCGGTGCATAAAACCCAAGAGTCCTGGCTCCCAGCCCCCTGCTCTAGCCACTAGACCCCACTCCCCTCCCAGAGCCAGGGATAGAACCCAGGAGTCCTGGCACTGAATCCCCCTGCCCAGACTCCCCCTCCAGTGGCGCTGGGGGCCCTGGTGCTCACCATATGCCCCTGGCATCGGGCCAGTCGCGGGCCATGCCTGAGGCCAGCAGCAGGGGCGAGATGGGCTTGTCGAACAGGAAGTGGTCGTCTATCAGCTGCTGCTGCTCCTTGTCGCTCATGTCCTTCAGGGGGTAGTACTTGCCCTTGAACTCCCCGGTCAGGCTGTTCAGGGCTGGGGAGAGAGCAGGGGTCAGCCCCGGTCCTGGCTCCGTTCCCCAGCCCCATGGCTCCTCTGCTCCAGAGCCCAACCCCCTCAGCACCCCACTGCCCTGCTCCCAACCCCCCACTTCTCCACATGCACCACCCAACTCCCTCGCTCCCCTGCACCCACCAGCCAACCCCTCCTACTCCCCTGCACTGCTGCCCTGCACCCAACTCCCTCACTCCCCTGCACCCAGCACCCTGCTGCCCTGCACCCACCAACCAACCCCTCCTACTCCCCTGCACCCAGTGCCCAAATCCTCCCTGCCCTGCATTCAGCCTCCCAGTGCCCAAACCCCTCAGCGTCCCACTACCCCACTCTAAGCGCCCCAACCCCTCCTACTCTCCTGCACCCAACTCCCCCACTCCCCTGCACCCAGTGGCCCAGCACCCTCAACGCCCTGCTCCCCTGCACCCAGCGCCCTCAATACCACACCGCCCCTGCTCCCCAGTGCCCAGCCGCCTCGATGCCCCACTACCCTGCTCCCCTGCACCCAGCCCCCCTACTCCCCTGCACTCAGTGCCCAGCCCTTCCCTTCCCCCAGCGCCCAACCCCCTGAGCACCCCACTGCCCTGCTCCCAACCCCCACACCCCATTCATGGCCCCCTATAGCCCCATCTCAGCTGCCCAGTGCCACCCTCCCAAAACGCCCCCCCAACCTTCCCCCCATGAGACATGTTCAGTTCACGCCCTGTGGGGACCCCCCCAACCCACTGAGCACCCAGCCCTTCCCCAAGCCCCCCATACCAGCACACCTGAGTGCTGGCCTGCAGGTGCCCTGCCCCCAGCCTGTCCCATTGTCCCCCGCCCCATCCCTGCTCCTTCTCGGATGGGGCCTGGCCCCAGCCCCCTACCAGTGACAGAGAGCTTCTCGATGGCGCGGCGCTCCCCGCGGCTGCAGTGGGGGGGCAGCGTGTACCCCTTGATGCTGCGCCCAGTGCGCACCCGGCTGCTCAGCACGTAGTTGGGGTCCAGGTCGTCTCCACCCTGCGTGAGCCAGAGGGAACCAGACCCTGTAATGCCCCGGGATGGCCCCCAGAGCACCTGGTCCCTGCAGGCTGGGCCCTGCCCGAGCCGCTGGCCCCCAGCTGAGTCAGGTCCCTCCCCCAACACAATCCCTGCTCCCCAAATCCCAGTCCCGCCCCCCCCACTCAATCCCCATCCCAGGCCCCCCAACCCCCACTCCATCCCCATCACAGCCCCTCCGACCCCTGCTCCAGCCCCTGTCCTAACCCCACCAGCCCCCACTCCAGTCCCTCCACCCCCATTCCATCGCCCATCCCAGGCCCCCCCCAATCCCCAACCCCCGCTCACACCTTCAGGTTCTCGTGGTTCAGGTCGGTCTTATGCTTGTCCGTGGGCTTGTAGCCGCCGTGCCGGTCCTGGATGATGGGGTCAAACAGGTCCTTGAAGACAGTGTAGGACTCCTCGTCCCCGGCCACGCAGCCCACCGTCATGATGAAGGGATGCCCTGCAGGCAGCGCGGGGGGGTTAGACTGGGCAGGTTGGGAGGGGCCATGGGGCACAGGGCCTGCCGTAGGGTGCAGCCATAGGGCGCAGCTGGATGGCATCCCACCCTGCTGCTCCTTGGTAGGTGAGTTGGGCCCATTCCCCAGTGAGGGGGTGGCCAGGCCAGGAACCAGGCCCCTGGGCAGTGGGGGGCAGCAGGAAGGGCTCACCCCTCTGCACTAGGCTCAGGGGATCACTCCTCCCCACCCCCCCGCCCAGGCGGCCTGTCCCTTTGCCGGTGGCCGTGTGGGAGGCCAAGGGACACCAGGGGGTGGGTAGTCTCCAGCAGACTGCCACAGTGCTGGGAGCCAGGCTGGGCAGCTGCAGTGACGGGGAGGACAGGGGGGCTCATAGGATCCTGGATGCACTGGGGGGGGGGGGGGAGAAGTGAGCTCACAGGAGGTGGCTCCCCCCTAGTGCCCCCCCCCGCCAGGGGCCAAGGGCTAAAGGCCAGGTGTCTGCAAGGCCCTCGCCCTGCTCCGTGGCAGGCACCTCCCAGGCCCCATCCTGGCTCACCCCTGGCAGGGCCATGCTCAGTACCACGGTGGATGGCATGGGTGCTGCTCCACCCCCCGGGTGGCGGGGCTGGGGAGTCAGGGCTCCGGCTGCAGGGAGGCTGGGGACCCAGTCATGCCCAGCTAGACTGGGTCCAAAGCAGCGAGAGAGCTGAGGAGGGTGTGGAGTGAGGGGCAGGAGGTTCTCGGGGGCGAGGGTCAGAGCCCTGTCACAGATAACACGTCTGGCCCTGGGAGTGGGGCTCAGCCGGCACCCACCTGGGTTGTCCACCCCGGTCTGGATGATGTCATCCAGGGTGAAGCCGCTGGGGGTCTCCTTGTCTCGCAGCTTCTTGTAGATGTCCAGGGTGAGGGCCTTGGCCATGTGGTTGTTGTGCTTGGCGAGGTCGGGGAACTCCTCCTCCGCGGAGAAGTTCAGCTTGTACTTGTTGTGGGTGTTCCCGAACGGCATGATGGCGGGCGGGGGAGAGTCCTGCGGGGACAGGGGCTTGCTGAGTCCTGGGGGCAGCCGCCGGCTGGAGCCAAGGGTTGCTGGCCAAAGCCCCCCTCTGCCATGCCCAGAGGGCTAATCCCGCCAGCCTCCCATGCCCATCTCCCCACCCGCCTGGGCCCGACAGCAGAGCAGCCCTGGGGGGGCGTAGCCACCCCCCAGACAGAGGGGTACATCCCACTGCTCCCTCCAGGGCCCAGGCATCCTGTGTTAGTTGCACCAGCCTGAGGTCTCCTGGGGGGTGGAGGCACCTAAGTCAGGGTGACCCCATGTGACGAAGTGGGAAGTTCTTAATGTTTTGTCGGAATACTGTGTGTGCCTCGGTTTCCCCTGTGTTACTCAGGGATCTAGATCAGGGGTCGGCAACCTTTCAGAAGTGGTGTGCCGAGGCTTCATTTAGTCACTCTAATTTAAGGTTTCACGTGCCAGTCATACATTTGAACGTTTTTAGAAGGTCTCTTTCTAGAAGTCTATAATATATAACAACTATTGTATGTAAAGTAAATAAGGTTTTTAAAATGTTTAAGAAGCTTCATTTAAAATTAAATTAAAAAGCAGAGCCCCCCCAGACCAGTGGCCAGGACCTGGGCAGTGTGAGTGCCACTGAAAATCAGCTGGCGTGCCACCTTCGGCGCGCGTGCCATAGGTTGCCTACCCCTGATCTAGATGGTGGGACAAGGGTATGTGATAGTTGCAGAGACCCCTAGCGGGCAGGTGTGACGGCCGGCTGGCGGCCTGGGCGCAGACAACGGCCGACACTCTGTAGCCTGGCAACTGATGGCCGGGGCCCATTCTCTGCCAGAGCCAGCCGGAGGAGTTGGAGAACAAAGCGAGAGGTGGAGGCCAGGGGACCTGCTTGCCCGGGAAAGAGACGGAGGACAGAGGAGGGCAGCTGGGGCCAGCAAGGGGCGCTCCCCCCAGGCAAGGGCTCGGGTTCCTGGAACAGGAGAGTCAGGGTCAGTCTCAGGCAGAGCCCAGCACCCCACTGTCAGGGCAGGGGGCACCTGGCGGGTGAATGTCCATGGGGCAGCAGGGACAGGCAGGCAGAGGTCAGAGGCGATGCACCGGTGGGGAGGAGGGACAGCAGAGGGGGAGGGGACGTGTCTAGTTGCTGCCAATGGAAAGTTGGGTTCTTTTTCAGCTGCTGCTCCGGGTTGGTTATTTTTAGCCCCTGCCCTTGTCCCGAGAGGGCCCCGGGCACCTGCCGGGAGCAGCCGCAGCTGCCAGCTGAGCCCACATTCCAGGGGGAGCGTTTGCATGGATCAGCGCTCCTGGAGCCAGGACCCGGCGGGCTCCGATATGGGGGCCCGAGGCACCAGGCCACAGGGCTCTGGGAGCAGAGGGACCCAGCAGGGTCCGGTATGGGGCCCCGGCCCACAGGGCTCTGGGAGCAGAGAGACCCTGCACACAGCCCCTCCACCATCCCCCAGGGACCCAGAGACACTGCCAAGGTCAACCAGGTCACCAGCAACCAAGGGCCATCCCTGGGCATGCCCCAAGCACCAACCACTGGCCCTGCAGCCCCTCCACCTCCATGGGGGCACCTTAGCCACCAACCGTCCTGCTGGGCCCCCCCATCTCCCCTCAGGAGGCTTCCCCTTCCCTCCAGGAAGCCGATGGGGGCATTGACATTTGACTCCCCATGCACACTGCACCCACAGGGCCCCCTTTCCCTGTGGCCCCCTGCCTGGGAACACCCAGCACCCACCCACCTGCCCAGCTCCTGGGCACTCTCTGTTTGCCCTGCCCAAGGACGGCACAGACACCTGTCCCTCCCCCGCCATGCCCCATCCTGGGCTCCATCAGCTGCTGCTCGCAGGCCCGCGCCAGGGGTTACCTGATCAGCAGAACAACGGGGACTCCTCTACTCCAGCGCAACAGGTGACCCAGGACAACGGCAGGGGAGCTGCCCATATATACCTTGTGGCCAGCTCCCATTGGCTGGCTCCGAGCAGCCAGCCGACCCCGATTGGACACTGCTGCCGCCAGCCCAGCACAAAATTTGGGGATGTCTCCAGCTGGCCTGGCTGGGTGCCCGAGGGCTGCGGGATCTCGGCCCGGCTGTATCCCAGTGACGAACAAAACAGACAAAGAGCACAGGGAGAAATCCCAGCTGGTGCATTGTGACCGGCCCGGTCCGTCCCACCCGCCCCCCGGGCCATGACCGGCCGGGTCCATCCCACCACCCCTAAGGCGACAACCAGCTGGGTCCGTCCCACCACCCCCTGGGCCGTGACCGGCTGGGTCTGTCCCATCCACCCCGAGGGCCACGACTGGCCAGGTCCATCCCACCCCCTCAAGGCCACGACTGGCTGGGTCCGTCCCACCTACCCCTAGGCCAGACCATCCAGGTCTGTCCCACCCTCACCCTGGGCCATGACCAGCTGGGTCTGTCCCACCACCCTCCGGGGCCACAATCAGCCGAGTCCCTCCCACCCCCCACTGGGCCACAACTGGCCAGGTCCATCCCATCCACCCCCAGGCCACGACCGGCCAGGTCCATCCCACGACCGGCCAGGTCCATCCCATCCACCCCCCCAGGCCACGACCGGCTGGGTCCCTCCCACCACCCCCTGTGGAAATGTCCTAGAAGGGAGCTCTCCACCGGCAGCCCTGGCCGGAGATCCCTGCATGGGGAGGGGCAGGGTGGCAGGCTGGAAAAATAACCTCCCTGGAGCAGACCCTACACTGACACACCAGCTCCAGGCACCAGCCCCTGAAGCCCTCCAGCCCCCCGTGACAAAGTGAGAATTTTCGGTGCAATATTTATGAAGCCCACACATGCCTCAGTTTCCCCATGTACATTGCAATGCTACGGGGGAGGGGGGTTAAAGAGTTACGTCTGCTCTTGGGGTGAAACAGGGATATGGGGGCACCTTGCTGTCTAGGGTGCAATAAATGGGTCGTTAACGCCAACATCCATATAATTGGGGGGAGGGGCAACCCCGCCTACTCAACCCCACCCACTCAACCTCCCCATACAGGAACAGGGGCTGAGTGTTTCCTGCATCTGTCCCCTCCAGACAGACTGCTCCCTAGTGCCAGCGTCCTCACTGCCAGTCCCGGCTGTGGGCCTTGGGGGCGTGAACACTCCAGGCATGGGGGGCAGGGAGGAGCCCCTAGAAGGAGGGGAGGAGAGGCCCACAGAGCCCCTGGTGTGAGGGATGTTAGAGGACCCTGGGATGGCAGAATGGGGGGCATGAGGGGTACTCCCTCCCAGAGCCTTTGGTATGGGAGGCAGACAGAATCCCTGGCAGGGGCTCAGAGGGGGGTGGGGGCCCCCAGGGAGGATGGAGGGATGCAGGGAATCCCTGGTGGGTGCCATGCACTTGGCTGGCACCAGCTAGGAAACATGTGACCCTCTAGCAATGAATAAAAATGAAGCCAACTAAGCCCTGCTCCCTTGGAGCCCCCTGCCTGTCCCCCCTCTCCCCCCCCCCCCCCCCGCCAGTTGGAGCTGTGCAGACAGTGGCCATCCCATTGACACACCACCCCTGGCCCCAGTGACCCCCAGGCCGGGCAGGGGAAGGAGGGACTTGTCCCCTCTGCACCCGCTGGCATCTGGGGTCTGGGCCCCGGCGCTGCTCTAGTTTGTGCTTTCTGTAGGGCCCCTGTGGGACGTGGACCCTGGCCAGAATAGCCAGAGCTCCCTGCTCCCAGCCTCATCTCCAGCCGCACCCCAGTGCACCCGAACCCCAGGAGCTGCTGGGGGGCTGGCCAGGGGCCAGCACCACTGAGAAGAGGGGCCAGCGGATCCGGCACTGGAGCCCTGCCAGTGTTGGAAAGGGTTGGGTTAGGGAGTGGGAGCCGCCCCTCGTCCTAACCTAAGCCCCAAGTGGCTGGTGCCACCTGCCCCCCACCCCGCCTCCCGCTCGGGCAGGCCCAGTGGGCAGGTGCCCTGGACAGATGCTGTCAAATTCCTCCCCCCAGGCCACACTGTGACAGGGTCCCTCTGAGAGCGGGACGTGTCCTCCCAGACTCTGAGCTCCCACCCCACCCTGCAAGGGATCGGGGCACCCCCTGGCTGCAGGAAACCCCACTCAGGCACCAGTGCCAGCACCCTCAGCGAGACTCCAGGTGCTGCTGAGTCCCGGGGGGGGGGCGCAGGGGAGGGTTTGGGGGACATAGCTGGGCAGAGTTGCCAGCAATGGGGATTGGGGGAGGGGGTCATGGCCAGACATGGCTGCCTGCAGGGAGGGTCGGGGGGGCGCCCGTGCGGGGAGATCTGGAGGGGGTGTCCCATGGGTCTGGGCACCCAGTGTGCTCCATGTGCCTCCTCCACACAAGGGCAGAGAGCCTGGGGAGGCCTGGGGGGCACTGTTTCTGAGCGAGCCAGTTCTGGGGATCCCCAGCCCAGCCCCACCAGTCAGAGGCCCTTAGAGATGAAGTGAAGGGCACCCAAGGACAAGTGACCCCAGTCTGGGGGGTCGGGCTGGGGTGGGGATAGAAGGTGCTGTTGCCTTGCCCCATCCTCCACCAGCAGATCCCATGAGGTCCTCTGGCTATGGCAATGGGGACCAGTGGTCGGGGCCTTCATTCCTTAACACGGCTGTGCTGAGGTGACCCCCCTGGACCTCCTCCACAACCACAGCCACTGCCCCCCTGCTGGGACACACTGGCCTGGGCTCAGTTCCTGTCTGCCCAGCCCCCCAGCCAGTGCTACCACTGGACTGTCCCCCAGGCCCCCTAGCCAGCCTGTCCCCCCAGCCCCCTCAGCCACCTCAGTCACCAGACTGGGCAGCCTCCCAGCTCCCAGCCAGCCTGTACCCCCAAGCCCACCTTCCCCCCAGCCAGCCTGACCCCCCAGCCCCCCAGCCTGCCTGTCCCCCCAAGCTCACCTGCCCCCCAAGCAGTCTGTTCCCCCCATCCCACCTGTCTCCCCAGCCCCTCAGCCTGTCTGTCCCCCCATCTCACCTAGCCAGCCTGTCCCCCCAGCCCCTCAACCTGCCTGTCCCCCCCATTTCACCTAGCCAGCCTGTCCCCACCAGCCCTTCAGCCATCCTTTCCCCCCAGCCCATCTAGCCAGCCCGGCCCCCCAGCTCTTCAGCCCCACCTGTCCCCCTCATCCAGCCTGGCCCCCCAGCCCGCCTGCCTGCCCCCCAACCTCCCAGCCCATCTTCTCCCACTGCCAGCCTGCCACCTCAGCCAGCCTGCCCCCTCCCCCAGTCAGCCTGTCCCCCTGAGCCTCCCCAGCCAGCCAGCCAGTCCCCCGCCCCGCCCCGCCCCGCCCCAGCCCAGCCAGCTTGGAGCCCGGGGCTAGGCCAGCTGAACTGGGCCTGTCAGCACATGGCCCCCGCCCCCCGCAGGCCAAGCGGCCCAGCTCTTTATATAGGCAGCAATGCCAACCCTCCGCTTGCTCTGCAGCTGGCCTGGACCCAGAGCAGCTTGGCAGCCTCCTGCCAGCCCCGGGCTCCAGGCCTGAGCCCAAAACAGCCCGGCTCGGGTTTCCCAGCCCCCGACTCCTTCCTAACGTGGAGAGGGGCCGTGAGCGCCCGCAGCAGCTGCCTCTGCAGTGATTTATGGGAATGCGACCCGCAGCTGGGCCGCGGCACGGGGCTCCCAGTCCCTGCCTGGGCCAGGGTTCACCTGTTCCCTTCCACCTGACCTGTGGTGTGGGGCCCTTGCTGGGGACCTCCAGGGCCGAAATGGGGAACGGAGACCCCCCAGCTAGTGCCCAGGGCCCTGCCTGCCTCCCTGCTGACAAACAGAGCCCTAGCCGGGGGGACTGGCTGCAGCTCTGGGGGGACATGGGGGGGAATTTGCCCCAGCCCTCCCTTCCTACTGCCTTTCCCAGAAGGGCAGGGCCTGGGCCCAAGCTCCTGTCCACATATCCTGGCTGAGCCACCCTGGGCCCTCAGGCCACGTTCATGTTCTCCAGCCCGGGGCTGCAGTTAAGGGGGCGCTGGGGGGATACCGGGGGTGGGAGGGAGCACTACTCTCCTTGGGGAGGCCTCAGTTAAACTACAAGGCATTCAATAGAGCCAAGCGATCACCGATCTGTGGAACGTGCTGCTGCAGGATGTTGTGACGGAGTGGGAATTTTTTGTATTATTTTGATGAGGCTGGTGTGTGCCTCAGTTTCCCCCTTTTCCTTGCATGGCTACCCTGTTGAGGGGGAAAGGGATGAAGTTTGCTCTCTGGGCCCCCTAAGAGACACAGGTGGGGGGTGTCACCTCCCTGAGTGGGGGGAATGAAGAGTCCTTAAGGACCCGGATCAACAAGGGGCCAGAGAGACGCTAGCTCCAGTGAGCCCTGGATGGACACGCCCAACAGGGAGCTGAGCAGAGCCCCCAGTTTGAGAACAAAGGACGGGAGCAGGGCGGGGGGTGGGGGTAGGAGCCGGCTCTGGAAGGAGTGGGGGGCTCTCACCTGGGAACTGACCAAGAAGGTCACATGGGGAGAGACACAGAGCCCGGCCATCGGGTTCACTCCAGCTTGGCCGGGCCTGGGCTGACCAGGCCGGATGATGCTTCAACCTCCGTGTCTCGGCGCTAACCTGGGGCCATCCTGTGTGGGCTCCAGGGACCAATAAACTCGACTGGTCTGGTCTGCCCACGCTGCCAAGCGTCCCTGCATGTGCTGCTGGGGCGTCAGTTCCTGCAGGGGGACAAGGCTCTTCCAGGCACCTGGCTGGCCCCGCTGGGCCGGCCACGTGGCCTCCCCGCCTCCAAGACTGAACAGCTGGGCTCCAGCCAGGGTTAGGGGGGTTTTCAGGGCCTGGCTCAACAAGACAGGTTCAAGGGGGCCCAGGCTGGCCGCACAGGTAGACTCAGTGGTATCTCAGCACATCAGGTGGCTTCCCAAGGGGTCCAACCCGTCACACAGAGACCTCTGGCCCGGGGCAGAAGGTCTCTACGATTCTGGCCCTGCCCAGGCGGGAAGTCTCTGAGATACCGGCCCTGCCCCTCCCACCAAGCTTGTGCATTTGACGGAGCTACCAACTTCTCTGGAAGACATGGTGGAGGGCAAGCTTTGCGCAGAGAAAAGTGTAACCCGCATCTCTCCTATACACCCAGAGGCCATCGACTCTAGCTAGCGCTAGTACGAGTGGCAGACCCTTCAAAAGCCAGTAAAACACCCTACATGCGATGGATTTGTTAGACTTTTTCTTCAGCAAGAGTCCAAAAGGACTGAACGTCTTGGCCAGGGGGAGGAGAACATCCACTGGGACTGAAGTTCAAATGAGTCCAACCTGGGAAATGCCGCTGGCTTGCTCATGAGTGATCCTTGGCTGGTGTCTTAAAATTACCGCAACCATTGCTACATGCAGGGGCTGAGGGATGGGCCCACGGGCCCCTCACTGGGGGGTGCTGCCTGCGGGTTTGTGTGCGGGCTTGAGGGCCCGATCCTGCCCGTGTAGCATGTGAGGGCCCGATCCTGCCTATGCAGTGTGCTGGGCGGTGGGGGAAGGCGAGCCTGTCTGTGCAGTGTCTGGGCTGGGGGCCCAATCCTGTCTGGGCGGTGGCGGGTGGGGGGGCGATCCTGCCTGTGCAGTGTCTGGGCGGGGGGCCCGATCCTGTCTGTGCAGTGTGTTGACGGTGGAATGTGTGAGGCCGGATGGGTCTGTGCCTACGGCGCCGGCTAGGCCGGCACCGTTGAGTGGCCGGTCAGGGCACACAGTAGCACCTCGTGAGGCGGCTAATGGCCCTGCACCCCCCCCCCATCCCCAGCTGTTTCTTTTTATACCCCTGGCAAGGCCTGTGTCGGTCATGTGAGCATAACAGGAGACTGTGGGACGGATGGACGGGCACGTAGGCTATGGGGCAGCCCAGGCCCCACTGAGCTCTGGCTCTGAGCCCTCCTGCTTCAGGGCTGCCACCAAGCTCCAGCTGGGTGGGGGGCTAGGAACGGTGCCCATTCTGGGGCTCTCACCCCATGCGGTTTTGCAGCTGGGCCAGGCAAAGGCGACTGTCACACGGGCCCTGCAGCAGCCCGGCCCATTGGGCCCAGGTGATCACGTCTCAGGCTGGGGTTAGCCAGGTGTCTCACACTGGCCACGGTTATACCACGGCAGTGTGTCTACATACTGGGCACAACCTCCCGGAGGCTGGTTGGGTTCAGGGCACTGGGTTTCCTAACATAGGCACTGCAGTGCCTGAGAAGAGTGTGCAGCATGCAGTGTTCCGGGTGCAGTGTGCGGTGCAATATATGGCCTGCAGTGTGCAGCGTGTAGCATGCAGTGTGCCATGTGCAGTATGTGCAGTGCAGTATGCTGTGTAATATGTGGCATGCAGTGTGCCATGTGGTGTGCAACATATGGCATGCAGTGTGCAGTATGTGGCATGCAGTGTGCCATGTGTGCAGTGCAGCATACTGTGCAATATGTGGCATGCAGTGTGCCATGTGCAGTGTGTGCAGTGCAGTATACCTTGTGCCGCATCCTGTTCGTAGTATGTGGCATTAAGTGTGCAGTGTGCCATGCAGTGTGACCCATGCAGGGTGTGACATGCTGATTACATGTGGGCTGCAGCGTACCATCTGCAGTGTATTGCATGCAGTGTGCGGCATGCCATGTGCAAAGTGCAGCATACATGTGCTGAACTCCATTTCCCACGTAGAAGGTAACAACTTCGGCCCCACAATCCTGGCTGCTGCGAGTGGCACCGGTCCCCTGTCCCCATTCCTCCGCCAGCCCTGAGCACTGGGATGCGGTGTGCTGGCTGTGCCTCCTGCCCTACCCCACCCCAGAAGTGGCTGCATTCTGGTGAAGCAACACTGAGCATCCAGTGCTGGTCTGTGCAGTGGCTGCTCAGCCCCACACTGCAGAGATTTTAGGGCACAGCCCTAAGTAGAAGTAGAAGATCCCAGGCCCAATTCTGAGTCACATTCAGCCCCTTCTGTGCTGCCCCAGGCTGCTGTGGTGTGCACGGGGGGCCGGGCATGGCTTGGCTTCGGCAAAGGGGGCTAAAGCTATTCGGACAACCCTCACCGTGCCCCTGCCCCAGCGCCATGAGCTAGGGGGAGATGCCCAGCTCTTACACTCAGCTTGCACTAGCTCTCATCTGAGCGAGCAGAATGCAAAGAGCAGTGACGCTCGGGCAGCGGCCGGAGGCTGAGGTACCCGCCTGAACCCTATGGGGAGGTACCTGGGCAGCTAGCCTGGCACTCTCCGTAGTGCGAACTCACCCGAGCGCCAGCATGGGCATCACACCCCAGCTCCAAGGCAGACATATTCCCCAAGCTGCTAGGGCTGGGGATGAACCCGAGCTGAGCCCCCGCCCCGCTCCCTGCAACCCAGCGCCCCCCGCCGAGCCCCCACCCGCCTCCCTGCAACCCAGTGCCCCCGCCGAGCCCCCACCCCGCTCCCTGCAACCCAGCGCCCCCCGCCGAGCCCCCACCCCGCTCCCTGCAACCCAGTGCCCCCGCCGAGCCCCCACCCCGCTCCCTGCAACCCAGTGCCCCCCGCCGAGCCCCCGCCCCGCTCCCTGCAGCCCAGCGCCCCCTGCCGAGCCCCCGCCCCACTCTCTGCAGCCCAGCGCTCCCCGCCGAGCCCCCACCCCGCTCCCGGCAGCACAGCGCCCCCTGCCGAGCCCCCGCCCAGCTCTCTGCAGCCCAGCGCCCCCTGCCGAGCCCCCACCCGGCTCCCGGCAGCACAGCGCCCCCTGCCGAGCCCCCACCCCACTCCCTGCAACCCAATGCCCCCGCTGAGCCCCCGCCCCGCTCCCTGCAACCCAGTGCCCCTGCCGAGCCCCCACCCCGCTCCCTGCAACCCAGTGCCCCTGCCGAGCTCCCATCCCGCTCCCTGCCGCCCAGCGCCCCCTGCCGAGCCCCGCTCCGCCCCGCTCCCTGCAACCCAGCGCCCCCCGCCGAGCCCCCATCCCGCTCCCTGCAACCCAGTGCCCCCGCCGAGCCCCCGCCCGGCTCCCTGCCGCACAGCGCCCTCCGCCAAGCCCCCATCCCGCTCTCTGCAGCCCAGTGCCCCCTGCCGAGCCCCGACCCGGCTCCTGGCAGCCCAGCGTCCCCTTCCGAGCCCCCGCCCAGTTCCCTGCAGCCCAGCGCCCCCTGCCGAGCCCCCACCCCACTCCCTGCAACGCAGTGCCCCCTGCCGAGCCCCTGCCCCGCTCTCTGCAGCCCAGCGTCCCCCGCCGAGCCCCCACCCGGCTCCCTGCCACACAGCAACCTCCACCGAGCCCCCACCCCGCTCCCTGCAGCCCAGCGCCCCCCGCCGAGCCCCCACCCGGCTCTCTGCCGCACAGCACCCCCTGCCGAGCCCGCACCTGGCTTCCGGCAGCACAGCGCCCCCTGCCGAGCCCCCACCCCGCTCCCTGCAACCCAGTGCCCCTGCCGAGCTCCCATCCCGCTCCCTGCCGCCCAGCGCCCCCTGCCGAGCCCCGCCCCGCCCCGCTCCCTGCAACCCAGCGCCCCCTGCCGAGCCCCTGCCCCGCTCCCTGCAACCCAGCGCCCCCTGCCGAGCCCCCACCCGGCTCCCTGCCGCACAGCACCCCCTGCCGAGCCCCCACCTGGCTCCCAGCAGCACAGCGCCCCCTGCCGAGCCCCCACCCCGCTCCCTGCAACGCAGCGCCCCCTGCCGAGCCCCCGCCCGGCTCCCTGCAGCCCAGAGCCCCCTGCCGAGCCCCCGCCCGGCTCCCTGCAGCCCAGAGCCCCCTGCCGAGCCCCCGCCCTGCTCCCTGGAGCCCAGCGCCCCCCGCTGAGCCCTCGCCGAGCTCCCAGCAGCCCAGCACTCCTTACTGAATCCTTGCCCATTCTATATCTGCCCAGAGCAGGAGGGGGTGCCAACCCCCCGTAACCTGGGGGGAGGCCGAGGTTCAATCAGCAGAAGGGATCTGAGCTGGAGTCTCGCACCTCTCCAGCGTGAGTGCTAACACCTGGCGCTGGGATGTTCTGGGGGACTCCCCCCACCTCTCTGTGGGAGCTGCTCCACCACGGCTCACTAAGGACAGAGTGACCGGAGCAGGGTGCCTGGATCTCCCACGCGGGCCCCACGCACCAGAGACATGCTCAGGCTCTGGTCCCTTCACTCTTTCTCCGCAATGAGCCAGTGGCAACAGCAGAGCCCGAAGGCCCTCCCGGAATATCCCAGAGCCCCGGGGTTATCTGCCTGCGCTGTGCGAGGCCCCTGCTCACATCCTTTCTCCTGCTCAGGCAGAACCTAGTCTGCTCCTCCCAGCTGAGGGAGCCGGCCCCAGCACTCCGGGGAAAAGGCTGGTGGCTGGGCTGTGTGGTGCCAGGCAGGCCCCTCGCTCCGTCCTGCAAGAATCGACAGAGGCACCTAGTGCTGCCTGACGCCAGGCGGCCGGTTCCCGGGCGCTCCCAGCAGCCTCTCCCCAGCCACTGACAGGGCCCAGGTACCTGGCTCCAGCCTCATGAACCCCACTCGTGAGCCGGTGGTTTTCCAGGCACCATGACCCTCGGCACAGCCAAGCCTCAGCCCTTCGTGGAGCCGGGCCGAAGTAGCTGTGCCTCCGGGTGTCAGTGCCAGGCTCTCTGCAGACTCAGGCAGCCGCCGCAGCCTTGGTTCCAGGCCACTCGCCCCTGCACTTAGGACAGAAGAATCCCATGTACTGCTACAGACTAGGGACCGAATGGCTAGGCAGCAGTTCTGCAGAAAAGGACCTAGGGGTCACAGCGGACGAGAAGCTGGATATGAGTCAGCAGTGTGCCCTTGTTGCCAAGAAGGCCAACGGCATATTGGGCTGTATAAGTAGGGGCATTGCCAGCAGATCGAGGGACGTGATCATTCCCCTCTATTCGACATTGGTGAGGCCTCATCTGGAATACTGTGTCCAGTTTTGGTCCCCACACTACAAGAAGGATGTGAAAAAATTGGAAAGAGTCCAGCGGAGGGGAACAAAAATGATTAGGGGGCTGGAGCACATGAGTTATGAGGAGAGGCTGAGGGAACTGGGATTGTTTAGTCTGCAGAAGAGAAGAATGAGGGGGGATTTGATAGCTGCTTTCAACTACCTGAAGGGGGGTTCCAGAGAGGATGGATCTAGACTGTTCTCAGTGATGGCAGATGACAGAACAAGGAGCAATGGTCCAGAGTTACAGTGGGGGAGGTCTAGGTTGGATATTAGGAAAAACTTTTTCACTAGGAGGGTGGTGAAGCACTGGAATGGGTTACCTAGGGAGGTGGGGGAATCTCCTTCCTTAGAGGTTTTTAAGGTCAGGCTTGACAAAGCCCTGGCTGGGATGATTTAGTTGGGATTAGGTCCTGCTTTGAGCAGGGGGTTGGACTAGATGACCTCCTGAGGGCCCTTTCAACCCTGATATTCTATGATTCTATGAATATTTTTTTTATGATTAAAGCCAGTTGCAGATATTAGGGGGCATGTGCCAGGCCCTCCTGCTGGGTGACGGAGATTCGCAGGGTGTCACCTCCGTGCGGATCCGCTGGCTCACGGGAATTAGATCCCGGAACGCCAGACGCCCGGGCACAAGGGCTATTTATAGAGCCCTAGTGAGGCAGGGCTGCTCAGATGTCCCGTCTGGCTGGGAAGTTCGACTTGCCAGCCTGCAACGGGGAGACCCCAGGGCCAGGCAGTGAGCGAAGGGACCCACCCCCCTGCCCTCCCATACCCAACCTCCGGCTGCCTCCCCGCCCCCCACCGTGCTCACCCATCCCATCCCCCACATGGGACACTCCCCACACTCACACAACCCATCCCACAAAGACAACCCTCCCTGCATTCAGACAGCCCATCCCCCACCTGGGACCCTCCCCGCATTCACAGAACCCATCCCCCACCTGGGACCCTCCCCGCATTCACAGAGCCCATCCCCCACCTGGGACCCTCCCTGCACTCAGACAGCCCATCCCCCACCTGGGGCCCTCCCCGCATTCACAGAGCCCATCCCCCACCTGGGGCCCTCCCCGCATTCACAGAGCCCATCCCCCACCTGGGACCCTCCCCGCATTCACAGAGCCCATCCCCCACCTGGGGCCCTCCCCGCATTCACAGAGCTCATCCCGCACCTGGGGCCCACCCCGCATTCACAGAGCCCATCCCCCACCTGGGACCTTCCCCGCATTCACAGAGCCCATCCCCCACCTGGGGCCCTTTCCCGCATTCACAGAGCCCATCCCCCACCTGGGACCCTTTCCCGCATTCACAGAGCCCATCCCCCACCTGGGACCCTCCCCGCATTCACAGAGCCCATCCCCCACATGGGGCCCTTTCCCGCATTCACAGAGCCCATCCCCCACCCGGGACCCTCCCCACATTCACAGAGCCCATCCCCCACCTGGGACCCTCCCCGCATTCACAGAGCCCATCCCCCACCTGGGGCCCTCCCCGCATTCACAGAGCCCATCCCCCACCTGGGACCCTCTCCGCACTCACACAGCCCATCCCCCTGGCTGTCCCCCTCCCTAGGGCGACCAGACAGCAAGTGTGAAAAATCGGGATGGGGGTGGGGGGTAATAGGAGCCTATATAAGAAAAAGCCCCATACATCGGGACTGTCCCTATAAAATCAGGACATCTGGTCACCCTATCGCTCCCTCCCCTTGCAGATCCCACACCCCAGCTGGGAGCCCGCTCCCCCCCATGCTCACACAGCCCGTCCCCCAGCCAGAATCACCTCCTGACACCCTCCTCCGCGTTCCTGGACAGCAGACCCCATTTGTAAATCATAAAAGTTAGCATTCCTTCCCAAAGCACCCCCCACTGCCAGCACCCCTGCACAGACCCTGTGGGGAGCACCCCTCTGCCAGTGCCCTGCCCCACTCCCCACAGTGCCCCCTGCTGGGAGAGGCCAGGACTGGAGTAGCAGGAGATGCCCCCCGGCCAGTGCCCTGCCCCACTCCCCACAGTGCCCCCTGCTGGGAGAGGCCAGGACTGGAGTAGCAGGAGATGCCCCCTGGCCAGTGCCCTGCCCCACTCCCCACAGTGCCCCTGCTGGGAGAGGCCAGGACTGGAGTAGCAGGGGATGCCCCCTGGCCAGTGCCCCGCCCCACTCCCCACAGCGCCCCCTGCTGGGAGAGGCTGCCCTGGCCACATGCAGCCGGCAGTCTCTGGTTTCGTGTCTCCAAATCGGGTCCCAGGACAGGTGCCCTTTGCTGTGAGCCCTGACCGGGTCACCTCTGCTGCCAGCACCTGTCGCTTTCCTCTGATTCGCTCCGGCAGTGCTGGCCACCTGGGCACTGACAGGACGGCTTGACTGCCAGTCAACGGCCCTGCTGAGACACCGCTGGCATTCACGGGCCATCCGGGGGCTCCACCCAGGACCAGCCAGGCTGAAGCCAGCAAATGGGCCCACGAGGGTGGCACAGGGCTAACTAATGTCACCAGCGTGACCCTGATGCCGCCTTTTCCTACAGTGCTCGGAGCGCCCGGCTGTGACTAGGTGCTGTGAGCCTGTGCCCAAGCGCAGATGCCAGGCAAGGCAGGGCAGGGAGGCAGCAGGTTACCCAGAGGCATGGGGGGCAGTGCCTGAGTGGCTGGTAAGTTCCCTGCCAGGGTGAATGTCTCACAAGCCAGTGGGTGCACTCCTGGGCCATGCAGCTGGCATAGGACAGCCCTGGCTGAGTGTCCCTGGACGCCACCCCAAGGTCAGGCGCTCACAGCCACATACAGCATTCTACTGGAGTATCCCGGGGATAGCAGAGGGGGCTGGGAGCCAGGACTCCTGGGTTCTCTTCCAGCTTGGGGAGGGGAGTGGGGCTAGTGATTAGAATGGGGGGGGCTGGGAGCCAGGACTCCTGGGTTCTCTTCCCAGCTCAGGGAGGGGAGTGGGGCTAGTGATTAGAATGGGGGGGCTGGGAGCCAGGACTCCTGGGTTCTCTTCCCAGCTCAGGGAGGGGAGTGGGGCTAGTGATTAGAACAGGGGGGGGCTGGGAGCCAGGACTCCTGGGTTCTGTCCCAGCTAGGGGAGGGGAGTGGGGCTGGGAGCCAGGACTCCTGGGTTCTCTTCCCAGCTTGGGGAGGGGAGTGGGGCTAGTGATTAGAACAGGGGGGGCTGGGAGCCAGGACTCCTGGGTTCTGTCCCAGCTCGGGGAGGGGAGTGGGGCTGGGAGCCAGGACTCCTGGGTTCTGTCCCAGTTCTGTGAGTAACGCTGACCTGGTCCCTTCCCCTCTGTGCCTCAGGTCCTGTGCCTGTACCAACCTGGGGCAAATGCCGGCGAGCAGCTCTCAGGCCTAGAGGTGTCATGCCAAGGATCTGCTCTCGGGGATCCTCCAGCATGCGGCATTCCTGGGATCCCCAACCCCCGCCCCACTGTGGGGGCTGAGCCCTCCTGGAGATTCAGGCCCCGGAGCCTCCCCCGCAGGGCACAGGGCGACTCCCTCTCTGCCACACAGACCCCACATCCCGCCAGGGCAGGAGCCGCAGGGCCCAGCCCCGCCCCCCAAGCCGCGGGCAGCTCAGCTGCTCCTAGGGTCGCCCACCCTCCAGGATTCACAGGCTAACGCATCTCCAGGAATGAGAGATCGTCTCATGTGATGAAACCTCCAGGGACACGTCCAACCAAAACTGGCAACCCCGAGCCCGCTAGCTGCGCCCCTCCCCCCAGCTCTGCCCCCCGGCTCCAAACGCTGCCAGCCCAAGCACTGCCCCCCAGCTCTGCCCCCCGGCTCCAAACGCTGCCAGCCCAAGCACTGCCCCCGTCCTGTGCCCCGGCTCCAAACTCTGCCAGCCCAAGCACTGCCCCCGTCCTGCCCCCCGGCTCCAAACGCTGCCAGCCCAAGCACTGCCCCCCATCCTGCCCCCCGGCTCCAAACGCTGCCAGCCCAAGCACTGCCCCCGTCCTGTGCCCCGGCTCCAAACTCTGCCAGCCCAAGCACTGCCCCCCGTCCTGTCCCCCGGCTCCAAACGCTGCCAGCCCAAGCACTGCCCCCCGTCCTGTGCCCCGGCTCCAAACTCTGCCAGCCCAAGCACTGCCCCCGTCCTGTCCCCCGGCTCCAAACTCTGCCAGCCCAAGCACTGCCCCCCATCCTGTCCCCCGGTTCCAAACTCTGCCAGCCCAAGCACTGCCCCCCGTCCTCTCTCCAAGCTCCAAACTCTGCCAGCCCAAGCACTGCCCCCCGTCCTGTCCCCCGGCTCCAAACTCTGCCAGCCCAAGCACTGCCCCCCATCCTGTCCCCCGGCTCCAAACTCTGCCAGCCCAAGCACTGCCCCCGTCCTGTCCCCCGGCTCCAAACTCTGCCAGCCCAAGCACTACCCCCCATCCTGTCCCCCGGCTCCAAACTCTGCCAGCCCAAGCACTGCCCCCCGTCCTGTCCCCCGGTTCCAAACTCTGCCAGCCCAAGCACTGCCCCCGTCCTGTCCCCCGGCTCCAAATGCTGCCAGACCAAGCACTGCCCCTGTCCTGTCCCCCGGTTCCAAACTCTGCCAGCCCAAGCACTGCCCCCGTCCTGCCCCCCGGCTCCAAACTCTGCCAGCCCAAGCACTGCCCCCCATCCTGCCCCCCGGCTCCAAACGCTGCCAGCCCAAGCACTGCCCCCGTCCTGTGCCCCGGCTCCAAACGCTGCCAGCCCAAGCACTGCCCCCGTCCTGTGCCCCGGCTCCAAACTCTGCCAGCCCAAGCACTGCCCCCGTCCTGCCCCCCGGCTCCAAACGCTGCCAGCCCAAGCACTGCCCCCCATCCTGCCCCCCGGCTCCAAACGCTGCCAGCCCAAGCACTGCCCCCGTCCTGTGCCCCGGCTCCAAACTCTGCCAGCCCAAGCACTGCCCCCCGTCCTGTCCCCCGGCTCCAAACGCTGCCAGCCCAAGCACTGCCCCCCGTCCTGTGCCCCGGCTCCAAACTCTGCCAGCCCAAGCACTGCCCCCGTCCTGTCCCCCGGCTCCAAACTCTGCCAGCCCAAGCACTGCCCCCCATCCTGTCCCCCGGTTCCAAACTCTGCCAGCCCAAGCACTGCCCCCCGTCCTCTCTCCAAGCTCCAAACTCTGCCAGCCCAAGCACTGCCCCCCGTCCTGTCCCCCGGCTCCAAACTCTGCCAGCCCAAGCACTGCCCCCCATCCTGTCCCCCGGCTCCAAACTCTGCCAGCCCAAGCACTGCCCCCGTCCTGTCCCCCGGCTCCAAACTCTGCCAGCCCAAGCACTACCCCCCATCCTGTCCCCCGGCTCCAAACTCTGCCAGCCCAAGCACTGCCCCCCGTCCTGTCCCCCGGTTCCAAACTCTGCCAGCCCAAGCACTGCCCCCGTCCTGTCCCCCGGCTCCAAATGCTGCCAGACCAAGCACTGCCCCCGTCCTGTCCCCCGGTTCCAAACTCTGCCAGCCCAAGCACTGCCCCCGTCCTGCCCCCCGGCTCCAAACTCTGCCAGCCCAAGCACTGCCCCCCATCCTGCCCCCCGGCTCCAAACGCTGCCAGCCCAAGCACTGCCCCCGTCCTGTGCCCCGGCTCCAAACGCTGCCAGCCCAAGCACTGCCCCCGTCCTGTGCCCCGGCTCCAAACTCTGCCAGCCCAAGCACTGCCCCCGTCCTGCCCCCCGGCTCCAAACGCTGCCAGCCCAAGCACTGCCCCCCATCCTGCCCCCCGGCTCCAAACGCTGCCAGCCCAAGCACTGCCCCCGTCCTGTGCCCCGGCTCCAAACTCTGCCAGTCCAAGCACTGCCCCCGTCCTGCCCCCCGGCTCCAAACGCTGCCAGCCCAAGCACTGCCCCCGTCCTGTGCCCCGGCTCCAAACTCTGCCAGCCCAAGCACTGCCCCCCGTCCTGTCCCGCGGCTCCAAACGCTGCCAGCCCAAGCACTGCCCCCCGTCCTGTGCCCCGGCTCCAAACGCTGCCAGCCCAAGCACTGCCCCCGTCCTGTCCCCCGGCTCCAAACTCTGCCAGCCCAAGCACTGCCCCCGTCCTGTGCCCCGGCTCCAAACTCTGCCAGCCCAAGCACTGCCCCCGTCCTGTGCCCCGGCTCCAAACTCTGCCAGCCCAAGCACTGCCCCCGTCCTGTGCCCCGGCTCCAAACTCTGCCAGCCCAAGCACTGCCCCTGCCCCCCCCCGGCTCCAAACTCTGCCAGCCCAAGCACTGCCCCTGCCCCCCCCGGCTCCAAACTCTGCCAGCCCAAGCACTGCCCCCGTCCTGTCCCCCGGCTCCAAACGCTGCCAGCCCAAGCACTGCCCCCGTCCTGTCCCCCGGCTCCAAACTCTGCCAGCCCAAGCACTGCCCCCGTCCTGTCCCCCGGCTCCAAACGCTGCCAGCCCAAGCACTGCCCCCGTCCTGTCCCCCGGCTCCAAACTCTGCCAGCCCAAGCACTGCCCCAGCTCTGTCCCCCGGCTCCAAACTCTGCCAGCCCAAGCACTGCCCCCCATCCTGTCCCCCGGTTCCAAACTCTGTCAGCACAAGCACTGCCCCCCATCCTGTCCCCCGGCTCCAAACTCTGCCAGCCCAAGCACTGCCCCCGTCCTGTGCCACGGCTCCAAACTCTGCCAGCCCAAGCACTGCCCCCATCCTGCCCCCCGGCTCCAAACTCTGCCAGCCCAAGCACTGCCCCCCATCCTGTCCCCCGGTTCCAAACTCTGCCAGCCCAAGCACTGCCCCCGTCCTGTCCCCCGGCTCCAAACTCTGCCAGCCCAAGCACTGCCCCCGTCCTGTGCCCCGGCTCCAAACTCTGCCAGCCCAAGCACTGCCCCCGTCCTGTGCCCCGGCTCCAAACTCTGCCAGCCCAAGCACTGCCCCCCATCCTGTCCCCCGGTTCCAAACTCTGCCAGCCCAAGCACTGCCCCCGTCCTGTGCCCCGGCTCCAAACTCTGCCAGCCCAAGCACTGCCCCCGTCCTGCCCCCCGGCTCCAAACGCTGCCAGCCTAAGCACTGCCCCAGCTCTGCCCCCCGGCTCCAAACGCTGCCAGCCCAAGCACTGCCCCCGTCCTGTGCCCCGGCTCCAAACTCTGCCAGCCCAAGCACTGCCCCCGTCCTGCCCCCCGGCTCCAAACTCTGCCAGCCCAAGCACTGCCCCCCATCCTGTCCCCCGGTTCCAAACTCTGCCAGCCCAAGCACTGCCCCCGTCCTGTGCCCCGGCTCCAAACTCTGCCAGCCCAAGCACTGCCCCCGTCCTGCCCCCCGGCTCCAAACGCTGCCAGCCCAAGCACTGCCCCCCCATCCTGCCCCCCGGCTCCAAACGCTGCCAGCCCAAGCACTGCCCCCGTCCTGTGCCCCGGCTCCAAACTCTGCCAGCCCAAGCACTGCCCCCATCCTGCCCCCCGGCTCCAAACGCTGCCAGCCCATGCACTGCCCCCGTCCTGTGCCCCGGCTCCAAACTCTGCCAGCCCAAGCACTGCCCCCCGTCCTGTCCCGCGGCTCCAAACGCTGCCAGCCCAAGCACTGCCCCCCGTCCTGTGCCCCGGCTCCAAACGCTGCCAGCCCAAGCACTGCCCCCGTCCTGTGCCCCGGCTCCAAACTCTGCCAGCCCAAGCACTGCCCCCGTCCTGTCCCCCGGCTCCAAACTCTGCCAGCCCAAGCACTGCCCCCGTCCTGTGCCCCGGCTCCAAACTCTGCCAGCCCAAGCACTGCCCCCGTCCTGTGCCCCGGCTCCAAACTCTGCCAGCCCAAGCACTGCCCCCGTCCTGTGCCCCGGCTCCAAACTCTGCCAGCCCAAGCACTGCCCCCGTCCTGTGCCCCGGCTCCAAACTCTGCCAGCCCAAGCACTGCCCCTGCCCCCCCCCCGGCTCCAAACTCTGCCAGCCCAAGCACTGCCCCTGCCCCCCCCGGCTCCAAACTCTGCCAGCCCAAGCACTGCCCCCGTCCTGTCCCCCGGCTCCAAACGCTGCCAGCCCAAGCACTGCCCCCGTCCTGTCCCCCGGCTCCAAACTCTGCCAGCCCAAGCACTGCCCCCGTCCTGTCCCCCGGCTCCAAACGCTGCCAGCCCAAGCACTGCCCCCGTCCTGTCCCCCGGCTCCAAACTCTGCCAGCCCAAGCACTGCCCCAGCTCTGTCCCCCGGCTCCAAACTCTGCCAGCCCAAGCACTGCCCCCCATCCTGTCCCCCGGTTCCAAACTCTGTCAGCACAAGCACTGCCCCCCATCCTGTCCCCCGGCTCCAAACTCTGCCAGCCCAAGCACTGCCCCCGTCCTGTGCCCCGGCTCCAAACTCTGCCAGCCCAAGCACTGCCCCCATCCTGCCCCCCGGCTCCAAACTCTGCCAGCCCAAGCACTGCCCCCCATCCTGTCCCCCGGTTCCAAACTCTGCCAGCCCAAGCACTGACCCCGTCCTGTCCCCCGGCTCCAAACTCTGCCAGCCCAAGCACTGCCCCCGTCCTGTGCCCCGGCTCCAAACTCTGCCAGCCCAAGCACTGCCCCCGTCCTGTCCCCCGGCTCCAAACTCTGCCAGCCCAAGCACTGCCCCCCATCCTGTCCCCCGGTTCCAAACTCTGCCAGCCCAAGCACTGCCCCCGTCCTGCCCCCCGGCTCCAAACGCTGCCAGCCTAAGCACTGCCCCAGCTCTGCCCCCCGGCTCCAAACGCTGCCAGCCCAAGCACTACCCCCGTCCTGTGCCCCGGCTCCAAACTCTGCCAGCCCAAGCACTGCCCCCGTCCTGCCCCCCGGCTCCAAACGCTGCCAGCCTAAGCACTGCCCCAGCTCTGCCCCCCGGCTCCAAACGCTGCCAGCCCAAGCACTGCCCCCGTCCTGTGCCCCGGCTCCAAACTCTGCCAGCCCAAGCACTGCCCCCATCCTGCCCCCCGGCTCCAAACTCTGCCAGCCCAAGCACTGCCCCCCATCCTGTCCCCCGGTTCCAAACTCTGCCAGCCCAAGCACTGCCCCCGTCCTGTGCCCCGGCTCCAAACTCTGCCAGCCCAAGCACTGCCCCCGTCCTGCCCCCCGGCTCCAAACGCTGCCAGCCCAAGCACTGCCCCCCATCCTGCCCCCCGGCTCCAAACGCTGCCAGCCCAAGCACTGCCCCCCGTCCTGTGCCCCGGCTCCAAACGCTGCCAGCCCAAGCACTGCCCCCGTCCTGTGCCCCGGCTCCAAACTCTGCCAGCCCAAGCACTGCCCCCGTCCTGTCCCCCGGCTCCAAACTCTGCCAGCCCAAGCACTGCCCCCGTCCTGTGCCCCGGCTCCAAACTCTGCCAGCCCAAGCACTGCCCCCCATCCTGTGCCCCGGCTCCAAACTCTGCCAGCCCAAGCACTGCCCCGTCCTGTGCCCCGGCTCCAAACTCTGCCAGCCCAAGCACTGCCCCTGCCCCCCCCGGCTCCAAACTCTGCCAGCCCAAGCACTGCCCCTGCCCCCCCCGGCTCTAAACTCTGCCAGCCCAAGCACTGCCCCCGTCCTGTCCCCCGGCTCCAAACGCTGCCAGCCCAAGCACTGCCCCCGTCCTGTCCCCCGGCTCCAAACTCTGCCAGCCCAAGCACTGCCCCCGTCCTGTCCCCCGGCTCCAAACGCTGCCAGCCCAAGCACTGCCCCCGTCCTGTCCCCCGGCTCCAAACTCTGCCAGCCCAAGCACTGCCCCCGTCCTGCCCCCCGGCTCCAAACTCTGCCAGCCCAAGCACTGCCCCCCATCCTGTCCCCCGGTTCCAAACTCTGCCAGCCCAAGCGCTGCCCCCGTCCTGTCCCCCGGCTCCAAACTCTGCCAGCCCAAGCACTGCCCCCGTCCTGTGCCCCGGCTCCAAACTCTGCCAGCCCAAGCACTGCCCCCGTCCTGTCCCCCGGCTCCAAACTCTGCCAGCCCAAGCACTGCCCCCCATCCTGTGCCCCGGTTCCAAACTCTGCCAGCCCAAGCACTGCCCCCGTCCTGTGCCCCGGCTCCAAACTCTGCCAGCCCAAGCACTGCCCCCGTCCTGCCCCCCGGCTCCAAACGCTGCCAGCCTAAGCACTGCCCCAGCTCTGCCCCCCGGCTCCAAACTCTGCCAGCCCAAGCACTGCCCCCGTCCTGTGCCCCGGCTCCAAACTCTGCCAGCCCAAGCACTGCCCCCGTCCTGCCCCCCGGCTCCAAACGCTGCCAGCCTAAGCACTGCCCCAGCTCTGCCCCCCGGCTCCAAACTCTGCCAGCCCAAGCACTGCCCCCGTCCTGTCCCCCGGCTCCAAACTCTGCCAGCCCAAGCACTGCCCCCGTCCTGTCCCCCGGCTCCAAACTCTGCCAGCCCAAGCACTGCCCCCCATCCTGTCCCCCGGCTCCAAACTCTGCCAGCCCAAGCACTGCCCCCCGTCCTGTCCCCTGGCTCCAAACTCTGCCAGCCCAAGCACTACCCCCCGTCCTGTCCCCCGGCTCCAAACTCTGCCAGCCCAAGCACTGCCCCCCGTCCTGTCCCCCGGCTCCAAACTCTGCCAGCCCAAGCACTGCCCCCGTCCTGTCCCCCGGCTCCAAACTCTGCCAGCCCAAGCACTGCCCCTGCCCCCCCAGCTCCAAACTCTGCCAGCCCAAGCACTGCCCCCGTCCTGTCCCCCGGCTCCAAAAGCTGCCAGCCCAAGCACTGCCCCCGTCCTGTCCCCCGGCTCCAAACTCTGCCAGCCCAAGCACTGCCCCCCGTCCTGTCCCCCGGCTCCAAACTCTGCCAGCCCAAGCACTACCCCCCGTCCTGTCCCCCGGCTCCAAACTCTGCCAGCCCAAGCACTGCCCCCCGTCCTGTCCCCCGGCTCCAAACTCTGCCAGCCCAAGCACTGCCCCCGTCCTGTCCCCCGGCTCCAAACTCTGCCAGCCCAAGCACTGCCCCCCATCCTGTGCCCCGGTTCCAAACTCTGCCAGCCCAAGCACTGCCCCCGTCCTGTGCCCCGGCTCCAAACTCTGCCAGCCCAAGCACTGCCCCCGTCCTGCCCCCCGGCTCCAAACGCTGCCAGCCTAAGCACTGCCCCAGCTCTGCCCCCCGGCTCCAAACTCTGCCAGCCCAAGCACTGCCCCCGTCCTGTGCCCCGGCTCCAAACTCTGCCAGCCCAAGCACTGCCCCAGCTCTGCCCCCCGGCTCCAAACTCTGCCAGCCCAAGCACTGCACCCGTCCTGTCCCCCGGCTCCAAACTCTGCCAGCCCAAGCACTGCCCCCGTCCTGTCCCCCGGCTCCAAACTCTGCCAGCCCAAGCCCTGCCCCCCATCCTGTCCCCCGGCTCCAAACTCTGCCAGCCCAAGCACTGCCCCCCGTCCTGTCCCCCGGCTCCAAACTCTGCCAGCCCAAGCACTACCCCCCGTCCTGTCCCCCGGCTCCAAACTCTGCCAGCCCAAGCACTGCCCCCCGTCCTGTCCCCCGGCTCCAAACTCTGCCAGCCCAAGCACTGCCCCCGTCCTGTCCCCCGGCTCCAAACTCTGCCAGCCCAAGCACTGCCCCTGCCCCCCCAGCTCCAAACTCTGCCAGCCCAAGCACTGCCCCCGTCCTGTCCCCCGGCTCCAAACTCTGCCAGCCCAAGCACTGCCCCCCGTCCTGTCCCCCGGCTCCAAACTCTGCCAGCCCAAGCACTACCCCCCGTCCTGTCCCCCGGCTCCAAACTCTGCCAGCCCAAGCACTGCCCCCCGTCCTGTCCCCCGGCTCCAAACTCTGCCAGCCCAAGCACTGCCCCCGTCCTGTCCCCCGGCTCCAAACTCTGCCAGCCCAAGCACTGCCCCTGCCCCCCCAGCTCCAAACTCTGCCAGCCCAAGCACTGCCCCCGTCCTGTCCCCCGGCTCCAAAAGCTGCCAGCCCAAGCACTGCCCCCGTCCTGTCCCCCGGCTCCAAACTCTGCCAGCCCAAGCACTGCCCCCGTCCTTTCCCCCCGCTCAAACTCTGCCAGCCCAAGCACTGCCCCTGCCCCCCCGGCTCCAAACTCTGCCAGCCCAAGCACTGCCCCCGTCCTGTCCCCCGGCTCCAAACTCTGCCAGCCCAAGCACTGCCCCTGCCCCCCCAGCTCCAAACTCTGCCAGCCCAAGCACTGCCCCCGTCCTGCCCCCCCCGGCTCCAAACTCTGCCAGCCCAAGCACTGCCCCCGTCCTGTGCCCCGGCTCCAAACTCTGCCAGCCCAAGCACTGCCCCCGTCCTGTCCCCCAGCTCCAAACTCTGCCAGCCCAAGCACTGCCCCCCTGTCCTGTCCCCAGGCTCCAAACTCTGCCAGCCCAAGCACTGCCCCCGTCCTGTCCCCCGGCTCCAAACTCTGCCAGCCCAAGCACTGCCCCAGCTCTGTCCCCCGGCTCCAAACTCTGCCAGCCCAAGCACTGCCCCCCATCCTGTCCCCCGGTTCCAAACTCTGTCAGCACAAGCACTGCCCCCCATCCTGTCCCCCGGCTCCAAACTCTGCCAGCCCAAGCACTGCCCCCGTCCTGTGCCCCGGCTCCAAACTCTGCCAGCCCAAGCACTGCCCCCATCCTGCCCCCCGGCTCCAAACTCTGCCAGCCCAAGCACTGCCCCCCATCCTGTCCCCCGGTTCCAAACTCTGCCAGCCCAAGCACTGCCCCCGTCCTGTCCCCCGGCTCCAAACTCTGCCAGCCCAAGCACTGCCCCCGTCCTGTGCCCCGGCTCCAAACTCTGCCAGCCCAAGCACTGCCCCCGTCCTGTCCCCCGGCTCCAAACTCTGCCAGCCCAAGCACTGCCCCCCATCCTGTCCCCCGGTTCCAAACTCTGCCAGCCCAAGCACTGCCCCCGTCCTGCCCCCCGGCTCCAAACGCTGCCAGCCTAAGCACTGCCCCAGCTCTGCCCCCCGGCTCCAAACGCTGCCAGCCCAAGCACTGCCCCCGTCCTGTGCCCCGGCTCCAAACTCTGCCAGCCCAAGCACTGCCCCCGTCCTGCCCCCCGGCTCCAAACGCTGCCAGCCTAAGCACTGCCCCAGCTCTGCCCCCCGGCTCCAAACGCTGCCAGCCCAAGCACTGCCCCCGTCCTGTGCCCCGGCTCCAAACTCTGCCAGCCCAAGCACTGCCCCCATCCTGCCCCCCGGCTCCAAACTCTGCCAGCCCAAGCACTGCCCCCCATCCTGTCCCCCGGTTCCAAACTCTGCCAGCCCAAGCACTGCCCCCGTCCTGTGCCCCGGCTCCAAACTCTGCCAGCCCAAGCACTGCCCCCGTCCTGCCCCCCGGCTCCAAACGCTGCCAGCCCAAGCACTGCCCCCCATCCTGCCCCCCGGCTCCAAACGCTGCCAGCCCAAGCACTGCCCCCCGTCCTGTGCCCCGGCTCCAAACGCTGCCAGCCCAAGCACTGCCCCCGTCCTGTGCCCCGGCTCCAAACTCTGCCAGCCCAAGCACTGCCCCCGTCCTGTCCCCCGGCTCCAAACTCTGCCAGCCCAAGCACTGCCCCCGTCCTGTGCCCCGGCTCCAAACTCTGCCAGCCCAAGCACTGCCCCCCATCCTGTGCCCCGGCTCCAAACTCTGCCAGCCCAAGCACTGCCCCGTCCTGTGCCCCGGCTCCAAACTCTGCCAGCCCAAGCACTGCCCCTGCCCCCCCCGGCTCCAAACTCTGCCAGCCCAAGCACTGCCCCTGCCCCCCCCGGCTCTAAACTCTGCCAGCCCAAGCACTGCCCCCGTCCTGTCCCCCGGCTCCAAACGCTGCCAGCCCAAGCACTGCCCCCGTCCTGTCCCCCGGCTCCAAACTCTGCCAGCCCAAGCACTGCCCCCGTCCTGTCCCCCGGCTCCAAACGCTGCCAGCCCAAGCACTGCCCCCGTCCTGTCCCCCGGCTCCAAACTCTGCCAGCCCAAGCACTGCCCCAGCTCTGTCCCCCGGCTCCAAACTCTGCCAGCCCAAGCACTGCCCCCCATCCTGTCTCCCGGTTCCAAACTCTGTCAGCACAAGCACTGCCCCCCATCCTGTCCCCCGGCTCCAAACTCTGCCAGCCCAAGCACTGCCCCCGTCCTGTGCCCCGGCTCCAAACTCTGCCAGCCCAAGCACTGCCCCCGTCCTGCCCCCCGGCTCCAAACTCTGCCAGCCCAAGCACTGCCCCCCATCCTGTCCCCCGGTTCCAAACTCTGCCAGCCCAAGCACTGCCCCCGTCCTGTCCCCCGGCTCCAAACTCTGCCAGCCCAAGCACTGCCCCCGTCCTGTGCCCCGGCTCCAAACTCTGCCAGCCCAAGCACTGCCCCCCATCCTGTGCCCCGGTTCCAAACTCTGCCAGCCCAAGCACTGCCCCCGTCCTGTGCCCCGGCTCCAAACTCTGCCAGCCCAAGCACTGCCCCCGTCCTGCCCCCCGGCTCCAAACGCTGCCAGCCTAAGCACTGCCCCAGCTCTGCCCCCCGGCTCCAAACTCTGCCAGCCCAAGCACTGCCCCCATCCTGTGCCCCGGCTCCAAACTCTGCCAGCCCAAGCACTGCCCCAGCTCTGCCCCCCGGCTCCAAAGTCTGCCAGCCCAAGCACTGCACCCGTCCTGTCCCCCGGCTCCAAACTCTGCCAGCCCAAGCACTGCCCCCGTCCTGTCCCCCGGCTCCAAACTCTGCCAGCCCAAGCACTGCCCCCCATCCTGTCCCCCGGCTCCAAACTCTGCCAGCCCAAGCACTGCCCCCCGTCCTGTCCCCCGGCTCCAAACTCTGCCAGCCCAAGCACTACCCCCCGTCCTGTCCCCCGGCTCCAAACTCTGCCAGCCCAAGCACTGCCCCCCGTCCTGTCCCCCGGCTCCAAACTCTGCCAGCCCAAGCACTGCCCCCGTCCTGTCCCCCGGCTCCAAACTCTGCCAGCCCAAGCACTGCCCCTGCCCCCCCAGCTCCAAACTCTGCCAGCCCAAGCACTGCCCCCGTCCTGTCCCCCGGCTCCAAAAGCTGCCAGCCCAAGCACTGCCCCCGTCCTGTCCCCCGGCTCCAAACTCTGCCAGCCCAAGCACTGCCCCCCATCCTGTCCCCCGGCTCCAAACTCTGCCAGCCCAAGCACTGCCCCCCGTCCTGTCCCCCGGCTCCAAACTCTGCCAGCCCAAGCACTACCCCCCGTCCTGTCCCCCGGCTCCAAACTCTGCCAGCCCAAGCACTGCCCCCCGTCCTGTCCCCCGGCTCCAAACTCTGCCAGCCCAAGCACTGCCCCCGTCCTGTCCCCCGGCTCCAAACTCTGCCAGCCCAAGCACTGCCCCCCATCCTGTGCCCCGGTTCCAAACTCTGCCAGCCCAAGCACTGCCCCCGTCCTGTGCCCCGGCTCCAAACTCTGCCAGCCCAAGCACTGCCCCCGTCCTGCCCCCCGGCTCCAAACGCTGCCAGCCTAAGCACTGCCCCAGCTCTGCCCCCCGGCTCCAAACTCTGCCAGCCCAAGCACTGCCCCCGTCCTGTGCCCCGGCTCCAAACTCTGCCAGCCCAAGCACTGCCCCAGCTCTGCCCCCCGGCTCCAAACTCTGCCAGCCCAAGCACTGCACCCGTCCTGTCCCCCGGCTCCAAACTCTGCCAGCCCAAGCACTGCCCCCGTCCTGCCCCCCGGCTCCAAACGCTGCCAGCCTAAGCACTGCCCCAGCTCTGCCCCCCGGCTCCAAACTCTGCCAGCCCAAGCACTGCCCCCGTCCTGTGCCCCGGCTCCAAACTCTGCCAGCCCAAGCACTGCCCCCGTCCTGCCCCCCGGCTCCAAACGCTGCCAGCCTAAGCACTGCCCCAGCTCTGCCCCCCGGCTCCAAACTCTGCCAGCCCAAGCACTGCCCCCGTCCTGTCCCCCGGCTCCAAACTCTGCCAGCCCAAGCACTGCCCCCGTCCTGTCCCCCGGCTCCAAACTCTGCCAGCCCAAGCACTGCCCCCCATCCTGTCCCCCGGCTCCAAACTCTGCCAGCCCAAGCACTGCCCCCCGTCCTGTCCCCTGGCTCCAAACTCTGCCAGCCCAAGCACTACCCCCCGTCCTGTCCCCCGGCTCCAAACTCTGCCAGCCCAAGCACTGCCCCCCGTCCTGTCCCCCGGCTCCAAACTCTGCCAGCCCAAGCACTGCCCCCGTCCTGTCCCCCGGCTCCAAACTCTGCCAGCCCAAGCACTGCCCCTGCCCCCCCAGCTCCAAACTCTGCCAGCCCAAGCACTGCCCCCGTCCTGTCCCCCGGCTCCAAAAGCTGCCAGCCCAAGCACTGCCCCCGTCCTGTCCCCCGGCTCCAAACTCTGCCAGCCCAAGCACTGCCCCCCGTCCTGTCCCCCGGCTCCAAACTCTGCCAGCCCAAGCACTACCCCCCGTCCTGTCCCCCGGCTCCAAACTCTGCCAGCCCAAGCACTGCCCCCCGTCCTGTCCCCCGGCTCCAAACTCTGCCAGCCCAAGCACTGCCCCCGTCCTGTCCCCCGGCTCCAAACTCTGCCAGCCCAAGCACTGCCCCCCATCCTGTGCCCCGGTTCCAAACTCTGCCAGCCCAAGCACTGCCCCCGTCCTGTGCCCCGGCTCCAAACTCTGCCAGCCCAAGCACTGCCCCCGTCCTGCCCCCCGGCTCCAAACGCTGCCAGCCTAAGCACTGCCCCAGCTCTGCCCCCCGGCTCCAAACTCTGCCAGCCCAAGCACTGCCCCCGTCCTGTGCCCCGGCTCCAAACTCTGCCAGCCCAAGCACTGCCCCCGTCCTGTCCCCCGGCTCCAAACTCTGCCAGCCCAAGCACTGCACCCGTCCTGTCCCCCGGCTCCAAACTCTGCCAGCCCAAGCACTGCCCCCGTCCTGTCCCCCGGCTCCAAACTCTGCCAGCCCAAGCACTGCCCCCCATCCTGTCCCCCGGCTCCAAACTCTGCCAGCCCAAGCACTGCCCCCCGTCCTGTCCCCCGGCTCCAAACTCTGCCAGCCCAAGCACTACCCCCCGTCCTGTCCCCCGGCTCCAAACTCTGCCAGCCCAAGCACTGCCCCCCGTCCTGTCCCCCGGCTCCAAACTCTGCCAGCCCAAGCACTGCCCCCGTCCTGTCCCCCGGCTCCAAACTCTGCCAGCCCAAGCACTGCCCCTGCCCCCCCAGCTCCAAACTCTGCCAGCCCAAGCACTGCCCCCGTCCTGTCCCCCGGCTCCAAAAGCTGCCAGCCCAAGCACTGCCCCCGTCCTGTCCCCCGGCTCCAAACTCTGCCAGCCCAAGCACTGCCCCCCATCCTGTCCCCCGGCTCCAAACTCTGCCAGCCCAAGCACTGCCCCCCGTCCTGTCCCCCGGCTCCAAACTCTGCCAGCCCAAGCACTACCCCCCGTCCTGTCCCCCGGCTCCAAACTCTGCCAGCCCAAGCACTGCCCCCCGTCCTGTCCCCCGGCTCCAAACTCTGCCAGCCCAAGCACTGCCCCCGTCCTGTCCCCCGGCTCCAAACTCTGCCAGCCCAAGCACTGCCCCTGCCCCCCCAGCTCCAAACTCTGCCAGCCCAAGCACTGCCCCCGTCCTGTCCCCCGGCTCCAAAAGCTGCCAGCCCAAGCACTGCCCCCGTCCTGTCCCCCGGCTCCAAACTCTGCCAGCCCAAGCACTGCCCCCGTCCTTTCCCCCCGCTCAAACTCTGCCAGCCCAAGCACTGCCCCTGCCCCCCCGGCTCCAAACTCTGCCAGCCCAAGCACTGCCCCCGTCCTGTCCCCCGGCTCCAAACTCTGCCAGCCCAAGCACTGCCCCTGCCCCCCCAGCTCCAAACTCTGCCAGCCCAAGCACTGCCCCCGTCCTGCCCCCCCCGGCTCCAAACTCTGCCAGCCCAAGCACTGCCCCCGTCCTGTGCCCCGGCTCCAAACTCTGCCAGCCCAAGCACTGCCCCCGTCCTGTCCCCCAGCTCCAAACTCTGCCAGCCCAAGCACTGCCCCCCTGTCCTGTCCCCAGGCTCCAAACTCTGCCAGCCCAAGCACTGCCCCCGTCCTGTCCCCCGGCTCCAAACTCTGCCAGCCCAAGCACTGCCCCCGTCCTGTCCCCCAGCTCCAAACTCTGCCAGCCCAAGCACTGCCCCCCTGTCCTGTCCCCAGGCTCCAAACTCTGCCAGCCCAAGCACTGCCCCCGTCCTGTCCCCCGGCTCCAAACTCTGCCAGCCCAAGCACTGCCCCCCATCCTGTCCCCCGGTTCCAAACTCTGTCAGCACAAGCACTGCCCCCCATCCTGTCCCCCGGCTCCAAACTCTGCCAGCCCAAGCACTGCCCCCGTCCTGTGCCCCGGCTCCAAACTCTGCCAGCCCAAGCACTGCCCCCATCCTGCCCCCCGGCTCCAAACTCTGCCAGCCCAAGCACTGCCCCCCATCCTGTCCCCCGGTTCCAAACTCTGCCAGCCCAAGCACTGCCCCCGTCCTGTCCCCCGGCTCCAAACTCTGCCAGCCCAAGCACTGCCCCCGTCCTGTGCCCCGGCTCCAAACTCTGCCAGCCCAAGCACTGCCCCCGTCCTGTCCCCCGGCTCCAAACTCTGCCAGCCCAAGCACTGCCCCCCATCCTGTCCCCCGGTTCCAAACTCTGCCAGCCCAAGCACTGCCCCCGTCCTGCCCCCCGGCTCCAAACGCTGCCAGCCTAAGCACTGCCCCAGCTCTGCCCCCCGGCTCCAAACGCTGCCAGCCCAAGCACTGCCCCCGTCCTGTGCCCCGGCTCCAAACTCTGCCAGCCCAAGCACTGCCCCCGTCCTGCCCCCCGGCTCCAAACGCTGCCAGCCTAAGCACTGCCCCAGCTCTGCCCCCCGGCTCCAAACGCTGCCAGCCCAAGCACTGCCCCCGTCCTGTGCCCCGGCTCCAAACTCTGCCAGCCCAAGCACTGCCCCCATCCTGCCCCCCGGCTCCAAACTCTGCCAGCCCAAGCACTGCCCCCCATCCTGTCCCCCGGTTCCAAACTCTGCCAGCCCAAGCACTGCCCCCGTCCTGTGCCCCGGCTCCAAACTCTGCCAGCCCAAGCACTGCCCCCGTCCTGCCCCCCGGCTCCAAACGCTGCCAGCCCAAGCACTGCCCCCCATCCTGCCCCCCGGCTCCAAACGCTGCCAGCCCAAGCACTGCCCCCCGTCCTGTGCCCCGGCTCCAAACGCTGCCAGCCCAAGCACTGCCCCCGTCCTGTGCCCCGGCTCCAAACTCTGCCAGCCCAAGCACTGCCCCCGTCCTGTCCCCCGGCTCCAAACTCTGCCAGCCCAAGCACTGCCCCCGTCCTGTGCCCCGGCTCCAAACTCTGCCAGCCCAAGCACTGCCCCCCATCCTGTGCCCCGGCTCCAAACTCTGCCAGCCCAAGCACTGCCCCGTCCTGTGCCCCGGCTCCAAACTCTGCCAGCCCAAGCACTGCCCCTGCCCCCCCCGGCTCCAAACTCTGCCAGCCCAAGCACTGCCCCTGCCCCCCCCGGCTCTAAACTCTGCCAGCCCAAGCACTGCCCCCGTCCTGTCCCCCGGCTCCAAACGCTGCCAGCCCAAGCACTGCCCCCGTCCTGTCCCCCGGCTCCAAACTCTGCCAGCCCAAGCACTGCCCCCGTCCTGTCCCCCGGCTCCAAACGCTGCCAGCCCAAGCACTGCCCCCGTCCTGTCCCCCGGCTCCAAACTCTGCCAGCCCAAGCACTGCCCCAGCTCTGTCCCCCGGCTCCAAACTCTGCCAGCCCAAGCACTGCCCCCCATCCTGTCCCCCGGTTCCAAACTCTGTCAGCACAAGCACTGCCCCCCATCCTGTCCCCCGGCTCCAAACTCTGCCAGCCCAAGCACTGCCCCCGTCCTGTGCCCCGGCTCCAAACTCTGCCAGCCCAAGCACTGCCCCCGTCCTGCCCCCCGGCTCCAAACTCTGCCAGCCCAAGCACTGCCCCCCATCCTGTCCCCCGGTTCCAAACTCTGCCAGCCCAAGCACTGCCCCCGTCCTGTCCCCCGGCTCCAAACTCTGCCAGCCCAAGCACTGCCCCCGTCCTGTGCCCCGGCTCCAAACTCTGCCAGCCCAAGCACTGCCCCCCATCCTGTGCCCCGGTTCCAAACTCTGCCAGCCCAAGCACTGCCCCCGTCCTGTGCCCCGGCTCCAAACTCTGCCAGCCCAAGCACTGCCCCCGTCCTGCCCCCCGGCTCCAAACGCTGCCAGCCTAAGCACTGCCCCAGCTCTGCCCCCCGGCTCCAAACTCTGCCAGCCCAAGCACTGCCCCCATCCTGTGCCCCGGCTCCAAACTCTGCCAGCCCAAGCACTGCCCCAGCTCTGCCCCCCGGCTCCAAAGTCTGCCAGCCCAAGCACTGCACCCGTCCTGTCCCCCGGCTCCAAACTCTGCCAGCCCAAGCACTGCCCCCGTCCTGTCCCCCGGCTCCAAACTCTGCCAGCCCAAGCACTGCCCCCCATCCTGTCCCCCGGCTCCAAACTCTGCCAGCCCAAGCACTGCCCCCCGTCCTGTCCCCCGGCTCCAAACTCTGCCAGCCCAAGCACTACCCCCCGTCCTGTCCCCCGGCTCCAAACTCTGCCAGCCCAAGCACTGCCCCCCGTCCTGTCCCCCGGCTCCAAACTCTGCCAGCCCAAGCACTGCCCCCGTCCTGTCCCCCGGCTCCAAACTCTGCCAGCCCAAGCACTGCCCCTGCCCCCCCAGCTCCAAACTCTGCCAGCCCAAGCACTGCCCCCGTCCTGTCCCCCGGCTCCAAAAGCTGCCAGCCCAAGCACTGCCCCCGTCCTGTCCCCCGGCTCCAAACTCTGCCAGCCCAAGCACTGCCCCCCATCCTGTCCCCCGGCTCCAAACTCTGCCAGCCCAAGCACTGCCCCCCGTCCTGTCCCCCGGCTCCAAACTCTGCCAGCCCAAGCACTACCCCCCGTCCTGTCCCCCGGCTCCAAACTCTGCCAGCCCAAGCACTGCCCCCCGTCCTGTCCCCCGGCTCCAAACTCTGCCAGCCCAAGCACTGCCCCCGTCCTGTCCCCCGGCTCCAAACTCTGCCAGCCCAAGCACTGCCCCAGCTCTGTCCCCCGGCTCCAAACTCTGCCAGCCCAAGCACTGCCCCCCATCCTGTCCCCCGGTTCCAAACTCTGTCAGCACAAGCACTGCCCCCCATCCTGTCCCCCGGCTCCAAACTCTGCCAGCCCAAGCACTGCCCCCGTCCTGTGCCCCGGCTCCAAACTCTGCCAGCCCAAGCACTGCCCCCGTCCTGCCCCCCGGCTCCAAACTCTGCCAGCCCAAGCACTGCCCCCCATCCTGTCCCCCGGTTCCAAACTCTGCCAGCCCAAGCACTGCCCCCGTCCTGTCCCCCGGCTCCAAACTCTGCCAGCCCAAGCACTGCCCCCGTCCTGTGCCCCGGCTCCAAACTCTGCCAGCCCAAGCACTGCCCCCCATCCTGTGCCCCGGTTCCAAACTCTGCCAGCCCAAGCACTGCCCCCGTCCTGTGCCCCGGCTCCAAACTCTGCCAGCCCAAGCACTGCCCCCGTCCTGCCCCCCGGCTCCAAACGCTGCCAGCCTAAGCACTGCCCCAGCTCTGCCCCCCGGCTCCAAACTCTGCCAGCCCAAGCACTGCCCCCATCCTGTGCCCCGGCTCCAAACTCTGCCAGCCCAAGCACTGCCCCAGCTCTGCCCCCCGGCTCCAAAGTCTGCCAGCCCAAGCACTGCACCCGTCCTGTCCCCCGGCTCCAAACTCTGCCAGCCCAAGCACTGCCCCCGTCCTGTCCCCCGGCTCCAAACTCTGCCAGCCCAAGCACTGCCCCCCATCCTGTCCCCCGGCTCCAAACTCTGCCAGCCCAAGCACTGCCCCCCGTCCTGTCCCCTGGCTCCAAACTCTGCCAGCCCAAGCACTACCCCCCGTCCTGTCCCCCGGCTCCAAACTCTGCCAGCCCAAGCACTGCCCCCCGTCCTGTCCCCCGGCTCCAAACTCTGCCAGCCCAAGCACTGCCCCCGTCCTGTCCCCCGGCTCCAAACTCTGCCAGCCCAAGCACTGCCCCTGCCCCCCCAGCTCCAAACTCTGCCAGCCCAAGCACTGCCCCCGTCCTGTCCCCCGGCTCCAAAAGCTGCCAGCCCAAGCACTGCCCCCGTCCTGTCCCCCGGCTCCAAACTCTGCCAGCCCAAGCACTGCCCCCCATCCTGTCCCCCGGCTCCAAACTCTGCCAGCCCAAGCACTGCCCCCCGTCCTGTCCCCCGGCTCCAAACTCTGCCAGCCCAAGCACTACCCCCCGTCCTGTCCCCCGGCTCCAAACTCTGCCAGCCCAAGCACTGCCCCCCGTCCTGTCCCCCGGCTCCAAACTCTGCCAGCCCAAGCACTGCCCCCGTCCTGTCCCCCGGCTCCAAACTCTGCCAGCCCAAGCACTGCCCCCCATCCTGTGCCCCGGTTCCAAACTCTGCCAGCCCAAGCACTGCCCCCGTCCTGTGCCCCGGCTCCAAACTCTGCCAGCCCAAGCACTGCCCCCGTCCTGCCCCCCGGCTCCAAACGCTGCCAGCCTAAGCACTGCCCCAGCTCTGCCCCCCGGCTCCAAACTCTGCCAGCCCAAGCACTGCCCCCGTCCTGTGCCCCGGCTCCAAACTCTGCCAGCCCAAGCACTGCCCCAGCTCTGCCCCCCGGCTCCAAACTCTGCCAGCCCAAGCACTGCACCCGTCCTGTCCCCCGGCTCCAAACTCTGCCAGCCCAAGCACTGCCCCCGTCCTGTCCCCCGGCTCCAAACTCTGCCAGCCCAAGCACTGCCCCCCATCCTGTCCCCCGGCTCCAAACTCTGCCAGCCCAAGCACTGCCCCCCGTCCTGTCCCCCGGCTCCAAACTCTGCCAGCCCAAGCACTACCCCCCGTCCTGTCCCCCGGCTCCAAACTCTGCCAGCCCAAGCACTGCCCCCCGTCCTGTCCTCCGGCTCCAAACTCTGCCAGCCCAAGCACTGCCCCCGTCCTGTCCCCCGGCTCCAAACTCTGCCAGCCCAAGCACTGCCCCTGCCCCCCCAGCTCCAAACTCTGCCAGCCCAAGCACTGCCCCCGTCCTGTCCCCCGGCTCCAAAAGCTGCCAGCCCAAGCACTGCCCCCGTCCTGTCCCCCGGCTCCAAACTCTGCCAGCCCAAGCACTGCCCCCCATCCTGTCCCCCGGCTCCAAACTCTGCCAGCCCAAGCACTGCCCCCCGTCCTGTCCCCCGGCTCCAAACTCTGCCAGCCCAAGCACTACCCCCCGTCCTGTCCCCCGGCTCCAAACTCTGCCAGCCCAAGCACTGCCCCCCGTCCTGTCCCCCGGCTCCAAACTCTGCCAGCCCAAGCACTGCCCCCGTCCTGTGCCCCGGCTCCAAACTCTGCCAGCCCAAGCACTGCCCCCGTCCTGTCCCCCGGCTCCAAACTCTGCCAGCCCAAGCACTGCCCCCCATCCTGTCCCCCGGCTCCAAACTCTGCCAGCCCAAGCACTGCCCCCCGTCCTGTCCCCCGGCTCCAAACTCTGCCAGCCCAAGCACTACCCCCCGTCCTGTCCCCCGGCTCCAAACTCTGCCAGCCCAAGCACTGCCCCCCGTCCTGTCCCCCGGCTCCAAACTCTGCCAGCCCAAGCACTGCCCCCGTCCTGTCCCCCGGCTCCAAACTCTGCCAGCCCAAGCACTGCCCCTGCCCCCCCAGCTCCAAACTCTGCCAGCCCAAGCACTGCCCCCGTCCTGTCCCCCGGCTCCAAAAGCTGCCAGCCCAAGCACTGCCCCCGTCCTGTCCCCCGGCTCCAAACTCTGCCAGCCCAAGCACTGCCCCCCATCCTGTCCCCCGGCTCCAAACTCTGCCAGCCCAAGCACTGCCCCCCGTCCTGTCCCCCGGCTCCAAACTCTGCCAGCCCAAGCACTACCCCCCGTCCTGTCCCCCGGCTCCAAACTCTGCCAGCCCAAGCACTGCCCCCCGTCCTGTCCCCCGGCTCCAAACTCTGCCAGCCCAAGCACTGCCCCCGTCCTGTCCCCCGGCTCCAAACTCTGCCAGCCCAAGCACTGCCCCAGCTCTGTCCCCCGGCTCCAAACTCTGCCAGCCCAAGCACTGCCCCCCATCCTGTCCCCCGGTTCCAAACTCTGTCAGCACAAGCACTGCCCCCCATCCTGTCCCCCGGCTCCAAACTCTGCCAGCCCAAGCACTGCCCCCGTCCTGTGCCCCGGCTCCAAACTCTGCCAGCCCAAGCACTGCCCCCGTCCTGCCCCCCGGCTCCAAACTCTGCCAGCCCAAGCACTGCCCCCCATCCTGTCCCCCGGTTCCAAACTCTGCCAGCCCAAGCACTGCCCCCGTCCTGTCCCCCGGCTCCAAACTCTGCCAGCCCAAGCACTGCCCCCGTCCTGTGCCCCGGCTCCAAACTCTGCCAGCCCAAGCACTGCCCCCCATCCTGTGCCCCGGTTCCAAACTCTGCCAGCCCAAGCACTGCCCCCGTCCTGTGCCCCGGCTCCAAACTCTGCCAGCCCAAGCACTGCCCCCGTCCTGCCCCCCGGCTCCAAACGCTGCCAGCCTAAGCACTGCCCCAGCTCTGCCCCCCGGCTCCAAACTCTGCCAGCCCAAGCACTGCCCCCATCCTGTGCCCCGGCTCCAAACTCTGCCAGCCCAAGCACTGCCCCAGCTCTGCCCCCCGGCTCCAAAGTCTGCCAGCCCAAGCACTGCACCCGTCCTGTCCCCCGGCTCCAAACTCTGCCAGCCCAAGCACTGCCCCCGTCCTGTCCCCCGGCTCCAAACTCTGCCAGCCCAAGCACTGCCCCCCATCCTGTCCCCCGGCTCCAAACTCTGCCAGCCCAAGCACTGCCCCCCGTCCTGTCCCCTGGCTCCAAACTCTGCCAGCCCAAGCACTACCCCCCGTCCTGTCCCCCGGCTCCAAACTCTGCCAGCCCAAGCACTGCCCCCCGTCCTGTCCCCCGGCTCCAAACTCTGCCAGCCCAAGCACTGCCCCCGTCCTGTCCCCCGGCTCCAAACTCTGCCAGCCCAAGCACTGCCCCTGCCCCCCCAGCTCCAAACTCTGCCAGCCCAAGCACTGCCCCCGTCCTGTCCCCCGGCTCCAAAAGCTGCCAGCCCAAGCACTGCCCCCGTCCTGTCCCCCGGCTCCAAACTCTGCCAGCCCAAGCACTGCCCCCCATCCTGTCCCCCGGCTCCAAACTCTGCCAGCCCAAGCACTGCCCCCCGTCCTGTCCCCCGGCTCCAAACTCTGCCAGCCCAAGCACTACCCCCCGTCCTGTCCCCCGGCTCCAAACTCTGCCAGCCCAAGCACTGCCCCCCGTCCTGTCCCCCGGCTCCAAACTCTGCCAGCCCAAGCACTGCCCCCGTCCTGTCCCCCGGCTCCAAACTCTGCCAGCCCAAGCACTGCCCCCCATCCTGTGCCCCGGTTCCAAACTCTGCCAGCCCAAGCACTGCCCCCGTCCTGTGCCCCGGCTCCAAACTCTGCCAGCCCAAGCACTGCCCCCGTCCTGCCCCCCGGCTCCAAACGCTGCCAGCCTAAGCACTGCCCCAGCTCTGCCCCCCGGCTCCAAACTCTGCCAGCCCAAGCACTGCCCCCGTCCTGTGCCCCGGCTCCAAACTCTGCCAGCCCAAGCACTGCCCCAGCTCTGCCCCCCGGCTCCAAACTCTGCCAGCCCAAGCACTGCACCCGTCCTGTCCCCCGGCTCCAAACTCTGCCAGCCCAAGCACTGCCCCCGTCCTGTCCCCCGGCTCCAAACTCTGCCAGCCCAAGCACTGCCCCCCATCCTGTCCCCCGGCTCCAAACTCTGCCAGCCCAAGCACTGCCCCCCGTCCTGTCCCCCGGCTCCAAACTCTGCCAGCCCAAGCACTACCCCCCGTCCTGTCCCCCGGCTCCAAACTCTGCCAGCCCAAGCACTGCCCCCCGTCCTGTCCTCCGGCTCCAAACTCTGCCAGCCCAAGCACTGCCCCCGTCCTGTCCCCCGGCTCCAAACTCTGCCAGCCCAAGCACTGCCCCTGCCCCCCCAGCTCCAAACTCTGCCAGCCCAAGCACTGCCCCCGTCCTGTCCCCCGGCTCCAAAAGCTGCCAGCCCAAGCACTGCCCCCGTCCTGTCCCCCGGCTCCAAACTCTGCCAGCCCAAGCACTGCCCCCCATCCTGTCCCCCGGCTCCAAACTCTGCCAGCCCAAGCACTGCCCCCCGTCCTGTCCCCCGGCTCCAAACTCTGCCAGCCCAAGCACTACCCCCCGTCCTGTCCCCCGGCTCCAAACTCTGCCAGCCCAAGCACTGCCCCCCGTCCTGTCCCCCGGCTCCAAACTCTGCCAGCCCAAGCACTGCCCCCGTCCTGTGCCCCGGCTCCAAACTCTGCCAGCCCAAGCACTGCCCCCGTCCTGTCCCCCAGCTCCAAACTCTGCCAGCCCAAGCACTGCCCCCCATCCTGTCCCCCGGTTCCAAACTCTGCCAGCCCAAGCACTGCCCCCCGTCCTGTCCCCAGGCTCCAAACTCTGCCAGCCCAAGCACTGCCCCCGTCCTGTCCCCCGGCTCCAAACTCTGCCAGCCCAAGCACTGCCCCCGTCCTGTCCCCCGGCTCCAAACTCTGCCAGCCCACGCACCGCCCCCTGATGCTGGCACTGCCCCCCACTCCCCCTGAGTGTGTGCACCAAAGCATGGGGTGCGGGGAGTGAAATGCTGCCCAGAGGCAGGGCCCAGCTGTGCCCCCTGCAGGGAGGAGCAGGAGCTGAGCACTAATTACCTCGGTGCCTGTTATTAAAGCCACGCGCTGTAATCACCACTGGGTCCCTCGAGGCCCTTCCCCCCCCCCCAGCACCAGCCCTGACGCACTTTCCGCGTCGTTAGCGTAGACCCCCGAAGAGCCGTGCCCGCTGCCTGCTGCTCCGGCGCATGAGGGGGCTGCAGGCTCCGAGCTCCACTGCTCCAGCACGTGGCTCTGAGCCTCCGTCCCGGACCTGCCCGTGGCGAGCAGGGGGCAAGGCCCGGCGCCCAGGGCAGGACTCCCCCAGCCCCGCTTCAGAGAGGCCCCGGGTGCGTCTCCAGCTAAGGCCAGAAAGGGCAGAGTGAGCCGCAAGCCGCCGAGATACGGCCAGGTGTGTGTGTGGTGCTGGCACCAGCCTGGGGCACGGTGTCGAGGGAGGACACTGTGGGCAGCACCCCACACACCCGCCGTCCGTCACGGCCCTGGCAAGGATCCAGCAATGGGGGCGGGGGGGGCTGAGTGGTTGTCTCACTCCTGGGGTCGCTCTGCCTTTCCTGATGGGATCCCCCCCATCCCTGCCTCACGTGTCTCCTTAGCAGCCAGGAGTGCATTGAGGCAGCCCCAGCCCACCTAGTGCCCCCCCCTGGTATTCCCCCTTCAGGGCCCAAGCCACGTCCCCCTCCATACAGCTGCTCCCCCCTGGGTTGGCCCAATGTCCCCATGGGGGAGGGGTGTCCCCGGGGCCTTGGGCCTGGGCGAGGGGGGATTTCAGGGACTAACTCAGTGTAAGGCCCGTGGCCTCGCCCTGCAGCTGGGCACCCACCCGCCTGACCCAGGAAGTTCCCTGTCCTTAGGATTACCATATTCTGTGCCTCCAAATGGAGGACACTCCACGGCCCCCGGCCCTGCCCCCAGCCCCGCCCATACCCCCTCCCCAACCCCGCCCCCTCCCCAAAGTCTCCGCCCCCTCCCCTGCTTCCCGCGAACATTTGATTCGCGGGAAGCCTGAAGCAGGTAAGGGGGGTGTGGGGGGGAGGAGGCGCAGCCCAGGCTAGCCCCCCCGGCGGCTCCAGCCTGGGTCGGCTCGGGCCCTGGGGTGCCGGCCCCGGCCCACCACCCCCGGCCCGCCCAGCACTGCCGGCCCCCGGCGGCCCGGCACACCCCCGGCCCGGCTCCCCGGCTCCCCGCCTCCCCGCCGGCCCGGCTCCCCGCGGGCCCGGCCGACCCGGCTCCCCGCCGGCCCGGCCGACCCGGCTCCCCGCCGGCCCGGCTCCCCGCCGGCCCGGCCGACCCGGCTCCCCGCCGGCCCGGCTCCCCGCGGGCCCGGCCGACCCGGCTCCCCGCCGGCCCGGCTCCCCGCGGGCCCGGCCGACCCGGCTCCCCGCCGGCCCGGCTCCCCGCGGGCCCGTCCGACCCGGCTCCCCGCCGGCCCGGCTCCCCGCGGGCCCGTCCGACCCGGCTCCCAGCCCGGACCCCGGCCCGGCACCGCGCCCCCAGCTCCCCGTCCGGCCCCGCGCCTGGCCCTGCACTGCGCCCCTGGTTCCCGGCCCGGCACCATGCCCCCGGCCCCGCACCGCCGGCCCCGGCCGAGCACCACCCAGCCCTCCCGATTTTCCCGGACATGCCCGGCTTTTGGGGATTTCCCCCCGGACGGGGATTTGAGCCCCCAAAAGCCGGACATGTCCGGGAAAATCCGGACGTATGGTAACCCTACTGTCCTCCTGTGATGGCAGCAGAGACACCTGGGCCTGGGCCTGGCCCTTTCCAGCCCTTATAGGGCCCGGCTGGGAGCTGCAGCACCTCATAAACCCGCTGGTGCTGAGAGGCCAGGCGGGCTGCGCTCAGGCGTGTGACTTCTCCAGGAGACCTGGGCCCTGCCCTCCCTGCCAGCTCCGCACTGCTACCCCCTGCCCCAAGGAGCGGCTTCCTGTGGGGGGCGGAGGGGACAGGCTGGGCCCCTCCCAGCTCCCTGAGCTCTGTAGAGGCACTCCCTCCTCTTCGGCCCCCCCAGGGCCAGCCCCTCAGCCCCGCTCCGGGCCCTTGGCACCCCCAGGGGCTCTGAGAGCGCCACCCGTGTGGGGTGTGGCCCGGGGGCAGCGTGGGCAGAACACCAATGTGCTCACGCCATTCCCAGCTGCTGAGGTGGATCTCTGGGGTCACAGGCAGCCAGGCTCAACCTCTCGCTCGCACCAGGGGCCAAACAGCCCCGGCCGACACCAGGACTGGGGGAGCACCGAGGAGAACCAAGACACAGGTTCTGTGCCCCAGCTGGGCTCGACACCGGGGCTGTGAGCTGAGGTTTCCCGAGACACGTCCCTGCAGCTAGGGAGCTGTGAGCCTGGCCGTCCGGCTGGGACCCAAGGGGCTGGCAACTGGGCAGGATGCTGGGCCATACTTTAAGAGCCCTCTAGTGGCCATCATGGCATTTGATGGTTCTGAAGCCACCGGAACCAGGCGGAGCAGCCATGCGTGGAGCTGGGCCTGGCCCACCGGGTGTAGTGAGTCCCCACGGTTATTCCAAGCCCGCTGCACCCCAAGGTTCCTTGATCCAACAGGAAACCACTGGCCAATGGCCTGAGCCTGTGAACCCGTGCGGGAGGGCAGCACTAGGACCTCTGCCAGACATCTCCCTAAGCAGTTCATCTCCCCCTGGGGAGAGCAGGCTGGGCTGTAGCTAATACTGTCACCTAGCCTTGTTCTGTCCTTTTTTTACAAAACTTCTGCTTGGTCCACCTAAGGGCTTTTGCCCTCAACCTATTCAGTTTCCCCCTAATATTTGTTAATTGTTGTTGCTTTTTGAGCCTGTGTTTTTATGAATGTCTTGTCACTTTTTCATCTCTTGTTCTCATTTTTTCTTTCCTTGTGGCTTTTCTTTTTGGGGGAGGGATAGCTCAGTGGTTTGAGCATTGGCCTGCTAAACCCAGCATTGTGAGTTCAATCCTTGAGGGGGCCACTTGGGGATCTGGGGCAAAATCAGTACTTGGTCCTGCTAGTGAAGGCAGGGGTCTGGACTCAATGACCTTTCAAGGTCCCTTCCAGTTCTAGGAGATGGGATATCTCCACTAATTTTTTTTTTCCAGTGGCGAGGCTCTGCTCATCAAAAACCAGCAGGGAACATCCTTCCACACAGACGCTTTGTTTCCTGGGTCTCAGCTGGAAATGATGTTCAAGAGCGGGACTGGAACTATAAAAAGGAGGGACAAATACCCCAAGCCCCACCTCCTTCCTGCCTGGCCCATTCACTACACTGAAGAGACAAAGGAAGCAGTCCTTGAACTCTGAGGGACGGGTCCTAACCCAAGGGTTTGGGCCGTCAGACTGCTGGAAGATTGTGGTGAGAAAACCCTGCTTTGACTCGAAAGCAGTTGGTTCACTTAGGCACCAGGAAGCGTTTTCTCTTTATTTTTCTTGTAACCATTTCTGGCTTTTCTGCCTCATTTCTTGTACTCACGTCAAATCTCTCTCTTTGTCGGGAATAAACCCGTTTTCTTGTTTTCTCTAACCCAGTGTGGTCAGGTCTGGGAAACTCCATTAGGGGTCCCAAGTCGTGTGCATATTATTCCCTTAACGGAGTAACAGACTTGACGTATTTGCACTGGCCAGGACAGGGCTGGGCAGAACAGGACATATGTTTCTGGGGGAGAACCCGGGGCTGGGAGCGTGTTGGGGTCACCCCGCAGTATAACAAAGGCTGGTAGGAGCCCGGGGGTGGCTGGCCGGCTACAGCACACACACATAGCTGCGAGTGACTTCAGTGCTGGAGGCTCTGTGGCAGCAGTCCCGGCCGGAGGCTACAGCAGCCAGGCATTGCAAAGGGCTCCCCAGGTTAGAGGGCAGGGGTGACACAGCTGCGCCTTCGTGTGGATTGTGCCCGGGTAGGTCCCAGGGTATAGTTTATTGGAAGGTGTCGAACAACACCCTGTTTAATTGCTGTGACTCCGTCTTTGTCGGGGAGAAGCAAGCGGGTCGTTTTCCAAAGACGTGATCTTTGGGGCCCACCCTAGCTATATTACTTCCACGGTGAGGGCTGACCTGCCTTCTAAATCCAACCTGCCCCCACCCTTTGCCAATCCACCCCAACCTCACACCAACCTCTCCGGTCCCCTCTTCACCCCTGTCATGGACACACAGGACTCACGCTCTCTCTTGGTGCCGTATGGTCCCCGGGAGGAACCCCCTTCAGTGTGACAGCCCTTCTTGGGGGTCCACTCTGTCTCGGGGGTTAAGCCCCTCTGCCTCCTGGAACCGCACCTCTCTGAGCCTTGGCATGCCTGTCTCTCGCCGTGGGCCCTCTCAGGGAGTCCACTTGCTCTGGACCCCTGGGTCCTTCGTCCCAGAGGGAATAATGCAGCCCTGATCTCTAGACCGGAGTGAGATTCAGCCAGTGTAAACCAGAAAGGTTATTGAGCGACTGAACACAGCACAGGAAGCTCTCAGGGCCTCAGGCCTGGCCTCCCTCAGCACAACACATCTAGGTCTCTCCAGCATTCAGGTGGGCTCTGGTTACTCTCCCCTGCCAGCCCAGAATCCCCCTCCTTCCAGCTGGGCATCTGCTATCACTGGCCCCCAAGTCACGCCTCTGTCCTTTGTCTTCTGTCCCAGGTAAACAGGGTCGCCTGGGCCTCCTCTCCTCCCGGCCTCTCCTCTCATCCGTCCTTTGTTTCCCCTCTGGCTGGAACCAGTGGCTGGTCAGGTCACCGGGGTTCTCTCTCCACAGCCCATTGTCCTCCCACTGGCCAGAACCGGCTGTGACTCCCGAGCTGGGCCTGCTGGTCACCAGTCACTGGGGTATCCATTCTCCAGGCCGTTCGCTGGCCCTCGGTAACAACAAACTCCCTCTCCCACCACCTTGTTAAACCAGTAACACTTAGGGAAACTGAGTCCCACCCCCTCTGCATGCAAACCATTGAAAACAACAAGAAACCCCCTGCTTCGTCACAACCCCCCGATCCTCCCGTCCTCCCTGATCCCCCTCAGTTGCACGTGGGGAAATGGGGGGGGGTCTCTCCCTCTCTCAGTCTCCTCCATGTCCTTCACTCTGGCCCTGCGCCCCCCCGGACCATGTGCAGTGGGGAGGGAAGGCCCCACAACTGCACTGCGCTGGATGTGACGTTCATTGTCTGCACCAGGCACCACAGCCTCTGGGATAGGGGTGAGCTGGGCTCTGCTTGCCCTGTGCATTGGGGCGCTGCACTGTCAGACTCCCCTACGAGGGGGACGCTGCCTGGTGGCACTGGGGTCCCCTACCCAGATCTCCCAGACCTGAAGCAGCACTGTGCCCCGTGCAGGGTGCCCCAGCCTTGGGGGCTAAGCCCTGGTTCTCCTATGGGCAGGTCGGCTGAGCCAGGCTGGCAGGGCAGTGCGTGATGTGCTGGCATGGGGCATTGCCTACCGCCCCCCCGCCGCCCTTTCGTCAGCACAAAACCCCACACTGCGGCTTTGAAAAAACAAAGCTGATGGTTATGTGCAAATATGCAAATTAGCCCATTAAATAATTTGCATGGCATGTTCACGCAGCAGCGAGGAAGTGCCCTAATTAGTGTCACACACACACACACACACACACACACACACACACACACACAGAGGGAATTTTGCATTATTGCCTGGCAGGTGCTGTGCCACTGATAAACAGCGCCATCGTCTGGCTTGTTGGGGAACTACATACATCTCAAGCACCCAGCTATATGTCCTGACCTGCCTCTGTGTGTGTGTGTGTGTGTGTGTGTGTGTGTGAGAGAGAGAGAGAGAGAGAGAGAGAGAGAGAGAGAGAGAGTGTGTCCGGGGGACAGGGGAGGTGCGGGACAGCGGGCGAGTATCTTCCAAAAGGCTGGGAGGGCACAAGAGTAGGATGAGCAGCTCCACTGGGTGGGGGGATGCAGGTGGCACTGGGGGCGCAGGGAGAGGCTCTGAGCTAAGACACCCGCCCCACTCCCGCGGTATCGCCTGGATGTGGGGAGCTGATGTTGCCAGAGCTGACTGGCGCCAGCCCACAGCACGGGAGCCCAGATCCATTTCAGAGCCAGCATGGGGCATTGCCCTGGGCCTCTGCCCACAGCAGCCAAGTCGAGCAACTGGCCAGCAACATGGGCACAGCAGGGCCTGGCACAGGGGCAGGCTGGGGCATGGTATGGCACCCGCCAGGCCAGCAGAGGGGGAATTCCCCACTGGCTTATGCCCCCAACAGCGTCCGGATTCGCAACACTGCACCCCACTCGCCCTGCAGAGCTCACGGCCACGGGGGGTCGCTGGGGCCAAGCGCGGGTGCCATTCAGAAACCAGTCAGACGGTTGCATTGAACCCAGACCTAGCTCCATGGAGCTGCCATCCTGACACCGGTGAGGGAGGGAAAACTGGGCGTCCCGGGGGAGAAGAATCTCCCCACAGCCTGCCCCTGGGGTTCAGCGCAGAGAGGTTTCCAAACTATCCTGGGGAGGAAAATGCCAAAGCCAGAGCCATGACGAGAGAAAGCAGCCTCCAGTCAGCATAATCCAGCCAGGACCCAGTGCCTGGATTACCTTTAAACAGGGTCCTGGGAAAACCCCTTGGAAGTGCCAGGCCCAAGGGCCAGGAACCTCTGTGCCAAACAATTCCAAGTTTGCCCCACTACCCCCACCCCACACCCCCAGGGGGCCCAGCACTTTTCAAGACAATCTGAGTCAACAGATGGATTTTAGAGCATTTGGGGAAAAAATACCTTTTAAATGTCAAGCTCATCTCAACCTTAACTCTGGAGGCCTCATCACCATGGCCTCTGGGCACCTCACAATCATCAGTGGCCATTATGGTCACAGCAGAAAGTAAAGAGCGGACTTCATTTAGAATTGTGGGGAAACTGAGGCAGAGGAGAGCTAAAGAGAGTTACCCAGAGGTCTCTGGGTGAGCTAGGAAGCGAACCCAGCTCCCTGGAAGTGGTGGTCAGTGCCAGCCTCCTGGCCCATTCCTCTGTGCTCAGCTCAGGGGCAGTTTATTTCTAATGTTAAGGTGAGAGCCATTTTCCATCATGAAGCTCCGTTTTAGCAGCCAACAGCTTTGGCCTGAGGCGGGGGTTAGGTCTGGAAAGGTGACTGAGGGTGACAGAGAATATTTCTGCCATCCCCTGGCTTCTGAGTTATAGGTTGCTGGAGAATGAGCACTGCCCCCCAACCCTTAACCAGCCTCCCATCTCAGACTCCCCAGGGACCTGCGATGCTCAGGAAGTGGTGACGGTGGAGGAAAAGGGGCTGTCATTAAGCAACAGAAGCAAAGAGCAATGAGCTATGCTGGGCCCCGGCCCCACTCCCATGGATTTCAGGGGGGCCTCTGGGCCCGACCCTGCTCTCCTTGGAACCAGCCCTGTTTATGTCAGCGGCAAAACGCCCGGTGACTCCAGTGGGGACAGGATTCACCCTGACGTGAGAGCTGGGCATCCAGCCGCCCCACTGCTGGCAAAGTGCCCGGGAAGATCAGACCCTGGGTGTGCGGGAGGGAGGGGCACCTCGTCGCCCTCTCGATAATGGCCAATAGGGCCCTTCAGCCGCTAGCTGGTAGGTTACCTGAGCTCAGCCAAGGAGGGCGGCAGAAGGAGGGGCCCGGCCCAGGTGTGCCTGGCCCCTCGGGGCGAGGCCACCAACCCCCAAAGCTCAGGCTAAAGGCAGGCCATCCCACCCTGCGCTGGGCCCAGACCGGGATGGAACAAGGGAAACGTGTCAGTGTACGGGATAGTTCAGGGCAGCACCACGGCCCTTGGTACCTCATGTCTTCTTCTCGCCCATGCAGGGGTCTGCTGTGCTCAGATACACCAGCCAATGAGCCCCCGCTTCAGCTGAATGCTTAAAATGGTACGTAACCGTCATAATACGCGTCTCTGCACCTTCCACCAGGGGGCGCGTGGTCACCCCAAGGGACAAGGGGCAGTCCCTTTGGGATGGGTTCCCGGGGTGCAACCTGGAACTGGGGTACCGCTCGGCCCTCTGTCTTACCAGCCTGGGCTCCCTCTCGCACTGCGCTGCCGTTGCTAAGCCACAAGCCTCTGTCAGGGCCTGCACTCACACGGGCAGGGACACGCGTTCGCTGTGGGAGGGGCCCACACACTGTTCGGGGGGAGTTGCCTCTGCCACGGCTTGCCGTGCTGACATCACGCCGTGCCCAGTGCCAGGCTCGCCCAGTCCCGGGGCAGCAGCCCCGCCCAGCTCCCCGGAGAACTGCCCTATAAACCAGCCTGTCTTCTGCCCCAGCCTGACGTCAGCGGGGCCCTCCCAGAGGCTGCGCTCACACCCCGCAGGCTGGGGTGGATTGGGGACACTGGCGGCAGCCCCTGCTCCCTGGGCCAGGCTGGCTAAGCCCCCCTCAGTCTGCCACAGGAGTTGGGGACCCCTTCTTCACTGGCTCAAAACCACCCCCCCTCTGCTCCACACAGAGTGGCACCAGCAGGCAGCTTCCAGAGTGCCTGAGAGAGTGGGGTGGGGAGCCCCAGCTGGGGGCGGCAGGGCTGATGGGGCCTGGTGTGGTTGGGTTGGGGAGCCCAGCTGCGGGGGATGGGGGGTTGTGATGTTCCCCTGGTGTTATCTGGACCGGTGATCTGCTAGGTCACCCCAATCCTTGACTCTGGGAGCCAGCCTTCCCCTGCTCTGCTGTGAGAACCCCACTCCTGGGCTGTTCACACACAGCCTCTGGCATGTAACCTGCTCCCAGATACTTGCAAGCGAATGACACGAGCCAATAGTGATTTGTGCCTCCGGGTGACCATGCGCCCTGTAGTATAAGGGACCATCCCCTGCTCATTCATTGTCCCTTGGGGTGACCATGCACCCTGTAGTGTAAGGGTGTGGCAGGCTGTGCCTCAAAACAGTACCCTGGAACCCCCATAAGGGGGAAGTGACATCATCACTTGGCCTCTCTCCCCCCCACAACTCAACACCTGGACTAGACCCCCATCTGGAGGACAAAGACTGAACGGGGGAGGTGGTCCCAGCTGGAAAGGAGAACCCCAGCCTGTGTATTCAGGGGCAATACCGTCAGGTGAGACACGGCTTGATTCAAATCCTGTCTCCTTTATAGAACTCAGACTGCGATTCTCCTTTTATTTTTTAGATGGCCAACTTTGATCAGTGCGCTTACTACTTACAATCTCTCTGCCTGGAGCTAATAAACCTGCTTTCTGTTTTACCTAACACGGTGCATTGTGCTTGGGAAATCTGCTCGTGTTGCAAGGGCTGGTGCATGTCCACTTCCCTTTGCAAAAGCAGCGGACTGGGTAATAAACCAGGTGTAACCATGCTGGCTTTGGTGGGACCCACCAATTCAGGACAAATTGCTTAAAGTGGGGCAGTTACAGCCCAAGGCTGGGGGTCCTTTGCACACCAAGACAAACCAAACCGGCCAAACAGAGAAGACTTCGGTTTTACCCCACTGGCTAACCACGAGTCACACAAGCAATTCCCTTAGACACTCCAGTTTCCCAGAGTCACCACCAGTGCCACTCGTTATGGGGACGAATGGTTACGAAAACCAATACCCCAGTAAAAGAAAAAGGTTCTCCCGATCCCAAAGTACCAAGCCCTAGGCCCAGGTCAATATACCAATCAGATTTTACCCACAAATCACGCTGTTGCCAATCCTTTAGAATCCAAAATCTAAAGGTTTATTCATAAAAGGAAAAAGATCTAGATGAGAGCTAGAATTGGTTCAATGGAATCAATTACATACAGTACTGGCAAAATTCTTGGTTCAGGCTTGTAGCAGTGATGGAATAAACTGCAGGTTCAAAACAAGTCTCTGGAACATCCCCAGCTGGGATGGGTCATTCAGTTTGTAGCAAGGTTCCTCCAGAGGCAAGAAGCAGGATTGAAGACAAGATGGAGGAGATGCAGCAGCCTTTTATAGTCTCTTGTCATGTGGCCTCTGCTTTCTTTGTTCCAAAGACAAGCTATCCAGCACATGGCATGGAAAAACCTCAGAGTTCTGTCCATAGGCAGGTCCCTGCATGCCTTGCTGAGTCACAAGGTGTATCTGCCTTCTCTCAATGGGTCAGTTGTATAGCTGATGGTCCTTAATGGGCCACCAAGCAGGCTAGGCAGTGCTGATGCCAAATTGTCTGGGGTGTCACCCAGAAACATAGCACAAGTTTGAAATACAGACAGCATAGAGCCAGTACTTATAATTTTAAATACAAAAATGATACATGCATACAGACAGCATAATCATAACCAGCAAATCATAACCTTGTCATAGACACCTTACTTGACCTCCTTTGTACCAGATTTGGTGCCACTATATGACCTTGGTTGCAACAATGATCTATACGGTCACAATTCATGTCAATAACGTCACAAGCAGACAGAGAGGGACTAGCCTGAGTCCCTGGGTCACGAGACAAAGGGTTTGCAGCTGGGTCGCAGCAGGATTTGGGGGCTCAGAGCCTGTGCGCCCTTGAACGACCCCCGGCCCCTGAGATGGGGAGATGCACTCACAGCTGAGTCCCAGCGTGGTTTGGGGGCTCAGAGCCTGTGCGCCCTTGAACGACCCCCGGCCCCTGAGATGGGGAGATGCACTCACAGCTGAGTCCCAGCGTGGTTTGGGGGCTCAGAACCTGTGCGCCCTGGAACGACCCCCCTGATCCCTGAGAGAGGAAGACACATTTGCTGCCCTAGCGGGGCTCAGTCTCTCTCATTGCTAAGGGCAAGGTGACCTGGTGCCCTTCTCTGCCCATAGGAAGTGCCCAGCCTAGGAGATGCGAGCAGAGCGTCTGTCTCCAAGCCTAATATCCAACCTAAACTGCCCTTGCTGCAATTTAAGCCCATTGCTTCTTGTCCTATCCTCAGAGGTTAAGAACAATTTTTCTCCGTCCTCCTGGTAACAACCTTTTATGTACTTGAAAACTGTTATGTCCCTGCTCAGTCTTCTCTTCTCCAGACTCAACAAACCCAATTTTTTCAATCTTCCCTCATAGCTCATGTGTTCTAGACCTTTAATCATTTTTGTTGCTCTTCTCTGGACTTTCTCCAATTTGTCCACATCTTTCCTGAAATGTGTCGCCCAGAACTGGACACAATACTTCAGTTGAGGCCTAATCAGCGCGGAGTAGAGCGGAAGAATGACTTCTCGTGTCTTGCTCACAACACACCTGTTAATACATCCCAGAATGATGTTTGCTTTTTTTGCAACAGTGTTATACTGTTGACTCATATTTAGCTTGTGATCCACTAAGGCCCCCAGATCCCTTTCCGCAGTACTCCTTCCTAAGCCGTCATTTCCCATTTTGTATGAGTGCAACTGATTGTTCCTTCCTAAGTGGAGTACTTTGCATTTGTCCTTATTGAATTTCATCCTATTTACTTCAGACCATTTCTCCAGTTTGTCCAGATCATTTTGAATTTTCATCCTCTCCTCCAAAGACTTGCAACTCCTCCCAGCTTGGTATCGTCCACAAACTTTATAAGTGTCCTCTCTATGCCTTCATCTAAATAATTGATGAAGATACTGAACAGAACCGGACCCAGAACCGATCCCTGCAGGACCCCACTCGTTATGTCCTTCCAGCATGACTGTGAACCACTGATAACTACTCTCTGGGAACGATTTTCCAACCAGTTATGCACCCACCTTATAGTAGCTCCATCTAGGTTGTATTTCCCTAGTTTGTTCATGAGAAGGTTGTGACGAAGTGGGACTGTTCTTAATGTTTTCCTCAGTTTCCCCTATGCAGTTCTTAAGTATCTAGGGGGTGGGATCAGGGTGTATGGTTGCTGCAGAGCAAAGAGCCAGGGTACATAAATGCCCAACACTCTGTCTCCTAGCAACTGATGGCCTGGGCCCCTCCTCTGCAAAGGTGCCAACTGAAGGTGTTGGAGACAAAGGGATCAGGTGACCTCCTGGCCTGGGAAAGAGACAAAGCCCAGAGAAGGAGGGGCTGGACGGGGGTTGGAGTTTGGAGCTAGCTAGGGACTGGAAGGGAGGGCAGACGGCGGTCTGCCTCGCTGGGCCCCAGAATGGACCCGGCTGAGGGGTCCTGTTCTCTGTACCTACAAGCACTGTTTTAGACCGTGTTCCTGTCATCTAATAAACCTCTGTTTTACTGGCTGGCTGAGAGTCACGTCTGACTGCGAAGTGGGGGTGCAGGACCCTGTGGCTTCCCCAGTACCCCGCCTGGGCGGACTCGCTGTGGGAAGCGCACAGAGGGGCATATGCTGAATGCTCCAAGGGCAGACCCAGGAGGTGAAGCCGTGTGAGCTTCTTGCCCTGAAGACAGTCTGCTCCGAGGGAGAGGAGGCTCCCCAGAGTCCTGGCTGGCTTTGTGGGGAGCAGTTCCAGAGCATCGCCCGGGGACTCCATGACAAAGGTCATGTGAGACAGTATCAAAAGCCGTACTAAAGTCAAGATATGCCACATCTACCGCTTCCCCCCCCCACCATCCACAAGGCTTGTTTCCCTGTCAAAAAAAGCTATCCGGTTGTTTTGACACAATTTATTCTTGACAAATCCATGCTGACTGTTATTTATCACCTTATTATCTTCTAGGTGTTTGCAAATTGATTGCTTATTTATTTGTTCCATTATCTTTCCGGGTACAGAAGTTAAGCTGATTGATCAGTAATTCCCCAGGTTGTCCTTATTTCCCTTTTTATAGATGGGCACTTGATTTGCCCTTTTCCAATCTTCTGGAATGTCTCCCGTCTTCGATGACTTTTCAAAGATAATGGCTAATGGCTCATATCTCCTCAGTCAGCTCCTTGAGTATTCTGGGATGCATTTCATCAGTCCCTGGTGATTTGAAGACATCTAACTTGTCTAAGTAATTTTTGACTTGTTCTTTCCCCATTTTAGACTCTGATCCTACCTCATTTTCTCTGGCATTCACAGACAAGGTCAGCTCCCAGACTGCTGCACTGGGCAACACAGTATGGGGAGGAGGTGATCAGCCCTCAGTGGTGAAAGAACAGGTTAAGGACTATTTAGAAAAGCTGGACATGCACAAGTCCATGGGGCCAGAGCTAATGCATCCAAGGGTGCTGAAGGAGTTGGCTGATGTGATTGCAGGGCCACTGGCCATTTTCTTTGAAAATTCATGGTGATCAGGGGGAAATATAATGCCCATATTTTTAAAAGGGAAGAAAGAGAACCTGGGGAACTACAGACCGGTCAGCCTCACTTCAGTCCCCAGCAAAATCATGGAGCAGGTTCTCAAGGAATCCATTCTGATGCACTTGGAGGAGAGGAAGGTGATCAGGAACAGTCAACATGGATTCACCAAGGGCAAGTCATGCCTGGCCAACCTGATTGCCTTCTATGATGAGATAACTGGCTCTGTGGATATGGGGAAAGAGGTGGACATGATATATCTTGACTTTAGCAAAGCTTTTGATACGGTCTCCCACAGTGTTCTTGCCAGCAAGTTAAAGAACTATGGATTGGATGAATGGACTATATGGTGGATAGAAAGCTGGCTAGATTGTCGGGCTCAACGGGTAGTGATCAACGGCTCGATGTCTAGTTGGCAGCCGGTATCAAGCAGAGTGCCCCAGGGGTTGGTCCTGGGGCCGGTTTTGTTCAAAATCTTTACTAATGTTCTGGATGATGGGATGGATTGCACCCTCAGCAAGTTCATGGATAACATAGTGGATGACAGTAAGCTGGGGGGAGAGGTAGATATCCTGGAGGGTAGGGATAGGGTCCAGAGTGACCTAGACAAATTGGAGGATTGGGCAAAAAGAAATCTGATGAGGTTCAACAAGGACAAGTGCAGAGTCCTGCACTTAGGACGGAAGAATCCCATGCACTGCTACGGGTTGAGGACAAACTGGCTAAGCAGCAGGTCTGCAGAAAAGACCTGGGGATTACAGTGGACGAGAAGCTGGATATGTGTCAGCAGTGTGCCCTTGTTGCCAAGAAGGCCAATGGCATATTGGGCTGTATTAGTAGGAGCATTGCCAGCAGATTGAGGGAAGTGATTATTCCCCTGTATTCAGGACTGGTGAGGCCACACCTGGAGTATTGCATCCAGTTTTGGTCCTCCCACTACAGAAGGGATGTGGACAAATTGGAGAGAGTCCAGCAGAGGGCAACGAAAATGATCAGGGGGCTGGAGCACATGATTTATGAGGAGAGGCTGAGGGAACTGGGCTTGTTTAGTCTGCAGAAGAGAAGAGTGAGGTGGGGTTTGATAGCTGCCTTCAGCTACCTGAAGGGGGGTTCCAAAGAGGATGGAGCTCGGCTGTTCTCAGTGGTGGCAGATGACAGAACAAGGAGAAATGGTCTCAAGTTGCAGTGGGGGAGGTTTAGGTTGGATATTAGGAAACACTATTTCACTAGGAGAGTGGTGAAGCACTGGAATGGGTTACCTAGGGAGGTGGTGGAATCTCCATCCTTAGAGGTTTTTAGGGCCTGGCTTGACAAAGCCCTGGCTGGGATGATTTAGTTGGGGTTGGTCCTGCTTTGAGCAGGGGGTTGGACTAGAACCTCCTGAGGTCTCTTCCAACCCTAATCGTCTGTGATTCTATGCAGTGCCAGGGGGGCACTTGGGAGTGCAAGGGTTAAAAACCCAACCACAGACACTTGCTTTTTAGTTGTTTGGAAAAATCCTTCTGAGCCCCATTCTCCATCTGACCGCTCAAGAGGCACAAGCACTTGGTCTCCCCCATTGCCCAGGGCGGAGAGAGGCAGCAGGTCTGGGGACAGGCCACCCAGCCAGGAGCCTTGTACTGTAATCCCAGCTCTGTCTCTGTCCTGCCGTGCCGGGGGACCCTGCGCAGCCATTGCCTCACCCCGAGCTCAGACTCTGTTCTTGCCTTTTGTCTTGTCACCTTACACTGGAAGCTATTCAGGGCAGGGACTGTCTCTCACTAGGTGTCCTGTGGCGCCCGCAAGATGGCGGCCCTGATCTTGAATGGGGTCTGGATAGTGCCTGGCACAATGGGGCCCTGATCTCGATTGAGGTCTTGGCAGCGCCTGGCACAATGGGGTCCTGATCTCAGCTGGGGTCTGGGCAATGCCTGGCACAACGGGGCCCTGATCTCGATTGAGGTCTTGGCAGCGCCTGGCACAATGGGGTCCTGATCTCAGCCAGGGTCTGGGCAGGCCTGGCACAATGAGGCCCTGATCTCAGCTGGGGTCTTGGCAGCGCCTGGCACAATGGGGCCCTGATCTCAGCTGGGGTCTTGGCAGCGCCTGGCACAATGGGGCCCTGATCTCGATTGAAGTCTTGGCAGCGCCTGGCACAATGGGGCCCTGATTTCACTGGGGTCTGGGCAGCACCCAGCACAATGGGGCCCTGCTCTTTTCTGGGACTCCTGGGCGGTGCCCTGCTACAAGTAGCAACAACAACAGGACCCGGGAGGCTAGTCCTTGTCTATGGTCCCTTCTGCCTTTGGTATCCATGACTCCTCCAGCTGCAGGATGCTAGCACAGTGGAATGCAGCCCCAGAAGAGGGGAGGACAGGCTGCTGGGGTAGCAGCAGCCGTTCTGGATCCCCCCACTTGCAGCCCCAGAGGGGTTTCCCCTGGGTCCTGCTCCTGCCACGATCCCCGGCCTGGAGTCCGTTTGACTTGAGGTATCTGCAGCAGGCGGGTTTGCCCGAAGCCTCACGGCTGCTTGGGGCCAGGCGCGTTCAGCTTGGAGCTGGCCAGGGATCTGCCCCCAGTTTCCACGCATGCCCATGGCAGCAGATCTGCCTGACATCATCTTCCCAGGTGCAGCCGGCGCTCCCGCCCCTCGAGCGAGGGTGTGCTGCTGGCTGGCACTGGCCGAGGCTTTGCTCCCATCTCCTCCTCACAGACCAGGGAGGCCAGTGGGTTATCCTGGGGACAGGGGACACGGGACACCAGGCAGTGGCACTGACACTGAGCGAACGAGGCAGGTCCCCTTCTCAGTCAGGCCACTGCAGGGGAGTCCCGGAGCAGCAGGTCCCATGGCCAGAGGCCCCAGGGATGGGCACAGTCTGAATGTGCAGAGTGAGCTGCCCCACCAGGAGGTGATTGGCCGGAGAGCGATTAGGGTCCGTGGGCCCAGGTCTGTTACACTCGATCCCCTCTAGGCCCCTCTGCAAGTGTAAAGGAGCCTGAAATGGAGCAGAGGACAGGGACCTGTCAGCCAGGGTGGAGCTGGCACATGGGCCCTGCTCCCAGGCTCCACCACAAGGGGCAGATGGGCATGTGGTCAGAGCGCACTGCGCTGTGGCTATTCCCCGCCCCAGGGCCCACGGGGGGCGGATCGGGGGCGTGGCCAGAGCGCACTGCGCTGTGACTATTCGCTGCCCCAGGGCCCATGGGGGGCGGATCGGGGGCTGGTCAGAGCGCACTGCGCTGTGACTATTCCCCGCCCCTGGGCCCACAGGGGGCGGATCAGGGGCTGGTCAGAGCGCACTGCGCTGTGGCTATTCCCCGCCCCAGGGCCCACGGGGGGCGGATCGGGGGCGTGGCCGGAGCGCACTGCGCTGTGGCTATTCCCCGCCCCAGGGCCCACAGGGGGCGGATCGGGGGCTGGCCGGAGCGCACTGCGCTGTGGCTATTCCCCGCCCCTGGGCCCACAGGGGGCGGATCAGGGGCTGGTCAGAGCGCACTGCGCTGTGGCTATTCCCCGCCCCAGGGCCCACGGGGGGCGGATCGGGGGCGTGGCCGGAGCGCACTGCGCTGTGGCTATTCCCCGCCCCAGGGCCCACAGGGGGCGGATCGGGGGCTGGCCGGAGCGCACTGCGCTGTGGCTATTCCCCGCCCCTGGGCCCACAGGGGGCGGATCAGGGGCTGGTCAGAGCGCACTGCGCTGTGGCTATTCCCCGCCCCAGGGCCCACGGGGGGCGGATCAGGGGCTGGTCAGAGCGCACTGCGCTGTGGCTATTCCCCGCCCCAGGGCCCACGGGGGGCGGATCGGGGGCGTGGCCGGAGTGCACTGCGCTGTGGCTATTCCCTGCCCCACAGGGGGCGGATCGGGGGCTGGTCAGAGCGCACTGCGCTGTGGCTATTCCCCGCCCCTGGGCCCACAGGGGGCGGATCGGGGGCGTGGCCGGAGCGCACTGCGCTGTGGCTATTCCCCGCCCCAGGGCCCACGGGGGGCGGATCGGGGGCGTGGCCGGAGCGCACTGCGCTGTGACTATTCCCCGCCCCAGGGCCCACGGGGGGCGGATTGGGGGCTGGCCGGCGCGCACTGCACTGTGGCTATTCCCCGCCCCAGGGCCCACGGGGGGCGGATCGGGGGCTGGCCGGAGCGCACTGCGCTGTGGCTATTCCCCGCCCCTGGGCCCACAGGGGGCGGATCAGGGGCTGGTCAGAGCGCACTGCGCTGTGGCTATTCCCCGCCCCAGGGCCCACGGGGGGCGGATCAGGGGCTGGTCAGAGCGCACTGCGCTGTGGCTATTCCCCGCCCCAGGGCCCACGGGGGGCGGATCGGGGGCGTGGCCGGAGTGCACTGCGCTGTGGCTATTCCCTGCCCCACAGGGGGCGGATCGGGGGCTGGTCAGAGCGCACTGCGCTGTGGCTATTCCCCGCCCCTGGGCCCACAGGGGGCGGATCAGGGGCTGGCCGGAGCGCGCTGCACTGTGGCTATTCCCCGCCCCAGGGCCCATGGGGGGCGGATCGGGGGCTGGCCGGAGCGCGCTGCACTGTGGCTATTCCCCGCCCCAGGGCCCATGGGGGGCGGATCGGGGGCTGGCCGGAGCGCACTGCACTGTGGCTATTCGCTGCCCCACAGGGGGCGGATCGGGGGCTGGCCGGAGCGCACTGCACTGTGGCTATTCGCTGCCCCACAGGGGGCGGATCAGGGGCTGGCCGGAGCACACTACGTTGTGGCTATTCCCCGCCCCAGGGCCCATGGGGGGGCGGATCGGGGGCTGGCCGGAGCGCACTGCACTGTGGCTATTCCCCGCCCCAGGGCCCATGGGGGGCGGATCGGGGGCTGGCCGGAGCACACTGCACTGTGGCTATTCGCTGCCCCACGGGGGGCGGATCGGGGGCTGGCCGGAGCGCACTGCACTGTGGCTATTCCCCGCCCCAGGGCCCATGGGGGGCGGATCGGGGGCTGGCCGGAGCGCACTGCACTGTGGCTATTCCCCGCCCCAGGGCCCATGGGGGGCGGATCGGGGGCTGGCCGGAGCGCACTGCACTGTGGCTATTCCCCGCCCCAGGGCCCATGGGGGGCGGATCGGGGGCTGGCCGGAGCACACTGCACTGTGGCTATTCGCTGCCCCACGGGGGGCGGATCGGGGGCTGGCCGGAGCGCACTGCACTGTGGCTATTCCCCGCCCCAGGGCCCATGGGGGGCGGATCGGGGGCTGGCCGGAGCGCACTGCACTGTGGCTATTCCCCGCCCCAGGGCCCATGGGGGGCGGATCGGGGGCTGGCCGGAGCGCACTGCACTGTGGCCATTCCCTGCCCCAGAGCCTGCGGGTGCAGAAGGCAGCGCCACTCCGGGGCTGCTCTAACTTGCAGCCGCTCCTGGCAGACCCCGGATCAGCGCCGGGAGGGCAAAGGGCTCTGGGCCGGGGACGTCGCTGGGGTCAGGCCCGGCCCCGGGGAAGCGGGACACGCGCTGCAGCCCCGGTGCCCCGCGCCCCTCTGCCGTGGGGGGGCCGCCCCGCCCCGCCCAAGATGGCCCAGGGAGGGGGTGGAGCCCGGTGCATTGTGGGTGCCGCCCATGGCCGCGGCAGGTGAGCGATGAGCCGGGGGAGGGCAGCGGCTCCGGGCGCGGCGCAGGCGGCGGATGCTCCGGCCCGGCTGGCAGGTGGGTCCCGGCGGGGCTGGGGGCTCGGCGGCGCTGGGCTCCGGGGACGCGCCTGGCGGCTGGTGCCCGGCCGGGGCGGGACGCGGTGCAGAGGCGGCCCCGGGAACCGGCCGCGCAGGTCGGAGTCCCCGCGGCCGGCCGAGCGCAGGACGGGGAGCGCGCCGTGTGCGCCACGCGTGTCCGTGCTTCCAGCGTGCAGCCGTGCGGGGCGGGCACGCAGGCAACGTGTGTCTGTGCCCTGCTGTGACGGGTGCGTGAGTGTGCGCAGGGACCGTGTGCGTGCACGGACCCCGTGCATCGGTGCAAGCACCCTGAGTGTGCATGGACTCTGTGTGTGTGCGCGTGCCCCGTGGCTGGGGCACGTGGTGCATGTTGTACTTCTATATGTGTGTGTACAACACACGGCAGGGGGACGCAGTGCGTGTCAGCTTGGCACTCACCTGTGCTGGGGGTGACACAGGCACGTGCCAGGCTGTGGCTGGGCATGTGTGTGCCGTGTTTGTGTGCACGGTGGCTGGCGTGTGGGGTGCCTCTTGTGCTTGTGCACAGGTAGGGTGTGCTGCTCACACCTGTGCCCTGCCCGTGCATGTTGTTTGGTGACTGCGCCACGCCTGCTGCGCTGCAGGCCGGGCCGGTTAGTGCAGGCTGGCGGGACTGGTTCTTGGGGTGGGGAGGAACGCGGCACCTAACGTGCACCCCTCCCTCCCCAAGCTGTGAGCAAGCTGGGGCCCTTCCACCCTTTTGCAGCTCTGGGCCCAGCCCTGCTTGGGCTCGCCCCAAGTCACCCCAAGCCTTTGGGCATCGGCGGTGGCGAGTCGTGGTCCCTACGGCCGCAAGCCAAGGCTGAGAGTCGGGAACGTGTCTGCTTCTCTGCAGCGTGGATTCCCCCTCGTGTTCCCCTGTCCGGCCTTCCGTGCTGCCCCCAGTGCCACTGTGTCAGCCCCCCGGGTAGCCTCCCTGGAGACATGGGTCACCTTGGAAGTGCCTGTCCCTGCACAGCCAGGTCAGCCCCAGGTCCACACTTGGAAGGACAAGGGCTCACTCCCTGTCCCGGCCATGGATGCCCCACTTTGGGCAGGTTGCCCACCCGCAGCAGCACCAGCAGGGCTGCCAGCTCCAGGGCTGAGGGGTGCGTGGTGCCGCCCTGCCCAGCTCCAGGGCGATGGGCTCACGAGCTACCTGGGCTGGGGGCCGAGGATGCCAGCACTCATGGTGCCCTCTCCCTGCAGGCTCAGCTGTGCCATGTCCCTGATGGTGGAGGTCGGCGAGAGCCAGCCGGGGAGGATGACGGCAGATGACATCATCGCTGGCACGCGGCAGGTGGTGAAGGGGCTGGAGGCGCTGCGGAGCGAAAACAGGGGCATCTCTCAGCGGCTGCAGGAGGCCCTGATCCAGGGCCATGGGCAGGAGGAGCCGCCGGGGGGCCAGGCCCTGCAGCTCCTGGAGGAGAAATACGACCTCGTCCGCAAGTCCCTGGAGGGGATTGAACTGGGGCTTGGCGAGGCAAAGGTACCGGCTGTGCTGTGCCAGCGCCCCAGTGCGGCAGAGGGGCTGCGAACAAGGGAAGGGCATCTGGCAACAGGAACGCTGGCTCTGGGGGTGCTGCTCCAGCCCCACCTTTCCCAGCAGGAGGTGTTGGGGGGGCAGGGTAGTGGTACTAGCTGTGGTGGGAGCTCCCAGCTACTCCTGTCCCAGGTTCTCCCAGCAGGGGGCGCTGTGGGGGGTGGAGCAGGGTGGTGGCTGTATGGGGAGCTCCCAGCAATGCCAGCCCTGGCCTCTCCCAGCAGGGGACGCTGTGGGGGAAGCTCCCGGCTATCCCATTCTCTCCCAGCAGGGGGCGCTCTGGGCTGTGGGGCAGGAGCTGGGCTGTGGGGAGCTCCCACCCTCTCCTGGGGGTGGGGCTGTGCTGTGCGGTGGCCAGCGCGGCAGGCAGGGGGTTTCCCTGCTGAGCCGTGCCCTGCCCTGCCCTGCCCAGATGATGATCGCGCTGTCGTCCCACATCGGGGCGCTGGAGGCCGAGAAGCAGAAGCTGCGGGCGCAGGTAAAGAGGCTCTGCCAGGAGAACCTGTGGCTGCGCGAGGAGCTGGCGGGGACCCAGCTGCGGCTGCAGCAGAGCGAGGAGATGGTGGCGCAGCTGGAGGAGGAGAAGAAACACCTGGAGTTCCTGAACCAGCTGAAGCAGTACGACACCAAGGAGGAGCAGGTGCGGCCCAGACCCCCCTGGTTGGGGGGCGGGAGGGAGGAGCAGATGCGGCCCGGACCCGCTGGCTGGCAGGCAAGGGGAAGAGAGGGAGAGGAGCAGGTGGGGCCCGGACCCCCTGGCTGGTGAGAGGGGAGGGAGAGGAGCAGGTGGGGCCCGGGCCCCCCGGGCTGGTGAGAGGGGAGGGAGAGGAGCAGGTGGGGCCCGGCCCCCCGGGCTGGTGAGAGGGGAGGGAGAGGAGCAGGTGGGGCCCGGGCCCCCCGGGCTGGTGAGAGGGGAGGGGGAGGAGCAGGTGGGGCCCGGGCCCCCGGGCTGGTGAGGGGGGAGGGGGAGGAGCGGGTGGGGCCCGGGCCCCCCGGGCTGGTGAGGGGGGAGGGGGAGGAGCGGAGCGGGTGGGGCCCGGGCCCCCCGGGCTGGTGAGGGGGGAGGGGGAGGAGCGGAGCGGGTGGGGCCCGGGCCCCCCGGGCTGGTGAGGGGGGAGGGGGAGGAGCGGAGCGGGTGGGGCCCGGGCCCCCCGGGCTGGTGAGGGGGGAGGGGGAGGAGCGGAGCGGGTGGGGCCCGGGCCCCCCTGGCTGGTGAGGGGGGAGGGAGAGGAGCGGAGCGGGTGGGGCCCGGGCCCCCCTGGCTGGTGAGGGGGGAGGGGGAGGAGCGGGTGGGGCCCGGGCCCCGTCCCTGACTGCACAGCATCCAAGTCCTCACTTTGCTGGCTGAAGCCTCGGGCAGGGAGGAGCCTGGGCCTGGCCGAGCGGCAGTGTGGGGCTGAGATCTCTGGGGCACGTGGGTGTAAATGGGGGGTGGTCGGGGGAGCCCAGGCGTGGTGGGTGCTGGGCTGTGGGGTGGGAATGCTCGGCCCCAGCTGCCTTCCCCCTGTACCCTCAGCCGGAAAAGGACGGTGCCCAGAAGCGGAAGGATAGCCTGGCCTCCCTGTTTGCCAGCGACGAGGATGAGCAGCGGCAGGGTACGTGCCGGGGGAGCCCCAGGCAGGGGGGCTGTGGGGTGTGGGCTGTAGGCTGTTGGTTCGGGGCTGGCTCATTGCCCCTCAGCTCTGGGAGTGCACCCCAGGCTCCCTGCTGTCCGCCCAGGCGCTGGCCCAGTGGGTCCAACGGGCTCAGCCCCCCAGTTCTGCCATGGGGGGGGAGTGGGCCCCGTACTGCCTGCCCTCCTGTGTGCCTGCCCCGCACTGCCCACCTGCCTGGCTTAGCCACCTCCCTGCCTGCCTGCCCTCCTGTGTGCCTGCCCCGGCCCACCCTGCACTCCTGTGCCCTGGCCCACTCTGTCCTCCTGCCACCCGTCACAGAGCAGTCCCACGTCTGCCTCAAACCCTGGGGGCTCCCAGCCAGCCGGACCCCTGGGCGGGGGCGGATGGGTTCCAGATGGGTTCCTCTGCATGTTCCCCGTGGCGCCGCTCGCCTGCCCACACCCCTAGAGACAGCTGCTTCCTGGCACTAAGGGAGTGAACATTTTACTGCTTTTCCCCCCCCCCCCCCCCCCCGTGGGCTTTTACAGAGCCCCGGAGCCCAGCCCAGCCCGAGACTGGAGCATCCGCCCAGCTCCTGGTTTCAGCGGGGTCGCCGTGTTAGTCTGTATCAGCAAAAACAACAAGGAGTCCTTGTGGCACCTTAGAGACTAACACATGTATTTGGGCAGAAGCGTTCGTGGGCTAAAACCCACTTCATCGGCTGCATGGAGTGGAACGTACAGAAAAGCTTCTGCCCAAATACATCTGTTGTCTCTAAGGTGTCACAAGGACTCCTCGTTGTGTCAGCCAGCTTCAGTTGCTGAGTCCAGGACCCTGGGGCGGCGAGCCAGGGATGAGAGGGCCAGTGTGGGGGTGGGGTAGGTGAAGGGGACCCATGGGTGAGAGGAAGGAAGAGGAGTGTGGGGATAGGTGTGCAGGAGGGGAAGGGGAGAGGAGAAGGAAAGGAGGGTCGGTGAGGGTGGGAGAAGTGGGGTCGGCGGGGGGGTTGGTGAGGGCAGGGGAGAGGAGGATCGGTCGGGGGGTGTAGGAGGGGAAGAGGGCCTGGGGTGAGAGGAGGGTCGGGGTGGTGAGGAGAGGTGGGTCAGAGGGGGGGAAGTGGCCCCGTGGGGAGAGGAGAGTCAGTGAGGGTGGGAGAAGTGGGGTCGGTGGGGGGTTGGTGAGGGCCGGGGAGAGGAGGGTCGGTGTGGGGCTGTAGGAGGGGAAGGGGGCCTGGGGTGAGAGGAGGGTCGGGGTGGTGAGGAGAGGTGGGTCAGAGGGGGGGAAGTGGCCCCGGGGGGAGAGGAGAGTCAGTGAGGGTGGGAGAAGTGGGGTCGGTGGGGGGTTGGTGAGGGCCGGGGAGAGGAGGGTCGGTGGGGGGCTGTAGGAGGGGAAGGGGGCCTGGGGTGAGAGGAGGGCTGGAGGGAGGAAGAGGAGTGTGGGGATAGATGTGCAGGAGGGGAAGGGGACCTGGGGGGAGAGGAGGGTCGGGGTGGTGGGGAGGTGTGGGTCAGTGGGGGGGAGGTGGCCCCGGGGGGAGAGGAGAAGGAAGGAGAGGAGGGTCAGTGAGAGTGGGAGAAGTGGGGTTGGTGGGAGGTTGGTGAGGGCCGGGAAGAGGAGGGTCGGTGGGGGAGTGTAGGAGGGGAAGGGGTCCTGGGGTGAGAGGAGGGTCGGGGTGGTGGGGAGAGGTGGGTCAGTGCGGGCGGGAGAAGGTGGCCCCAGGGGGAGAGGAGGGAGCCCTGAGGTGTGGAGGCCTCTGCTGACTTACCCATCAGTTGGGGAGCTGGGTGAGGATGACCCCCGCAGCAGCCCCCTTCATGTACCTATGCCTGGTTCTTGCCTCTGCTCGGGGCCGGGCTCATTGCAGAGCTGAGGGGATGGAGTCGGGATGGGAGGCACCCTGCCAGGGGGGTCTTCGCCCCGGCTCCCCCAGCTGTGCTAGGCCCTGGGGATGGACCCCGCAGGGCAGCACTAGGGGTGGGGGGGCGCTGACCCTGTCTCTGTCCTGGTGGGTCGGCCCTGAACTGGGCGCAGAGCGGCTGCCGGGTCCTGGGGCTCGCGGGCGCCTCCCTTCACCGGGGCTCTCCGCAGGGAGCCAGCCGACCAGCACGGCCATGGCAGCGGCACAGCAGGGCGGCTACGAGATCCCGGCGCGGCTGCGCACGCTGCACAACCTGGTGATCCAATACGCCTCGCAGGGGCGCTACGAGGTGGCCGTGCCGCTCTGCAAGCAGGCGCTGGAGGACCTGGAGAAGAACTCTGGACACAGCCACCCTGACGTGGCCACCATGCTCAACATCCTGGCGCTGGTGTACAGGTGAGGGCTGCGGCCAGTGGGGCGGTGCCAGCCCTCGTCTCCTCCCCCATGGGCTCCTGGCTGATACACGGTGCAGCCCCCCGGGGCTCAGAGACCTCCCCCAGCCAGGAATGTGGCAGAGCCGCCTCCAGCACTGAAGGACACCGGCAGCACCAGGTGCGGAGAGAGGCTGGCAGAGGCCATGGGGCTTGCCCCGTGTGGCTAGCGGCATGTGGCCCAGGCGGGAAGGGGTCCCAGGCCTGGCTGGTATCTGGGCAGGGACCGGGGGTCCAGGTGAAGTGAGGGTGGGCCAAGCTCCCGGGTGACATCGCTGCTGTCTGCCCTGCTGCAGGGACCAGAACAAGTACAAGGAGGCCACGGACCTGCTGAACGACGCTCTGGACATCCGGGAGCAGGCCCTGGGTGTGGAGCACCCGGCGGTGAGTGCCGGGGCGGGGGGCTCCCTGGATCAGATATCCTGGGACAGTGGGTCCCCCAAAGGCTGGTGGAAAAAGGGAGGGGCCTCCCCCATCCCAGTGGCTCTTGGTCCTTTGGGTCCAGCAGGGTTTCCAGACATAGGTCCTGAATCCTTCTCTGGAGAGACGGGTCCGTTGCCAGCCACTGCCCACAGAGTGCAGCGGGCGAGCCCCCCACAGCCTGCCCCGCTCCCCACAGCGCCACTGCTGGGAGGGGCTAAAGTAGCCAGGCGCTCCCCCCACAGCGCCCCCTGCTGCGAGAGGTGGAGCTGGGGTCGCCTGGAGCTTCCCCCATCAGCCAGCACCCCTGCCCCCGTCCCCACATTGCCCCCTGCTGGAAGAGGCCAGGCTGGAGTAGTCGGGAGCTCCCCCCATCAGGCAGTGCCCTGCCCCCCCCCCGGCTGGGAGCTCCTCATACAGCCGGTGCCCTGTCCCTCCCCCCAGCGCCCCCTGCTGGGAGTGGAAGGGTGTCTGTGGTGGGGGTGCTCCCTGCGGGAAGGAGACGCATGTCCGTGCCGGTGCATCTGGGCCCTAATGCCGCCCCCTCCCCCGGCAGGTGGCCGCCACCCTGAACAACCTGGCCGTGCTGTATGGCAAGCGGGGCAAGTACAAGGAAGCGGAGCCGCTGTGCAAGCGGGCGCTGGAGATCCGCGAGAAGGTAAGGCCGCCCTGGCGGGCGCTGCCAGGCCCAGCCCCTTGGCCTGGCCCCGTCCCTGACGCTCTCCCTCCCCGCCCCCCCAGGTCCTGGGCCCCACGCACCCCGACGTGGCCAAGCAGCTCAACAATCTGGCGCTGCTGTGCCAGAACCAGGGCAAGTTCGAGGAGATGGAGCGGTACTACGAGCGGGCGCTGCGCATCTACCAGAGCCAGCTGGGCCCCCACGACCCCAACGTGGCCAAGACCAAGAACAACCTGGTGAGGGGGGAGCTCTAGGGGAGGGAGGGGGTTGGGGGAAGGGCCCATGACTGCCCCTGGGGGAGGGTCTGGGGTGGGGTTGGGGTACTAGGGGTGGGGGAAGGGTTGCTAGTGTACTAGGGGTGGGGGAAAGGCCCATGACTGCTCCTGGGGGGAGGGGGGGGTTGCTAGGGGTGGGGGAAGGGCCCATGACTGCCCCTGGGGGAGGGTCTGGGGTGGGGTTGGGGTACTAGGGGTTGGGGAAGGGCCCATGACTGCCCCTGGGGGGAGGAGGGGGGTTGCTAGGGGTGGGGGAAAAGTCCATGACTGCTCCTGGGGGGAGGGGGGGTTGCTAGGGGTGGGGGAAGGGCCCATGACTGCCCCTGGGGGAGGGTCTGGGGTGGGGTTGGGGTACTAGGGGTTGCGGAAGGGCCCATGACTGCCCCTGGGGGGAGGAGGGGGGTTGCTAGGGGTGGGGGAAAAGTCCATGACTGCTCCTGGGGGGAGGGGGGGGTTGCTAGGGGTGGGGGAAGGGCCCATGACTGCCCCTGGGGGAGGGTCTGGGGTGGGGTTGGGGTACTAGGGGTTGGGGAAGGGCCCATGACTGCTCCTGGGGGCTCCCTGGTGGCTGGCTGTAGGGCTGGGGGATTTGACTTTCTGCAATTGCAGCATGAGTGGGTGGTGTTGCACAGGAAGGGCTAAACTTCCCCTGGTCTGGCCTTGGGGGGGGGGGGGGGGGGGAAATCCGGCCCAGGAAGTGGGGAGGGGGGGGGGCGCGGTGGGTGAATGAGGGCTGCCCCTGGTAACACTCCCCTTCCCGCCAGGCCTCCTCCTACCTGAAGCAGGGCAAGTACCAGCAGGCCGAGGAGCTGTACAAGGAGATCCTCACCTCCCATGACAAGGAGCGGGCAGCTGCCCACCACGGTGAGGCCGCCCAGCAACAGGGCTGAGCTGTGTGCCGGCTCGGGGCAGGGCGGGGGGTTTTCTCTGGGGCAGGTTTATTGCTGGGGGAGGGGAGCTGTGGGAGCAGGGTCTCAGTGTGGTTTCTCTTCATCTCCTCTCTTGTCCAGGTGACCCCGCAGCAGGCCAGAGCAGTGCAGACCCCCTGAGCCAGGTAAGCGCCAGGGCCTGTGCAGGCTGGGGAGGGGGAAAGCAGAGTGCAGGGGCCAGGCCCAGTTAGTAAAGCAGGGCTTGCAGGGGGACTAGCCGACCTGGGATCCAGGGGGGGCTGCAGCCCCTCCCTGCTGGGAGCTTTGCACCCCCCAGCTCCCCACTGTCTCCCCCCAGGATGCCATGGGCAGCGTGCGCCGGAGCAGCTCCTTCTCCAAGCTGCGGGAATCCATCCGGCGTGGCAGCGAGAAGCTCGTCTCCCGGCTGAAAGGCGAGAGCGTCCGGACCATGGACCCCAGCCCTGGGTAAGGGGCTTTTCCACCCAGCTCCAGCAAGGGGCCCAGCGCTGGCCCCCACGTCCTTGCCAGAGTTGCCTTGGGCTGTTGAAGTGCTCCTTGGCCCGAGGCAGCTGCCCCTGCCAGCCCAGAGCTCTGTAGAGCTGCCCCGGCCCGGCACTAGTTACCGCACTTGTGTGCCACTTGGAGGGGGGAGGGGGGGGAAGAGCAGAGCCCCCCAGGACACCGCCCCCCGCATGCCCCAGGGGTGACCACTCCCCATTCCCAGCTATGTTAATCTAGTGTCTAATCCAGTCCCTGGGGGGGACCTGTCAAACCCCGGGTCTGTTCTGCCTGGGGTTACCCTCAGCAGCCAGCGAGCAGGGCTCCTTTCCCAGCAGTTTGCTCGGCTGTTTTGCTGGCAGGTGTTAATTCTGCAGCTCTAGCCCTTGCGCTGTGTTGGCCTGTCCCAGGGTGGAGCGGCGGCAGGCTGACTCGCCCCTGGGCAAGAGCCGTGGCACTAGGTGCGATCCCCGCATGCAGCGATGCCGGATGCTCACCTCACGCTCTCTCCCGCAGGATGAAACGCGCCAGCTCCCTGAACGTCCTGCATGTGGGCGAGAGGCCACCGGTGCCAGCGGCTTCCCCAGCGGTGAGAACTGGTCCCGGGGCCCCAGCAGCTGCGAACCCAGCAGCGGGGATCCTGGCCCAGTATCCCTTAACTCCCTGCTCCCCTTTATTCCCTCTCCGCAGGTGCCCAGCAGGAACCTGAGTGCCAGCAGCCAGAACCTCTCCCCCAGCAGCTCCCTCTCCAGTGCGGGCTGAGGCACTGGCACGACCAGGCCAGCTGGAGTCTCAGCTCTGCTTGCTACGGCCCCCCACACCCGCAGCCTGCCCGTTAACCCTCGAGTACACAGAGCAAGGGGCACGGCTGGCTGCAGCCCAGCCAGCCCCCGGGTTGGACCTCTTTGGATGCGGTGAATGTGCCCCCCCTCAACTAAGAGAGACCAAGCCAGTGCCTGCCCCCTACTGGGCTGCTCTGGCCCCATAGCACAAGCTGCTCTTTCTCAGGAAGCCCCTGGGCTCGGCCTGGCCCTGCTCCAGCTGCCTTAACGCCCCCCCGATTGCAGGGGCCAGGGCTCGCTATTTATTCTATTTATAGGTGAGAGCAGAACAAGCACAACGTGAATAAAGGTGTTTGGCGACTGCTGGCTCTGGGTGTGTGTCAGGGCTCAAGCCCGGGAGGAGGAAAAGCTCCCCCGGCCCCTCTGGGAGGCAGCGGGCCGGCACTGTTACCACCCAGGCAGGGCTCCAGCCCCCGCAGTTAAAATCCTGCAGGGTGGGGGGAATACCACCCCCACCCCAGGCAGCAGATGCCCAGACTCAGTGATGCAGTGGGGGCACCCAGCCCCGTGCTGCTGACCCAGCTAGGTAGGGGGACAGCACCCTTCTGTAGTGGTCTCCTGGTTCACAGTGGCTGGGGCAGGGTGATCACACAGCACACGGGCTCTGGCCTGGTCTTTATTGCTGAGTCCCAGACAGTCATTTTCAGTATAAAAGTCAGTATCAAACAAGGCCCTGGTGCTGCTCCGGCTCACACCTGGTGCGCGATCTGCTCGACCTTGCGGAGCATCTCCTCCGACTGCAGCTGCTCCAGCGTGAGCAGGGACAGGCCCAGCTGGTCCTCCTGCCAAAACCACACAGCCTGTGAGAGCAGGGCTCAGGCCAGCACACTGGGCTGAGCTTACAGCCAGTTCCCCCTCCAGGGCCGGGACCATCCCCGCCTCCCCCTGCTGCAGGACAGCGCTCACCTTGTGGAAGGGCTGGGCCATCTGGCGCAGGAAGTACTTGGCCACCTGCACGGCCTCGTCCACCGTGAGGTTGAGGTTGGCGTCCGTGATGTGCTCCTGGATCCAGCGTGGCAGCTTCCCCCGCTTGTCTGCCCGGGCAAAACGCTACCAACCAAAGAGACCCAGATGGCCAGACAACCCAGAGCTGTGGGGCTGCTGCCCACCAGAGCGTGCCACCTCCCCCTCGTGCCATCTCCGGTGTGAAGCTTACTCAGCAGCCACTTCCTGCAGTGCCCACGGTCCTGCCCACGGCCCTGCCCCATCTGCCCACACACCTTGTCTGCAAAGACCATGAGCCCGTAGTCTGTCTTGCCACGGATGACCCGGCCCACGCACTGCGCCGCGTGCCGCATGGCGTCGAACGTCAGGAAGTCGTTCTCCCGAACGTGGAACTGATCACGCAGGTACTCCAGCCGTGCCTGAGGGGGCAAGAAGGGGGTTGGGGCACACACCCTGCCCTGAGCAGCTGCCGTGGACAGAATGCAGCCTTGGGACACGAGTCTCCTGCTATAGACCTCAAATTCAGGGGGCAGCAGGGCTGGGACCCCCATACCGAGCCTCCGTTCGCACCCACTCTCCCCCTCCTGTGACGGAGCAGGGAGCAGGGCAGATTTGACCTGGGAATGTTGCAGGGGGGTTGCAGTGGGGAGGGGGGACTTCCCTTGAAGGAAGCTACCTGAGCTGTAACCTGAGCCAGGAACGGGGGTGGGGAGAATTAACACCTTCTGCCCGGGAGACTGAACAAAGCAGAGGAGCAGCGGGAGGGGCTGGGAGTTTAGTTTCGGTTGGGGCTGGGTGGTGCAACGCAGGGAACCCCAAGCTGGGGTCTAAGCTCCCTGAACCTCCCAGAGGGACCTAATTGAGGGGGTCCGGTCGTACCTACACGCTCTGCTTGAGACTGTGTTCCTGTCCTTAAATAAACCTTCTGCTTTACTGGCTGGCTGAGAGTCGCAGTGAATCTCGGGAAGAGGGGTGCAGGGCCCTAACTCCCCCACAATCCGCAACAACTGAAGGGCTTGTCAAAGTCTGGGTTTGCCAGAACTGGGCCACTGACCAGAGCCTCCTTCAGCGCCCGGAGAGCCTCCTGGCACTCCTCGGTCCAGACCACTTTGTCTGGCTTCCCCTTCTTGCACAGCTCAGTGATGGGGGCGGCTATGGCGCTAAAGTGGGGCACGAACCTCCGATAGTATCCTGCCATCCCAATAAAGGCTTGGACCTGCTTTTTGGTTTGAGGAGCGGGCCAGTCTCTGATCACCTCCACTTTGGCTGGTTCCGGCTTTAGGCAGCCGCTTCCCACCCGGTGGCCTAGGTAGGATACCTCAGCCATCCCCACCTTGCACTTCTCCGGTTTTACGGTCAGCCCAGCCTTCTGGAGTCGGTCCAGCACTTGTCTAACCTGGGATATGTGGTCCTCCCAGGTCTGGCTAAAGACACAGATGTCATCGATATACGCCACGGCAAAACTCTCCATCCCCCTCAGTAGCTGATCCACCAGGCGCTGGAAGGTGGCCGGCGCTCCCTTGAGGCCGAAGGGCAGGGTCAGGAACTCATAGAGCCCCAGAGGGGTGACAAAGGCCGATTTCAGCCTGGCATCTGCATCCAGCGGCACTTGCCAATAGCCCTTTGTAAGATCCATGGTGGTAAGGTACCGAGCACCTCCCAGCTTGTCTAGGAGCTCGTCCGGCCTGGGCATGGGGTAGGCATCGGCCACAGTGATGGCATTGAGCTTCCGATAGTCCACACAGAACCGGATCGACCCGTGCTTTTTAGGGACCAGCACCACCGGCGAGGCCCAAGGGCTGGAAGACGGCTGGATCACCCCCAAAGCCAGCATGTCATTGACCTCTCTTTCCAGGTCCTGAGCAGTTTTCCCTGTGGCTCGGAAGGGGGAGCATTTTATAGGCGGGTGCGATCCTGTCTGCACCCGGTGGACAGTCAGATTAGTGCGTCCAGGCTGGTTGGAAAACAGCTGCTGGTACAGATGCAGCACCCCTCCGATCTCAGCTCGCTGGGCAGGGGTTAGCCGATCAGAGAGAGGAATTGCTTCCAGGGGGAAGCCAACTCTTGTCCCAGGGAATAGATCTACTAAAGGGTCATCTCCCTGCCCCTCCCACTGTCCACACACGGCCAACACCATATTCCCCCTGTCATAATATGGCTTCATCATATTCACATGGTACACCCGATGGTGGTGTGCCCGGTTCGACAGCTCCACCACATAGTTTACCTCGTTTAGTTGCTTGACAACCTTGAAGGGTCCTTCCCAGGCGGCCTGGAGTTTGTTTTTCCTCACGGGGATGAGGACCATCACCTGATCCCCAGTGGCGAAGGCGCGGGCCCGTGCTGTGCGGTCATACCAGACCTTCTGCTTCCTCTGGGCCCTGGCCAGATTCTCCCTGGCCAGGCCCATGAGCTCGGCAAGTCGTTCCCGGAAGGTCAGGACATACTCCACCACCGACTCTCCATCAGGAGTGGCCTTCCCCTCCCATTCGTCTCTCATCAGGTCCAGGGGCCCCCTTACCCGCCTTCCATATAGCAGTTCGAAAGGCGAAAACCCGGTAGACTCCTGGGGTACCTCCCTGTACGCAAACAGCAGGTGAGGTAAGTACTTGTCCCAGTCCTGCGGGTGCTGATTCATAAATGTTTTCAGCATCATTTTTAGCGTCCCATTGAACCTCTCCACCAGCCCGTTGGATTGGGGGTGATATGCTGAGGCCCAGGTGTGCCGGACCCCACATCTCTCCCACAAGCACCGGAGTAGGGCCGACATGAAGTTGGACCCTTGGTCCGTCAAGACTTCCTTGGGGAACCCCACTCGGCTGAAAATGGTCAGCAGCGCATCCGCCACAGTGTCTGCTTCAATGGACGATAAGGGCACTGCCTCGGGGTAGCGGGTGGCGAAATCGACCACCACCAGGATGTATTTCTTCCCAGACCGGGTCGCCTTGCTGAGAGGTCCCACTATGTCCATGGCCACCTTCTGGAAAGGCTCCTCTATGATGGGCAAAGGTCTCAATGCTGCTTTCCCCTTGTCCCGGGCCTTCCCCACCCTCTGGCAGGGGTCACAGGATCGGCAGTACTGCCGGACGTTGGTGAAGACCCCGGGCCAGTAAAAGTTCTGTAGCAGCCTCTGCCTGGTGCGCCGGATCCCCTGGTGCCCTGCGAGAGGGATGTCATGGGCCAGGTACAGTAGCTTGTGGCGAAACTTCTGGGGAACCACCAGCTGCCTCCTGATCCCCCACGACTCCACTTCCCCCGGGGGAGCCCACTCTCGGTACAGGAACCCCTTTTCCCACAGGAACCTCTCCTTGCATCCTCTCCTCATGGTCTGTACCACACTGAGGTCAGCCAGGCCCCTTAGCTTCCGCAGGGAGGGGTCCTTCTGCAACTCGGCCTGGAACTCGGCGGCTGGGGAAGGGATGGGGACCTGCTCCCTCTCGTCGGCTGGGTCGGAAGCCCCAGCCACCCCGCGGCCTGTCCTTGGGGTTTCCCTTCCCACCCGGGAAGGGTTCGGTGCCTCCGGTGGGACATCCTTCCCAAGGTCCGGGCGTAGTGCCCCTCGCCGGCTCTGGCTACGGGTCACGACTAAAGCGGTCTGGGGGCTGCTTGGCCAGTCCTCTAGGTCCCCCCCCATCAACACCTCAGTGGGCAAATGGTGGTGCACTCCCACGTCCTTGGGGCCCTCCTTGGCCCCCCATTTCAGGTGTACCCTCACTACGGGAACCTTGAATGGGGTCCCGCCCACCCCGGTCAGGGTCAGGAAGGTGTTGGGCACCACCCGATCTGGGGCCACCACCTCGGGTCGGGCCAGTGTCACCTCTGCGCCCATGTCCCAGTATCCATAAACTTTCTTCCCATCCACCTCCAGGGGAACAAGGCACTCGCTCCGCAGGGACAGCCCCGCACCAACCCAGTAAACGGAGAACTTTGAATCCGGAGCATCTGGCCCCCCAGAGAAGCTGGCCGGGGGCCCTTCTCTCTCTTGAGCAGTTGATAAGCTGCCAGCCCCTCTTGCGTGGGAAGCCTGCCCCTCGTCCGTCTGGGCCTCTACCAAGTTAACCCGGTGCGGGTTCGGTCTGCTCAGTCTGTCCTTGAGCTTGGGGCACTGGGCCCGCACGTGGCCTCTTCGGCCGCAGTAATAGCAGCTCAGGTCCCGTGGGTCCCCTCGAGCCGGTCGGTTGTCCCTGATGCTGGGCCTTCCCCGTGGGAGGGGATTCCCCATATTCCCCCTTTGGGAGGTCCCAGGGTGACTCTCTCTCTGCATCGCGGCGGGCCTGTTCCTTTGGGGCTCCTCCCTGCCACCCCCTGACCGGCTCTTTACAAACTCATCAGCCAGCTGCCCGGCGTGTCGCGGGTTCTCTGGCTTTCTGTCCACCAACCACAGCCTCAGGTCGGATGGGCACCGCTCATACAGTTGCTCCAGTACCAGCAGTTTAATCAGGTCCTCCTTCGTCTGGGCCCCACCAGCCCACTTGCTGGCATATCTTTCCATGCGGACGGCTAGTTGCAGATATGAGATCTCAGGGGTTTTATCTTGACTCCGGAACCTTTCCCGGTACATCTCAGGAGTCAGCCCAAACTCTCGTAGCAGGGCCCTTTTGAATAGTTCGTAGTCCCCTTTCTCTGCCTCTCCCAGTTGGCGGTACAATGCCACGGATTTGGGGTCCAGTAAGGGGGTAAGGACCCGGAGTCTGTCCGCGGGATCAACCCGGTGCAGCTCGCAGGCCGTCTCAAAGGCCTCCAGGAAGTCATCCATGTCCTCCCCCTCCTTGTATGGGGCCATGATGCACTTATCAAAGCTCCGTGCAGTCCTGGGTCCCCCCTCACTCACCGCAGCCGGGGGTTCGCTGCCCCTCAGTCTCGCCAGTTCCAGTTCACGCTGATGCTGTCTCTCATTCTCCTGTCTCTGTCTCTCTTTCTCCTCCCGTTCATGCTGTCTCTGTCTCTCTTCACGCTGACGCTGTCTCTCTTTCTCCTCCCGTTCATGCTGATGCTGTCTCTCTTTCTCCTCCCGTTCACGCTGATGCTGTCTCTCTTTCTCCTCCCGTTCATGCTGACGCTGTCTCTCTTCATGCTGTCTCTGTTGTTCACGATCCTCCAGCTCCCTCAGTTTTAGCTCTTTCTCCCATTCCAGCCAATTCCGCTCCCCGGATGCCGAACGTCGCCGGGAGGATCCTCTGCTGGCCGGCGGGCTTCGCCGGGGGGATCCCCTGCTGGCCGGGGGGGTCACGGCGCCCTCGGTATTTGCTGGGCTTCTCCCCACCCTTCCCCTAGGCATAGGAAGGAGGGGTCTCGGGAAGCCCTCAGCAGCCGGCTGACCACTCCCAGCTGGGACAGACACTGGTGCCTGCGCTGTATCTGCCAGGCTGCTTCCCTGAGACACAGGGATCGGTTCATTCGCGCGATCTTCCGCCTCCAGCTGGGCAATGAGCTGTTCTTTGGTGAGCCTCCCAATGCGCAGCCGCCTCTGCTTGCACAGCTCCACCAGGTCGCTCTTAAGCCGCTTGGCATACATCTTCCTGCTGGCCACTCACCGGCCTGTGTGCTCACAGCTCCCCACAGTTCCCAGGGGGACCCCTAGTGTGCCAGCCCTTCTCGAGGTCACCACCTCTCTGCCAGGGTCGAGCTGCAGACTCCTCCGCCCCTGGGACCACTCGCTGCGATCCCCCCGGGGGACCCTGTTACTGCAAAAGTCCTTCTCGCTGGTCACACACTCCCAGGGGTAATAACCGTCTCTCTCTCACTCTTCAGCACGCCTGGTCCCCGTCAATCCCCCTTCGTTTTACTGCTCCCCAGTCACTTACTGCAGGAAGCGCCGTCCACGGGGTGCAGTAGATCCCACCTCTGCCACCAGTTGTTGCGGATTGTGGGGGAGTTAGGGCCCTGCACCCCTCTTCCCGAGATTCACTGCGACTCTCAGCCAGCCAGTAAAGCAGAAGGTTTATTTAAGGACAGGAACACAGTCTCAAGCAGAGCGTGTAGGTACGACCGGACCCCCTCAATTAGGTCCCTCTGGGAGGTTCAGGGAGCTTAGACCCCAGCTTGGGGTTCCCTGCGTTGCACCACCCAGCCCCAACCGAAACTAAACTCCCAGCCCCTCCCGCTGCTCCTCTGCTTTGTTCAGTCTCCCGGGCAGAAGGTGTTAATTCTCCCCACCCCCGTTCCTGGCTCAGGTTACAGCTCAGGTAGCTTCCTTCAAGGGAAGTCCCCCCTCCCCACTGCAACCCCCCTGCAACATTCCCAGGTCAAATCTGCCCTGCTCCCTGCTCCGTCACACCTCCCGCCCCCCCCAGCAGGGCCCTGTAGGCTGATCCCCACTGCGCCCCTCCCCCGCAGTGCACTGGGCCCCAGCCCCGCAGGGCACAGTGTGCCAGCTCACCTTGAGGATGCGGCTCTGGGTGTAGACATAGGGTACGCCGAACATGATCACAGCTCGCCCGTAGTGGTGCACTGCAGAGGCAGATCACAGGTCAGGCTGCCACCCTGCTTCACACCACCCCCGGCAGGGCCCCAGGCCGGTGCCACAAACCGAGCCCAAGCTATTGCCAGCCAGAGAAAGGACAGGCCCAAGGGCACCATGCTCTGCCCCGGCACCCAGAGCGAGCCCTGCTGGGACATGGCTGGGAGCAGGTCAGCGGTACCCACCGGGTCGAGGGAGCTGAGACGGTCCTGCACCCCCAAACAGCAGCAGGCCAAGCAGGGGGGCTGGGGCAGACCCACACTGACTCCCTGGCACTCCCCAGCAAGCAAACTCACCAAAGTCGATGCCTTCGGACACCTTTCCCCTGGCCACAGACAGCAGGATGGCTCCCCGCCCGTTCTCGCAGGCCTGTGTGCAAAGAGGGGTCACGCCAAGCTAGGACCGTCCCCCTGCCCCGCCCCTGGGCCCAGCCAGTGCTGCGCTGGGGAGAGCTAGGGCTGAGTCAGGAGCGGGCACAGCCAGTTTCAACCCAGGAGTCTCCATCCCCCCCCCAGGACACGGCGCAGTCCAGCTGCTGCGTTCCAGCCCAGCGGGAACCCGAGGGGTTCAGGCGCTCGGGAGATGATGGAGAACTGTCACCGGGGCAGCACCCTGGCCCTCCCTAGGTAGCAGGGCAGGGCTCAGCCAGCACGGGTGTAACCAGCCGGCCCGAGGAGTCGGCTCCCTATTGCCAGGCAGCTCCGCTCCATCCCGACCTGCAGCCTCATGCCCCTCGCCTGGGCCGCAGGGGCCAGCCCCTCCCTTCCCCAGCACCGGGACTGGGCGGGTGCTGGCACAGTGCCCACCTCCTGGTACTTTTCCAGCGCCATGCTGGTCTCGGCCCCGTCCTGCGTCTCGATGAAGATGAGCTTGTTGCGCTGGATGTTCTCCAGGATGCCCTGTGGGGAAAGCAGCCTGGGTCAGACACTGGGGCTCAGCAGGCCAGCTGCCCAGGGAGCCCCACACTCAGCTGGGACCCAGGGCAGGGCCAGGTGCAGGTTCCAGTCCCGCTACCGGCTTTGTGGGGGAGAGCAGCACATTCCCCTTCGTCGCTGGCGGGAGCTGCAGCATCTGGCCACGGGCAGCTCTGCTGTGTCACACCCGACAGGAGCTGGAAGGCAGGTGCTGCCGTGGGGCTGTGGGACCCCTGGTAGGGAGGAGTGCGGGGTCTCACACTGCCAGAAGGGTCAGTGGGGAGCAGGAGGGGACACCCCTTCCCTTCCCTCTCAGAGGGGTGGAGTCGAGTCCCATGGGGGACCTGATTGAGGGAGGGGGATGGAGCTGGGCACCCTGATGCCAGCACACCATGCCAGGAAGGGTGTGGCATGGAGCTGCCTCACCCAGGAGACAGGCAGGAAGCCCCAGGAGAACCGCAGCTGGGGATGAGCCAGGAGAGAAACTGCTTCCCCAGAGACTCGCCGTGGCTCAGTGCCCAGCCGGGCAGCTACAGCTGTCGAGCAGACAGGGCCAGAGCTCAGGACGAACCAGCGGCTCCTGCCCTGCCAGCAGTGGGTACTGCCGAGGGGAGCCAGCTAACGCAGCCAGGGCCCTTCCCAGCCACTCCGCTGGATCCCTGAAAGGGCCTTTTCCTGCCTACGTTCCGTGAGCAACGCCCAGCTGTGACGTCCATCCGCCCGCTCAGGCTGGATCTCTCCTCTCCCGGGATGGCAAGGGGCCAGTCTGGATCCCAGATGCCCGAGTGCCCATTAGGCACCAGAATTCATGGCGTTAACTCAGCCTAGGAATCCCCCAACGCGGTGCTTGCTCAGCCGGCGTGCCCACAGCTCACACCCTAACCGTGGGCTCTGTGCCGCTGGCTGCCCTGCCACGCTGTCCCCACACCAGCTGGGCTTCTTTGGCAGCAGCTGTGCGGGCAGGGCATGGGCAGGGCACCCTCTCCGCAGACAAGTCTGGGATTTCTGGCAGTGAAGTGGAGCAGGGGAATCCCTTGCGACTGCCTCCCAGGCCACCCTTCCCCCCAGCCACTCCAGCAGCACTGGCCAGCCCCCCACTGGCCCCCCTGTACACACCTGCTCGTACCACGAGGCCACGATGTTTTCCATGTACTGGTAGCTGGTGAAGAAGGCCACAATGCCATCAGGCACGATCGCAGACATCTCCAGCAGCAGGTTGCCGTAGTTCCGGATCACAGCTGCGAACGGGCAGGGAGGGTCTCATGGGTTCAGAGCCAGGTGGGCCATGGTGGGGGGTGAACACCCACACGGTGGTGGGGCAGGGACTGAAGCTGAGATCTGGCCCCCCATTGGCCCATGCTAGGGGCAGCCCCAGCCAGCGCTCCGGGGGAGGAGAGGGGGGAAGAACACACACATGTTCAACTCCCCAGTGGTACAAGGCGGCCATGGGGGAAGGGCCACGGGGCTGGAACTGCATTGAGTCACATGGCCAGGAAGGCCGCCAGCTCAGTCATGCCACACAGCATGGGGGGGGGGGGGGGGGAGATTGTTGGTCCATTGGTGCCCACTGCCCAGCTCACTCCTGGGGGGGGGGCGTATGGCACAGATCACCCCTGCACCCTGTAGAGCAGGGTCCCCCCCCCAGTTCTGGCACAGCAACCCCTGGCAGAACAAGGGGAACCGGCTGCTGCAACAACCCCCACAGCCCAAGCGGTCACTGGGGGACCCCCACTCTGCCCGCAGGGCCAAGGCAGAGGGGAGCCGGGGCGAGCCCCTGGCAGGGCAGCCTATCACCACAGCTGGGAAGAGGAGAGGTGACTCCAGGGAGACGCCCACATCCTCCCCCCAGGCTAACACCCTGTAGCAGCCCTACCAATGTCCTCGCGGGTCTCGAACTTGGAGCTAATGGCCACCTGGTCGTTTCCTCGCCCCACAATCTGAAAAGAAAACAGGACACTGGCAAGTGGGCCCCGGCCCAGAGCCAAGGGGGGCCAGCTGCCCAGGAGCTGCCCCCAGGAGAGCAGGGGCTCACAGGTGCCCAGCAACTGCCCAGACCGGGGAAGCATGGGGCTTTCGGGAGGTCCCCCCACCCCCCCCCAAACCACCCCGAGGCCCAGCCCCCTGCAGCTACCCCCCACCCTGCCCAGCCGCCCACTCACCATGGGGCAGAGACAGGTCCTGGCCAGAGTCATGGTGAAGGTGGCCATGGTAACAGGATGGAAATCCAGGATCTTGGGGTATATATCCAGCGGGGACAGCGTCTACATGCGGAGATGGGGTGAAACATGAGCTGGGGGGCTGCTGTTCACCACTCAGCCCGTGGGACTTTCGCTCCAAAGGCCTGGCTATGAGGAGGTGGCTGAGCACAGATGCCAGCTTGAGTGTCTCTGCTGTGCCAGGGCAGGGCTCTGCTCTCAGGGTGACCCACAAGTAGTGCCAGGGTTCAGGGGGTCCCCACACACACATGGGAGCCAAGCTGGACTCGCAACACTGGGTCACCAGCCCAGCCCATGGGCCCTTGGCAAGCCAGGGCAGCAGAGGGCTCCAGCCATGCACCCCCAGAATTCCACCTATGCCCAGGCCAGGCCGGCTCTGCAGGGGACGGAGAAGCTGGGCTGGCCCAAGTCACGGCACACACCAGAGATGCAGCCCTGAATGCACCAGGCGGGGGGAGGCAGAAGCACCCGCTGAGCAGGAAGGGCTGTTTCTAGCAGAGCTACCGTGCGGAGCAACGGCTAATCACCGGCACCCCCGGCGGCCACAGCTGCAAGACTTCCCGGGCCCAGCTCCAGACCAGCTCCCCCCAGGCCCAGGAGCCACTTACCCCCGAGGTGATGATGACCGACTGGAACCTCTCAAAGACTGGCTTGATGGCGATGGAGGCATCCATGCAGCTGGAAGGACAGGACGAGTGTCTTGGGGGGTGGGCAGCAAACAGCAGCCCCCGTGCAAGCCTGCCCACCCCCCGCCGCTCACCAGAGCCTATGGCCTTTCCACACCCGTTCCCCCGCCTGCTCACCTGAAATGCAGGACGGGGTTGGCGATGGTGGGGGTCCTGTCGTCGAAGGGTTCTATGATGATGGTGAAGCCTGCAGGAGTCAGAGCTCAAGTCAGCGAGCCATCGGGATCTCCCTTCGTGCCTCATCCCACAGGGCTCCCCCGGGTGGCAGGGAGCTGCTGATTAACAGCACCACCCCAGTGGCTTCAGCTGGACAGCTCAACATCTCACCCCCCACTTGTGCCAGGCTGGGGCACACCCCTGTACTCAATCCCCCGCCCCTTGCTGCTCTGCTGGGGTCTCCACACACACACTGACCAGTTGCGCCCCTGTATTCACTCCCTGCACCCCACCGTAAGGAGCTTTGTACCAAACATGCTGTGTGAGGTATCTGGAAACCAGTAACTCGCTGGTCATGAACACGGGGAAACGTGTAGCAACCTTGTGTGTAAAGCTATGAACAGAGGCTGAAATCAGGACCGAAGCATTTCCCAGACACGCCTGGGCAATGGGTAAACCTGTTTCTCAAGGACAAAGGACAAACTAACGCCTGTAGCCAGGTGTCATCCAAGTTGATGGGTCATCCCCTGCCCAGTGGCCATCTTTGGCAAGGCAGTGGATAGTAGCAAACAGCAGTAAGGAACCTCTGTCACCACCATGCTCCTGGTCTCCGTCATCGCGCTGAGCATGACCTTTGCCTGGGGTAACCCTCAGGAAAATGCTTTTCAAAGGGGGCTGAACTATGAAAGGGAGGGGCAAAAGCACCCTCCGTCCACCGCTCTCACTTCCCCCGAAGACAACAGAAGGAAGAGCCGTTGAACTTGGGCAGCGGATCCTGGCCTGGGAATTTGTCCAGCAGTTACACTGGGAGCATGTGGTAAGGGAGCCACCTCAACCCAAGGCTAGGCTGTTACGCTGTAGTGCAAGGAAGCAGGTTATCTGTAGTTCTCTTATAACCATTTCTGACTTCAATGCCCCCGACATGCGCTCCCTTAAAACCTGCCTCCGTGTAGCTAAATAAATGTGCTTTGCTCTTTAATCAGAACGAATCCAGGGCTGGGAACTGGTAGGGACCACCATGTGAGGCAGCAGACTGCTGTATAATGATTCCCTTAGAGCAGGGGTGGGCAAACTTTTTGGCCCAAGAGCCACATCTGGGTATGGAAATTGTACGGCGGGCCAGGAATGCTCACAAAACTGGGGGTAGGGTGCAGGAGGGGGTGAGGGCTCTGACTGGGGCTGAGGGGTTTGGGGTGTAAGAGGGTGCTCCAGACTGGAACCAAGGGATTCGGAGTGTGGGAGGGGGCTCCAGGCTGGGGCAGGAGATTGGGGCGCAGGAGGGGTTCAGGTTCAAGCAGCTCCCGGAAGCAGCAGCATGTCCCTTCTCTGGCTAACGACGCAGAGGCAGGGCCAGGCGTCTCTGCGCGCTGCCCTGCCTGCAGGCGCCGCTCATGCAGCTCCCATTGGCTGCAGTTCCTGGCCAATGGGAGCTGCAGGGCTGGCGCTTGGGGCGGGGACATCGTGCAGAGCCCCCACGCTGATCCTACACGTAGGAGCAGTAGGGGGGACATGATGCTGCTTCCGGGAGCTGTGGCACGCTTGCACAGAGCGGCCCCCAACCCTACTCCCCAGCTGGAGCACAGGACTGGGGCAAGCCCCAGATCCCACTCCCCAGTGGGAGCTCGAGGGCCAGATTAAATCGGCTGGCGCGGCCAGATATGGCCCGTGGGCCATAGTTTGCCCACCCCTGCCTTAGAGTGGCAACAGACCTAACACATCTGAACTGGCCAGGAGAGGGCTGGACTGTGCAGAACATGTTTGGGGGGGAACATCCGGGGCTGGGAGTGAGCTAGGGTCACCCTGCAATGGTAACCCAGGCCGGTGGAAGTCGGTGTGGGAGTGAGCTAGGGTCACCCTGCAATGATAACCCAGGCCGGTGGAAGTCGGTGTGGGAGTGAGCTAGGATCACCCTGCAATGGTAACCCAGGCCGGTGGAAGTCGGTGTGGGAGTGAGCTAAGGTCACCCTGCAATGGTAACCCAAGCCGGTGGAAGTCGGTGTGGGAGTGAGCTAGGGTCACCCTGCAATGGTAACCCAGGCGAGTGGAAGTCGGTGTGGGAGTGAGTTAGGGTCACCCTGCAATGGTAACCCAGGCCGGTGGAAGTCGGTGTGGCTGGCGTTTGCCGACAGCCTGCTGGGGCGAGAGCTGCTGGAACAGACACTTGAGGTCCGACGGCAGGCTGGCTGTGAGCGGCCCAGGCGGAAGCCACAGCAGCATAGCATCAGGGAGCAACCGAGTTTGCAGGGCAGGGGTGACCCAGCCCCTCTCTGGTCTGCATTGCCCCAGGAATGCCCTAGCCTGTGTAGCTGGAGACCCGCCCAGGGACCAGTGGGGGCAGCCTGGCTGCAGGCCAGCTCTCCGACGGCTCAGGGCAGGGAGCGCCCAGCTCGGCTGCTCTGCCGTCTGCCCCAGCTCTCCCTGAAACAGCGGGGCAGGCGTTTCCTTGTGGGCAGCTGAGAGGTATTTGGGCTTGAGCCCTGCACTGCCTGTGAGTGCTGCACTCAGGAGCTGGGGCCTCTCTGCTCGGCTTCTCCCGTTAGCCATCCAGTCTCATCCAGCTTGCCCTCCGGGGGCACCACGGAGCCCCCTCCCACCCCCGGCTCCACTCGCCCCCTGCACCCGGGCCCTGCTTGCCCCCTCCCACCCTGCCACCTGCTCACCCCTGGCCCCTGCTCACCCCCTCCCACCCCACCCCCCAGATCCTGCTCACCTCCTCCCACCCTGCACACCCACTGCCAGCACTAGGAGAGGAGCAGGTGCCCGCCAGGCCCGGCTGCTTTGTGCTGCTCTGGGAGGAGCGCTGGAGGAGGACTGCAAGCGTCTGTGCCAGCCAGGCCCGCAGGGCAGCCACACTGAAGGGAAGGCCCCAGTCCACGTGCTGGGAGGGGAGCAAGCTGCTTAGCACTAAGAGGATTGAAACGGCTGCATCCCCGCGGCTGAAAGCTTAAGAAATGTACGTGGTATTTATATTCCACTGCCACGTCAGCACGCCGGCCTGGAGAGACCTCTCGCCCCCCGCCGGCGCACCACCCACGGGCCAGGGCGCACGCCAGCCCTCCAGCCATGGGCCCAGACACACGGCTGTCCCCACTTCCCTCCCCAGCATGCCCTGGCCCAGATAGACCTGCAGCCCCCTCGTGTTCCCCTTTCCCCAGAGGGCCCTGAGAACCACAGCTGCTCCCTCCAAGGCAGGAGGGGCCAAGGTGAGCCCTGGGGAGAGGGCCTGGCTTCTTGGCTGGGGGACACTATCTGGGATTTCTGGGCAGTCCGACAGCAAACGCAGCCCAGCACCCACCCAAGGGACTCCGGCACACCGGTGGGGCACCCAGCCGGACTCGGAAGATTCACTGCTGCCTACTATAGACACCAGCCGCTGCTGCCACCCCAACCCTGCAAGAGGAGCTCAGTGAAGGGCCATCACCCAAACCCAGCCATGACACCGAGGAACAGAGCTCTCAGTGGCAGCACCGGGCTGGTGCCAGTGCCCCCCTCTCCCTCCAGCAGCAGCCGGAAGGCTTCACGCCCAGAGCAGGACGTGCTTGTGAGCCTCAGCTCCCTGTAAGCCCCTCAGACTGACCGGGAAACCAAGGGGGAGCCACCAGGCCAAGGCCACACCATGGGTGACACCAGAAGCCGCGGCTCCCAGTGGCGGGGCACCTTACCCTTGGCGTAAGTGCTGACGAGCGTGGCGAAGTTGGCGATGAGGGTGATGGGAGAGAAGTCAGCGATGTCCACGATCTCCAGCGTGCGGAGCAGGGAGCGCAGCCGCTCGGCACAGAACCTATGGCAGGCACAAGAGGGTTACCGCGGCAGGGCGGGGGGGGGGGGGGGGACGACGGACGACACACGTTACCTCCGGGGGAGGAGACGCCCCTTTATCTGCCCTCCAGCCCCACACATTGTGGCTGCAGGGGGGTTGTTGATCCCACTCCCAGCCTGGTGTGGCTGCAGAGCCAGCCGGGCTGAGCAGGGCACAGGACATCCAGTGACCTTGGGCAGCACCAAGCACAGGCATCTCCATGACACCCCACATGGGCAGGCCGGAGACAGCTCAGCCAAGAGGGGGCCGAGATTCAACAAGTCAAACCCTGTACAGCAAGGGAGGCTGCGAGACCTGTCTGCCCATATCGGAGGAGTGCCAGTGCCCCCAGGGGGAAGGCATGGCAGAGGGGCGGGTGGGCAACGCCCAAGTGGGGAGGGCATGGGCGCAGAGCAGACGGTGGACCAGGCGAGGGAAGGGTGCTGAGACCAGAGGGGCAGGCTGGGACAGGGAGGGACGCAGAGCAGAGGGGCAGGCCAGGGAGGGACAAGCCAGGCCGGGCAAGGGTGCAGAGGAGAGGAGCAGGCCGGGCCGAGGAGGGGTGCAGAACAGAGGGGCAGGCCAGGCTAGGCCAGACAGGGGTGCAGAGTAGCAGGGCAGGCCAGGCCGGGCAGGGTCGCAGAGCAGAGGGGCTGGCCAGGCCAGGCCAGACAGGGGCGCAGAGCAGAGGGGCAGGCCAGGCCAGGCCAGGCAGGGGCGCAGAGCAGAGGGGCAGGCCAGGCCAGGCCAGGCAGGGGCGCAGAGCAGAGGGGCAGGCCAGGCCAAGGAGGGGGAAGAGCAGAGGGGCAGGCCAGGCAGGGGTGCAGAGCAGAGGGGCAGGCCAGGCAGGGGCGCAGAGCAGAGGGGCAGGCCAGGGCAGGCCAGGGCAGGCCAGGCAGGGGCGCAGAGCAGAGGGGCAGGCCAGGCCGAGGAGGGGGAAGAGCAGAGGGGCAGGCCAGGCAGGGGCGCAGAGCAGAGGGGCAGGCCAGGGCAGGCCGGGCAGGGGCGCAGAGCAGAGGGGCAGGCCAGGGAAGGCCAGGCCAGGTCGGGCAGGGGCACAGAGCAGAGGGGCAGGCCAGGTCGAGGAGGGGGAAGAGCAGAGGGGCAGGCCAGGCAGGGGCGCAGAGCAGAGGGGCAGGCCAGGGAAAGCCAGGCCAGGCCAGGCCAGGCAGGGGCGCAGAGCAGAGGGGCAGGCCAGGCAGGGGCGCAGAGCAGAGGGGCAGGCCAGGGAAAGCCAGGCCAGGCCAGGCCGGGCAGGGGCGCAGAGCAGAGGGGCAGGCCAGGCCGAGGAGGGGGAAGAGCAGAGGGGCAGGCCGGCTCTGCTGGCCGGGCCCAGGCCAGCTGCTTACCGCAGTGGCTTGCGCTCGATGCACACCTTCTCAAAGACGTCCTTGAGGAAGGAGGGGGGACTTTCCTGCACCATGTGATGGACCCGCAGCCGCGACTTCAGGTACTCCAGGAAGCGCTTCATGAAGCCCACAAAGTGCTCAGCTGTCCGGATGTTCCCAGGCACGGCCTCTGCAAGGGGTAGAGACTCACCCTGAGTCACAGCCTGCCCCTGCCCACGCCCCACCCAGAAGGGGGCACGACCAGGGTGAGCATGCTACTGCTGCAGCCCACCCCTCCCCAGGCCCCTGTCCAAGGGGGCAGAGATGCTCACTGTGCTCTCGACTGCAGGGCCTGCGCCAGTGGCCAGCGATCAGGGCTCAGGCTCCATGGTTCCAAGATCGGAATTGGGGGCAGGGAGAGGGCTGAGAAACACCAGCTCATCTCATGTACAGCACCAGAGGGCCCAGGAGAACAGTCTCTGAGTCAACAGCAGCCCAGGCTGCGGTGGAACTGATGCCATGGGGGGGGAAGGTCCTGTGTCCCTCCCCACCCGCCCCCAGTGCCCTCAAGGTCAGCCAGTGTCCCCCTGCCCTGGGGCTGGACTGGAGCCTGCACCCCTTGGAGGGGAAAGGGCCTGCATCCATTCCCTGCCTACCCCCACCAGTGCCGGCCAGTCCCTTGCCCTGGGGCTGGATTGGATCCAGCTACACCAGTATCCCATACTCCAGCCAGCCAATTCCGTTTGTTCTAGCTGCACTGGGAGGCGCTGGTCCCCAGCAATGCCACCTTCCCGCCACCAGCTAGCAGGGCCCACCTTGGAGAATCTCGTCGGGCAACACCGGATTGGCCAGGTAGATGTCCGTTTCCCGGGCAACGTTGGCCTCTCTCAGCCCCTCTACCAGCCGCCTGTATTCCTCCTTCAGCTTCTGAGCATCCGTCTCCTTAATCCTGAAAGGGGACCAGCGCCCGTGAACCCGGGTGGGCACGAGGAGGGCAGGGAGAGGGCACGGGGAGGGCACTCACTTCTGGATGGTGGCCTGTAGCGTGGCCACGTTGGCCTGGCAGCGATCCAGCGTCCGGCGCGTGATGTTCACCCCCATGGAGTCGATGCACACGTTGTCTGCAGGAACAGGGCACCTGGTCTCCAGGGGAACCCAGCAGTTGGGTGGGCAGGGGGCCTTGGGGAGGGACTAAACCCCAGGCGGGAGCAGGGCAGAGACTCTGACTCCCCTGACGGGACCAGGCTGGGCAGACGCCCCACAGGCAGAGTGAAAGGACAGGTCAGTTCTGCCAGTGGGGGCAGGGACAGGCCCCCTTGGCCCAGAGACAGCAGCCATGACAGGCTGGGGCCCAGGGACACCGCGGCACGGGGCTTGGGGCAGTCCCACTGGCTCAGGCAAGAGCAGCATCCTGTCCCGAGTGACAGCCACACGGCGGGAGCAAAGAGCCACAACAGGACACGAGGGACTTGGCAGAGGAGGCAGGGATGCCCTGAACCAGGAAACGTTCCGACGCCGGAGAGCGGACACCGGGGCACTGGATCCAACCGGACCAACACAGGCACCGGGCTGCACAGCCCCGAGCAGGGAGACACCAGAAGCAATTGGGCACCTCGTTAGCACAGAGGGGTTGACCAAGTGGAGGTAGATGGGAAGGGATCCGAGCCCTTCCACTCCCCTGGGAGCTCAAAGGGTGTGACAGGGAATGGGAGCAATACCACGCCCAGCCATCTGGAGAGAGATCCGTACCCGGATCAGGTGGGGAGTCGTTCCCCAGGGGGCTGGTGCAGGGATCGGCCACCCAGCACATACATAACCAGTCAGGACAGCGTGCCAGCCAGCTGAGCATGGGGCAGCCCCACAGCGCCAGCGAAAGGGGCTCAGCCGCCCCCACTAGGGGCCCTTAGTACTGAATGGCAGGCAGGGACCTGGCACACATGGCAGGCAGCCCCCCCCGCAGGGCACCTGTCTGCCCCCTGCGAAGGCTCAGCCATCCATCCCCCATTACCAATGTTATGAGCTTCGTCAAATACGACAACGGATTTCTTGGCCAGCTCCTTGGACACCAGGTCTGCGATCTTGGGGTCCAGCAGGTAGTGGTAACTGTACACGACAATGTTGGCGTGGAGGATCTGACCAAAGGAAGGAAATGGTTAATGCCCAGAACGCACCCCCCCCGCCGGGCCCAGAGACAGGCAGCCCCGGGCTGGCATACCACCTCCCTGGCGAGCCCTGGAGGGCCACAAGCCAGCAGCCCCCGGGCGAGAGGGAGGCTCCGTGCCCGGCAGCAGGGCTGTGCACAGCAGCAGTGGGGACGGGCTGGCCTTGGCACAGCGGGCAGCTGCAAGGCACTGGACAGCCCTGTGGCCAAGGCAGGCAGCTCTGGGTGCCTAGGCCACTGAGCGAAGGGAATGCCCGGAGTCCCCTGGGGGGAAGCTCAGGGAGGAGGCTGTCGCCACCTGCTTTGCCCTGGGGGCTCGCCCAGCCCAGGCCTGGCCCCGCTCAGACTCCTCAGGAACACATGGCCCTGGGGGACCAGCGCCTGCCTCAGCTTCAGGCCCAACCCAAGTGCCCATGGGCAGCGTGCCTGGGCCAAGCCCCCGAAGTCTGCCATGGGCCTGAAGTGGATCTCACTCGCCCTGGGCCAGACCCGCTCCAGTCCATGGGTCAGTGCCAGCGTTGGAGCAGAACTGGGCCCAGCGCAGGAGTATCCAGCCTGGGTCACAGCCAGTGGGGCAGAGGAGGCCAGAGCCACTGGGGCTGGAGGACAGGCCGGCATTGTGCTCAGCAGGGGGGAGTCACCCACTCCAGGAGCACAACCGCACCCAGCATCACAGCTCCTTCCCCGGGACAGGCGGTGCTGGACTGGGCTCCCAGCTGGGCCACCCTGCACCCTGCTGCCCGCCCGGGGAGGGGGGTTTGCTCTCCGGGTTCAGTGAGCCTCCCCAGCGTTGGGCCCAGTAGGGCACGATGGCCTGTCACATACCGAGTAGCGGGCGAGGAAGTAGGGGCACCAGCCCTTCTGTCGACAGTACCCTTTGAGGTCATCCAGGTTGTAGACGCCAAAGGGGATGGGCACCTGCCGCCCATGGGCATCGAACTCCTGTTTGGGGGGGGGGGGGGTTTGGGGGGGAAGGGAGACAGCACACTGCACATCAGGGCCTAGCACCACCCAGGCTCATGTCCCTCCCTCTGCTGCTCCGGGCCTTGGGCCAGCCCATCCCCAGCTCCACTCCTCAGGCCCTTCATGCTACCGTCCCCGCTGCGCGGCTCCCTGCCCATTAACCCTTCCGAGTGGGCCACAGGGACGCCTCCCAGCAGCGTGAATGGCAAGTGCTGGCAGCCGGGCAGCAGAGCGGGTCTCCTCTTCGCCGGTGTCCTGGACTGGCCGATGGGGCCGGGAGCTTCCCCCGGGGACGGCAGACCTCTTGGTGCCACCAGGCAGAGGGCATTCGGGGTGCAGACGGGTTTACGGGGATCCCCTGGGTATGATGTCTACATCATTCTGCACCAACGGGTGGCATGTGCGGTCTCTAGTGAGAGCCCCTAGCCGGCTGGTCACAGGACAGCGTCTGAGGTGGTGGCTATCAGTGTCGTCCTAAGGCCTGTGAGTTACGACCAGGAGGCGATGCACTGGTTCAGCTCGGGCAGGGGACACTGGCCGTGTCTCTCCTGGGTATCGTGTGTTTTACAGTGAGAGTCCACTGGCATAGGAAGCCACCAGCTAACCAAGACTGCAAAGTTGCCACCACACCACACGAGCTCCGGAACGCAGCAGGCGGCGCCCTGTTTACGCCTAAGATCAAAGACCAAGGCCGGTGTGCCTGGGGAACACAGATCATCCCCACCCGGGCCTAGGCAGGTTTGTCTTATGAACGCAGGGTCATGGCGGGCCTGGCTGGGAAACGCTGGGAGAAAACCCGCGCGCCACACCCCCTCAGACAGGTGAGCGGCTGGTGAGTTACGTCTGGGATCTGGATGGCAGGTTAGGATTTTACTCCTCCCTCGAACCTTTGCTCTTTGTCCCATGAGCTTCGCTTGGCTCTCGGTACAAACGAACAGAAGGGCTGTGAGCTGGGCTGGGACTGGGGAGCCGGGCTGGGCGCTTTGGGCCAGCGGATCTGTGAATGCTGCATGCGGGAGCTGGGCGGCTGGCGTGTGCCTATTGCTAACCCGCAGAGGGACGGCGGAGCTGAGCCCGGCTGGCACAGACAAGGCTCCTGCGTGCGCCGGCAGATGGCAGCGAGGTGCCTCACAGCCTGGGGTACCCCTGGGAAGCATCCCAGTAGCCCTTCAGTTCTAGTGACAGTGCTCAGCTGGCGTGTCAAATCCCTGCCCTGCCACCTCCCGGGGGGGAAGGCTGGCCCCATGGGCTGGGAGGGGCTGCTAGCTGGGCTGGGACCGGGAGGGGAAGGCTGGCCCCATGGGCCGGGAGGGGCTGCTAGCTGGGCTGGTACCGGGAGGGGAAGGCTGGCCCCATGGGCCGGGAGGGGCTGCGAGCTGGGCTGGGACCGGGAGGGGAAGGCTGGCCCCATGGGCCGGGAGGGGCTGCTAGCTGGGCTGGGACCGGGAGGGGAAGGCTGGCCCCATGGGCCGGGAGGGGCTGCGAGCTGGGCTGGGACCGGGAGGGGAAGGCTGGCCCCATGGGCCGGGAGGGGCTGCGAGCTGGGCTGGGACCGGGAGGGGAAGGCTGGCCCCATGGGCCGGGAGGGGCTGCGAGCTGGGCTGGGACCGGGAGGGGAAGGCTGGCCCCATGGGCCGGGAGGGGCTGCGAGCTGGGCTGGGACCGGGAGGGGAAGGCTGGCCCCATGGGCCGGGAGGGGCTGCGAGCTGGGCTGGGACCGGGAGGGGAAGGCTGGCCCCATGGGCCGGGAGGGGCTGCGAGCTGGGCTGGGACCGGGAGGGGAAGGCTGGCCCCATGGGCTGGGAGGGGCTGCGAGCTGGGCTGGGACCGGGAGGGGAAGGCTGGCCCCATGGGCTGGGAGGGGCTGCGAGCTGGGCTGGGACCGGGAGGGGAAGGCTGGCCCCATGGGCTGGGAGGGGCTGCGAGCTGGGCTGGCCCCATGGGCTGGGAGGGGCTGCGAGCTGGGCTGGGACCGGGAGGGGAAGGCTGGCCCCATGGGCCGGGAGGGGCTGCGAGCTGGGCTGGGACCGGGAGGGGAAGGCTGGCCCCATGGGCCGGGAGGGGCTGCGAGCTGGGCTGGGACCGGGAGGGGAAGGCTGGCCCCATGGGCCGGGAGGGGCTGCGAGCTGGGCTGGGACCGGGAGGGGAAGGCTGGCCCCATGGGCCGGGAGGGGCTGCGAACTGGGCTGGGACCGGGAGGGGAAGGCTGGCCCCATGGGCCGGGAGGGGCTGCGAGCTGGGCTGGGACCGGGAGGGGAAGGCTGGCCCCATGGGCTGGGAGGGGCTGCGAGCTGGGCTGGGACCGGGAGGGGAAGGCTGGCCCCATGGGCCGGGAGGGGCTGCGAGCTGGGCTGGGACCGGGAGGGGAAGGCTGGCCCCATGGGCTGGGAGGGGCTGCGAGCTGGGCTGGCCCCATGGGCCGGGAGGGGCTGCGAACTGGGCTGGGACCGGGAGGGGAAGGCTGGCCCCATGGGCCGGGAGGGGCTGCGAGCTGGGCTGGGACCGGGAGGGGAAGGCTGGCCCCATGGGCCGGGAGGGGCTGCGAGCTGGGCTGGGACCGGGAGGGGAAGGCTGGCCCCATGGGCTGGGAGGGGCTGCGAGCTGGGCTGGGACCGGGAGGGGAAGGCTGGCCCCATGGGCTGGGAGGGGCTGCGAGCTGGGCTGGGACCGGGAGGGGAAGGCTGGCCCCATGGGCTGGGAGGGACTGCGAGCTGGGCTGGCCCCATGGGCTGGGAGGGGCTGCGAGCTGGGCTGGGACCGGGAGGGGAAGGCTGGCCCCATGGGCCGGGAGGGGCTGCGAGCTGGGCTGGGACCGGGAGGGGAAGGCTGGCCCCATGGGCCGGGAGGGGCTGCGAGCTGGGCTGGGACCGGGAGGGGAAGGCTGGCCCCATGGGCCGGGAGGGGCTGCGAACTGGGCTGGGACCGGGAGGGGAAGGCTGGCCCCATGGGCCGGGAGGGGCTGCGAGCTGGGCTGGGACCGGGAGGGGAAGGCTGGCCCCATGGGCCGGGAGGGGCTGCGAGCTGGGCTGGGACCGGGAGGGGAAGGCTGGCCCCATGGGCTGGGAGGGGCTGCGAGCTGGGCTGGGACCGGGAGGGGAAGGCTGGCCCCATGGGCTGGGAGGGGCTGCGAGCTGGGCTGGCCCCATGGGCCGGGAGGGGCTGCGAACTGGGCTGGGACCGGGAGGGGAAGGCTGGCCCCATGGGCCGGGAGGGGCTGCGAGCTGGGCTGGGACCGGGAGGGGAAGGCTGGCCCCATGGGCCGGGAGGGGCTGCGAGCTGGGCTGGGACCGGGAGGGGAAGGCTGGCCCCATGGGCCGGGAGGGGCTGCGAGCTGGGCTGGGACCGGGAGGGGAAGGCTGGCCCCATGGGCCGGGAGGGGCTGCGAGCTGGGCTGGGACCGGGAGGGGAAGGCTGGCCCCATGGGCTGGGAGGGGCTGCGAGCTGGGCTGGGACCGGGAGGGGAAGGCTGGCCCCATGGGCTGGGAGCGGCTGCGAGCTGGGCTGGGACCGAGAGGGGAAGGCTGGCCCCATGGGCCGGGAGGGGCTGCGAGCTGGGCTGGCCCCATGGGCCGGGAGGGGCTGCGAACTGGGCTGGGACCGGGAGGGGAAGGCTGGCCCCATGGGCCGGGAGGGGCTGCGAGCTGGGCTGGGACCGGGAGGGGAAGGCTGGCCCCATGGGCCGGGAGGGGCTGCGAGCTGGGCTGGGACCGGGAGGGGAAGGCTGGCCCCATGGGCCGGGAGGGGCTGCGAGCTGGGCTGGGACCGGGAGGGGAAGGCTGGCCCCATGGGCCGGGAGGGGCTGCGAGCTGGGCTGGGACCGGGAGGGGAAGGCTGGCCCCATGGGCCGGGAGGGGCTGCGAGCTGGGCTGGGACCGGGAGGGGAAGGCTGGCCCCATGGGCTGGGAGGGGCTGCGAGCTGGGCTGGGACCGGGAGGGGAAGGCTGGCCCCATGGGCTGGGAGCGGCTGCGAGCTGGGCTGGGACCGAGAGGGGAAGGCTGGCCCCATGGGCCGGGAGGGGCTGCGAGCTGGGCTGGCCCCATGGGCCGGGAGGAGCTGCTAGCTGGGCTGGGACCGGGAGGGGAAGGCTGGCCCCATGGGCCGGGAGGGGCTGCGAGCTGGGCTGGGACCAGGAGGGGAAGGCTGGCCCCATGGGCCGGGAGGGGCTGCGAGCTGGGCTGGGACCGGGAGGGGAAGGCTGGCCCCATGGGCCGGGAGGGGCTGCGAGCTGGGCTGGGACCGGGAGGGGAAGGCTGGCCCCATGGGCCGGGAGGGGCTGCGAGCTGGGCTGGGACCGGGAGGGGAAGGCTGGCCCCATGGGCCGGGAGGGGCTGCGAACTGGGCTGGGACCGGAAGGGGAAGGCTGGCCCCATGGGCTGGGAGGGGCTGCGAACTGGGCTGGGACCGGGAGGGGAAGGCTGGCCCCATGGGCTGGGAGGGGCTGCGAGCTGGGCTGGCCCCATGGGCTGGGAGGGGCTGCGAGCTGGGCTGGGACCGGGAGGGGAAGGCTGGCCCCATGGGCCGGGAGGGGCTGCGAGCTGGGCTGGGACCGGGAGGGGAAGGCTGGCCCCATGGGCCGGGAGGGGCTGCGAACTGGGCTGGGACCGGGAGGGGAAGGCTGGCCCCATGGGCCGGGAGGGGCTGCGAGCTGGGCTGGGACCGGGAGGGGAAGGCTGGCCCCATGGGCCGGGAGGGGCTGCGAGCTGGGCTGGGACCGGGAGGGGAAGGCTGGCCCCATGGGCTGGGAGGGGCTGCGAGCTGGGCTGGGACCAGGAGGGGAAGGCTGGCCCCATGGGCCGGGAGGGGCTGCGAGCTGGGCTGGGACCGGGAGGGGAAGGCTGGCCCCATGGGCTGGGAGGGGCTGCGAGCTGGGCTGGCCCCATGGGCCGGGAGGGGCTGCGAACTGGGCTGGGACCGGGAGGGGAAGGCTGGCCCCATGGGCCGGGAGGGGCTGCGAGCTGGGCTGGGACCGGGAGGGGAAGGCTGGCCCCATGGGCCGGGAGGGGCTGCGAGCTGGGCTGGGACCGGGAGGGGAAGGCTGGCCCCATGGGCTGGGAGGGGCTGCGAGCTGGGCTGGGACCGGGAGGGGAAGGCTGGCCCCATGGGCCGGGAGGGGCTGCGAGCTGGGCTGGGACCGGGAGGGGAAGGCTGGCCCCATGGGCCGGGAGGGGCTGCGAGCTGGGCTGGGACCGGGAGGGGAAGGCTGGCCCCATGGGCTGGGAGGGGCTGCGAGCTGGGCTGGGACCGGGAGGGGAAGGCTGGCCCCATGGGCTGGGAGCGGCTGCGAGCTGGGCTGGGACCGAGAGGGGAAGGCTGGCCCCATGGGCCGGGAGGGGCTGCGAGCTGGGCTGGCCCCATGGGCCGGGAGGAGCTGCTAGCTGGGCTGGGACCGGGAGGGGAAGGCTGGCCCCATGGGCCGGGAGGGGCTGCGAGCTGGGCTGGGACCAGGAGGGGAAGGCTGGCCCCATGGGCTGGGAGGGGCTGCGAGCTGGGCTGGGACCGGGAGGGGAAGGCTGGCCCCATGGGCTGGGAGGGGCTGCGAGCTGGGCTGGCCCCATGGGCCGGGAGGGGCTGCGAGCTGGGCTGGGACCGGGAGGGGAAGGCTGGCCCCATGGGCCGGGAGGGGCTGCGAGCTGGGCTGGGACCGGGAGGGGAAGGCTGGCCCCATGGGCCGGGAGGGGCTGCGAGCTGGGCTGGGACCGGGAGGGGAAGGCTGGCCCCATGGGCCGGGAGGGGCTGCGAGCTGGGCTGGGACCGGGAGGGGAAGGCTGGCCCCATGGGCCGGGAGGGGCTGCGAGCTGGGCTGGGACCGGGAGGGGAAGGCTGGCCCCATGGGCCGGGAGAAGCTGCGAGCTGGGCTGGGACCGGGAGGGGAAGGCTGGCCCCATGGGCCGGGAGGGGCTGCGAACTGGGCTGGGACCGGGAGGGGAAGGCTGGCCCCATGGGCTGGGAGGGGCTGCGAACTGGGCTGGGACCGGGAGGGGAAGGCTGGCCCCATGGGCCGGGAGGGGCTGCGAGCTGGGCTGGGACCGGGAGGGGAAGGCTGGCCCCATGGGCCGGGAGGGGCTGCTAGCTGGGCTGGGACCGAGAGGGGAAGGCTGGCCCCATGGGCCGGGAGGGGCTGCTAGCTGGGCTGGGACCGGGAGGGGAAGGCTGGCCCCACGGGCCGGGAGGGGCTGCGAGCTGGGCTGGCCCCATGGGCCGGGAGGAGCTGCTAGCTGGGCTGGGACCGGGAGGGGAAGGCTGGCCCCATGGGCCGGGAGGGGCTGCGAGCTGGGCTGGGACCGGGAGGGGAAGGCTGGCCCCATGGGCCGGGAGGGGCTGCGAGCTGGGCTGGGACCGGGAGGGGAAGGCTGGCCCCATGGGCCGGGAGGGGCTGCGAGCTGGGCTGGGACCGGGAGGGGAAGGCTGGCCCCATGGGCCGGGAGGGGCTGCGAGCTGGGCTGGGACCGGGAGGGGAAGGCTGGCCCCATGGGCCGGGAGGGGCTGCGAGCTGGGCTGGGACCGGGAGGGGCTGCGAGCTGGGCTGGCCCCATGGGCCGGGAGGGGCTGCGAGCTGGGCTGGCCCCATGGGCCGGGAGGGGCTGCGAGCTGGGCTGGCCCCATGGGCCGGGAGGGGCTGCGAGCTGGGCTGGGACCGGGAGGGGCTGCGAGCTGGGCTGGCCCCATGGGCCGGGAGGGGCTGCGAGCTGGGCTGGCCCCATGGGCCGGGAGGGGCTGCGAGCTGGGCTGGCCCCATGGGCCGGGAGGGGCTGCGAGCTGGGCTGGCCCCATGGGCCGGGAGGGGCTGCGAGCTGGGCTGGCCCCATGGGCCGGGAGGGGCTGCGAGCTGGGCTGGCCCCATGGGCCGGGAGGGGCTGCGAGCTGGGCTGGCCCCATGGGCCGGGAGGGGCTGCGAGCTGGGCTGGCCCCATGGGCCGGGAGGGGCTGCGAGCTGGGCTGGCCCCATGGGCCGGGAGGGGCTGCGAGCTGGGCTGGGACCGGGAGGGGCTGCGAGCTGGGCTGGCCCCATGGGCCGGGAGGGGCTGCGAGCTGGGCTGGCCCCATGGGCCGGGAGGGGCTGACCCTTGCCCAGGAGTCCTGCTACCTCGAAGAAGCGGCACGAGGGGATGGCGCTGTCCCACTGCTGCTGCGCCCGCACGTACGACGCCGTCAGGCTCAGACACTTGCTGTCCACCTCCTTCCCGAACCGCAGCGAGCTCACCTACAACGAGCAGCTGTCAGGCTGGGCAAAGAGCCAAGGACGCCTGGCCACGGAGCCCTCAGTTCTGGAGAGCACCATGTGTAACGCACGGGGGGGGCTGTCTCGTCTCCCCTGCCTCATCTGCCAATGCCCCTCACTCCTGACCTGCAGCCCCCCGGCTAGCCCAGCCCTGGGCTCCACCCCCACGGCTCTGTCTGTGCCCCTCACTCCCGACCCGCAGCCCCCCGGCTAGCCCAGCCCTGGGCTCCACCCCCACGGCTCTGTCTGTGCCCCTCACTCCCGACCCGCAGCCCCCCGGCTAGCCCAGCCCTGGGCTCCACCCCCACGGCTCTGTCTGTGCCCCTCACTCCTGACCTGCAGCCCCCCGGCTAGCCCAGCCCTGGGCTCCACCCCCACGGCTCTGTCTGTGCCCCTCACTCCCGACCCGCAGCCCCCCGGCTAGCCCAGCCCTGGGCTCCACCCCCACGGCTCTGTCTGTGCCCCTCACTCCCGACCCGCAGCCCCCCGGCTAGCCCAGCCCTGGGCTCCACCCCCACGGCTCTGTCTGTGCCCCTCACTCCCGACCCACAGCCCCCCGGCTAGCCCAGCCCTGGGCTCCACCCCCACGGCTCTGTCTGTGCCCCTCACTCCCGACCCGCAGCCCCCCGGCTAGCCCAGCCCTGGGCTCCCCTCCACGGCTCTGTCTGTGCCCCTCACTCCCGACCTGCAGCCCCCCGGCTAGCCCAGCCCTGGGCTCCACCCCCACGGCTCTGTCTGTGCCCCTCACTCCCGACCCGCAGCCCCCCGGCTAGCCCAGCCCTGAGACTCAACCACACATGCTCATATAAAGGGGCAGCTGCTGGGGCACACAGGGCAGTGGAGTCACCTGTCACTCTCGGGCCAGGACACGCACAGGAAGGGGCAGGGCAGGGGGATCTGGCTCTGGAGGAGGGGAGGGCAGGGGGCAGCAGTTCCACCGTCACTCAATGGAGCAGCCTCAACCCCTGCCCAGGGCAGGTCCCTGACCGGAGAGCCTGGCCGTGGGGCAGCAGGCACGGTGGGCAGAGCAGCCCTGGGCTCCTCCCCAGCCTGCCGGGCAGCTGAATCCTGGCTGTGCCCCAGAACCAGGGACCCAAGGGTGGGGAGCCCAGAACCGACTCACCTCGGGGTGGATGCAGAGGTTCTTCCTGGAGCTCAGAGCCAGGCCGAGGAAGGGGAGCTTCTCCCCCGTCCGCTTCTCATAGAAATCCAGGAGCTTCCGTAGTTCCTCAATGACCTGCCGGAGCAGGGGTGGTGAGGAGCCCACCATGATCCCCCACATCCTCCCAAACACACCCATCTCCCCGCAGCGCAGCGAGGGGCCCCGCTGCGATCCCCCACCCCCTCTCTCTCCTCCTCCCAGGGCGGTGAGGGGCCCTATCATCATCCCCCACATCCCTCCCCCAGGGCAGCAAGGATCCCGTCACCATCCCCCCCACACTCTCCCTCCCCCCACAAGGGTAGTGAGGGGCTCCCCCACGATCTCCCCACCACAGGGCAGCAAGGGGCCCCCCCATGATTCCCCAACACAGGGCCACAAGGGGCCCCACCGCATACAGGTCCATCCCCCACACACACTGGTCACCTTCTCGATCTCAGGCACGGTTCTGGAGCAGTAGATCAGCTTGGTCACCTCCAGCGGATGGGCCTGGGGAGAGATGCTACTGGATGGCATGGGGCTTCGCTAACCCCAGAGGCCACCAATGCCGAGCCTAGAGCAGCCAGGGCACCAAACTCCCCAGGCTGCTTTCCCCTCCCCACCACCGTCACAGCTACAGCCCTAGGGATGGTGTGAGCACTCCCACCTGGCTATGGGAGCTGAGGGGCGTAGCCTTCCCAGAAGGGGCCCTGACCCCCACCCCAAGAGTCCCCAGATCAGGGCTCTGCCAGTGGAGCAAGGAGAGGCAGCTCCAGCCCCGGCCCAGACCCACCCACGAGGTCTGCGGGATAGCGCCAGTGCTCGGCCAGCACCTGCCGCCCGGCCACTCTGGCCTTGGGGGAAAAGTGCCTCTCCCAGTGGACCCCTAGACACACACCTGGCAGCCCCCGCCCCCAGCTCTTGCCTGGCACTCACCCGCTGGTAGGCCACAATGAGTGACAGGAGGGAAATGGTCTTCCCAGTCCCTGAGGGCATTTCCAGCACGCCATGGCCCTGGGAGAGAGGAACAGCTGTCACACAGGGAGCCCCGAGGGGGTGGGCAGGGGACTAGCAGGGAAGGCTGAGCCAGGGCCTACGGCAGGGACCCAGAAGGGCCAGAGAAGAGAGGGGAGACAGCAAGAGTCCTGCGAGGAAAGCCCCTGGGAGCTGGAATCACCAAGCCTGGGACAGAGGCAGGCCTGGGAGGAGCGGCGGCTGCAGAAGGACCGCACTGCCTGGGCCAGGCCACACTGGTCCCTCCCTGCAGAGTGGCCTGGGCAGTGCAGGGGCAGTGTCACACTGGGGGTGGGGGGGAGACAGGGATAGGACATGTCACGGTCAATGACCCTTGCACCCACAACCAGATCTCAGGCTCTAGGGGCAGCAACCACCACCCATTGCACCCCTAAGGCTGTCCAGCCAGGGGACCTCTGGGGCACCTCTCCGTCTTCTGGAGCAGCGTGCCAACCTCGGGGGCGGGGAGGCTGTGTCAGCCTGGCAATCTGGCCTGGTGGCATGAGCCCCCACAGCTTCACCATGCTAATTTCTGAGTGGGCACCCTGTGTGCCGTCCAGCCCAGGGTGCCCAAGCCGGGAGATGGGCTGCATGCCAGGAGCCCCAACAGGGCCGGCTCTGGCTTTTTTGCCGCCCCAGGCAAAAAAGCCTCCCGGTGGGGAGCGCAGCAGGGGAGGGCGCCGAGCCCGGCCGGGGCCCCGCTCTCCCCGGCCGGCCGGAGCGCCGGGAGGAGGGCGGAGAGCCTGGCCGCGGCCCCTGTGACGTTACTGATATAATCTGGGACCCTATAGATCATTGTTGCAACCAAGGTCCTGTAGTGGCACCCAGATCTTGTATAAAGGGGGTCAAATGGGGTGTCTAAGACAAGGTTATGGTTTACTGGTTATGATTATGCTGTCTACATGTGTGTATCAATTTTGTAGTTAAAGTTATGAATATTGGCTCTATAATGTCTGTATTGCAAACTTATGCTATGCTGCTGGGTGACATCCCAGATAAACTGGTGTTAGCTCTGCCTAGCCTGCTTGATGGCCCATTAAGGACCATCAGCTATACAATGGACCCATTCAGAGAAGGCAAATATGCCTTGAGACTCAGCAAAGTATGCGGGAACTTGCCCATGTGACTCCAGACTCCATTTTGCTGTAATTTTCCACAGTAAGAACAAAGAGGTGTTCTTACACCTGGAAAAGACTATATAAGGCTGATTCCTCATCTCCATCTTGTCTTCAATCCTGCTTCTTACCTCTGGAGGAACTTTGCTACAAGCTGAAGCTTTGAACAAAGGACTGAGGACCCATCCCAGCGGGGGATGTATTCCAGAGACTTGATTTGAACCTGCAGTTTATTTCATCGCTGCTGCAAGCCTGAACCAAGAACTTTGCCATTACTGTATGTAATTGATTCCATTTAACCAATTCTAACTCTCATCTCTATCTTTTTCCTTTTATGAATAAACCTTTAGATTTTAGATTCTAAAGGATTGGCAACAGCGTGATTTGTGGGTAAGATCTGATTTGTATATTGACCTGGGTCTGGGGCTTGGTCCTTTGGGATCAGGAGAACCTTTTTCTTTTACTGGGGTATTGGTTTTCATAACCATTTGTCCCCATAACGAGTGGCACTGGTGGTAATACTGGGAAACTGGAGTGTCTAAGGAGATTGCTTGTGAGACTTGCAGTTACCCAGTGGGGTGAGACCGAAGTCCTCTTAGTCTGGCTGGTTTGGTTTGCCTTAGAGGTGGAAAAACCCCAGCCTTGGGCTGTAACTGCCCTGTTTGAGCAATTTGTCCTGAGTTGGCACTCTCAGTTGGGTTCCGCCAGAATCGCATTGTCACAGCCCGGCTCTCCTCGACCGGCCGGAGGACTAGGGGAGGGCGGCCTCACTCTTCCCGACTGGCCGGAGCGCCGGGAGAAGGGCGGAGAGCCCGGCCGCGGCCCCGCTCTCCCCGACCGGCCAGAGCACCGGGAGAAGGGCGGAGAGCACAGCCGCGTCCCCGCTCTCCCCTGGTGAGTGCCGCCCCCTTCCAGGTGCCACCCGAAGCACATGCTTGGAGGGCTGGTGCCTGGAGCCGGCCCTGAGCCCCACTTGGGCAGGGCTCAGGGGCTCCGAAGGGTACATGGGTGAATACAAGCACGGGTATTTAGCCATGCACAGTGAGATGTGCCAACCCCCCGCCCCCCAGTGCTCCCCACCACCGCGCAGACCCCCCACCCCCGGGAGGGACCTTGGCATCCAGCGTCCTCTTCAGCTCCAGCATATATGAGTACTGCTCCGGGTAAATGTAGTCATAGGGGAAATACACCAGCAGCCCATCGATGTTCAGCCTGACAATGAGATCAAGTCATGGGGTCAGAGAGCCGGTGCTATGAGGGGCACCCTGGCACAGCGGGGCAGAGGAGGCTGCGCCAGCAATGGGCAAGCGAAGACACTGTACAGTACGTCCGGGTTTCCCCACACACTGTATTTTATTAGCCCCCTTTCTCTGTCCAGCTCCCCACCCTGCCGTCCCCGCCTCCTCCCTCCCCCGCAACACCCCCCACTGCCTCTTCCCCCTCCATCGCCCCACAGCTCCGCTCCCTGCCGTCCCCACCTCCTCCATCCCCCGCAACACCCCCCACTGCCTCTTCCCCCTCCATCCCCCCACAGCTCCCCTCCCGGCCGTCCCCACCCCCTCCCTCCCCCGCAACACCCCCCACTGCCTCTTCCCCCTCCATCGCCCCGCAGCTCCCCTCCCTGCCGTCCCCACCTCCTCCCTCCCCTACAACACCCCCCACTGCCTCTTCCCCCTCCTCCCCCCACAGCTCCCCTCCCGGCCGTCCCCGCCTCCTCCGTCCCCCGCAACACCCCCCACTGCCTCTTCCCCCTCCATCGCCCCACAGCTCCCCTCCCTGCCGTCCCCGCCTCCTCCGTCCCCCGCAACACCCCCCACTGCCTCTTCCCCCTCCATCGCCCCGCAGCTCCCCTCCCTGCCGTCCCCGCCTCCTCCGTCCCCCGCAACACCCCCCACTGCCTCTTCCCCCTCCATCCCCCCACAGCTCCCCTCCCTGCCGTCCCCACCTCCTCCATCCCCCGCAACACCCCCCACTGCCTCTTCCCCCTCCATCCCCCCACAGCTCCCCACCCCGCCGTCCCCGCCTCCTCCCTCCCCCGCAACACCCCCCACTGCCTCTTCCCCCTCCATCGCCCCACAGCTCCCCTCCCCGCCGTCCCCGCCTCCTCCCTCCCCCGCAACACCCCCCACTGCCTCTTCCCCCTCCATCGCCCCACAGCTCCCCTCCCTGCCGTCCCCGCCTCCTCCGTCCCCCGCAACAGCCCCCACTGCCTCTTCCCCCTCCATCGCCCCGCAGCTCCCCTCCCTGCCGTCCCCACCTCCTCCCTCCCCTACAACACCCCCCACTGCCTCTTCCCCCTCCATCGCCCCACAGCTCCCCTCCCTGCCGTCCCCGCCTCCTCCCTCCCCTACAACACCCCCCACTGCCTCTTCCCCCTCCATCACCCCGCAGCTCCCCTCCCTGCCGTCCCCGCCTCCTCCCTCCCCCGCAACACCCCCCACTGCCTCTTCCCCCTCCATCGCCCCACAGCTCCCCTCCCTGCCGTCCCCTCCTCCCCCCTCCCCCGCAACACCCCCCAGCGCCCCTTCCCCCTCCATCCCCCCGCAGCTCCCCTCCCCGCCGTCCCCGCCTCCTCCCTCCCCCGCAACACCCCCCCGCGCCTCTTCCCCCTCCATCCCCCACAGCTCCCCTCCCCGCCGTCCCCTCCTCCTCCATCCCCCGCAACGCCCCCCAGCTCCCCTTCCCCCTCCACCCCCCACAGCTCCCCTCCCCGCCGTCCCCGCCTCCTCCATCGCCCGCAACGCCCCCCAGCGCCCCTTCCCTACGCAGGTGGTGTCGGAGAGAAGGCTTTGGATTCTTCGACCATGGGATGGTGTTCCAAGAAGAAGGAGTGCTAGGCAGAGACGGGCTCCACCTAACGAAGAGAGGGAAGAGCATCTTCGCCAGCAGGCTGGCTAACCTAGTGAGGAGGGCTTTAAACTAGGTTCATCGGGGGAAGGAGACCAAAGCCCTGAGGTAAGTGGGGAAATGGGATCCTGGGAGGAAGCACAAGCAGGAGAGCGCAAGAGGGGAGGACTCCTGTCTCATGCTGAGAAAGAGGGAGGATCGATGAGTTATCTTAAGTGCCTATACACAAATGCAAGAAGCCTGGGAAACAAGCAGGGAGAACTGGAAGTCCTGGCACAGTCAGGGAACTATGATGTGATTGGAATAACAGAGACTTGGTGGGATAACTCACATGACTGGAGTACTGTCATGGATGGATATAAACTGTTCAGGAAGGACAGGCAGGGCAGAAAAGGTGGGGGAGTTGTGTTGTATGTAAGAGAGGAGTATGACTGCTCAGAGCTCCGGTATGAAACTGCAGAAAAACCTGAGAGTCTCTGGATAAAGTTGAGAAGTGTGAGCAACAAGGGTGTTGTCGTGGTTGGAGTCTGCTATAGACCACCAGACCAGGGGGATGAGGTGGACGAGGCTTTCTTCTGGCAACTAGCAGAAGTTGCTAGATCGCAGGCCCTGGTTCTCATGGGAGACTTTAATCACCCTGATATCTGCTGGGAGAGCAATACAGCGGTGCACAGGCAATCCAGGAAATTTTTGGATAGTGTAGGGGACAATTTCCTGGTGCAAGTGCTGGAGGAACCAACTAGGGGCAAAGCTTTTCTTGACCTGCTACTCACAAACAGAGAAGAACTAGTAGGGGAAGCAAAAGTGGATGGGAACCTGGGAGGCAGTGACCATGAGATGGTCGAGTTCAGGATCCTGACACAAGGAAGAAAGGAGAGCAGCAGAATACGGACCCTGGACTTCAGAAAAGCAGACTTTGACTCCCTCAGGGAACAGATGGGCAGGATCCCCTGGGAGAATAACATGAAGGTCAAAGGGGTCCAGGAGAGCTGGCTGTATTTTAAAGAATCCTTATTGAGGTTGCAGGAACAAACCATCCCGATGTGTAGAAAGAATAGTAAATATGGCAGGCGACCAGCTTGGCTAAACAGTGAAATCCTTGCTGATCTTAAACGCAAAAAAGAAGCTTACAAGAAGTGGAAGATTGGACAAATGACCAGGGAGGAGTATAAAAATAGTGCTCAGGCATGCAGGAGTGAAATCAGGAAGGCCAAATCACACTTGGAGTTGCAGTTAGCAAGAGATGTTAAGAGTAACAAGAAGGGTTTCTTCAGGTATGTTAGCAACAAGAAGAAAATCAAGGAAAGTGTGGGCCCCTTACTGAATGAGGGAGGCAACCTAGTGACCGAGGATGTGGAAAAAGCTAATGTACTCAAGGATTTTTTTGCCTCTGTCTTCACGAACAAGGTCAGCTCCCAGACTGCTGCACTGGGCAGTACAGCATGGGGAGAAGGTGACCAACCCTCTGTGGAGAAAGAAGTGGTTCGGGACTATTTAGAAAAACTGGACGTGCACAAGTCCATGGGACCGGATGCGCTGCATCCGAAGGTGCTAAAGGAGTTGGCGGGTGAGATTGCAGAGCCATTAGCCATTATTTTTGAAAACTCATGGCGATCGGGGGAGGTCCCAGATGACTGGAAAAAGGCTAATGTAGTGCCCATCTTTAAAAAAGGGAAGAAGGAGGATCCGGGGAACTACAGGCCAGTCAGCCTCACCTCAGTCCCTGGAAAAATCATGGAGCAGGTCCTCAAGGAATCAATTATGAAACATTTAGAGGAGAGGAAAGTGATCAGGAACAGTCAGCATGGATTCACGAAGGGGAAGTCGTGCCTGACTAACCTAATTGCCTTCTATGATGAGATAACTGGCTCTGTGGATGAGGGGAAAGCAGTGGATGTGTTATTCCTTGACTTTAGCAAAGCTTTTGATACGGTCTCCCACAGTATTCTTGCCGCCAAGTTAAAGAAGTATGGGCTGGATGAATGGACTGTAAGGTGGATAGAAAGCTGGCTAGATCGTCGGGCTCAACGGGTAGTGATCAATGGCTCCATGTCTAGTTGGCAGCCGGTTTCAAGCGGAGTGCCCCAAGGGTCGGTCCTGGGGCCGGTTTTGTTTAATATCTTTATTAATGATCTGGAGGATGGTGTGGACTGCACTCTCAGCAAGTTTGCAGATGACACTAAACTAGGAGGCGTGGTAGATACACTAGAGGGTAGGGATCAGATACAGAGGGACCTAGACAAATTAGAGGATTGGGCCGAAAAAAACCTGATGAGGTTCAACAAGGACAAGTGCAGAGTCCTGCACTTAGGACGGAAGAATCCCATGCACTGCTACAGACTAGGGACCGAGTGGCTAGGCAGCAGTTCTGCAGAAAAGGACCTAGGGGTCACAGTGGACGAGAAGCTGGATATGAGTCAACAGTGTGCTCTTGTTGCCAAGAAGGCTAACGGCATTTTGGGCTGTATAAGTAGGGGCATTGCCAGCAGATCGAGGAACGTGATCGTTCCCCTTTATTCGACATTGGTGAGGCCTCATCTGGAATACTGTGTCCAGTTTTGGGCCCCACACTACAAGAAGGATGTGGAAAAATTGGAAAGAGTCCAACGGAGGGCAACGAAAACGATGAGGGGTCTGGAGCACATGACTTATGAGGAGAGGCTGAGAGAACTGGGATTGTTTAGTCTCCAGAAGAGAAGAATGAGGGGGGATTTGATAGCAGCCTTCAACTACCTGAAGGGGGGTTCCAAAGAGGATGGAGCTCGGCTGTTCTCAGTGATGGCAGATGACAGAACAAGGAGCAATGGTCCAGAGTTACAGTGGGGGAGGTCTAGGTTGGATATTAGGAAAAACTATTTCACTAGGAGGGTGGTGAAGCACTGGAATGGGTTCCCTAGGGAGGTGGTGGAGTCTCCTTCCTTGGAGGTTTTTAAGGTCAGGCTTGACAAAGCCCTGGCTGGGATGATTTAGCTGGGAATTGGTCCTGCTTTGAGCAGGGGGTTGGACTAGAACCTCCTGAGGTCCCTTCCAACCCTGGTAGACTATGATTCTATGATGATTCCCCCTCCACCCCCCGCAGCTCCCCCCCCCCGCCGTCCCCTCCTCCTCCCTCCCCCCCCAGCGCCCCTTCCCCCTCCCCCCCCGCAGCTCCCCCCCCCCCGCCGTCCCCTCCTCCTCCCTCCCCCCCCAGCGCCCCCCGCAGCTCCCCTCCCCGCCGTCCCCGCCCCCTCCCTCCCCGCGCCCCTCACTCACTTCATGGCTCCGAGCCCGGCCCCTTCCCTCTTCGCAGCCCCGCACACGCCTCATCCCGGCCCTGCCCCGCCCCCTGCCGGTTCCCACCTCGGTCCGACACGCCCGCCCTCTCCGCCTACTGGCTGGAGGGTCGTCCAGGTGTGAAGCCTCCGACGGCCATTGGGTGAATCCCCCGTCAGTCACGTCGGAGAGGCGGGGCCTGTCCGCCTGGGCGGCAGGGTAGGCCGACCGCTCGCCGCGCGTGGTGGGTTTGGTTGCACTGCGCAGGTCTGAGCAGCGCAGGGGAGCGCTGTGGATGGGCAGGCCTGAGCAATCGAGCCCAGAGCTGCAGGAGCAGCCCTGCTGGGGGGGATCTGGGGCTAGGGCGCCCCTGGGTGCTGGGTTGGGGTGGATGGGGGTAAGGGAGGGGCCAGGGGGAGGGTGACCCTATGGCGAGGCGGTGCTGCCAGTTCTCAGGGTTTTATGGCCAGTCTCACAATGTTTGATGCCCCAGCTCTGGAGTCATGGATTTTGGGGGGCGGGGGGGGGGGAGCCACAGTTTATTTAATAGGTTGTAGATTCATACATTTCAAGGCCAGAAGGAACCACTGTGGTCATCCAGTCTGGCCCCCTGTAGCGCACAGGCCGGAGAACTGCCCCCAAAACAATTCCTAGGGCAGAGGTTTTAGGAAAACATCCAACCTTGCCAGTGATGGAGTATCTACTGCAGGGGTAGACAACAGCTGATTTTCAGTGATTCACACTGCCCGGGTCCTGGCCACCAATCCCGGGGACTCTGCATTTTAATTTAATTTTAAATGAAGCTTCTTAAACATTTTAAAAACCTTATTTACTTTACATACAACAATAGGTTAGTGATATATTATAGACTAATAGAAAGAGACCTTCTAAAAACGTTAAAATGTATGACTGGCAGGCGAAACCTTAAATTACAGTGTTCCCCCTGCTGCCACGTGGGCTCCATAACACGGCTGGACGCCGTTGCTGTGGCACAAGGGTCTCACTGGGGGACACGGGTGTGACGTTATTGATATAATCTGGGACCATATAGATCATTGTTGCAACCAAGGTCCTGTAGTGGCACCAAATCTTGTATAAAGGGGGTCAAATGGGGTGTCTAAGACAAGGTTATGGTTTACTGGTTATGATTATGCTGTCTACATGTGTGTATCAATTTTGTAGTTAAAGTTATGAATATTGGCTCTATACTGTCTGTATTGCAAACTTATGCTATGCTGCTGGGTGACATCCCAGACAAACTGGTGTTAGCTCTGCCTAGCCTGCTTGATGGCCCATTAAGGACCATCAGCTATACAATGGACCCATTGAGAGAAGGCAAATATGCCTTGAGACTCAGCAAAGTATGCAGGGACTGGCCCATGTGACTCCAGACTCCATTTTGCTGTAATTTTCCACAGTAAGGGTACATCTACACTACAGGGGGGAGTCGATTTAAGATACGCAAATTCAGCTACGTGAATAGCGTAGCTGAATTCGACGTATCGCAGCCGACTTACCCTGCTGTGAGGACGGCGGCAAAATCGACTTCCTGTCGACGGCGCTTACTCCCACCTCCGCTGGTGGAGTAAGAGCGCCGATTTGGGGATCGATTGTCGCGTCCCGATGGGACGCGATAAATTGATCCCCGAGAGGTCGATTTCTACCCACCGATTGAGGCGGGTAGTGTAGACCTAGCCTAAGAACAAAGAGGTGTTCTTACACCTGGAAAAGACTATATAAGGCTGATGCCTCATCTCCATCTTGTCTTCAATCCTGCTTCATACCTCTGGAGGGACTTTGCTACAAGCTGAAGCTTTGAACAAAGGACTGAGGACCCATCCCAGTGGGGTATGTATTCCAGAGACTTGATTTGAACCTGCAGTTTATTCCATCGCTGCTGCAAGCCTGAACCAAGAACTTTGCCATTACTGTACGTAATTGATTCCATTGAACCAATTCTAGCTCTCATCTCTATCTTTTTCCTTCTATGAATAAACCTTTAGATTTTAGATTCTAAAGGATTGGCAACAGTGTGATTTGTGGGTAAGATCTGATTTGTATATTGACCTGGGTCTGGGGCTTGGTCCTTGGGGATCAGGAGAACCTTTTTCTTTTACTGGGGTCTTGGTTTTCATAACCATTTGTCGCCATAATGAGTGGCACTGGTGGTGATACTGGGAAACTGGAGTGTCTAAGGAGATTGCTTGTGAGACTTGCGGTTACCCAGTGGCGTGAGACCGAAGTCCTCTTAGTCTGGCTGGTTTGGTTTGCCTTAGAGGTGGAAAAAACCCCAGCCTTGGGCTGTAACTGCCCTGTTTGAGCAATTTGTCCTGAGTTGGCACTCTCAGTTGGGTTCCGCCAGAACCGCATTGTCACAGTGGCGTAGTCAGCAGGATCCACAGAACCAGGTCAATTAAGCTTTGGGTCAGAACCCCACGCTATCCAAATTTGAATTTTGGGATTGAGAGTTTGGTTGGTTAAAGAGCAGTTGCAATGGGTCCTCAGTCCTTTGTTCAAAGCTTCAGCGCAGCTCAGGTCGTCCGCTCCCCAGTTCTGCATGTGCCTCTCCTGGCAGCTTGGCACATGGGCCTTCTTCGGAAGCCCCTACCCCGCTTGCCCCAGGAACAGCTGATTTTACTGGCCCCACCCAGACACTACGGGCTTTGCTTTGGGCACCGTGGGACTTGTGGAGGCTGTTGGTTTGGTGGCTGGGATCTCTGCAGCTGCTCCTGTGATGACAAGCTCTGCGGGCACCAACGTTCCCCAGTCAGAGCCAGGAGCCAGTGGGACGGGCTGGTCCTGATGGCGTTACACGCAGTCAGCGTCAGCTCCAGCTCTTCTGGTGACAAACTCCCCAACGCAGGGGCTGCAGGGAGCTGACCCAGCAACGCTGCCTGAGTGTGCAGCAAGACCCCTGCCCCGTCCACTGCTCCATCCACTGCCCACTGCTTCCCTCCGCCTGCCCCATCCACTGCTCCCTGCCTCATCTACTGCCCACTGCTCCCCATCCCCACCCCATCCACTGCCCACCTCCGCCTGTGACGATCAGGGCCAAGACAGCTCGGGGGGTGGGGCTGTGACAATCGGGGCCCAGACACCTCGGGGGGCTGGGGGCCTGTGACAATTGGGCCCAGACACCTCGAGGGGGGGAGGGCTGTGACAATCGGGACCCAGATGCCCTGGGGGGAAGACGGGGTGGGTCTGAAACAAGCGAACACGCATTTGACCCGATGGAGGCACACAGCGGGAATGTGTCTGGCGATATGTGGCATACAGCAATGGTTCTCAGTCAGGGGCTGGGACCTTCTGGGAGGCCGTGAGCAGGTTTCAGGGCGTCCGCCAAGCAGGGCCAGCATTAGACTCGCTGGAGGCCGGGGCCTTGAGCCCTGCCATGCGGGGCTGAAGCCAAAGCCTGAGCAACTTTACTTCGCAGTTCCCCCGTGGCGTGGGGCCTTGGACAATTGCCCTGCTTTACCCCGTAATGCCGGCCCTGGCTTTTCTATGCAGAAAACCAGTCGCTGGGGCACAGCTGGGCCGTGGAGATTTTCTAGCGTATTGCGGGGCCTCCGAGAGGAAAAGGTTGAGAACTCCTGGCGTAGGGTCCCTCCTGAGCACGAGGCCTGTTCTGACCATGCTGGTCACTACGCGCTGCAGATCTGGGGGGTGGGGCTGCGAGTGTATCTGTGCGTGTGCAGCGGGGCTCATCCCTGGGGCTTGCACCATTCGGCCACCTCGCCCCCTGCACCTCTCCCAGGGTGGTGGGCAGTCAAGGGCTGCCTCCTCACCCCCATGGGACTCGTGCCAAGCACCGAGCACTGGCTAGCCCAGGAAAGACACAGGATGGGCCATTAGGGTGAAAACACTGTGTCCCCCCAAATATCCCTGAGGCACCATGCGGCCGGGGTGGGGGCAGCCTTTTAAATGGGGGCTTGAAACTGAGGTGATTTTCATCCAGAGGCTCCAAGTGGGAAGCCGGCCCTGGCCCACGGGCGCTCTTGATGGCACAGGAACCCCATCAGCCGCAGCAGGACAAGGGCTGGCCCCTCACAGAGCCTTGTGGCTTCAGAACTTGAGTTTGCTTTTCCAGACTATTCTAGCTGCTTGTGAGCTGGGTGCCAGTGTGAGAGCCTAAGCCATGGCAACGTACCACGAGGGCCCCCCCGGGCACAGGACAGCCCCCCCCACTGGGCTGGGTGACCCGCAAAGTCTCGGTTCGCAGCCTCTCTGCTCAGTGCCACGGTGCTGGTGCACACGCTCCTCAGCGGCTCTTCTGACTCCAGTCTGACCTGTCCTAACGTCATGGCTCCTTCACTGGGGCTCGTTTCATACAGGGGTGTATTTTCTGGGCTGACCTTGGACAAGTCCAGCTACCGTCACCCCCCCCCCCCCACACACACACACCACCATCGGCCCCCAGCCCGTGAGCCAGGCCCAGCCCTCGAAGGAGGGCTGGGGGCGGGGGGGTATTTGTACAGCCCTGGGTCTGTGCATTGCAGGCCAGTGGGTCTCTCCCACCCCTTCATTGCCCCCCCCCGAGCCGGGGAGGGGCTCACAGGAGTTTGGCCCATCAAAGCAGAAGCACGTTGGTCCAATTGATGCAGCTTTAATGGCCTCTGGCTCACTGCCCTGTCTGGCCCTGTCCCAGCTCAGCCAGGCCCCAAGCCTGGGGGGAAGTGGGGTCAGGACTGGGTGTGCCGTGCTGTGCCAGGCCCTGGGGGGGGGGCGTGCACATAGAGCTGCTGTACGGGTCTGTACATCAGCTTCAGAGCCATGTGTACAAACCCCATTGGCACCCGCTCCCCCCACACACACCTGATTGGGCCATGCTCCGCCCCACGGTTGGGCTCCTGGGCTGGAAGGGCCCCCAGATGCTGCCTCACCTAGGAGAGTGGCCCCAGCATGCCTAACCCTAGCCCTTCATGCCGTAGGGTGGCGGCACTTGCAGCTCCATCCATTTGGGAGTCAGGACAAACATGGGCATGCGCAGGAATTTAAATTTGACCCCTTTTGTGCCTCCCCAGGAACTTGCACTTCCCCCTCCCCACCAGCCCCGGGTGGAGCTCACTTTCCCCCCTCCCCAACAGTAGGGTTACCATATTTCAACAATCAAAAAAGAGGACTGGAGGAGCCCCGCCCCTGTCCTAGCCCCGCCCCCGTCCTGTCCTAGCCCCGCCCCTGCCCCTTCCACTCCCTCCCACTTCCTGCCCCCTCAGAACCCCCAACCCTCCCCCCCACTCCTTGTCCCCTGACTGCCCCCCAGGACTCCACCCCCTCCCTAAGCCTCCCTGCCTCTTGTCCCCTGACTGCCTCCTCCTGAGACCTTCCCCACATCCTAACTGGCCCCCTAGTACCCTACCCCCCTACCTGTCCCCTGACTGCCCCAACCCTTATCCACACCCCCACCCCCTGACAGCCCCCCCCCGAACTCCCGACCCATCTAAACCCCTCTGCTCCCTGTCCCCTGACTGCTCCGATCCCTCTCCCCACCCCTGCCCCCTGACAGCCCCCCCCAGAACTCCCAAACACCCCCCCCTTGTCCCCTGACTGCCCCCTCCTGGGACCCCTGCTCCTAACTGCCCTCCAGAACCCCACCCCTACCTAAGCCTCCCTGTTCCTTATCCCCTAACTGCCCCCCAGGACCCTACCCCCTACCTGTACCCTGACTGCCCAAAACCTTATCCACCCCGCCCCCAGAAAGCCCCCCCCGAACTCCCAACCCTCCCCCGCTCCCTGTCCCCTGACTGCCCCCTCCTGGGACCCCTGCTCCTAACTGCCCTCCAGAACCCCACCCCCTACCTAAGCCTCCCTGTGCCTTGTCTCCTAACTGCCCCTTCCTAAGACCCCCCCCCACCCTAACTGCCCCCCAGGACCCTACCTCCTACCTGTACCCTGACTGCCCAAAACCTTACACCCCCAACTCCCAGACAGCCCCCCCAGAACTCCCAAACACCCCCCCGCTCCTTGTCCCCTAACTGCCCCCTCCTAAGACCCCCCACCTGTACCCTGACTACCCAAAACCTTACACCCCCAACCCCCAGACAGCCCCCCCCTGAACTCCCTGACCCATTCAACCCTCCCCCCTGCTCCCTGTCTCTTGACTACCCCCCCCCCGAACCTCCCTGCCGCTTCTCTGGCCCCCGGCCCCCTTACTGTGTTGCAGAGCGGCGCGCTCGGCAGCAGGGGAGGGGAGCAGGGTCGGAGCTCCAGACGAACAGCCGGCGATCTGTGAGTGCAGGGAGGGAGGGAGAGGAGGGGGGGGTGTCAAGTTTCAGGAGGGAGGAGGGGGAAGTGCAAGCAGGGCTCTGGCTCTGGCTGTGGGATCCCCAGCTGCTTTGTAAGCGCGCGCACGCTCTGCATGGGAGGGGGAAGGAGGGGAAGTCCGGACACTGACAAATTCCCCCCGGACGCTATTTTTAACCCGAAAAAGCCGGACATGTCCGGGGGAATCCGGACGAATGGTAACCCTACCCAACAGGAGCTCGATCTTCCCTCCCTCCACAGCCCCAGGCCAGAGTTCTGTGCCCCAATGATTATGGGGGGGCGTGCCCCTGCTTTCCCCCTCCTTGTGCATGCCCCTGAGGGCAACTAAACAGGCCTCCCCACCCAACGGTGTGACTGGGAAAACGCTGCTCACTGCCCTGAGGCCCTGCCGGAGGAGGGGCTACACGAGGACCAACAGCCCCAGGGAGAATGGCCCCAGATGCTTGGGGCAGAGGGGGTGGGTCACAGGTGAATGGAGAGCCCCCGTAGGTCCTGCCCAGGCACCCCCTCAGAGCCTCATGCCCACACTGGCTCCCTAGGGCAGGGCCTGGCTCCAGAGTGGTGGGATCCCCAGAGGTGCTTGCCTGGCCCTGGCCTCACACTGCTCCCATTGGCATCAACGTGGCTGGGACATGGAGCCTCTGGGCGGCCGAGGGAGCCACAGGGCAGGGAGGAGGCCCGAGAGGGCTGGAGCAGCAGGGAGTGCGGACAGCAGAAGCGGGAGTCAGAGCAGTCGAGGGAGGGGCAGTGCAATAAATGAGGGGGTTTCCAGTGGGTTCTGCAGGGAGCAGTTCTAACCCTGACACTGCTGGACATTGTCAGCAATGAGCCAGAACTAAACATACCATCGCTGCGGAGACAGCGTACGGCACAACTTGGTGGAGCGGTGAATAGTGAGCACAGGGCTGTCAGCCAGCACGAGCTGGGTCCATTCGAACACATCTAACCCAGCCAAATGCAGTTCTACACGTGGGAACAAGGGACGCCAGCCTCCCCTACCGCACAGGGGGCGGTGTCCTGGCAAGCAGCGACTCTGAAGGGGATTGAGGGGTCATAGTGGGCAAGCAACTCAACGTGAGCTCCCATGGTGATGCTGGTGCCAAGAATGTAAGAAGGGCCAGACCGGGTCAGACCCATGGTCCTGCTAGCCCAGCATCCAGTCTCTGACCATGGCTGGTGCCAGTTGCTTCATACAGAACAGGGCAATTATGGAGTGATCCCTCCCTGTCATCCATTTCCAACTTCTGGCAGTCAGAGACCAGGGATATCTAGAGTATGGGGTTGCATCCCTGATGATCTTGGCTAACAGCTATCGATGGTTCTGTCCTCCAGGAACTTCTCTCATGCTTTTTTGAACCCAGTTATACTTTTGGCCTTCACACCATCTCCTGGCAATGAGTTCCACAGGTTGACTCTGCCTTGTGTGAAGAAGTATTTCGTTATAAACCTGCTGCCTATTAGTTTCACCGGGTGACCCCAGGTTCTTGTCTTATGTGAAGGGACAAATAATTCCTTATTCACTTTCTTCACACCATTCCTGATTTTATAGACTTCTATCATATTCCCCCTTAGTTGTTTCTTTTCCAATCCGAACAGTCTCAATCTTTTTAATCGCTCCTCTTATGGAAGCTGTTCTATACCCTTAATCATTTTGGTTGCCCTTCTTTGTACCTTCTCCAATTCTAATATATCTTGAGATGTGGCAACCAGAACAGCACGCAGTATTCAAAGTGTGGGTGTACCATGGATTTATAGAGAGGCAATATGATATTTACAGTCTTATCTATCTCTTTCCTAAGGATTCCCAACATTGTTTGCTTTTTTGACTCCCGTTGCACATTGAGTGGATGTTTTCAGAGAACTATCCACTATGATTCCAAGATCTCTTTCTTGAATGGTAACAGCTAATTTAAACCCCATCATTTTTTATGTATAGTTGGGATTGTGTTTTCCAACGTGCATTACTTTGCATTTATCGAGTTTCATCTTCCATTTTTTTGCCCAGTCACCCAGTTTTGTGAGATCCCTTTGTAATTCTTCACAGTCAGCTTTGGACTTAAATATCCTGAGTAATTTTGTAACATCTGCCAACTTTGCTACCTCACTGTTCATGCCTTTTTTCAGATCATTTATGAATATATTGAACAGCATTGGTCCCAGTACAGATACCTGGGTGACCCCGCTATTTACCTCTCTTCACTATGAAAACTGACTATTCCTATCCTTTGTTTCCTGTCTTTTAACCAGTTACTGATCCATGAGAGGACCTTCCCTCTTATCCCATGACTGCTTATTTGGGCCTTTGGGGAGGGACCCTTGTCAAAGGCTTTCTGAAAGGCCAAGTAAACTATATCCAGTGGATCACCTTTATCTATGTTTGTTGACTCCCTCAAAGAATTCTAATAGATTGGTGAGGCATGATTTCCCTTTACAAAAGCCATGTTAACTCTTCCCCAACAAATCGTGTTTATCTATGTGCCTGATAATTCTGTTCTTTACTAGTTTCAATGAATTTGCTTAGTACTCGAGTTAGGCTCACCGGCCTGGGATTGCTAGGATCACCTCTGGAGCCTTTTTAAAAAAAATCAGTGTTACATTAGCTCCCTTCCTGTCATCTGGTACAGAGCCTGATTTAAATGATAGGTTACACACCGCAGATAGTAATTCTGCCATTTCACATTTGAGTTCCTTCAGAACTCTTGGGTGATACCATCTGGCCCTGGTGACTTACTACTATTTCATTTATCAATTTGATCCCAACCCTCCTCTATTGACAGGTCAATCTGGGACAGTGCCTCAGCTCTGTCACCTAAAAAGAATGACTCAGGTTTGGGAATCTCCCTCACCTCCTCTGCAGTGAAGACCAATTCAAAGAAGTCATGTAGCTTCTCCACAACAACCTCACCTTCCTTGAGTGCTCCTTTAGCGCCTTGATCATCTAGTGGCCCCATTGACAGCATGCCTGGCTTCCTGCTTCTAATGTACTTTTTTTTTTTCCCATTTGGGGTATATATTTAGTTTGAGCCTCTATGAGGGTGCTTTAAAGTTCGCAGCACTGAGCATAGTCTGTTTAGCGAATCCCAGAGAAGACTGAGAAGTGAGTCGATCACAGTATCTAAGCAACTTCATGACAGCCAAACGGGTACTAAAGGGCACTTTAATCTAATGGAGAAAAGCAGAACAAGAACCAATGGCTACAAGTTGGAGCCTGACACATTCCAGTTAGAAATTAGGCACAAATATTTACCAGTGGAACAAACTCTCCAGGGCAATGGGGGATTCTCCACCTCCTGATCTCTTCCAGTCCAACCTGGCTGCCTTTTGGGAAGATGCTTCAGCCAAGCACAAGCGATTGGGTCCCTACAGGGGTAACCCTGGGGCAGTTCCCTGGCCTGTGACAGAGCAGGTCAGACTAGATGATCTAACAGGCACGTCCGGCCTTGGAATCTGAGAGAAATACAGGTTCTACCACTGGAGTAAAAGCCTCTCCCATGTGCACAGCAGCCAGGCGCACAGGGGCACAGGCCCCGGCAGCAGGCTTCATGCGAAGGGCTGCAGGACAGGACAGCACAGCTGCATCCCCAGCCCACCGGGGTTCCCTGGCTCAGCCCCACACCTCCAAGCTGCCCCATTGATGGGAAAGCTTTTCCCCCCTTCAGCATCACACCGACACAGCGAACAGCCGGAGATGAGTGGCGGAGAACCAGGGCCCGTGTGGGGAGCTGAGCTGAGGCCGGCAGGTAGCGGGGTGGGCAGAGGGACGTCTTTGGGGAGAGAAGAGCACAGAGTTGGGCCCAGCTCAGCCTCGTTCCCCACTCCCTGGCTGAATGGGGGCTGGGCGCCAAGTCCCATGGGTAAGGAGGACAGCAGCACCATAGGGCCCATTGTACGGGTACCAGGAGTGCTGCCAGACTGTGGAGGAAACTGGGCCCTGCGTCTTATTGGCCTGGGTCTCTGTGGAAGTGCCCAGGCTCCAGCGAGGGTGAAGCCCCCTGAACCTCACCGCTGGGGGTCACCGAGCCGACTGGCCTCAATGCATGCTGGGACCCAAAGTCTCCTTGGGCTGCATGTCCAGATCTCGAAGGATTCTCCCCCTGTATGCCCATTAGGTGTGACTGGCAAGGGCTGGCAAGCAGATGCGCCTGGGCCCAGTGATTCCCACAGCTGCTCGGAGACTGGGCCAGGAAACGACTGCTCCCCGCACCTTCCCCCAGCCACGGCACCGGGACAGGAGCAGGGTGGCACCTGGTCTGGCCCAGGAGGCTGCCCCCGCCACACTTACCCACCCTCGGGTTTTCCCAAGGCAGAGGCTGTTTGGTTTGGTTAGAGACCAACTTGAATTTGTTCCCCATCCCCTGCAGTCACTTATACCAGTCTCTGATGTAGATGAGCCAAGGACAGGGCCCGACTGAATCCAGGGTGAGACCCAGCACCCACCAACGCTCTCCCGCCCCCCCCCCCCCCCCCAGTGCACACCAAAGCCATGACCTCCCCCCATCCCACCTCTCTGCCAGCAGGACGCTGCCCGGTCCACCTGGCTCCCTGCCAGCCCTGCCCCCCATCCACACAGCCCCCAGGGGCCAATTGACCAAGTCCTTGGGAGAGGGGCGCACTTCCCAGCAGGGGAGAATCCCAGCAGCAGAGCCCCATGTTCTCCCCAGCCCCTAAGTTCATCAGGTGCCAGCTGCATTCCCCGGTCTGTAGCAGCAGCAGATGGGCCGTGTGCTGGCGCATTAGACCTTCCGCTGAGGCCTCACCCTGGGGAACAGCTAAGGGAGGAGAGAGAGAAACAGTGTGAGCTTCTCCACAGCAGTGCCCTCCCAGGGACCACAGCGTCACGAGCTTCCCCACAGCGGTGGCTATTGGTCAGTCGTGGTCATAGAATCATAGAATAACAGGGTTGGAAGGGACCTCAGGAGGTCATCTAGTCCAACCCCCTGCTCAAAGCAGGACCAATCCCCAGACAGATTTTTGCCCCAGACCCCCAAATGGCCCCCTCAAGGATTGAACTCACAACCCTGGGTTTAGCAGGCCAATACTCAAACCACTGAGCTATCCCTCCCCGCAGAAGCCTGCCAGTGTTCAAGGGTCCACAGCTCCACCAGATCCAGGCTGGAACCGGGGCTCCAGGGACTGGCCGGCTCCCAGCTGTAGAACTGCTAAGTGAAACTGCCATTCTTCTCCGTTTCATGGCTGCTATTTACTGAATAGCTCCGAATTCTTGTCAGTTTCACAACTCTGTTTCAGGAGCACCACATTCTGGTCTTTCTGGAACCAATTTTTCAGGGATCTCTGGTTCGCCAGGGAATTTTGGTAAATGTATTTTCTGAATCTGAACCAAAGCAAATTAGAAAATACCGAAGCTTCAGGCGAACGGAAATCCCCGAGTCTCGGGCCAAACGCACATCAGCACAGCTAGGTCCACCTGGGGCGTAAAAAAACCACACCGGCCAGTGACCCAGTGTGTAGACAGCGTTGTCGCCAGAGGCTCGGGCAGGTTCAGGTTCTGCGGTTCGGGGAGATGGTGTTCGTAAGGCAGCAGGACTCCTGTTGTCAGCAGACGCTGCGTCTGCACTAGGGGCTCTGCTGCCACAGCACAGTTTCTCAAAGTGTGGGATGCCCCCCCCGGGGGTGTGTGAATGAATATCCAGGGGATGCGGCAGGGTCTGGGCCAGCCCCCATGGAGGGGGAGGGAGTGCTACCCAACCCCGCTCCACTCCCGGCTCTGATCCGGCCCTGCCTCCAGCCACGTCCCCAGCTCCTGGCCCCGCCCCTGGCCCTCTGCTCCCTGCCCCACGGCAGCCCCCAGCCTCGACTGCTGCTCCATTCCCTGCCAGGGGCAAGGCTGGGAATGGAGCCGCACCTGGCTGCCGGCCCCCACCATAGCCTGGCTGCAGCTCCACTCCCGCCCCCAGCCTCGGCCCCACTCCAGGCCCCAGACCCACCCCCAGCTCTGCCCGCTTAACCGGGGCCGCATCCCCCCTCCCCAAGCCCCAGCCCCAGCTCTGGGAGATTGGAGGCACGGACAGGGGTAAGGGGGGTGCGACCCTCAAAAGTTTGGGGACCGCTGGGCTATAGGCTTTGCAGTGAAGACACGGCCTAGGTCAGGTCTGCTCCCAGGTGGTTCCTCCTCCAGCCCTGGTTCGGTGCCCGGCCCCTCCCCATCCTGGTGAGCTCAGGGCAGGGCTCACCCCAAAGTAGTTCTTGGGCACGTAGCCCTCCTGGCCATAGAGCGAGGCCCACCACCAGTCCAGCTCCTCCTGGCTGTCGCGCCGCAGCACAGTGACCGGCTCCCCCTCGCGGAACGACAGCTCGTCGCTGAACTCGGCGCTGTAGTCCCACAGCGCGTACACCACCCCGTTGTTCAGCAGCCCCATGTTCTGCTCCACATCTGCAACAACAGCCCGGCCGGGCCGGGGGGGGGCGTGAGCCAGACACCACCACGGGGATGGGGGGAGGCGCACGAGCGAACCAGCTGCCACGGGCTTGGGAGGCAATAGCCAGCACCCCACGGGGAGGCCCAAGTCCCTCTGTGGAATAACCCACCCTCCTGGCCCCACCCCTCCTACCAGCCACCAGGCTCCCCATAGAAGTGTCCTGCCCCTTCCCCCCAGGGGGAGTCAAGCCCCGCCCCCCAACATCTGCCCCGACCCTACCCCTATGAAGTTGACCCCCCCAGCTCCCCGCTCCTCCCCACAGTGGCCCCACCTCACCAGCCAGGTAGTTGAAGCACTCGCTGTAGCCCTCGCGGTAGGGGTCGCACTTCTCCAAGGCCATGCTGCCGTCGCTGAAGGTGGTGGTGAAGATGGCGGCTCCATGCCGGATGAGGGCCATGCAGATGGCCGTGTCGTTGCAGGAGGCGGCGCAGTGCAGGGGAGTCCTGGGGGGCGGGAGGGACAAGCTGACAGGCACCCAGGGCAGTGGGGGGCTCTGCTGGGACTGTCAGCATCTGCCTGCGCCAGTGGGCACGACGGAGACCTGGGGCAGGCAGCACTGGGGACAGAGACGGATCAGCAGCCCAGGCAAGCTCTGCCTCCCCAGCCACGCACACAGTATCCGCCCGCCCACCTCAACCTTGCCCAGGCCCGTGGGGAGCACTGTCTGAGGTGCCGAGGGCACAAGGCTAGGCCTGGCATGCTGCGAGGGAGGGGCAGGGTGCCGGGTTGGGCAGCAGGCACTGGGTGATGGGGGGGCATGGGGGCTAGAGCAGTGCTCTGAGGTGCCAGGGCTGTGCAGCAGGAGCTCAGGAGGGCAGGGAGGGGGCTGCACATAGGGGAACGCTGGCAGGCACAGGGCTGCATAACAGGGGGCCACAGGGCTGCCTGGCAGGCGTGGGGCTAGGCACTGGGACGCAGGGTGAAAGGGCAGTACTGGCAGGTGCAGGGCCAGGCGCTGGGACGCAGGGTGCCAGGCTGCCTGGCAGGCGCGGGGACGCAGGGTGCCAGGGCAGCCCTGGCAGGCACCAGTGGGCACAAGACTGCACGGTGGGTGCTGGCAGGCACAAGAGTGCAGGGCGGGTGCCGGCAGACACGTGGGCGGGCGCTCACCATCCGTGGCTGTCCATGGAGTTGACGTTGGCGCCCACGGCGATGAGGAAGTCGACGATGTTGTGGTTGGCCCCGCAGATCGCGTTGTGCAGCGCCGTGATGCCCTCGTCGTTGGGCTGGCTCGGGTCGTTGAGCTGCGGGCCAGAGCGGGTGAACTCCAAAAACGCTGCCAACCCCCCGCCCCAGGTCTGTGCCCCCTGCTCCCCCCGCACACCGGGCCCGTCCCAGGGGCTGTGTCCATCCCGATCCATCAGAGCAGGGCAGGACACTCGCCATCTCCCCGTCCACTGCTGACAAAGGAGCCGCTTTCGTTCACCAGCCGCAGGGACTGGAGTCCGTGTGTAGCTGGCCAGGCACCAGCCGGACAAAGGGGAGCGGCGCAGCCTGGGGGTGCACCGGCCCCCAGCCATTGCCTCCTGCCCAGCCCGCACTCAGCAGGCTGGGAGCCGCCCAGGGATTCTGGGGTGGATTCCGGTGGTCCCTGGCAGGCCATGTGGCTGCAGGGGAGTTGGCAGCTCCAGTGTCCCTCCCAGAGGGGCGGGGCGGGGCAGCAGCCTCACCTCGTTCACTGCCTGCTGCACCACGTCCAGCTCGCCCGTCAGGGCCGCGTCCAGCAGCAGCACCAGGGGGTTGAGCTGCACCCGTTTCCCCAGCCGCCGCCTCGGGGACGAGAGCTTGCGCAGCACCGAGCGCTTCTCCTGCAGGCACGCAAGGGGCAAGGTCACGGTGTGGGCGGGAGGGGCCGGAGCTGTGGGGAGCTCAGTTCTGGGAGTTGCGGGGCGGGGGGGGGGGGGGGGAGGGGGGGCTGGCTGACAGCTCCATGGCTGCACCGGTGATGGGGAAGCCCAGTTCTGGGACTTGCGGGGATGGGGAGGGGGTGGGGGGCTGGCTGACAGCTCCATGGCTGCACTGGCAAGGTGGGAGTGGCCCTGTCCTGGGGCTGTGGGGAGAGGCTGGCTGACAGCTCCATGATGCACTTAAGAGATCTGGGCGTCGGGGTGCTGGGGCTTGGGGGCGTGTCTGGCTGACAGCTCCATGGCTGCGCTTCCAGGGCTGGGCGTCGGGGTGGAGGGTGAGCGGGGTCTGGCTGACAGCTCCATGGCTGCACATACAGGGCTGAGTCACGGTGCCGGGGCCAGGGTGCATGGCTACACTTACAGGGCTGGGCGCCGGGGCTGGGCGTCGGGGTGGAGGGTGAGGGGGGTCTGGCTGACAGCTCCATGGCTGCACATACAGGGCTGGGTGTCAGGGTGCCGGGGCCAGGGTGCATGGCTGCACTTACAGGGCTGGGCGTCGGGGTGCCAGGGCTGGGCGTCGGGGTGCCAGGGCTGGGCGTCGGGGTGCCAGGGCTCTCCGTAACAGCCAGCAGGGGCGACGCTGCGGGTGCTGGCGAGCTCTGGGGTGCGGGCACCGGGGCAGGGCTGCCCGGGGTTGCTGCCTTCAGCTCAGCTGTCTCCGTGATGAGCGGCAGGTCGTCTCCCGCCGACACGGCGTCGTCCTTGCGGCCCCGGTGATGGAAGAGGCGGCTGATGAGCTGCTGGTATTGCTTCTTGTGGGTGGGCGGCAGCGCAGGGCCGGGGCTCTGCTCCATGGAGCCGCGGCGCTTCAGGGGCCGGGGAATTTCCGCCAGCACCCGGGCCACCTCCTCGAACTCGGGCACCTTCTGAGCCTCGGGGGGCAGGACAGGCTGCAGGCGGGTGGGGCTCAAGGGGCGAGCCACCTCCTCCGCCTCTGCCACCTCGCTGCCCCGTAGGATGCTCTCCAGCTCGGGCTCCGTGTCGCCCCCCGCCGGGGCCCCTCGCACAGGCTCCACTGGTGCTTCGAGGGCTGAGGCCCTTCCCGTTGCTGCCAAGAGACACACCAGGTCAGCCCTCCCAAGCCCCCAACCCCAGTCAGCACCCCCAGACGTAGGGCAGCACCCCCAGACCCAGCACAGCACCCCCTAACCCAGGGCAGCACCCTGAGACCCAGACCTGTCAGCATCCCCAGATGTGGGGCAGCACCCCCAGACTCAGACCCTAACCCGGGGCAGCACCCTGAGACCCAGACCCGTCAGCACCCCCAGACGTGGGGCAGCACCCCCAGACTCAGACCCAGCACAGCACCCCCTAACCCGGGGCAGCACCCTGAGACCCAGACCCCAGTCAGCACCCTCAGACCCATGACAGCACCCCTAGACCCAGGGGAGTCAAGGCAGCACTTCCTTCCCCAGATCTGCAAGGGCAAACAGGGCAGCCCCCCCTCCCCAGCCCCAGACAGCACCCCATGACCCAGGACAACACCTCTAGACCCAGGAGAGCCAAGGCAGCACCCCCTATCCCAGATCCAGAGGGGGAACCAGGGCAGCACCCCAGATCCTCACACCAGTCAGCACCCCCAGACCCCAGGCAGCACCCCGAAGCCCAGAGCCCAGTCAGCACCCGCTTCCCTACACAGCACCCCCAGACCCAAGGGGGGATCCCCAAAACCTGCTCAGTTCCACCCTTATCCCTACCAGCCCCCCTGGCCCTTGCACATATCCAGCCCCCCCTCAGGGCGCCCCATTGCTGAGTGCAGAGCAATTCCCCGTTTCCCCCCACACGCTGCCCCATGGTGCTAGGGGTCTGACCTCACCCCGACCCTGGGGGGGACCAGGAGACCATCAGGCCCTGCAGCATCTGCCCCGGGTCTCTCACCTTCAGCCCCCGACGGGACCGGTCGCAGCGGAGCCTGGGCCGGAGGAGATGGCTGCTGGAGCTGGGGCTGCTTCTGTGGGGAGCGGAGGAAGATGGGGGAGCCTGGGGCCCCCTGGGGCTGGCCCTTGGCACTGGAGGCTCCGGACGCCCAGAAGGCGTTTTGCAGCTTGAAGATCATGGAGAGGGGCAGGGGCTTGTGGCGCTTCGCCCGCATGCCCTGCGGGCTGGGAGGCGGCATGGCGATGCGCGAGACGGGCTGCTGGGAGAACTGCCAGTTGCGGGGCAGGGTGCCCGTCTGGCTGGTGGGCAGCAGCCTGCGGAAGGAGCTGTCTGGTCTGCGCTCGCCGGGCAGCAGGGACACTTTGTAGTTGCGTGGCAGCGTGGCGCTGTGGATGGCGTAAGGCTGGGGGCACTCGTCCTGGAGGGGGGAGAGGGCGCTGTGAGCCGGCCAGGATCGGACGCAGTGCTGGGAACACCCCCCGGCCCCCACCCAGCAGCACAGGGGGACACCCAGCCACAAGTCATTGCAGCTTCCACACCTAGTCAGCACAGCCCTGGCTCCAGGGTCCCGCCAGCAGCGGGGCAGGGCCCATGCAGGGCTGCCACCAGATTGCAGCGCCTGCCCAGTGCTGGGTTCCCAGCGCAGGGGCAAACTCACGGGCCCAGCTGGCCCCAAGCCCCTCCCCTGTCACCCCAGATCAGGCCCAGCTAGTCCCATCCCTGCGCCAGTGGCCCCAGATCAGACCCATGGGCCCAGCCAGCCCGGTAACTGGCCTCTGGCAGGGGTCAGCTTGGCCTGATGCAGATGAATTCTCTTCACCCCGCACAGCACACAGGGACTGGTGCTGTGACTCCGTCCTCCCCATGCGGTACCACGCTATGGGCCAGCCCTGCCGGCTGGTAGCCCCGGCCAGCACTTACCTTGCCTTGCCCTGCGGCCCCATCCAGGCTCGATTCCCTCCAAGGAGCCAGCTGCAGCCCCGCAGGTGCCTGCCTGAGCCCTGCGTGCACGTCTCCTCCTGCGGGAAGGCAGCTGGTGAGGTCGGAGGCTCCCATGTTGTCTCAGGGACCAAGCCACACCGTACTTTCCTGTCCTACTAGGATGGGGGTCTTGGGGGGCTCTGTGTGGAAATGGAGCTGGCACCCATCATGGGACAATGCTAAGAGGGACCCCCGGCGCTGCCAGCTCCCCCGCAGCCACACGGCCTGTCAGGGACCCCCGGCGCTGCCAGCTCCCCTATGGCCTGCAGGGACCCCCGGCACTGCCAGCTCCCCCGCAACCACACGGCCTGCCAGGGACCCCCCGCGCTGCCAGCTCCCCCGCAGCCACGTGGCCTGCCAGGGACCCCCGGCGCTGCCAGCTCCCCCGCAGCCACGCGGCTTGCCAGGGACCCCCGGTGCTGCCAGCTCCCATGTGGCCTGCCAGGGACCCCCGGCGCTGCCAGCTCCCCCGCAGCCACGCGGCCTGCCAGGGACCCCCGGCGCTGCCAGCTCCCCCGCAGCCACGCAGCCTGCCAGGGACCCCCGGCGCTGCCAGCTCCCCCGCGGCCACGCGGTCTGCCAGAGACCCCCGGCTGCCAGCTCCCCCACAGCCACGCGGTCTGCCAGGGAACCCCGGCTGCCAGCTCCCCCGCAGCCACGCGGCCTGCCAGGGACCCCCGGCTGCCAGCTCCTCCACAGCTGGGAGCTTCCCAGAGACCAGGAGTGGGAGAGAGAAGTCTGTCCATCCCCCCAGGCCCTCCCCACGGACCCCGGGCGCTCACTCTCGTAGCCGGCCGAGTGGGACGATTTCTTCTCGTACGCCACGTCCAGGTCCGACTCGTTCCAGCTCCTCTGGGGCCTTCGCCGGATCACCAGGTCGTCTGGGGAGAGAGACTCTGAATGGTCTCACCGGCGCCAGTCCCTGGGTCCTTAGCCCTACTCTGCCCCCAGCAGGGGCCATTCCAGCCCCAGGATGGGGGATGGGCAGGGGAGACCTCACCAGTGTGACCCAGAGACCTCCACGTCCCCCAGGGAGGTAACTGCCTGTCTGAGCCCCAGCTCCTCCCTGCTCTGAGCCAGGGGTCCATGCCCCACCCCACTTTTTACTGGCTGTAAGGGTGAGCAGTGGGGTGGGGATGAGCGAGCAGGGGGCAGGGTCTGGGGGGGTGGTTAGAGGTGGTGCGGGAGCAGGGCTTCGGGGGCGGGGACAGCAAGGGAGCAGGGCCTCAGGGACATGGGTCGGTGCAAGGGCGGGGCCTCAGGGACACGGGTCGGTGCAAGGGCGGGGCCTTAGGGGAAGGGGCAGGGCCACAGTTCAGGCACCCACGTTGGGTGACCAGATGTCCCGATTTTATATGGACAGTCCCGATATTTGGAAATTTTTTTTTTTTATATGGGCTCTTATTACTCCTCACCCCCGTCCCAATTTTTAACACTTGCCGTCTGGTCACCCTACACCCATGCCCCCCCACCCCCCCACACACACACTTCAAGCCCCCCTCTAGTGCCCCCTAGAGGAACAGGACCAGCGGTGCACTCTGCTAGGCCCTCCCCTTCCCCCCCAAAGCCACATGGGGAGGGGGCCTGTGCGTCAGGCTGGGGCTGGCTTACCTTGGGCCCGGAAGGGGGCGAAGGAGCTGGGCCCAGTGGGGAACAGGCTGTGGCTCTCGTAGGGCGGCGGGTGGGGTGGCCGGGGAGACAGCGCGCGGTCCGGGAAGAATATCTGTGGCGCCGAGGCCTCAGAGGGGGTCGGCACCAACCTGGGGGAGCCCACGCGGCCCACCGGCCTGGAGAAGGCCAGGCGCTCCGCGGCACCAGCCTGCCACAGGGAACGCGGGGAGGGCGCGCGTCCCTTGGGGCTGGGCAGGGGCAGCGAGTCGTAAGAGACGGGCAGCACCTTGGGCCGGGGCGACTGGGCCCGCTCCAGGGGCTCGCCCTGCAGGTAGAAGGGGGACTGGGGAGAGGCGGGGTGGGCCTTGGCAGGTGGGCTGTAGACGGCGGTGGGTGAGAAGGTCTCAGCGTGGTAGGAGATGTAGCTGTCGGTGCTCTCCAGAGACAAGTTCTTCCTGGCGTACTGAAGCTGTGGGGACGTGGCCAAGCGAAGCGGCTCTGGGGCGTGCGAGGGGCTGGCGCCGTATCTGTCCACCTGAGAGCGGCAGGGATAGGGTTACCATTCGTCCGGATTCCCCCGGACATGTCGGCTTTTTTAAGTTAAAAATAGCATCCGGGGGGAATTTGTCAATGTCCGGACTTCCCCCCATACAGAGCGTGCGCGGCTTACAGGGCAGCCGGCCGGATCGTGCCACTCGCACGGGCTCCGGCAGCCAGAGCCCTTCCTCCACTTCCCCCCTCCTCTCCCCTGAAACTTGAGACCACTCCCCTCCTCTCTCTCCCTCCCCCTCCCTCCCTGCATTCGCAGATGGGCGGCCGGCCGTTCGGTCTGGAGCTCCGACCCTGCTCCCCTCCCCCGCTGCCGAGCACGCTGCTCTGCAGCACAGTAAGGGGGCCGGGGGTCAGAGAAGCGGCAGGGAGGTTCGGGGGGGGGGTAGTCAAGAGACAGGGAGCAGGGGGAGGGTTGGATGGGTCAGGAGTTCTGGGGGGGCTGTCTGGGGGTTGGGGGTGTAAGGTTTTGGGCAGAGTACAGGTGGGGGGTCTCAGGAGGGGGCAGTTAGGGGACAAGGAACAGGGAGGCTTAGGTAGGGGGTGGGGTTCTGGAGGGCAGTTAGGAGCAGGGGTCCCAGGAGGGGGCAGTCAGGGGACAAGGGGGGGGGTGTTTGGGAGTTCTGGGGGGGGCTGTCAGGGGGCAGGGGTGGGGAGAGGGATCGGAGCAGTCAGGGGACAGGGAGCAGAGGGGTTTAGATGGGTCAGGAGTTCTGGGGGGGGGGGCTGTCAGGTGGTGGGGGTGTGGATAAGGGTTGGGGCAGTCAGGGGACAGGTAGGGGGTAGGGTCCTAGGGGGCCAGTTAGGATGTGGGGAAGGTCTCAGGAGGGGGCAGTCAGGGGACAGGTAGGGGGTAGGGTCCTAGGGGGCCAGTTAGGATGTGGGGAAGGTCTCAGGAGGGGGCAGTCAGGGGACAGGTAGGGGGTAGGGTCCTAGGGGGCCAGTTAGGATGTGGGGAAGGTCTCAGGAGGGGGCAGTCAGGGGACAAGAGGCAGGGAGGCTTAGGGAGGGGGTGGAGTCCTGGGGGGCAGTCAGGGGACAAGGAGTAGGGGGGAGGGATGGGGGTTCTGAGGGGGGCAGGAAGTGGGAGGGAGTGGAAGGGGCAGGGGCGGGGCTAGGACAGGACAGGGGCGGGGCTAGGGCGGGGCTCCTCCCCTCCTCTTCTTTGATTGTTGAAATATGGTAACCCTAGGCAGGGAGAGCAGATGGGCTCAGCACGGGCCAGAGAAGGCCCCTGCCCCATCCAGGGAAAATGAGACTCTTATGGCACCACTGCACCGGGGGGAGCATAGCACTAGGGGGCGCTGTGCTGTAGGGAGCAGGGCAAGGACTCACTGGGGGCTCTGTCCCTTTGGGGTGAGTGCTGACCCCACTGGCCCAGCATAGCACTAGGGGGCGCTGTGCCATCTTGGGGATGAGAGACCTGAACTCCCGCCCACTTGCTTCCTTCACGAGCCCGCTCACAACACTCCCCTTTGCCAGGGTGTTAGCCCTGGGGTCCTGGTCAAATCCCATCCTCCTCCTTGAAACATCCCACCCCAGAGATGGCTGCATCTCAGTGGTGGGGCAGTGCTCCCCGTGACAAGCCGTCTCCCTTCCCTGCCGTACCTTGGGTTGCCCAGCAGTCTGCCCTGGGCTGTCCGTCCACAGGGTTTCCAGCTGTCTGGACAGCTCATCCACCTTGGCTACGGCCGTGTCCAGTTCCACCTGCTTCAGGTCAATGTGCTTCATAGCTAGGGCTGGGGGAGACTCACCGTGAGGCCCTGTGCCAGGGCAGGCTCTGCACCCGGCTGAGCCTGGCTATGCAGCCACGGCCCTGCGGGGGCCCTTGTCCCTCTCTGAGTGTATTCGGGCAGGCTGTCGATTTCAACAGAGGCCCTTAGACTCAGTGAGCGACGGGGTCCCAGGTTCATCCCATCCCCAGCTCATCTCCAGGCCTCTCCCAAGGAGTCGGTGGGTAGCAGAGAGCTCGGGCCTGTTGGTGGGACGCCTGGGCTGCCGGATCAGCAACCGCAGCCCAAGAGCTCTGGGAGGCTGTGACCAACTAGCTGAAAATCCACTAGCTACCGCACACCCCCCAGAACCCCAACTTACTGCACCCCGAACCCCTGGCCACCACACACACCTTCTGCACCCTCAGAACCCAAACCTACTGCACCACAAACCCCTGGCCACCACACACACCCTCTGCACCCCCCAGAACCCCAACCTACCGCATCCCCAACCCCCACCCCCAGGCCATCTCACACACCTGTCAGCCACCACACACCCTCTGCACCCCCCAAAACCCCAACCTACTGCACCCCAAACCCCTGGCCACCACACACCCTCTGCACCCCCAGAACCCCAACCTACCGCATCCCCAACCCCCACCCCCAGGCCATCTCACACACCTGCCAGCCACCACACACCCTCTGCACCCCCCAGAACCCCAACCTACTGTACCCCGAGCCCCTGGCCACCTCACAACCCTGCCAGCTACCACACACCACCACCAAATCTCCAACCACCCCATATCCCCCACCCTCCTGGCCACCCCACATGCCACCATGCACCCTCTGCTCCCCTCGGAACCCCAACTCCCTGGCACCCCAAATCCATGAAAGCCACCATGCACCTTCCAACCCCCGGCACTGCCCCCAAGCCCCCAGTCACCACACACCCACCAGCGCCCGCTCCTGGCCACCCCCCCAAACACCTCCCCCCAGTCACCACACAGCCCCCATCTCCCCCCCTCCCCGACCACTGCGCACAAAGCACAGGGCCTCCCCCGCCTCTGCCCCCCATCTCTTTGCCCTTACACTGGAAGCTGAGGTCCAGCAGGTCCGGGGCACCATGCATCTTCTCACTGGCCATGGTGCAGGGGGCTCCGAGGCCACTGGCCACCAGCTACAGTGTGGCAGGGATCTGGGGACGAGAAGCACTGCCATTGGGACCCAGAGCCACCTTCTCAGCCAGGGCCTCCCCCTTGCCCTGCCCAAGTGCCAATGGGCTGAGTAGGCACCCGGTGCTCAGTATCGCTCCCCTGCCTTATGAAGCAGCCCTGGGAGCCAGGGGCGTGGCTGGCTCCTGCCCGGCCCTGGGAATGCAGGCGGAGTGGCTGACTCAGGGTTCTTGGGCAATGGAAACAGCAGCAGAGACACCTGACCAGGCCACACGCGCCGCCCGTCCCAGCCCTCGCGAGCCAGATTGCCACAGCTGGCATCCAGCACCAAATGGGACAGGCCTGAGGACACCCGGGCACCGGGACCCAGCACTGCCACCGATGCCGGGGCTAGGGACACAGCGAGCACCCAGCCCACCTGGCACCACCCCCACCAGGTCGGTGATACTCCAGCCCCTGGCACTTCTGCTCCACTCTGAGTGGCTGCTGCCCCCATCCCCCCAGCAGCCCCGCCGGGACCTGCCCTCCCCGCTCTCATCACCCAGAACCCCCCAGGGACCTGCCCATTCCATTCCCCTAGGGGACCCAGCCCCCACCCTGTTACCCAGAATCCCTTGGGGACTGGGCTTGCCCCCCACCCTGTTACCCAGAATCCCTACGGACCCTGCAGCCCATTCCTGGCCACATGCTGTAACTGGCTTAAATCACTTTCAATAATAATAATCAAAACAATTAATCCATTGTGAGGCTCTGCACCGGGCATCCTACCCGAGAGCAATCCCCGCCAGAGCTACCTGCCGTGGGCACCTCTGCCCCGAGCGAGGCACCCCCCGGACACGTCACGCCTGCACCAGCGTGTGGCACCAAAATGGAAGTTATCGTGGGGAGAGGCTCCAGTGTACTCAGGGTGAGCCAGGCCAAAGCCCAGCTCGCCGTGCCTGAACCAGTCCTCACACCGGGCTAAAGGCCACCACGGCCTGGCCTGGCACGGCACAGTACACCCTCCCCCTAGTACCAGCAGTGCCACAGCTCCACAGGAGGGGCTGGCCTCAGCACCCCGAGACCACCACGACGCAGAGCAGAGCCCCCAGAAGCGTCTCCTGAGAGCAAGGAACAAGTGGCATTAGGATACACGTGGGCCCCCGGAGACACAGGCAGGGGGGCATAGACGACTGCATGGACAGGTACAGACAGACCCACGGTGACATGGACACACGTACGCTAATCCCACGGGACTCTTACATCCAGCCATGGGTCCAGAAAGACTGAGGTGGCCCAACCCAGAGCTGAGCCTTGTGCCTCTCTCTGGGCCCAGCCAGAACCTGGCCTGTCCTCCTCAGCCACGGGGACCCAGAGCCTGGCTGCGCCTGGGGGCTGGTTCACGTTGGGCCCCTTGCTGGAAGCATTTTGAGCTGCAGCCTCAGACGCACTGAACCAAGGCTCTGCACTGTCTCCAGTTACCAGCCACAGGCAGAAGCCGCGCCTGGGGCAAGTCAAGGGGGCACGGGAGGGCACCAGCAAATGAGCTGGGGGACGCAGCGAGGGGTTCAGAGCTGTGGGGCAGGGGATCATGCCCCTGCAGCCCCCACCCAAATTTCAGGCCAACTGGGACGCTGCATGTGAGCTCCTCCTGGAGCCAGGCAGGGCAGGTGGGCGGAGACTGCTGGTGCCCACAGCGCAGGAAACACCATCTCCCGGGCACGACAGACCCCTGCCAGGCCAGGAAGGTGCCTGGGGACAATCACTGCAGGGGAAAGGGCAGGGAGGTGGTGGCTCCTGGGGCCCAAGGCCCCCGACTGCAGCAGGGCGAGGAGGCTGGCTAGGGGGCCACGTTGTGAGCATGGAGCACAGTGCTCCCCGCTCCCCGGTACCACATCCTGAGCCACGGAGAGCTCACGGGGGGTGGGGGGGCAGGGCTAAGGCATCGAGAGAGTGAGGCGCAATTGGGGCAGGGATTAAACCTACCAGTGCAACAGGGGAGCTGGCCCCAGGGAGTGCGTGGAGCCCACGGGGGGGCAGGACTGGGAGGGACAGGCTGGCGGGTCAGGGGATCGAATTCAGTTCTCAGCTGTGGACGCCCTTCATCGCCAGCCCTACCCCGAGCCGCAGCTACCCCTGAGCTGCAGCCGATCGCAGGGCCTACCTAGGCTGGCACCGAGGGCCAGGGAAGGAAGAGCAGGGAGGCCACAGGGGGAGGACGTGGCCAGCTACGGCTGCGGTGGAATGCACAGGCCCTGGGAGGAACCAGTAGGCCATGGAGGAAAGGAATTGGAGGGGCTTTGCCATGGGGTCTGGGAAGGGGCAGAGTGAGCTAGGGTGGGATCACTATGAGACCCCTGCTCCCAGGGGAAAGGAGGGGCCTGGGGCAGAGGTGCCAACTCCATGGGTGCTCAGCACCCACCGGCGGCCCCACTGATCAGCTCCTACCCACCAGTGATCAGCTTTTCAGTGGGGGGCTGGAGGCAATGGGAGGGAGGGGGCAGCGCGAGGGTGGGAAGTGGCAGGGCCTTGGGAGAAGGGTGCAGTGAGGGCAGGGCCTGGGGTGGAGCCGGGGTCGAGTCCCCCCTGGGAAATTAGAAAGTCGGCACCTCTGGCCTGGGGCACAGAGCCAGCCCTGCAAAGCTGCAGGCCTAGCCTGGGGGGCTTGCCCAGGCCGGGGAGCGAGGGGTGCCAGCATACACGCCAGCTAGCCCAGTTTCAGCACCAGAGCCGACCAGCTTGTGTCTTCCCGCCACAAGGGTGGGGGCGGGCTCAGCTCTCACTGTAAAACCCTCCTGGAGACAAGGCTCGGGAGGGTTCACCCAAGGTAGCCAAGTGTCACGGAGTATTGGGGGACTCAGGGCCCTGCACCCCCGGCTTCCTGCGATTCACCATGACTCTCAGCCAGCCAGTAAAGCAGAAGGTTTATTTGGATGACAGGAATACAGTCCAAGACAGGTCTTGCAGGCATAGACAACAGGGACCCCCTCAGTTAGGTCCATCTTGGGGTCCCCGGGCATCCCAGCCCAGCCCCCCTTGGGAGGTCAGAGCCATCTCTGCCCCCCAGCCCTCTCTCCCTGCCTGCTTCCAGCACTCTGCCTTCAGCGACCCCTCCCACAGCCTTTGTTCAGTTTCCCGGGCTAAGGAGTCGCCTCCCCTTCAACCCCTTCCTGGGTTCTCATGTTACACACTCAGGTATGCGCCCTCGGGCAGATCCCATCCTGCAATGCAGACCATCCTAGTCACACTCCCCTGTCAGCATTCACAGACCACAGTGAGAACAGGCCCAGTTCGTCACATCTCTCCCCCCTTCGAGACCGAACTGAGCAGGGTCACTTTAGCCAGTGACCTGGGGAAGTTCGAACCTACCCCCGTTCCCATGGATGCCCCCGCATCCCTCCCATTCCTTGGTGAGAATTACACCAGGCCCCTCCAGTTTCACGCCCCCCCTTAGGTCGGGGGTGCTTGATGGCACTCGCAGTTCGCATGTGGGAAGGTTTATGCGGCCTGCGCCCTTTTTCCACCCCCATACCTCTGGGGTTCCAACTGGGCTGTGGTCTTCTCCCAGCGCTCCAGTCTGGAGGTCTGTGCTTTGGGCTCTCTTGGTTCAGAGCCGCCCTTTTAACCTTGGCCACCCTCTGGAAAGGATCCTTATTGCTGGGCAAGGGTCCTAAAGCTGTTTTCCCCTTGTCCCGGGCCTTCCTCCCCCTCTGACAGGGGTCACAGGATCCGCAGTACCGTCGGACAGTAACAAAGACCCCAGGCCAGTAAAAGCTCCGTAGCAGCCTCTGCTGGGTACGCCAGGTTCCCTGGTGCCCTGCGAGGGGAATGTCATGGGCCCGGCACAGCAGCTGGCGGCGATACTTCTGGGGTACCACCAGCTGCCTCCTGATCCCCCCTGACTCCATTTTCCCTGGGGGAGCCCATTCTCGGTACAGGAACCCCTTCTCCCACAGGAACCTTTTCCGGCCACCTCGTCCCATGGTCTGTACCGCATTGAGGTCGGCCAGGTCCCTTATCTTCCGCAAGGAGGGATCTCTCTGCAACTCGGCCTGGAACTCAGCAGCTGGGACAGGGATGGCCACCTGCTCTTTCTCGCCCGCTGGGTCCGAAGCTGCAGCCTCCCTGAGCCGCGTCCCTGGGCGTTCCCTCCCCACCAGCTTAGGGTCCCGCGCCTCAGGCAAAGCACCCCCCCAAGGCCAGGGGGCAGTGCCCCTTGCCGGCTCTGACCGCGGGTCACAACTAAGGCGGTCTGGGGGCTGCTTGGCCAGTCCTCTAGGTCCCCCCCCATCAACACCTCGGTGGGCAAATGGTGGTGCACTCCCACATCCTTGGGGCCCTCCTTGGCCCCCCATTTCAGGTGTACCCTCGCTACGGGAACCTTGAATGGGGTCCCGCCCACCCCGGTCAGGGTCAGGAAGGTGTTGGGCACCACCCGATCTGGGGCCACCACCTCGGGCCGGGCCAGTGTCACCTCTGCGCCCGTGTCCCAGTAACCATAAACTTTCTTCCCCTCCACCTCCAGGGGAACAAGGCACTCGCTCCGCAGGGACAGCCCCGCGCCAACCCTGTAAACGGAGAACTTTGAATCCGGAGCATCTGGCCCCCCAGAGAAGCTGGCCTGGGGCTCTCCTCCCTCCTTAGCAGGTGGTACTCTGCCAGCCCCCCTTCCCTGGGAATGCTGCCTCTCGCCGGGCTGGGTCTCTACCCAGTCAACCCTCTGTGGGTTCGGCCTGCTCAGTCTGTCCCTGAGCCTGGGGCACTGGGCCCGTATGTGGCCCTTTTGGCCACAGTGGTAGCAGCCCATGTCCCATGGGTCCCCTTGAGTGGGTCGGATGGTCCTGATGCCGGATGTTCCCCTCTGATGGGGTTTTTCTGTATTTTCCCACGGGGAGGTCCCATGGTGACTCTCTCTCTGCGTTGTGGTGGGATTGCTCCTTTGGGACTCCTCCCTTTTATCTCCTGACCGGCTCTTTACGAACTCATCGGCCAGCCGGCCTGCCTGTCGCGGGTTCTCTGGCTTTCTGTCCACCAACCACAGCCTCAGGTCAGATGGGCACCGCTCATACAGTTGCTCCAGTACCAGCAGTTTGACCAGGTCCTCCTTCGTCTGGGCCCCATCAGCCCACTTGCTGGCGTATCCTTCCATGCGGGCGGCTAGTTGCAGATATGAGATCTCAGGGGTTTTATCCTGATTCCGGAACCTTTCCCGGTACATCTCAGGAGTCAGCCCAAACTCCCGTAGCAGGGCCTTTTTGAATAGCTCGTAGTCCCCTTTCTCTGCCTCTTCCAGTTGGCGGTACAATGCCACGGCTTTGGGGTCCAGTAAGGGGGTAAGGACCCGGAGTCTGTCCGCGGGATCAACCTGGTGCAGCTCGCAGGCCGTCTCAAAGGCCTCCAGGAAGTCATCCATGTCCTCCCCCTCCTTGTATGGGGCCATGATGCACTTATCAAAGCTCCGTGCAGTCCTGGGTCCCCCCTCACTCACCGCAGCCGGGGGTTCGCTGCCCCTCAGTCTCGCCAGTTCCAGTTCACGCTGATGCTGTCTCTCATTCTCCTGTCTCTGTCTCTCTTTCTCCTCCAGTTCATGCTGTCTCTGTCTCTCTTCACGCTGATGCTGTCTCTCTTTCTCCTCCCGTTCATGCTGACGCTGTCTCTCTTCATGCTGTCTCTGTTGTTCACGATCCTCCAGCTCCCTCAGTTTTAGCTCTTTCTCCCATTCCAGCCAATTCCGCTCCCCGGATGCCGAACGCCGCCGGGAGGATCCTCTGCTGGCCGGCGAGCTTCGCCGGGGGGACCCCCTGCTGGCCGGGGGGGTCACGGCGCCCTCGGTATTTGCTGGGCTCCTCCCCACCCTTCCCCTAGGCATAGGAAGGAGGGGTCTCGGGAAGCCCTCAGCAGCCGGCTGACCACTCCCAGCTGGGACAGACACTGGTGCCTGCGCTGCATTTGCCAGGCTGCTTCCCTGAGACACAGGGATCAGTTCATTCGCGCGATCTTCCGCCTCCAGCTGGGCAATGAGCTGTTCTTTGGTGAGCCTCCCAATGCGCAGCCGCCTCTGCTTGCACAGCTCCACCAGGTCGCTCTTAAGCCGCTTGGCATACATCTTCCTGCTGGCCACTCACCGGCCTGTGTGCTCACAGCTCCCCACAGTTCCCAGGGGGCCCCCTAGTGTGCCAGCCCTTCTCGAGGTCACCGCCTCTCTGCCAGGGTCGAGCTGCAGACTCCTCCGCCCCTGGGACCACTCGCTGCGATCCCCCCGGGGGACCCTGTTACTGCAAAAGTCCTTCTCGCTGGTCACACACTCCCAGGGGTAATAACCGTCTCTCTCTCACTCTTCAGCACGCCTGGTCCCCGTCAATCCCCCTTCGTTTTACTGCTCCCCAGTCACTTACTGCAGGAAGCGCCGTCCACGGGGTGCAGTAGATCCCACCGCTGCCACCAGTTGTCACGGAGTATTGGGGGACTCAGGGCCCTGCACCCCCGGCTTCCTGCGATTCACCATGACTCTCAGCCAGCCAGTAAAGCAGAAGGTTTATTTGGATGACAGGAATACAGTCCAAGACAGGTCTTGCAGGCATAGACAACAGGGACCCCCTCAGTTAGGTCCATCTTGGGGTCCCCGGGCATCCCAGCCCAGCCCCCCTTGGGAGGTCAGAGCCATCTCTGCCCCCCAGCCCTCTCTCCCTGCCTGCTTCCAGCACTCTGCCTTCAGCGACCCCTCCCACAGCCTTTGTTCAGTTTCCCGGGCTAAGGAGTCGCCTCCCCTTCAACCCCTTCCTGGGTTCTCATGTTACACACTCAGGTATGCGCCCTCGGGCAGATCCCATCCTGCAATGCAGACCATCCTAGTCACACTCCCCTGTCAGCATTCACAGACCACAGTGAGAACAGGCCCAGTTCGTCACACCAAGTGAGGCCAGCACTAGCCCCTGCCTGGGTATCCTCAGGGCATTGCTGCACAGCCTTGTAAAGCCCTCACGGCGCCAGCGGGAGAGCAAGTGTGGGCTGGAAACGCGCGGCTTTATGGGGGGTGAGGGCACAGCCCGAGGGGCGTTTAAAGCCAGGTGAGTTAAACTTGCCCCCTTTAAGCTCTGCCCTGCACTCAGCGCCTGTCGCCGGAGCTGTGTGCGGTCGTACACGACCACCCCTCATGCGGGTGCAGCGATACGGAGATCGGCCTGCTACCCGTGTGGGAGTAAGTAACGTGCTGCAAACCCCCACGCTACCCCGGTAGAACTGCCTCCACGCTGCAGGGACACTCAGAGCTATGCACAGGTGAGGCCCTGAAGCCAATGGCCAGGCTCCGGGCCGCATGCTGCTGCGACGTGCAAGTTCAGACGTTTCCCCGTGTGGCCACGGCTGGCTCTGGAGACCCAGGGAGGGAGCAAAGACTGAGGCTGTGTCTACACTGGCATTCTTGTCGGTCAGGGGTGTGAAAAGAACACCCCCACCTCCTGGGCCGCTGTAAGGTCTGTAGTATAGTGCGGAGACAAGCCTGCATGATAAGCCTTCAAGCACAGACAGGACCCTGATCCTGGCCCCACCCTGGTGAATCCAGGACCAGGGGTCGCGGGGAGGGAGAGTGGATTCCCCAGGCAAGAACGGAAGGAGTGCGGAGCCGCTCTGTCTGCTTTTCGGGACAGAACCTGGCGGGGCCCAGCCAAGGGGAAGGGCTTTGAGCTGCAGCTATCCGATACCCAACGGAAACAAGGCTGCCCGGGCCGGTCACCCTCCTGGCAGGAGCACAGGCTGGAGAGGAGGCTGCTTCCCGGGGGGGCTGGGAGTCAGAGCCTCGCTCACGTCACGTCGGCCCGAGCCTCAAGCGCGCGAACGCCACTGCAGACCACGCTAACCAAGGCCAGAGAAACAGGCCAGGGGATGGGCCCAGAGCAACCCAGCTAGCCCTCGCGCAAGAGTATCTACAGCCCAGGAACCGCCTGGCTGGCCAGGAGGGCTGGGGCCTGGCCCTGGGCTTAGTGAGAAGCCACAAAGCCTGGCAGGATGTGAGCCCTGCGGAGGGAGGGGAAGGCAAACACCGTAGGGACAGGCCGGGGGCTCTGCCTCTCCCTGACGGGGGATGGATTCGGTCAGGGATCAGCCTAGGGGGAAGGCAGGGCCTTTCTAGCTTCCGCCCCATCGTCCCCTCAATCCTCCTGCTCTGGGGTTAGGCCCCCCTGCGCTCTGCCACGCTGGTACCCGTGCAGCTCTGCCTCCTCCCCCTCTGGACTGAGCTCCCAGCTGGGGCCGTCCCCCCACCCCGCAGAGTTACGCCAGCAGTGGAGTGCCTCTGTGGCCCGAGCTGAGCTCCGTCCCCACACCCACTGCCCTGGGAGGGCTCTGCCCTAGAGAAATGACTGCCGTGCTCTCTGACCAGGAGCTCGGGCCACGGACTGCAGCTCCAGAGTGCTGCCGGCTCATGGCCCCAGCCTCCGCCAGCTGGGTGACTCCCAAGAATGCCCCTGGGAGAGCAGCGTTAGGGTCACCGCAGGCAGGGCCTCCCAACATCGTGGGCGAGGCCAGGGATTGCTCCCCACACTGCCACCTGAGCAGCACTGGACTCGGCTGCTCCCAAGTGTTGAGGTGCTGCCTTGGTGGGTACGCACAACGCATATGCAGACACAACAGGCAGGTGCACACACCCCATAGGTACATGCAGAGGTACCTACACTGGATACACATAGTGCATGCAGACACACAAAGCAGAGGAACATACCCTACATACACACACAGAGGCATGTACACCCTACACACACACACCAGTGCGTACAGACACACAGCGGTACATACACCCTACATACACACACAGTGCGTACAGACACACAGCGGTACATACACCCTACATACACACACAGTGCACACAGACACACAGAGGAATGTACACCCTACATACACACACAGTGCACACAGACACACAGAGGAATGTACACCCTACATACACACACAGTGCACACAGACACACAGAGGAATGTACACCCTACATACACACACAGTGCACACAGACACACAGAGGAATGTACACCCTACATACACACACAGTGCATACAGACACACAGAGGAATGTACACCCTACACACACACACAGTGCATACAGACACACAGAGGAATGTACACCCTACACACACACACAGTGCATACAGACACACAGGAATGTACACCCTACACACACACACACAGTGCATACAGACACACAGAGGTACATACACCTGTAGCAGGGCGGTTACCCCGCTCCTGGGATAAAAGGAGTGAGAGCAGCTGAGGGAGGCTGGCTGGGGAGCTGGCCTGATAAGAAGGCTGTGAGTAAGGAGCCCTGTGAGTCTCACTCCAGCCCTGGAGTGGGAAGGACCTCGCTGCCTGGGAGAGACAGGGTACCATCGGCAGAGCAATGCTGGGGAAGGGTCAGGCTGAGCTGGGGAGCTCAGGCCTGGCAGGAAGGCCTAAGGAGGTATTGGGGCTGCAGGGAGACAGCTGGGGCTAGAAAGGCAGCAGGTCCAACCCCCTTGCCAATGAGGAGTGGCCATGACAGACTGCAGTTTGCCCCAGAGAACGGGGGCTAGATGACGACTGGCAGTAGCCACTGAGGCAAGATGGGCATAGGGGGTCCCCCTGGGAGGGGAGACCCAGAGTGTGGAGCCGCTACACCCAGAATAAAGGGCACCGGGGTCAGGGAGGGACACGGGGCCTGAAGTGCCTGAAGTACAGTGGTGAAAATAGACGTGGAAGCAGGTACCGGTAGGGAGATACCGGCCAGCGGGAGGCACTCCGAGGCTGGACTGAGCTAATTCCTGGACTGACCAGCAGGAGGTGCCCCGGCAGTGAGTACCTGCTGTGCTACAACACCTTACACACACACGTACATACACCCTACACACACACCGTGCATACAGACACAAAGAGGTATGTACACCCTACACACACACTGAACACATGCAGAGGTACATATACCCCCCCCCCCAAACACAGACATACACACAGATGTGCAAAGCCCAGACACCTGCGTGCAAAGCCCGGGAAGCCGGGGCACACCTGTGTGGCTGAATGGCCAGTGGTTTTGCTGAGCATCTCCTAGGCCCAGCCTGGCATTGAGCGTCACCGTGATGCATCCCTCAGGCTGGAGGAGGCAGGGACGGTTGGGAGACACTGATACAGAGACGTCACAGGGTTGTAGCACACGGGGGTTGAGGCTCTGTGGGGCTGAAGCAGCCAGACCTGGTGCTTCCGGGGCGGAGCAGCATCGCCCTGTAAGTCACTCCTGTCCCCCCTTGTGTATCACCACCGCTGCTCCAGTGCCCAGCTCTCCAGGCTCTGGTCCCACCCATCTCTGCTCTAGGAAGAAGGTCCCAGGACAAGAGGAAACAGGAAGAGAGTGCCATGGAGGGCGCCCCCAGCCCCTTCCTACCAGCTCCTCAGGCCAGCCTACAGCTGAACAGAGATGTCCCCCTGGGGGGCTGCCGCTCAGCTGTGACACTCTGCAGGAGAAGAGGATGGTGGGAGCGCCAAGCCCAGGAGTGTCAGGAACCTCCGTCACCCCAGCCCCCTCAGAGAACCCAGTCAAGGCACCCAGGGAACGAGCCACGGGCAGCACTGCTCTCCAGGAGCTCAGTACGCTGGGGAGACATGGCCCCAAACACGCTTATAGGGCGCAGCCCCCACCCCCAAATGCACTTGCAAACCCCTGTAAGATCCCGCTCTGGGAAAGCCCCTTGGCACGCACTTGACTCCTAGCTTCAGCGGGACTCCAGCGGCTTCCATGGGACTTTGCAAGCTCTCAACAGGAAGCAACTGTTGGCATGTGTGTGTGACCCAGAGAAGTTTTGGGGGGTTCAGATCATGGGAAAAGTGCATCCAACCCCAATTCTGTACTTAACCATTTTTGCATAAACTTTCCAAGTAGGCGAGGGGCGCCAGGGGTCCCCGTGGCCAGGAGGGAAATGGGGCACCAGGGATCAGCACAGCCCTTCAGGTGAGACAGGCCCCAGGCCCATTGCCGCTGGCCAGTCAGTCAGGGCTTGAGAATCCCACAGGAAATGGAAGGAGGGGCATGTCACCAAGGAGAGTACACAGGAACAGCGCGAGCGTGTAGGGACAAAATCAGGAAAGCCAAGGCAAGGAATGAGCTACCGCTGGCAGGGATGTTAGAGAAAACAACGAGGGGTTCTACAAATACGTCCGATGGCGAAGAAAAATCTGGGATGGTGTGGGGCCCCCACTCAACGGAGAAGGCGAGCCAGTAACTGCTCAAGGCCTACTTTGCTTCAGTCCTCACACAAAAAATAACATGTGACCGGACGACTAGCGAAGTTACCACAGACAATAAAGGGGACGGGATAAGTAGAGAACATGTCAGATCTTCTGCCCAACCGGAAAGAATTCAAATCAACAAGGCCGGTTGCTATTCACCCCAAGGTGCTGAAGGAATTGGCTGACGAAATCTCAGAGCCACTGGCGAGAATATTTACAAACCCATGGATGACAGGAGAGGTCCCGGAAGACAGGAGAAGGGCCAACATGGTGCCCATCTTTAAAAGGGGGAGGAAAGGAGAAGCCGGAGAACTATAGACCACTCAGCTGGACCTTGATACTTGGGATCTTAAATATAAAACATTCCATTTGCAAATACCTGGAGGCTGAAGGGTTGATCACTAGCAGCCAGCATGGATTTACTAAGAACAAATCACGTCAAACCAGCTTGATTTCCTTCTTTGACAGGGTAGCTGGTTTGGTGGATGGGGGGAATGCAGTGGACATCATAACCTGGACTTTAGCCAGGCTTTTGACACAGTCCCACATGACAGTCTCATAAGTAAGCTGGAGAAATGTGGGCTCAGCGGAACTGCCATTGAGTGATACATAACTGGTTAAACCACCACAAACAAAGAGTAACTATCAATGGAATGATGTCGGATTGGAGGGCGGTCTCCAGTGGGGTTCCGCAGGGATCTCTTCTGGGTCCGATGTTGTTTAACAAGTTTATTAATGACTTGGATGTAGGTATAGAGAGCACACTGATCAAATCTGCAGAGGACACAAAGCTGGGGGTGGGAGATTGCCAACACTTTGGAGGATAGAGCTGGAATCCAAAAGGATCTTGATAAATTGCAGAACTGGGGTATAGACAACAAAATGAAATTCAACAAAGACAATTGTGAGGTGCTACACTTGGAGGGGTGGGGGGAACAAATACAGAAGGGGGGGGGGGGTAACTGGCTTGGCAGCAGCACTGCTAAGAAGGATCTGGGAGTTGTGGTTGATCCCAACCTCAACGTGAGTTAACAATGTGATGCTGTTGCAAAAAAGCAAATGCAATTTTCGATTGTATTAGCAGAGGCATAGTCTGCAAGTCACGGGAGGTGACGGTACTGCTCTACTAGACGCTGGTTAGGCCTCACCTGGAGTACTGTGTCCAGTGTTGGTCACCAATGCATAGAAAGGGTGTGGAGAACCTGGAAAGGCTCCAGAGGTGAGTGACAAAGATGATCAGAGGGATGGAATGCAAGCCATATGAGCAAAGGCTGAAGGAACTGGGTATGTTTAGTCCGGAAAAGAGGAGATGAAGGGCGGACAGGATAATGGTTTTCAAATACTTGAAAGGCTGCCATAAGAAAGATGGAGACAAATGGTTCTCTCTTGCCACAGAGGGCAGGACAAGGGGCGGTGGGTTCGAACTACAGCCCAGCAGATTTAGATTAAGTCTCAGGAAAAACTTCCTAACTGTAAGAATAGTAGGACAATGGAACAGACGCCCAGGGAGGTCGTGGAAGCTCCTGGAGGTTTTCAAAAGGAGGCTGGAGCCACCTTGTCTTGGGTGATTTAGACACAACTAATCCTGAATCTTGGCAGGGGGTTAGACTAGGTGACCCTTGCAGTCCCTTCTAACCCTATGGGTCTATGATTCTAAGTTATCCTCACTTGCCCCCAGGACCCCTCACAGCGGCCCTAGTGCCCCAGGGCCCCCCTGCGGAACCCTGGCTGGGTCTGTTCACGCCGCCCCCTCTCGATCTGAGCCCTGGCTGGGGAGCCCTGCCAGGGAGAGGCACAGCTAGTGCCATCATGGGGGCAGCGCCCAGACAGAGGGCAGCACCAGGGCGGTCCTCTCTCCCTCCACCCTGCCCGGCTGCAGCCTCATGCACTCTCACCCTTCAGCAAGCAGGCAGGGAAGCTCCCGCCGCCTCGTGGGCAGCAGAGTGAAACCCAACCACCCGGCGCTGGGCCAGGGGGCTCCACCTCTGCGCCAGTGCATCAGGGAGCACAGCATCCCCAGGGACCTGCCGGAGCCAGGGCAGTGTTACCAGCTCCAGCGGCCGCAGGGAGAGCAAGGCACAGACAAGCAGGGACTCAGCCAAGGTCATTCAGCAAGATGGAGAGTCTTAGGATTCCCTTCTCCCAGCCCTTTCCCCACTAACCACTAGACCCCACTTCCCTCCCACAGCTCTGAACAGAACCCAGGAGTCCTGGCTCCCAGCCCCCTCTCCATTCTGAGCACTAGACCCCATCCCCTACCAGGACTGGGAACAGAATCCAGGAGTCCTGGTTCCCAGCCCCTTTCTCTTTCCCACTAGACCCCACTCCCCTCCCAGAGCCATGGACAGAAGCCAGGAATCCTCCTTCCAACCCCTGCTGTCTCCACAGCTCCTGAGAGAGCTGCCCGTGGGATCTGTCCGCTCACAACTCCTGCTCACCCCCGGCCTGACAAGCGGAGCAGTGGGCACCACACGGCTGAGCATCCCAGGCAGTTATGGGTACCAAACCCGACAGGTGCAGGCACACCAGCGGGTCCCCAAGAGACAGCTCTTGGGAGTGCAGCTGTCCAAGCCTCCTGGCCCGGGTGAAGGGCTGGTGCCAGCCACCAGCCTCTGCAGAACTAGGGCAAGCGGCCCCGACATAGTCACTTTCCCCAGAGCAAATGCAAATTGAATGGAAGATCAGCCTGGCCATGCAGTTGGCTACCTCGGCGCTGACAGCAGATACCTGAGGACCGGGGAGCCAGGGCCCTCGGCACAGGGTTCAGCTTTCCACTGGCAGCCACGGACCTGCTCTGTCCCCAGCTTCTCCACACTCTCTGGCAGGGTCTGACTGGATCTGCCAGGTCAAAGGGGCTTTTCCATGGTGGAGGGACCGCAGGAGCTACCCACCTGCCTGGGGCCGGGGGGGGGGGGAGGGGGGGTCTCATGCCAAACACCCTGGGAGCTTCTCCTCATATACTGCCCATGGCTGGGCCTCGGGAGGGCCCCACACATCCTTGTGTGGCTGGCACGCAGCCCCCTGCATGGCCCTGGCTCCCAGGCGGTGCTGGCGGGCAGGTGAGTAACACACAGCGCTGTGCATGTCCCAGACACTCGCTCTTCCACCGCCCACTAGGGAAACCTGTTCCCTAGCCAGCCACACCCAATTCCAGAGAGCCAGGTAACGCGCAGCTGGAGCTGCCCAGCCCACAGGATGCACCAGGCAGACAGACCTGCCCAACGTCCCGAGACCTGGTGTCGGGAGACACCATCATGGACCCAACTGCCCTGGACCTGGGCTGCCACCCGCCGCTGCCAGCTCGGCAGGGAGTCTGTGGGGGTCAGTGTGCGCCTCCCCTGCAGGGCCCGGGAGTCTGGGGCTGGGTCCCCCTCACTGCACTACACCCCTTCCCTGGCTCAACCCAGAAGCAAAGTGGCACTGGCCTCGCGGCCCCAGATTCTGGCAGGTGGGGGCCTCTGAGCACAGACTGCCCTGCATGGAGGGCTACCCATCAGCAAGGCCCCCCAGGGTGGGATGGGGCCCCACAACCAGGGTCTCAGGTTTAAATTCCAGCTGGCCCAAGTCTCCCTAACCATGGGGTTCTACGCCAGTGCCCCCCGCTAGCTTAGAAACCCCTCAAGCACGCCAGGGCAGGAGCATCTCACTCTCGAGCCTGGGAAGTTTGGGGCACCCTATCCCCACTGGATTTCATAGGCACCCCTGTCCTCTTGGCTTCTTCGAGAGCTCAGCCCTGGGCCATGCGATGGCTACAGACCCAGAGACACGTCCCCTCCAGAGCTCAGCACAACGGGTGCCATAGGATGCCCAGCCTAGAGCTCCCCAGAGATGGCACCGCATCAGCATAGCACGGGCCCTGCCTGGCATGGGCCATACTGCCGTCGCCCGTGGTGATGCCACAGCACAGACAGGCAGGGAACACCCTGCTCTAGCCAGTGAGCGTGGACAGGGTAAGCACTGCCCTGCTCAAGCACACGGGGCGCAGCGAGAGCCCGTCGCTCCCGGAGTCAGAATCCCATAGGAATTAAGGAAAATGCCTGTTTGGTGCTGACCTGCCAGAGACACTCCCAGGAGCTGCATGTCCACCGGGCTGCCACAATGCCCAGGATCGGCGCCAGCCCCGCTCGCGCTGGTGTCACTGGGGGGCGCCGCGTGGGACCCCTGCTCCTGGATGCTACAGCCGCAGGGTGACTACCATGAGTTACCCACGCCCCTCCACCTCCAGTCCCCACCACCGCAGTACCCGGGCGCCTCGCAGTCCCAGCAGTCTCCCCGCGGTATGGCTGGAACCCGAGGCCCAGGGAGGCTGAGTGACTCGTCCCACAGCCAGCCTGAAGCAGAACAGAGACTGGACCCTGGGGCAAAAGAACGGCTGCTGGAACCGCAAACAGACACACCCCTCCACTGTCAGCGGGGGGAGCCCCCAGTGTGTCTGTGCCCAAGGCAGCGAGGGCAGTTCTGGGATAAGCCAGCACCAAGGGGGGCTGGGGGAAGCCAAGGGGCCAACTAGAGCCCCCAGGGACACAGAGCTCTGCAGGCAGCGGCCCCGGCTTCCCAGGGCAGGCTGGAGCCCTGGGGGCAGCGTAAGAACAGAAATGGACAAATCAACCCACGCTCGGCTCCATGTTCCCCAGATGAGAAGAGGGTGAACGCCATTTCCTGGGTGTACTGAGTCTTGCCCCGGGCCCGGGAGGGCTGGCCAGGCCTGATGGGGTCTGTCTCCACAACCAGAGCTCCCCCCTGCACGGGACCTGGCGCTAAGACCCTTTCCAGAGCCAGCGGATAATGCCAGCTCACACGCCAGGCACCCGACTGGTCCTGTCCCGCAGGAGCTGCACTCCCAGCCCCACAGACTCGAGGCTCCATTCTAGCCGGGACCCCCACCCCCCAGGGGTCAAGTGGGCCTGGCTGACCATGGCCCATTCAGCCTCTCTGCTGAGATTATATGGAAGGGGTCAGCTAGTGCCACTGGCCACAACAAGGTTGGCGATGGGACCCTACCCTAAGGGCTGGGCCTCATCAAACCCCCTTCACCTCAACCACGGAGCAGCAGAGAGGGGAGACGGTGCAGTCACTAGCAAGCAACATGGGCTGGTGCCCTATAGTGGAAAGGCCCCAAGTCCCATTCCCTGCCCCCTGAGCCAGCCCGTCATGCCCCATTCCCTACCCCCCCGAAGCCAGCCCGTCCCACTGCCCTGAGGCCAGAGTGGTGCTAGCGCCCCCTAGAGGGGAAAGGCTCCATGTCCCATTCCCTATCCCCTGAGCCAGCAAGGCCCCTGCCCAGGGGCCAGATCAAAGCAGATGCTCTCTGTTTGGGGTGGGGCTGTTGGTACCCTCCAGGCACTTTCCCATGGGAGCACGCCTGGTGCAGAACGAAGCTGGCAGAGCTCAGGGTCTGCCAAGGAAGCCGTGTGGAGGCATTCTGCACGGAGGAGGTCCTCGCAGGCGCCTCCACAGAGCTGGGGGAGCAGACAAACAGGAAGGAGACCCCCCCAGCAGGAGGTGGAGCCAGGGAGGGAGAAGGAACAGACAGCGATTGCCTCATGCGAATGGTGTGTACTCGCGCTGCCGGGCAGGCGTGGCCGTGCATCTTTACAAGCACCATCTAGCTGCAGTCAGTGCTGGGAGCCGGCCAGGAGATCAAACAGCCACTTCCAGCCAGGCTGAGCCAACGCGCCAAAGCCCTTAATAGCAGGGCAGGCTCTGCGGCAGTGCCCGGCGTCTGGGAGTAACTCTCATAAAGCACAGCCCGTTGCCCAGCCCAGCACAGCCGCCTCGCTCCCCTGCCCGACGCAAACACCCGAGAGCCGCTCTCACAGCCCGCCCCTGCTCGGCACCCACAGTGGGGAGCATGAGGCTAGAGGGACACGGCCCTGGAGAACCAGGCCCAGGGGGTGCACACAGGAATCATTTCACCCACTGAAGTGCAGCCAGATGGAACAGGGCAGGTTGTTACACAGCCACACAAGCAACTGTGAGCGCAGTTTGGGACAGGAAGTGAGGAAGGTTCCCACAGCAAACTACCGGGGCCTCGAGAGATACACAATGGGCACCACAGCCCGTCACCCATGCTGCCCGACACGGTGGGCGGCGCACAGGCTGACCAAGCCCCCATGGCCTAGCAGAGCAGGGATGCCAGGGGAACTAGCAAACCAGCCAGTGGGAACGTGGCCCCCTCTCTGCGGCTAACGCACTGCCCTCCTGCAAAAAGTCCCTAGGATGTTTAGCAACCAGCATCTCTTTTGAAAGATGGCATCTCTATGGGCATAGCGCCCCCCCGCCACCACACTGGAGTCAGCATTGACTGCAAGAAGACAGCGCCCCCTGCAGCACAATGCTCATTAGCACTGTACTGGGGCATTGGGGTTGGCACTGCCTACAAGGGGAGAGCGCCCCCAGCTAAGCCCCATGTGCCACTTCCTGACGCACTGTGCCCAGCACCATGTGAAATAATTGGCACCAGTGCAAACTGGGTGTTTAACATGCCGTTTTGGGCCCTCACTTTGCCCTGCTAGCAATGGCTCTGCAAGGGGGCACCAATGAACCATTCCTCCAACGAGCTGGGCCCCACGAAGCGTGCAAAATTGGCAGCCCCAGGGGGTTCGGCGGCCAGTGCCTGCCCTGTGCTGCCATCTAGCTGGTCTGCCCACACGCCCTGTGTGATGTCCCTGCTCCCGAGCCTCTGAAGCAATTAGCCTGCAGCCACTTCACTGAACCCAGAGGGGGGGTTGGCAGTGGCTGGGCTGGGGCTGGCAGGGCCCCTTGGGGAGCGGAGACGAGCCGGTTTCTGCAGCATGAGCTCCTTGCCAATGGAGACCTGTCAACAGTGAGCGCAGCCTAGTGCATCCCAGCAGCAGGTTCCCCGGTCCCTGCAGGCCCAGCCCCCCACCCCAGCAGCTCCGCACCACCAGCCAGGGGTGTCTGGATTCAGGGCCAGTCTGTGCTCAAACCTCCCAGAAGCCAACCCCACCCGAGTGGAGCCGAGAAACAGCGTTGGGGCAGGAAGTCAGACACGGGGCGGGGGAGGCGGGTGGGAGCCGGTCTCCCTTGCCGCCCTCTATGGACTAGGGGGAGAGATGCCCCCTACCATGCTGGAAGGGAGGAGCTCTGAGGGGACAGGCCACAGACCATCCCCACAGTGCTGATAAGGGGAGAGGTGGCTGGGAACCCAGGTGTGCCTCCCCCTGCTGGGATCTCTAGCCCCTCTGCTCTGGCTACTTTGGGATGCTGCCCAGTCCCCCCATGTTCCCTCCTGTCCCGATTCTCCCCCACTGAGAGCCCTGATCTGGAGCGCTTCATGCCCACTCTGCACAGGGGTACATGCCCCACAGGGCACCAGGCCCAACCTCCCACCCAGCTCTGATCTCCCGCCTCCGTGCTCCAAGGCCTGGAAGAACCTGTACCTTCCCCAAGCGAAAGCCAAATGTGCATTCCCCACCCACCCCCAGCTCCTTGGCAAAGGACCTGCCAGGTGATCCAGATGTGTCAGTGCCACACAGCTGGAGGGAGCAACACCATGAAAACAGATTGCACAGCACCGCCGATCCCGGCACAGGACACCACATATTCAGCCCCTCTTCACTCCATCCCAATGCACCCATCACCACTATATCTAGGCATCAAGCAATGTTTCCTAGTGCCGTGGAACCAGCAGCACCCAGGACTGCACCGGGAGGTGCCTGGGGAAGCCGAGAGCACAGAGACCATCCCATTACATAGGGGGGGCCCATCGGCTTGCCCGCTCACAGAAATAAGTTTGTCATCACATTCCGAACCTGCCAGTGGGCACAGCGCTGGATAACACATTGCCCAAATGCTTCTGCTAACACGATCAGCAGCCAGAGAGCTAACGACCATCCGTCAGCATTAGGGTCCAGAGTCAACACTCCGCCAGGGCTGCTCACACGTCTCCACCTGGCTGTCCCCAGCTCTCTCTCAGCAGATTCAGACCAGTCACGCAAATGGGCAATTGCCTCCCCACATGCTGCATGGTGGGCGGAGCATGGGCCCCCCCAAGCTCCTACAGCCTGGCAGAGCAGGGACCCCCAGGGAACGAGCCATACAGCCAGGAGCGTCACATGCCACCCAGGTCGCAGGGGTCTGAACCAAGGGCCGGGGCAGTAGGAAGGCCCAACCGCAGCCAGCCCTGGGTTGCAGTTAAGTTTCAGCAGCGCCTTTGGGGGCTGATAGCCCCTCTGCTACATTTCGGGCTGCAGGACACAGCAACCCCAGTTACTGGATGTGGCAGATCCCAGCTGGGGCCTGCAAATGCCAGTCCCTGCTGGCAGTCTGGTGGCATGTCATGCAGCAGCTCCCAGAGCCCCTGGCAGGGGGCACTGACAAGCTGGTATCAGCGAATGATCAGAATGCGGGAGGCCAGAATGCAGCCAGCCACTAGGAGCCTTTTATGGCTGGCTGGTATGTGTACTTATCTCAAGCTGCTCACTCCAGACTGGAGGCTAATCCCAGTGACTCATATACAGGCTGGGCTGGAACCTGCAGGAGGCCAGGGGGTCCCTGAGGCTGCTCCGGGCCTCGTCCCCTGGGTAAATGGGGAGTTAGGTTACACTGGGATGAGCGAGGTCAGAATCAGTCCTGAGGTTGGTGCTGTTTCATGTCCCCACCCACAACACACATGGTACAGGGGAAGTGGGGCTGGGAAGCTCAGCGAAGTCCCAACCGGAGCGGTCTGTGCCCACGGAGGCTGGACCTACCGAGACAAAGCCAAGGCATTTCCTGGGGCTGGCAGCACCCCTCCCCAGCTCCTCCGGGGCCCGCCTGGGCGTGGTTGGAGCCAGGGTGAAGGTCCCAGGGCGTGGGGTCTCTCAACAGTCCAATGCCAAATGCCAGCTGGGAGCAAACCCTGAACCAGACCAGATCAGCACCAGGCTGTATCCCCCCTGCAGACCAGAGCGCCAGGCCAGCCGGCTGACCCCGGTGATGGCTTAACCCTGGCCCAGAGACAGCAGCGCCAGAGGGAACCACAAGGCCAGCCTGGGTAACACCAATGACCAGACCCCCCCCAGCTCTGTGCCCAGCTCTCTCCCCCGACCGGTCCGACATCCCGTGTCCCGACCAAGCTCAGACACGTGTCAGGGAGGCCGGGGCGGTAAGACGGTCTCACCGCCCCCCACCCCACCCCCAGGGTCGTACCCGGGGCGCGCCCCTTTCCCGCCCCGCAGCTCCCTGCATGGACAACGGCCGCCCCCTCCCTGCAGCCGGCTGCGCTCCAGGGGCGCTCGCCCCCCCGCCTGGGCAGCCGCTGGGTGCCCCGGGCAGGAGGCAGCGCCGCTGGGACGGGCCAGTCCCCACGCACAGTGGGCAGGTGCCCGGGCTGCGCGACCCCCTGGCCGGGCAGAGCGCGCGGGGCTGGTACTGACCTGGCGCCGGGCGCTGCCTGCGCGCTCCGAGCTCCCTCCCTCCGGCCGCGCCGCGCCGCGCTGCACTGGGAGCAGGTTCGGGCAGCTGCACAGGTGGGACAGGGAACAGGCGCGCCCCGGTGCACGCTGGGAGCTGTAGTTCTCCCCGAGGCTCCAGTGGCCAGGGCGGGGCGGCCTCTGTCCTGCGTCTCATCCAGAACAGGGTGAGATCGGCGGGACAAGGACCGGCTCTGCTCTGGTTTGTGCAGCACCTAGCGCTCGGGGTTCCAGGTGACTGGTCTGTCCAGGGAGTTCCCAGGGGCAGGACTGGCTCTGTTCTGATTTGTACAGCACCTAGCGCTCGGGGTTCCAGGTGACTGGTCTGTCCAGGGAGTTCCCAGGGGCAGGACTGGCTCTGCTCTGGTTTGTGCAGCACCTAGCGCTCGGGGTTCCAGGTGACTGGTCTGTCCAGGGAGTTCCCAAGGGCAGGACTGGCTCTGCTCTGGTTTGTGCAGCACCTAGCGCTCGGGGTTCCAGGTGACTGGTCTGTCCAGGGAGTTCCCAAGGGCAGGACTGGCTCTGCTCTGGTTTGTGCAGCACCTAGCGCTCGGGGTTCCGGGTGACTGGTCTGTCCAGGGAGTTCCCAAGGGCAGGACTGGCTCTGCTCTGGTTTGTGCAGCACCTAGCGCTCGGGGTTCCAGGTGACTGGTCTGTCCAGGGAGTTCCCAAGGGCAGGAGTGGCTCTGCTCTGGTTTGTGCAGCACCTAGCGCTCGGGGTTCCAGGTGACTGGTCTGTCCAGGGAGTTCCCAGGGGCAGGGACTGGCTCTGTTCTGATTTGTACAGCACCTAGCGCTTGGGGTTCCAAGTGACTGGTCTGTCCAGGGAGTTCCCAGGGGCAGGGACCGGCTCTGTTCCAGTTTGTGCAGCGCCTAGCGCTCGGAGTTCCAGGTGACTGGTCTGTACAGGGAGTTCCCAGCAGGGCCGGCTCTAGGTTTTTTGCCACAACAAGCAAAACATTTTTTGGCCGCTCCCTCCCCCCCTTTTTTTTTTTGGCTTTTACACGTTTGCACTTTGCAATGTTGTTTTGTTTTGATTGTTTAAAGTTTTTTTTTTAAAAAGCACCGGAAAGTAGTTTTCGTTTTTGTCCCAGCATTTTAGCCCTATAACCACTGGCACCGACGGGACGCGGAAATTGGCGCGAATGGCGCCGATAGGGCGGCACAGTACACACAAGTAATCGTGATTCCTGATTTAACTAATCAATAACCGTTAACATTTACACATTTAGGCACGCTCACATTATGAGTGACCGTGTCACAACGTGACACGAAATTTTTCACGTCACGCTCCTACCGCACTACTGGAGATTTTTTTGATCTTCGTGTATTATTATTTTTTCATACATTGGTGGATTTTTCTGGGGGGAAAAAAGGATGGCTGGAATGCCGCCCCTGGAAATGTGCTGCCCCAAGCACGTGCTTGCTTTGCTGGTGCCTAGAGCCGGTCCCAGTTCCCAGGGGCAGGGACTGGCTCTGTTCTGTTTTGTGCATCCCTTAGTGTTCGGGTGTTCAGGTAACTGGTCTGTGCAGGCGGGTGACAGGGTGTCACGGACTCACAGGACTTGTGCTCTCTCCCGGCTCTGTACGGTCCCTGGGAGAAACCCCCTTCAGTGCGACAGCCCTTCTCGGGGGTCCACTCTCTCATGGGGTTAAGCCGTAGGCCCCTCCTCCTCCTGGAACCGCGCCTCTCTGAGCCTTCAGCATGCCTGTCTCTCGCTGTGGCCCCCCTCACAAGTCCACTCACTCTGGACCCCCGGGGCTTCCACTCCCAGAGGGAATAATGCAACCCTGATCTCTAGCCCGGAACGACTCTCAGCCAGCGTAACACAGGAGGGTTTATTGAGCGTTGAACACAGATCAGGAAACTCTCCAGGCCCTAAGGCCTAGCAACCCCTGAGCACAGTACATCTAGGTGTCTTCTGCATCCAGGAGGGCTCTGGCTGCTCCCTTCCCCAGTCCACCAGCCCCCTCCTTCCAGCCAAGGCATCCTATATCATCTTCTTCAACAGCTCCTCCCCTGTCCTATGTCTTCCATCCCAGGTAAACAGGTCGCTGGGGCCCTCTCGCCTCCTCTAGCTAGAACTGGTTGGTCAGGTCACCGGGATCCCCTCTCCTCAGCCCTTTGTCCTCCCACTGGCCAGAACCGACTGACTGCCAAGCTGGGCTGGGCCTCTTAGTCACCAGGTCACCAGTTGTTAGGGTCCCCCATCTCCAGGCCGTTGTCCAAGGTCCCAGCTGCTAGACGAGGTCACACCTGGTCCTCTGCAACAACAAACCCTCTCCCACCACCTCGTTAAACATGCAGCACATGGGGAAACTGAGGCGCGCACACACCTTTAATGTAAAACACTACAAAAATCCCCAACTTTGTCACACAGGGGCAGGGACCGGCTTTGTTCTGGTGTGTGCAGCACCTAGCGCAGCCGGGGTCCGGGTGACTGGTCTGTGCAGGAGGTTGTCAGGGACCGGCTCTGCTCTGGTTTGTGCAGGACCTAGCATGCTGGAGTCCAGGCGACTGTTCTGTCTGCAGAACATCTGCAGTCCAAGACCACTGCTCTAGCCCCCTGAGCTATGGACCCCCTGCCCAGGTCCCTTTGGTAGAGGGAGGTTAATGCTGAGGAGAGATGAGCTATCGAGGAATGAGTGACAAGCCACCAGTGAGGAGATTCCAAATCTGAGACAGCTATCTAGGCCCCGGCAAGATTTGAGACAGTGACCCAGGCAGTCCAAGACTGCTGCTCCAACCTCCTGAACTGCAGCTGGTCGAAGGCTCTAGCAATTTTCAGCTCACAACCTCACACTTAAAATCGCAGCACCGTAACCACTTAGCAAAAAGTCAAACAAGTGACAATGGTTTAAGAGAGGAGATTGCCTATTTGGCCAAGCATTGGGAAGTCTTACCCTTGAATCAACAGCGTTTCTCTGTTAGTCTGTCTGCATTGGGGCGGGGCCAATAACATGTGCTGATGGATGCATTATGCCAAGGGGGAGGTTATGATTTTTATTCTCAAACACAATGCACAAAACAGGAATCAAACCTCGGTAAGTGTCAATGGAACAGCCACTCCCAAGTTCTTTCAGCCAGAAGGGGCCATTTGGTATCTTTCACAGAGTGGCTGGGTGGCCTGTGACAATGTTACCCAGGGTTTCAGAACCCAAAGCAGGGGTAACTGAACTGTTTCCTCTCCAGGTGTTGCCAGGAATAAATCAGCGGGCACGGCTCTTGCCATCTGGTGAATGATTGACTGACTGACTGACTGACACACACACACACACACCTCAAAGGGGGAGGGATAGCTCAGTGGTTTGAGCATTGGCCTGCTTAAAACGGTTGTGAGTTCAATCCTTGAGGGGGCCATTTAGGGATCTGGTGCAAAAATCTGTCTGGGGATTGGTCCTGCTTTGAGCAAGGGGTTGGACTAGATGACCTCCTGAGGTCCCTTCCAACCCTGATATTCTATGATTCAAACATAGTTACTCAAAGTCTGAGATGGTTTGGTGTGATCCCTACCTGGGCTACTGTGGGCCTTCCTTCTGTCCAGCTGGTGGAGAGTTTAGGGGTCTGCTCCTTGCCCAAGAAAAGCTCCCTTGGACTGCTCCTAGGTGTTTACTTTTACTTCATCTTTTGTAGCTAACACTTACAAAACACATTTCCCACAGTAACCACTCCTGGGTCAGCAATTCTCCTAACTTCAACAAATTGCTCATTGTCTCTGATCCCCAAAGCCTTTCTAATATTTCTAGTCATAACAACAATCCAATGTGTATGTCAGGGGCTCTTAACAGCAAGGTCGCTAGCCACTTACTCCCTTCCATTCTCATGGGCTGTTAGCTTTTCTATCCCATCTTTCCATTCTGATTAGCAAAACTGTGATCATGCAGCTGTTTGGCCTTGCTGCCTGTGAGAGTCCTAGCGATCATTCCTAGCTAGGTGGGATTCGGTTTTCAGCTAACGATGGCTGGACACACAAAATGGCTGCAGTAGGGGGGAGGGATAGCTCAGTGGTTTGAGCATTGGCCTGCTAAACCCAGGGTTGTGAGTTCAATCCTTGAGGGGGCCACTTGGGGATCTGGGGCAAAATCAGTACTTGGTCCTGCTAGTGAAGGCAGGGGGCTGGACTCGATGACCTTTCAAGGTCCCTTCCAGTTCTAGGAGATGGGATGGGATATATCAAACTGATCAAGTTCTGGAGTTAGCACAAGGCTGGAACATTGACCTGCCAACGTTTAACTCCTATGCTTTCAGCAACTTCACTATTAGGGCCTGCCACTGTAGTTTAAATGATCCAGCCCTCGACTCCCGGCCAGCCCCCAGCGGATTCTGTAAAGTAGCGGGGCAAGGATCCAACAGGTGCCTCTGAATCCTCAATGAGCTTTTTCTTGCACCGTGGGTGTATGAATTGTTGTGTGTAGGAAGCGATGAATGTGGGACTGACCCTGAACTGAAGGAGGGAAATGGTTGTTTAAGAAAGATGGGGGGGTGAGGAGAATAAACGTGGCCTACAACGATGAGGAAAGATTAACAAGCTGTTGCTGTAACTACTTGGTCACTTAGTCTGATGGGTTTATTGTTATTTAACTGTTTTTAAGGTCTCTGCTGCCTGTAATCTTTTCCCCAGCTGGTAGGGTTGCCAACTTTCTAGTCGCACAAAACCGAACACCCTAGCCCTCCACCTCTTCCACAAGGCTCCGCCCCCGCTCACTACATTCCCCTCCCTCGGTGGTTCGCTCTCCCCCACCCTCACTTTCACTGGGCTGGGGCAGAGGGTTGGGGTGCAGGAGGAGGCGAGGGCTCTAACTGGGGGTGCAGGCTCCAGGGTGGGGCAGAAATGAGAGATTCAGGGTACAAGAGGGGGCTGCGGGTTGGGGTGTGGGAGGGAGGGCTCTGGGGTGGGGCTGGGGATGAGGGGTTCAGGGTGTGGGAGGGGGCTCTGGGCAGGGGGTTGGGGGTGCAGGGGAGTGAGGACTCTGGGCTGGGGGTGTGGGCTCTGGGGTGGGGCCAGGGATGAGGGGATTGGGGTGCAGGAGGGTGCTCCAGGCTTGGGGGGGACTTAGGGCTGGGGCAGAGGGTTGGGGTGCGGGAGGGGGTGAGGGCTCTAACTGGGGGTGCAGGCTCCAGGGTGGGGCAGAAATGAGGGATTCAGGGTGCAAGAGGGGGCTGCGGGTTGAGGCAGGGGGTTGGGGTGTGGGAGGGTGTGAGGGCTCTGGGGTGGGGCTGGGGATGAGGAGTTCAGGGTGTGGGAGGGGGCTCTGGGCAGGGGGTTGGGGTGCAGGGGGTGAGGGCTCTGGGCTGGGGCCAGGGATGAGGGGATTGGGGTGCGAGGTTGCTCCAGGCTTGGGGGGGGCTCAGGGCTGGGGCAGAGGGTTGGGGTGCAGGGGGTGAGGGCTCTGGGCTGGGGGTGCGGGCTCTGGGGTGGGGCCAGGGATGAGGGGATTGGGGTGCGAGGTTGCTCCAGGCTTGGGGGGGGGCTCAGGGCTGGGGCAGAGGGTTGGGGTGCGGGAGGGGGTGAGGGCTCTGGGGTGGGGCTGGGGATGAGGAGTTCAGGGTGTGGGAGGGGGCTCTGGGCAGGGGGTTGGGGTGCAGGGGGTGCGGGCTCCGGGGTGGGGCCAGGGATGAGGGGATTGGGGTGCGAGGTTGCTCCAGGCTCGGGGGGGGGACTCAGGGCTGGGGCAGGGGGTTGGCGCATGGGCTTACCTCAGGTGGCTCCCAGTCAGTGGCGCACCAGGGGGGCTAAAGCAGGCTGGTCACCCTACCAGCCGGCCACAGGTGGTGGTGGAGGGGAGAGGTTTTGGCTACTGAAAAGACTCTCTGTGGTGTTGTAAAAGACTAAGGCCATGTCTATACTAGAGAGCTGACAGCAGCCCACTTGTCTCACTACACTACAGTGGTGTTCTCATCGAAAAGGCATTTCACCGAATTATCATTTCCAATTGTTTGCTCAGACCAGCTTCCCTAATACACTCACTGCTGTGCAGTTGTGTAAGTGTGGCCAGAGCTGAATCACAAGATTCCCTGCCAATCTCCCTTCTCTCTGCAGCATCATTAGAGTGTGTTTGTGGTAGATAGTTGGCTGTAGATAGTTGTTCATTCCCCATCTTGACGATTGAGACAAGTCTCTTCTCACTCATCTCTCCTGCAGCTCAGGGATTCCAATAGCAGGGGTCAGGTTTTCCCTGGCAATCTGAGCTTTATTCAGCGGCTTGGTGGCTCTTTTCTTTCCACACCCTGGAGGGAATCGGCCTTTCATTCCATCCCTGGCACTCCATGAAATAACACCAGCCGCAGAAAGAAAGAAAGAAAGAGGAGAGGGAACATCTCACTGTCAGAGATGAAGGTGGGCACGTCCCCTCCGTTTAACCACACATCTCTGCTGCAGGAGAGAAGGTTTCGATGGAATTGAACGCCCCGGCTCAGAGAAGAGACAGAAAAAGATCGTGCTGCTCATGTAAAGGAAATTGTGTCTGCGAGTGAAATTGAGGAGGGAAGTGAAATGCCCACGGGGGTGGTGCGATGCCCTCAGGAATGTGGCTGAAGAGGATGCAGGCTGAGAACTGAATTAACTCCACTCCCCGGGAACTAAAATGACATTGGATTCTTTTGCTAGATACTCAGGAATGAGGGATTAATTCAGACATAAAGGAAATGGCGGGGAGGGGGGAGGCTGCTTTAACTGTTGGTTAACACGTGAACTTGATTCCCAGGAAGGGAGAGAGGGGAAAACCCAGAGATGCCTTTAATCCCAGGCTGGGGTCTCCTGGGCAATGGGAAACATCCCTTATTTGCTGCTGCTAAAGGAAGCCTGGGGTTAATGGGCAGTTGGCATGTCCCTGCGCTGGGATCAAAGGGGAATATTGGACAGAATGCATCACACGTGCCCGCCCTGCTCCCCGGAGCCCCTGGGGGGAGAATCTAGAGAACAGGGCGCTATTTCTCATCTGCAGTCCCAGAAGAGCTGCTAGGTCTCCTCGCTGCCAGCAATTCACCCCTCGGATTCAACCTGAGTTGATGGGATCCTTCTGCTCCTAAGTGGGGATGGGGTCACTGGACAATCTGAAATGGAAGGAATGATCCTGGAAGAGAAAAAGGAACAGAAAATAGAGGAAATAATTAGAGAGCAAACACCTATTCGCTCTCCCCTTCCCCTCCCAGGAAGACCTATTATCAAGGTCATGTTGCCAACTCTCATGATAATTCTTGTTTTCCTTAAAGCCCCAGCTCCTGGAGTCAGGTGAAGATGTGATGATTTCAGCTTTCATTCTTAAAGAAAAATTAAGTTTCTAGCCCTCGTGGCTGTGGAGAAAGCTTCAAAATATGATCCCAATGATTTAGTTGGGGATTGGCCCTGCTTTGAGCAGGAGGTTGGACTAGATGACCTCCTGAGGTCCCTTCCAACCCTGAGATTCTTTGATTCTATAAAGGTTCAACAAGCAGAAGGCAAATAAAAAGAACTCCAAAGCTGTTATTTTTACCCAATCTCACGATTTAAAAGCCGATCTCGTGATTTTTGAACCTTTGGGTTGGTAATTCTGTAAATGGAGAAATTCCTCACCATGAGTAGCAAAGAAAATGGAGATGCACACACCGCACGCTGAACAGTGACAGACTTTGGTTCCGCCATATGCCTGTAAGAGAAAAGAGCTGGAACCGTGGGCTACTGTGATTTCATTCCCAGACACTGGACTAATTTGCCGCCCTGAGACTTGGCTCAGGGCTGATCAGTAGGAAGATCTGAGTTAGCCTCAAAGTTTGTGTGTGTCAAAATTGCAGCCTCCTCATCAGGGAATTGAATGCGGGGCTCCAAGGTGACAGGAAGGGAGACTCACCGCTCCCCCAATGAGGAAGACGTGGCAGGTTGTCCTTGCACAGACCGTGAGGGAATCAGCCAGGGCAGTTCCTCAAAGACCTTGTGGCTGAAAGGGGACCCAGCTGGGAGGGAGGGTGCTCGGGATCTGTAGGGGTTTTGCAGCTGAGAGAAGGGCCAGATTCAGAGCGGGGGAGGGGGGGTCTCAGGACTCCCAGGGGCTTTGTCAGCAGATGGGGGTGTCGGAGCAGAGCTGGGGCAGAAGTAGGGGCAGGATGGGGGAGGGATTTTATCAGTTATTTAAACTGCAAAAGGGGTCACAGCTGGGGAGGAGGGTGTGGGCCCAGAAAAGTTGTCGTCGTGCTCTGGTGTGAGAGAGTGGGGGTGGAGATTGCGCAAGTTGTGGTGTTGATACACACCTATACAATGTACTAAACACATTTCAAAACCATGCGTGGTCTCAGATTGGAACGGGAGCTCGTGGAAGCAGGGTCTCTCCTTCATTGTCCTTAAGATCACTGTCTCCCGCCTGCCGTTGCCAAAGAAGGTGCATCTCAATGCCTCCGACGAAGTGGGTTTTAGCTCACGAAAGCTTCTGCCCAAATAAGTTTGTGAGTCTCTAAGGTGCCACAAGGACTCCTCCTTGTTTTTGCTGATACAGACTAACACGGGGACCCTCTGAAACCTGAGCTCAGTGGCAGAGTGTTTGACTATGGACGATGTGGTTCCCAGCTGCCCCCTTTGGGGTTTCATCCTCATGTTTCGGTCTGCTCAGGAGTGCTACTGCATAACGGTGCTTGAAATGAATTTGAACACACCATCGTGTTGCCGGCACCGAGTGCCCGAGGACAGCAACAGCGGGGTTCGTTGCCCGGTGTGCTTCGCGCCAATAAACACACCAGGGGTGGAGAAGCAAACAAAGTTTATTTGGGATCCCAAAGCGGTGCAAGGAGACTGGCAAGTCTCAAATCAAACACACTGACGGGAATAGTTTTTCTTCTTTTATACATTTTGCAGTTAAGCCTCACCCCCCTCCTTCTTCCCCCTCTACCCCTCCCTTCCCTGGTAACAGTTACTAAGCAAATAACGATTACATTTAAGCAGTTAAGTCATTCTTGGCCGCTATAAGCCTAGCTTGTTAGTAACTTCTTTAAACCGTTATCTTGTCCTTTTTCCCTTCAGCCAGAAACATGCAGGCCTCATTATTACCGCTTGATACCGGTGTGAGCAGGGGGGTGCACACAGATAACTGGTTGCTTACATATTCCAATTGCACCTGGCTTTTGAGGTTGATTAGAGTTTAAACACGGAAGAAGTTTGGTTCAGATAGGCCTAGTGCAGGAAGGCTTCATTGACACTTAGTGGCCTTCCACCCTCCCGAGTTACCTAGGGTGATGCCTAGTGACACCAACAATCGTTTCCAGTGGAACCTAGCAATCCTGTCCATCAGCTGAAATCAATTCCGTTTCCCTGAATGAAAGAAAGATACGATGTGAATGGCATTTGCCCGTCCTTGTTCTCCATGGGCTGAGCTGTGCGGAAGAACAAGAACCGCATTCAGTTGGGGCTCAGGTAGGGTGACCAGACAGCAAGTGTGAAAAATCGGGACGGGGGTGGGGAGGGTAGTAGGAACCTATATAAGAAAAAGTCCCCAAAATCAGGACTGTCCCTATAAAATCGGGACATCTGGTCACCCTAAGCTCAGAAGCCTTCTGAGCAAAGGTACCTTGATGCAGGCCAAGGTCATGGACACCTTGGCTCCTTCACACTCAGCCGGAAGCAGCTGCACTCCCAGGACAAAGCACAAGAACAAGCCAGTGGCTCTGCACAGGAAACTTGTCACCAAGAAACTGGCCAGAGCTGCCAGGAGCCCCAGAAAGGCCACCAGGACCAAGACCAGGACCAGGACCAAGACCAGGATCAATACTAAGTAATCGGTAGCTGCAGCAAGCACCAAACGGGCAGAGGAAAGCCCCCCAAAAGATCAAAGCTGGAAGCTCCAGAGGTCTTTCAAGATCCCACCTCAAACCAAGGCAGGAGAAAGCCAGGCTAAAACCGGCCTCCGACCCAGAGCAGCCGGGGCTACCACAGCGCAGTAAGAAAGAAGTAAAGAGATTTCGACTGGAAAGACTCCTTTCCCCAGCGGCTCTTTTACCATAGACATCCCAGAGAGAGCCAGGTCCCTCAGGCCAACCAGCCCTCTGGGGAGTAAGTTGCGGGGGGGCGGAGTCCCCTTACAGAGGGGAAGTGCTGAGTTTTGTAAAACACCGGCCAGGTGAGTGATGCCCTGAAAGGGCAGCTGCCCATAGCTCCTGCATGAGCTTGCTCGCTTGGATCGACGTCTGCAGTTATTGTGGAGCTCGCAGTAGAGGGAGTGTGTCCCCGTCACGTCACCAGCTGCAGCATGGGCGGTGTCTGAATCTCAGCTTTGATTAATCCCAGTGAAAGCCGCCCTGGAGAGGGCTGTTGCATGCGAGGCTGATTGGGGGAAGCAGCCATAGGTGGGGCCACGCCCCAATCAGGCCACAGCTGGCCCAACCCCCCCTTGCCAATGATGAGTAGTTTATAGACTGCAGACCGCCCCAGGGAGCGGGGGCTAGATGGTGACTGGCAGTAGCCAGTGAGGCAAGGTGGGGATAGAGGGTTGGGGGTTCCCCTGGGTGGGGAGACCCAGAGTGTGGGTTACTGTGGGGGCAGAACCCTGAAGTAGAGTGGCTCCGGGAGGGCCAGCGGCAGGTGAGACACCAGCCCGCAGAGCTGGAAGAGCTAATTCCTGGGACGACCAGCAGGAGGCGCTGCGCCGGTGAGTCATTGCCCTGCTAGACTTTCCTATGTGGATAATTTCACAATACTCTGCTTCATGCTAACTTCCTGCTCACAGCCGGAATATGGGGAGGAATGGACGAGTTTGTGAGTAAGTGATCATCGTACATGGCAGAAAACTCTACTGGAGGTGGGCAGTTGCCTGTTTAAAAAACGAAATAGCAAAGTTTTTCCAAATGGCCTGTTACACATTCAAACCTTGTCTTCTTTTACACACACAATATCAATTGTGCTCTAGTAAAAGGCAAGTTTAACATAGAGCAGTGGTTCCTAAACTTGTTCTGCCGCTTGCACAGGGAAAGCCCCTGGCGGGCCGGGCCGGTTGTTTACCTGCCACATCCGCAGGTTCGGCCGATCACGGCTCCCACTGGCCGCGATTCGCTGCTCCAGGCCAACGGGAGCTGCTGGAAGCGGTGGCCAGTACATCCCTCGGCCCGTGCCGCTTCCAGCAGCTCCCATTGGCCTGGAGCAGCAAACCGCAGCCACTGGGAGCCACGATCGGCCGAACCTGCGGACGCGGCAGGTAAACAAACCGGCCCGGCCCGCCAGGGGCTTTCCCTGAACAAGTGGTGGAACAAGTTTGGGAAGCACTAATAGAGCATTGTTTTTTGTAACTTTTGGATGCATTGAAAGAAAAGCTGTTTAAAGTGAATGTGCTTCTCCTATTGCAGGACTGGCTGCAAAGTTCTGTAACTTTATCAGCTGTGGCGCTGGTTACATCTGCATCTAACTAATTGCAGGATTATTGTCGTACCAGTGAGCTAATTACACAAATGTTCTTCGCTAATCTCATGTTCTGGTCACATTGAACATTGGAGTAGGTATGGCTGGGTTTGTTTTTCCTTGGTTTTCTCCTAAATACTGTGTGACTTTAAATTCTCTGTGGGCCAGGAAAACACCCACCGCCTTGAGGTGGGTGGGGGATTGGGCTGTTTATAGAACTTGAACCAAGGAGCTTTGTGCTACAGTTTGGTCTTTAACTATGCTGGGATAAAAATGAACAGTAAATGCCAATCCCAGACACCAGCATAATAGAAACTTGAAAGTAGTGAGTATAAAATCAGGTGTTCTTGCTGGGGGCAGGTGTGATCTTTTACTAAAGATATATTGTGAAGTAGCCATCATTTATATCCAAACTTTTGTTTGTTTTTCATATGCGCTATCAGGGAATCACTCCAAGTGGCCAGAGTTAAGGTTACATGGGTGTGTACTTCATACTGTATTCCCTGCTTTTCTGGAGTTTGAGTTTTGCTTAACTTGATGCTCTGGAAGGATAAGAGATACCACTGGGAAACCTCAACTCTGTGTTCACAATGTTTGTTTTTTGTTTGGTTGTTGTCAATGAATAGAGCAGTGAGGAATTAGACTCATTATCTATTTCCTTGATTCCAGTTTACTCCTACGCCATCTTTAGGTCTGAGACAATAAGGACATTTAAATGACCTTCATAACTAAAATGATGTGAAAAAGCAGAAATGTTTTAGAATCATAGAATATCAGGGTTGGACGGGACCTCAAGAGGTCATCTAGTCCAACCCCCTGCTCAAAGCAGGACCAATCCCCAGACAGATTTTTGCCCCAGATCCCTAAATGGCCCCCTCAAGGATTGAACTCACAACTCTGGGTTTAGCAGGCCAATGCTCAAACCCTGGTAGCTCAAATAATTCCGTTTATTCTCTCACATGCTCTGTTCGTATGTGTATGTGTGTGTAAAAGGTGCAACACATTCATTTTCAATCACCTCTTTCTTAACTCTTGTAAAGGATTATGTAGTACATTCAGTATATCAAGTATCAGGGGGGTAGCCGTGTTAGTCTGAATCTGTAAAAAGCAACAGAGGGTCCTGTGGCACCTTTAAGACTAACAGAAGTATTGGAGCATAAGCTTTTGTGGGTGAATGCCCACTTTGTCAGATGCAAGTAATGGACATTTCCAGAGGCAGGTATAAATCAGTATGGAGATAACGAGGTTAGTTCAATCAGGGAGGGTGAGGTGCTCTGCTAGCAGTTGAGGTGTGAACACCAAGGGAGGAGAAACTGCTTCTGTAGTTGGCTAGCCATTCACAGTCTTATGCTCCAATATTCTGTTAGTCTTAAAGGTGCCACAGGACCCTCTGATACAGTATATCAAGTAGTTTGTTCAATGTGATGACTTTGTCATGCATTGCCCAGAACATATTTTTAGAATTAGTTACATTCACCCTTCTCCTTGCACATAGCGAAGTTTATTTCATTCTGTGAAGTGTGTTGGTAGCTCCAATAATTAATGCGTGTGTGTGTGTGTGTGTATAGAAGGCACAACACATTAATTTAGCAATGCTGAAAATGTTCCCTTCTCCCTCCAGAACTGTCTCAGCGTCGCCTTCCCTTTGTAGATTAATCTGCTCCTGTGTCTCTGTGAGGAAAGTAATGTTTCTATGAAAAAAGCCACTTTTAATAAAAGGCAGTGACACCAAATGGCCACACGGCGGCGCACATCAGCAATGAAAAGCACCAGGCTCCTAGTCTTCACATTGATGGTGTCAAGGGATTGAAGGCGACCCTCTCCAGTCCACAGAGAGGATTGTTTGTTTCTCTGAGAGCCAGGCGTGTGTCAGCCACTTTCTAGAGCCGATGAACTGGGATTGGATTCACTTGTAACAAACACAGTGTTTGGTGTTGGAAACAGCACCTTGGGCTGGAGACAAGCCCTGAACCGCCTGGTAGCAAAGGCTGGTTTCCCGGCTGCAACAGGACACGCTGCCCGTCTGCAGTGCTAGAGTAAACAGCCCAGCGTGGCCCTTCTGGGGGTTTTGTGGCTGGCACAGGGCTGCTGGTAGACGTGCTGATGCCATGAATGTCTGCCCGGTGCGAAGGCATGATGCCCACAGGCCCTATGGCAATGGAGGGGTCCTGCCACCCCAGCTGTGATGCAGGGAGAAGAGGAATTAGTTTCACGTGTCTATTTTCAGGCTATAATCTGGGCAGGGCCGGCCTTAGGGATGGGTCACCCAGGCAACTGCCCAGGGGCGCCATGGTCAAGGAGGTGCCATGTGGCAGTGCAGAGGTGCGCGCTGCCAGTGTAGCGTCAGAAGCCGTTCCCAGCAGGCAGGGGAGCGCCATGTTGCGGGGGGGCACCCAAATTTCTCCCTGCTTCCTCCTGGCAGAGGAGCATGGGTAAGGGGTGAAGCACAGACACTGCTCCCCCGCCCCAGGGGGCTGTGAGTGAGGGTGGGAGCGAGGATCAACACCAAGCACTCCGTGCATCTAGATCACTTTTCCCCACCTGGGCTGTGAGGTGAGGGCCCTGCCTGCCCCTTACGCAGCCCAGGTGGGGAAAGTGGCCTGGATGCAGGAGCCCTGACGTCGCTCCTCGCTCCCCCCCTCTCAGCTCCCTAGGGGTGCGTGGAGGAGCAGGTGTTCGAGGAGAAGGGAGCAGCGGTGCCAGCATCTAGGTCAGTTTCCCTATATGGGCACAGGAGGGGTTGCAGGGGTTAGAGGCGAAGGGAGCACAATGCAGGGCTAGGGGGTGGGGCACCACGCCCATGGGGTCAGGGGCACTAAAATACAAGTTTGCCCAGGGCACCAAGGCCGGCCCTGAATCTGGGGCACCCAGCTCTGTGGTCGGGATCCCGGCAGCTCAGTCTCGGGGCTGGAACAGGCCCCTGATTTAGGGGGTGCCCGCAGGGTTTACAGCACTCTGAGGTCTCAGAGAATCTCTCTCTCCCAAAGCTTCAGGCCTGAGCCGGGGGTGCTAGGCAGGTGGCGGAAGCTTTGAGAGCCCAGAATGTTTGCCCCGGTGGGGGGTTTTGCCCAAGACCTAAGGGTACGTCTAGGTGGCAATTACAGACCAGTGGCTGGCCTAAGCCGGCTGACTCGGGCTTGCGGGACTCAGGGTAAGGAGCTGTTTAATTGCAGTGTAGACGTTCAAGTTCGGGCTGGACAGTGGCGGATTCATCATTTTGCCGCCCCTAGGCCGGGAAATAATTGCCACTCTGGCTCCGCCCCGACTCCGCCCTTTTCCCCGCCCCCATTCCAACCCCCTCCCCGAAGTCCTTGCCCCAACTCCGCCCCCTCCCTTCCCCTATTGGATCCCTTCCCCAAATCCCCGCCCCCGGCCCCGCCTCTTCCCCCAGCGCACGGTGTTCCCCCTCCTCCCTGCCCCGCGAAACAGCTGTTTCGTGCGCAAGAGCTGGTAGGGGAGAGAAACAGGACGCGGCGGTGCGCTTGCAGAGGAGGTGGAGGTGAGCTGGATCAGGGGGGCGGGGCGCGGAGGGGAGCTTCCGCCCCTGCAAATTTTCCACCCTAGGCCTAGGCAATAATACGGCGCTGGGGCTGGAGCTGGGTTCGTAGACAGCTGGGTTCATAGATGAGTTCACAGACGGGGGAGAATACAGTGGGACCTGCCATAGGTCAGACACTTCTCATTGCCAGCCTGGAAATAACCCAGCTTTGACTTTCACCTCATAGGCTTTTGTAGTTCCTGGGTCCTGATCACTAATGAAGGAGCAAACGAACGGACAAACCAATGTAGCCTTAATATGGCATTTGCATCCTCAACCCTTGTGCCTGTGACAGGATCCCAAGGACAGACTGTTACTCACCATCAGGAAAAGTGACTGTTTCCCCATTCCGTTGTGCAGGACAGAAGGTGTACCTTAGGGAATTTTCTTTCTGTTTTTTTTTCATATTGATTAGGAAGGAAAGACTTAGACCTGACAACTTTTTCGAGCTGCCAAATGTAAAGAAGTGATTGGTTCAAAATGAACATGTTGCGCAGGACTTGATTGGAACTAGAAAAAATTAAACGGCTGTTAAAGTTGAACTCTTGGGTGAATGGAATGATCCGCTTTATATTAAACCTTGGATGGCAATAGATTGTCAGATCAGACAGGACAACCTGATTTTGGTTGCTTGTTCGCTTGTTTGTTTTTCGTGATAAATTGGAGAGGAGAGCTACAGGAATGATTCAAGGATTGACGAGTGTGAGAAGTTTAAAAACAAACCCAGCGTTTCCTGCTCCTGCAGGCTGTGGGGGTAGTCAGTGGGCGGGAAGTAGGAGGGGACAGATGGGGGGCAGGGGCCAGGCTGTTTGGGGAGGCACGGCCTTCCCTACCCGGCCCTCCATACAGTTTTGGAACACCAGTGTGGCCCTCAGGGTAGGCAAACTTTTTGGCCTGCTTTATCCCTTTTTGCGCATTCCCCTCGCCAGGGCTGCCCGGGGTGGGGGGCAAGTGGGGCAATTTGCCCCGGGCCCCACAGGGCCCCCGCGAGCCCTGGCCGAGAATACCTTTCCTGGCTAGAGGTGCCTTTTTAATTTTTACTTACCCGGCGGCGGTCCGGGTCTTCGGCGGCATTTTGGCGGCGGGTCCTTCAGCGCTGCTGAAGATGTGGAGCGAGTGAAGGACCCACCACCGCAGACTCGGAGCACCGCCCGGTGAGTATGTCCACTCCCCCGCTTTGCCCCAGGCCCCCTGATCCTCTGGGCGGCGCTGCCCCTTGCCCACCCCTCCTTCCCCACAAACTCACCATAATTGGCAATCGCGCTGACCAATGCGCTAGCCAAGGGACAGTGAGAAAGAGGTGTGTGTAACTTTTGTGATTCACAGCTGTGAGCACATTCACAATATTGGCTCTTGTCATTGTTTCATTGGCTTATGCAGGTGTGCCCTTGAAGACCCCCTCCTCCACACCGGCAGAGCGCCTCCATCCGATAGGGTGATGACCCAGGAGAAGTAGTGCAACACTTCATGAAACAAGAGTGTGGAGGTATTCTCATCAGTGGAAGACTCAGGCTAGGTCCACACTACCCGCCTGATTTGGCGGGTAGAGATCGATCTTCTGGGATCGATTTATCGCGTCTCATCTGGACGCGCTAAATCGATCCCAGAAGCGCTCCCCCGTCGACTGCGGAACTCCTGCTTGCCGAGAGGAGGAAGCGCTGTCGACGGGGGAGCTTGCCTGCGCCGCGTGGACCCGCAGTAAGTAAACTTAGTTCGATCTAGGAAACGTCGACTTCAGCTACGCTATTCTCGTAGCTGAAGTTGTGTTTCCTAGATCGATCCCCCGCCCCAGTGTGGACCAAGCCTCAGTCTGGATAGCCAAGAAAACCAGTGTTCTCCACTTGTGAAGTAACTCCCTGCTCTCCATGTGTCAGTATGTAATGCCTGCATCTGTAACTTTCACTCTATGCATCCGAAGAAGTGAGGTTTTTACCCACGAAAGCTTACGCCCAAATAAATCTGTTAGTCTTTAAGGTGCCACCAGACTCCTTGTTGTTTGTGTAGATACAGACTAACACGGCTACCCCCTGATACTTGTTAGTCTATAAGGTGCCACAGGACCCTTGTCGCTATTTACAGATCCAGACTAACACGGCTACCCCTCTGATACTCATTAGCCTGCAATCAGAGCACATCTATGCCTGACTCCCGCTTCAGCCACTAGAGAACTCCAGTCCATGCCCTCCCCACACTTGCCCCATGGCATTTCTTGCCTGTTCCCAGTCCCTCACAGAACCCCAAGCACTCCACGCCTAGGGCCTGGTTGTCCAATGAAAGGTGGAGTTGCACCTAACTGTGAGAGCCCTAATCACAAGACTGTGCCTCATTTTCATGTCCCCTATTTGATCCAACATTTGTGTTTTATCCTGTTATTAAACTTGAGTTTTTGAAATAAAATGAGTCTTTATTTGTGACATCCATCCATCGCTCAGTGCTAACACTGAAACACAGTGGCTATAGGTTCGAATATTTGCTCCTTGCAATTAGCGCTCGGGAAGCAAGTAAACATTGCCTGGCCGAATGCATCACAGAAAGACACGTTACTGGGAATCGTTGTCAAAATGCTCCTTCAAAGCCTCTCTGATTTGAATAACCTCCTGCTGAGCCCTCTAATTGCCTTTCTGGCTGGCCAAAATCAGCAGCCAGCCAATCGGCCGCAGCGATCCCCCCCTGGGGACACTTCCCCACTTCCATTCACAAATATTATGCAGAGTACAGCAGGCCCCAATGACCATTAGACTGTTTTCCTCATTGAGGCCTAACTGGCCAAAAAGACAGCCTCAGTGATCATTTAATCTGCCCAAGGCACAGTCAACGGTCGTTCGGCGCCTGATGTTGAAGTGCTCTTTGCTGCTGTCTAGGTTCCCGTGTAAGGCTTCCGGAGCAAGGGGAAGGCGGGGTCTCCCAGGATCACTGTGGGCATTTCCACATCCCCCACTGGAATCTTCTGGTCTGGAAAGAAAGTCCCAGAGTGCAGCTTTCTATACTGTCCAGTGTTCTGAAAGATGCATGCATTATGCACCTTCCCTGACCACGCCCAGTTTCTGTCAGTGAAATGGCCCGGTGATCCACCAGCACCTACAAGAGCATGCAGAAGTAACCTTTTGGTTGAGGGCAAGTGGGGCAATTTGCCCTGGGCCCCGCAGGGGCCCCCATGAGAGTTTTCAGGGGTCCCCACGAGAGTTTTCGGCAGGTCTTCGGCGGCAGGTCCTTCAGTGCCGCCGAACGTACCCGGAGCGAGTGAAGGACCCGCTGCCAAAGACCTGGAGCTTCTTCCAGTCCTGGTCTTCGGTGGCGAGGGCTTCTTCCGCTCCGGGTCTTCGGCGGCGAGGGGTCCTTCCGCTCCGGGTCTTCGGCGGCGAGGGCTCCTTCCGCTCCGGGTCTTCAGCAGCAGTTCGGTGCCGGGTCCTTCACTCGCTCCGTGACCCACCGCCGAAGTGCCCTGAAGACCTAGAGCAGAAGGACCCCCACCGCCGAAGACCCCAGGCCCCCTGAATCCTCTGGGCAGCCCTGGGTTGACATACTGTTGCCGGCTTCTACACAGCGATCGCCACTCGCTTTTCCACAGTGAAGGCAGCTCTCGCTCCGGTGTCCTGGTTCTGCAGTGAGGGGGAAAACTCCACACACAGTTCCAGGAAGTTGGCTTTGCACGTCTGAAAAGTTCTGCAGTTACTGCTCATTGTCCCATATGTGCATCATGCTGTGATCCCACCACTCAGTGCTTGTTTCCTGAGCCCAGTACCGACGGCCCACCCTGGCAAGCTGTTCTGGGAATGCCAGCAGCAATCTTCAATTATTTGTTTCCATGGCAAACAGCAAGGCAGGCATCACCGATTCCCTCTCTGTTTAACAGCTCATGAAATACCGCAGGACCAGCTGCATTGTGTTCATAATGCTCGCTACCAGAATAATCAATAGCTCATCTGTGCTGCTAGGCAGAGAGGGCAGGTGCACAGTTTGCAAGGGCTGTTGAAAAATGGCACGAAACAAAGTAGGAAGCCCATGGAATGATGGGATGGAAAGAACTGCATTGTGGGACGGCCAGTACGTCCCCATGATGCACCGCGATCCATTACAGAGCTTCCAGCAGCAAACGGGGACAGAAGGTGATGAGTTGCACTGTGGGATAGCTACCCACGATGCAACACTCTCTTTGTCGTTCTGACTGTGGACGCACTCAGCCGGCACAAGGGAGAGTTGTGTGGGTGTGCTCCACTGAGCTTATTAAAATGACACATGATCATTGACATAACTTAAGTCAACTTTACACTGTAGTGTAGACATGGCATTGGGCAGGGACAACAGCAGCTCTATCTAGATGTCAGGATTTCTGGTTTTCACCCAGATGATGCTTGTTCAACTCCCAGTGGGGGAAAGAAGCAAGATTTTGCTCTGAGAGATGGCAGGTAGTGTGAACAGCAGGTCCATCTGTTCCTGGCACAATGGTGTGCCGAGGAGACGCCAATAACAGGGTCAGTGTGTAATGGTTACACTCAACTTTGAGTCGTGCGCCAATTTCGATGGGATCTCAACACACCTCGGTGTTTTTATTTTATTATAATCGTCACTTTGCGGCCTTGTCTGGCTCAATCTCAATCTTCTCCTTACCCAAGTATATTAACAGTCTCCTTTTATTTTTATTTCCCCCTTTTAGTCCATCTCCCTTTTCTTCATTGCACGATTATTCTAATTTAAGGGAGGAGCAGCAACAAGAACGGACACAAGCCTTTTGCTGCCCGGTTCGGTGCCCTTCAAGCAGGACTAGAGCCCAAACACCTCCTGGAGCAGCCACGGGGACACTGCAGCCCCTGAGATACAGATACACGTTCCCAAGGAGGGATAGCTCAGTGGTTTGAGTGTTGGCCTGGGTTGTGAGTTCACTCCTTGAGGGGGCCATTTGGGGATTGGTCCTGCTTGGAGCAGGGGGTTGGACTAGATGACCTCCTGAGGTCCCTTCCAACGCTATGATTCTAAGGCTCGCTGTCTTCCTCAAGTATCAGGGGGTAGCCCGTGTTAGTCTGTATCTACAAAAACAACAAGGAGTCTGGTGGCACCTTAAAGACTAACAGATTTATTTGGGCATAAGCTTTCGTGAGTAAAAACCTCACTTCTTCCTCAAGTGACAGACGGGTGATACCTCCGCCTCCTTCATGCCTGGCAGGAAGAAGACACTTATGTGCATTCCCTTCGGAGGCGGGGGGAGCTGGGAGACCCTGGACACGGGGTGGGGGGATATTTACCCAGAGCTCAGGGGTGATGCAGTAGAAAAGAACTGGGCGCTGCGTTCCCCAGGTATTTCTCCTTATCCCCCTTCAGTCTCGCTCTCCTTTTCCCACCGCACCCCGGAGACTTGCTCACTTTCCCGTTCCCAGGGGCGGGCACTCGCCCGTAGCCGGATCGGCCCCTACAAGTGCTAACAGCAGCCGGAGCCCGGGAGCGGCCAGTCCGTGCAGGGCTCTGGGGCACGGGCTGCAGGAGCAGCGAGGGGGGCTATGAAAGTCCCTGTCCCAGGGCGGGCGGCAGCTGCAGCCCAGGTAGGAGCCGGGGGGAGGAAGCAGGAAAAACAAGGATCAGAGACACGGGGCAGCAGCTCCGGGGGCGGCGCTGGGAGCGGGGCGGAGCAGCGGCTCCTTCCCCAGCCGGGCCTGCGCCCGGCGGGACTTTCTCCGGCTGGACCCGGCCCAGGCCCGGAGCCGCAGCCGGGGACGGGGCCGGGCAGCGGCGCTGCAGGTCTCGCAGCCCCCGGGAACGCGCCGGGGCTGCCCCCGGCTCGGTCAGGCTCTGGGGGCGCCGGGGGGGGGGGGTGTCAGGCGGGACATGCTGCAGATGGGGGGGTTGGACCATCTCTGTAGCCAGGAACCCCCGGGGCGGCCGGGCTGGTGATGGGGGGGGGGGGCTAATGAACCCCCCTTTGATTTGGCCACGTGTCTCCCCACCAGGGATACAATTCCCCCCGCTTGTCAAAATCCAGGCAGGTGTCTGCCCATCTCTCCAGTTACTGACCCTGTCTCTAGGCTCCGCCTCCAGATTTTACCCCCATTTTCGCTTATAGTCTCCCATGTCCATTTACAAATCTCCTCCGATGGGGGATATTTTCCCACCCGTTTGACCTGCTGCAAATTGTCCTTTGTTAGGGGGGAAACTGAGTCATTCCCCAGATGGGAAGGGGATTAGTGGGGGCAGCGTGCAGAGCCAGTTCTCTGCCAGTGACAAGGCATGGGACGGCCCAGGAAGGAGAAACGGCTGCAAATGGAGCCCAGCCCCAGGTTACCCACTCCCAGCTGCTGCCCCCCACAACTGCCCTGGCCCCCAGTCACCTGCGCACCCCTGCCCCCACTGCTGGGGAGTTTTCCCGCTCCATATCCCCTCACTTGCCCTCTTAACATAGCTCCCCAAACGGCTCCCTGCTGCCCATGTAGACTGGTGGGGGTGGGGACCTCTTCCTTTCAATTTATTAATTGAACTTTCATATACAGTCCTTGCAGATTTCCCCACGTTTCTCACTTATTTAATATCCGCTCTTGCTGTTTTTCTCAGACGTTATCCAATATTTAGTGTTTGCCCTCTTTCCTCTCCAGTTCTCAAAGATTGATACGATATTGCCTTACATTTGGCCCTGTGTTCTCTCTGCTTCTCTATTCCTAATTTAATGTGTCCTGAGATTTTCCCCTAATTAGAAAATATTAACATAAAATCTGCTCACATTTTGCCCATTTCTCAAATTCTTGACTATGGGTAGGAATCCTTGCACGTTGGCTCTTTTATCAAATAATAATCTGCAATTCACTCAGATTTTACTACTTTAGCTATTTTCAGACACAAGAAGTAATTCTTCTGCTCTACTGTGAGCTGATTAATTTTAATTTAATTTAATTAATGGAGATATCCCATCTCTGAGAACTGGAAGGGACCTTGAAAGGTCATTGAGTCCAGCCCCCTGCCTTCACTAGCAGGACTAAGTACTGATTTTGTCCCAGATCCCTAAGTGGCCCCCTCAAGGTTTGAACTCACAACCCTGGGTTTAGCAGGCCAATGCTCAAACCACTGAGCTATCCCTCCCCCCCCGCTGGAGTATTCTGTCCTGTTCTGGGCACCCACACTTCAGGAAAGATGTGGACAAATTGGAGAAAGTCCAGAGAAGAGCAACAAAAATGATTAAAGGTCTAGAAAACATGACCTACGAGGGAAGATTGAAAAACTTGGGTTTGTTTCAGCTGGAGAAGAGATGACTGAGAGGGGACGTGATAACAGTTTTCAAGTATATAGAAAGTTGTTACAAGGAGGAGGGAGAAAAATTATCCTCTGAGGATAGGACAAGGATGGTTTAGGTTGGACATTAGGAAAAACTTCCTAACTGTCAGGGTGGTTAAGCACCGGAATAAATTGCCTAGGGACGTTGTGGAATCTCCATCATTGGCAATTCTTAAGAGCAGGTTAGACAAACACCTGTCAGGGATGGTCTAGATCAGGGGGTTCTCAAACTGGGGGTCGCAAGGTAGTTACGTGGGGGTTGCAAGCTGTCAGCTCCATGGGGCTGACAGCCCCAATCTCCACTAAATTACATTTATTCCCCCCCGCCATTTTTAATTTATAAGGGGGGGGGGGGTCACATTCAGAGGCTTGCGGTGTGAAAGGGGTCACCAATACAAAAAGTTTGAAAACCATTGGTCTAGATCAGTGGTTTTCAAACTTTTTTTCTGATGATCCAGTTGAAGAAAATTGTTGATGGCCGTGACCCAACGGAGCTGGGGATGAGGGGTTTGGGGTGTGTGTGTGGGGGGCTCAGGGCTGGGACAGAGGGTTGGGTGCAGGGGTGAGGGCTGTAGGGTGGGGCTGGGAATGAGGGGTTTGGGATGCAGGAGGGGGATCCAGGTTTGGGGGGGGCTCAGGGCAGGGGGTTGGGGTGTGGGAGGGAGTCAAGGCTCTGGGGTGGGGCTGGGAATGAGGGGTTTGGGGTGCAGGAAGGGGGCTGGGGCAGGGGATTGAGGCGCGGGCTTACCTCTGGCAGCTCCCGGTCAGCGGTGCAACAGGGGTGCTAAGGCAGGCTTCCTGCCTGTCCTGGAACCGCTGACTGCACTGCGCCCTGGAAGTGGCCAGCAGCTAGTCCGACTCCTAGGCGGAGACACGCAAGCAGCTCCACGCAGCTCTCGCCTGCAGGCACAGCCCCCCGCAGCTCCCATTGGCTGGGAATCGGCCAATGGGAGTGCGGAACCAGTGCTCGGGGCGGGGGCAGACCGCGGAGCCCCCTGGCCCACCCACCTAGGAGCCGGACCTGGTAGGACCTAGCCGGGCAGCACAGCCAACGGGACTTTTAATGGCCCAGTCGGCGGTGCTGACCAGAACCGCCACAACCCAGTGCCTTACATTCCACGATCCAGTACTGGGTCGTGACCCACAATTTTAAAACCACTGCTCTAGTCTGTAAAAATTGATCTAAAATTCTTCAGATTTCCACACTTTTCTCTTTCATTACTGAACATTGGTATCAGCTCTCAGATTTTGCCTTTTTCATGTAGGAATCCTCTCAGGTTTGGGGATATTTCCCCTGTTTTTTAGCTGCAGCCACTTCCCCTGTGCTGGAGGGAATAGTTGGTTTGAGTCATTTTCCATTCTGGTTGCTGCAGAGGGTTAAATGACCAACTTTCCCCCTCTCATGTTGGTTATTACTTCTCATCTTACTATCCTCTAGGTGCTTACAACTTAATGTTTTAATAATTTGTTCCAGTATCTTTCCAGGTATTGAAGTAACACTTGACTGGTCTTTCATGCTGCAGGTGGTCTTTGTTCCCCCTTTAAACGATAGGTACTATATTTACTCTTCTGGGACCTCACCATGCTCCAGAAGTTCTCAAAGATGACCGCTAATGTTTCCAAAAGCGCTTCAGCTACTTCCACAGTTACCCTAGGACGAATTTCATCAGGCTCTGATGACTTTAACACATCGAATTTAGCTAAATAGTCTTTAATCTGTTCTTTCCGTATTGTGAGTTTCTGCTCCTTCCCCCCCATTGTTCGTAATTACTGGTTTAAGTGTCTGGTCACAATTCAACTTTTTTGTGTGTGACTATTGAAGCAGAGTGGCATTAAACACCGTAGTCTGCCTGATGTCATCTGTGGCTAGCTCTCCTTCCCTGCTAAGCACAGGGCCTACACATTCCTTCACCTTTCTCTTGCTCCTAATATATTTATAGAACTCCTATCTTACTGCCTTTTATGTCCCTTTCTAGGGGTAAATCATTTTGTGATTTTTGTCCCCACAAGTTAGTGCTACTTTTTTGAATCCCTCTTTAATAATTTGTTCATTTTTCCATTTTTTGAGACATTCCCTTTTATTTTCCGGTCATTAAAGAGCTCTGGATGGAGCCATAGTGGCCTCTTCCTATCTTTTCTTGACATTTTGATAGGTTGCTGTTGCGCTTTTAATATTTTCTTAGAGAAACTGCCAGGTCTCCTGAATTATTTTTTCCCTTAGATCGGGGTGGGCAAACTTTTTGGCCCGAGGGCCACATCTGGGTGGGGAAATTGTATGCAGGGCCTTGAATGCAGGGCTGGGGCGGGGGTTGGGTTGCGTGAGGGAGTGCGGGGTATGGGAGGGGGTGCAGTGTGCAGCAAGGGGCTCAGGGCAGGGGGTTGGGGGCTCAGGGCAGGGGGTGTGGAGGGATTTGGGATGCAGGCTCCGGCCCGGCGCCGCTTACTTCAAGCGGCGACGGGGTGGCAGCAGCGTGCAGCGGGGCTAAGGCAGGCTCCCTGCCTGCCCTGGCCCCGCGTCGCTCTCGGAAGTGGCCAGCATGTCCGGCAGTTACTCCTGGGGGTGGGGCAGGTGGCTCCACCACGCACTGTCCTTGCCTGTGGGTACCACCCCCGAAGCTCCCATTGGCCGTGGTTCCCTGTTCCCAGCCAATGGGAGCTGCAGGGGTGGTGCCTACAGGCAAGGGCAGGGCACGGAGCCCTCTGCACCTCCCCACCCGCCCGCCCCAGGGGCTGCGGGGACGTGGTGCTGGCCGCTTCCAGGAGCGGCGTGGGGCCAGGGCAGGCAAGGAGCCTGCCTAGCCCTGCTGCACCATGGGGCTGGCAATCCTGCGGGCTGTAGTTTGCCCTCCCCTGCCTTAGATTTCTTGTGTCAAAGGCTGACTTTCAATGGATCGCAGCGAGGTAGCTGCTCTGACCCAGAATCAGGTCGTCTACGAATGATTTAGCACCAGGTTCCCCACGAACATGCGGTGCGCAACGGGTGAGAGGCGGCTCCCTTCTGGCTGCACTCCGGTCCCGACACGAATGGCTCTCCTCACCGAGCCCTGCCCCCCAGAAGGGGGAGGGGCGGCTAGCCGGAGCCAACCGAGGCTCCACGGCGCTGCCGTATCGTTACGTTTAGGGGGGATTCTGACTTAGAGGCGTTCAGTCATAATCCCACAGATGGTAGCTTCGCCCCATTGGCTCCTCAGCCAAGCACATACACCAAATGTCTGAACCTGCGGTTCCTCTCGTACTGAGCAGGATTACTATTTCATGACCACTTTCACCCAGATTGCTTTCCACCTTCTGTTTCATAACCAATCCCCCCCTTTTAGTAAGAATGAATTGTAAAATGGCTGCCCCCCGATTACTACTTCCATCTTCCGAAACAGACATCCCAAGAACATATTGGACACCGTTTGGCTGGAGAACTTTTCCAGCGGATGTCTGGGTAGTTAATTAGGTTTTGAATATTTCTCTCAATTGCATGACGGCATCTAGAACGTCAGTCTGCAGGGAAAGAGGCTGCAGGGAATTGTAATGTGAAATTACTAAGACCTGTTCTGAAATCTCTCCAATTGCCCTTCTTTCCTTGACAGGCTGCAGCATGACATCCGTGTTTTGCGCCGGATCAGCCCATCCTTCTGTGGGACAGGGAAGGGAAATGGCTGCAAGGGAGGCAGTTCAGGTAGGGATTATTGGGGAGTGGCTGGTGGGTTCCTGCTAGAAGGAGAGGGGCAGTAAATATATAGGAGGTGGGGGCTTCTGGGTGGTTGGTCTGGAGGTGGGAGGTGGAGGAAATATTCAGGGGGGAGAAGGGGAGGGGGACAGGGTGTGACAAAGGTCCTGGGATTTGTTTACTTGGGCCCTAGATTCTAGGAACAGACCCATGGGGTTTGTGGGCGGAAAGTCCTTAATTTATGGAAAAGGAAACAAACCCCCTGGACTGGGCTGGGAAAAGTGACCAGACTCCGGTGCTGGAGCCCGAACCTACTAGCCAGAGTCTTGTATGAAATATGAAGGAAACACCCACCAGCGATGATTTGGGGAGATGCCCCAGCTCCTCCCATCCAACTGCTGACAATGGGGAGGGTGTTGGGATTCCTGCCGGGGGCTGTTCCTGGATCCCCATCTCCTGTATTAGCCTCAGTCTAGGATTTGTGTGATGAATGTGAAGACTCCTGTTGCCTGTGTCTGCTGTACAGGAGAGGGGCTCTCTCTGTCTCCCCTCACCCTGATGCCTCCTGGCTGCGCAGGGCGGGGTCGGTGTGGCACTCTGGTCTTTGTCTACTTCCCTGAGCTGCCATCTGGTTGTCCCTCCTCTCCCGTGACCAGTGGGTCTTTTGCTCTTTCAGGCGCCAGTGACCTTCGAGGAGGTGGCCGTGTATGTCACCAAGGAAGAGTGGGCTCTGCTGGACCCCGCTCAGAGAGCCCTCTACAGAGACGTCATGCAGGAGAACTATGAGAATGTGACCTCGCTGGGTAAGGATTCCTGTCCTCTCGGTTCTTAGAAGGGGAATTAAGATTTAAAGTTCACAACACCAACAATACAACCTTAACTCTGCCCTGGTTCAGCAACACCTCGACAGGCCAATGACACGTGCAAGCGCTCTACCCTCTCCTGCTACAGAATACTTGGGGAACAGAGCACAGGGGCAGCAGAGCACAAAATCTAACGCCGTCTCTTTGCTCAGGCAAAACTTGGGTGTAGGCCTGGTGTAGCGAACAGAAGCTGAACTCAAATAGTGAGCCTACTCCCCACGGACCAGGTCAGACTTCTAAAATGTTACCACCCCTTTACCCTCGCCCTGAGGATTTCTGCTAAGTCACTGCCTTCACTTACCTCTCACTAGGCCCTGGAGACTTCTAGCCTGTATGCCACCAGACTGCTGACAAACTCTATGGCCAGGACACACCCTTGTGCACCTTTACTGACACAACCTACAGTATTCAGCATTTAAACGAGGCACACCTGTTCCTTCAAGGTTCACATGCACCTGTCTTTATATCACAGTCACAGCTTTGCCAAGCGGCGCCAGCTAATCCCGCCACCATTCCATGGACAATGCACACAGCTGGAGTACACGCAGAGAAGTGCTGGTATTCAAATATGTAGAACACAACACACACAATGGCATGTTCTCTTAGTCCTTCCTCGTATCGATTATAAATTAATACATTTTAAGGCCAGGAGGGACAATTAGGTCATCTAGTCTGATCTCCTGTATTATACAGGCCGTGGAATTGTATCCAGTTACTGTTGTATTGAGCTTAATACCTTGTGTTTGACTAAAACATCTTCCAGAAGGGCATGAAGACTTCAGGAGATGGAAAATCTGTCACTTGGTAGTTTGTTAACTTATGCATCACCCTTACTGACCTAAGCTCCAGGGTTAGGGGACAGGGGCAGAGTTAAGGTTGCATTGCAGGAGTGGCGTGGGGTTGAGTTCTTCAGTTCCTGGTTTTCAGAGGTTTTACATTTAGCTACCATCCACATGCTGGACGGGCATGGAGCAGCACTGGGCAACCTGAACTCTGCATTTATCTAGTTTATGGATATTTAATTTCCTTGAGTTTTGAATGGACTTTTTTGCCACTGATGACTGTCACTCGAGTTTTTGCCAGCAAAACCGTGTTGGATAGGGATGTGATGGTGATTTGCAGGCAAAACTTTTATGTGGTCACCAGGCCAAAGTCTCCGTGTGGATTTTAGAGCCCCTTAAGAATAATGTCCTGACACCAAGATTTCTGGGTTAAGAGCAACATTTCTAAGAGACGCTCCTGCAGAATGTCAGAAAAATCCACCACACACATTTCCCGAAAGCTGTCAGTGATGGGGTCACCAATCCAAACGAAAGCTGTCAGATTCAAATGCATTGGTGGAGTTCAGGTTCCATGGGCCACATCACGTCCTCCTGAGCCTACGAGTTAGTATGAGAACCGATTGCTCTGGCCGCTCAGAGCCTCAGTCTCGCGTGCATTTCAATCTCTTTGACCAGGGGTTCTCAAACTGGGGGTCAGGACACCTCAGGGGGTTGCCAGGTTATTACATGGGGGGGTCGTGAGCTGTCAGCCTCCAGCCCAAACCCCGCTTTGCCTCCAGCATTTATAATGGTGTTAAATATATAAAAAGTGTTTATAATTTATAAGGGGGGTCACACTCAGAGGCCTGCTGTATGAAAGGGGTCACCAGTCCAAACGTTTGAGAGCCCCTGTCTTTGACTCATCAGTTTGGCTTGTGCCAGTCCTAAGTTTCAAACTCTACAATATTTAACTTTTTCAGTGCTGCTTCCTCAAAGAGGCAGTGGGGGCCATGGACTAGTTGAGATCAATGCCAAGTGACTGAGATTAGTCAGGGGACCATTAGAAAACTAGGGCTTTGGAGCGGAGCCCGGAGCGCGGAGCAGTGGAGCTGCGGGTTTTTGCCTGGAGCTGGAGCAGAACCGGAGCACAGCTCCAAAAGCTGCTTTTAGGGGGGCTGTATCTCAGGTACTTCTTGATCAAATAACCCCATCTTTGGACCACTAACCCTGCCCTGCACCCTGAGGACGAGCAGTGTATTTCAAGACAATATGAGTAAGAATGTAAATTTTAGAAAGATGAGACTAGCTGACCTTTAAACAGAAAGTAGTGCTGAGCCTTAACCGTAACTCTACTGTAAAAACTTGCAAATGCAAGGCAGGTGTTACAGTCAGGTGCTTCCCGCTGGAGACAGGAGACAGTGTGAGGTTCTTACAGAGGAGTCCTTGAGTCAAAGCAGGGACCAGTGGGAGAAGAGAAGATGATGGGGGTGGGGGTTTGATGGTGCTGAGGTGCCACAAGGCAGGGAGGGCTGAGAGCCGAGGGCATGAAGGGGGAGGGTTTGTGGCACATTGGGATGAGAGGGAATCAGGGATGGTTGGGTACAGTGGAAGCAGGCGGATGGAGGGAGTCAGGGGAGGCATTCCTGGGAACGGTGTGAGTGGGAGAGTGGAGAGTGGGAACGGGGGCAAGCGGGTGGAGGGCCCAGCAGTGGTGCTGTTCTACAGGAAGGTTGGGTAGAAGATCCGTTTTACATGGGAGTGGGGAATGCTGGGGGTAGAAGCATGGGGGAGGGAAGGGGTTGGGGAGTGGTTGCTCTAGGGAGCATGGAGGGTCTGGTGAGGCTGGGAAGGGAAGGTTTCAGGGAGAGAGATTTGGGGCACTCCACTGAGACTGCTTTTGCCAAGGTCTCTAATAACTGTTAGCTAGGCAAATCTCAGAGCCAGTACTCTATTCTCATCCTCCTTGACCTGTCAGCCACCTTTAACACCATTGACCACGGTCCTTTTCTTGAAATCTGATCTTCAGTTAGCCTCTCCTGATTCTCCTCCTACCTCTCTAATCTCCCCTCCAGTGGGACCTCAGGAGAGCCCTCCTCATCCCCTCCCCAGCATCTGAGGGGGATTCACAGGGTTACCAAGCGAGGTTATGGAATCCCTGTAATTTGAGTTTTTTTGAGAACAGGTGAGATAAACACCTCTCAGGGATTTGTTCCTGCTTTAGGGCTGAAGGATGGACTAGATGACCGCTTGAGATGCTTTCTGCCCCTACAAGTCCAAGATTTTATGATTCTTTATCCTATCCCTTTGCTATATCTTTGTCTCCCTCTGAAGAATGTGAGGATTCAATTAGTATTTTTTTTTAATAAATGCATGAGTCAGCTTCTCCTCCCTCTTTGCCTTTTTACCCACTGGCTGTGAATGAGTTTATTCCTCTTATGGGACAGGGGAACAGTGGTTGTTGAAGTAACGTGGGTTTCTGTATATTGGCATGGAGACACTGTCAATAATTGTCCACATCGGAATAGAGCACCTTGGAGAGACAATGGAAGACCCAAGGACTAGTTATTAACTTGTAATGACTGTGATTCAAGGGTAGCAGAATGTGGGAACACAATGGGACTGCAATTTTAGGGTTAGGATACACACAGACAAAAAGCTTGCTGCCAGGGCAAAAAGACCAAGAGAGGGAGACAGAGAGAAAGGTGAAATTGAGGAGGCTTTGGGAAAGCCAGGCAGATGACTCTTGCAAAATGAACTTCGAGTTCAGTTTTGTTTTCCCAGACTAACCTATGGATCTTCAAATGCTGTATTCCAGGTGCCTAATCAATGCCTAATCTTGTTCTGAAAAGGCGGTATTGCATTGCTGCAAATACCTACTGGTTGCAGCACCCAACAGAGTGAGTGTTTTGCAGGAGTCTGAAATCATTTGCACTTTCTGGAAAAGGGCCTGTCTCAGAGTTGTGGAGCTGTGGGGATCACCCTTGTGAAACGCTACTCCTAGGGTGTAGCACACTATGGGTATGTCTACCCTGCCTCCCAGCCTGGGTCCATAGACTTGCACCAGTGAGCTAAACATAACTGTATAGATGTTGCCGATTGGGCTGGTGCTCAGTCAATCAAGCCAAGGGTGGGCTTGAGAGCCTGAGCTTCAGCCTGAGTCACCGTGTCAAAGAAATGTCTACACGGATTTTGTTAATGTGCTAAGATTAGCATCACTAACGAACGTCTGTGGATCCAGGCTGATGGGCTCGCTCCCTGATGCAGTGTAGATATAGTGCGGGCAGAGACTATAAAAACTGGCGCATCTAAGACCTTGTAAAACCATCTTCCCTGTCAAAGCCCTTCATGGCCTCATTCCTTCCTTGCGAATCAACTCTCATTTGGTACTGAGGTGCCAATTCCCACCTCTGATTAGCCCGTGGTGCCATCCTTCATCACCCACTTGTGAAATCTTAAAACATGCTCCTTCATGGACACATGGACATTTCATTATGAAAATTATAATCGGGTGATAGGAACAACAAGAGGGAAATCAGTGGGGGAACCTGCTCAACGTCTAGATGTCTATACACAAATACAAAGAGTGCGGGTAAGAAAGAAGAAGAATTGGAAATATCCATAAACTCAATGATGACTTAATTGGCATCACAGAGACTTGGTGGGATAAGTGTCATGACACAAATATTGGTATAAAGGTGTACAGCTTGTTCAGGGAGGACAGGCAGGGTAAAAAGGGAGGAGGTGTTGCCTTCTAAATCAAGAATGTATCCACCTGTTCTGAGCTGCAAAAGCAGGTGGGAGCCAGACCACTTGATAGTCTCTGGGCAAAGATAAAAGTGGTTAAAAAATAGGGGTAACCTCATGGTAGGGGTCTACTGTAGACCACCAAATCAGGAAGAGGAGGTGCATGAGGCATTTCTGAACAAATCACAGAAATATCCAAAACAAATAAGGACAAGGGACTTCAAAAAAGCAGACTTTAACCAACTCAGAACTGGTAGGTACGGGAAGTCGTGTGGGAAGAAAATCTAAGGGAAAAAGGAGTTCTGGAGAGCTGGCAGTTTCTTATGGTGACAATATTAAATGTGCAACTGTGACAATAATAAACGTGCAACTGTCGGGGGGAGGGATAGCTCAGTGGTTTGAGCATTGGCCTGCTAAACCCAGAGTTGTGAGTTCAGCCCTTGTGGGGGCCACTTAGGGATCTGGGGCAAAAATCAGTACTTGGTCCTGCTAGTGAAGGCAGGGGGTTGGACTCAATGACCTTTCAAGGTCCCTTCCAGTTCTAGGAGATGGGATATCTCCATTAATAATAATAATAAAAAAAACCTATCCTAATGTGAAGGAAAGATAGGCAGTATATTAACAGATCAATGTGACTCTATCAGGAGCTCTTTACCGAGCTGACAATCCAAAAAGAATCTCTCAAAAAGTTGAAACATGGACCAGTTGGTAAGGATGAGTACAAAGGATAGCCCAAGCATGTAGAAACAAATTTAGAAAGGCACAAAATGAGTGATACCTAGCAAGGGACATAAAAGGCAATAAGAAGATATTTGTTCAAAACTTTGGGAGCAAGGGAAAGATGAAGGAAAGTGCAGGTCCTCTACTTTGCAGGGAAGAAGAGCTAATAACTGATGACATCAAGAAAGCTGAAATGCCTATCTTACTTCAGTCTTTATTAGAAAGGTTAATGGGGACCAAATACTCAACACAAAAAAGGGGGAAGGAATGCAAAGGAATGCAAACCAAAATAGGGAACAAACAGGTTCAAGAATACTTAAGGCTATGTCTGCACTACGCAGCTTTTAGCAACACGGCTGCATTGTTACACATTGCACTGTGTAACCGCTGTTTGTCAGCTCTCCCAATGAGCGGCGTTAGCTTTGTCGGCAGGAGCGTGCTTCTGCCAACAGAGCATTGTTCACACCGGCCCTTGTCATCGGCAAGACTTTTGTCTTTTTTGGGGGGGGAGGGTGTTTTTTAACACCTCTGAAAGACAAAAGTTTTGTCATTCAGTTGCCAGTGTAGACATAGTCTTAGGGCTTGTCTACACTTACATTTTATAGCGCTCTAACTTGCTGGTTCAGAGGTGTGAAAAATCATCCCCCCTGAGCGCAGCAAGTCTGAGCGCTTAAAGCGCTAGTGTAGACAGGCTTGGAGCTAATCCCCTCATGGCGATGAATTACCAGAGACCTCTCTCCCAGCGCTCGTGCGTGACCACACTCGCACTTCAAAGCGCTGCTGTGGGAGCATTTCCACGGCAGTGCTTTGAAGTTTCCAGTGTAGACATGCCCTTAGATAAGTTTGATGGATTCAAGTTGGCAGGGCCAGATGAAATTCACACTAGGGTACTTAAGGAACTAACTGAATCAATCCTGGAACCTTTAGCAATTATCGCGGAGAACTTCTGGAGAATGGGTGAGGTCCCAGAAGAGTGAAGAAGGGCAAACATAGTACTTGTCTTCTTTAAAAGGGAACAAAAAGGACTCGGAGAATTATAGACTAGTAGGCAGCCTAACTTTGGTAGCTGGAAAGATACTGGAACAAATTATTAAACAATCAACTTGTAAGTATCTGGAGGACAGTAATGTGATAAGTTACAGCCAGCATAGATTTGTCAAGAACAAATTGTAGCAAACCAACCTAATTTCCTTCTTTGACAAGGTTACTGGCCTAGTGGATGAAGGGAAGCAGTAGATGTGGTATATTTAGGACGGATTTTGAGACTGTCATGAGGGACTTTCTTATATACAAACTAGGGAAATGTGGTTTAGATGCAATTTATGGGTGGTTGAACAACTGGTTGAAAGACTATATTTAAAGAGTAGTTATTAATGGTTTGCTGTCAAATTGGAAGAATGTATCTAGTGTGGTCCTGCAGGTGTTGCTCTGGGGTCTAGTACTATAAAATATTTTCATTGATGATTTTGATAATGGAGTAGAGAGTATGTTTATAAAATTTGCAGATGACACTAAGCTGGGAGGGGTTGCAATCACTTTGGAGTACAGGATTAGAGTTCAAATTAGAATTCAGCTGGTCTGAATTCAACATTCAGTAAAGAGATGTGCAAAGTACTACACTGAGAAAGGAAAAATCAAATGCATCACTACAAAATGGGGAATGACTAGGTAGGCAGTAGTACAACTGAAAGGGATCTGGGGGTTATAGAAGATCACAAATTGGAATACAAGTCAACAATGTGATGCAGATGCAAAAAAAGGATAATATTGTTCTGATCTTGTATATAAGACATGGGAAGTAATTGTCCTGTTCCACTTGGCACTGGTGAGGCCTTGGCCAGAGTACCCTGTCCAATTCTGAATGCCACTCTTTCAGAAAGATGTGGACAAATTGGAGAGAGTCCAGAGTATAGCAACAAAAATGATATAATATTTGGAACACTTGACCTCTGAGAAAAAGTTTTAAAAATGGGGCATAGTTACTCTTGAGAAAAGAAAACTAAGGGGGGATTCGATAACAGTCTTCAAAACTGGTAAGTGCTGTTCTAAAGAGGACAGTAATCAATTTTTCTCCGTGTTCACTGAAGGTAGGATGAGATGTGATGGGCTTAATCTGCAGCAAGGGAGATGTAGATTAGATATTAGGAAAAACTTTCTAACTCGAAGGGTAGTTAAGCTCCGGAACAGGCTCTCTGTCCCCTACCTGATGTCTCTGACTGCCCCCACTCAGGTGTCGGGCCTCGTGTCTTTCCCTCTTCTGCAGTGCATCTGGGCCTCTCTGTGTCAGTAAGAAGTAGTTCCAGGGGGACTTCCCCCCTGACTGGAGTCTCCCCTTCCTGGGAAATGGAGTTACCTTCTCTGGGTTTCAGGAGCTCCTTTGATGCTGAATATCTGGCTGTGTGTCCCCCCAGTGGAGGTGGAGATAGTTAAATCCCTCATAAGCAAAGTGCCCTGGGATTTTACTCTGTTAAAATGGGCTGGGGTTAAAATAATGGAACTTTTTTGGGTGACAAATGTCCCATGAATTCACGTGAATTCATTTCTCTTTCCATTGAGCAGGGTTTGCAGCTTCCAAACCTGCTGTGATCGCCCATCTGGAACGAGGGGACGAGCCGTGGCTTCTAGAGCTCCAGGGCTCTGAGGAAAGAGAGATCCTGGGAGCCACCTGCCAAAGTGAGGAGTCATTAAACCAACTGAAAACCTGTCAGTGCCAGCAGGGAACAGCTGGGCTTCCCTGCAAAGCCCTTGTGAGCTCTCTGAGTAAATCAGGATTGTCCCCAGCGGGCATCATATCTTCTAGCTACATATTGCTCATGGCTTCCGACCCTTCCTGACTGACCCCTGGCAGTAGTTCCCTCCATTCCCCCTCTTCCCTGGGATGTGTGGGTGGGATATGGAAGCAGAATTGATCCTGCTCCTCGCCACCCTGTGGGGAAGAGTTTGGGGGAATTCAGTCCTAATATGTGTCCCCCGCCCCCGCGTCTCTCCGGCTGTTATTTTTGATTGTTCTCCACGTTTCCATCCCTGTTTCTGAGGCGTCTCCCTTTTTCTGTCCCGGCAGGTGGCAAGTTGGTGAGTGAGAAAGAGGAGCAGAATCCTCAAATGCCACCACGTGCGGCCAGATCCCAAGGGAATGTGTCCTGCAATCATGAGCAGGGAAAATCCTGTGAGTATCAGTGCAAGTCAGAGAAGGGGCAGGAAAACCAGTCAAGGGAGAAAGTTGGTAAATCTGTTAATTATCAGGGAACTCAGAAGGGTCTCAAGGAAACCAGAGCCCAGCAGAGCATCCCGGCGGGAGAGAGAAATAACACATGCTCTGAGTGTGGGAAAAACTTCCACAGCCACTCACACCTTATTAGACATGAGAGAATCCATAGCGGAGAGAGACCCTACGAATGCTGTGAGTGTGGGAAAAGCTTCACTCAGCGCGCGCACCTTCTTACACATCGGAGACTCCACACAGAAGAGAGCCCCTTTGAATGCCATCAGTGCGGAAAAAGCTTCAAGGAGAGATCAAACCTTCTTACACATCAAAGAATCCACACAGGGGAGAGACCCTACGAATGCTGTGAGTGCGGGAAAAACTTCAGTCATCGCTCAGCCCTCGTTGTACATCAGAGGATCCATACAGGAGAGAGACCCTACAGATGCTGTGACTGCGAGAAGAACTTCAGTTCCCAGTCAGACCTTATTAAACATCATAGAATCCACACCGGGGAGAAACCCTATGAGTGCAGTGAGTGTGGGGAAAACTTCACCCAGAGTTCTGCCCTTATTACACATCAGAGGATCCACACAGGGGAGAGACCCTTTGCATGCTGTGAGTGCGGGAAAACCTTCAGTCATAGCTCTGCCCTTGTTACCCATCAAAGGATCCATACAGGAGAAAGACCTTACAGATGCTGTGACTGCGGGAAAAACTTCATTTACTGCTCAGACCTTATTAAACATCAGAGGATCCACACAGGGGAGAGACCCTATGAATGTTGCGAGTGTGGGAAAACCTTCACTCTGAGCTCACACCTTATTGCACATCAGAGGATCCACACAGGGGACAGACCCTATGCATGCTGTGAATGTGGAAAAACCTTCAGTCAGAGCTCACACCTTATTAAACATCAAAGGATCCACACAAGAGAGAGACCCTAGGAATGCTCTGAGTGTGGGAAGTGCTTCCATCATAGCTCAGCCCTTATCATCAGAGAAGCTGCAAGGGAGAGAAACACCGTAACAAAATTGTCTAAGGCAGAGAAAAGGTTTTTTTCACCCTTTTACACTTTTCTGTTTCCCACATTCTGAACGTTAAGGCTGTTTGCAGCATTTGCGTCACCGTGGTCTCTCAGCTTCCTCAGCTGAATTGCCCTCTCTTCCCTTTGGCCGCTCACCCTTCCTTAAGGTGAATCCCATGGTCCTATTTATCAACTCTTAGGCCATGGAAATGTGTCCGCCTCCGACACGAATATCCATCAGCTCCAGGTGGGGAAAACGGGTGACCGGAACTAGCTACATTGAGGTTAAATCTACCTGGACTTTGTCCCCGTTATGATTTTCCATGGAGTTAGCTAGCGAGCGTTAGCTATCCAGATGTAAAAGACAACTATTCTTGCACTAAAAAAAATAGTCCACAGATAGTCACTGGGCTAATCCGGTATGTTTCTTCGTGACTTGACATAACCTCCATCACTTTTCCTAGTCTAAACAAACCCGCAGCATCACGTTTATACTCGTCTTTCCACTGAAAAGTGATTGTTAGTCACCCAGTTCCCTGACCGGGGACAGATTGACTCATTCTCAGGTCTTCTCATATTGCACTGGGTTCTGCTGAAGAGCAGTTATTCTTGTAGCATTTTTCTCATGTAAATATATTTAAATATAATAAAGAGCAGGAGGAGGGGAAAAAAGTGTTTTTTCAGCCGCTGTGACACCCGAAGATGCTGGGGTGAGTCGGAGGGATTCCCATCTTCCTCGTCACCCCAGCAGTGTTGCCTTCTTGCTGAGTTACTTGAGGTTTATCTTCTCCACGTTGGACACCTCCCCAAGGCCAGGTCTACACTAACCCCCTAATTCGAACTAAAGTACGCAACTTCAGCTACGTTATTCACGTAGCTGAAGTTCAAAGTACCTTAGTTCGAACTTACCTTGGTCCACACGCGGCAGGCAGGCTCCCCCGTCGACTCCGCGGTACTCCTCTCGTCTAGCTGGAGTACCGCAGTCGACGGCGAGCACTTCCGGGTTCGACTTATCGCGTCCAGACAAGACACTATAAGTTGAACACAGAAGTTCGATCGCTCGCCGCCGAACTACCGGGTAAGTGTAGACCTACCCCAAGTGTCATGTGGTGCAGCGTTCTCGGCTCTCTGTGCTTGGGAAGCATACTTTGATTTCTTTGGTCTTAAAACATATTCATTTAGGGCTGGAGATGAAAGTGTCACAGATCTGGGAGGTTTCAGAGGGGTAGCCATGTTAGTCTGTATCTGCAAAAAGAACGAGGAGGACTTGTGGCACCTTAGAGACTAACAAAATTATTTGGGCAGAAGCCCATTTCGTGGGCTAAAACCCACTTCATCGGATGCATGCAGTGAAAATACAGTAGGAAGATATATATATACACAGAGAACATGAAAAAATGGGTGCTGCCGTACCAATTATTTGATTGGCTCCCAAATGCAATGTGAGCTTTTGGAGTATAAATCCATTTCTGTCTGCTGGCAAAGCCTCTGCTAGGTTTTCTTCCTACCGATCTGGGATCGTTTGTGGATGGGAAGCCTGCTCAATAACATCTGCTGAAGCCGCTGGTCTCCCTCAGCCCTTACTGCCAGCAGAATCTGCTCCTTGCCGAAAATGGGGCTGTGAAAGGGGGCAAATCAGAAGGGACGGTTGGGCAGAATTTGTGTAGGGGAGGCAAGCTTACTACACAGGTGGGTCAAACGTGCGGAGGCACGGGAGACAGAGGGGCAAAGTCAGGGCAGGGAGTAGGAGCTGGTGTTAAGAAAAGGGAAGATGCATGGACAGATCATGGCAATAGGGAGGGGTACAGGGAATAACACCTCATACTTGGGGGAGCCTTCAAAATATTTTCAAACCTAGAATGTAGAGGCAGAGGGGCTTTACTGAGCCACACAGGATGGTCCATCTCCGTACCCCCTCCCCAGGGCTGTGTTCCTGAAGGCACAGTGCATCCCTGGGCCTAGACAAAGTAGCTGATCCCGATCTGAAATGATGTATGGAGCTGCTGAAGAAGACTGGAAGCAATGATGTATTTTTTACATTCTCTCCTTAAAAATTGATCGTTTTCATACATGTTTTTGGAGTTTAAACTTGGGAGGGCTCGGTAACAGCAAAGTAGCTACCCGTGCAGGAGAGCAATTCATTAGTTACTATTATGTCTATAAAAGCAGCAAAGAGTCCTGTGACACCTTATAGACTAACAGACGTATTGGAGCATGAGCTTTCATGGGTGGATACCCACTTCGTCGGATGCATGTCATGCTCCAATACGTCTGTTAGTCTATGAGGTGCCACAGGACTCTTTGCTGCTTTTACAGATCCAGACTAACACGGCTACCCCTCTGATATTATGTCTATATAACCTTAGCCCTAAAAGCCCCAGTCACACACACTGTGTCCCTGTTGTTTTAAGTGCTGTACAAACACTGAACAGTCCTAGGCTGGAAGAGCTGACAAGCCAGACAGACAGGGTGGGGGAAGGGTAGCCCGTACCAGCAGAGCGAACAACGTGACAGCAGCAACTGGCGTGTTAATGTCACCATGTTTTCTTTTTGCTGGGTTGAATTACAATGTGACCAGCTAAAGGGGAGGGACAGGGACATTGAACGGTTGGGGTGAGGGGGGAAGGGGTGTGGAGAACAGGGTAAGACAAGTGACGGGAAGGTGAAGAGATCAGGAGGGAGGTGAACAAGGTAAGAGGACTGAGGGCTCAGACAAGCCCTCAGCACAGGGCAGAGGAAGCCCAGTCAAAAACTGGTCTTTGAACCTCCAGAAATCTCCTATTTTGCTGCTTCTGCTCCGACTGGCTGGGGTTTCAGACTGGCTGGTTGTGCTCTTCAAAGCGTCCCCTATGACACCCCCCCCAGGAGAGAACAATGGGACTTCAGGGAGCTCGAGTGTTACCCCGGAATTTGATATTCCTGTGTGTTACCCCAGAATTTGACAGTACTGCAGTCAGCAATTTTGTAGGGTCAGACACTCCCAGCTCAAAACAAAACATGACAGAGCTAGGAAAATCTTAGGCCCTGAGAGGCAAGGCCAAATAACTGCATGTTTGCTGGTTTGCTATCAGAATGAGAGGATGGGATAAGTGAATGTATTGTAAGAATAGCAGGAATGTTTGACGGACCGACCTTGATCTTGAGCCTCTCTGACACCATTATAAGTCTAGTTATTGTTATGAATAGAAATGTTTTGATGGTAGGAGATAATGAGTAGTTTTGCTGAAAGTAGGAGAATTGGTGACCCACTAGGGGTTACTGTGCTGACCCACTAGGAGTCGCTAGAAGTTACGTGCTTTGTTTGAAGTTAGCTAATAAAGATTCGTGAAAGAATTTGCTTTGGAACAGTCCGAGGAAGCTTTCTTTGGGCAAGGATCTGACAGCTAAGTTCCCCGCAGCTAGAGCCAAGGCAGTCCCTCCCAGAAACCTGGATGCTGATCCCTCAAAACCATTTCTTAACTTTAGGTAAATATAAATGAAGATTAGGGTTGGAAGAGACCTCAGGAGGTTCTAGTCCAACCCCCTGCTCAAGCAGGACCAACCCCAACTAAATCATCCCAGCCAGGGCTTTGTCAAGCCTGACCTTAAAAACCTCTCAGGAAGGAGATTCCACCACCTCCCTAGGGAACCCATTCCAGTGCTTCACCACCCTCCTAGTGAAATAGTGTTTCCTAATGTCCAACCTAGACCTCCCCCACTGCAACTTGAGACCATTGCTCCTTGTTCTGTCATCTGCCACCACTGAGAACAGCCGAGCTCCATCCTCCTTGGAACCCCCCTTCAGGTAGTTGAAGGCTGCTATCAAATCCCCCCTCACTCTTCTCTTCTGCAGACTAAAAAAGCCCAGTTCCCTCAGCTTCTCCTCAAGTCATGTGCCCAGGACCCCTAATCATTTTCCACTGGACTCTCCAATTTGTCCACATCCTTCTTGTAGTGTGGTGCCCAAAACTGGACACAGTACTCCAGGTGTGGCCTCAGCAGTGCCAAATAGAGGGGAATAATCATTTTCCTCAATCTGCTGGCAATGCTCCTACTAATGCAGACCAATATGCCATTAGCCTTCTTGGCGACAAGGGCACACTGCTGACTCATATCCAGCTTCTTGTCCACCGTAATCCCCAGGTCCTTTTCTGCAGAACTGCTGCTTAGACAGTCGGTCTCCAGCCTGTAGTGGTGCATGGGATTCTTCAGGACTCTGCACTTGTCCTTGTTGAACCTTATCAGATTTCTTTTAGCCTAATCCTCCAATTTGTCTAGGTCACTCTGGACCCTATCCCTACCCTCCAGCGTATCTACCTTTCCTACCAGTTTAGTGTCATCTGCAAACTTGCTGAGGGTGCAATTAATCCCATCATCCAGATCATCAATGAAGATGTTGAACAAAACCAGCCCCAGGACGGACGCCTGGGGCACTCCGCTTGATACCGGTTGCCAGCTAGACATCGAGCTATTGATCACTACCCATTGAGCCCGATGATCTAGCCAGCTTTCTATCCATGTTATAGTCCATTCATCCAGTCCATACTTCTTTAACTTGCTGGCAAGAATACAGTGGGAGACCATATCAAAAGCTTTGCTAAAGTCAAGATATATCACATCCACTGCTTTCCCCATATCCACAGAGCCAGTTAGTTTATCATACTAGGCAATCAGGTTGGTCAGGCATGACTTGCCTTTCGTGAATCCATATTGACTGTTCCCGATCACCCTCCTCTCCTCCAAGTGCTTCAAAATGGATCCCTTGAGGACCTGCTCCATGATTTTTCCAGGGACTGAGGTGAGGCTCTAGTTCCCCCCGGATTCTCCTTCTTCCCTTTTTAAAAGATGAGCACTATATTTGCCTTTTTCCAATCCTCCGGGACCTCCCCTGATCACCATGAATTTTCAAAGATAATGGCCAATGGCTCTGCAATCACATCAGCCTACTCCCTCAGCACCCTCAGATGCATTAGATCCAGCCCCATGGACTTGTGCATGTCCAGCTTTTCTAAATAGTCCTTAACCTTTTCTTTCACCACAGAGGGCTGCTCCCCTCCTCCCTATACTGTGCTGCCCAGTGCAGTAGTTTGGGGGCTGACCTTGTCTGTGAAGCCCGAGTAATTCAGCTTTTTGGCCCGATAACAACTATGTGGGTGAACCCAGACAATCACTACACCACTGAATGAACTCATGCAGGAAAGTGATAAAAGACAAAAAAAACCCTATCGCCTGTGGGTGAACAACACATATGTCAGAGAGCGCTCACTCTGCATAGCAAAGGAAGACCCATGGGTGGCCCATGCCAGCTGATTTGGGCTCATGCTGCAGGCATAGGTGCCGACTGCATGGGTGCACCCCACAGAAAAAAAATTAGTGGGTGCTTAGCGCCCACTGGCAGCCAGCTCCCCCCATTCCTCCCAGCAACTCCCACCGGCTGGTGGCTCTGCCGATCAACTCCTCCCGCTCCCTTCCAGCGCCTCCCGCCTGCTGTAATCAGGTGTTCCGCAGCTGAGCGCAGGGGAAAAACTGCTCCGACCCGCCAGCTGAAACGTGCCGGGCAGGATGCAGGACGTGGAGTACAGCAAAAAATTCAGCAAGATCAACCCACTGTTATATATACACCCCGCATGGCTCATAAATCAAATGCGGTTTTAGTTGAGGCTTGCAAAGTAAACAGCAACTGGATATTTTTACACTCTAGAGGGCTTGTTTGCCTTCTTTTCACAGCCTGGCACACACCATACTTACTTGGAGGCCCAGAAGACCCTTCGAGTAAAACTGGAATTGTGTAGTTTAAGTGACACGACGTGAGCATGCAGATGGAAAAATGTATCTGCTGTAAAAAAACCTCCATGAGAGCACTTCTTAGCCGTTTGTTGGGACTGTCAGTGCCCCCCTCCCGTAGATTGATTGAAGCATCAGGTTTGTAGAAGAATGTGCAGAAACTAGATTTTGGTGTGCCTGATCCTTTTTTAGCGTGTTCTTGTATGAGTCACGTCGCGCACAAAGCTCTGCAGCCAGAAGACACGACACTTTCTCAGGCCTGCAGTGTACGTCAGAGAACTGTCAACGCATTAGTATGCGAACCAGCACTAAGTGGGATGATGTTTGGGAGGAAGCCCAGAACTTCTGTGAGCTGCACGATGTCCGTCACCCTGATACAAATGAAAAGTATGCTTATAAACGAGCCATGAAAAAAAAGCCTTCCTTGACTGTTCAGTTGTTACAAGCGCATAGGGTGACCAGACAGCAAATGTGAAAAATCGGGACGGGAGTGGGGGGTAATAGGAGCCTATATAAGAAAAAGACCCAAAAATCGGGACTGTCCCAATAAAATTGGGACATCTGGTCACCCTACAAGCACACTCAGACAATGAGACTATCAGCCGGATGTAAAGGAGAGCACTAAAGAAAAATGGGGCCGACCGCTGTATTTTCCTGTTGGACACACTGGCCTGGTCTACACTACGACTTTAATTCGGATTTATCAGCTTTAATTCGAATTAACCCTGTAACCGTCCACACAACGACGCCATTTAATTCGATGTAAAGGGCCCTTTAAATCGATTTCTGTACTCCACCCCAACGAGCGGAGTAGCGCCAAAATCGATTTTAGCAATTCGAATTAGGGTTAGTGTGGCCGCAATTCGATGGTATTGGCCTCCAGGAGCTATCCCACAGTGCATCATTGTGACCGCTCTGGACAGCAATCCGAACTCGGATGCACTGGCCAGGTAGACAGGAAAAGCCCCGCGAACATTTGAACTTCATTTCCTGTTTGCCCAGCGTGGAGAGCACAGGTGACCACAGATACCTCATCAGCACAGGTAACCATGCAGGCTGATAATCGAAAAAGAGCACCAGCATGGACCGTGAGGGAGGTACTGGATCTGATCGCTGTATGGGGAGAGGATTCAGTGCTTGCAGAACTTCGTTCTAAAAGACGAAATGCAAAAACTTTTTAAAAAATTTCCAAGGGCATGATGGAGAGAGGCCACAATAGGGACTCTGAGCAGTGCCGCGTGAAGGTCAAGGAGCTCAGACAAGCCTATCAAAAAACAAAGGAGGCAAACGGTCGCTCCGGGTCAGAGCCGCGGACATGCCGCTACTACGCCGAGCTGCATGCAATTCTAGGGGGGGCTGCCACCACTACCCCACCTTTGTTCGTGGATTCTGGGTCGGGGATAGTCTCGACGCCTGAGGATTCTGCCGATGGGGTAGAGGAGGAGGAGGAGGAGGAGGATGAGCTTGCAGAGAGCACACAGCACTCCATTCTCCCCAACAGCCAGGATCTTTTTATCACCCTGACTGAAGTACCCTCCCAAGCCAGTACCCAAGACTCTGACCCCATGGAAGGGACCTCAGGTGAGTTTACCTTTTAAAATATAAAACTTGTTTTAAAAGCAAACGGTTTTTAATGATTACTTTGCCTGACTTTGCATTCGCGGTCAGTTCAGCTACTGGAAAAGTCTGTAGCTACTGGAAAAGTCTGTTAACGTGTCTGGGGATGGAGCGGAAATCCTCCAGGGACATCTCCATGAAGCTCTCCTGGAGGTACTCCGAAAGCCTTGCCAGAAGGTTTCTGGGCAGTGCATCCTTATTCCCTCCTCCATGGTAGGACACTTGACCACGCCATGCTTGCAGCAAGTAATCTGGTATCATTGCCTGACAAAGCCTGGCAGCGTATGGTCCCGGTGTTTGCTGGCATTCAAGCAACATCCGTTCTTTATCTTGTTGTGTAATCCTCAGGAGAGTGATATCACTCCTGGTAACCTGGTTGAAATACGGGAACTTAATTAAGGGGACAGAGGTGGCCGTTCCTACTGGGCTGTTTGCCTGTGGCGGAAAATAAATCCTTCCCTGCAGTTAGCCAAGCGCAGATGGGAAATTGGCCCTGAAGTTTTCCGCGTTTGGCTAGCAGGGATCTTCCCTGTTACCAGCCACGCGGTGGGGGGAGGGTACCGTGATCATCCCAGAGAATTCATGGCGAGGGGGGGGGGGGTCGGCGGCGGGGGGGGGTAGTTTGGTGCCTGCAGGGATCTTCCCTGATACCAGCCATGAGGTGGGGGGAGGGGTACCGTGATCATCCCAGAGAATTCATGGCGGGGGGGGGGGTCAGCGGCGGGGGGGGGTAGTTTGGTGCCTGCAGGGATCTTCCCTGATACCAGCCATGCGGTGGGGGGAGGGGCACCGTGATCATCCCAGAGAATTCATGGCGAGGGGGGGGGGGGTTAGTTTGTTCTCTGGTGCTGCTGAATGTTAACAGAAAAACCGCAGCACTCTACTTGCCTGAAGGGGCCCAGACAAGCCCCCCCACACTGCCCCCCCCCAACTGGCTGAGATTGGCCAGGCTTCTGCAGCACTCTACAGGCTATGCTTGGTATGTGGGAAAGGAGGGTGCAGAAGCTGTAAAACAATGGCTTACCATGGCCGCATGCAAGCCGAATTCTGTTGCCCAGACCTGTGATCTCTAGCAGCAAAGCCACAAGCACTCAGCATTAAGAGGCAAAATGCGACCTTGCACAGAAATCACATGTGCTATGTAATGTGAACAGTGTTGGTCACCGTGAAAGAGTATAAGCATTGTTCTGCAAAATGTAGCTTTTAAAACAATTCTCTCTTTTTTCCCCTCCCTACAGCAGCTGCAAATTCCTCAAGCCTCCCTCCTCCATCCCGAAGGTTATCACAGATAAGGCGTCGTAAGAAGAAGACGCGGGAGGACATGTTTTCTGAAATTATGCAATCCAGCAGGAGTGACAGAGCTCATCTGAATGAGTGGAAGGAAACAGTTTCAAAGTATAGGAAAGAAGTCAGTGAACGTGAGGAGAGGAGGGACCAACGTGAGGAGAGGAGGGACCAACGTGAGGAGAGGAGAGACGATCGAGATGAGAGATGGCGGCAGGAAGACCAGAGGATGAAGGATGCAACGCTGGGGCTGCTCCGGCGTCTGGTGGAGGTTCAGGAACGGCTGCTGGAAAACAGACTGCCGCTTCAGCCCCTGTTCCACCCTCCCCCCTCCCCATGTTCCGTATCCTCCTCACCCAGACGTGTAAGAACGCGGGGGGGGAGGCTCCGTACACCTTCCCATTCCACCCCAGTAGACAGCCCAAGCAAAAGGCTGTCATTTTTTTAACCTTTTCTTTGTGGCTTTCTCCTTCCCAGCAATCCTCCTCCCAAATACCACCCGGGTTCCCTCCCTCTTTTTCTAATCTATTAATAAAGAATAAATGATTTTTAAATGATAGTGACTTTATTTGGTTTGAAAGAAAGCTGGGGGAAGGGGCAGGGTGGGTTCCTTACAGAAAATCAGTCAGTAAAGGGGGAGGGTTTTCATGAAGGAGAAACAAACAGATATTTCACACGGTAGCCTGGCCAGCCATGAAACTGGTTTTCAAAGCTTCTCTGATGCACAGCGCTTCATGGTGTGATCTTCTAATCGCCCTGGTGTCTGGCTGCGCGTAATCAGCAGCCAGGCGATTTGCCTCAGCCTCCCACCCCGCCATAAAGGTCTCCCCCTTACTTTCACAGAGATTGTGGAGCACACAGCAAGCAGAAATAACAATGGGGAGATTTCTTTGGCTGAGGTCAGAGCGAGTCAATAATGAACGCCAGCGACCTTTTAAACGGCCAAATGCACATTCTACCACCATTCTGCACTTGCTTAGCCTGTAGTTAAACAGCTCCTGACTCCTGTCCAGGCTGCCTGTGTATGGCTTCATAAGCCATGGCATTAAGGGGTAGGCTGGGTCCCCAAGAATAACTATGGGCATTTCAACATCCCCAACGGTTATTTTCTGGTCCGGAAAGTAAGTCCCTTGCTGCAGCCCTTTAAACAGAGTAGTGTTCCTGAAGACGCGAGCGTCATGAACCCTTCCCGCCCAGCCCGCGTTGATGTTGGTGAAACGTCCCTTGTGATCCACAAGTGCTTGCAGCACCATTGAAAAGTACCCCTTGCGGTTTATGTACTCGGTGGCTTGGTGCTCCGGTGCCAAGATAGGGATATGGGTTCCGTCTATTGCCCCACCACAGTTAGGGAATCCCATTGCAGCAAAACCATCCACTATAGCCTGCACATTTCCCAGAGTCACTAACTTTCGTAGCAGCACCTGAGTGATTGCTTTGGCTACTTGCATCACAGCAGCCCCCACAGTAGATTTGCCCACTCCAAATTGATTCCCGACTGACCGGTAGCTGTCTGGCGTTGCAAGCTTCCACAGGGCTATCGCCACGCGCTTCTCAACTGTGAGGGCTGCTCTCATCTTGGTATTCTGGCGTTTCAGGGCAGGAGACAGCAAGTCACAAAGTTCCATGAAAGTGCCCTTACGCATGCGAAAGTTCCGCAGCCACTGGGAATCGTCCCAGACCTGCAACACTATGCGGTCCCACCAGTCTGTGCTTGTTTCCCTTGCCCAGAATCGGCGTTCCATGGATAGAATCTGCCCCATTAACAACATGATCTCCAAAGCACCGGGGCCTGTGGTTTCACTGAATTCTGTGTCCGTGTCCGTGTCCATGTCCTCATCATGCTTGTCGCTGCGCTGCCGCCGCCGCTGCCTCCTCGCCTCGTTTTTCTGGTCCTGGCTGAGCATAAACTCCACGAGAACGCGCGAGGTGTTTGCAATATTCATGAGTGCTGTCTTGACCTCAGCGGGCTCCATGCTTGCCGTGGTATGGAGTCTGCAGTGTTCACCCACCCAGGAAAAAAGGCGCGAAAATGGTTGTCTGCCGTCCGTTGCTTTCATGCAGGGAGGGAGGGAGGGAGGAAGTGAGGCTGTACCCAGAACCACCTGCGACGATGTTTTTTGTCCCATCAGGCACTGGGATCTTAACCCACAATCCCAATGGGCGCGGGAGACTGCGGGAACTATGGGATAGCTATGGAATTGCTACCCACAGTGCAACGGTGCAGAAATCGACGCTAGCCCCGGTACTTGGACGCACACCACCGAATTACTGTGCTAGTGTGGCCGCACTCATTTCGACTTTATACAACCTGTTTCTCAAATCCGAATTATCTAAATTCGGATTAATCCCGTAGTGTAGACATACCCACTGTTAGGTGAATGCAATTGCAGGTTTTTGTCCCAGTCCACGGAAATAGCTGAAAGTGCAGATGCAGGGCTAACATGTGATCCAGAGGTGGCACTGCTGGGCTGCTCTGTCAATATGCAAGGGCCCTTTAATCAGCTCCACGCTCGCTCGCGCAGAGCTGCAGTTGGTTCAGGGTGGGTTTGCCAGAGATCATGCTGGAGAAGCAGGCAGCTGCTTCAACATTTCATCCAAATTTTACAAAACTCGAAATTGGCCCTGACCTGCTGGCACAGCTGGAGGTGAGACGTCGTTTTCTGCCACGCGCTGGGTACGATCCACGGTGGGTCAAGAGAGACAGTTAGCTTTGTGTTTACTGCACACTGAGAGTGACCTTACCAGAGACATTAACCCTGAGCAGATCATCGACACCTATGGTGCCAAGTCCAGGCGCCGGAGTTTACTTCACTGATGTTTAAGGTAAGACGGCAGCTGGTTTTATTTTTTTACTGTTAGTAGCAATATGTTATTTGCACCGGGCTGCTTTATGAAATACAATGACTGCTGCTGATTGGACAAATATAATGTCACCGTGTATCTGCCCGTTTGAATGTTCCCATATGAAGCAATACGGACACTGAATGGAAACTGGTTGGTGTAAGCTTGTGGAGAAATGTGTTGTACTGTAGGAAAGCTTAACAGATATTTTAACCCTACCATGGTGTTTAAAAGTAGACTTACCTGTTAATAGTGCTGCTAAACCATACTGCCCAACAGAGTTTAACATGTAGTATAGTTGAGTGATTTCGGGACCTTTTGTACTATAAATTATTATACAATTCTTAAAAAGACACAGGTTTACAACATTTATTTTGTCCATAGTAAAGTGGGTGTGGGGTTAGAACATAAGAACATAAGAACGGCCGTACCAGGTCAGACCAAAGGTCCATCTAGCCCAGTATCCTGTCTACCGACAGTGGCCAATGCCAGGTGCCCCAGAGGGAGTGAACCTAACAGGCAATGATCAAGTGATCTCTCTCCTGCCATCCATCTCCATCCTCTGACAAACAGAGGCTAGGGACACCGTTCCTTACCCATCCTAGCTAATAGTCATTAATGGACTTAACCACCATGAATTTATCCAGTTCTCTTTTAAACGCTGTTATAGTCCTAGCCTTCACAACCTCCTCAGGCAAGGAGTTCCACAAGTTGACTGTGCGCTGTGTGAAGAAGAACTTCCTTTTATTTGTTTTAAACCTGCTGCCTATTAATTTCATTTGGTGACCCCTAGTTCTTGTATTATGGGAATAAGTAAATAACTTTTCCTTATCCACTTTCTCCACATCACTCATGATTTCATATACCTCTATCATATCCCCTCTTAGTCTCCTCTTTTCCAAGCTGAAGAGTCCTAGCCTCTTTAATCTCTCCTCATATGGGACCCATTCCAAACCCCTAATCATTTTAGTTGCACTTCTCTGAACCTTTTCTAGTGCCAGTATATCTTTTTTGAGATGAGGAGACCACATTTGTACACAGTATTCAAGATGAGGGCGTACCATCGATTTATATAAGGGCAATAATATATTCTCAGTCTTATTCTCTATCCCCTTTTTAATGATTCCTAACATCCTGTTTGCTTTTTTGACCGCCTCTGCACACTGCGTGGACATTTTCAGAGAACTATCCACGATGACTCCAAGATCTTTTTCCTGACTTGTTGTAGCTAAATTAGCCCCCATCATATTGTCTGTATAGTTGGGGTTATTTTTTCCAATGTGCATTACTTTACATTTATGCACATTAAATTTCATTTGCCATTTTGTTGCCCAATCAGGGCCGGCTCTGGCTTTTTTGCCGCCCTAGGCAGAAAAGCCACCCGCCGCCCCCCCCCACCCCCAACGCGGCAGGGGAGGGCGGAGAGCCCGGCCGGGGCTCTCCGCTCTCCCCGGTGGCCAGAGCGCTGGGAGCAGGGCGGAGAGCTCCCAGCGGCCAGAGTGCCGGGAGGAGGGCAGAGAGCCCCCGGCGGCCAGAGCGCTGCGGGGAGGGCGGCGAGCCCGCCGCGGCTCTCTGCTCGACCCGACTGGCTGGTGCGCCCGGCCGGGGCCCCGCTCTCCCCGACCGGCCGGACCACTGTGGGGAGGGCGGCGAGCCTGGCCGGGGCCCGCTCTCCCCGACCTGCCGGAGTGCCGGGGAGAGGGTGGTGAGCCCAGTCGCGGCCCCGCTCTCGGGCCGGAGCGCCCCGCCGCGCCACCCCCCTCCAGGCGCCGGCCCAAGCACATGCTTGGTGGGCTGGTGCCTGGAGCCGGCCCTGTGCCCAATCACTTAGTTTTGTGAGATCTCTTTGAAGTTCGTCACAGTCTGCTTTGGTCTTAACTAGCTTGAGCAGTTTAGTATCATCTGCAAACTTTGCCACCTCACTGTTTACCCATTTCTCCAGATTGTGTGTATCTTCCTCCCATCCTTGCTACACACCACAGTGCTACTGCTGTTGTTCTTCCTAACTCATGATCTCATGATTTCCTCCTCTCTCACGCCACCATCATCTTCTGACTCTTCGCTGATCAATTATTGCAAAGCAAATTGTTGTTCTTCCTCTTATTGTAGAGCCAATTTGTGATGGCATTTTGTGGAATCCTGTTGGTCAAACAACACATTTTGCATACATTCACCCCTTTTCTGTGCGACAGATGATGAGCAGAGCTGCAGTGACCGTAACAGGATAAAACTCCAGGGAGGAAAGGGGTGTGTGGGTGGGGCTGCATTAGCTATCTCAGGCTTTTGCTGGTCTTTTCTCCAGTGCTGGGGGGGTTGTCTTTTCTGTCGCTTTCAATGATTTGAATGCACATTTTCAAAGGCATCTGGGAATTTGGAGCCTCAGAGAAAGAGAGAATGTGTATGGGAAAGGTGTGGGAGGGTTTGGAGAATAAACACATAGAAGTAGTAGTAAGAGATTTATTTCCAAATAGGGACTTGTCACTTGCTGTTGCAGTGATTGCTAAACTGTAGCATCATGTACCTGAGTGCAAGTAGGAAATAAATTTTAATGAGAAAGACCGAGCCACAACTTTGTTTATTCTAGCATCCCTGAGTTCATTTGCTCCTTTGGACTTTGTGCCACTTCATTGGCTATGGCATTTGCATGCCTCTGCACTTGTGCTTGATGTCTGGGTCCTAGACCTGCCCCAGCTGTGGGACGCCTCCTGCTGTTGTGCTGATGTTGGAGCAACTCAGCGAAGGGGCACCAGAACAGGGGGGGCTGTGGGCCAGGGTCCCGTCACTTCTAAAAGAGGGAGGGCTTATGGAAAGCTTGTCTCGCTCACCAACAGAAGTTAGTCCAATAAAAGACATTCCTCACCCACCTTACGCAGACACATAGAACTTACCCATTCCTGCTCTGTGCAGTGGGTGCAATGTTCCCTCCCTTCCGAGCTCCTGCACTGTGTGTGTGGCAGGCACTCAAGACAAGCAGTGCAAGTTTATTCATTGGTTCCCCACTTCATCAATGGAAAGTGGATACACACCAGCCTTTGTAAACCTGAGCAGATTTACCAAACTCTTCAGGCAAACTCACTGGTAAAGATAAACAGTAAAACAAGTTTATTGACTACAAAAGAGAGATTTTAAGCGATTATAAGTAATAGGCAAAAAGTCCGAGTGGTTACCAAAAGAAAAGAAGCACGCAGTCTAAACTCTCAACCCTATTAGCCTGGGCAACATCTAGAGTAAGCAGTTTTTCTCACCCCACTGCATATTGCAGTTCATAGTACACAGATTTCACCCTTGAAACCTGGGCCGGTCTCCTCTGTTGGAATCTTCAGTCTTCTGAGCGTCCTTGTTGCTTGCAGCACAGGTGGGGGCAGGAGAAAGGCTAAGCATGGGGACACTGAATGTCTGTTTTATACCCTTAGGCCTATGTGCTTGGACACGAGTCCAGGCATGTCTGGTGGGCACTGCTAAGTCACCATGCAAGATTGAGCAATTTCCTTGGCGTGGGAGTGAGTGAGTGCATGTGAGTCATTGCATTGTAGCTTCCTTGCTGGATGATGGTTAGCTCCCTGGTTACTGTCTTTTGGGGAACTAGTATCTAGGCGCTTCCCAAACACAGAGTATATTTTAGTGACAGTCATACAACACAATTCTCATAACTTCCTATGCATTCATGATATATTTAAATGGACAGGGGGTTTCAGCAGCTCATAACCTTTGCTACGATACCTCACATGGCCTGATTTATATGCAATATCACAAATATATACAAATGATGAATATGGAGCTACAGGGCCCTCCCCGGGGGTGTAGAATGCCCCATTTACAAAGGGTGGAAGTGTGGTAACTGTTGGGATAAAGTATAACAATAAGCCGCTAATGTGCTGACATGGTATTAGGGGACAAAGGCATATGTAGGCAATTTTTTTGTGTCTAATACATAAGTTACACATTCTTTAGTATTACTTTGTTTAATACATAAGTTGCAGATTTTTTTAGTATTTGTCTAAAATATAAGTTGCCAGATTCTTCCCATCTCTCTTGCTCATAAAGATTGATAAGGCTGCAGAAGAAATACCCTTTGTGTAAAAGAAGGTAAAAGGAATAGATTCATAGATTCATAGATTCTAGGACTGGAAGGGACCTGGAGAGGTCATCGAGTCCAGTCCCCTGCCCTCATGGCAGGACCAAATACTGTCTAGACCATCCCTGATAGACATTTATCTAACCTACTCTTAAATATCTCCAGAGATGGAGATTCCACAACCTCCCTAGGCAATTTATTCCAGTGTTTAACTACCCTGACAGGAACTTTTTCCTAATGTCCAACCTAAACCTCCCTTGCTGCAGTTTAAGCCCATTGCTTCTTGTTCTATCCTTATCTTCCCCTCCCTCCCTTTCCCAGCTACATAAACAAGCCCTGTCTTATGGCCCCTTCCCCGCCCCCCCACCCTGAAAACTGTTCACGGACCCTTCCTCCCACCTCAGAACTGTTGATGAGGGAGATTTATAAATATATCTTCAAGGTAAAAGTAACCTGTAATGTTATGAGTAATGGATAGGGGTGGGTTTACTAACAATGGGTGTTTCTATTAATAAGGGGCTTGGGGGTGTTGTAATGGATGTAGTCGTGTATGTACTAATCTAAACAAAAAAGAGTGTGTTGTAATCAATTCGGTGCTTACTGGACAATTGGGTTCAGGGGAACAAGTATCGCAATAAAGAAGCCAGTACTCATCTCCGCCTCTGGGTCAACCTGCTCTTTTTCTTCTAACAGTTACCATCATTCGCCCACCACAAATGTCCCTTTTGTCCAACTAGGCAGCCAGATTGGAATCCATAGGCAAGGAATGTCCTGTGAAGGCACCGTTTCTCTCTTTTCCTCCTGACACTTTGGTGCCAAATGGTAAAGGACAATTGTTTCCCATCTAACCCTGGCATCCTTTGGGGTTGTAATCAATGCCACTGAAGCAGGGAGTGGTGTTCTAAAAACAGTTTGATGTGGACCATAGCTCTCCATAGCTTCCTTCTCTGGGGTAAAAACCAACAGCTGGGTGCCTGCTATTTCTATCCGAGTTCTTGCCAAACCCTTCACCGTGCTAAATGTACACTTCCCTGGAGTAGATTCCTTTAATAATCCACCCAAAATCTCAGCAGTGCTAGTCAGGAATAGCTTCTGCAAACATGGCCAGTTTATCCCTTTAAACTGGTGGCACAGGTGTCAGTTAGGAACTAGACATAAGCCTAGGTCACAATCTCCGTTAGCTACCTGAGATGGGGTTTCTAAGCAAAAATATTTATTTATTTTCCTGCAGCGCTCTCAGCTTCAACGCTGATTATATTTCACACACAGTTGCAGTTCCTGCTGAGGGGCGACTTCAACGAAAACACACTTTTATTTCCTCCACATCGCCGTAGTTAGGGACAGCATTTCCCAAACCACAGGCTTAGCTAGGAGATGACATCAGGAGCAGTAATGAGCTCTCAAAATCCTAATAACCAGTTCCCTACTGGGTCCCCGGCGGCACTTCGGCGGCGGGGGGGGGGGTCTTCACTCGCTCCATGTTTTCGGCAGCATTTTGGCGGGAGGTCCTTCACCCAGAGCGAGTGAAGAGACCCCCCCACCCCCCGCCACCAAAGTGCCACTGAAGACCCGGTAGGGAACCGCGCGGTGAGTACAAAACCCACGTGCCTGTCCCCACCCATCCGACCGCAACCCAACCCACATCCTGCCCCCCTCAGAACCTGCAACCCATGAACCCTCCCCCCAACTCCTTGTCCCCTGACCACCCCCTCCCGAGAACAGGGGTGAAAGTAAGTCCAGTGACGTATCGGTACGCTGGGGCCAGCTCTGGCCCCTGGAAGGGGCGGGGCCTAGGGCAGAAGGGGCGTGGCTGAGGGAATCAGAGCTAGCCCATCTTGTAAGGTAAGTGCCCCCTCCACTGGGGTAGCAGCAGCAGCCCGGGGCTCCGGGGGCTATTTAAAAGGCCCTGGGCTCGCCTGCTTCTACTGCCCTGGCCCTGTAAATAGCTGCGGGAGCCCTGGGGAAGCGGCGGGACTCCAGCGGCTATTTAAAGGACCAGGGCGGCAGAGACAGCTGGAACCTCCCCACACTACCCCGGGCTCTGGGGGCTATTTAAAGGGCCCAGGGCTCCCCTGCTTCTACCGCCCCGGCCCTTTAAATAGCTGCCGGAGCGCCAGAGCCCTGCAGTAGTAGCGGGGCTCCGGCGGCTAGTTAAAGGGCCGGGATGGTAAAAGCAGCCGGAGCCCCAGACTTTTTAAATAGCCCCCAGAACCTGACAGCCCTACCCCAGGGCTCCAGCAGCGGGGCTTTGGTGGCAATTTAAAGGGCCTGGGACAGGACGGTCCCACGGGCCTGGCCCGTGGACTGGAGTTTGCCCACCTGCCAGCTCCTTTAATAACTGGTTCTACACCGGCTTCTAAATTTAACAGCCGGTTCTTGTGAACCGGCTCCAGCTCACCACTGGTCAGGAGTAACGTCCTGTAGAGCTGTGACATACCAGGGTACAATCCAGCCTCATGAGTAGCTGTATTACCCCTGCCCTGAAATCCTGGGTGCCTTACAATGCCTTGCTGAAGTAGCTCCCACCTGGGCCGCTCACAGCCTTTCAGCGTGCAAGCCACACCCTGAGTGTGTGTGTGTAACTGCAGCCTGCCAGCCACACTGGGGTTACACTCAGCCTTGGTTAAACTTCAGGGTATAACCGCAACACATGCCCAGTTCCCGATTTCCCCCAGAAATGTATATCCTATGCTGCCCAGCCCGCTCCTGGACAGTACAACATATTTGACATCCAGTAAACCTTTAAGAGAATCATATGCCAGTTTATTTCAATGAGTTATTCGTAAGGCTAAGATTTTGTCATGGTTATTTTTAGTAAAAGTCACAGACAGGTCACGGCGTCTGTGAATTTTTGTTTATTGCCCGTGACCTGTCTGTGACTTTTACTGCTGCGGCTCCATGGCTTCCCCCACCACTGTGGTAGCTGGGAGCTGTGGGGATCCCCCTCCGCCCACAGCAGCTGGAAGCTGTGGGGGGCGGAGGGGGCGGCCAAGAGCTGCAGGGTGACCGTATTTCCCCAAAAGAAAACATGACACCCCCAGCCACTCACCTGCGGCATCCCCTTCCACCCTCAGGAGTCTGTCACCTGTCGCTGGAACCTTGCAGGGCCCCATTGGTTGCCAGCTTCAGAGTGCCGCAGCCCTTGGGGCTGAAGCAGAGAATGTCATGGAAATCTTTGGAAGTTACGGATTCCGTGACTTCCATGACCTCCGTGATGTAAACATAGCCTTAGTTATTCAGAAACTTCAGTTTAAACGCACTGGCTTATAGAAAACAGAAAACAAGTTTATTAACTACAAAGAGACAGATTTTATGAGTACAGGTAATGAGGCATAAAAGTTAAAATGGTTACAAGAAAAACAAAGATAAATGCTCACTAACACAGACTTAAGAAATTTCTAGTTTCAAAGCAAAATTTTCTCACCTACGTGCTTCAGCGGTCTCACTGACCAAACTCTTTAAGCCAGGACCCCTCCCCCAAAGCTCAACAGCTGTGTCATTTTGTCTTCTCAGTTGCAGAGAATGCAATGGACAGGAGAGAGAGGGAAGTGTTTTGAGAGGTGTCTGCCCCTTCTTTTTATAGTCCTATTACCCCTTTGGGCTGGTCTACAGTGTGTGTGGGGGGGAATCGATCTAAGATATGCAACTTCAGGTATGTGAATAGCGTAGCTGAAGTCGAAGTATCTTAGATCGATTTACCTTGGGTCCTCACGGCACGGGATTGATGGCCGCGGCTCCCCCGTCGACTCCGCTACCACCGCTCGCTCCGGTGGAGTTCTGAAGTCGACGGGGAGTGCGTTTGGGGATTGATATATCGCGTCTTAACGAGACGCGATATATCGATCCCCGATAAATCGATCGCTACCCGTCTGGACTTACCCTTTGAGAAGCATTTCCAGGTGGGAGCAAGGCTACAGGAGATGTGTGCACGAGAACTCCATGCTGTTTCTTTGCTAAGGCCTTGTCTACACTACAGTTTTGTCAGCAAAAGGCAGCTTTTGCCGACAAAACAGTGGAGGTGCACACGCTACAATGCTACTTTTGCCGACAAAACAAAACCACTTAGATGAGAGAGACAGAGCTTTTGGCTGCAGAGTTAAAGTGACAAAGCATCAGTATAGATGCTGCAATGCATTATGTCGCCATAACTGGCCTCCCCCAGTATCCCAGAATGCCCACAGTGACCACTCTGCTCACTGTTTTGAATTCGGCTGCCCTGCAGGCGTGTGCCCCTCCCCTTTCAAAGCTCTAGGAAGTTCTGACAGCCGAGCATGCTGCTCCGTTCCGGAAGCAAGGAACACATCATTAACATGGAATCCTCCTGCTCTCCCCGGCACTAGGAACACAACGGCAGGTAGGCTGCTGCTGTGGGTGGGATTGCTGTGCTGTGCAGAGCCAGGGAGGGTAGGTGGGTGTGTGTGTGGTGTCCTAGCTCAGGACTGGTTGCTTCTGGCTGCTGTCTGAACTTAAAGAGACAGAATGCCGACATACTCACTCTCCCTCAAGACACACTCTGTCTTTGTTTCCCCCCCCCACACACACACACTCCCTGTCACACACTTCCCCACAAACACTTCCATTGAAAAACAGCTGGCAATCTAGTAGGATGCCCATGGAACAATGGGATTGAGAAACCTGCATCATGCAAGCTCTTCCCAAAGCGGCCTGTGTCCTGTTGCACAGTGCACTGCTTTGTGTGTCAGTGCAAGACCTGCTAGTGTGGATGCGCTCTGCCAGCACAAGAAGTATAGTGTGAACATACAACAGCAGTTTAATTAAAGTGCTTTAATTAAAGCGGCATCATTTTGTTAACAAAAAGCTCTGTAGTGTAGACAAGGCCTAAAATGCAGATTTTTTTGGTCTTGCCCCCTTTCCTGCCACTTAGCATGGTCCATCAGCCTTGTTTGCACTTGGCTGAGGTGTCATTTGACCTCTGAGGAATTGCTTTTGGCCATTCCTCAGATTTATCTACCAAACATACTTTTAGCCATGATTTCAGCTTGTGTTTATTACATTACATACAGTGCTGCTATGTGTACTTTTCCATACTACTGATCAGCAAATTATGAATTTTTAAATGGTACCTCACAAGACGTGCCTTATACAAAAATTATTGTAATAGTGTGTAGGGTGTGAACAAGTCTGTCACAAGACCCTGCATCACAACTGCCTTGGAAAACATATACGAGCCTTTTGCCTAGTGCCTAATCACTTACTGTGGAATTCTCTGCCCAGATCATCTGAGACAATATTGACCTAAACAATTGAACAGCACTGTGACTGTATCCAGTTACTCCCGTCAGTTGCATAATTTGGGGCGTGCTGTTGTTCGCCATTTCAGACTGGAGATTTAAAAACAGTTGGTGATATGTCCAATAACTCGGAGTATTCTCTTCCGTTGACTGAACTGCACTTGAAGTTTCTCTATGTCATCATGGAGGGGAGGCAGGGAAAAAGCAAAACTAAACTAAGAAATGACTACTTGCTAAAATAGTCATTTTCTCAAAGTCCCCAATAAATCGGAGCCACAGTTTGACAAATCAAACTCATATCCTGTTTGGTGGCCAAATGGCCCTCAAGAAAGAGGAAAAACCCACAACGCAGAGAGATATAAGATACATCCAGTTTCATAGAACTAGAAATTCCAGAGCAGGTTAAATGTGTTGACTCAGAACCAAGAGAAGAGGGTCTCTCATTGCATTCTCCTCTGATCCATTCAAAGCCGCATCACTCATTAGTGTTGAGTCGTATCATTTGCAAAACTTCTAGAATCATTGTAATGAAAAAAAAAAAAAAACAGAAACAGAACAAAACAAAAACCCAGCCAACCTTCCCATCTGCAAACAATCCCATCCCCTTTGCTAACCGTTGGAAACTGGGATTTAAACGCCAAATGACGGCCCTGTGTTTGAGATCCATTCAAATGCCCTTTCCAGGTCTCTGCCAATTTCATCTCAGGCCCTAAATTACTAGGTTTTAAGATCAAAGAAAACAAAGTGTGATTCCCAAGCAGAGGACTGAGAACACTGAATCATATGACACATTGAGAGGCAGAGTTGTAGAATGTGTAGAAGATAAATTCTATACGGCTCAAACAGAGAAAATACTGCTGAGCTAATTCTGAACATGGGAATCCTTCCAACTCACCACTTCAGGTGTCACAGAAGTTGAAAAGAACATATTTTCCTATCCCTAATCCGGCTCCTTCTCTTTGTTATATTTAAAATAAGAAAAATGATACAAAACCCAGTGATTCAGCACAACCCAGAGCATTGTGAGAACAACCGGGAATGAGACAATTTGTCCCTAGTGAGGGAACCTGGTGACTAACAATCACTTTGCAGTGGGAGGAAAGGTATGAATATGATACTCCAAATTTGTTTAGACTAGAAGTGATGGAGGTTATGTCAGGTCTTGAGGAAATTTGCTAATTTTCCCTGGTCACTATACATGGGCTATTTCCTTTACTGTAAAAACACTATTTTTTCATCAGGATAGCTAACTCCAGCTATCTAACTCCATGGAATATCCTAGTGCAGTCAAGGCCCAGGTAGATTTAACTTCCATGTACCCAGTTGAAGTGATTCCCAGTTCCCCCATCTGGAGCTGATGGACATTCCTGTTGGAGGGACACACATTTCCCATGACCTAGGACAAAGGAGTTGGTGAAAAAGAAAAAATTGTGGGATTCAGCCCAAGGAAGGGTGAGTGCAAAAGGGAAAAGCAGACAACTCAGCTGGGGGAGCTGAGAGACAACCATGACACAAATGCTGCCTTGAAGTTCATTATGTGGGAATTAGCAAAAGGAAAACAAAATCTTTTCTCATCTCTAAACAAGATTTTTATGGTATTTATCTCCCTTGCAGCTTTTCTGATAATAAATAAGGGCTGAACTCTGACAGAATTTCCCACCCTCAGAGAATTCATAGGATCTCTCCTTTGTGGATCCTTCGATGTCCATTAAGGTGTGAGCCATGAGCAAAGGTTTTCCTGGACTCACAGCATTCCTTTGGGCGCTCCCCTTGGTGAATTTTCTAATGTGTATTAAGGTTTAAGCTCTCAGTGAAGGTTTTCCTGCACTCACATCATTCATAGGGTTTCTTTCTTGTGTGGATTCTCTGATGTGTAATAAGGGTTGAGCTCTGAGTGAAGGTTTTCCCGCACTCACAGCACTCGTAGGGTTTCTCCCCTGTATGGATTCTGTGATGTATAATAAGGATTGAACTCCGAGTGAAGGTTTTCCCGCACTCATGGCATTCATAGGGTTTCTCCCCTGTATGGGTTCTCTGATGTGTAATAAGGTGGGAGATCTGAGTGAAGGTTTTCCCGCATTCACTGCATTTATACGGTTTCTCTTCTGTATGGATTCTCTGATGTGAACTAAGGTTTGAGCTCCAAGCGAAGGTTTTCCCGCACTCCCAGCATTCGTAGGGTTTCTCCCCTGTGTGGTTCTTCTGATGTTTAATAAGATTTGAGATCACAATGAAGGTTTTCCCGCACTCCCAGCATTCATAGGGTTTCTCCCCTGTATGGGTTCTCTGATGGCTAATAAGAGATGCCCTTTGAGTGAAGGTTTTCTTGCATTCACAACATGCATAGGGTTTCTCCCCTGTGTGGATCCTCTTATGTGTAATAAGGTTTGAGCGCTGAGTGAAGGTTTTCCCGCACTCACAGCATTCATAGGGTTTCTCCCCTGTGTGAATCCTCTTATGTGTAATAAGGTTTGAGCGCTGAGTGAAGGTTTTCCCACACTCACAGCATTCATAGGGTTTCTCCCTTGTATGGATTCTCTGATGTGCAATGAGGGTTGAGCTAAGAGTGAATGTTTTCCCACATTCACAGCATTTATAGGGTTTCTCCCCTGTGTGGATTCTCTGATGTGCACTGAGGTTTGAGCTCCGAGTGAAAGTTTTCCCGCACTCACAGCATTCATAGGGTTTCTCCCCTGTGTGGACTTTGTGATGTTTAATAAGGGTTGAGCTCTGAGTGAAGATTTTCCCGCACTCACAGCAGTCATAGGGTTGCTCTCGAGTATGGATTCTCTGATGGCTAATAAGGCCTGAGTGCCTACTGAACTTTTCCCCACACTCAGTGCACGTGTTTCTCTCTCCCGTGGGGATTCTCTGCTGGTCTGTGGTTTCCTTGAGGCCCTTCTGAGTTCCCTGATAATTAAGAGATTTACCAAATTTCTGCACTGGCTGGTTTCCCTGCCATTTCTCTGGAATGTGCTGACTCTCATAGGCCTTTCCCTGCTCACAACTCCTGGTCACACTCCCTTTGCATCTTTGCAATAACGCCCCAGGTGGTTCCACTTGCTCACCATCTTTCTGCTTCATGGTCTCACTCAGCATCCCATCACCTGCTGGGACAGAGAAAGAAAAGCCTCAGAAACAGGAATGGAATAGGGGAGAACAAACCAAAAGAGCAGCTGCAAATGGAAAAAAAATCCCCAAAGAGAAGAGAAGAGGGGATCAGTTCTGCATCCAGTTTGCATCCAAACACTCAGGGAGAAGCGAGTTCAGGGAAGGAACTACTGCCAGGAGTTAGTCAGGATGGGTAGTAAACCATGAGCAATATCTGCCCTGAGAATATGACACCTGCTGGGGACAATCCTGAACTCAGAGAGCTCACAAGGTCTTTGCTGGGAGCTGTTTCCGTCAGGTACTGACAGTTTCTGAGTTGGTTTAATGATTGCTCACCTGTGCAGATGCCTCTCAGGATCTCTCTTTCCTCTGAGCCCTGGAGATCTGAGGCCCACAACTCTTCCCCTCGTTCTAGCTGGGAGATGACATCAGGTTTGGAAACTGGAAACCCTGCCCAGGGGAAAGAAGATAAGTGAGATCAGGTTGAATTCATGGGACATTTGTCACCCACACAGGAAGTTCTGTTATTTTAACCCCAGATCATATTAAATGAGTAAAATCCTGGGGCCAGCTCTTCTGATGAGGAATTTAACTGTGCCCATGTCTACTGGGAAGACACACAGCCAGACACTCATGAGCAAAGGGGCTCCTAAAACCCAGAGCAGGTACCTCCATATCCCAGAAAGGGAAAATTCCAGCCAGAGGGTAAGTCCTCCTGGAACTGCTTCTTACTGATAGAGGCAGGCCCACAGACATTGCAAGAGGGGGAAAGGCATGAGGGGGGCACTCAGAGAGACGAGGAAGGACACACAGATGTAGCGACCCCTGTCAACGATGTTGCCCTGGATTGAGGGGCGAATATACCCTAGAATGTTATCAAGCTAACTGCAACCATATTATATGCACTCAGCCACTATGACCTAATGAAACAGAACACCGCATAGTTAAGGATTAATTTGGAGACCGGCTTTCAGATGTAAGGTCATAACTACTGGTGGTTTTGCTAATCAGAATGGGAGGAGGGGAGGAAAAAGTAAATAACTGAGAATGAAAGAAGATATGTGAATGGACAGCCTTGAATCTAGACGCCTCTGATATTAAAAGTTCATGGAAAGTTAGGAAAACTGATGATTTAGTAGGGGTCATTATGCCCTATGTGTTTTGTAGAGTTAGTTATAAAAAGTTTAGATAATAGAGTGTACTTTGAAGCAGTCTTCTGGAGCTATCCTGTCAGAGACTTTTTTCCTGACATCTTTACTCCCTGGCAGGGAGGCATTTGGCTAGCACCGACCTGTTGTTGATTACTCAATACCGTCTCAGAATATAGGTGAATATCTGGGATGTTCTAAACCTATTGCTTATGTCTGTGTGGGCTTAAATCTAATAAACTGCAGTGTTAGACAAGAGCATGCTGACTTGCATTTAATCCTAGATCAGACAGAATCGCTGGGTGCCTACTGATTTATTCCTAACACCACCTGGAGTGAAATAGTTACGTTGCCCCTGATGGGGGTTCTGAAAACCTTGGGTAACAAACTACTGCCACCTTCCTCTAACTGATCTCACCCCTCCCCACCTCCTGGGACCATTCCTTGTGTTCTCTCCTCAACTCCTCCATTGACCATAGACCTCCTTCTTGGAAGTTCTCCCAAATGTAATGAGGTAGGTCTGGGGATATTTATGGGAAGCTCTTCCAATGAGCAGCATGGGAAAAAACAAAGAACAACAGAAATGTAGGGCTGGAAGGGAGCTCAAGAAGTCATCAAGTCCAACCCCCTGTGCTGTGACAGGACCCAGTAAATCTAGATCATCCCTCACAGGTGTTTGTCCAACTTGGTTTTTAAAACTTCCAATGATGAGGAGTCCACTTCTTTCCTTAGACGTCTATTCCAGAGTAAACTGTCCTTAGAGTTAGAAACTTTTCCCTAATATCTAACCTAAATATCCTTTGCTCCATAATAAGCTCATTAAGGACCCGGCTGAAGAGACCTCTGAGTCAATATCAACAATCTTGGAAGATGGCTTCAAGTCAGCAGGATGTGATGAAATACATCCAAGAATACTTAGGGAACTGGCTGAAGAGAACCCTGAGCCACTGGCAATTATCTCTGAGAACTCATGAAGGGTGGGAGATATCCCGGAGAACTGGAAAAGGGCAAATATAGTACTTATCTCTAAAAAGGAAATAAGGACGGCCCACAGAATTATACACCAGTCAGCTTAATTTTAGTAACTGGAAAGATACTAGACCAAATAATCAATAATCAATTTGTAAGCATCTTGAAGAAAATAAGGTGAAGTACTTGTCACCATAGATTTGTCAAGAATAAATCATGTCAAACCAACCTAACATCAGTCTTTGACAGGGTAACAAGCCTCGTGGATGGGGGGAGCACTTTGATGTGATATATTTCTATGTCCCCCCCCCTCCCCAATCTTCTTTTCTCAAGACTGAACATGCCAGTTTGTTGTTGTTGTTTTTAAACCTTTCTTCTTGGGTTAGGTTCTGTAATGCTTTCATTATTTTTGTTGCTCTCCTTTGGACTATTTTGAATTTCTCCACATCTTTCCTAAAGTGTGGTACCCAGAAATGGACACAATACTCCAGCTGAGGCTTCACGCAGTGGGACATTCAGTATTTTACAGATCAAATTCCTGTTAATAGACCAGAATGATGATATCCTCTTTTGCAGCTTCATCACACTGTTGACTGCTATAACCACCAGATCCTTTTCAGCACTTAACCAGTTATTCCCCATTTTCTAGTTGTGCATTTGATTTTATTTCCTTCTCAAGTGAAGAATATTGCACTTGCCTTTACTGAATTTAATCTTGTTCATTCAGTCCAATTCTCCAATTTGTAAAGGTCATTTTGAATTCTAATCCTCTCCACCGAAGTTCTTGCAACCCCTCTCAGCTTGGTGTCACCTGCAGATTTTAGAAGCATACTCTCAACTCCCTTATCCAAGTCACTAATGAAAACATTGCATAGTACTGGACCTAGAACTTATCCCCGCAGGACCCCACAAAATACACCCTCCAAGTTTGACAAACTATTGATAACTACTTTTTAAGTACCGTCTTTCAACTAGTTGTGACTCTACCTAGACCATCAGAGGGGTAGCTGTGTTAGTCTGAACCTGTAAAAAGCATCAGAGGGTCCTGTGGCACCTTTAAGACTAACAGAAGCATTGGGAGCAACCTGCATCTGAAGAAGTGAGGTTCTTACCCATGAAAGCTTATGCTCCCAATATTTCTGTTCGTCTTAAAGGTGCCACAGGACCCTCTGTTGCTTTTTACCTAGACCATATTTCTCTAGTTTGTGAGAATATCATATGGGGCTATGTCAAAAACTTTATTAAAGTAAAGCTATATCACATCTACTGTTCCCCCATCCACTAGGCCTGTCAAAGAAGGAAGTCAGGTTGGCTTGGCATGATTTGATAAATCCATGCTGGCTACAACTTATTACACTATTATTCTCTAGATGCTTACAAATTGTTTGTTTAATAATTTTGTTTCAGTATCTTTCCAGGTATTGAAGTAAGGATTGACTGCTCTTTAATTAACCAAATATTTTTTTTGTTCCTGTGTTTAAAGATAGGTACACCTCTACCCCGATATAACACCAATTTGGATATAATGCGGTAAAGCAGTGCTCCGGGGTGGGGCTGCGCACTCCGGTGGATCAAAGCAAGTTTGATATAACGCGGTTTCACCTATAACGCGGTAAGATTGTTTTGGCTCCCGAGGACAGCGTTATATTGAGGTAGAGGTGCACTAAGTTTGCCCTTCTGTAGTCTTCAGAGACCTAATTAGTCCTCCAGATAATTGCTAATGGTTCTGAAACTGCTTCAGCTAGTTTCTTGGATACCCTAAAGGGAATTTAATCAAGCTCTGCTGACTTGAACACATTCAACTTATCTAAATATTCTTTAACCTGTTCTCCTATTTTGGCTTCTCTTCCTGCCCCTTCATTGTTAATATTAATTGTGTTAAGCTTAAGGTCACCATTTACCTTTTTTAGTAAAGACTGAAGCATTAAATACTTGAGCTTTCTTGATGTCATCAGTTATTAGTTTTTCTTCCCTACTAACTAGAGGAGTTACACCTTTCCTTTGTCTTTCTCTAGCTCCTAATGTATTTATAGAACCGTTTCTTGTCTTTTCTATCCCTTGATAGGTGTAAAAGTTATTTTGTCCCTACATGCTTGTGCTCGCCTTCTATACTCCATTGCAATTTGTCCGCATTTCCACCTTTTGTAGGATTCCATTTTATTTTCAGGTCATTAAAGAGCTCCTGTGGTGCTATCTTGGCTTCTTACTATCCTTATTTTCTCTCCTTCATTCAGTTATGCCTTTGGTATTGTGTTCTTGACAAACTACCAGTTTTTCTGAAATATTTTTTCCCTTCAGACTGTACCTACTACCCTGTTTCCCCGAAAATAAGACATCCTCCGAAAATAAGGCCTACTTACAGTTTTGCCTCTCGTTGTAATATAAGGCATCCCCCCGATAATAAGACCTCCCCGATAATAAGGCATCCACCGATAATAAGGCATTTTTCATTTCTGAAAAATAAGACATCCCCTGAAAATAAGACCTAGCGCATCTTTGGGAGCAAAAATTAATATAAGACACTGTCTTATTTTCGGGGAAACAGGGTAGTTCTCTTAGGCTTTGTCTACACTAGAGGCTTTTTGACAAAAGTTGTTTCGACGATCAAAAAGCACTATAATTTTATCGCTATTGCATGGTGCACTACCCTCCCTTTGTCGGCAGAGCACGTCCACACTTGGGTCTTTAGCATCGAGAGTGAGAGCAGTGCACTGTGTGTACCTATCCCAGTGTGCAACTTGCCACTTTCAGCAGCTAGGACTTGTGGGAATGTGGAGTTGATCACAGCGCATCATAGGCTGTATTATTTTCTGTCCCAGCATTCCACAATCTTCTGACTGCTTTTCACGGCATTTCTGTGTACTGTGCGCCTGCCATCTGCGTGTGAAAGGATGGATCCCGCACTGCTCTCTACTGTTGTGGTCACTGTTATGAACACATTGCGGATGGTCATGCAGTTAATCATGAGCTACCAATCTGAACAGGAATCAGAGTTGCCTGACCTGCTGTATGCCACAGAAAGAAGCAACACTAGATTACTTTTGGCATTCACAGAGCAGCTGCACATGGTAGACTATTGCTTTTGCGCACAGGAAACAGGCACAGAGTGGTGGGATTGCTAGTCATCGCAGACATGCATAACAATGCAGAGTGGTTGCAGAACTTTTGGATGAGGAAAGCCACCTTCCTGGAACCGTGTGCAGAGCTCGCCCCAGCCCTGCGGTGCAAGGACACCGAATGAGGGCTGCACAGTCAGGGAGAAGTGTGTGGCGATTGCTGTGTGGAAGCTGGTGACCCTGGACTGCTGCCAGTCACAAATCAAGTTGGAATTGGGAAGTTGACCGTAGGAGCTGTTAACACAAGTGCGCCGGGCCATTAATCGCATTGTGCTACGAAGAACCGTGGCTCTTGGCAATGTGTGTGAAAGAGTGGATGTTTTTGTGGAAATGGGATTCCCTAACTGTGGAGGGGCAACAGATGGAACATGGATTCCAATTTTGGGTCCGGACCATCTTCCAGTGGAGTACATCAATAGAAAGAGGTACATGGTATTGCAGGCGCTTGTTGATCACCGTGGGTGTTTCACTGACATCAACGTGGGGTGGTCTGGGAAGGTGCTTGACGCACGCATATACTTAAAAAAAAAAAATTGGTGTTAGTTTTAGTAACTTTTTGTAGTTGCTCCTCAAATTATATTTTTGGCCTGCCTAATTATACTTTCAAACTTGACTTGCCAGAATTTATGCTCCTTTTATTTTTCTCAGTAGGGTTTGACTTCCAATGTTTAAAGGATGCCCTTTTTTTAACCTCTAATTACCTTATTTACTCTTTAGCCATGGTGGTATTTTCTTAGTCCACTTACTTTTGTTTTTGTCCCCATTTGGGGGTACACATTTATTTTGAGCCTCTATTATGGTATTTTAAAAATGTTTCCATGTAACTTTCTCACTTTTGTGTAGTTTCTCTTTCTGAAGTTAAATGCTACTGTGGTGGAGTTGTTGGTACTTTCCCCCCTCGCAATGATGTTAAATTTAATTACATTCTGGTCTCTGTTACCAAGTGGTTCACTTCTTGGACCAGATCCTGTCTGTCACTTAGGACTAAATCAAGAATTCCCTCTCCCCTTGTGGGTTCCAGGACTAGCTACTCCAATAAGCAGCTATTAATGGTTTCTAAAAACTTAACCTCTGCATCCATCCTGAGGTGACCCCTACACAGTAAATATGTTGAAAACCCCGATTATTATTATTGAGTTTTCTATTTTAACAGCCTCTCTAATCTCCCTGAGCATTTCATAGTCACCACCACCATTCTGGTCAGGTGGTCAACAGCATATTCCTACCGCTATACTCTCATTATTCAAGCATGGAATTTCTATCAGTGGAGATTCTATGGCATAATTTGATTCACTTAAAAGGTTTTCGATATTTGACTCTGTTTCTTTCACAGAGTTACTCCTGGGGGAATTTTATGTCATTGTGCGTATCCAGAATTCACGTCCCCTGCAGATTTCTTTGCTTCCCAGCAGAAAAACGACTTCTGTCAGGGAAGCAAAGGGAAGCCGCAAGAGTGGTCACACACCCCTCACAGCAATGCAGGCAGGTTGGTTCAGGCGCCCGGAGCAGCCCGTAGAGACATAAATCACCACCAGGGGCAGGGAGGAGCTGAGCAGTCACGCATGTGAGAGAGACACTCTGTCCCTCTTGCTCGCTCTTGTGGCGAGCTCGGCGTGGAGGGGCAGGGCTTTGGGATATTTCTGAGGAGTTAAGTATGGGGCAGGCTCTGTCCCGTCAGGCAGAGCAGAATGTAGCAGCCTGCCTGCTTTGTGAATTGTTCCTATTGTCATTGTGACTTCCCCTAGGAGTATAAAATAGGTGTAAGTTTTAAGGTACATTTACAGTGCCAGAGTGCTGTAAAGGACAGTATGGCCTTATAAATCCTTATGGTGCTTTAGTGATTAAACGGGGCTACATTTTTGGACTGAAAAAATGTGCTGTATGAACTGTTTACCAGATGTTTCTGGAGATGGTCAGTAGCCAATATAAATTGTGAATCTGATTCCCCAGCCCTCACTTGCTCTTCAGTTGCCTATGATGTAACACTGAGCATATTAGCCAACAAATATATGCAGCCATAACTAGAAAGAGAATCAAATCTAGCTACGTTACTATTAGGCAAGGAAGCTTGGGGATTTCCTCCAATGCTCCCCACTCCCACTCTTAATCCATTTTCCTTGTAGTTTAAATTACATAAATAACTGAAACCAGTGTGATTATATTGCGTTATTTTGACAAATAAAATATGCAGAATTTTGCAATGTGCACAGAATTTTAATTTTTTTGGCATAGAATTCCCCCTGGAGTAATATAGTGCCTCTCTGCACCAGCACAACCTACTCTGTCATTCCTATATAGTTCGTTTCTTGGTATTACCATGTACCATTTATTATAATCACCAAGTTTCTGTGATGCCTATCATATCAATATCCTCATTTAGGATTAATTTGAAGAGCAACTAGCAAAAGTCACAAACTAACACCAATTTTTTTTTTTAAGTACATCAGAAGCAGGAACCCTGACAATCAGTGGGGCCACTGGATGATAGATGTGCTAAACAAGCACTCAAGTTCACCCATTTTAGGGAATAGTTGGAGCAACTTGGCAGAGCTGTGATTCTGATATGAAGAGAGGTGCACGTGAAACTCGAAGAAACAAGTATTCCTCAATTCAGTGGGGAGTGTTGTTGGCACGTCAATAAAGGTGTTCTTGTCACGCCAATTGTCAGCAGTCTGGTGGCATACATGCAAGTGGTCTCCATGAGGGGTAAGTGACTCAGAAGGAATCCTCAGTGCAACGACAAAGGGGTGTGCAGTAGGCTCAGTGTTGGAGTGCAGGCCAGGGGTATGTAGCTTTTGTTTTCTACACTGGACCAAACTACAAGTTTTGCCTTAGCAAAGAGAAAGTATTAGACTTTATGCTATACTGCTCCTGTGTGCTCCGTAGGGGGGAGGATAAAGTGCTAGTATGTGTCATTGGTCTGTCGAGATGTTGCTGAAACAGGGCACAGTTGAGGTTGCATTGTGGGGTGCTGTGAACCTTAATTCCTCATTTTCCCCTTCTCATAACCAAGGGGATGGGAATCCTTACCCAGCGAGGTCACATTCTCATAGTTCTCCTGCATAACATCTCTGTAGAGGGCCCTCTGAGCGGGGTCCAGCAGAGCCCACTCTTCCTTGGTGAAATACACAGCCACCTCCTCGAAGGTCACTGGCCCCTAAAAGAGCAAGAACCTGCTACTCAGTACCTGCTGCCTAGTGACATCACTATTAACAGGCGAGGAGGGCCAATCACATGAAAGCTCTGGGAGGCAGGAAGTGAGCATAGTCCCACCCCATCAGAGCAGCCAGGAAGCATCAGGGTGATGGGAGAAAGAGAGAGCCCTTGTAGCAGAGAGAAGAGGCAGTGGTCTTCCCATTCTCATCGCTCACCTAACTAGCCAGAAGCTGATACAGGAGATGGAGCCCCCAGCAGGGCCTAGGGACAATTTCCTGGTGGGAATCCCAACACCCTCCACATTACCAGCAGCTGGAGGGGAGGAGTTGAGGTGTCTTCACTGGGGGGTGCCCCTTCATATCTCACAAAGTGTCTGGCTCGTAGGTTCAGGCTACAGCATGTGGAGGCTGGTACGTTTTCCCAGCCCAGTTCACAGGGGTTGTTTCCTGTTTGACAAATTAGGGAATTTCCACCCACAAACCCCAGGGCTCTGGTGCTCATATCTAGGCCTCATAGTAAACAAATTGCAGCAAGTTTGTCACACCCTGTCCCCACCCCTCCCTTTCTCCACCCTGTGTATTTCCCTGACCCCTCCCACCACCAAATCAACCCCCCAGAAGTGCCCACTTCCTATGTATTTATTGCCCTTCTCCCTCCAACAGGAACCCAGGAACCCACCAGCCTCTGATAATCCGTACCTCAACCGGCTCCACTGCATCCATTTCCCTTCCCTGGTCGCTGGAAGGACGGAATGATCTGGAGCAAAACATGAATGTTACGCTGCAGCCTGTTACGGCAAAAAGGGCGATAGGAGACATGTCAGAACAGGAAATAATTTCACCTCACAATTCCCCCCAGGCTCTTTCCCTGCACCCTGATGTCCTAGACCAGGGAAATAACAGAAAAATTCAAAAGACAGTTAGTAATGGAGGTGGGGTGGGGGCATGTGTTAGAAAAAGAATTCAACCAGACACAAAGTGTCCAATAAGTTCTTGGAATGTACTGGGGATACCTGTTTCTTTCAGAAGAGGGAAGTAGGAACCGGAGGATGGCCATTTTACACCCGATTCTGACTAACAAGAAGTAATTAGGGCTGGTCTACATTGGGGGGAGGGGGGGCGGATCGATCCAAGATACGCAACTTCAGCTACGCGAATAGCATAGCTGAAGTCGAAGTATCTTGGATCGAATTACGTGGGGTCCAGACGGCGCGGGATCGACGGCCGCGGCTCCCCTGTCGACTGCGCTACCGGTGGAGTTCCAGAGTCGAAGGTGAGCGCGTTCAGGGATCGATATATTGCGTCTTAACGAGACGCGATATATCGATCCTGGATAAATCGATTGCTACCCGCCGATACGGGTAGCAATCGATACGGCAGGTAGTGAAGACGTACCCTTAGTTACAAAACAGAAGGTGGAAAGCAATATGGGCAAAAGTGATCATGACATGATAGATTTCATGATTCTACGAGTAGCAAAAATTCTAGGAGTGGCAAAATAAGGACAGACTTCAACACACTTGGAAAATGGTGACATAAGACAATAAGATAACGGTTCTATAAATATTAGGGCTGTCAAGAGATTAAAAAAATTAATTGCAATAAAAAAATTCCGCTCAACGCATAGCTGCTGCCAAAAAAAGGTAACCGCACGTTAGGATTCATAAGGAACGGGATGGAAACATACCAAACATTTGTATATAAATCAAGGGGACAACCACCAATATACTGGGACCACCATGGCTACTACAGCAAGGCACACAGGAGATTTTATATTAATCTCCGAGAATTGTGAAGGAAATGGGCAAAAAATAAATATTTGATAATATGCTAGAAAACAATGAAGATCTACAGGGATTTTATATCGATATTAAATCTGCGAGAACATTGGGACAATTTAACAGAACTGTATACAGAATTTCAATAAACCAGGGGTTCTCAAACGGGGGGTCGGGACCCCTCAGGGGGTTGCGAGGTTATTACATGGAGGGGGTCGCAAGCTGCCAGCCTCCCCCCCCCAAACCCTGCTTCGCCTCCAGCATTTATAATGGTGTTAAATATACAAAAAGGTGTTTTTAATTTATAAGGAGGGGGGTCAAACTCAGAGGCTTGCTATGTGAAAGGGGTCACCAGTACAAAAGTTGGAGAACCACGGCAATAAACAGACAGTAATAGTTCTCCATCACCAGGCCCATGGGCAGCAGGGAGCCCTTTGGGGAGCTGCTTTAAGAGGGTACGTGAGGGTGGTATGGAGCAGGAAGGCTTCCTGGCAATGGCCGGGGAGGGCACAGCAAGGGTGTGCAGGTGACTGGCACCTGGGAGGGGTGGGCAGTATCTGGGGCTGCGTGACCTGGAGCGTCCACTTCTTCTAAGCTTCTTCTTTTGTGTTTAAGATCAGCAGGGATTTCACTGTTAAAATAGCCCCCACCGGAGGAGATCTGAAATGGACACTGGAACAGGAAAGAGACAATGGGGGTAAAATCTGGAGACAGGGTCAGTAACTGGAGAGATGGGCAGACACCTGCCTGGATTTTGACAAGCCGGGAGAATTGTATCCCTGGTGGGGAGACACGTGGCCAAATCAAAGGGGGGTTCATTAGCCCCCCCCCCATCACCAGCCCCGCCGCCCCGGGGGGGTTCCTGGCTGCAGAGATGGTCCAACCCCCCCATCTGCAGCATGTCCCGCCTGACCCCCCCCCCCCCGCCACACACACAAAGGGGAACCCCCGGGCCCCGCCCCCTCTGTCCCCACCGCGCCCCCAGAGCCGGACCGGCTCCAGCCCCGGCGCGTTCCCGGGGGCTGCGAGACCTGCAGCGCCGCTGCCCGGCCCCAGCTCGCGCCGGCCCCTGCTGCCTGCGGCTCCGGGCGGGGGCGGCAGAGAAGGTCCCCCCGGGCGCGCGCCAGGCAGGGAGACGAACGTTCCGCGGCGGCCCCCGGGGCCCTACACCCGCGCGCGCGCAGCGGGCCAGCCCGCCAATCAGGGAGCGGAGAGCGCGGCGCGCTGAACCCCGCCCCCACCCTCCGCCAATAGAAGGCCGGCGTGAGAGAAACTACACTTCCCAGCGTGCCCCGGGAGGGCGCTTCCGCCTCATGTCCGCTCCCAGAACAGTCAGGAACTACAGTTCCCAGCGTACCCCGGGGTCAGCCTGAACCCCTCCCCCCCACTTCTCATCCCCCCCCCCCGTGCTCTAGCAAGAGCCTCTCACAGCCGCTCCCCCCGCCCTGAGCCCCCCCATTTCTACAGCAAACTCTGGTGTTCAGGGGGGCGGAGCCTGGTGCCTGGTGGCCCCGCCCCTCGGCCGGGGAGACTGAGCGCGGGCAGGGGCTGGGCGGGGGGACCTCAGCTGGGGGTCTCTGGGCCTGCTGCTTGCAGGGGTCTGTCTGTGCAGCGCCCCTAGGAGCCCTTGGACCGACCAGCCCAGCGCCCAGCCCCCACCCCGCGACCACTGTAGGGCGACCAGACAGCAAGTGTGAAAAGTCGGGGGGGGGGGGGGAATAGAAGCCTATATTAAAAAAAAAGACCCCCAAATTGGGACTGTCCCTATAAAATCGGGACATCTGGTCACCCTAGCACCAGGGGCTTCACAGGGAGTGACCAGACCAGGCAGCCAGGGAGGGATCTGCCCCCTCAGCCCAGTCCCAATCAGGTAGGGTGACCAGATCGCAAGAGTGAAATATCAGGACACATTGGGGAGCGGGGCGGGGGGAGGGGAGAGGACGACAATGACAGACACAGGTGCACAGAGCCGTGAGAGGGGACCCTAGGAAGCTGCGAGAGGGGTTGTACGGCCCCTGCTGCAGCCCGCACCACAAGCCACAGGGCAAGGACACCTGTTGAATTCAATGAGAATTTTGCATCTGAATTGATGTACCTAGTTCTGAGATTATAAAGCCAGAAGGGATCCGGTGATCACCTGGTCTCACCGCCTGTATAGCACAGACATAGAACTTTCCCAACATAATTCCTACAGGATAGCTTTTAGAAAAAGCTTTTAGAAAAACACCATGACCCTTAGTATATTGTTAATCGTTAATTACTCTCATCATTGAAAAGGTATGCCTTATACCCAGTCTGAATTTGTCTAGCTGCAACTTCCAACCCTTGGCTCATGCTCTACTTTTCTCTGCTAGACTGAAGTGCCCATTATTAACTATTTGTTCCCCATGTAGATACTTACAGTCTATAACCAAGTCACTTCTTAACCTTCTTTTTGTTAAGCTAAATAGATTGAGGTCCTTGAGTCGATCACTATAAGGCATGTTTTATAATCCTTTAATCAGTCTTGTGACTCTTCTCTGAACCCTCTCCAATTTATCAATATCCTTCTTAAATTGTGCACACCAGAACTGGACACAGTATTCCAGCAGTGGTTGCACCAGTGCCAAATACAGAGCTTAAATAACCTCTCTACTCCTGCTTGAGATTCCGATAAATTTGGCATCTGGTCACCCTATTTCTGTATGCATTTCCCCAGGTTTTTTTGTAAAAATCAAAACTGAACTGCCCCAGAAATTCTGGCATGTGGAATCATCGTGAAACTCGCATGGCTCCAACCCTGCCGATGAACCTTTAGATCCACTGCACAGACTTCTGCCACTTGAGCTAATGGAGTAAGTGATGGCAGAGGCAGTAGGTTGTCATCCTATATGTGATAGATCAGCTCTATAGGGGGATGAGATACTTTTTTTGCCACTGGGTTTCACAGATGTCTGCTGACAGAAGAGGAACTGTGAAACTCAGGAATCCTGGGTCTATTCCAGGCTCCTGAATGGAGTGGTCTCTAGTAGTCAAAGACCCTTCTTCCCCGTCCCCTCCAGTCTATGTCTATCCTATTGCTGTCTAACCTGCCCCAGCTCCTCATCTCATTTCAACTGCCCCCCACTACTGCTCTGGATTCCTTGTCCCAGTTTCCTGGTCATAGAATCATAGAATCATAGAATATCAGAGTTGGAAGGGACCTCAAGAGGTCATCTAGTCCAACCCCCTGCTCAAAGCAGGACCAATTCCCAGCTAAATCATCCCAGCCAGGGCTTTGTCAAGCCGGGCCTTAAAAACCTCCAAGGAAGGAGACTCCACCACCTCCCTAGGTAACGCATTCCAGTGTTTCACCACCCTCCTAGTGAAATAGTTTTTCCTGATATCCAACCTGGACCTCCCCCACTGCAACTTGAGACCATTGCTCCTTGTTCTGTCATCTGCCACCACTGAGAACAGCCGAGCTCCATCCTCTTTGGAACCCCCCTTCAGGTAGTTGAAGGCTGCTATCAAATCCCCCCTCATTCTTCTCTTCTGGAGACTAAACAATCCCAGTTCTCTCAGCCTCTCCTCATAAGTCATGTGCTCCAGACCCCTAATCATTTTTGTTGCCCTCCGCTGGACTCTTTCCAATTTTTCCACATCCTTCTTGTAGTGTGGGGCCCAAAACTGGACACAGTATTCCAGATGAGGCCTCACCAATGTCGAATAAAGGGGAACGATCACGTTCCTCGATCTGCTGGCAATGCCCCTACTTATACAGCCCAAAATGCCGTTAGCCTTCTTGGCAACAAGAGCACACTGTTGACTCATATCCAGCTTCTCGTCCACTGTGACCCCTAGGTCCTTTTCAGCAGAACTGCTACCTAGCCATTCGGTCCCTAGTCTGTAGCAGTGCATGGGATTCTTCCGTCCTAAGTGCAGGACTCTGCACTTGTCCTTGTTGAACCTCATCAGGTTTTTTTCTGCCCAATCCTCTAATTTGTCTAGGTCCCTCTGTATCCGATCCCTACCCTCTAGTGTATCTACCACGCCTCCTAGTTTAGTGTCATCTGCAAACTTGCTGAGAGTGCAGTCCACACCATCCTCCAGATCATTAATAAAGATATTAAACAAAACCGGCCCCAGGACCGACCCTTGGGGCACTCCACTTGAAACCGGCTGCCAACTAGACATGGAGCCATTGATCACTACCCGTTGAGCCCGACGATCTAGCCAGCTTTCTATCCACCTTACAGTCCATTCATCCAGCCCATACTTCTTTAACTTGGTGGCAAGAATACTGTGGGAGACAGTATCAAAAGCTTTGCTAAAGTCAAGAAATAACACATCCACTGCTTTCCCCTCATCCACAGAGCCAGTTATCTCATCATAGAAGGCAATTAGGTTAGTCAGGCACGACTTCCCCTTCGTGAATCCATGCTGACTGGTCCTGTCTCACTCTCCTCTCTCCCCGCCCCCATCCCTCAGATGGGATGTTCATTCCAGACTGGCAAAATTATAAGGCTTCCCAACATTTCAACACTTCCCATTCTAAAGTTTCAGTTGCTTAACTATAGGCTAGCTCTGCCTACAACAAAGCATATTCAGAACCTCTGATTAAAGGGATTATAAGTGTAGCAACCTCCATCATAGCTAGTCACCAAAGATTGAACCCGAGCCATCCAGACTTAGAAGCATGAGCTTCTACTACTTGAGTTCAAGATATAACTCCCTTAGCTGGTAGCTATACAGTTATCCTCTAAAAATCCACCAGAGGGCACAAAACACATGTTGGACAGTGAATTACAAAAGTGCCAAATATTATTATTAGACCTGCAATACTTTTCACAATGAACATCAGCAGGGGATAAACTGGGAGTTTAAGAATATTTGGAAAACAATTTTAGAATAACATTCAGTGCTGTGGTTTAAAAGAAAAAAACTGTTAAAACTCATAACTTAGCAGTATTCAGTGTTTGAGAAAAAACAACTTCTAGGAGCTATGGGATACAAGTTAAGAATGTTGAAACAGGAAGATGTTCTGCTTAGTTACCACTTGGGTAAGGCGGCGTGCTATGGAATACTTGCAAGATTTCACTGTAATGTTTTACCATATATAGCAGCGCAATGCTGATTCCATTGATATTGTTGAGCAATTCATGCTGGTTTTATTTATTTCAGTCCACATCTTAATAGTTTTGAATACTATAGATCACAATTTTCAGCTCAGTTGGTCTGAACATGCAGAGCTTTAAAACTGCTATGCTCTAAACTGTATATTAACTACAATTTTATAAACCGGCATGTCAGAGAACTGTGTGCCACTACTACTAAACAGTGGCACAAGGCTATTCAGTGTGAATGACAGAAATGTAGGACTGGAAGGGACATCAACAGGTCATCTAGTCAAACCCCTGCACTGAGGCAGGACTGAGTAATAACAACACTAGACCATCCTTGACAGGGGTTTGTCTAACCTCTTAAAAAACTCCAATGACTGCTATTCCATAACCCTCTAGGTAATTTGTCCAGTGCTTAACTACCTTTACAGTTAGGAAGTTTTTCCTAATGTCTAACCTAAATCTCCCTTGCTACAATTTAAGCCCATTGCTTCTTTTTCCTGCATGTCCTGAGTGGGACGGGGGTGGGTCCAGGCAGTGGGATTGGGGGGAGGGAGGTCGAGGAAGTCAGTGGGTATGTGGGGATGGACCAGGGGAAGCAGGGTGGAGGAACTGAGGGGGACAGGACTGGGACTGGGGGAGTCGGGGGGTGCTGAGGGGGATGGGACAGGACTGGGATGGGGGAGTAGGGTAGGGGCTGAGGGGAGCATGAATGGGACAGGGTAGAGAGCTGTGTAGAGTGGGGCGGGGCGGGGGAGACAATGGGGCTGGGCTGGGGAGGGTCAGGGGATTGGGGAGAGAGAGACAGGGTCTGGAGGGGTTGAGACAGAGGGGAGCAGGACTGGAATGGGGGGGGAAGTTGAGGGGATGGGGCAGCAGGGGGAGCGATGGGGGTGGGATGATGGGAGAGGCTGAAGAAGAGATTTGGGGTGGGGCAGGGACTGAGGGCAGTGGGTTCGGGGTGGGAGGTACAGGGGGGACTGCGGGGGAGGCTGAGGGAACAGGATCAGGGTGGGGACCGAGGGCAGTGGGTCAGGTCTACACTGGCACCTTTCAGCATCACTGTGCCGGGCGGCAGACCTGCGCCAGCGCTACCCTGGCGATGGAAGAGTCCTCAGTGGAAATGCAGACTTCATGACACAGACCCTCCTCGTCACTTCAAACCTGATGCTGCTCTGGTCAGTCGCTAGGCTCTTGTCACTTTCAAACCCATGCCGGGTATCTGGCTCTTTTTCAGTTCTCAGGTTAAGAAAAGCCTCTGCATTTTGTGAGGGCTTCAGCGTTCACATTCCTACTTCACAAACTGTCTGCCTGACACATTGCTCCCAGGGCATTCATCTTTAGTCATTATCGGCAGGTCCATCAGATTAACGAGCAACACAGGGGGAAGCAACACAATGGTGTCAAGGATTTTTAATTTTTCAAACCACTTTGGCCTCAACAGGGATAACAGCAAATCTGGACAGAGCAGATGGGTGTCAGGATGGGTTTGGGTATTTATTTATTTATTTTTTAAGTGAAAATGTTTGGGTCTGAGCAAAGGCTGCAAACTTCCCTTTGGAAACCTCTGCTGATCTTTTGCCCCAGGGGCTAACGACAGCCTGGAATCTGAGACAGATTTCCACATTCATGCAGGGTGAGATGATCGGGGGTGTGTGGGGGGGGGCAGGGAAGAGACTGTGGGGGAGGCTGTTGGAACAGGGGCAGGGACTGAGGGCACTGGATTGAGGGGGGACACTGCGGGGGAGGCTGAGGGGTCAGGGTGGGGGCTGAGGGCAGTGAGTCGGGTGAGATGATCGTGGGGAGGGGATGGACTGTGGGGGAGGCAGAGGGAACAGGGTCAGGGGGACTGAGGGCAGTGGATTGAGGGTGGGAGGCATGGGGGGACTGCAGGGGAGGCTGAGGGAACAGGGTCAGGATGGGGGCTGAGGGCAGTGGGTCTGAGGGGAGTCCCCCCAGAGGGACCTGCCAGGGGGCCAGGTGAGCCCAGCAGTGCTTACCTGGAGCAGCTCCCAGGAAGCATCCAGCAGGCAGGTCCCTCCCAGTCCCTCTGGCCCCTTCCTAGGGTCGGGTCGAGGGAAGGGGGACGTGGGGGGCTGCCTGCTGCCGGAGTCTAGAGGCCCCTCCCCGCCGCAGCACACAGCAGAGCGAGACCTCCTTGCTGCCTCTCTGTGTGCCCGGGGCAGGGGCAGGGCTGCGCTCTGCAGGCTCCTGCCGGCCGGGGGGTGGCCCCGTGGGCTGACACCACCGCACCAGGAGCTCAGCTGCGCGCTGCCCCAGGGCCCAGGGAGGAAAGGTGAGTGGCGCCGGCGGCGGTGGCTTGCCGAGGTCCCCCTCATATAGGGTGACCAGACGTCCCGACCAATGTAAGGTCGGGACGCGGGACAAGTCCCCTAAAATCGGGACTGTCCCGATAATATCGGGACGTCTGGTCACCCTAAAATCAGGGGCCAGGCAGGGAGGGACGCTGGGGACTGGACGGTTGCTCCCTGGAGCACTTGTTGACCCTTTCATTGGTCTCCTCAGTTTTTGCCCCATTTTCTCTCTAATTCTCCACTGTCCATTTAAAATCTCCTCTGATTTGGGATATTTTCCCACCTGTAGCAAATTCTCTTTGTTTTGGTGGGAAAGTTACCCAAATGAGAAGGGGGTTAATGGGCACAGCTGGCAGAGCCCTGAGATCAGGCTGCATCTGCGGTGGGGTGGGGTATCCAGTCTCTGCCAGCAACAAGGCATGGAAGGGCACAGGAGGAAAAAGTGTGCCCAACGGAGACTGCCCAGCTCTTGGTCACACAGTCCAGACTACTGCCCCCACCTGGTGCCCAATGCAGCTTCCCCCAGCTGCCAGTCATAGAAGATTAGGGTTAGAAGAGACCTCAGGAGGTTATCTAGTGGTGTCCCTAGCCTCTGTTTGTCAGAGGGTGGAGATGGATGGCTGGAGAGAGATCACTTGATCATTGCCTGTTAGGTTCACTCCCTCTGGGGCACCTGGCATTGGCCACTGTCGGTAGACAGGATACTGGGCTGGATGGACCTTTGGTCTGACCCAGTACAGTCGTTCTTATGTTATAGGAGCGGTGGTTTAAGATAATACTGGTACACTGGGGTACACTGCTCCTCTGAGGATCTGGAATTTCTGTGAGTAGGCAGTGTTGGGGCTGGATATCCCAGAGGAATGATTCAAAGGGTTTGAGGTGCACCTATTGTTAACCTGCAAGGCGAAGGAGGGGCTGGCATAGCCCAGTGAGAGTGCTTGAGTGGCCGAAGGGCTATAGTGTCAGAGAGCTGACACCAAGCTACCCCTGGAGGCAGGGAGTAACAAGGTGACTCACAGTCCTGGAAACAATCACTCCTTGTATCACCTGGGAGCCGCTGCATGGTTCACAACTCCTTGAGCCCATCCTTTCCTGTGTCTTTCCAAAGGTTGGATCCATAGTGGAGTACCCTTCTCCCCCGCTTCCCCATGCACTCGTATCCCCTCCTCCAGAACCTGGAACAGGACCCAGCATTCCTGAGTCTCAATATGCTTCTGCATTCAGCAACTAGCTGGGAAACTTGCTGCTAAAATGTGTTTTATCCCCTACCTAAAGATAATGGCCTGCTCTTGCCACTAGTTACTCTGTTAGCTCAGGTACTGGAGGTCTGCAGTGGATCCAAAAGGACACAACCCTGCTGATGATCCATGCAGAGGGTCAATATGGTTCCACGTGATGGGCAAGGCGTTCGAGGTGACGTGTAAGTGGGACACCAGCAACCACTTCCTCCCCGAGAGCAGCTTCACCCGATTTGCTGACTAGAGATTCATCCACAGGGCCCAGCTCAACTGCGTCCCACTGAGCGGAGCCGTCCGCCATAGGCATCGGGACAAGCGACGCAGGAAGTGCGGCTATGCCAACGAGATGCTACCCCATGTCCTGTGTAGCTGCAAGCCCCATTCGAGAGCTTGGGAGCTGCAACACAACACCATCCAAGATTGCCTGGCCAAAGCCATCCTGCCACCCGTGGGGAAGGTTGCCATAAACTCTGCCATCCCCGGAACGGAGAGCCAACTGTGACCGGACATCGTCATCACCAACAATGACGTCACAGTGCCGTTCGAGAACAGGACCCCGGCCTTCCATGATGCCCGAGCTTGAAAAGTAGAAAAATATACCCCTCTGGCTGAAACCTTGAGCGCTACAGGTTACCAGGTCCAGACACACATGCTGATCGTCAGAGCCTTGGGCGCATGGGAGCCCAGTAAGAGCGAGTGCTGAGAGAATGCGGAATCGGTCAACGCTACACTTGGCTGATGCGGCAAACTCATGCTGTCAGATGCCATAAGGTGGTTAAGGGACATCTACATAGAACACATCACAGGACATCGGCAATACCAGGAAGGATGAGCTGGAGTGTCGATAAGAAGCACAGTCAGGAAAGTAACATTCTTTCTTCATTGATTGTATTTTCTAAATGGACAACCAACTTAATTCTCAATTACTGAGGGACAATCTCCCCTCACTGATATATTTTGCTTTCCACAACCAAATCTTGGTACACCTTTTCATGAGTGATGTACCCGTGTATTCGGATTCTGATATCTAAACTGCATTGTTAAATCTACTCACCTAAATTTGGGTTATTGCTGATTATATACTCTATGAATCAAGACTTTTTAAAAAATGAACATTGTATTATTGGTGGATAATCTAAGCACTATACCCAGATGTACAGACACTCTTTTCCCAACCTATGAATTATCTATATTTTTTAACATTAGCTTTAATAAAATTTTTATATATGAGCATACACTGGAAGACTGCCTGGCTCCTCTCTCAAGCCAAGGTCAAGCAACCACTTAGGAGGGGCAAGGGGGGAGGCAAAAGAAACACTAAAAGCCAAAGAAATGTCTGTCCCAGACCGAAGCACAAACTCACTCCCTACCCCTCATATGGGATACAAAAGGGATGGTACCAAAGCCCCCAGATTCATGACCCTCCGAAACAGGAACATGACCATAAATTGTAAGGGGTGGGATCAGGGGTGTGTACTGAGATGCTTTGATATTGATCAGAGGATCTTTTATCTTTCTACCACTTATTTCAGATATTTTCCTTGATAGAGAATATTTTCCTTATATATTGTTGTCCCTACCTGTGACTCCAATCTTCCAGCTTTGGTGTGATCATCGGCTACCCGAAACCCATCACCATCATGTGATTAAATCCATTGAAAAGTCAATTCATTGCCTCGCTCTCTGATCCTTTGAGCCTCCTATAAATTGCATTGATTTTTTCAAAGTTGACTTGTAATTGACTTGCGTTGCAGTTGAGTTCTCAGCACTTCTGGAACTTAATCCCCAAGTGTCTCAAGATGAGCACCCAGAAAATGAACATACTAATTAGTGGCCATGCAGGAAAAAGTTGGGTTTAAGTGACTTGGCTCCTTGGCTGATGCAATGGTAGAAGCCAGTTCCCCAGTGTGGCAGTTGATTGCTTTAGCCAGGGGACCATCCTTTCTCCTCCTGCAATCCCCAGCCTCATTCTGTACACAAATTCTACAACAAATGAAGCTGGGGTCCGACATGTCATTCTCACTCACTAGGCTATTCTGATTCTTTCCCTGAGCTTTGTGCAGCCTGTGCATTGAATCCGGCAGGATCTTGGCCTGCATCTGCAAGAGCATTTAAGTGTTGCAATACTGAGCATCACAGGAACACTGGAATGTTGTTAGGGGCTTTCCCAAGAGAGAGAGAGAGAGAGAGAGAGACACACACACACATCCAAAAGGCCAGAAGTCTGAAGTGCAGGCAATGCAATGTGTACTGGGGATAGTTTCCAGCGAGCATGTCTATAACTCTGATGCTGCAGAACCTCGTTTCCCAGTGTCCCCTACAGGGCCGTCCTAGCCATTTGGGTGCCCTACGCAGCCCCCTAGGCCTCCCCCACCCAGGGTCTGGGAGGCAGGAGCTGTAGGGTGGCACTTTTGGGGGCCCCACAGGCCCAGAGGATTAGCAGGGGGCCGGGAGCAGCCCGCTCCGCTTCCCTTGCCCCAGCCCCAGCTGTATTGTTCGGGGGAGGGGGCTTGGAGGAAGGGATCCCCTCCCCACCCCCGGCACTCACCGGCAGCGGCAGGAAGCGGAGCAGCCCGGCCCCAGCCCGCTTTACTCTGCCAGCTCCCAGCTGCGGCGCTCCGCTTCCCGTCGCCAGTGAGTGCGGGAGGCGATCCTTTCCCCAAGCTCCCCGCACGCACCGGTGGCGGGAAGCGGAGCAACGCGGCTGGGAGCTGGCCGAGTGGAGCGGGCTAGGACCTGGTTGTGCCGCTTCCCGCCGCTGCCGGTGAGTGTGGGGTCGCTGGGGGAAGAGGTGGAATGGAGGCGGTCCGGGGAGGGGGAAGGGTAAGAGGTCTGGGACCCCCCATCTGCCTAGGGATGTGCCCCTTGCAGTGGGCGCAGCCCACGGCGCGGCCAGCCGAGGGATAGAGCTAGTCGCTGGGGCTGGTGCTACCGCATATGCGGCATGCGCAGCTGCCTAGGGCACCAGGAAATTTTGGGCAATTTGGTGCCCCAAATTTCACGGTGCCCCACGCAGCTGCGTATGCTGCATATGCCTAAGGACGGCCCCGGTCCCCTTTTCCCCACTCCCTTAGCAGGCATAATTATACCTGAAACGCACGTCCTCAGTCCCACCGCTGACAATTTATGGTCATGTTCCGTTTTGGGGGTTGTGAGTCTGGGGTCTTTGTCCCACCTCTTTTATAGCCCATGGGAGGGGTGAGGAATGAGGTTGTGCTACAGTCAGGGAAAGGCATTTCTTTGGCCTTTTAGTATTTTATACCTCCCCCCCACACCTCTCTTTGCCCCTCCCCACTGGGTGCTTGACCTTGCCTTGAGATAGGAGTTGAGGCAATCTTAAAGTGTGCACTTGTATACTATACTTCCACCATGCCCAGGAACACTCTAACTGCTCTTAGCTGTTCCCATTATACTCACAAACCCATCTGGCTAGGCAGAAGCAACACACACAGTCCTTGTCCTTGGTTTGCACACATTAGTATAAGATATAAGAATATCAAAAATCAACCGGGCAAACAAGACCCAAAATTCTATCTCAGGCAAAGATACAGGCCTGAATCCTACATCGTCACCAACACTCCTAACGTTCTCTCCCACCTGACGTGGCGATTTCCAGGCTGCACAGTTCCCTGCCTACACTGGGAATTCCCCAGCAAAGTCAGCCTGCCCAAGCACCCTGGTCTGCTTTTCCCCTCGGAGCCTATAAACCATGCAATTGCCACAGTTATGCTAGGACACAGCCCCTTCTAAGCAAGTACATTTCTTCTTAAGGTAAAAGTATTAGAGAGAAAATATTAAAACCTGAACTCCACTAAGGGCTCCAGCCATTAAACAGTGTTTCAAACCCGACCTCCCGCGCTCCACCAGCCTGGGTTTTTTCTGTGCTAACAAGTTCATAACAGCTGTTAGCTCAGAACAAGCAACCCCATGAATCTGAGTCACTCTTTTATCCAGTTTGGGCTGCTGAACTTGTCCTCATGTAATGAGTTATCAGCAGACAACGCGTTTCTCCTCAGGGTGCAGCTTCAGAAGGATGGGACCAGAGGTGGGTAATTTGCATTCCCATTTTCCCACGTATTGCTTAGGAAAGCCACTCACTAGAACAGGGGTGGCCAACCTGAGCCTGAGAAGGAGCCAACATTTACTGATGTACATTGTCAAAGAGCCACAGTAATACGTCAGCAGCTTCCCCCCACCCCAGTGCCTCCCACCCACCGGCAGCCCCACCGATCAGCGCCTCCCCCTCCCTCCCTGCACCTCCTGATCAGCTATTTCGTGGCATGCAGGAGGTCTGGGCCGGGGGGAAGAGGAGCAAGGGCACGGCAGGCTCAGGGGAGGGAGCGGGAAGGGGTGGAGTGGGGGCAGGGCCTCTGGCAGAGCCAGGGGTTGAGCAGTGAGCACCCCCCGGCACATTGGAAAGTTGGCACTTGTAGCTCCAGCCCCAGAGTTGGTGCCGGTACAAGGAGCCACCTATTAACTTCTGAAGAGCCCCATGTGGTTCTGGAGCCACAGGTTGGCCACCCCTGCACTAGAAGATTAATCTTGTCTGGCCCGTTGTTTTAAATATGTCCCCTGAAACTCACAACGCTTCCCACCGTTTCTGTTAGACCACAATCCCGCAACACCACAAACATTTGCATTTTTAATACAACGAATTCGGAAAATACTTAAACTTCATTCAACAAGGTTTGTCCAGCATACTGCAGGTAATTGCTACATCTGTCACAGCCAAGAGCAGACTTTAACACTGCCCACACTTTTGAATGTCATATTGTAAGGCAAGTGATTCTCTCCACTACACTTATTCCCTGTGGGAGTTGCCAAGTTTTTTCTCGAACTTCATGGCCTGAGATGATTATCCTGGACAAGACAACAGCAGCAGCAGCGTTTTCAAAAAATCCAACTGTGTCTCACGTTCAGCGCCCAAACAAAATGAGCGAACCCTTCGCAATTCTCTGTGTGTCATTTCCTCACTTGTGAGCCAGGCACAGTAAATATCTCCCAGGGTCTTGTGAAGAGATATAATTTAAAGACGCACTCAGCTATGACAATGATGGGTACCAGAATCATAGAATATCAGAGTTGGAAGGGACCTCAAGACGTCATCTAGTCCAACCCCCTGCTCAAAGCAGGACCAATTCCCAGCTAAATCATCCCAGCCAGGGCTTTGTCAAGCCGGGCCTTAAAAACCTCCAAGGAAGGAGACTCCACCACCTCCCTAGGTAACGCATTCCAGTGTTTCACCACCCTCCTAGTGAAATAGTTTTTCCTGATATCCAACCTGGACCTCCCCCACTGCAACTTGAGACCATTGCTCCTTGTTCTGTCGCCATTGCTCCTTGTTCTGTCAGATAGGGTGACCAGACAGCAAGTGTGAAAAATCGGGATGGGGGTGGGGGGGGGGTAACAGGAGCCTATATCAGAAAAAGACCCAAGAATCAGGACTGTCCCTATAAAATCGGGACATCTGGTCACCCTAGTACCAGAGAAGAGCCCATGAGGAAATGAATAATTCGGTGTTTACTGCTCATTAGCCAAACACTAAATACGGAAGAGACCACTCACTGAATCATATGCCTGCATAAAATATTGAACAATTACCCATTCAGCTAGTACCACCCAGCCAATCCCCGGATGGAGGGAGACGTACTGTGGAAAAATACTATGTGAGTATATAGTTAAACACGGGAATCAAAATACATAAGTACAAGGAGACAGAGACAACTTTAATTCTGGTATTTCCTAACTTTTCAGTGCGTGACTTTGTCAACTGACCATTCTTTTAAGGTAGTTTTTGTATGTAATCGGAGACACAAAAGATCAATTTGACCTCAGTACTTACCACCTACTTAACCCTGGTGAGACATTAACTGCAATAATAACTAGAGGGTCACACCTTGTTACTTACGCAGGCTGAGGTGAACACCCAGCTGGGCCCCTTGTCCCCAGACACTTGTCTCCCCAATGCAAAGGTGCCAACTGAAGTGGGGGGTGCAGCTGGCTGGAGTGGGGGACAAGGGTCTGTTGGGTGGGGTGCTGGCCAGACTGCAGGGGCAAGAGGCTTCTGGCAGCTTGATTTCCACGAAAACCAGGCCCACAGAGTGCTCATTAGGTGGGCTGGTCCACACTGGGGCGGGGGATCGATCTAGGAAACGCAACTTCAGCTACGAGAATAGCGTAGCTGAAGTCGACGTTTCCTAGATCGAACTAAGTTTACTTATTGCGGGTCCACGCGGCGCAGGCAAGCTCCCCCGTCGACAGCGCTTCCTCTTCTCGGCGAGCAGGAGTTCCGCAGTCGACGGGGGAGCGCTTCTGGGATCGATCCAGATGAGACGCGATAAATCGATCCCAGAAGATCGATCTCTACCCGCCGAATCGGGTGGGTAGCGTGGACCTACCTGGTGCTGCAAGCAGAGGAAGCCCGATGGTTCCCTAAATCTAACCTCACCTCACTGCCTCATCCCTGTATGGAGTGATGCTCCCCAACCACAAGCCCGGGGGAGGTAACTGCCTCACCCGTGTCCAGAGCCTACAGAAACATACCGTTTAGATCAGCAGAAATCAGCCTTTTCCAGTTTTCTGATTTTCATCAAAATCAACAGGCTTCTGCCCTTGATACTTAGAACATTCTCTGCAATTCCAGAGTGAACGGGAGGCAGTCTTCAAAAGTGATCATGCTACAGCCACGCTGAGTGCAAGGGCTCCCTTTGCTGGGCCAATTAGCTCTTATGTAGGCAGAAGAAAAGGGAATCTTAAGAAGGGATCTGAAGGACAAGCTGGGGCAGGGGCTGTTTGCTTTGTGGGGGGGAGCTGTTTTTAAACAGACTAGTTAAGGGAGAGCGTTCCCTGCATAAGGAGTGGCGTGAGATAGGGCAAAGGGGCTTGTAGGAGAAGTGAACAGAAGGGGAAGGAGATTGACGACTAAGGAGGGGTTGGGGGCGGGGGTTAAAGGTGAGCACAAGAAGCTTGACTCTCATGCAGAAAAGCGGGGAGAGCCAGCAGAGGGATTCAAGCGGGTTTGAGATGGTTAGAGTAATAGGCCAGGATGACTAAGGCACCTAGGCATCACACTACACTCATACAAGGAAATAATAATCTTAGCAGCAGCATTTTGAATTGAGGTTTGTGGTCTGGATGCAGAAATCAGTGGATGCGGTTCTCTGATCTGCATGACACGGGCTAGACTAGATGATCATAATGGGCACATCTTGCCTTAGAATCATAGAATGTCAGGGTTGGAAGGGACCTCAGGAGGTCATCTAGTCCAACCCCCTGCTCCAAGCAGGACCAATCCCCCAACTAAATCAAAATGAATGGCCAGGAGAACAATGTGGGTTTCAGGGATGCCATGGAGGAGGTTATAGGAGCCAAGCAGGAGATGGTGAGGGCCCAGAGGAGAGAGTGAGCAGGATGGACAGAGATAAAAGGCAAGCTGTTACAGAGGAAGTTGCAGCATGATTTAGGCATTACCTGGGTGTGTGAGGTGTGGGAAAAGTTACAGATGACACCCAAGTTGCAGGCCTGATGGTGGTGTTCTGTACAGGGACAGAGAAAGGGAAAGAGGAGACTTTGGTTGCTAGGGCCCAAATCCTCCAAGGTATTTAGGGTCCTAATTTCCATTGCAATCAATGGAAGTTAAGGAGCCTGAATACCACTGAGGATCTGGGCCTAGGATAGCAGCAAGACATCCAGGAGGAAGATACACAGGACTGGAAGGAACCTCCTGGGTCCAATCCTCTGCTATTGCAGGCTACCAGGTCACATAATCAAGTGAAGCCTCTCAGTCAGGAAATCAAACCCTGTCTCCCGCATAACAGGCAGGGATACTCAGCACTATGCTAAAGGAAGGCATGACCAAGGAGGATACAGAGACAGATGGAGATGTAGGACTGGACAAGTAGGGTTGAGTCATCGGTGTAAATATGGTAATTGAAGCCAGGTGAGTGGAGGAGATGACCAAGAAAGGGTGTAGAGGGAGAAGACGAGAAGGCCAAGGACACCTCCTAGAAGTAGGTGGGAGAGAAGAAAATGGCAGAACTAGAGATGACAGTATTTGTCAGCATAACTGAGCCTGTATTAGCTTCACAAATGATAAAACACCAAGGAACAGGCTGAGAAACCTTTCACTGAGAAATCACTGCTTTAAATTCCGTCCTGGGGGGATGACTGGAAATGACCATCTGACAACTGCTCTATGTTGGGGACATATCCACATGACAGTTAGTCCCCTTAGTAGTTTCGCTGACCAGATGGGGCATGGAGACGCTTCAGAAAAAAGAACCCACACATTCCATGCTTAGAGCTGTTTACTTACATCAGCTACAGGACAGGCACTGTCCTTGGCCTTCAGACACGTGCTGGTCATACTACTCTGAAAGTGTTACCCTAAAGCACAGACCTTACAGTGCATCCACTGCACTTATTTCTTGGGATTAGCTCCAGCCACATAATATTGTTAACAGCAGATCTCTTAAGCAGCAGTTGCATGAGACCTTTGTGCATGCTGGGAGCGGTGTTCCCTGAGACCTTGGTCATTAATTCGCTTGGGACTAGCTGGGCAGTATTGTCATCCTCAAAACTACAAAGACCCTTCAGGGCTAAAGCAGTTCCATTTGATATTCCACATCCCCTCCTTGTGACAAGCCAGTACCCATCAGTAACCAACCAGCCCAGCACACCAAGCTGCCAACAGAACGGGGTAGCTCAGCTCCCCTAGTTCCAAGAGAAGGGGTAGGTTATGCAGGAGGCAGCTCCATCTGGATATCGGGCAGCAGGTTGCAGCTGGTGACGATGTCCATCTTGTCAGCCACCGCTTGCAAGTCATCCAGAACGAGGCGGATATTGTGCGAGGCGTTGATGATGCCGCTCTGCGAGTTGCTGAGCTGTGCAGTGATGGTGCCGAGTTCCTTGGTGGCCATCTGATACACCTGCTTGATGGTGCTGCTGACATCGTAGTACAAGCGGGCATTGCTCTCAATCAGCTTCTGCTGCAGCAAGGTGCTGTAGCGCCCCTGGTGCTGGATACGAAGGGCAGGTTTCTCTTCTATTCCCATAGGAGACCTTGGCTCCTCCTTCCTGATGACAATCAGGGGAGGCAGGTCCAGGTCGACTAGCTTAGACTTGACTTTGTGCCCACTTGGGCTCCCTTCGTCTTCATCATCTGTCTCAGATGCTTCCCCGAGGACTTTCACACCAGAGAGGCTGGGAAAGGAGGCCTGGGGAACGGACGACAGATAAACTTCTTCGTCGGAATCAGTCTCAGATGCTTCCCCTTGAACCACTGCTTTGTTTTGGGGTGCTGCCATCCTTGGGCTTCAGCCACCTAAAGAAACAAAAGCAGGTCAATCACAGCAAGAGAGGGGAAACTGAGACAATGGAGAAGAGCCTGAGACAGCTCGGAAGGTCGATGGGTCCCAGGAGCCCGGAAGAAGCTGGCAAGTGGTTGTGAAGTTCCAGGGAGGGGCAGTTAGGTGGGCCGTTAGCTGAAGTGCTATGTGCCAGCAACAACCCAGCCCAACAGCCGCTGGATGGCAGGTACCCAGCCAGGAGAGAGGCGGTGAATGAGAGGGCAACACGGTAACAGGATAGGGAGACCACCAGTCCATGGCATGACGGACATCAGCACAGGGCACAATATGGCCATGGGCAAAGTCCCGGAAGCCTGTCATTCATCTCTCAGGGAAACCCCCCATACACGCCCCACAGACATCCCTTCCACCTCTGCTCCAGAGCCGCCTCCCCAGCCCCTCTCCCAGAAAGCACCCTGCTCCCCCTACAGTTCCCCACCCCAACCCTCCCTCCTACACCTCCATCTCTACCCCAGAGCACCCCTACTTCCCCAGAGTGCCCCCACACTTCCCGCCACATCCTCAGAGCATCCCCACTCATCCCCTCTCCCGCAAGAGCATCTCCATTCCCCCCAGAGCGCCCCCAACTCCCCTCCCTTCCCCCCAGAGCGCCCCCACTCCCTTCCCCCCAGAGCGCCCCACTCTCCTCCCCCCGCGAGCCTCTGTCCCTCTTCCCGAGCGCCCCCCACTCATCCCACCCATCCCCCTAGAGCGCCCCCCACTCCCTTCCCCCCAGAGCCCCCCATTCCCCTCCCCCCGCGAGCCTCTGTCCCTCTCCCCGAGCGCCCCCCCAGAGCCCCCCACTCATCCCACCCATCCCCCTAGAGTACCCGTGCTCACCCCACACTCCCCCACCCCTCCCCCAGAGTCCCCCCCCTTCCTCAGGTCCCTCAAACAGCCCCCACAGTCCGAGCCACCAGCCCCGCCCCCACCCGCTTCTCTTCGCTACCCGCTATCGCGGAGGGGGAACAGGAACGGTACAGACGGCGTCCAGGTCACATGATCCCGTGGCAGGCAGGTCACATGATCAGTCACATGGTGTCCGATCCCGGAAGTCGCGACTCCGGCCATGGCTGACTCGCCGCTGTTCCAGGCGCTGCACATGGAGATGGCGCATGCGCTGTGTGCGGTGAGGGGAGGGGGGTGAGAGGGAGCGCCGAGCCGGGGACAAGGCTCAGGGTCGGGCGGCGAGTCGCTGGCTGCGGGCGGGGTGCGCTGCCGAGGGGCGGGGCTCTGTGCTGGGGGCGGGGCTCTGTGCCAGAGGCTGGGGGCAGTGCGGGGCGGGGCTCTGTGCTGGGGGCGGGGCTCTGTGCCAGTGGTTGGGTGCAGTGCGGGGCGGGGCTCTGTGCTGGGGGCGGGGCTCTGTGCTGGGGGCGGGGCTCTGTGCCAGAGGCTGGGGGCAGTGCGGTGCGGGGCTCTGTGCTGGGGGCGGGGCTCTGTGCCAGAGGCTGGGGGCAGAGCGGGGCGGGGCTCTGTGCTGGGGGCGGGGCTCTGTGCCAGAGGCTGGGGGCAGTGCGGGGCGGGGCTCTGTGCTGGGGGCGGGGCTCTGTGCCAGAGGCTGGGGGCAGAGCGGGGCGGGGCTCTGTGCTGGGGGCGGGGCTCTGTGCCAGAGGCTGGGGGCAGTGCGGGGCGGGGCTCTGTGCTGGGGGCGGGGCTCTGTGCCAGAGGCTGGGGGCAGAGCGGGGCGGGGCTCTGTGCTGGGGGCGGGGCTCTGTGCCAGAGGCTGGGGGCAGTGCGGTGCGGGGCTCTGTGCTGGGGGCGGGGCTCTGTGCCAGAGGCTGGGGGCAGTGCGGGGCGGGGCTCTGTGCTGGGGGCGGGGCTCTGTGCCAGAGGCTAGATGCAGGGCGGGGCTCTGTGCCAGCATTCAGTGCAGTGGGGGGCGGGGCTCTGTGTCAGAGGCTGGGTGCAGTGCAGGACTCTTTGCAGTGAGGGAGGGGCTCTGTGTCAGAGGCTGGGTGCAGTGAAGGGGTTGGGGCTCTGTGCCAAAGGCTGGGTGCGGTTCTCTGGCCTGTGCTATATGGGAGGTCACACTACATTAGGGTGACCAGATCACCACACTAAAATATCGGGACACATTGGGGTGCCATCAGCTCCGCCCACAGTCCACCCCTGCTCGGCCCCAGGTCCTGCCCCCTCCCCGCTCGGCCCCCCCACTGCGCCCTTCCTTCTCCCCCGGCCTGCTGCTGGTTTGCTGCATCCCTCAGTCCCCAACCCACCACTCGCCTCCCCGCCTGCTTGCCTGCCCACCGCTCACCTCTTCACCCCCCGCCAGCCACTGACCCCTACGGCGCCGACTTCCCTTCTGCCAGGTGGGTGCTCGCTCACCCTCCGCCTCTTCCTGCCCTTGCACCGCCCTTGCTCCACCCCCATTCCACTCCCTTTCCCCAAGTCCCCGCCTGTGCCCTGCCTCTTCTCCGCCTCCTCCCCTGAGCGTGCCACATACCTGCTCCTCCCCCCTCTCTCCTGGAAAGCGCTAAGCGCCGCCAAACAGCTGTTAGGTGGCAGGAAGCACTGGAGGGGGGGAGGCGAGGAAAGGGAGCTTGGCTGCAATTTTTCCCCATGGTTGCCCTAGCCCTGGAGCACCCATGGGGTCAGCGCCTCCCTCTGTTTGCCTCCTTACCTGAATATCAGGACAAATGGCGTCCCAATCATACATTGATCGGGACGTGGGACAAAGGGTTAAATATTGGAACAGTCCCGATTTTATCGGGACATCTGGTCACCCTACACTACATGATCACATTCACAATGGTCCCTTCTGGCCTTGGAGTCAACAAATCGATGAAACTTCAGAGTGAGCATCAGGTTCCCCTACCCCACCTCAACCCAACCCACCATACCCCACTCTTCAACGTCAACTTCACAATGCTGCATCTTGCCCTGATGCTCCCAGGTCAGAGACCTTCTCCCACCCTTCTGAAGCCATGGAGGGGCTGCTAGGCGAGGCTAATCCCAGCGCCAGACAAATGGCTCACGTGCACTGACTCCATTCTGAGCCTTTTCATCTGTGGTGTTTGACAGGAACAGGAGAAAGGTCTCGGTGCCCTGGAGGGAGTGGGTTTCCGAGTGGGCCAAGGACTCTCGGAGAGGTGAGTGCAGAGTACCAGAGCACAGGCGGGGTGGGGTGGGAGATTCATGGAGTGACGGTGGAGGAGGAAGTTTAACGTGGACGACAGATCGGCAGGAGCAGCTCCCAGTACAAAACGGTCCCTGTGAACTGGGAGTGCATCAGAGTCTGAAATGGAGCCCAGTGAGCACCAGGGAGGGAAGGCCCCAGGAGCAGTGGCGTAGCCAGCTTCTAAGAGGAGGGGGAGCAAATATTAAAAAAGGCGCCCCCTCCTTGGCTCCTTCTCTGGCCATGTCCCCCTTGGCTGGCTCCTCCTTCGGCCACTCCACGCCCCGCCCTTGGCTGGCTCCTCCGGCTGCACCGCCCCTCCACCCCCCATGGCTCCTCCAGCCCTGCCGTGCCACCCCCACAGCGCCCCCCCCACAGCGCCCCCCCCCCGCTCCTCTGGCCGCGCCCGCCGTCTCCCCGTGGCTGCCGGCCGCCAGCCTGCGCCCCCCCCTCCTCCGGCTGCGGCAGCCAGCCGCGCTGCGGGCCGCATGCTGCGCCTCCCCCCGCTCCTCCGGCCGCACGTCCGCCACCCACTCAAACCACATTTGTTCATCAGACGCCCACACAAACCTTCTTTGTTGCTCTCTCGGCCTAGAACTGAGATACTGTGTATACCAGCCAATCAGTACAATTCAGAGTAAGGATGAGGTCAGTTTGTGATGGCTGGAGCCAGATTGAGAGTTTTTTTAGGTCTTGGATTTTGGTTTGGCGCATGATACAGGTAGGGGTCAGAGATGAAACATGGAATGGATCCCCCCCCCCCCCCCCTCCTCTGGCCGTGGCTTCAGGCCGCATGCTGCCCCCCCCCCTCCCCCCCCGCTCCCTGGCCGCGCTCCCGCCGCCCACCCATGGCTGCCGGCCACGCTGCGGGCAGCCAGCCTGCGCCTCCCCTCGCTCCTCCAGCCGCCTTTGCAAAGGCGCCGCTTTTGGCAAATTTGCTGAGGGGAAGCGGCTGCTTCCCCTGCACCCCACTAGCTACGCTACTGCCCAGGAAGGGCTGGGACATGGCAGGGGTCCTGAAGCTGGATTCACTTCTAATTTTGGCACCGTTTGCTCTGGGCTCCCCTTGCTTGGGCTGTCTGTCCTCCTGCAGTTCCTCCTGCCCACTGGGCAGCAGAGTGACCTGGTGAGTCTGTTGGCTTAGCTGATGGGCAGAGTTTTGGATGTTGCGCTAGGCCAGGGTGGCTGATTCCATGGGGGATGTGTCCTAAAACCATGAGAGAGCACAAAGGAAGCACATTTGTGATTTAAGAGCCTGAAGCTCATTGACTCAAATAGACACAGAAAGTGAATGATATTTAGGCTCCTAAGCGACTTTGTTGTTTTTGAAAATGTTCAGCCCTTCTGTTTAGCTGTTAAGTGAAAAGCACTTCCAAATGCCGGAGTGGCTTCAAACCCCCTTGCATGTGCTGAAGGGGCTCCCAGCTCCCTTCCCAGGCAGGGCTCCAAGCCCAGGCCTGAGTAAATCCAACTTCCTTTCTGATACATCTAGTGCTTAATCTCTTTTGACAAGATACAAGGGAAACAGGAAATGATGGAGCTAGAGCCCTGGGCAGTCTGCCAATGATCCTGTCAGCATTGCTCTGACAGGTGACTCAGCTCCGGGTTTTCTCTAGTCCCGCTGCCTGATACTGTAGGACCCATTCAAAGAGACAATTACCAAACTCTGCGATTTCCCCCTTCTGCTGAAGGTTGACAAAGGAGACTCCGTCATTCAAGGATGAGCTGGACGTCCTGAAATTCCTCTGCAAGGATCTGTGGATGACCGTCTTCAAGAAGCAGGTGGATAATCTGCGCACCAACCATCAGGTAAGAGCTGCGAGGCTTTCCCCTGCTCCCAGGATGACTGGATGCTCTCCCACAGTTTTGTCTTGGCCTTTGCAGGCTCCTCCCTAGAGGGGGAGGATAGCTCAGTGGTTTGAGCATTGGTCTGCTAAACCCAGGGTTGTGAGTTAGGGTTCTGGGGCAAAAAACAAACAAAAAATATTGGGGATTGGTCCTGCTTTGAGCAGGCGGTTGGACTAGATGACCTCCTGAGGTCCCTTCCAACCTTGATAGTCTATGATTCTATCTCAGTGTCCCTGCTGCACAATGCAGACGGGTGAGAAGAGAAGCATTCATTCTCCCCAAAGCACTTCTTGCTCCATAGCTTATTCCAAGAGGAGGGTGGAGAAGGACTAGGCTGCTGCCCCAGGTAGTATCAAGAGGCCTGAGCAAACATTTGAGTCTGGCATTGTGGCTCAGCAGTGTGTGGCACACGCGCAGCCTTATTTCCAGGAGAACAGAGCTCCTCAGCTGAGGACCCTCCAGTAAGAATGCCCAGCCCCAGAGTTCCACCCTATTGTCCCCATTGTCCTGGGGAGAGAGGTGGTCACTGAGGTTGGCAGGTCCTAGCCCATTAGAGCTCAGAGATTAATACAAAGACCATGAAATGTATCCAGAACTGGACCAGAGCGTACTGGGAGTCCTGTGCCTGTCCCTGCTCTGGAACTGACCTGACTTAGATTCCGAGGTGCCATTTGCAGATCAGGGGTCCCTCTGAAGGCTGCGTCAGAGACAGCGAGTGTACTGACCAAGCTGGAGTACAGAACAGCACTAGGATCATTTAGTGGAAGGAAGTGCCCTTCCTGCTGTGCTAGGATCGGGGGCTTGGCATTGCGGAAGCCTGTGGCAGTCAGCGATGGATTTCTAGGCGATTGCTGATGGTCTCATGTGCTGCGCAGGGGGCACCCTGGTACATGCTGCTCACACAGTCTGACTCTTGGTTTCATTTCTAACGGGCCTAGTATTTGCAGCTCTGAGGCCCAGCCATCTTGACTTCTTTTGACTCCCAAACCCACAGATCTCTCATTCCCACAGGGAACCTACATGCTGCAAGACAATCAATTCCTCCTTCTAAGCCAGCTGTCCAATGGGAAGCAGTACCTGGAGGAGGCACCCAAGGTAAGCCCACCGTGGGGCCATCCTCCAGTAGAAGCATCTCCTCCTTGTTTGTCAGGGCCACAGGAAAGGCTGCACTGTGACCTCTGTCACCACGGCTAAAACCCTCCTCCGTGTTCAGATCCCCCATATAAAACCCAACAGATTAAATTCCTCCAAAGCAGTCGTGGACATGCTGTGTGTTGCCTCTTGCCATAGCAAGCCAAGCTGGAAGCGGAATCCGAACCAGGTAGGCCTTGTGGCTGCTTTTCCCCTGGGACTGACTGCCCCTCTCAAGCTCAGATAGTCCATATTAGGTTATAAGATCTTTGGGGCAGGGACCAGGCCTTTCTGCCTCATCTGGGGGGCCTCAGCATACCTTGGATGTTCTAAAATAATAAACACAGCTGCATGGACTCTGACCTGGCCTGCTTTCCTGTGCTCTGGGTTCCAGGTCCTCTGGTGAAGTCCATCACTGTTGTCCTTTGAACGTGGAGCTCGTGTAACTGTTGAAAGCCCATATAAGAGCTAATGGGATGCTTGGATGCATTAATGGCATGGGTGGCGTGTGAACCGCCCATTGGGGCAGGCTATCCCCCAGCCACTCCCCTTCTGCCTGAGGCCCTGCCCCATCCCCGCCAGAGCCTAGAGCAACCCCACCACGGCCACCTGAGCGCCCCCAATCCTGGAACGCTGAACAGGCAGTCCCCAGCCCCAGAGCGCCGGGCGGGTGGGCGGGCGGCCCCAGCGGTCCCCAGCCCCGAAGCACCAGGCGGGCAGCCCCCAGCCCCGATGCACTGGGCGGTGCAAGCACTGGCCCCAGTCGCCCCGAGTCCCAGTTACAGGCTGGCCCACCCCCACCCGAGCCATGGGGGAAGAGCGGGAACTGGAAGCAGGCAGGAGAGGGTCTGGGGGCGAAGCATGGGCAGGGCCACGCTGGACTGTTTGGGGAGGCTACGCCTCCTCTGGCCTGTTATACCCGCCGCCCATGGTTAACGGGAGTAGTGAGTGGGAGCAGGAGGGTGATTTTCCCTCTGTAGAACATTGATGGGACCAGTACTGAGATGCTGCCTCCAATTCTGGGGTCCACGCTGGGGAGAAACTGAAGAGTTCAGTCTCTTTAGTTTATCCAAAAGACAGTTATGGTTACATGTGGAGGAGATTTCTGGTTTTTTTATCTAGCCAAATGAGTTAGAACAAGTTCCAGTTACTGGAAGCTGAAATTAGATAAACTCAGAGTAGGAATAACCAATTTTTAACAGTCGGAGTAACTAACCACTGGGAGAATTCACCTAAGGGTGGTGCGGATTCTCCACCACTTGGAGTCTTTAAATTAAAATGGGACATCTTACAAAGAGATGCTGTTCTCAGCCCTAAGTTACGGGCTTGATGCAGGAATCAGTGGAGGAGGTTATCTGCCCCATGTTATGTAAGAGATCTGAACAGATGATCTTTACTGTTATTTCTGGCCTTACAATGTGGGGGTGAAATCCTGGGCCCACTGAAGTCAATGGTAGAACCCCCACTGAGTTGGGCAAGCCCGGATTTCATCAGAGGAGTCCATGACTGTGAGGATAATTCCCTAATTCCTGAGGTCCCTTCTGACCCTGATATTCTGTGATTCTATTGGTTAGTCACTGGGGCAGTCTGCACATAGAGAGAGTCACTCCCAGTCTAGCTAGTGAGTCCTAGCTCGATCCCCCTCTACCTAGGGCAAGTATTGCTCCTCCAGAATGCCCCCCAGGGGAGAACTGACCAGCTCTCTGCCTTTCCTGTAGTTTCTCGCCTTTACATGTGGCCTTGTGAAAGGAGCTCTCTCCAACCTGGGCTTTGACAGCACTGTGACTGCCGAGGTGCCGGTGATGCCGTCCAGTAAGTAGTTAGCCTCTGCGTGGGGAGAGGGAACTGAGATCCAGTAGGACGCAAGCCAGGGCACCTTAGGATATACCCCTCCCCCATCCCTGCTCTAGGGAAGAAGGGGGTGCCCCCAGCGAGCACCCTGTTCCCTACTTCCCTGCCTGTCAGAGCCCTGGGGAGCCTTGGGTTGCAGTGTGATGTGCTGGGCATTGCCCAGATGTTCCAGCCAGCTGATATCTGTTCTGTGGCCCTGAGTGGAACAAGGGAGACAGAAGGTCTGAGTCCAGTTCTTGGCAACGGGGTAGCCCTTGTCACAAAGCTATTGTCACCATTGGCCCCAGCTGGCTCCCCTGGCCGGTGGCCTCTGGAGAGGGGGCCAGGATGGAGCGGGCCAGGCAGGTTGAACTCCTCTCTTGGAGAAGCCCTAGAGGCTGAGACATGTGGAGGATGGTGCCCTGCTGCCGCCTGTGTAGTACAGGAGGGTGTGCCAGGGGGGCCAACCTTCTCCCTGCCCAATATTCACTTCCGAAAGGGACCCCTCCTAGCTAGCGCTCAGTGAAGAGGCGTCTGGGAATGTGTCCAGGGAAAGAGAGCCCCAGGGAGTCGGATGTGGGCTCTTGGTTCAGTATTTGGTGGGGTTGCATGGATGAAGCCAGGACAGTGATTTCCCAGGCAGAGGTTTCTCAGCCATGAGATCTCTCTAATCCAGCCCCTTTCCATGGTCATAGGCGCCTTCTGCTCCCGCCGGTGAGTGCTCGACCCTCCTCTACCCCCCTGCCCCGCCCTGACTCCACCCCTTCCATGAGGCCCTGCCCCGCCCCCATTCCAAGTCCCTGCCCCAACTCCGCCCCCTCCCTTCTTCCCCAAATCCCCACCCCGGCCCCTCCTCTTCCCCACCACGTTCCCGCTCCTCCCCCCACCCCAAAGCGGCCAAACAGCTGTTTAGTGGCGGCCAGGCGGGAAGCGCTGTGAGGTAGGCGGAGGAGCGGGGACACAGCACGCTCAGGGGAGAAGGAGGTGGGGCATGGGGGAGCTTGGCTGCCAGTGGGTGCAGAGCACCCACTAATTTTTCCCCATGGGTGCACCAGCCCCGGAGCACCCACGGAGTCGGCACCTATGGCCATGGCAGCATTTCCCTTTTTCTGTGTTCTCCCCTTCGCGAAGGGCCTGCATTGCACGCTCAGTGCTTTCTCTTTCTGCCAGGTAAATTTCAAGTGGTGATTCAGAAATCCTGACCTCGTGCTGGCGGCTGAGAATGGGTAGAAGAGAGACAGTGGCTGCAGCCCTGTTTCAGTGGAGCTGGTTTCTGCTTTCTGGGTACCAGGATGTCATAGGTTTGCAATAAAGTGTTTTTGATTTCCATTCGTCTTTGCTGCTCTCCCAGGTAACCAGCCAGCTTCTGTCAGGTGTGGGGCTGGCCTGGCACTCTAATGCTGGTGTTCCAGTCCTACCCCATGGAAGTGAATGAGCTCGAGCTGGTGGGGTGTGAAGAATATCCCTCCCTGTCGGATGTGCAGTAGCAGAAAAGTGGTGGCTGTGACCTGAGGCTTTGGGAGTGATTCTCAGGTCTCTGGGTGAGCAGGGATTCATAGATTCTAGGACTGGAAGGGACCTCGAGAGGTCATCGAGTCCAGTCCCCTGCCCGCATGGCAGGACCAAATACTGTCTAGACCATCCCTGATAGACATTTATCTAACCTACTCTTAAATCTCTCCAGAGATGGAGATTCCACAACCTCCCTAGGCAATTTATTCCAGTGTTTAACTACCCTGACAGTTAGGAACTTTTCCTAATGTCCAACCTAGACCTCCCTTGCTGCAGTTTAAGCCCATTGCTTCTTGTTCTATCCTTAGAGGCTAAGATGAACAAGTTTTCTCCTTCCTCCTTATGACACCCATTTAGATACCTGAAAACTGCTATCATGTCCCCTCTCAGTCTTCTCTTTTCCAAACTAAACAAACCCAATTCTTTCAGCCTTCCTTCATAGGTCATGTTCTCTAGACCCTTAATCATTCTTGTTCCTCTTCTCTGGACCCTCTCCAATTTCTCCACATCTTTCTTGAAATGCGGTGCCCAGAACTGGACACAATATTCCAGTTGAGGCCTAACCAGCGCAGAGTAGAGCGGAAGAATGACTTCTCGTGTCTTGCTCACAACACACCTGTTGGAGGAAAGATGGGAGGTGGAACCATTTGTTTCTTTGTGATAGTGGGAGTGGCTCCATGATCAGGGGTTTGGCTCTTCCAGCCTGTGAGTTCTTGCTGGCCTTTGATTCTTGCTGCTTGCAGCCTGTGGGAGGGAGAGGGGCACAGAAAAATAGTGGGTGTCCAGCACCCACCAGAGCTGTTCGGTGGTGTCACAGATCAGCTGTTTTGGAGGCGCTTGGGGGAGGACGGAGAGCAGCAGGCAGGCAGGGGCCTCGGGGAAGGGGTTGGAGTGGAGACAGGAAGAGGCGGAGTGAGGGCGGGGCCTCGGGGAAGGGGGCAGAGCAGGGGAGGGAAGAGGCAGAGCAGGGGGGGGGAGAAGAGTCAGAACAAGGGAGGGGCCTCAGGGGAAGGGCCGGAGTGGAGGCGGGACCTCGGGGTGGACTAGGGCGTGAAGTACCCCCGAGGGAAAATAATTCAGTGCCTCTGCTCCAGGCCCAGCAATCAGGGCTCCAATTCACATGGAGTATGACATGCCGGGACTGCAGCACCGCTGTAGCGAGAGTGAAAGGCAGCCCTAAGTACCCTTGTCAGACGCCAGTGGTGGCCCTTGGCTCTCCCACTGCTCCTTGTAGGGGAAATACCTTACGTGTGTTCTCTCTGGAGCTCTCTGCTGGGACAGCTTGTCAGCATCTGCAGGCCCTGAGTGGTGGAGGTCCGTGTGTGTGCACAGTGGGCACCGGCCGACACAGGCAGCTCTGCCAGGTGCCAAGCATGACTGCAGCCCCAGATAATTCCCAGTCCTAGGTGCTGCCTCTTGCCTGATTCCTCCACTGACACAACCTAGCCTCAGTGATGCCACACTTCCAGTGAGGTACTAGTGTGAACCGCAATGAATCCACAGAGACACAAGAGGCAGCGGAGCAGAAGAGACTGTCAGGAGCCCATGCAGGGCAGCCACAGGGTTACCATATTTTAAGTGTCCAAAAAGAGGACACCCCGCGGGGCCCCGGCCCTGCCCCAACTCCACCCCCAGCCCCGCCCCAACTCCACCCCGCCCCTTCCCGGCCCCAGCCCAACTCCGCTGCTTCCCGCCAACATTTGATTCGCGGGAAGCCTGAAGCAGGCAGGCAGCAGGTAAGCTGGGGCTGGGGGGCATGAGGAGGCGCGGCCCCCCCGGCCGAGCGGCTCCCTCCGGTGGCTGGCCGGCCGGCCCAGGCCAAAAGGCTCTGGCCCCGGTGTCTCCTGCCCGGCTCGGCTTGGGCCCTGGGGCGTCAGACCCCAGCCCGGTCCCGGCCTGGCCCCCGGCCGAGCACCGCCGGCCCCTCCCTCCCTATTTTCCCAGACATGTCCGGCTTTTGGGGATTTCCTCCCGGACAGGGATTTGAGGCCCAAAAAGCCGGACATGTCCGGGAAAATCCGGACGTATGGTAACCCTAGCAGCCACACAAAGGGCTTGTTAATAAAACGTTGTGCTGTGTACAGCTGGTCAGAGCACGGCAATGCTCTGCACCTTGCTCTGCGCCCCCTTTGCTGTCTCTGAGCTCCATGCTCACTGCTCCAGGCTCCTTCTCTTGCTTTCTCCACCCATCAGAGTCCAGGCCGTGAGGTCTGATGAAAGCCCCAGCTTGGCACACGTTCCTAAGAGCCACTTGCACCCAAAAATGGTGATCTGAGAGGGTTTGAGCTTTCTGTACATCATGGATGTATTGCAGTATTGGTCTAATGAATCACTAACAGCAATTAAAGTCCCTCACAGGACTGGGCCACTAGGAAATGTTTTTGCATCTTTAGCGTGGCCCAGTGGGTCTGTCGGAGCTTCCCAAAGCAGGTTTGACCTCCAAACAATGGCAGGAAACGAAGAAGTCGGCAGATACTTATCGCGGCTCCGAAGTGTGAAAAAGGAGCCAGAGCCCCCGTGTGAGGGATTATGCCCCATAACATTCCACAGCTCCTGTTCACGAGCAGAAAACTTCGTTAACACAGAGCTAAGGTTGCCTGTGGCTCATTCATGCCCCTCCAGAACACTGAGTCCAGCTACACTCAAACTTCTGAAAACCAGGAAATACAAAGTAAAGATCCAACCCTAATTCAGATCTCCTTTTTTGGTGAGATTACAAGTCTGATTGATAAAGATAGCAGTGTTGATTTGGTACACTTAGACTTCTGTAAGGCATTTGACTGGGTCCCACTGTGACCTTCTATACCTTGGGGGAGCGTCCTGTAACCCCATATTCCTCATTTACATATAATTGTGATCTTGCATATAACGCATGCCTTATAAGGTATCAGGGGAGAGGTTATGATCTGCTGAAAGTCATTTTTCTATCCGTACATGTACATCATTAATGCAGATGAAGTTATGAGAATTGTGTTGTATGGTTGTCACTAAAGCGTGCTGTAAGTTGGGGAATCAGCCAGATATTAGCTCCCCAGCAAGGAAAGTAACCAATGCCCAGGTAGGGTGTCAAACAGCCATCAACAGCCATTGTCCAGCAAGGGAGCTACAATGCAATGACTCACCTGCATGAGGCTACACCAGGGGAACTGCCCAATCTTGCCTGGGGACTCAGCAATGCCCCCCAACCATGCCTGGACTTGTGCTCTACAAGCACATGGACTGAGGGTATAAAACTGAACACAGGGGGCCCAGGCTGGGCCCTTCTCCTGCCCTCACCTACGCTGCAAGCAACCAAGACACTGAGAAGAAGACAAGGCTCCAACAGAGGAGATTGGCCCAGGTTTAAGGAACGAACCTGTATGTTAAGGACTGCAATATCCAATGGGGTGAGAAAAACTGCTTAATGTAGATGTTGCCCAGTCTAATAGAATTGAGAGTTTAGAAGAATATGTGCTGTAATTATTGACAATACCGCTAAGAAGGTATACCATACATTCAGGTGTGCACACCCCCGGTCATAAAGATACCGGGCAGTAAAGAGGGAACCAGGTGTGGTTAATATTGTATTCACTGTTGGTATTTTATGAATTGAGAATGTTTATGATTAAAAAGTATCCCCACCTTCGGTCGTAGCAGGGCTGAGAAACAGGAGAAAGGTTTAGATCCCTCTCTCCACCCCAGACTGCTGGGGGAAAATAATTGCAGGTGGGTATACCCCTGATTGTAGTATGGTCAGGCAGTAGGAGGAGGACTTAGAGATCCTCGCTCCAAACCGAAAAATCCTAGGTGCATACAGCCTCAGCCGTAGCAAGACTGAGCACAAGAGGAGAACTTAGGGTTTCTCACTCTGATCCCTGGGAGGGGTTTTTATATTTGGTGTATAAACCCCCGGTTGTAGAAGTGCCGGGCAATAGGGGGAGGATTAGAGTTCTCGCTCCTGTTGGGGAAAACTATAGAGATAAGATATATACAGTGTAGTATTTTTTGTTTGTTTGTGAGTGATATTGTGGTAATTTCACAGTTTTAAAAAAACGTTTAAGGAAAGGGACCAGGAGGGGTGGGGGATAGTTAAGGAGCCCACCCTCCTTGCTAAATTGGTAGTGGAACAAAGACAGTGTCCATAAAAAGGGACGGTTCAGCGAGGAAAACAGGATCGGGCCTAGACAAGCAGGCAGGCAACAGATAAAAAAAATTGAAAACCAGGTTGGAAGCCCCAAGGGCATAGGGGCAGGAGTAAGAAAAAAAGGAAGTACAGGCATGGGAATTTCAGATCCCCGGAACAATACTTGGAATGGTAAAATCTGAGTTGATGAAGGTGTCATTTTAGAAGATAAGCAAGTTATTAAAAAAAAAAAAAAGTAAGACGTTAACACTGCAGAGGCTGAAGGAAATTAAGCAGTCAAACGTCGTAAAAATGTTTTTTAAAAAAAGTATTATAGAAAGAAAGTTCTTGGTTTCTTTGCACCCATTCTGACGGGAAGATGGGCCCTTTTCCAAAGGAATGTCTGTAAGTAAGCCAGGCAAAGACACAATCTGATTTAAATCATTTGACTATAAACAATTTAGTCAAATTTGCTAAAAGAACATAAGGGGTTTCTATTGGAACGTAACTGCTCCCAAATGTATAAAGGGAATGTAATCGGTGTACTGCTATTTAAAAATGGAGCAGCGTAGAAGGAATGTTAAAAAAAAATGTGTACGTATCTATCTCTGTTTGTAAATATGTACGGTTCTAAGGACCAATTGGTTTTGTTTTTCAATAATTCCATTCAAAGTTGCAAAACCAAAAATTACTTTTTGCCAAACACCGGTAACTAGTGTTGTTCGGCTTTGATATTTAGCATTTAACCCTTAAGGTACCTTAATGCTTTATAAGTTCAATATCTTTTTAAAAGACCAAAGTCCTGGCTGCGGCAGGGCAGTTCAAAACCAGGAGAATGAAAAAAGATTCCGGATTTGTTTTTTGGTAACAAAATAGCAAATAAGAGTTGTAGTAAAAGAAGAAAGAAAAAAGACAGTGCCCCACACTGAGCCTTATGGTGACTCTGTGTAATGAAACTGTCACTCTGATAAAGGTACATAAAAACTCTGTGAGCACAAAAAAAACCCAGTTACACCTTATGTAAAAATTAATATGGCTAATGTAATAAAAGTTAAACTGTAAAAGGAATGTGCATTTTCCCCAGAATATGTGTAATGTATATTGTAAAAGGAATAACAAAAAATGAAAAATAAAAAAAAATTGCAAACTTGGTCTACTGTATAAAAAAGGGGAAACCGAGGCACAAAATCAAACACTAACGAAAAAGGATTTGGCACTAATTCAGACAACGGGGTTCAAAGTAGCCTTAGATAAGGTTCCATTGGTGCAGCCCCAAGTTACATATTGGGGTATAATTATTGAACAAGAAGAAAGGCAAATAGACCAGCGCAAAGTGAGAGCCCTAGTGAAAATGCCAGCTCCTACTGACGCTCACTCCCGGAAAGTACTGTTGGGAGGGTTTAATTTTCTCAGATCACACAGTTACAAGTATGCTAAAGTAATACACCCCTTGTGGCGATTATTAAAAAAGAAGACCAAGGGGAATTAGGAAGAGGAGCAGGACGCTGCTTTAAGGCTCTTAAAGCAAAAAGCTCTCCCAGCTCCGGCACTGCACTTCCTTGATGAATCGCAGCCTTTTGTTATTCACCTAGCTGCCAACAATACAGCCTTGGCTGCTACCCTATTACAAAATAATAAAAAGGGAAAACTAATTCCGGTAACATCTAAATCCAGGAAGTTACAAGGAGCTGAGATAAGTTTTAATCCCTGTGAACACGAATGCGGGGCAGCCATCTGGGCAGTGCAATCTTTTAAGCCACTCACAGGAATAGCTCCAATCACTATTCAAAGCACCCACACTCCACTAAAATTCATTTTGTCAGGAAAGCTGATGGGAGGGAAAGTCTCTAATACTCGAATGGCACAATGGACTCTAATTTTAATTAACAGCGGGGTAACCACAGAAACAGTGTCAAAACCAGACATGCTAACACACGCTTTAATTAAAAAAGAAAACCGACATGACTGGCCAGAGATCACTCTGGGGCAAAGAATTGCTTTAGTACAAGCACCTCCACTGGAGAAATTGAATACAGTAGGGCAAGAGAAGCATATCTGGTTCACTGATGAAAGTCCAATGGTAATACATGGAAAAAAGTGTGTAAAATATGCAGCTCTCAATTTAAATAAAAACGTTATTCAGGGCCAGCTGGACCATGGGTCAGCCGACATGCTGCATTACATGCAATTTATCAGGTTCTGAAATGATATGAGCATTCCTCACGACCAGTGTATATTTACGCTGATAGCAACTTTTGCATAAAGGGAATTCAGTTCTGAATGCAGGACTGAAAAAAAAAAAGTAAGTGGAGGGCGGCGGATGGTAAAAATATTGCATATCTAAATAAATAAAAGTGGAGTTATCAGTGGGTAACAGAAAATCTTAACCAATTGAAAATCAAACATGTAAAAGCCCATAACAAGGAAACAAGCGAGGAAGTTGTTTGGCACAGGGGGAGGGATAGCTCAGTGGTTTGAGCATTGGCCTGCTAAACCCAGGGTTGAGAGCTCAATTAATGTGAGTTCAATCCTTGTGGGGGCCACTTAGGGATCTGGGACAAAAATCAGTACTTGGTCCTGCTAGTGAAGGCAGGGGGCTGGACCCAATGACTTTTCAAGGTCCCTTCCAGTTCTGTGAGATAGATATATTATTATTATTATTAATAATGTAGCCTGGCAACACAGTATAGCAATTGTAACTAGAAACCAAGCTAAAGGCATCCTTACCGAGGCCCCTGAACCAACAGATGATGCTGTAAATCACCAAACTCCAGGAAAGGCAGAGAGGCAAGAACTAATTAATGTAGCCCATCAGTTCATGCATGAAAAAGTAAAGGAAACCTTAAATAGGGTAAAACAAGTTGCAAAATAGAAAACCATGGAGGATAATGTTAAAACATGGGTAAGGAATAGCATGCGGTGTGCACGACCCCTTCATTGGCAACCCATGATGCACCAACGAAGGCACGGGCCCTGGCATAGAGTCCAGATTCATTTCATTGACAAGTTGCCTAAAAGTAAAAAAGAATTTCAATACCCGTTGGTGGTAATTGATTCTTTTTCAGGCTGGGTAAAGGCATTTCCTACTAAAACCAACAGCACCAAGGTGGTGGCCAAGGAGTTTTTAATAAGATGGTGTGTAAATATGGTACCCCTGAAATAATAGAGTCTGATAACGGGGGGGGCCTTTGTGAAAAAAAATTTCACATTGCTCTTGCAAGCCTTAGGAATCAAACAAAAGTTTCATATCTCATACCGACCCCACTCCTCAGGTCAGGTAGAACGCATGAACCGCACCATTAAGGCAGTACTGCGGAAGGTAGTAAACCACACCGAAAAAAATTGGCCAGACAAGCTGCCTCTAATTTTAGCAGCTATCCACAGCAGCAACAAATTACAAACCAAAATTCAGCCCTTCCAAATTATTTTTGGACACTCCATGCATCTTATGATTGACCCTGTCCACCTAACACAAGATCGGGGGAAAGACCCCTAATGTAACACAGCATAAACATTTGCAGTGACTTAAGCAGCTGCGAGAAGATAAAACCACTCTTCAATACAGAGTTAATCAAGCTATTAGACAAATACATAAAAAAATTCAAGCACAAAAGCATATCAAAGTGGCCCTATGGAAAACAGGGGATCAAGTTATGTACCTTAATTAAAAAAAAGGCACCACTCCCTGAAATCAAAATGGACGGAATCTTATTCCATAGTGGGCCGCCTCAGCCCATTGGTATACTGTATTAAAAAGAATAAAAAGTTAAAATGGGTACATGTTTCACAACTTAAACCTTCTGCATGATTAATAATGTCTTGAACTTTTTACAAAAAAGGACCCCTGGAATTCAAAACATAAGACGCTGCTCGACCACTACTACTTCCAAATCCATGAAACCTCAGTATAATCCCCGACCATGCTGCCGGCTCAGCCCAGCGGACACAGTGTCATAAATATACACAGAGCAGCTGTACTGAATCGCTTTACCTGTAAGGGCGTTAATCAGTTCAATTAACCTAGTTGGCACCTGACCAGAAGGACCAATGGGGAAAGAAGATACTTTCAAATCTGGGTGGGGGGAGGTTTTGTTTGTGCTCTCTTTGTTTGTTCCCTCTCTGGACGGAGGGAGGGTTCAGGCAGGAAAAAAACATCTCCTGGAAACATACCTGAAATAAGCATCTAAGGTTACAAAAATTGTAAGTAAGGCAAGGAAATGCGTTAGGTTATCTTTTGTTTTAGCTTGTGAATTTTCCCTGTGCTAAGAGGTCATTTCATTCCTGTTTTGTAACTGGGAAGCAGAGTCAGTGGGGAATCCTCTGTGTTTTAACTCTTTTTATTTACCCTGTAAAGTTACCTTCCATCCTGATTTTGCAGGTGTGATTCTTTGACTTTTTTTTAAATAAAATTCTTCTTTTAAGAACCTGATTGATTTTCAGTGTCCTAAAAACCAAGGTGCTCACATTGTAACCAACTGGTTAGTATATTATTTTCAAGCCTCCCCAGGAAAGGGGGTGAAGGAGCTTGGGGGGAATATTTTGGGGAAACGGGGACTCCAAATGGACTTTTTCCCTGAATTTTTGTCTAAATCACTTGGTGGTGGCAGCAATACCGTCCAAGGACAAGGAAAGGATTTGTGCCTTGGGGAAGTTTTTAACCTAAGCTGGTGGAATATAAGATTAGGGGGTCTTTCATGCGGGCCCCACAGCTGTACCCCGGAGTTCAGAGTGGGGAGGGAACCCTGACACACAGTCACCTCCCAGTGGGGCCGGTGAATGTGGCTGGGGGAAAGGGTGTGGGAGAGCGGGTCTCTGAGGGAGTTTGTGGGGAGGGGCTCTGGGCAGTGCAGGGTTTGTGGGAGGTGCTGGGCAGGTGTGGGGGCAGGCCTGTATGGGGCGCTGGGCAGTGGGGGGGTCTGTGGGCAGGGGGGCACCAGACATATGGGTCTGTGGGATGTCTTAGTGGGGGCACTGGGCATAGGGGACTGGAGGGTGTCTCTGGGCAGGGGAGCACTGGGCAGGGGGTTGGTGTGGTGCTTGGCATGGACCTGCCCCCGAGAGGAAGGGGCAGGCTGGCAGCGCATGGCTGGGCAGGCCAATGTGTGTCTGGCGCAGCGGTTCTCAACCTGCAGCCCACAATGGTAAATAGGTTGAGAACCGCTGGTTTAGTGTCTGAGTGGCTGGAGGTACAGCTGCAAGAGATGATATTCCATATGACATTCCATTTCTCAGTGCATAGCTGATTTAAAGACTTTGTATCAGTGACCTGTTCTCTTCACTAGTTACCAGTCTCCCAGTCTTTGTGTCATCTACAAGCTTCACCAGTGATGATTTTATGTTTTCTTCCAGGTCATTGATAAAAACATAAATAGCATAGGGCCAAGAACCAATCCCTGCAGGACCCCATTAGAAGCACACCCACTCGATGATTCCCCTATGATGAGACTTATCAGTTAGCCAGTTTTTAATCCATGTAATGTTTGCTGTGTTAATTTTATTAGAGAGACAAGATGGGTGAGGTAATATCTTTCATTGGACCAAATTCTGCTGGTGAGAGACGAGTTTTCAACCGTACACAGAGCTCTTCTTCAGGTTTGGGAAAGTTACTCAGAGTGTCACTGTCATGGACTCACATGACTCGTGCTCTCTCTCGGCTCCATACGGTCCCTGGGAGGAACCCCCTTCAGAGCAACAGACCTTCTTGGGGGTCCACTCTCTCCTAAGGGTTAAGCCGTAGGCCCCTCCACATTCTGGAACCTCTCTGAGCCTTCAGCACGCCTGGCTATCGCTGTGGGTCCCTCAGGGAGTCCACTCGCTCTGGACCCCAGGGCCTCCATGCCCAGAGGGAATAATACAACCCCAATCTCTAGCCTGCAGTGACTCTCAGCCAACACAAAGCAGAAGAGTTTATTGAGCATCTGAACCCAGCACAGGAAACTCTCCGGGCCCTTGGGCTTAGCAACCTTCAGCACAGTACATCTAGGTCTCTCTTGCATCCAGGAGGGCTCTGGCTGCTCCTCTCCCCAGTCCAGCTGCCCCCGCCCTTCCAGCCGACCATCTGTATCATCTCCCCCAACAGCTCCTCCGCTGTCCTTTGTCTTGGTCCCAGGTAAACAGGTCGCCTGGGCCTCCTCTCCTCCGTCCTTTGTTTCCCCCTGGCTGGAACCAACGAGTCAGGTCAGCAGGGTCCTCTCTCCTCAGCCCTTTTTCCTCCCAGTGGCCAGAACCAGCTTACTGCTAAGCTGGGGTAGGCCACCTGGTCACCAGGTCACTAGGGTCCCCCATCTCCAGGCAGTTTTCTGGGGTCCCGACTGCCAGGTGAGGTCACACCTGGTCCCTTGCAACAACAAACTCCCTCTCCTACCGCCTCATTACACACGCAGCACACAGGGAAACTGAGATCCACACAGTATTCATGCAAAACTCAAAGAAAATCCCCCACTTCGTCATAGTCACAACTAAATACAAGATGGAACAGATTGTTCAGCCTAAGTAAATAACACATATTTCAAAGGTGACGTAGCCTGTTAGCACCCCTCCAGTCATTGGCAGGGGAAAGCTTGGTGGGAAGGCGGGTTGGGGATTACAGATTGTTGTAATAAGCCATAAATCCAGTGTCTCTATTCAGTCCATGATTTTTAGTGTCTAGCAAAGTTATGAATTTAAGCTCCCAGGCTCATTTTTTGAAAGTGTTGTGCAGGTTTCCTTTGAGGATGAGGACTGAGAGGTCAGATATAGAGTGATCGCTTGGTGAACAGTGTTCACTCACAGGTGATATGGTGTTTTTGTCAGGCTTTCAAACAACCCCCCACCCTTTCCAAACTCATCATCAGATAGGGTTGACTCAGGCCCTGGAACTCTAATCCAGTGGTTCTCAGCCAGGGGTGCACATACCCCTGGGAATACACAGAGGTCTTCCAGGGGGTACTCAAATCATCTAGCTCAGTGTTTCTCAACCTGGAGGTCATGACACCCAGGGGAGGTCACTGGATTGGTTTAGGGAGTGGGGGCAAAAGACATATCTGGCTTCAAAACTAAGCTTGATAAATTTATGGAGGGGATGATATGATGGGATAGCCTAATTTGGGCAATTAATTGATCTTTGATTATTAGCAGGTAAATATGCCCAATGGCTTGTGATGGGATGTTAGATGGGGGGGATCTGAGTTACTACAGAGAATTCTTTCCTGGGTGTCTCGCTGGTGAGTCTTGCCCACATGCTCAGGGTTTAGCTGATCGCCATATTTGGGGTCGGGAAGGAATTTTCCTCCAGGGCAGATTGGCAGAGGCCCTGGGGGTTTTTCACCTTCCTCTGCAGCGTGGGGCACGGGTCACTTGCTGGAGGATTCTCTGCACCTTGAGGTCTTTAAACCATGATTTGAGGACTTCAATAACTCAGGCATAGGTTAGGGATTTGGGTGGGTGATATTCTGTGGCTTGCGTTGTGCAGGAGGTCAGACTAGATGATCATAATGGTCCCTTCTGACCTTAAAGTCTACGAGTCTATGAGTTCACAAGTGCAGGGCTGGCATTAGGGGGTGACAAGCAAGGCAACTGCCTGGGGCCCCATGCCACAGGGGCCCCCATAAAGCTAATTTACATGTTTTAGCCACGCCGCCTGGGGCTCAGCCTTCAGACAAGGCTCACAAGTGAAAAACGGCTCAAGCATCACACTGAAATGTAAGTACAATATTTATAGTCCAGTTGATTTATTTTATAATTACATAGTCAACATGAGGAAGTCGGCACTTGATCAGTAATAGTGTGGCTGTGACACTTTTGTATTTTTATCTCTGATTTGTAAGCAAGTAGTTTTTAAGCGAGGTGAAACTTGTGATACACAAGACAAATCAAACTCCTAAAAGGGGTACAGTAGTCTGGAAAGGTTGAGAACCACTGCTTTAAGCTACAGTATCAGAAATGCATATAGACAAAAAAAGAGACAATGAGAGAAGCCCTTCCCTCCCCCAACCCCCGTAGTGAGACTTCAGAGTTTCTGTATGATGTGAGATTTGGTGGCTGAGATCTCCAGGCTCGGCAGTGGAGCTGTTGAATGAAGATGATGAGAGGGCTGTGGAGTGGAGGATGAGTCAAATAGTGAGAATTTAGTGGCCCAGGCGGGGCCATCAGTACTGCACACAGGAGAGTGTCACATCCCCCGCTATCTGTAGCTGGTCCACCTGGTTGGCAGGGAGGCGGTGGACATAGTCAAACACGCGCAGTCCATTCACCGAGACCTGGTAGCACTTCCGCGTGTTCATTATCTCCATCTGGAGGAGAGAGAAGATTTACATTTGTGTGCCCTGACACCCAAGGATACAAGAACACCTGTTACACTGATAACAAAGCCCAGGGGAGCCATCAGTTCATCTTGCAGCACATTAGCCAAGAAGATAAAGTTGAAGCCAAGAAAAGCTTCTCCTGACCTGCGTCTTTGATGCCACGTGAATGCGTGTCTCAAAACCACAAATGTAACATTTTCTAACAGAGCTCCTGAAATAAAACAGCAGCTGGATTATCGCCAAGATCACCCCTTGCTACATGATCACAGAGTGTTTATTTCAAGCTCTTTTGATGGGGAACACAGTATGCACCTCAACCTCCACTTCCTCAGAAGTATCTTTACAAGATTTGTTTCAGGCAGAAAGCTTACCTGCTTGGGAAAGGAGACGAATGGGGAGAGCAGATCAGAGTATATAAAATCACATTTTTAAAACCTACATGAAAAGAACATGAAGGTTGCAAATTCAAGCACGCAAAAATTAGATGATGTTAGGGATTAATATTGCCCAGCAACCTTAATTCATCTGCCTTGTGTGTGAGCATCATGGTACAGTCTTTAATTACATAAAATCATAGCGATGTAGGACTGGAAGGGACCTCAATAGGTCATCTAGTCCAGTCCCCTGCACTGAGACGGGACTGAGTATTATCTAGACTAGTGGTTCTCAACCCATGGCCCGCAGGCCACTTGCGGCCAATCAGCATACAGCTGGGGCCCATGTGACATCCTCAGGGCCATACATGTAGTATATATATTGTGTGGATGCAGCCCACATAACACATAGAGAGCAGCATATGTGGCCCACAATGGTAAATAGGTTGAGAACCACTGAACTAGACCTGGATAGGTATTAGTCTCACCTGTTCTTAAAAACTTTCAATTGACGGAGATTCCACAACCTCCCTGGGCAATTTATTCCAGTACTTAACTACCCTGACAATTAGGAAGTTTTCCTAATGTCCAACCTAAATCTTCCTTTCTGCAATTTAAGCCCATTGCTTCTTATCCTGTCATCAGAGGCTAAGGAGAACAATTTATCACCATTCTCTTTCTATCAATTTTTTATGTACTTAAAGACTATTACCATGTTCCCGCTCAGTCTTCTCCAGACTAAACAAACTCATTGTTTTTTCAATGTTTCCTCATAGGTCATGTTTTCTAGACCTTTAATCATTTTTGTTGCTTTTTTCTGGATTTTGTCCAATTATCAACATCTTTCCTGAAGTGTGGCGCCCAGAACAGGACACAATACTCCAACTGAAGTTTTATCAGTGCTGAGTGGAATAATTACTTCTCATGTCTTCCTTACAACACTCCTGCTAATACATCCCGGAATGATATTTGCCTTTTTTTTCCCCCCGCAACAGCGTTACATTGTTGACTCATATGTAGTTTGTGATTCATTATAACCCCCGGATCCTTTTCTGCAGTACTCCTTCTTAGGCAGTTATTGCCCATTCTGTATTTGTGCAATTGATTATTTCTTCCTAAGTGCAGAACTTTGCATTTGTCGTTATTGAATTTCATCCTATTTATTTCAGACCATTCATCCAGATTGTCAAGGGCATTTTGAATTCTAATTCTCTCCTCCAAAGCACTTGCAACCCCTCCCAGGTTGGTATCATCTGCAAATTTTATAAGTGTACTCTCTATGCCATTATTCAAATCATGTATGAAGATATTGAATAGAATCAGACCTAGGTCCGATCCTGTGGGACTCCACTTTATATCCCCTTCCAGCTTGATTGTGGACGATTGATCAGTACTCCCCGCATACACTTTTCAAACCAGTTGTGCACCCACCTTATAATACATTCATCTAGCCTATATTTCTCGTTTGTTGATGAGGCCATGTGAGACAATATCAAAAGCCTGACTAAAATAAAGATATATCACATCTACCTCAGTTAGAGTGTATACATCTTTGATATACAAGGCAATGTCTCCTCCCTTTTTTCCCTGCCTGTCATTGCTGAAGAAGCTGTACTCTTCTATACCCATGTTCCAGTCATGTGAATTATCCCACCAAGTCTCTGTGATGCCAATTATGTTGCAATTGTGATTATTCACTAGTATTTCTAGTTCTTCTTGTTTATTCCCCATACTTCTTGCATTAGTATACAGACATCTAAGACAGACATCTAAGATGTTCATTTGATTTCCCCTCTATATTCCCTCTTTTCTCCATTGTCCCTGCTGTGATTGCCTATGTTCCCCCCCCCCCACCCCGCCCCATATTCTGACCCTTCACCCAAATCTCCGTGTTTTGGACTGACATGTGAGCTTTTGTCACCTGCCCCCATCAAACCTAGTTTAAATCCGGCCTCACTAGGTTAGCCAGTCTGTATCTGAAGATACTCTTCCCCTTCCTTGACAGGGACCTCCAGAGGTCATCTAGTCCTGTCCCCTGCACTCATGGCAGGACTAAGTATTATCTAGACTCTCTCTGACAGGTGTTTGTCCAACCTGCTCTTAAAACTCTTCAATGATTGAGATTTCACAACCTCCCTAGGCAATTTATTCCAGTGCTTAACCACCCTGACTGTTAAGAAGTTTTTCCTAATGTCCAACCTAAACCTTCCATGCTGCAATTTAAGCCCATTGCTTCTTGTCCCAGCCCCAGAGGTTAAGAAGAACAATTTTTCTTCCTCCTCCTTGTAACAACCGTTTATATACTTGAAAACTGTTATCATGTTCCCTCTCAGTCTTCTCTTCTCCAGACTAAACAAACCCAGTTTTTTCATTGTTCCCTCATAGCTCATGTTTTCTAGATCTTTAATCATTTTTGTTGCTTTTCTCTGGACTTTTTCCAATTTGTCCACATCTTTCCTGAAATGTGGCACCCAGAACTGGACACAATACTCCAGTTGAGGCCTAATCCACATGGAGTAGAGCAGAAGAATTACTTCTCGTGTCTTAGGGCTAGGTCTACACTACCCGCCTGAATCGGCGGGTAGAAATCGATCTCTCGGGGATCGAATTATCGCGTCTCGTCGGGACGCGACAATCGATCCCTGAATCGACGCTTCTACTCCACCAGCGGAGGTAGGAGTAAGCGCCGTCGACGGAGGAGCCGCGGAGGTTGATTTGCCGCCGTCCTCACAGCGGGGAAAGTCGGCTCCGATACGTCGAATTAACTGAATTTGCATATCTTAAATCGAGCCCCCCTCTCCCCCCGTATTGAGGACGTAGCCTAGCTTACAACACTCCTGCTAATACAATCACTATACTATGAATCGTCCCTGGGTCTTCTCTTTATCCCTCTGCATTAGGCAGGCTGCCTCCTCCTCCACTTCATGGCTAGGGCCCAGCAGGGGGAGCACTGAGAACACAGGAGAGACAGTCTCCCTGTTCTCCACTCTGGAGCCTGACAGGACAGCAACCCCCAGGAGGAACAATTGCAGGAAAAGTCCTAGGCCCTACAGTCCTGGGCTGGAGCATGCTCTGTGCAGACAGACTCTTCAGAGAATAACACTTGCAGCCTCTAACAAACCTCTACTGAGCAAGTGCAAAGTGCAGTTTGCACTGGTGTGTAACTTGGCCGTACGTGGATGGATTTTCGCAAGGACAGCAAAAGGTATGTCCCTGACACAAGGGAGATAAACTAGGGTTACCATATTTAAAAAATAAAAAAAAAGAGGACACTCCACGGGCTCTGGCCCTGCCCCTTTCCCATCCCCTTCCCGCCCCAACTCCGCCCCTTCCCCAAAGTCCCCGCCCTAACCCCGCCCCCTCCCCTGAGCACCACGCATTCCCCCTCCTCCCTCCCAGCCATGCGAAAAGGGCTGCCCGAGCGCTACCGGCTTCACGGTTTGCCGGGCAGCCCCCAGACCCTGTGCCCCCGGCCGGCGCTTCCCCAGCGCAGCTGGAGCCCGGGAGGGGAAGTGCCCGGCCGGGGGCGCAGGGTCCGGAGGCACGGGGGCTATCTGAAGCCGGTAGCACTCGGGCAGCTCGGCTCTTACAGAGCCCAGGAGTCAGGGAGCACAGCAGCCCCCGGCGCCCGCTCTAAGGTAAGCCAGGGAGTATTTTTCCCCGGACATGTTCGGCTTTTTGGAAATTCCCCCCGGACAGGGGTTTGATTACCAAAAAGCTGGACATGTCCGGGAAAAACCGGACGTATGGTAACCCTAGATAAACATTTCCCCCTCCCCTGCCAAATTTCTAAAGCACAGGGGCTACAGCCACAAAGGGATTTAGGCACTTAACTGCCAGTTTAGGCACCTAAGTCCAAAATTTAGAACCTCAAAACCCCTGCTTAGCTGCTGCCAAAGGCTGTAGGCCCCTGAATCCTCTGGGTGCCTCTGTTTCTCCTGGGCACCTAAATCCCTGTGGGTGGGTGTGTGCACAGCTGTCCAAGGCCTGACACCTGGCTAATGCCTAAACCCAACGGGATTCACAAACTAGACAGTACCCACCTATCTCACCTGCGGGGCCATAGCTGATGGCCAAGCTAAGAAGCTGCCTTAGAGCATATGTACTGGATTGGGTCCCATGCAAAGAGGTGGCATTGCCCTTCCCCTATAGGCCTAGGGTGACCAGATGTCCCTATTTTATAGAGACAGTCCTGATATTTGGGGCTTTTTCTTCTATAGACGCCTATTATCCCAAGGTGGAATAGCTTCAGCAGGAGTACTTGAATGTGACCCACCCTCTGTAGCCCAGTGGCTAGGAAGTAGGAGATTGGGGTTCAAATCAGACAGACTCTGTATCTCCCACATCCTGGGTGAGTGCCCTACTGGCCAGGGAATACAGAAGGTGGTGGTGTCAACACCCCTTCTCCCCCTAATTTTTTTCCCCCCAAGAAAGAGTTGATCCAGCTTAGGTGCCCAACTCCAGGAGAGAGTCACAGCAGAGAATCCCGAGCACAGACAGACACTTAAATCCGGGTCGGAGGGAGACACCTACATCCCTTTGAGGGGGCGAGGTTTTACTCACCTGCCATTCCTTGGCTGGTTTAGGCAGCTCCCACTCAGCCTGCTGGCTTTTGTGAATCCCGGTCTTAGGCACCTAACGTTCCCCTTGCACTGTATGGGGACCCTGAATGCCCAACTTGAGATTGTGGATTCTGCTGGACAGCAGGGAACCTAAAAGTTGGGCTCAGCAGTGCGGTGCCTAAGTCCCCTTTGTGGGTCTTGCCCTAGAGCTTCTCCACAAAGTGGTTGCAAGAATTCTTGAGCATGAGCAAAACAACCTATTTCTTCCTAGCTTCATTCTTGGAAATGGCTGAACTGTTTCTACTGAAACTTACCAAACAATTCAGTCTGAAGCTGATACCCGGCCTGGGAAATTTCACCCTGCATTTCAGGCTGTTATAAGCAACTGAAAACAGGGTCTTATAATGGAAAGTGTCAAACAACCTTAATAATAAGTGGTCCTATAAGAATGAATGAGCCAGAGCACAAGAGCTTACCCCTGTCTCTTAACACAAGAATAGGGGGGTATTCCATGAAATTTAAGGAAATACTTTTTCATATTAGGCACAATTAGACTCACTGCCACAGGCTTTCATTGAGGCCAAGAAATTAACAAGATTCCCCCACAAAGAATATAAAAGTCTGGCATTCTACTAGTTAATTCTAACAACAATTTTGACAGGGATAGAACACCTCATGCTCCAGGCAGAGCCAATCTCTAATTCGTAGGCACTTGCCCATTAAAAAAGGATTTCGTTCCACAGGGGCCTGTGGCTCTGTGGATTCCCGCTGGGCCGGATTCCCTACTGCACAGCACCCCAGCTGCAGCATGAAGCTGAGAACGTGTTCCAATGCGTGCCTCAGACAGCCGCCTTGGAGGCTCACCTGGAAAGCCTGGCCTGGCGCGAAAGGCAGGGTGGAGAGGTGCCTCTCCTCTGAGCCCCACGTGCCGTGCGTTTGGGTGTTCCGAACCAGCGCCCTCTCCCTCAGCCGTGGGTTGATGTGCAGGGCGATGTTGCCGGTCATGCTGTTTTTCAGATTGACGTGAAAGCTATGAGGAGGGAGAAAGGGTTTGGTCAGAGCTTTTCATGACAAGGGTGCAGGGAGAAATGTACCAGGATGGTGCACATTGGAGAGTGGGACAGACCCGTGTCCTGTAGCCAGGGCCACCTTCAACACCCCCGCCCCCACCCCACTGGGCACTGGAGCCTACACAACTTCGACCAGGAGTTCCTATGCCCAACTCCTGGCAATTCCTATCCCAGCCTGGACTTTCCCATCTGCCATCAGCATCTTGTGACCGGTCCACTCTGCTTGTGGAGAAGGAATATGAGGAAGGGTGATTGCATCCAGCAGGGCCTGGTGCTTAGCGGTTGCCTCACAAATGAAGACAAAGGGTTTTGTTTGTCACATGCTGAGTGCAGCAACCCCCTCCCTACCCCCCGGCATTTCTAAAGCATTGTTGCTTGGTGAGTCTCCTGCCCACCCCCACCCCTATCCCAGGCTGTAACCTATCAGCTGCGTTTGTGTGATGGTGGGTGCAAACCAGCCCATGCACATGGGCCCAAGGCCCCCATGTTCCCCTCCAGGCTGCATCAGAAACCCACCTGTTTGCATGGAAAGGCACGTTCCCCACAATGGTGATCTTGCGGGCCCGGGCGATACTCCCTGGGATGGCCACTTGGAATGGGACGACCTGAAAAGAGAGCCCAAAATCTCATAGGCCACAGTCCTTCCCCACAGCAGCCAAGCATGGGGAGCCAGGGGAGGCTGTCGTAACCCCAGATTGGGATTAAAGCTGACAGGCCTGGGCTAGGGGATGGAATGGCTCAGGGGGAGGGGGCACCTCCATTCCTGCCAGGCCCTGGAAGGCCAGTGCCGCAGGAGGGGGTTGTCACTGGCTCTGTTGGTCAAGGATTGGTTGTGTCCCGGCCAGTGGCTCAGCTAGGTGCAGCCCCTACACCGCTGCCCTGGGGCAGAGAGCTGGGCAAGGAGCTGCCCCCACCCTGCGGCTGTGCTCCTGCCATACGTATGGACCAGCTGTCTCAGTCCACATGTGCTTGCGCAGGCCCAGTTCCTCTGGTGCCATTTCTGTGTAGGCCAGGCCAGCAGCACTCGCTGGGCAGCACAGTGGCTTTTAGGTCAGATTGTCATGAGCAACTGAGATGGGGGCTGAGGCTCTGGACTAAGGCAGGAGCGATTCCAGGGCAGGGGGGGCGGCTCCTGCTCAGATAAGCCCCTGACCCGGCTCTCACTAGTTCCTTCTCGCGGTTTGGCTGGGTACTCACAGGGTTGGTCACAGTCATAGGAGTGTTGTGCTGAGGAGAGAAGACACGAAGGCAGTCAGAACAGTCCCTCACTCATCACTGTGTAACACCCCCCAGTCTGTGCTGGCTGGGGAGCGCCAGGGGCCAAGCCACTGGCAGGAGGCCCCAGCACCTCTCTGGTGTGGAGACTGTACCAGGCCTCCCCTGTTCTTTGACAGGCCATTGGCAAGGGCCCTGGGCACAAACCTACCTCTCTGCAGGGCGCAGGGAATGCCGTGCGGGTTTCTCCTTAAAATAAAGGCCTCAGAGCCCTTTTCTCCCCAGAAGAGAGTCCGTGTCTGCTGCTCAGGACTCATGAGCACCCCTACAATAACAAACCAGCACTCTTGCCCTGAGCAGCCCGGGTATTCCTGCTGCCAGTGGGCATGGGAGTCAGGGGGAGGCAGACCAGTGACCCACAAGGACCCCTTCAGGCAGCCGAGAATGCCAGCTGCCATCTCCATGGAGCTGGCTCCCAGAATGTGCCTCTGGGTGAACCCCAGCCCAGCTCTCAGCATTTTCACCGTTCTCAGAAATGCTCTCAGTAGTATTCAGCTTGTGAACTTTACCGTCGGGCACACTTCTCTCCAATGCGCTCTGCATCCAGCCTGCACGCTAGGTCATCTCCTGAGCACAGCTTCCCCATGGCCCTGAACTCACCTCTGACAGGAGCTCCCCCAGCCTCTTTAGCAGAACAACCCATAAAACCTGCCACCAATGATGCCTTGAAGGAGCCAAAAAGCAGGGAAGCCAGGAAACAAATAGCAATTTACAGGCGCATTTGTGAGAGATCAAATGCAATGGAGAAGATGGATTATAAAGAAACCCTAGGAGAGCCCAGCTTCTCCTGCTCCCCAGGGACTGAAACTGCCCCCAGATCTGCTGGGAATCATGGTGCCTCCAGGACAGGAGCATCTCAGGCAGCCGACACACACTTCCCCCTGCCAGTGTGTCCCACCTTTGCCAGAGCAGGGCCATCTCTGCGGATAAGAGATGCGTTCAGCATCTGTGGCCCCTTTGAGTCTTTGTCTCTCTGTCGAGATGAGGCACCTGCCACCAGGAACTGAACTGAGACCCATTAAACTCATTGCACTGCTGGGAGCTTTGGGAGGAGATGTTCTTCTTTCAAGAGGTTTGGAATGGAGCAAGATGGCGGACCGTGGGTTTGGCATGAACAATAAAAGGGAAAGAGCAGACCTGAAGGTCAAGGGGAGCTGGAACGGCAGGTAAGGGCAGCCTGGGGAAGGGAAGGAGTGTGCTTGGGGCCCTGGAGCTAGCTGGAGGCAGATGCAGCCAGACACGGGGCTGAGACATCCCAGGAAGGAAGCCTGGTTATCCCACTGCAATAAAAGCCAGGAGAGGAAACCCACTGTGGATAAAGGAGAGCACAAGGCAAATAATGGAAGTGGTGGGCAGCAGGTCCTCCTCCTCCATGTACCCAAGAGGAGAATGTGAATTCTGGGGAGTTGCACAGAAATAAAAACTGGGCTGACCCACAGCAAAGTATCAACTAATCAGTGGAGCTGTGATAGCTGGGGATCTCACAGACACACCAGGCAGCAGGAAGCACCAGGAATGCCAATGCCACCATCCCAGCACTGGTCCAAAACAGGCCTACAGAACAAGTTACAGGCTGGGAGTGAATAAAAACTGTCTGGCAGAGAACAGGCAGCAAACAGAAGACAGGGATCAGTATTTCCAGGAGCTTAATACTGATGTGCAGGAGAGGCAAATTCCCCATGGATTCATAGGCCCAGATAAGCACAAATGGGAGAGCCAGCATGGACTGTGAATCTAGATCTCCTACCTGGAGTGACAGAATAATCACAGTGCTTATAAGCTGGGAGAGGGCAGCAGTGCAGAGAGAGAGAGACCTGGGATTTAAACTGAGACACCTACTAAAATGCAACCGTGACCCCTTTACCACTGATCGAAGGAAGCACGTTTTTACCCAGCCGCTAACCAGCGTGTGGAATTCACAGCTGCAGGACAGCACAGAAATCAGAGATGAAAGAGACCTGCATGTTGGGTCTAGGAACAGGGCTGGAAGGGGCTGCCTGGGTCATGGAGTCCAGTCCCTGCTATCACAGGTAACCCCATCATCTAATCCCATTTATACAGTTATCAAGCTCCATCTTAGAACCAGTTAGGTTTCTTGCCCCCATTACTACTTTGGAGGGCTGGTCCAGAACCTCCCTCCTCGGACCGGTGGCCTATTCAAGGGCTTAAACTGGTCCAGTTTTAATTAGCTCAGACAATGGCCCTTTCCCTGGGAAACTTTCCCAGTTTAGTAAAACTCAGTATTCCAAAACACTTCCTGCTATTTACCCTCACTGTCATTTGCTCAGTTTCATTCCCTTACTCCTGAATCTACCCCCTTTGGGCCCCCCTAAACTAGTCCTCTTTCTCCCTGATGTCTGTACCCTTCACACCTGTCCTATTACTCACCATGCGGTCGAGCGACGTGGACGGTTCACTCAGGGCTAGAGCACAAAGGAACGTACTGCCTAGCCACTTCTTTAAGTGCTCAACCCTTACAGTAAGGTGCAGTGGCTGAGTGGTTAAGGTGCTTGGCTACACTCCTGAAGGGGAGGGTGCCCTCCTGTTCACCCACCTGTAAAAGGGGTACCTGATCCATCAAGTTAGGGCAGTCAAAGGTGGTCAGCTGTGATGCTGGCCACATCACTCCTTTGTGTATCATTACCCCTGCAGCTCCAATGGCAGCGCAGTTGCATAGCAATTGGAGCTGCAGGGGGAATGCTCGCCCAGGTCGATGTACCTGCACTAGCTCTGAGCGAGCCAGGGGTCACCCAGCCTGTATCACCTGTGGACTTGATTCAGTGGTCAGTGCTGCTCATGGGCTCTTGGGCTTGGGGGTGTCTCTCTGCAGCAGCAGGCTCCAGGCTGGGGAAGGGTGAGTCAATCACTGGTCCAAGGAGGCACCTGGCAGGAGCACCAGGCTCTGGTGCCCGCCCCAGTGCCAGGACAGGTGACTTCAATGATAAATCCCCATCGCTCCACATAGGCTTGGCTAAATGAGTGGATCCCACTGGCAGCTGAGGGGTTGGCTCTGCGCAGGTATCGCCTGTCTGGCTGAATGACTGTGAGAGAGAACAATAGGCTCACAGACTGACAGACAACCAGCCCTCTGTGTGTCAAGTGACAGGACTGGAACGCTGGGCTAGCTCCCCAAAAGAGCACTGGAGCAGCGTTCCAGCACGACTTGAGCGCTGGCTGGATGGGGTGTCCTGTTATGCTCCAGTGAGGGGCTGTGTGTGTCAGTGGAACTCGAGTTAGGGTGACACCACTGGAGTTATATCCTGATTTTGCAGCGGAGACAAGCCCTTCGTCACTAGCCCTCTTTACACCTTGCCTGGGTTTGAGGCAGAGGGTAGAACAGAAGCAGGGGACGGGACTAAATGATACTGATGTCTCTCCTGTCATGGAACAGTCTGGAAAATAAATGTCATGTGATCTCCCACCGCAACATCTCAACCAAAAAAAGAACTGACTATACAACTACCTAAAGTGCTGGACGGCATCAGCAGCAAGGGACCCAACTGCAGGAGTCATGGGATGAAACTGAGCAAAGGAGCATTCCGGTTGAATATCAGCCCATCTTTGCTAGCTCATTGAACCTCTCCCGAGGAAAGGAGGCCGGATTCAAGGGTATCTTGCTGTTGTTACTTGTAAAAGAGGCTCAGGACACCCCGCTGCTGTGGTAGAACCCCAGTGCCACGAGTGGCAATCTTTATTCTGCCAGAGGAATGACGGACAGTGCAGCCCTCCAGCCACTTACTAACCAGAACATTATTTCCCCCGCCCCAGTTAGCTTCAATGTGCAACCACTTAAAAATCCTGTTCTTCCCCCCTCCATGGAATTCCCCCTTTCACACACTGGCAGAGTGGGCAGACGTAGGGTCTGGCTACACTGCAGCTGGAGGTGGAATTTCCAGCTTGGATAGATGCACACAGTCTAACTGTGCTCACGTTAGCATGTAGCCGCAGCAATGCGGGGGTCAGCATGAGCTCACGACCCGAGTACAATCCTATCTGAGACCCCGGGCTACCCCATGACACCACCTGTGCCACTGTGGCTACACTGCTGTTTTTAGCCTGCGTGTGTCGACCCGAACCAGAAAGTACACCGCCAGCGGCGGTGTAGATGTCCCCCGAGACACACATTTGCTGGATTTGCTCCGGCCAGGTATTGCTTCCCCCAGACACACATTGAGAATGAGGGGCATTCAGGGCCGGCACTTCCAGGTAGGCGACCTAGGCGGTCGCCTAGGGCACCAGGATTTCGGGGGGCAGCATTTTGCTGCCTTCGGCAGCAATTCTGCGGCGGGGGGGTCCTTCCGCGCTCCGGGTCTTCGGCGGCAATTCTGCGGCAGGTCCTTCACTCGCTCCGGGACCCGCCGCCGAAGTGCCCCGAAGACCGGGAGCACGGAAGGACCTCCCCGCTGCAGAATTGCCGACGACGACCGGGAGTGCGGAAGGACCCCCGCCTAGGCCGCCAAAAACCCTGGCGCCGCTCCTGGGGGCATTGCTGGGTCTTTGGATAGTTGGCTCCCCCTAAGAGAACTCACTGCCCTCCCACTGACTTTCAAACTCCCCTGGGGAGAGCTGCTCTCTGTGTTTCACTGGAGAGCAGGGAATGAGGTTGCAGCCACACTGCACTGGGCTGTGCCCCGTACCAAGGCAGCTGGCACCTGTCCTGGGAAGTTCTTCACTTTCTTCCTCTGCAAAGACAGAAGACAGATTTCACAATTCAGTCTCTCAGGCTCTTCAGCTGGTTATTTTATTCCCACTCTCACCTTTACCTGAGTGTGGGCCCTGCTCCATGAACACACTCGGGAGAACCTGGGACCCTTGTTTGTTCAGCTGTCTCTGCAGCCGTGAGGCTGGTGCTTCCAGCTGTTTCTTCTCCAGAATCAACTAGGTCTTTCCCATCTTTAATTTCTGAGATCCCACCACTCTTGATTTTGACCCAATCGAGTCAGAAGTTCTCAGCACCTCTCAGCTTGTGTTTCTTTGCTCTTTCACAATGCCTTTTATCTTACTCCGAGCATACTGCCTCCTGCACATCCAGACCCTGAGTAACCTGGGGATAGATCTAAGGACATTTCCTTATCTTTCTTTTCCTTTCATTGCCTTATCCTATTCTGCTTCGCCCAGTGTTCTTCCCTAGGTTGGATTCTCTAGTCTGTGCTATGCAGGAGATCAGACTAGGTAATACTCCGAATGGTCCCCTATGGCCTTAAACATTTGTGAAACTATGAATCTTCCCAACTTTGCTCTGCAGAAATGCAGAGTCTGTCTTTCCTTCAGCTGTCCTCCCTCAGGGCTGAAATGGAATTGAGCCTAACCAGAATTTGATACAGGTTAAGCAAAATGTTCTTGAAAAACCAGAACTGGCCCAGATCTTTAGACAAATAATGAACCATCCTGGAGGCTCCATTAATGAATGTTCCCCTATGAAGGTGTCCCTAGTGTCACCTTAATCACTCTCTGCCTTATTCTCTTTGATAGGTCTGGATGTAGAGAGCAGCTTATCATCTTGGATTGGATGATTGGGCCATCTAGTCTGACATCCTGCCCCTAGCCAGGGGCCAGTACATGTTGCTCCAAAGCAAGGCAAAAATCCTCAGCTATGCACTTAGCCAAGTGTAAATTGTTCCACATGGACCTTCCTGATGCCTGCACATAATCAGATCAACCTTGGCTCTGAAACATGAGCTGTACTTATCCCCAGCAGATGCAGTCAACATTGTTAGTAGAAGAAGGCAATAATGTCTAATGGTTAAAGCAGGGCTGGGCGGAGTAGAGGCATAGCACGCAGAAGTAGCTAGCTCCAGAAATGGCTTACATGTGAAATCCATGTGGCATGCAGCGCTGTTTGAACCAATGGGGCTCCAGCCAGATTGAACCCCGAGCAATGTAGTACAGAAAGGAGACCAGACAGGCCATTTCTGAAATGACCAGTGCACTGTGGGATAGGAGTGGGAGGACTGAAGGAATATAGGTAATGCAAGATGGCACTTAATAGAAAAATAACAAGTTAGTTAGGTGAAACTAGTTATAATTAGCTTTGCTGTTGTTAGGCAAATTCAAGTTGGTTTTGTGAGGTTAAAGAGGGTTGCTTTTGTGTTAGTTTAAAGCACACAAACCTAGTTTAAGCTGGCTAAAACCACTAGAAGGCTTGTAACTGCTGCAAGAGGATGTGTCTGAGACAAGTGGAACATTGACTGATGCAAGCAAGTGCAGCTAGCAGGTAGGCATAGAACATAAAGGGGAGATTTAGACAAGTTTTAGCATAGGCACCGACTTCCTCTCTATCCGGGGGGTGCTCGACCCACCCTCCCTCCGCCTCAGGCCTGCCCCCACTCCACCCCTTCCCTCAAGCCCCTATCCCCCCCCCATTTCTTCCCGCCCCCTCTCCGCCCCTGGCCTGCCTCTTCCCACCCCCTCCTTCAAGCACGCCCCATCCCCGCTCCACCCCCTCCCTCTCAGCACCTCCTGCACGCTGCCTGTTCCGTGGAGTGCGGGAGGTACTGGAAGGGAAGGGGAGTTGATTAGCGGGGCCACTGGCAGATGGGAGATGCTGGGGGGGCACGGGTAGCTGGCTGCCAGTGGGTGCTAAGCAACCACTAATTTTTTTCCATGAAGTCAGCACCTAGGAGTTTTAGCTTAGAAGACCTGTCGGACACCCAAGGCCATGGGATGCCTGGATGATGTGGTGGTCCTCCTTCTAGCTCTACTGTAAGTAACAGGCCATTGTTTATAGTATTAAGGAAGCACCATTGTAGTTGGGGTTTCCAGTTACATTGAGTACAGTGTACAGGAAATATTTGCGTTGGGAGACAGTTACTTTTGCCGAATTGCCAACTCGTAGTCTGAGTCTTAAAACCAAAAAGTTGTTCCAAAAATTTCGAGAAGGATCACGAGCAATGACCGTATCTCCCCAGCATGGGATGCATGCACCCTGCCACTCAACCAATGGCACTAACACCAATAGACACTTATCCGATTACACATCAAAGCAACTTGTATAGTCGGAGAAACATCACTTGGGGTACACTGGTGAGGGGGCAAGAAGTGATTTTCTGCTGTAGACAGAGCCTAACTAACCAAAACAGCTCAGGCTGTGTCTACGCTACGGACCTTACAACGGCACTGCTGTAAGGTCTCCTGTGTAGCAGCTCTCTGCAGGTGAGAGAGAGCTCTCCTGCCGGCATAATTAAACCACCCCTAACGAGCAGCGATAGCTATGTTGGCAGGAGAATATCTCCCGCTGACGTAGCCCTGTCCACACCGGCACTTCTGTCAGTGAAAGTTTTGTGGGTCGGGGACAGAGGTGAAAGTAAGCCGGTCCGGTCCAGCGTACCAGTAAGACAGTGGCTGCTGGAACACAGCTGACTGTACTGGCAGGGCCGCTGATGGTGGGGAAGGCGCAAAAGGGACAGATGCCCTGGGGCCCAGCGATTTAAAAGGGTCCGGGGCTCCCAGCAGTGGCTTTAAATCACCACCAGAGCCCTGGGGCTCCTGGCTGCCGCTACCCCGGGGCTCCGGTGGCAATTTAAAGGGCCCGGGGCTCCTGGCTGCCACTGCCGCTACTGCCACCATGCCAGCGGCTGGAGCCCTGGGCCCTTTAAATTGCCGCTGGAGCCCCAGGCGGCGTGGGCCGGGTAGCGCTGAAGGGCTGCCTGGGGGAGTCTGGCCCCAGCCCCGCCCCTTCTGCCCCGCCCCTTCCAGGGGCCCAGAGCTGCCCCCCCCATCTTGCCCCAGACCCCCTGCAATATTGGTAAGTCCTGGTCAGGGGTGTGTTTCTTTTTCACACCCCTGACCCACAACATTTTTACCCACAAAAGTGCTAGTGTAGACTTAGCCTTAGTATCCTCAACAGACACCACAAACTTGCTAACAGCTTCTTCCTCCAGCCATTAGAGCTCCAGGACGCTTCTGGAAACGGCATATTTGAAGCGGACGCTAGAGACTATTTGCAAAAGCAAATTCTGTATTTGCATTTACAAGTGATCACAACACAACCCTACTTCTAGGGGTTACATTCGTCCAGCCAGGGAACAGAAACAAGAGCATGTGACGGATGTATCCTGTGTACTAAATGAAACAAAGAGCTCACAGATGAGCTGCAGACCAAGGATTACTCAGTGAATCATTTCATAAATTAGAGAAAAAAAATCTCAAGAGGATCATAAACAAATAGGGGCAAAAGTCAGTGAATAAAGTCACATTCAGCCCAGCATGTATCCAGAGCACTGACACTATAACTGAAGGGGCGAGCATGTCGAATGTTTCATTAAGTTGCATCCTTTTTCCAAAGGACTCATAAGCCATTGGAGTGATGTGTATGTCAACCAAAGCAGAGGCACCGAGTATTAAATTAAATTAATGGAGATATCCCATCTCCTAGAACTGGAAGGGACCTTGAAAGGTCATTGAGTCCAGCCCCCTGCCTTCACTAGCAGGACCAAGTACTGATTTTGCCCCAGATCCCCAAGTGGCCCCCTCAAGGATTGAACTCATAACCCTGGGTTTAGCAGGCCAATGCTCAAACCACTGAGCTATCCCTCCCCGCCAGTCTGATCAAAACCGCTTTCTTCTCTCAAACGCTCCGCTTTCATTCTCTTGGCAGCCAATATTTCACTCATGTTCCAGGCATCACAGAGCCTTCCAGCCTAGACAGGTCCTGAATTTCTAATGGGAAAAACAAGTGAATCCTCTCTGATCCCCCCAGCTTTCCTTATTCATCAGCCGGATGCACCAAAGGACACATGTTCAATGCCTCTTCCCTTTGCTGGGCATTTTAGCCTCTCTCTCCTCTTTGAGGAGCAGCCGATCACTGTGACTGTGACAGCTTCTCTCTCACATGACTAGGTTAAAATCCCAACATGATTTTGCCCCACAGTGAGTATTTCCTTCATCTCCTATCAGGTATTTTAGCCAAAGCTCTTGGGAGCCACCAGGTCACCTAACTCACTTTTTCCAGTGGACTTTTGTCATAAACATACAGCTAATGGTAGCATAAAATCCCTCCTTTACCTGTAAGGGGTTAAGAAGCTCAAATAACCTGGTTGGCACCTGACCAAAAGGACCAATAAGGAAAGAAGATACTTTCAAATCTGAGCGGGGGGAGGTTTTGTTTGTGCTCTCTTTGTTTGTTGTTCCCTCTTGGGACAAAGAGAGAGACATAAGAACGGCCGTACTGGGTCAGACCAAAGGTGCATCTAGCCCAGTATCCTGTCTACTGACAGTGGCCAATGCCAGGTGCCCCAGAGGGAGTGAACCTAACAGGTAATGATCAAGTGATCTCTCTCCTGCCATCCATCTCCACCCTCTGACAAACAGAGGCTAGGGATACCATTCCTTACCCATCCTGTCTAATAGTCATTAATGGACTTAACCTCCATGAATTTATCAAGTTCTCTTTTAAACGCTGTTATAGTCCTAGCCTTCACAACTTCCTCAGGCAAGGAGTTCCACAAGTGGACTGTGAGCTGTGTGAAGAAGAACTTCCTTGTATTTGTTTTAAACCTGCTGCCCATTAATTTCATTTGGTGGCCCCTAGTTCTTGTATTGTGGGAACAAGTAAATAACTTTTCCTTATTCACTTTCTCCACATCACTTATGATTTTATATACTTCTATCATATCCACCCTTAGTCTCCTCTTTTCCAAGCTGAAAAGTCCTAGCCTCTTTAATCTCTCCTCATAAGGGACCCATTCCAAACCCCTAATCATTTTAGTTGCCTTTCTCTGAACCTTTTCAGTATATCTTTTTTGAGATGAGGAGACCACATCTGTACACAGTATTCAAGTTGTGGGCGTACCATGGATTTATATAAGGGCAATAAGATACTCTCCGTCTTATTCTCTATCCCCTTTTTAATGATTCCTAACATCCTGTTTGCTTTTTTGACCGCCTCTGCACACTGCGTGGACATCTTCAGAGAACTATCCATGATGACTCCAAGATCTTTTTCCTGATTCGTTGTAGCTAAATTAGCCCCCATCATATTGTTTGTATAGTTGGGGTTATTTTTTTCTTTACATTTATCCACATTAAATTTCATTTGCCATTTTGTTGCCCAATCACTTAGTTTTGTGAGATCTTTTTGAAGTTCTTCACAGTCTGCTTTGGTCTTAACTATCTTGAGCAGTTTAGTATCATCTGCAAACTTTGCCACCTCACTTTTTACCCCTTTCTCCAGATCATTTATGAATAAGTTGAATAGGATTGGTCCTAGGACTGACCCTTGGGGAACACCACTAGTTACCCCTCTCCATTCTGAGAATTTACCATTTATTCCTACCCTTTGTTCCCTGTCTTTTAACCAGTTCTCAATCCATGAAAGGACCTTCCCTCTTATCCCATGACAACTTAATTTATGTAAGAGCCTTTGGTGAGGGACCTTGTCAAAGTCTTTCTGGAAATCTAAGTACACTATGTCCACTGGATCCTCCTTGCCCACATGTTTGTTGACCCCTTCAAAGAACTCTAATAGATTAGTAAGACACGATTTCCCTTTACAGAAACCATGTTGACTTTTGCCCAACAATTTATGTTCTACTCTGTGTCTGACAATTTTATTCTTTACTATTGTTTCAACTGATGTTAGACTTACCGGTCTATAATTGCCGGGATCACCTCGAGAGCCCTCTTTAAATATTGGCGTTACATTAACTATCTTCCAGTCATTGGGCATAGAAGGCGATTTAAAGGACAGGTTACAAACCATAGTTAATAGTTCCGCAATTTCATATTTGAGTTCTTTCAGAACTCTTCGGTGAATGCCATCTGGTCCCGGTGACTTGTTACCAGGGCCGGCTCCAGGCACCAGCCCACCAAGCTTGTGCTTGGGGCGGCACCTGGAGGGGGACGGCGCGGCGCAGTGCTCCGGCTCCGGCCGCCGGGGAGAGCGGAGCCCCGGCCGGGCTCTCCGCCTCCCCCCGGCGCTCTGGTCGCCGGGGAGAGCGGAGCCGTGGCCAGGCTCTCCGCCCTCCTCCTGGCGCTCTGGTCGCCGGGGAGAGCGGAGCCGCGGCCAGGCTCTCCGCCCTCCTCCTGGCGCTCTGGCCGCTGGGGAGAGTGGAGCCCCGGCCGGGCTCTCCACCCTCCCCCCGGTGCTCCACCCAGTCGGGGAGAGCGGCTCACGGCCGGGCTCGGTGCCCTCCCCTGCCGCGCTGAGGGGAGAGGGGGGCGGGGTGGCGGGAGGCTTTTTTGCCTGGGGCGGCAAAAAAGCCAGAGCCGGCCCTGCTTGTTACTGTTAAGTTTATCAATTAATTCAAAAATCTCCTCTAGCGACACCTCAATCTGTGACAATTCCTCAGATTTGTCACCTACAAAAGCCGGCTCAGGTTTGGGAATCTCCCTAACATCCTCAGCTGTGAAGACTGAAGCAAAGAATCAATTTAGTTTCTCCGCAATGACTTTATCATCTTTAAGTGCTCCTTTTGTATCTCGGTTTCAGAATAGCAGCCGTGTTAGTCTGTATCCGCAAAAAGAACAGGAGTACTTGTGGCACCTTAGAGACTAACAAATTTATTAGAGCATAAGCTTTCGTGGGCTACTGCAGCCGAAGAAGTGGGCAGTAGCCCACGAAAGCTTATGCTCTAATAAATTTGTTAGTCTCTAAGGTGTCACAAGTACTCCTGTTCTTTTTTTGTATCTCGATCTTCCAGGGGCCCCACTGGTTTTTTAGCAGGCTTCCTGCTTCTGATGTACTTAAAAAGCATTTTGTTATTACCTTTTGAGTTTTTGGCTAGCCGTTCTTCAGACTCCTCTTTGGCTTTTCTTATTACATTTTTACACTTAATTTGAGAGTGTTTATGCTCCTTTCTATTTACCTCACTAGGATTTGACTTCCACTTTTTAAAAGATGCCTTTTTATCTCTCACTGCTTCTTTTACATGGTTGTTAAGCCACAGTGGCTCTTTTTTAGTTCTTTTACTGTGTTTTTTAATTTGGGGTATACATTTAAGTTGGGCCTCTATTACGGTGTCTTTGAAAAGCATCCATGCAGCCTGCAGGGATTTCACTTTAGTCACTGTACCCTTCAATTTATGTTTAACTAATCCCCAGCTCCTACTGAAATGATACATCTAAAATTACAGAAATTGTAAGTAATAACCTAACACATTTCCTTGCTATCTTTTGTTTTAGCTTGTGAATTTTCCCTATGCTAAGAGGAGATTTATTCCTGTTTTTGTAACTTTGAAGTTGAGCCTAGAGGGGAATCCTCTGTGTTTTAAATCTTTTTATTACCCTGTAAAATTACCTTCCATCCTGATTTTACAGAGATGCTTCTTTTACTTTTTTCTTTATATTAAAGTTCTTCTTTTAAGAACCTGATTGGTTTTTAGTGTCCTAAAAACCCAAGGGTCTGGTCTGCGCTCACTTTGTTAACGTATTGGTTGGTATATTATTCTCCAGCCTCCCCAGGAAAGGGGGTGAAGAGGCTTGGGGGGATATTTTGGGGAAATAGGAACTCCAAGTGGTCCTTTTCCTGAATCACTTGGTGGTGGCAGCAATACCGTCCAAGGACAAGGAAAGGAATGTGTGCCTTGGAAGTTTTTAACCTAAGCTGGTAGAAATAAGCTTAGGGGGTCTTTCATGCAGGTCCCCACATCTGTACCCCAGAGTTCAGAGTGGGGAGGGAACCCTGACAACTTTAGCATACCAGAGACAGATTATTTTCCCTCATGGAAGGCAGGCTGGTTTCATGCCATTGATCCTAGATATCCAAATCCCAGGTAGAACTGTTCTCTCCTTGTTCATCTGTTTCTATTTCTTCACAGGGCAGAGCCACAGCTCTACAGGGTCTGCTACAGAATTGTGACATACAAGGAATATTAATGCCTCAGTCATTCTCCCTTGTACAAGGAGGAGGCTCGCAGCTCTGCAGTTCCTTTGCTTCTGTCTGAAGTACAGCAGCCCTAAAACTCCCAGCCACCAGGACCCAGATAGGAACATACCTATAGGAATACAGGGACTGCCAGGCCAGAGCAGACCTGCGACCATCTAGTCTGTATCCTAACCCTACCAGTTAGTGGTTAGCTTATGCCCCAAAGCAGGAGGGTTTATGTCTCATATTTTTTATTCTCTCTAACACAATGTTGAGGTGAAATTCTGGTCCCATAATTCAATGGGATTTTTTGCCACAGACTTCAGTCCAACCAGAATTTAATTCTGAATGGTCTCATCATCCATATAAGTGTCCCATCTTTTTCTACGTCTCTTGGTGATATCATGTGGCAATGAGTTCCACAAGTCAATTGTAGTGTCTAAAAAGTATTATGAGATGTCTGACAAAGTCTTAAGAGTGAAGAATATGACTGCATTAACTGTATAATTTTATGCCCTCAGTCAGCTGAAATGAAACATCAAGTTTGTGTGGGACACAAGGAAATGTGGGACTAAGCTCAGCGGCATATAACAGTAGGCAGGTGCAAATGAGTGGAAGAAGAGAGAGTTCCATGTTAGCAGCTGTCCAACCTCAGGAGCAGCCGCTCTTTATCTGGTCACAGTGCCTGTAAATCCTGGCCAGTGTCTCTGCTCTTTCACACAGGACCCTCTGTTAGCTCCATCTGCTCCCAGTGATTTGCTGAACTCAGATTTCCCAAATTGCTCCCTAGTTTAAATCTGCGTGCCCTCTCCGTCTGCACATTCTGCAAGCCCATGGCTGCTCGAGCCACAGGCCACCAGCTACTGCACCACCCAGGGCATTGGGATTCTTCAGATCTGGGATTTGGAGCCATGCAGGCTTTTCTTCATGGCCCCACACAGGAGTCCTTGAAGCATAGTGTGCGTACCCCACACCTCTGCAGCCTCACCTGGTGCTTCTGTATAATATGCCAGGGATGATGTTACCCTACTGGGTTTCCCTCCCTATCCTGCCCCCTCCCATCCCAGGGTCTTGTCAAAGTCTGTGTATGATGGATGTGTTTCATCTGTAGCAAAATACTCACTGTGGGAGCTGGAGCCCCGTAGACTGGCTGGGCAAACACATTGGAGATCTGCAAGGACAGAAAGGCCAGGTAAGCACAGCACCTGTGATCTGAGCTTCAGCAGTTAGAACTCCCCTGCCTGTATGATGTCATCAGAATTAAACAGCCCCTTCGCTTCGTGACAAAGCAGAAGCTGGACCTCTCGCCCCACCAAGGCCCAGACGTGGGACAAAGCCCCAAAATGAGAGGCCCAGACAAATGATTCCTGCAGAGAACTGGACCTTCAGGTGTCTTCCCCTTCAAAAGGATGTTGAGAAGCGAGGTCTTGGGGTGTCACTCTGGTGAGCTGTGTGGCTGCTCCATTCTGATAGGCTGCAGGGGTCTCAGCAGCAAGACGCTTCCCATCCAGGTGACTGGGCCATTCGTAGAGCACCCAAAAGTGTGCTTAGTTCAGGTATAAAGCAGGGCCCTGTCCTACGGAGCCTGCAGCCTACACAGAGGCAGTGCCACGGGGGTGGAGGAAGATAAAACACTCCTCACTTACTTTTCTGGCTTCTTTGGTCTCGTAGCCCTTGCCCAGGAGAGGAAGTCATCTCAGCCCGACAGGACTCAGGCAGCGGGAGGCAAACCCTGTTCGACTGTCTCATACGCAGGGGGACAGTTGGACCCAGTCGGACCCAGTCCACTACTCCCATGCTGATGCAGCAGGGGGACATGTCGGGGATTGTGCAGGCTACCATGGCCAGAGACAACCATTTTGGCGCCTGATGTCTCCTGGAGCTTTTCCAGCTCACTTTTCTAGGATGATCTGAGCATTTGCTCTTTAGATACACATCCCTCCTAAGTTAGCAGAACATGGGAATGGAAGAGTTGTACTTACACTGCTGGAGTGAATTCTATAAGCAGGGGCTGCCTGCCCTTGTGGCTCGTAAACCCAAAAAAATACATTAAGGTAAACCATAGAATCATAGAATATCAGGGTTGGAAGGGACCTCAGGAGGTTCTAGTCCAACCCCCTGCTCAAACCAGGACCAATTCCCAGCTAAATCATCCCAGCCAGGGCTTTGTCAAGCTAGGCCTTAAAAACCTCTAAGACTGCAGATTCCACCACCTCCCTAGGTAACCCATCCCAGTGCTTCACCACCCTCCTCGTGAAATAGTGTTTCTTAATATCCAACCTGGATCTCCCCCACTGCAACTTGAGACCATTATTTCTTGTTCTGTCATCTGCCACCACTAAGAACAGCCGAGCTCCATCCTCATTGGAACCCCCCTTCAGGTAGTTGAAGGCTGCGATCAAATCCCCCCTCCTTCTTCTCTTCTGCAGACTAAACAAGCACCCACCAATTTTTCCCCATGGGTGCTCCAGTGCCTATGCCTGAGTGGCCAGTCACTGTGGGCCTGGACATTGGAGGCACCATTGGAGATCAAGACATTAGTCACACCCAAGTTCCTGAGTGGTGTCTCCTGCTGGGTGCAGTAGAGGGGGCTCCCATGGAACAACATCCCAATTTCCTCTGGCTTTCCTTGCCCTGCATGAACACATGCCTCCCAATATTTCAAGTGCTAAAGCGAGACACAGCGACGCTCAGGTTTGGCCCATCTGCCTCTCTGTAGACGGAGGGGCCAGATTTGATTGGTGTTGTGACCTAATGCACGGGGTCACTCAGATATGGCCCAGCCAGCCTTAGACAGAGCGGCGGCCAGGCCAAACCTGAGTGGGCTGTGACCCTGTGTCACAAATGCCCCTCTGTTTGGGGGCCCTCTCAAATAAGGGACCAGTGGCAAACGGCCCCTTTCTCCCCTCTCCTCTCATAGGTCGCCCTGAATGTGCAAAATGTTCTCCTTTAGCCAGGATGGGACTTTTGGGGGTCAAGCAGGACAGTCCAGCGAAACCCGGGACAGTTGAGAGGTCTGTTAACACAACGTCCCTTGCCACTGGGCTTCCGGCCTGAGCAGTGGAACTGGTGCTAACAAGGCCAGAGCAGATACTCACACTGGGGCTTGTGAAGTTGATGCAGTTCACAGTCACGTCCCCTTTGATCTCCAGGATCTGGACAGTATGAAGGGGAAGGCGGTGTCTGTACTCCAGGAAGTGCTGACCATTCACAGAGACCTAGGGAAAGAGCAGAGGGAGGGATGGGTGAGGACTGTGCTAGGAGAAGTGAGAAGATGTGGGGGAGCAGATGTGCAGTGGGGGAGCCTTTACTCTAGTTAAGATCACATCAGCGCTGCAATATCGCCAACCCCAGTGTTCACAAATTATGAGTCACGTCCCATCAAATCATGAGATTGTCCTAAATATAAAGAATTATGGACTCTGTCTATTTGCCTTCTGGGTTTCCGGTCTTTTGGGGTCACATTTTCAAACTTTTCTCCATAGCCATGGGAACTGAACATTTCCTTTTTTTTTTAAATGAAAGCTGAGAGTCTGATGTAATCACATGACTCCAGGAGCAGGGGCTTTAAGAAAAACACCCAATATTGCAAGAATGCGGGGCTTCCCTGCTCTCACTTGCTCACAGCTTCCTGAAAATGTCTCCTCTGGGGCCGAAACCTCCTCGGCTGCACTCAGCCCAAGGGGGAATGTCTCTTCTGCGGCTGAAGTCTCCCCAGCTACACTCAGCACAAGGGGAAACGTTTTGAAAAGTTTCAGCAAAGTCTATTCAATGACTTTTTGTTTGGCTGAAAAAATGTTCAGCACCATAAAAGCTGAACTGTCCTGTCCACTGGTGTCCGGGCCTGTCTGAGGAGGAGCCTCCAAATGACTGCAGTCTCTGCATGAAAGTTAACCAGGTTCTGTGCATCCCTGTTTGACATGAGCGGAAACATTCATTGCCGACACTGAGCCAGATTCTGTTGCCAGTGACACCAGGGTAATACTCCACTGACTCGTAGAGCTTGACTCTGCTTTCCGCTACCTCAGTGTAAACTGGAAGTAATGCCAAGGAGGCTACAGAGATTACACTAGTGCAAAACGAGAATGAGGCCATGGATTTAGGTCTTGTCTACACAAGGAAATTGTATCAATTGAGCTACAGCGGTTTAGAAACTGATTTAGATCAACCAGTGCAATCCCCAGTGTCAGTTCAAGAGTGCCTTGTCATGGAAGTGCTGGTCCTGACTCCACAGTTCGGCCTGAATTGCATTTTGCACTTAAATCAGGGATTCAACCTCTTTGTTTTATATGAAAAATACAGCACGTCCTCCTCAAACTGACAGCACTCACTCACTCACTGGGCACTGAATGGATTGTCTGAAGATTTACAAGTACATCCATTAATTAGTTTATGAGTTAAAATTAGTTAAAAACTGGATCCTTTAAGAAATTTAGCACCCAGTGTCAGTCTTTTCTTTGTCCAGAATGATCTCAATAATCTCCCGGATAGATGAAACCTCAAACTTTCCACATAGTTAACATTACTAGACCTCTTGTGCCCAGGCTAAATTTGAAGAAATTATGATGTTATTTAGCTACGTGATTAATAATTTTTGTATTTAGATGTAAGCAGATCAGAATGAGCTCTACCCTGACATCTGGTGGTGAGTTGTGGAAAAGGACTTCAGGGGCTGATCTTATTTGCATGGGCACACCCACCCTGCCTAGCATGATGGATTGCTTGCCCAAATGGTCACTTTGGCTGCTGTGGGACCCCCAGTCTCTTTGTTATCAGGGCAGGAGTAATAAACTGTTGTTATCCTAGTTATGAATCAAGGACAGTAGAACTGGGTAGTTTATAATGGAGGGACTCACCCTCAACTAAAGAGCACTCGCTAGGCAAGAGACATGGGTTCCAAAGCCTAGTGAACTGAGAGAGACCGAGGATAGGTATGTGTGTTCTGAGTGAATTAGTACTGGGACCACCTTGCTGATAGCTGAAATCACTGAGAGCTGTATTAAGGAGGGGGGCTGAAGCCATATTGGTGAGTGGCTAGCAGAGAGGAGTGCCCAGCAGGGTGGCTAGTGGAGAAGAGTGGTCAGGTGGGAGGAGCAGCTGGTGGTGAAGACTGCAGCAGAACCCCATGGAGAGGCTTGGCAATTGGCTGTTGACCTGAGCAGTAGACCATGTAAGATGCCCCCATATCTCCCCCCATTTCCACCCAGGCAGGGGGGTAAACTCTGCAGAGGAACTTCTGAATTCTGGGGGCTGCACAGACCAAGGACAGAAGCTGTGGGTGGGGTAATTGTTGGGTTGCTGGACTTAAGACCCTGAGGGGAAAAAGACACTGCCAAACTTACTTGGGGTGGGTCTTTTGCTCATGGTTTGTGTTATGAATCCTGTTTGTGGTGCTTCCCCAACAAAATGCCACATTGTTTCCCTCCTTTATTAAAAGGCTTGCTACACCCAGACTCTGCCCTCATGAGAGGGGAAGTATTGCCTCTTAGAGGCGCCCGGGGGAGGGTGGCATGTAATTGTCCCAGGTCACTGGGTGGGGTTTCCAGCCGGTTTTGCATTGCGTTATTGAAACGGAACCCCTAGATACAGAACCCGGCCCTTGTTGCTGCCAACTCTGACAGGCAGAAGGGTTACAGAATTGTTATGGTTATATAGGCTGCAAACAGGCTCAGATAACTCAAATAGGGCCATTATGGCAGCAGTAACTCAATCTATCCCCACCCTTCCTCTACAGCTAATTTGCCTACAACAGTTCTATTGGCACATGTCCCATGAGTTCTCTTGGGTAGATTACTGGGCCCTGCTGTCACCGGCTCCTCTTTTTGAAGGCTCTAGGCTGCTCCGAGTTTGGGAATCAGTGTATGAAAAGCTCCCCAGGGTGCTGCTGCCTCACCTCCACAGCGCACTGAGGCCTGATCTGCACTTAACGTTGAGCTGGACACAGCTTTGGCCCTCATGGGTGTGCAAAACCCATCCCACAAGCACCGTAGCCCCAGTGCCACCCACCCGTCCCAGCAGAAGCTGCGGTGTGGTAGGGGAAGCCCCAGCACCCAGGCCACTGGGTGTGGCACTGGGACTGGAGGAGCTCTCACTCCCCACTGCGCCCTGTGGCAGGGGGACAGAGCTTCTCCGGTTTGGGGGCTGCAGGGGAGGGAGGAGGAAGGAGCAGGGGACTGCAATGGGGTGGGTGGATCCTGGGTGGAACGAGTGGGCCCCAGGAAAGGGGCAGAAAGGGCTGGGGCAGTGGGTGGGGCTGCAGGCAGAAGGGGGGGGAGGAGCCACCCCACTCACTCTGGCTCAAGGCCCCAGGTAACCTTAATTTGCCTCTGCTTCCCGACTGCCCCCCTCCGCCCCCGTTCTCCCAGCATGCTCAGAGTCAACCAGTGTCCCTGGAAGCTGAGTCCAGGCAGGGAGTGGGCTGACGCTGCCATCCCTCCCCAGCCAGGCTCTCTCCCACGCAGCTGGCTACTCTGTATGGAGCAGTGACTGGGAACAGCTCTGGCCCACTCCCTGCCCAGGCCTAGCTGCCAGGGAGGGCAGCCAAACACATGGGGGGGAGCTGGCACAGAGGGAGGAAAGAGCCCTCCGCCCCTGGAGGTAACATGGGGTGGGAAGGAGGCGCAGGGAGGAGACATGAGGGGAGGTCATGTGTCCTCCCTGTTAGCTGGTGCCCTGCCTCTGGGGTGAGGAGGGGGAGCTGGAATGGGGCTCAGGGAGGAGAGGGGCCAGGCACCGGTATCCTCCCTACTCTAGGGAGCTTCCAGTGCTCACGCCCAGCCTCTCCAAATGCAGGAGTCACACGCTGCCCACATGGGGCTGGGACCCTCCCATAAGAGGCCAGCCACCTTGTGACAGGGCCTTTGGAAATCTCCCCCTGTGACAGAGGAAGACTTAGACCCATCCTCGGCAGGGCTGCGGAGACAGACCTCAGTGGCGAGCCCCTCCTGCAAGTCTCTCCCCTCTCCTTCAAACACTGTGTCAGCCGCACTCCATCAATGCTTAGGGCCTGATCCTGTCTCCCTCTCACATCCCTCTGCGTCATCTCGAGGCCAGTCACGAAGCAGCATTTACTCAGGGGCAGCGAGTTGTATGGGCCCGTGGTGCCGGTTCTCCACCAATATGAGAGCACAGGGGCCCGCCTCCCCTGGAGCATCACCCCCAGCCCCGCCTGCCGCCCCCGCGCCCCCTCCAGAACACCCCCCCCGGCCCCGCCTGCCGCCCCCGCGCGCCTTCCCCAAAACGTCCCCCCCAGCCCCGCCTGCCGCCCCTGAGGGCCTCCCCCGGAGCATCCCCCCCGGCCCCGCCTGCCGCCCCCAGGCAATTTAAAAGGGCCTGGGGCCCCCACCACCACCACCAGCAGCGCAATGGGGCTAATGTGGCTTCCTGACCACCCACCCATTCCGTTTCCAGAAGTAGCCGGCACGTCCCTGCGGCCCCTGTGGGGGGAGGAGCATATCTCTGTGTGCTGCCCCCGCCCCAAGCTGTGGCCATTGGGCGTTGCGGGGGTGGTGCCTGCGGGCAGCGGTCCACCTAGGAGCTGCTACCACATGGGGGTGCGGGTCTCTTCCGGGAGCCGCCCAAGGTAAGCGCTGCACCCCACACCCTCTGCTGCAACCCAAACCCCAGCCCAGACCCCACACCCTCTGCACCCAAACTCCCTCCCAGAGCCCAGCCCCTGCACCCCCTCCTGCACCTCAACCCCCTGCCCCAGCTTAGACCCTGCACCCAAACTCCCAGAACTCGACCCCCGCACCTCACCCTGTACCCCCTGCCCCAGCCCAGACCCTCCACCCTAACTCCCTCCCAGAGCCTACTCCCCACACCCCCTCCTGCACCTCAACTCCGTGCCCCAACCCACACCTGCACCCTAACTCCCTCCCAGAGCCTACTCCCCACACCCCCTCCTGCACCTCAACTCCGTGCCCCAACCCACACCTGCACCCTAACTCCCTCCCAGAGCCTTAGGCACCACCAAAATTATACAAAACTGCCTCCCCTGCATGTAGTGGCACCACCAAGGCATCCCAGAAGCACAGACTGGTCTGGACTGGCCTCCCCTCAAGGCCACAGACTGGTACTCGCTGATGTGTCCTGTCCCAGCAAGGGGATCCGCTTCCCCTCCATCACCCCTGTGGAGCTAGTGTCCCTTGATGGGCCGTGGTGCAGCTGCCAGCCGCAGAGTATCCAGCCCGGCTGCCGTCCTGCGAGGGCCGTGTGCTCACCTGATAGCAGTGGCCCTTGACGTTGATGATCACTTCGAAGTAGATGCCCGGGTGGAAGGGCACGTGGTAGGTCCTTTCCTCTGCCCCCCAATTGCCATTCTGCTCGGTGTTGCATACAACCATCGGGCGGCCCTCGTTGAAACGCGGATTAAAGTGGAAGGCGATGTCCCCGTTCCCGCACCGCAGGTTCACCCCAAAACTGAAACAGAACGAGATGGTGTGACCTGGGCTACCCGTGCCAGGAGGGGGAGCTGACACTGCACCCCGTATTCCTCTCAGTGATATGATTAGGACATAATCATAATGTATTTGATGCAAGATAATCATGTGAGATGTCATTGAGAAGGTTATGATTTGCTGAATAGGATTATCCCATTTGTGTGCATGTGTCACTTTTAGCCTCATGACAAATATTGACTCTGTATCTGTATTTCAAATGTAGTTACACCTGGGTAACACCCACTAGACAAGATGCTTTCAGTCTAGATAGTGGGTGGGGAAGGGTCTATTCAGGGCAACGAGCCATTAGGAAAAAAAAACCAATAGGCCTTAGGGGAAGCTTTTCTCCCACCTGGGGAGCCTTCCTGAGAACTACAGACAGCCTCTGTGTAACGGCTGCTATGACTCTACAAGGACATGTGATGAGACCACATGTCTCTAGACTCCATCTTGGAATGTCAGTGTTCTTCCATAGACTGGTCTGGCAACCAAGCTTTGGGAACAAAGGATCCCCTCCATATGCAAAAGCTAGATAAGGCAGGGAGTGACCTCATCAGGGGGTCTTCATGCCCCACACAAGAAGACTCCTGGAAACACTTGAGGAACAAAGACTGAATAGGGGGAAGTGCTAGAGGGATAGCTCAGTGGTTTGAGCATTGGTCTGCTAAACCCAGCGTTGTGAGTTCAATCCTTGAGTGGGCCACTTAGGGATCTGGGACAAAATCAGTACTTGGTCCTGCTAGTGAAGGCAGGGGGCTGGACTCTATGACCTTTCAAGATCCCTTCCAGTTCTGGGAGATGGGATATCTCTATAATTTAAATGTAATGGGATTTTTAGCCTGTGAATGGAACACCTGGGGGTTCCAAGCTGTAGCCCCTTAAGAATCTGCAACCTGCTTGTAGCATCGCTTAGGTGAGAATCTGCTAATTCATATCCAATCTATTTCATATATTAAGTTTAGTTTGCTTTATTTATTTATTTATTTGCTAGGTAATCTGCTTTGATCTGTTTGCTATCACTTAAAATCTATCTTTTGTAGTTAATACATTTATTTTTGCTTTATCTAAACCAGTGGTCTCCAAAGTGGGGGGCATGCACCCCAGGGGGTGCGCAAGAGGATCTTTGGGGGTGCACAGCAGGAGGAAGTGGGTTGTTTTTTGTTTTGTTTTTTTTTTTGCTTCGGCAGTTCGGGCGCGGCAGGGGGTGCATGCTCAAAATTTTTTTACTGATAGGGGTGCGCGATCAAAAAAGTTTGGAGACCACTGATCTAAACCAGTGTGTGTAAATCATAACTCAGGGGCAAAAGGCTTTTGCATATTTCTCTCCACATTGAGGAAGGGGGTGAATTGTATGAGTTCCCTGTGCAGCACGAGATGATATCATTTTGTGTTTACACTCCGGAGGGGGGAGGGGTGTCTAAGGAGCTGGGAGTAGCTTTCCTATGCAGAGGCTGGTCAGAGAGTCTGCACGTAACCGCAGCTGGGTGTGTCCCTACCTGTGTGTATGAGGGTGAAAGTGCAGGCTGGAAGGCTTTGTAGTGCCGTGTAAAAGGGAGCCCAGGCTGGTGGGTCAGGGGGCTTAGTGGTGCCCAGTTCCAGGTGGCACCCTGGGGGGAACCCATCACAGGAGGAATGGGGGCTAACGGCACCAGAAGGGGAGAATAGGCACCGACTGTGCCAAGGTGCAGGGGGGCTGCCCCTGGCAGGGAGGGAGCATGGGGGCTTCCTATGTTAGGGGGCAGGGAAGGGGCTTCCAGAGCCAGGTGTGGGGATATGAGGGCTGCTCTTGACAGGGAGTGAGCATGGGGGCTGTCCACACCAGAAAGTGGAAATGGGGGGCTGCCTGCGCAAAGGGTAGGGGACGGGGGGGGCTGCCCACCATTGTGCGGGATGGGACTATGGTGGGACAGAGGGAGCATGGGGCTATGAGGGTGGGGTAGAGAAGGGGCCATTTGTGGCAGGTAAGCTTGGAATAGGGCTCTGGGAGTAGGGCAGAGGGACAATGGAAGGGGCTTTTCTTCAGGGAAGTGTGCAGAAGGAAGTGTCACAGGGGCAGCCCCTGCCTTGTGGGGGGAGCAACGGAGGGTGTGGATGGCGCCACATTGGGGAGGGGGCAGGGTAGATGGGGCTGTAGGAGAGGCACTGCCTCGGGTGAGGCGAGGGAGGAAGGATGGGAGTCATGGGGCAGCCCTGCCTAGAGGGGAGGGGGAATAAGGCCTATGGGGGAAAGGGGCATGGGGGGGCAAAGGAGAGCTAGCATGTGTGTGTGTGTGCGCGCGTGTTTGCACGTGCGTATAGTAAATTGTTCCAATGGTTAATTCTCCTCACTATTAAAAATTAGTTCCTTATTTCCAGCCTAGATTTGTCTCACTTCACCTTGCAGCCACTGGACCTTGTTCTGCCTTTGTGAAATTAAAGAGACTTTCGTCATCTGTGCACCGTGATCAAGTCACCTGTTTGCTTTCTCTGGGAGAAACTAAATAAACTGAACTCCCTTAGTCCTGCCCTGTGCGGCAGCTTATCCTTGGATTGTCCTTGTCACTCTTTTCCGAACCTTCCCTTTCTGTCAACATTGGCACTGGTGAGATGGATACCGGAGACTGCGCCTCGTTCTGGTTGCCACATGGTAAAAAGGATGGTGGAAATTGGAGAAAATGCAGAAAAGAGACACAAACATGATTTAACGGCTGGAGAAAATACCTGGCAAGAAGAGACTGAAGGAGCTCAATCTGTCTGATCACAAGGGATCAAAAGGTGACTTGGTGACAGTGCACAAGTATACACCAGGAGGGGTGTAGGTTACATCAGTATATCTAGTGGCACCGAGACCACTTAGAGAGATTCATGAGTTTACTCTGCAGCCTTAGCTAACAGCCAGTTGGCTTTTGGCTCATGCAGTGGAGGCTCATCTATTAAACTACAGAGGGCCCTGGTTCAATCCTGCCCGCCGACGACCAGCGTCTGTTGGCGTTACACAAGCACCTTCACAACGAGAAAATACTGGCTACTAGAGGGCTCTTTGATGTAGTGGAGAAAGCAGGGCCGGCTCCAGGCACCAGCCCATCAAGCTTGTGCTTGGGGCGGCACCTGGAGGGGGGCGGCGCGGTGCTCCGGCTCCGGCTGCCGGGGACAGCGGAGCCCTGACCGGGACTCGCCGCCCTCCCCCCGGGGCTCCGGCCGCCCTCCCCTGCCGCGCTGGGGGTGGCAAAAAAGCCAGAGCCGGCCCTGGGAGAAAGGCCGAACAAAAAAAAAAAAAAAAAAAAAAAAAAATCAGTGGATGGAAGCTGAAGCCAGACTAATGTAAAATTAGAAATTACGGTCAAATGGCGGATTAACCATCGGAAGAAAGCCCCGGGAAGTGGTGGATTCTCATCTCTTGATGTCTTCAGACCCAGACTGGCTGCCTTTCAGGAAGGTGCTTTAGCAAATGCAAATGATTGGGCTCAATGCAGGGGTAACTGGGTGAAATGCGATGGCCTGTACTACACATGAGGTCAGACTAGATGATGTAATGGTCCCTTCTGGCCTTAAAGTCCTGAAACTGTGAGTCAACCGGTTTGAAGTGTGGACACCAAGCTGGTCCTGGTACCCAGTGAGGGTCTCATCACTGCCATATAGAGATGACAGCACCTCTTTGCTTCCTCTTCCCCTGTTCGTACCTCCAAGGAACACCTTCACCCTCTCAGCCGCTGCATTGCTCTGGAAGCTGGGTTTCACAGTGAGCCATAGTCCTTTGCAGAGAGCTGGGGCAATGGGAGTAGAAACCATGGTGGAGGAGTGAGAGCGGAGGAGTTTGTTGAGAGGCAGGATATTCAGGGGAGCCGGTTTAGCATGGGGAAGAGAGTCATGCCTTGTGCAGCTAAGCAGGAGGGAAGGGAGCCAGGAAGAGAGAGGAGATTGGGGAGAGAGAGGGGCCAGTGGAGGGGATGACCCATAACAGCAGCCAGGAGGAGCCTGGTGGAGAAGCCGTGCTGGTGGAGGATGACCGTAAGGACAGCTCAGAGTTAGTGGGGCGGTGAAGGAGGTGATGAGGGAGGGATAGTGGAGAGCTGTTGTGTGCTGATAGCGCAGGGGCGTGGTTGAGCTGAGTCCAGATGGAGTGCTGGTGGGGGAAGGAAGTGAGACACGGCACAGGATGGGGTAAATAGCACCAACCTTTTCACGAAGGGTTGAACTACTCCTTGGATTAACACCATCTTCCCTTCACTCAGGCCTCCAAAGATGGGTCCAGAAAAGGGGACAATCTGGAAGAAACCACCCCACAGTTTTAAGGGCAGCAGAGGAATCATACACTAGTCCCATGCCCCCAGCAGCACAAGCCCTACACTGGCCAGTGTGGGGTAGTAATTTTCACAGGGCCCTACTGCAGGCGTTCTGCTGTGTCTCCCAGTATTGGGCCATTGCGTCTGGGGAGCTTCTCTCTGTTGGGGCCCTGACTGGGTGACCAGATCATAGAATCAGAGAATATTATGGTTGGAAGAGACCTCAGGAGGTGAGCTAGTCCAACCCCCTGCTCAAAGTAGGACCACCACCAACTAAATCATCCCAGCCAGGGCTTTGTCAGGCTGGGCCTTAAAAACCTCTAAGGAAGGAGATTCCACCACTTCCCTAGGGAACTCATTCCAGTGCTTCACCACCCTCCTAGTGAAATAGTGTTTCCTAATATCCAACCTAGACCTCCCCCACTGCAACTTGAGACCATTGCTCCTTGTTCTGTCATCTGCTACCACTGAGAACAGCCGAGCTCCATCCTCTCTGGAACCCCCCTTCAGGTAGCTGAAGGCAGCTATCAAACCCCACCTCACTCTTCTCTTCTGCAGACTAAACAAGCCCAGTTCCCTCAGTCTGTCCTCGTAAGTCATGTGCCCCAGCCCCCTAATCATTTTTGTTGCCCTCTGCTGGACTCTCTCCAGTTTGTCCACATCCCTTGTGTAGTGGGGGGACCAAAACTGGAAGCAATACTCCAGGTGTGGCCTCACCAGTGCTGAATAATCACTTCCCTCGATCTGCTGGCAATGCTCCTACTAATACAGCCCAATATGCTGTTGGGCGTCTTGGCAACAAGGGCACACTGCTGCCTCATATCCAGCTTCTCATCCACTGTAATCCCCAGGTCCTTTTCTGCAGAACTGCTGCTTAGCCAGTCAGTCCCCAGCCTGTAGCAGTGCATGGGATTCTTCCATCCTAAGTGCAGGACTCTGCACTTGTCCTTGTTGAAACTTATCAGATTTCTTTTGGCCCAATCCTCCAATTTGTCTAGGCCACTCTGGACCCTATCCCTACCCTGCAGCATATCTACTTCTCCCCCCAGCTTAGTGTCATCTGCGAACTTGCTGAGAGTGCAATCCATCCCGTCATCCAGATCATTAATAAAGATGTTGAACAAAAGCGGCCCCAGGACCGACCCCAGGGGCACTCCGCTTGATACCGGCTGCCAACTAGACATCGAGCCATTGATCACTACCCGTTGAGCCCGACAATCTAGCCAGCTTTCCAGCCACCCGATAGAAATATGTCCCAATATTATCTGGATCATCCTGATATTATGTCCAGATAGATATTATCTGGACCATCCCAATATTAGGGGCTTTGTCTTATATAGGGCCCTATTTTCCCCACACATTGGACCCTATTCCCCCTCTCCCATCAGTCCCGATTTTTCACACTTGCTATGTGGCCACCCTAGCCCTGACAGATGTCTCCTGCAGAGAAGGCCACGTGCATCTCCAGGTGTTCAGCTCCCACCTAGCCTCACTCACCGGGTTCAGAATAGGCTGCTGGAAAGCCATGCTGACCGTGTCCAACGCTGCTGCTTGTGGTAACCCGAGGCGGCTCCCTGTGCCTCTTTAAGTTTCGTTTCCAGCTGCAGGCACAGAATGTGGGCGGGTTGTCTCTCTCCTGCCACCGGCGTGCTTTAATTAACCCATGAAGGTATGGTTCCCTATGGCAGGGACGCTGGCATTGCCGTCCCAGAGCCGCAGTCAGTGCCGATGATGTGAGGAGCTGGCAAGGAAAAGGAAGTAGCAGGCACCTGCCATGGGGGGAGTGCAGGAGCATTGCTACTGGCTCACCCCCCCTGCTTCGTGTCTCTGCCACCAGTTCCCCTTTCAAGTGCAGCTGTTGTTAGTTCCCCAGCTCTCAGCCATTTACTCTTGTGCTGGGTAAGAGACTTTCCCCTTTTAAAGACACCAGTGTCTTTTGTGCCTGTGGAATCCAGACCTAGCCGGCTAACCCTGACCCACGGACACCGCTCTGCGCTCTCCGGCCGGCATGATGCCAGTGCTCAGGCACATGGCAGGGGTGTCTTGACACAGCCCTCGGCAAACAGGAGGGCTAAAACTTTTATTCTTTGGCATGAAAGCGGAGATTCTCCGGTGTTAACAGGACTCCGGGAGCTGGGGCTTCTGGGAAAACTAAACATTGTCCCCCCAAATATCCCCACCTCCCCTAGGGGTTCTCCTCACCAGACTCCCACCAAGTTCCCCTCTCACAGTCATTCCTCACCCCCAAGGCTCTCCTCTCACATCCCTCCTCCCCCCAAGTTTCCCTGTCTTGTCCCTTCTCCCCCTTCCCTATGGATTCTCATTGTCCCTTTTCCCCTTTCCTCCAACTTCTTCCCCACAGGTTCCCTCTCCAGGATTTTTCCGCCAGCCCATAGCCGAGGACAGTACAGCACTGCACCTCACCTCTTGCGACCCCTCCGGCTCAGCCTGCAGCACCCTGGACAGCCGTCAATCTATGATGTCATGTCCCTCAGGGAACTATCACCTGGCCGTCAGCTGCAGACATGGGCCAGGTATTATATGTTCTTTCATAGAATATCAAGGTTGGAAGGGACCTCAGGAGGTCATCTAGTCAAACCCCATTGACTGTAGGGAACATATTCTTGGTAACACTGTTATACTAGCACTGTGTGCTGAAATCAGAGTACAAACCTCAACTAGGTACGTGATAGAGCAGAGCTGTTTAACCCAGAATGCCTAGCCGTGACAAAGTTCCTCCTCGGTCTTGGTGGGTCCTGCGCTTATTGGCAGATTTTCTTGCCTCAGAGATTCACCATGTGGGTTGGGGAACAGCCCAGAGACCTGCCCCTCTGGAAGAACCCACAGTCCAGGTCAATTGGGAGGTTTGGGGGGAACCCGGGCCCGCCCTCTACTCCGGGTTCCAGCCCAGGGCCCTGTGGACTGCAGCTGTCTATAGTGCCTCCTGTAACAGCTGCATGACAGCTACAACTCCCTGGGCTACTTCCCCATGGCCTCCTCCAAACACCTTCCTTATTCTCACCACAGGACCTTCCTCCTGGTGTCTCATAACGCTTGTGCTCCTCAGTCCTCCAGCAGCACACCCTCTCAGCTCCTTGCACCTCTTGCTCCCAGCTCCTCACACTCACACCACAAACTGAAGTGAGCTCCTTTTAAAACCCAGGTGCCCTGATTAGCCTGCCTTAATTGATTCTAGCAGCTTCTTCTTAATTTGCTCCAGGTGTCCTAATTAGCCTGCCTGCCTTAACTGGTTCTAGCAGGTTCCTGATTCCTCTAGTGCAGCCCCTGCTCTGGTCACTCAGAGAACAGAATACTGTTCAGCCAGTGGCCGGTGTGTTTGCCTTCGACCAGACTCCTGTAGCTGGAGAGGCATCTGGCCGCCAGCCCCGGTGATCCAACCCTCTGCGGAGCATGCCGGGAGAAGCGGGAGGAGCTCCGGACCCTCGAGGACCATTGGGCCGGAGGTGCCTTTGTTCGATCCCGCATCCGCCTCCTTCGGGAGATGGATTGCGGCTCCCGCTTCTTCTACGCCCTGGAGAAAAAGAGGGGGGCCAAGAAGCATGTCACCTGCCTTGTAGCAGAGGATGGTACCCCCCTCACGGATCCGGCGGAGATGTGCGGGAGGGCCAGGACCTTCTACGCACACCTTTTCTCCCCAGATCCGACCGATCCTAACGCTTGCAGAATGCTCTGGGATGAACTCCCGACGGTCAGCGCGGGCGACCAAGACCGGCGGGAGCTGCCTCTCACTCTGGCCGAGTTCTCGGAAGCCCTCCGCCGCATGCCCACCAATAAATCTCCGGGCATGGACGGGCTGACCGTGGAGTTCTACCTCGTGTTTTGGGACGTCCTCGGCCCAGACCTTGTCACCGTCTGGGCCGAGTCCTTGCAGAGCGGGGTCCTCCCTCTCTCGTGCAGGCGAGCCGTGCTCGCCCTGTTGCCGAAGAAGGGGGACCTCCGCGATTTACGAAACTGGCGTCCCGTCTCACTCCTCAGCACGGACTATAAGGTCGTAGCGAAGGCCATCTCGCTGCGGCTGGGGTCCGTGCTGGCGGACGTGGTCCACCCCGACCAGACCTACACCGTCCCGGGCCGGAGCATCTTTAACAACCTGTACTTGGTCCGGGACCTATTAGAGCTGGGACGTAGGGATGGTCTGTCGTTCGCCCTCCTGTCTCTGGACCAGGAGAAGGCGTTCGACAGGATGGACCACGGGTACCTCCTGGGCACTCTGCGGGCGTTCGGCTTCAGGCCCCAGTTTGTGGGCTTTCTCCAGGTGCTGTACACTGAGGCGGAGTGTCTGGTCAGGCTCAACTGGACCCTGACCGAGCCGGTCAGCTTCGGGCGGGGAGTACGGCAGGGGTGCCCCCTCTCGGGCCAGCTGTATGCTCTGGCGATCGAGCCCTTCCTCTGCCTCCTCCGCCGGAGGTTAGCAGGGTTGGTGCTCCGGGAGCTGGAGCTGCGGCTGGTCCTGTCAGCGTACGCCGACGACGTGCTCCTCGTGGTCCAGGACCCAGAGGATCTGGTGCGGGTGGAGGCTTGCCAGGCCGTTTATTCGGCTGCCTCTTCTGCCCGGGTCAACTGGGTCAAGAGCTCTGGCCTGGTGGTCGGGGACGGTTGGCAGGCAGGCTCCCTCCCACCCGCGCTTCAAGCCATTCGGTGGAACGCGGGTCCGCTGCTCTATCTAGGCGTTTATCTTTCCGCCGCGCATCCTTCTCCGTCGGAGAACTGGCTGGATTTGGAGGCCAGGGTGCGTGAGCGGTTGCGGAGATGGACTGGACTGCTCCGGTGTCTCTCCCTGCGGGGGAGGGCGCTGGTACTGAACCAGCTCATCCTGTCCATGCTCTGGCACCGGCTCAACACCCTGAGCCCGACCCCGGGACTCCTGGCCAGGCTCCAGAGGATAGCCCTGGAGTTCTTCTGGCCCGGACTGCACTGGGTCTCTGCGGGGGTTCTGAGTCTTCCCCTGGAGGAGGGGGGACAGGGCCTGGTCTGCCTTCATAGCCAGGTCCATGTCTTCCGCCTCCAGGCCCTGCAGAGGCTCCTTTATGGCGCAGGTAGTCCAGCATGGAGCACGTTAGCGCACGCCTTCCTCCGCCGTCTCCGAGGGCTCCGATACGACCGGCAGCTCCTTTTTCTTCGCCCGAGAGGTCTTCCGCGAGACCTCTCAGAGCTGCCAGTCTTCTACCAGGACCTTCTCCGGACCTGGAAGCTTTTCTCGGCGACCAGGTCCACTGTGGCCACCGAGGGCGCAGATTTCCTCGTGGAACCCCTGCTGCACAATCCCGATCTCCGTGTGCAGGTGGCGGAGTCACCCTCGGTGAGCCGGAGGTTGGTCCTGGCGGGAACCACCAGGGTCGGAGACCTCCTGGACTACACCAGAGGGGACTGGGTGGATCCCCGCGCGCTTGGTCGGCGCATGGGACTCTCCACCCTCGCGACCCCTCTGCGTGTACTCCAGGAGGTGGGCGCTGCATTGTCACCTCCTGCTGTCGGCTTCCTGTGGCGGGCCCTGCGGGAGGGCGCTCCCCGCCCACCCCTCACCCCGGGCCCTCCGGACCTTTTTCTCGGACCCCTGTTCCGTGAGCCCCCCCCGGCTCCCCCGCTCCCATAATCCGAGCCGGCTGCGCGCTCTACAGCCGGTCCGGTTTCGAACCACGCCCAGAGACCACCTGTACACGCTCGTGCTCCACACGTTGCATCACCTCACCCTCGTGTCCCGCCCCGACACCAAGTGGAGGGACTATCTGCTACCTGTGGAGGGTGAGGAGCCCCGGTGGGCCAGCCTTTATTCCACCTTAGTTCCCAGGCCCGCCGGGGACATTGGTTGGCAGCTCCTTCATGGAGCCGTGAGCACGGGCGTGTACTTGGCGCGGTTCACCCCTATTCCCGAGGCCTGCCCATTCTGCGGCGTCAGGGAGACCCTGGCGCACGCTTACCTCGAGTGCGCCAGGCTGCAGCCCCTTTTCCGGCTCCTCCAGAACTTTTCCCCACACTTGTTTATTTATGCACACCCTATCCGTGGCCCCACTCGGTCGCGAGACCTCCTCGTCAACCTCTTCCTGGCCCTAGCCAAACTGGCCATCTATAAAACCAGGGAGAGGAGGTTGGCCGATGGAGTTTCCTGTGACTGTGGGGCGTATTTCAGGTCCTCCGTTCTTTCATGTATCCGGGCAGAGTTCCTCTGGGCAGCGTCCACTGGCTCCCTTGACGCCTTCGAGGAGCAGTGGGCGCTGGCCGGGGTTCTCTGCTCCGTGTCCCCGTCTGGTTCGCTTCGTTTGACCCTTTGACCTCACTCCTGTCCCTGTTCTTTTATTAGTTGTCCCCGGTAATTTTTTGGTCTCCAGGCCCTGTGGACCCCCCCTTAGGCTGGGGGGGATCCTTTAGCAGTGGGCTGGCTTTGCTTTGCCCGCCCACATCCTGGATCCCAATAGGACCAGACTCCTGTACCCCACTGGCCTGGAGGGAGGTAGGTAGAGAGCTGCTCCTCCTGCTACTAGGCCCTGGGTTCTCCCTACAACTGCTGACTGTTGCTGCTGCTCCAGCTACTCCCCTGGCTGGGCTAACCCCCCGCACCATCTCTGCTACCTGCTTGTTGGCTGGCTGGCTGCTAGACCCCCCCCACCCTTGGTTGTTGCTGCTCCAGTTACAGCCCCTGGGGGGGGCCTGCTGGCCCACTCCCCAGAGGAGGGGAGGGAGGGAGCCAGCCATTGCTTGTACTGCTGAGGACACCACCATCATCGACACCTGCGAAGGGTCCTTCCTGCTGGCCACCAGACTTCCGCCTAAAGCTGCTGTGTTTGCTGCTGGGAGCTGCTGGAGCCCTGAGGAGGCGGAGGAGGAGAAGAGGACCATTTGCCAGTCGGGGAGCGCGTAGGAACAGACCACCGTGGAGGGGGTTCTCACGGAGTGAGTAACTTTTGAACTGTGCTCTTGTGGTGGGGGTCTAGACTGTGTTTGTGGGAAACAGGGGGTGTGGTGTGGAGCCTGCCCCCTGGTCTGTCTGTGTCCCCCCCGACCCCCACCACCACCATCATCGTTGCCCCCTCCACCACCCCCACCGGCTACTTACCATCTACCTTGAGCTCCTGCCTCTGGGATTTCAGCTGCTCACCTAGGCTTGCTACGCCCTGTTGCCACCATTGGGCCTGATACTAGGGTTACCATACGTCCGGATTTTCCCGGACATGTCCGGCTTTTGGGGGCTCAAATCCCCGTCCCGGGGGAAATCCCCAAAAGCCGGGCATGTCCGGGAAAATCGGGAGGGAGGGAGGGCTCGGTGGTGCTCGGCCGGGGCCTCTTTGGCTGGGGTCGGCGGTGCGGGGCCGGGGCCGGTGCAGGGCTGGGCCGGGGTCCAGGAGCCGGGCGCGCGGTGCCGGGCCGGGGTCCAGGAGCCGGGCGCGCGGTGCCGGGCCGGGAACCAGGGGCGCGGTGCCGGGCCGGGAACCAGGGGCGCGGTGCCGGGCCAGGCGCGGGGCCGGGCGGGGAGCCGGGGGTGCGGTGCCGGGCCGGGGTCCGGGCCGGGAGCTGGGGGGCCGGGCCCACGGGGCCGGGAGCCGGGGTCGCAGGGCCGGGACCGCGGGGCCGGGGAGCCGGTCCGGGGTCGCGGGGCCGGGGGGGCGGGGCTGGTCCAGGAGCCGGGCCGGGCCCGCGGGGCCGGGAGACGGGCCGGGCCCGCGGGGCTGGGAGCCGGGGGGTGCGCCGGGCCGCCGGGGGCTGGCAGTGCTGGGCGGGCCGTGGGTGGTCGGCCGGGGCCGGCACCCCAGGGCCCGAGCCGACCCAGGCTGGAGCCGCCGGGGGGCCAGCCTGGGCCGCGCCTCCTCCCCCCACACTCCCCCTTACCTGCTTCAGGCTTCCCGCGAATCAAATGTTCGCGGGAAGCAGGGGAGGGGGCGGAGACTTTGGGGAGGGGGCGGAGTTGGGGCATGGGCGGGGCTGGGGGCGGGGCGGGGCTGGGGCCCCGTGGAGTGTCCTCCATTTGGAGGCACAAAATATGGTAACCCTAATAGAGGAGCAGATACACGACACACCTGACTTCAGTTCCTTTGGGTGGAAGTTCCTGATTGCATGGATGAATCCCATTCAGATGGGCGGGTTTCGTGTGTCTGTGGTGAGAAGTGGGGCTGTCAGGGCCAGCAGGCAGGTGAGGACAGGGCCGGTGCAACCCATTAGGCAACCTAGTTGGTCGCCTAGGGCGCTAACATTTGGTGGCCGGCGACTGCGGCAGCCGGATCTTTGGCCGTGTGATGTTTTTTATATAATCTGGGACCATATAGAACATGGTTGCAACCAAGGTCCGGTAGTGACACCAAATCTTCTATAAAGGTGGTCAAATGAGGCGTCTATGACAAGGTTATGGTTTATTAGTTATGATTATGTTGTCTATATGTGTGTATCAATTTTGTAGTTGAAGTTATGAATATTGGCTCTCTACTGTCTGTATTGCAAACTTATGCTATGCTGCTGGGTGACATCCCAGACAAGTTGGTGTTAGCTCTGCCTGGCCTGCTTGATGGCCCATTAAGGACCATCAGCTATACAACTGACCCATGGAGAGAAGGCAGTTACGCCTTGTAACTCAGCAAAGTATGCAGGAACTGGCCCATGTGACTCCAGACTCCATTTTGCTGTAATTTTCCACAGTAAGAACAAAGAGGTGTTCTTACACCTGGAAAAGACTATAAAAGGGCCGATGCCTCATCTCCATTTTGTCTTCAATCCTGCTTCTTACCTCTGGAGGGACTTTGCTACAAACTGAAGCTCTGAACAAAGGACTGATGACCCACCCCAGCTGGGAATGTTCCAGAGACTTGATTTGAACCTGCAGTTTATTCTATCGCTGCTGCAAGCCTGAACCAAGAACTTTGCCATTACTGTATGTAATTGATTCCATTTAACCAATTCTAACTCTCATCTATATCTTTTTCCTTTTATGAATAAACCTTTAGATTCTAAAGGATTGGCAACAGCTTGATTTGTGGGTAAGATCTAATTTGTATATTGACCTGGGTCTGGGGCTTGGTCCTTCGGGATCGAAAGAACCTTTTTTTCCCTTTTACTGGGGTATTGGTTTTCATAACCATTTGTCCCCATATCGAGTGGCACTGGTGGTGATACTGGGAAACTGGAGTGTCTAAGGGAATTGCTTGTGTGACTTGTGGTTAGCCAGTGGGGTGAGACCCAAGACTTCACTGTCTGGCTGGTTTGGTTTGCCTTAGAGGTGGAAAACCCCCAGCCTTGGGCTGTAACTGCCCTGTTTGAGCAATTTGTCCTGAATTGGCACTCTCAGTTGGGTCCCACCAGAACCAGCATCGTTACAGGCCGCCCCAGTCGTCGGCAGTATTTCGGGGGCGAGACTTTCCGCCGCCTCTGTCGGGGGTGGCATTTAGGGGGCGGGACCTTCCGCCGCCTAGGGCGGCAAAAAAGCTGGCGGCACTCCTGGGTGAGGAGCAGGAGATGAGCGCACGGGGCAGCTGAAAAGGGATGAGCCGGAGTGAAGCTTGAAACACAAATGCAGGGGCCAAGAATCCCAATTCATCCATCCCGGACAAAGGGAGTCAAATACTTGCTGATGGACAATTGGTTCAGATTCTGGGACTGGTTCCTTGTGCAGCAAGTGAAGTTAACTGCACCTCAGAGCCGTGACAGAGCACTGTATAACCAGGGTCTAGTGACTCTCACCCTGGGCTCTCCCCAGTATAGACTCTTGTTCACACTAGTCGAATGATGTTCAAATGCTGAGAAGGAGCAGGGAAGAGGCACAGAAATGACTTGTGGCCTGGCCAGCACACCTTCCAGCAGGCAACCCGAGGGGCTGCAGCTAGTCAGCTTGACTAAGCAGTTCCGAGCTCTGTCATTAAGGTCTATAGTCACCCAGCAGGAGGAGGTAGCTGCATTTCAGGTTTTTGCTCTAGCAGACAAAGGTGTAAGGAGAGCTGGCAAAGCTGATGTTAGAAACATTGACACTGGAAATCCATGTAAGTGTAGAAGAGTGACGGAACCAATCGTGCGGGGACGTGGGAATTCACTCTCACCTGGCCTCTGGGGATGGAGGCAGCACGTGGCTGGCACTTCTCGCTCCTGCTGTACGAGGGGCAGGTGCTGCTACCGACTGCTCCCCCTAACCCCTGCCCTGCTGCGCTTTGGGGATGCTGCCCTGCTGTGGAGCTCTCAGGTGTCTTGAACTGGAATGTGTTTGGAGAGAAACTGCTAAGGAGCCTTATCAGCCCCGAGCAGAGAGTACCTGGGAGCCTGCCTGGGTCAGGCGGGTCTGGTACAGCCTCTTCCCTGGACCTGCCACCCATTGGAATCTGGAACGATTCCCTCCGAGGTAACACCTGGGGCAGCCAGGGCAGGGCAGGGCACGGCCTGCTCCCCTGGAGCGTTAGGGCTTTCAGGAGTCAGAGGTGTCAGCGGAGCAGGTTGAACGTTAAAGGAGCAAAGGCAGTTGGGGGGTCAGAGGAATTGGGTGCTTTGCCATTGCACTTGATCAGCTCAATTTGAAAATTCTTTCAAAGGAAATCCAGATGTATACATCTGACTGGGGTACATGTACACATACACACGCACTCTCACATGTGCACACACTCATGTGCACATACACGTACACACATACATACGCACATGTACACATACATATATATACAGACGTACACATACACGCACACACGCTGTCCCTGGAGCGCCCCAGGATGCTGGCTATTATGGAGGCACAAAGGGGTTGGGAGAAAATAATCAACAAGAACTTTTGCTGAAAATGCAAACCTAAGCTGGAAATCTGTGCAGGGCTGGGCTCAGCGAAAATGATCTATTGAGCTGCTCTTATTAACCGTGGTCCTGTACTTCCTGGTTTGCGTCGGACCCAGGCAGGAGACTGGGCTGCTCTCAGCTGTAGAAGCCATTGGAATGAGCCAGGTCGGAATGAGCCAGGCCCTCAGAGCCTTCTGCCACCAATCGCCCCAGCAGTCACTGATCCACACCAAACCACGACCTTCCAGTCAGGCAGTTTCATATGCACACGGCAAACCCTTGGTTTGCCACTCAGACACCACGGTGATGGGCACAGTAAGGACCGAGAGACGCTAAACAGGCAGACAGACAAGGAAATAGTGGCCCTGCCTACAGGTGTGTGTGTGGTGCAAACGGATGAACACCAGTTGCTGGCTGAAGGCACAACCTTAATTCCCGCATCTCCTGTCTGTCAGCTATCGTTCGCTTGGCAGCCTGAGCTCCGATTTCTAACACAGCATTTTGCTCTGGCCTATTGTGGTTCTCATGTCCAGGGGCGCGTTGGCCCCTGGAATCAGGAGGGGTGCTAAGGAGGCTGCTTTTGAAAGGTCCTTAAGTAGAGTTGCCAACTTTCTACTTGCACAAAACCAGACGCCCTTGACCCAACCCCTTTCATGCCCTTCCCCAAGGCCCCACCCCCACTCACTCCAGCCCAGCCCAGCTCCCTCAGTCGCTCGCTCTCACACCCTCACTCACTTTCACTGGGCTGGGGCTGGGGGTTGGAGTGCAGGGAGGGGTGAGGGCTCTGGGATTGGGCTGGAGATTAGGGGTTTGGGGTGCCAGAGGGGGATCCGGGCTGGGGCAGAGGGTTGGGGTGCGGACTCTAGGAGGGAGTTTGGGTGCAGGAGGGGGCTCAGGGCTGGGGTAGGGGATTGGGGTGCGGGTGGGGGTGTGGGGTCTGGGAGGGAATTTGGGTGTGGGAGGGGGTTCCGACCTGGGGCAGGGTTTCTGGGTGCGAGCTCCAGCCAGGCAGCGCTTACCTCAGCCAGCTCCTGGTCAATGGCACACCGGTGCTAATGCAGGCTCCTGACCCCTGGTCTCCCTCCGCTGGCAGGCTCTGAGCAAGGCCTGCCCAGAGAACATGGATGACGAGCTCTCGATCCTGCTGACAGCACCCCCCAGCACAGACAAACTCCAGCACATCTTGGAGGTGAGCAGAATGGGGAGGGGCAGCAGGGGTTTTACCTTAGCCCTGGGGACTCCTAGAAAGAAGAGACTGGAAAATCCATGTTTCTATTGGATCCTTCCGAGTATGCATTTGTGATATAAACTCACTGGGTGACCTTGGGGTAACTCACTTCCCCCTTACGGCATCAGTCTTCTCCATTATCAAATCTACACTGGGGAAGAAGGACAGAAGCCCCGACAATCACCTTCACCTCTGGGTGTCTGGTCCTGGGAGCCAAAACCAACTGGACTATCTGCCCCATCTCCGAAACTGCCCTGTCTTTCCCTCCTAGGGCCTGGTCCTTAGTGCTCAGCCTGGCCCCTTCCCAGCTTGTCCCTGACCTTTAAAGGACTCTCCAAGCCCCTCCCATGCCTACTTCCCTTGGGGTCTCTCTCCTGGCTGAGCACAGGCTGCCCTTCTATCTCTCAGCAGGCCTGGGTCCTAGTCACAGGCTGCGTCTTGTCACGTGACCCCCACACTTATTCCCTTCACCCTAGGGAGCTGCATCACCTGGGCCAGGTGCAGTTGAGCTCCAACCCCGTTCCTGGCCATCTCACCCTGGGACAGGTTGAAACTGGAAACCTGTGGGTAACAGTAACTGGTTGCTCGCAAAGGTGCTGAAGACACAATGGAAGAGGAAATCCTTTGGCCTGGATTGAAATTATTCCAACTGAAAGTGAATGAGAGAAAATTGGTCCTGAGTTCTTTTCCTAGCAGCAGAAAATGTAGCGATTGATAGAGGTTCAGGTCAGAAAGGACCATTATGTGCATCTAGTCGCCCCTCCTGTATAACTCAGGGCTAGAATGTGACCAAGTGGTTCCTTCAGCCAACCATAGCATGGGACTGAGCCAGAGCATGTCTTTTGGAACGACGTCCACATGCAGGAGAGCCAGCTGGCTACCAGAAAATCTCTCTTCTGCAGTGACGTGGGGTTAAGGGACACGGGGGAAAAGACATGGAGGCTATGACTAAACTTAGAGCAGCAAGGCCAGGAAAACCAGGGTTAGGTCCCAGGCCTGGCTATCAGATCTGCTGTTTTCTATTCCTGGCTTTGGGACCATGAGCGAGTCTCTGCACCGCTGGGTGCCTCGGTTTCCCCAGCTATCAAATGGAGCTAATCAAGGTTTTGTTTGTTCTCCCCATTTTACAGGGTGGGAAACCGAGACACGGTTGGGACCTGTCTACACTACAGGTCTGTCGTGCGTTTGTAATCTGCTGACCCCCACATGTTGTTCAGAGCCTATGGACAACACAGCTCCTAAAGGTACGTTTGTTCTGTGCTTATCCCCTATGTACCAGCAGGGCTGGACAGCATTTCTCACTGTGATGTGGGGAGCAGGTCCTGGGTACTAAGGGTCTGAAGAAGCTCTCAAGGACTAATTTTTAAAAATAATTATTATCAATGAATTGGGAGAAAACATACAATCACTGCGGATAAGATTGGGGGGGTGACAAAATACAGCCAGAGTGGTAATTACTGATGGGGAGAGGGCAGTGATACAGAGCGATCTGGCTCATTCAGCCAGCTGGACCCATTCAAAGAAAACAAGTTTGAGCAGAGCCCAATGCAAGGTCCTATGCGTGGCAACAAGGCACGCCGGCCACACCTCCAGAATGGGGACGTGTATCCAGGAAAGCAGTGACTCTGAAATGGATTTAGGGGCCAGAGTGGAAAAGCCACTCAACATGAGCTCCCAGTGTGATGCTGTGGTGAACAGGGCTAAAGCCATCATTAGACGTAGGAGCAGAGCCGTGAGTAGGATAGGGAGGTGACACAGCAGCAGTGAGTCTGCTATTGGAATACAGCCTCCAGTGTTGGTGTCCTCCTTTGAAAAAGATGGTCCTAGAAATTGGAGCTGGGCAGCAAAGAGCCACCAAATGTTCTGAGGGCTGGAGAAAAATGCCTTCTAGTGAGCTATTGAAAGAGCTCAACCTGTTTAGCTTATCAAAAGAAGATTGAAAGGTGACTTCACTGAAGTGTTGAAATGCCTTAATGGAGAGAAAATATTGGGTATTAAAGGGCTCTTTAATCGAGCAGAGAAAGGCAGAACAAGACCCAATGGCTGGAAGGTGAAAAGAGACAAATTCCTATGACAAATAAGGCACAAATATTCAACAGCAAGGATGATTGAACACAGGAAGAAGCTACCAAGGAAAGTGGTGGATTCTCCATCTCTTGATGTCATTAATAAAGACTAGATGCCTTTCCGGAATGTGTTTGCCCCAAAAGTAGCTATTGTGGTAGACAGGAGGCCTGTGATATGCAGGGGGTCAGATTAGATGCTTTAACCGACTCTTCTGCACATAAAGTCTACTCATTTCTGAGAAACTGAGTGTAGCATTGGGAGCAGCTTGTGATGTTTTACTGTCTAGCCAGCTTGCTTCCTAGAATGAACACTCATTGAGTGGGGTGATCCACAGGGAGTAGCTCAAACCTCTAAAGTGTCTGCCCTGTGGCAGGACATTAGCACTGCAGGGGAGGGGTGGGTGTGGCAGTGACATCACAAAGGCCTTTTTCAGGACCTCAGCCTATTGGCCAAAGGTGTAGGGGAGGTGGTGACCTCACAGAGGGATGCTGACATCAGCCAGGCAGCACAGGGGCGCAGGGCCAGGGAAACCTCAGAGACCCCTGTGGCTTTGCTTCAGCAAGTCTCCTTCTCGAGATCTCTCTTTGAGGTCTGAGAGAGTATTAGGGGTCACGTACGTGAGCACCAGGAGGAACTTCTTTTGAGTTTTCTCCTTTCTTTTTCCTGATTTCACTAGAAAACTGACGTCCCTGTTTAGAAGGTAAGAGCCTCTGAGAGGTTTGGAACCTGTTCAGTCTGATGCATCTGGCGCCATCTGAATTTTAGGCATGGAAAACAATAGCTTGAGGTGGCCAAATTTTATTCCCCACCTGGGATTTTGTCCTTTAGAATCTCTGGGGACATTAAGGTTTGTCCTTTTTCTTTTACCTTTTCCTCCATCCCTCCCTCCTTTCTCTTCATCTCTTACTTCTTTTGTCTGTTCCCCTGTTCCCCTCCCACCACCAGGAGGGGGGTGTGTGTGTCGTGGAGGTTGCTCTACAACTCCCATTGTGGGAGGTCCACCGAAAAATGTGGGGCTGAAATAGTGCTCAGACAGTGATCCCCAGCGGTGACCTGGGCCATCCTTTGGGCTCTCTGGTGAGAACCCTCATCCTCCCGCCCCTCGGTCTCTACCCTGATTGGCTGAGCAGGGCGTTATTGACAGGGAGGAGACTCAGGTCCCTGTTGTTTTCTTTTAAGACCAAGTAAATAGTCATAACCAGTCATATGTTCGACAAATTTTGCTGCTTCTCTGCAGTTCATTATTTTCTCTACCATTCCAGTTCTCCTAAAATACTTGCTGAATAATTACTATGAACTCTTGCTGGTCTGGAACTCACTTGAGAGCACTTTATTCAGGTCATTCAATGTCTGAAATTCAAGATCCGATGGTTAGTTTGAAAATCAGGGCTCTTGGGTCCTATTCCCAACTCTGCCACGGACTGGCTGTTTGACCTAAGACAAGTCAATTTTCCTTTCTCAGCCTTAGCTTCTCCCTCTTTCAAGTAGGGATAACAATCCGCTCCTACCTACCTCCCGACAGGTGGAGGATGGGGATCTATTGGAGAGTGTCACTAGGAGCAGTGCATAAGATGAGGTGTCCTATCATGTTTACTCAGATCAGATTATGACATAATAGAATGGCTGAAATAGTCTATTTTATTTGTATTTTATTATGTTGCAATTGTTAAGAGCAGCAACTACTTAGCTCAGACTGAAACATCTTATCTAATTTTTGAGATCTAAGTGTCTCCTCTTTGTGTGCGACGAGACAAACACGTACTCCTGTTCTTTTTGTGACACAGAAGATGCTTTTGTTTTGCAACAAAATATTTTTGCAAAGAATTTTCATGCCACTTGATATGATTTCAGGAAAGAAACTGGTTTAGTTTGAATGGGATTTTCGGACAGAAACGGTTTCAATGAAATTTCCCCACCATCTCGATTCCTGGGCTCTATCCCTGTCTTTGGGGGGTTTGCTGTCTGTTAGAACAGGAGTCTGATTTGGATAGGGATAGAGACCTCTTTAATGTTTTTAATGAAGTAAATACTAATGGGAATTGTGTGATCATGGGAGACTTTAACTTCCCAGATATAGACTGGAGGACAAGTGCTAGTAATATAATAGGGCTCAGATTTTCCTAGATGTGATAGCTGATGGATTCCTTCACCAAGTAGTTGAAGAACCAACAAGAGGGGACGCCATTTTAGATTTGGTGTGGGTAGTGAGGATCTCTTAGAAGAAATGGTTGTAGGGGACAGCCTTGGTTTGAGCGATCATGAGCTAATTCAGTTTAAACTAAATGGAAGGGTAAACAAAAATAGATCTGTGACTAGGGTTTTTGATTTCAAAAGGGCTAACTTTAAAAAATTAAGGAAATTAGATAGGGAAGTGGATTGGACTGAAGGACTTTTGGATCTAAAGGCGGAGAAGGCCTGGAATTACTTCAAGTCAAAGTTGCAGAAACTATCAGAAGCCTGCATCCCAAGAAAGGGGGAAAATTCATAGGCAGGAGTTGTAGACCAAGCTGGATGAGCAAGCATTTCAGAGAGATGATTAAGAAAAAGCAGAAAGCCTACAAGGAGTGGAAGATGGGAGTGATCAGCAAGGAAAGCTACCTTACTGAGGTCAGAACATGTAGGGACAAAGTGAGAAAGGCCGAAAGCCATGTAGAGTTGGACCTTGCAATGGGAATTCAAACCAATAGTAAAAGGTTTTATAGCCATATAAATCAGAAGAAAATAAAGAAAGAAGAAGTGGGACCACTAAACACTGAGGATGGAGTGGAGGTTAAGGATAATCTAGGCATGGCCCAATGTCTAAACAAATACTTTGCCTCAGTCTTTCAGAGGCTAATGAGGAGCTTAGGGATAATGGTAGGATGACAAATGGGAATGAGGATATGGAGGTAGATATTACCACATCTGAGTTAGAAGCCAAACTCGAACAGCTTAATGGGACTAAATCGGGGGGCCCAGATAATCTTCATCCAAGAATATTAAAAGAACTGGCACATGAAATTGCAAACCCATTAGCAAGAATTTTTAATGAATCTGTAAACTCAGGGGTTGTACCGTATGACTGGAGAATTGCTAACATAGTTCCTAGCTTTAAGAAAGGGAAAAAACGTGATCCGGGTAACTACAGGCCTGTTAGTTTGACCTCTGTAGTATGCAAGGTCTCAGAAAATGTTTTGAAGGAGAAAGTAGTTAAGGACATTGAGGTCAATGGTAATTGGGACAAAATACAACATGGCTTTACAAAAGGTAGATCGTGCCAAACCAACCTGATCTCCTTCTTTGAGAAGGTAACAGATTTTTTAGACAAAGGAAACGCAGTGGATCTAATTTACCTCGATTTCAGTAAGGCATTTGATACGGTTCCACATGGGGAATTATTAGCTAAATTGGAAAAGATGAGGATCTATATGAAAATTGAAAGGTGGATAAGGAACTGGTTAAAGGGGAGACTACAACGGGTCGTACTGAAAGGTGAACTGTCAGGCTGGAGGGAGGTTACTAGTGGAGTTCTTATATTATGGGAACAAGTAAATAACTTTTCCTTATTCACTTTCTCCACATCACTCATGATTTCATATACCTCTATCATATCCCCCCATAGTCTCCTCTTTTCCAAGCTGAAAAGTCCTAGCCTCTTTAATCTCTCCTCATATGGGACCCCTTCCAAACCTCTAATCATTTTAATTGCCCTTCTCTGACCTTTTCTAATGCCAGTATATCTTTTTTGAGATGAGGAGACCACATCTGTACACAGTATTCAAGATGTGGGTGTACCATGGATTTATATAAGGGCAATGAGATATTCTCCGTCTCATTCTCTATCCCCTTTTTAATGATTCCTAACATCCTGTTTGCTTTTTTGACTGCCGCTGCACACTGCGTGGAAGTCTTCAGAGAACTATCCACGATGACTCCAAGATCTTTTTCCTGATTCGTTGTAGCTAAATTAGCCCCCATCATATTGTATGTATAGTTGGGGTTATTTTTCACAATGTGCATTACTTTACGTTGTCCACATTAAATTTCATTTGCCATTTTGTTGCCCAATCGCTTAGTTTTGTGAGATCTTTTTGAAGTTCTTCACAGTCTGCTTTGGTCTTAACTATCTTGAGCACTTTAGTATCATCTGCAAACTTTGCCGCCTCATTTTTTACCCCTTTCTCCAGATCATTTATGAATAAGTTGAATAGCATTGGTCCTAGGACTGACCCTTGGGGAACACCACTAGTTACCCCTCTCCATTCTGAAAATTTACCATTTATTCCTACCCTTTGTTCCCTGTCTTTTAACCAGTTCTCAATCCATGAAAGGATCTTCCCTCTTATCTCATGACAACTTAATTTACATAAGACCCTTTGGTGAGGGACCTTGTCAAATGCTTTCTGGAAATCTACGTACACTATGTCCACTGGATCCCCCTTGTCCACATGTTTGTTGACCCCTTCAAAGAACTCTAATAGATTAGTAAGACACGATTTCCCTTTACCTAAACTATGTTGACTTTTGCCCAACAATTTATGTTCTTCTATGTGTCTGACAATTTTATTCTTTACAATTGTTTCAACTAATTTGCCCGGTACTGACATTAGACTTACTGGTCCGTAATTGCCGGGATCACCAATAGTGCCCTTTTTAAATATTGGCGTTACATTAGCTATCTTCCAGTCATGGATACAGAAGCTGATTTAAAGGACAAGTTACAAACCATAATTAATAGTTCCGCAATTTCACATCTGAGTTCTTTCAGAACTCTTGGGTGAATGCCATCTGGTCCCAGTGACTTACCAGTTAATTCCAAAACCTCCTCTAGTAACACCGCAATCTGTGACAATTCATGAGATTTGTCACCTACAAATACTGGCTGAGGTTTGGGAATGGCTGGAAGGTGAAAAGAGACAAATTCCTATGACAAATAAGGCACAAATATTCAACAGCGAGGATGATTGACCACAGGAAGAAGCTACCAAGGAAAGTGGTGGATTCTCCGTCTCTTGATGTCATTTAATAAAGACTAGATGCCTTTCTGGAATGTGTTTACCCCAACAGTAGCTATTGTGGTAGACAGGAGGCCTGTGATATGCAGGGGGTCAGATTAGATGCTCTAACTGTCTCTTCTGCCCATAAAGTCTACTCATTTCTGAGAAACCGAGTGTAGTATTGGGAGCAGCTGGTGATGTTTTACTGTCTAGCCGGCTTGCTTCCTAGAATGAACACTCATTGAGTGGGGTGATCCACAGGGAGTAGCTCAAACCTCCAAAGTGTCTGGCCTGTGGCAGGACATTAGCACTGCAGGGGAGGGGTGGGTGTGGCAGTGACATCACAAAGGCCTTTTTCAGGACCTCAGCCTATTGGCCAAAGGTGTAGGGGAGGTGGTGACCTCACAGAGGGATGCTGACATCAGCCAGGCAGGACAGGGGCGCAGGGCCAGGGAAACCTCAGAGACCCCTGTGGCTTTGCTTCAGCAAGTCTCCTTCTCGAGATCTCTCTTTGAGGTCTGAGAGAGTATTAGGGGTCACGTACGTGAGCACCAGGAGGAACTTCTTTTGAGTTTTCTCCTTTCTTTTTCCTGATTTCACTAGAAAACTGACGTCCCTGTTCAGAAGGTAAGAGCCTCTGAGAGGTTTGGAACCTGTTCAGTCTGATGCATCTGGCGCCATCTGAATTTTAGGCATGGAAAACACTAGCTTAAGGTGGCCAAATTTTATTCCCCACCTGGGATTTTGTCCCTTAGAATCTCTGGGGACATTAAGGTTTGTCCTTTTTCTTTTACCTTTTCCTCCATCCCTCCCTCCTTTCTCTTCATCTCTTACTTCTTTTGTCTGTTCCCCTGTTCCCCTCCCACCACCAGGAGGACTCTGTGTGTGTGTCATGGGGGGTGCTCTGCACCAAGGAATTCTAAACTTTGCTAAAACATCTAGTCTGCAGAAACCAGAAATGGTCGGGGCCACATTGTAACCATTGTCTTTTTTAAAGCCCATTGAGGGATGTGAGTCCCACCTTTTTAGGTATCTGGGGTGCTGGGAGGAGAGAAGAGGTGCCTGTCTCCATTTTATGGCCTCAACAAACTAAGTGATGTGCCCCAGTTCTCATCAGAGATCCCTGAAAAAGAACGTCTTCCCATCCATTAACATACCTGGAAAGATACTGGAACTCCTTATTAAACAATCAGTTTGTCAGCACCTACAGGACAATTTGGTTCTTAGGACTAGTGAGCATGGACTTGTCAAGAACAAATCATTCCAAACCAATCCTAGCTCCTTCTTTGGCAGGGTTACGGGCCTAGTGGAGGTGGGTAAACTGTAGATGTGATCCATCTTGGTGTTAATAAGGACATTCTCACAAACAATCTAGGGAGATGTGGTCTAGATGCAATTAGTATAATATGTGTGCACAGATGGTTGCAAGCCCGTACTCCAACAGCCCAGAACCAAACAGCAGGAAGCAGATCATGCAATGAACTCCTGCCAGTGCGTGTAGATTGCATTACATGCACCCCTGTGCGGGGAGGAGGAGCTGCTCTGGCTGGGGCAGGGATGGGGAGGGACCAAACAGGCTGGTTAGTGAGAGGCTGCCTTGACCCCAGACTCACACCCGCTCCCCGCTCGGTTCCAGGATGGCCAGGCTCCTGAGGAGGTTCAGGAAGAAGGCTCTGCAGGTGGCCCCAGAGCCTGAGGGAAGCAGCTGCCATCTTCCCCAGGAGCAGAGCGGCCCCTCCGTCCCCGCTGGCGAGGAAGGAGCTCCCGGCCAGGCCAGGAGGTGGAAGTGCCCAGCCTTCTGGCGGAGAAAACCCGCTCCCAGCGCAGGCGCCAAGGTGGGAGAGGCCAGGTCGAAATGGAGCTGGGCCAGGCTGCGGCTGGGCAGGCAGGACCCAGCGCAGGAGGGGAGCCGGGCAGGGTTACTCTGGGGCATGTTGTGTGGGCAGCAGCGGCCCAGGAGCCCAGCCCTGATTCCCAGCAGGAGGCATTGCCCTGCCCGGTCAGTGAGGACCTTCCAGCCTCCCCAGGGCAGGAGGTGGAGGATCCCTGTCCCACCACCAGCAGCTCGGCCCGCTCCCCATGGGACAGCAGCAGTGCCTGGGACTCGGGCAGCAGCGAGGCCGATGGGCGCCGCTGCTTTGTTCTAGGTGAGGAGTCAGGCTGGGCTCAGAGAGAGGTGAGGGCGGGGCTGTGAACACCCTGGGCCCAGGCCCTCGATCAGTGCTATGGGGGCGGGTCCCTAGCCCAGGGGTCTGGCTTGAGCCACATGAACCCCACTGACACTAGATGCTGCCACTTTGGTCCTTGGTGCTCCAGTTGGGGGAGGCACCTCCCAGGGAGTCCAGGACAGCGTGGGGGGGTCTCTTTGCAATGGGCTCCTGAAGGAGTTGGGGGCTGAAGGCATCACTGAGAGGGGGGAGTGTGGGGCCCGATCTGCCCTGGGTCCCGGAGGTGGGAAGGGGACACATTGCCCCACCGTGCCCCTGTCCTTCCCCCAAGTGGCAGCAGGCGTCACCCTGTCCCCTTCTCTCCCTGGTGCAGGGACTGCCAGGGACTCAGGGGACGAGGAGGAGGAATGGGTGGACGTGGCCACAGAGGAGGCTGCTCTCAATAACAGCCGAAAGCAGCTCCAAGGCGGAGAAAGGTACAAACGTACCCCAGCTGTGCTGGAACCGAGACTGTCCTGCCCCTTCCCAGCACCTGACCCCCTGCAGAGGGTCTTGTCCCTGAAGATCCACCAGCCCTAATGGGGACCTTTCTCCTCCATGATCTGGGACCCCAGAGGTGGGGGTGTCTGTTACACACCAGCCGGGTCTCCTCCCCCCACAGGCACTGTCCCAGTTCCTGACCCTGCTTGTGGTGGAGTGGTGGGTGATTTGGACAATGGGCGGGTCCCCACTATCCCCCATTCAGGCCTGAGTCCTGCAGCTGCTGTGTGGGGGCAGGGAGGTCCCTGGCTAACTGGCTCTCTCTCCCCTAACCCCACTCCTGGTGGGTGCAGGAGGAGGCCCAGCAGCTCGTGTTCCTGCTCGCCATCCACCCCGCGTCTCGCTGCACAGCAGAGAGGGCAGGACACAGTGGAGCCGCACTGCTGCAAGGCGGCTGTGGCGGAGAGGATGGTGGTGAGCGAGACACGGTGCCCAGCAGCTGGAGGAAAGACAGAGACATGGGAGGGGCAGGGGTCTCCCCAGGCCAATGGATGGGGGATTGTTGGTGCTGGAGGGGCAGCAGAGGGCAGGGATTGCTGGGGCTGAAGACTGGGGAGAAGAGATGGGAGAAATTCGGAGAGTGGTCACTATTGGGCAGGAATCGGAGGAGCGGGAGGCAGGTGGGGGATCCTGCTGGCTGTGTGGGGCCCTGGCTGTGTAATCTCCTCACTGGGAAGTGTCAGTGAGGGCCAAATCTCACACGCTCCTTTGTCTCATCACTGAGGAGCTGCCTGATAACTCTCCACCCGGCGCCATCCTCGCTAACTCCCTGATTGCTGTGGGCAACCTCAGGTACCGAGACCCTCCAGCCCGGTTCCCCTAACCCCAGTGCTGCTCAGGCCCAGGGCTGGGAGTCACTCCCCCTCCCACTCCCAGGTCACCGCCCAAGGGTGGCTCCTCTGGCAGAGGTGCGGGGAAGGTTCACTCTCTCCTGGCTGGGCTGTTCTTTTCACTCCAGTAACATTGCAACGGCTTTGGGGAGAGGCTCACACCCAGGATCAGATACAGGAGGGGCAGCAGGGTCCAGGGAACAGGTGCTATTCCTGCCCTGCCACTGTCTGTCTGAGAAACCTTGGCCTTGTCATTCCCTGGCTCGCTGCCTCAGTTTCCATTCTCGCCAGCCTGTGCCTATTTCCCTGCAGTTTCACCTGCATGTTGGTGCCAGTCCCATCCCCGCACTGCACAGTCTAATGCCGGCTCCTCTCTCTTGCCAGCACCATGACACCTGCCCTGGAGCCAGAGCTGGAGACCCACCTCCTCCGAGCTGCCCCGCACGCCGTCTTCACCCTGGGCATGGAGAAGGACACCACCCAAGTGCAGGTAGATCAGCTAAAGTCATGGATTGAAGAGCCAGCTGTCATCCTGCCATGAATCCTTGCTAATTGCCTGCAGTGGGATGTGAATGAGAGAGGCCAGGATATGTATTTGGGGGTCTCACCAGTGCTTCCCAGAGACCCCATTTCCCATCCTGTGGCAGGTGTAGCCCCAGTTTCCCTAACTCTGACCCATGGCTCTCCCTTGCTTTCAGGATCTGCCTAGGGTCTTGCCAGACCTCCTGGACGCCATGCTGGGGAACCTGCTGGCAGAGTCCCCAGACACCAACAGGCTCCAGTACATCTTGAAGGTGAGCCCGATGAGAGGGGTGGGGGCAATTTTACCTTCACTCTTAGATCCATTTTCCAGTCTGTCCTCCTAGCTGAGCCCCCAGTGGGCATCCTTGGTCAGGGCAGTCAGTGCAATGCAGTGTCAGGCCCTTCCTCCTTAAAGGACAGAGGAAGGAGCTGGGACTTCAAGCCAGAGCTCAGCCTGGTTGTGCTGAGCACTAACCACAGGGCCCCTGGCTGGCTTGGGGAGTGAGAGTCTGAACCCCTCCTGGGAGATCCAGAAGAGGGTCCTCAGAGAAGAGTCACAGGCTCCTTCCTAGAGAAACAGGAGGGCCCCAGAGAATCAGCCCGTCTCTCCGACGGGCCCTGAGATTTCTGAGGGGATTGTTCAGGAATCAGGAGTGCAGGGAGGATGGGACCAGCCCCGACACTGAACATTGTTCCAGTCTAGAGAGACAATGACAAGTTGTGACCTGCAGGATTCAAGAATCGTCCTGTGGGCAACAATCCCCTTCCAAAGCTCTGCAATCAATGAATCAGATATTCCACCCTGCGCACAATGTCTCAGCCCCCTGGGGATGGGTGTGTGTCTGTGTCTCATTTCCACAATACGTGCACCTGCCCATTGATCCTGATCTGCCTCCTTTCCCCACAGCACATTAACTACTGGATCGTGTCCAGGGTGCCGCGAGAGAGAGCCAGGGCCGTTAAGAGCAGCACGGCCCTGCTCAGATTCACCATCACCCTCCCTGAGTTTGACATAAGTGACCTCTGACCCCAGCTTCCTGACTCCAGGCGTAGGTGATCTGGCTCCGACGGGCTGTAGGATCTGCTGCTGCAGGGGCTGTGGGTTAGGAGTGTTCCTCTTGGGGAGGCAGAGTCAGAGCAGAGAGTGAGCCTGGCTTGAGTCAAGTTCTTCTTGTCCTAGTTAAGTGGTGACTCTGGGCTTTTAAGGGGACTGTGCTCCAGGTTCATGCCTCCCTGTCATCCTGGAGCAGCTGGGGAAGCAAGTCCTCATGGAGGGCCCTGCCCACAGCCCTGTGCTCCAGGCTTCCTTGGGGGCAGAGGAAATTAAGGGTCTGGCTCTAGCATCTCCTGCAGAGGGGCTGAGGGGAAGGAGAGTCCTGGCCCGGGGGGGACTGGGAGCTGACAGGAAAATGCTGATGGAGTCCCCTCTCCCTCTCCCGTCCATTAGAACTCAGCGGAATTCCCCAGGATGGGTCACCACATGGCACAGCTAGCTCTGTCCGTCAGTGACCCAGCCAAGGACATCAGCCGGCAGGCCAGGGAGGGGGTTTACCGGCTCTACCAGCTGCTGCTGCACCAGAGGGGTAAGGAACCCAGCTGGGAAATGGCACCCGCTAGAAGAGTGAGACTGGGACCCCAGCCAATTTCTCTCAGACTGATCCCGAATGGAGGATGAGTCACTCTCTCTCTTTCTGTGTTCCACACCACGCCCTGCAATTCTGTTGGGTGCTCCTGGGAAGGGAGATGAATTCACCTCCATGAGCAGCAGTGAGCCAGCTTGTCCCCGGAGCAGCTCCACCCAGCTCTTTAGCCAGGCTAATTAATGACAAGCTTTGCCTCATCCCAGACTTATGTTCTTAGGACAGGGTGCTATCGCTCTTGGGAAGGGCAGGAGAGTCCCCCAAGTGCCCTCTGCGAGACTCTCCTGTCCCACAGGGCCGCACCCAATTCCTAGTGGTCTGGTGTCTGTGTCACCCGAGCCACCACCCAGAGTTGCTCCCATCACTGGCAGCCTGGGAGGCCAAGGACTGATGGGTGATGGCGTCTGACCAGGCAGGGCTGAGGCACATGGGCAGGGGATGCTTGTCCTGCTTCTGGCAAGGCTGGACCCGTTCTGGAGAGAACAGGAGGATTCAGTCAGCAGTAGGGTTACCATGTCTAATAAATAAAAAAAGAGGACCCTCCACGGGCCCTGGCCCCGCCCATTTCCCCTCCCCTAGCCCCGCCCAACTCCACCCCTTCCCCCACCCTAACTCCGCCCCCTCCTCCCCACTCCCAGCTATGGGGAAAGGGCTGCCCCAGTGCTACCGGCTTCACGGTTTGCCGGGCAGCCCCCAGACCCTGCGCCCCCGGCCAGCGCTTCCCCCAAGCTGCCGGAGCAGAGCAGCTGGAACTGGGAAGGGAAGTGCCTGGCCCATGGCTCGGAGTCCGGAGGCAGCGGGGGCTGCCCGAAGCCGGTAGCGCTGGCTCGGGCAGCTTGGCTCTTAAAGTCTGAGAGGGGAGGAGCGCAGCAGCTCAGCTGGAGCCCGGGAGGGGAAGTGCCCGGCCGGCATTTTCCCGGACACGTTTGGCTTTTCGGCAATTCCCCCCGGACGGGGGTTTGATTGCCGAAAAGCAGGACATGTCCGGGAAAAACCGGACGTATGGTAACCCTAGTCAGCAGGGGCTGCCGATCCATCCCATTCACCAGGGCTGCCATCCTGCGGCTTCAGCATTAGTGGCTGGGGTGACTTGGGGAAAGGTCTCAACCTCCCCACATCCCACTTCACTGCTGCCAGAATCCCTCCTGCCCCCCCCGCTACAGTCCCCTCCCTACCCAACCTGGGTGGGGGTGGAGGAGAGGGGTCTGAGAACTTGAGCTGTGGATTGGAGGTGGAACAGCTGTCAGGGGCGCTGAGGGGGACGTGGCAGGAGCTCCCCGTACAAGGAGGGGGGTTGCCTCTGGAGGTCACTAGGAAGGACAACAAGATTCCATCCTGGGGGTCAGGAGGGGGAATCCATCCCTCAGAGGTGGGCAGGGGCTGGGTGGAAATGCTGCTGGTTCCAGGGGCCGTTAATCCCCCCTGATTCCTCGGAGGCGTCTGAGTCTCAGACAGGTTCTCGTTCCCTTGCAGCAGGAGGACGTCACGGCCAATGTGATGCGCCAGCTCCGTATCATGCGGCACTTGCGCCAGGTGCCCGAGGCGCTGCAGGGCCTGTGCCTCTGAGGCCACCAGCAACTCCCGCTCTCTGCTGCAGGTACTGCTCTGGCTCTCGGTAAATGGGGAGCTAGTGGAAGGGGAAATGGAGCCCCCTGGCACTCACAGAAACCCTCTCCCCTCTCTGTGGAGCAGGGTCCTTTCCTCTGCCCCCAAATTCCTTCATCTGGGACAGGAGCTCTTTCCCTCACACCCATTCTCCTCCCCCCTTTCCTTGATCTACCCCCATCCCATTCCCCCTGCACCCAGGCAGAGCTCTGCCTGCCCCCTATGGTGCAGAAAGGCCTGTGATATGCAGGGGGTCAGATTAGATGCTCTAACTGTCTCTTCTGCCCATAAAGTCTACTCATTTCTGAGAAACCGACTGTAGCATTGGGAGCAGCCTCTGATGTTTTACTGTCTATCCGGCTTGCTTCCTAGAATGAAGACGCATTGAGCGGGGTGATCCACAGAGAGTAGCTCAAACCTTCAAAGTGTCAGGCCAGCAGCAGGACATTAGCACTGCAGGGGAGGGGTGGGTGTGGCAGTGACATCACAAAGGCCTTTTGCAGGACCTCAGCCTATTGGTCAAAGGTGCTGGGGAGGTGGTGACCTCACAGAGAGATGCTGACATCAGCCAGGCAGGACAGGGGCTCAGGGCCAGGGAAACCTCTGAGTCCCCTGTAGCTTTCCTTCAGCAAGTCTCCTTCTCGAGGTCTCTCTTTGAGGACTGAGAGAGTATTAGGGTTCACGTACGTGAGCGCCAGGAGGAACCTCTTTTGAGTTTTCTCCTTTCTTTTTCCTGATTTTACTAGAAAACAGACGTCCCTGTTTAGAAGGTAAGAGCCGCCGAGAGGTTTGGAACCTGTTCAGTCTGATCCATCTGTTCCACAAGTTCTTCAGTCCAATCCACTTCCCTAACTAATTTCCTTAATTTTTTAAAGTTAGCCCTTTTGAAAAAAAAAACCCTAGTCACAGATCTATTTTTGTTTACCCTTCCATTTAGTTTAAACTGAATTAGCTCATGATCGCTCAAACCAAGGCTGTCCCCTACAACCATTTCTTCTAAGAGATCCTCACTACTCACCAAAACCAAATCTAAAATGGCATCCCCTCTTGTTGGTTCAGCAACTACTTGGTGAAGGAATCCATCAGCTATCACATCTAGGAAAATCTGAGCCCTATTATATTAATAGCACTTGTCCTCCAGTCTATATCTGTTAAAGTCTCCCATGATCACACAATTCCCATTAGTATTTACTTCATTAAAAACATTGAAGAGGTCTCTATCCCTATCCAAATCAGACTCCTGTTCTAACAGACAGCAATCCCCCCGCCCCCCCGAAAGGCAGAGATAGAGCCCAGGAATCGAGATGGTGGGGAAATTTCATTGAAACCGTTTCTGACCGAAAATCCTATTCAAACTAAACCAGTTTGTTTCTTGAAATCATAACAAGTGGCAATGAAAATTCTTTGTCACAATGTGTTAAATTGTCTCGTCGCACTCAAAGAGGAGACACTTAGATCTCAAAAATTAGATAAGATGCTTCAGTCTTAGCTAAGTAGTTGCTGCTCTTAACAATTGCAAAATAATACAATACAAATAAAATAAACTATTTCAGCCATTCTATTATGTCCTAATCTGATCTGAGTAAACATGATAGGACACCTCATCTTATGCACTGCTCCTAGTGACACTCTCCAATAGACCCAGCAGTCCTTATTTCCAGGCCCCTTCACTAACCACTGCTGCACACTCCCTCCCACAGCTGGCAATTACAACCAGGCCCTCATGTCCGGTCCCCCTGCTTTGAGAGGGAGTGTGCTCCACTGGAGTGATTGGAGCAGGGAACTGGGAGTCAGGACTCCTGGGTTCCATTGCTGGTTTCCTATTGACCTGTGGGACTTGGGGTAAGTTGCTGCCCCCTCTAGGTTCTGTCCCCAGCAGTCAAATGGGGATTTCATACTTTCCCACTATTGGAAAGTGCTGAGAGAATCCCCCAGCAAAAGCTGCTCTGACAGTGCTAAGCAGCATCTGTTTGCTTGTGAGAATGTCCTATGGGACTGTGTCAAAAGCCTTATTAACACCAAGATAGATCACATCTACTGTTTACCCACCTCCACTAGGCCCCTAACCCTGCCAAAGAAGGAGCTAGGATTGGTCTGGAATGATTTGTTCTTGACAAGTCCATGCTCACTAGTCCTAAGAACCAAATTGTCCTGCAGGTGCTGACAAACTGATTGTTTAATAAGCAGAGGCTGCTCCCAATGCTACACTCGGTTTCTCAGAAATGAGTAGACTTTATGGGCAGCAGAGACCGTTAGAGCATCTAATCTGACCCCCTGCATATCACAGGCCTCCTGTCTACCACAATAGCTACTTTTGGGGCAAACACATTCCGGAAGGGCATCTAGTCTTTATTAAATGACATCAAGAGATGGAGAATCCACCACTTTCCATGGTAGCTTCATCCTGTGGTCAATCATCCTCGCTGTTGAATATTTGTGCCTTATTTGTCATAGGAATTTGTCTCTTTTCACCTTCCAGCCATTGAGTCTTGTTCTGCCTTTCTCTGCTCGATTAAAGAACCCTTTAATACCCAATATTTTCTCTCCATTAAGGCATTTCAACACTTCAGTGAAGTCACCTTTCAATCTTCTTTTGATAAGCTAAACAGGTTGAGCTCTTTCAATAGCTCACTAGAAGGCATTTTTCTCCAGCCCTCAGAACATTTGGTGGCTCTTTGCTGCCCCAGCTCCAATTTCTAGGACCATCTTTTTCAAAGGAGGACACCAACACTGGAGGCAGTATTCCAATAGCAGTCTCACTGCTGCTGTGTCACCTCCCTATCCTACTCACGGCTCTGCTCCTACGTCTAATGATGGCTTTAGCCCTGTTCACCACAGCATCACGCTGGGAGCTCATGTTGAGTGGCTTCTCCACTATGGCCCCTAAATCCATTTCAGAGTCACTGCTTTCCTGGATACACATCCCCATTCTGGAGGTGTGGCCGGCGTGCCTTGTGGCTACGTATAGGACCTTGCATTGGGCTCTGCTCAAACTTGTTTTCTTTGAATGGGGATGTGACGGAGCAGGGAGCAGGGCAGATTTGACCTGGGAATGTTGCAGGGGGATTGCAGTGAGGAGGGGGGACTTCCCTTGAAGGAAGCTACCTGAGCTGTAACCTGAGCCAGGAACGTGGGTGGGGAGAATTAACACCTTCTGCCTGGGAGACTGAACAAAGGAGAGGAGCAGGGGGAGGAGTTGGGAGTTTAGTTTCGGTTTGGGCTGGGTGATGCAACGCAGGGAACCCCAAGCTGGGGTCTAAGCTCCCTGAACCTCCCAGAGGGACCTAATTGAGGGGGTCTGGTCGTACCTACACGCTCTGCTTGAGACTGTGTTCCTGTCCTTAAATAAACCTTCTGCTTTACTGGCTGGTTGAGAGTCGCAGTGAATCTCGGGAAGAGGGGTGCAGGGCCCTGACTCCCTCACACTCCGCAACAGGGTCCAGCTGGCTGAATGAGCCAGATTGCTGTATATCACTGCCCTCTCGCCATCAGGAATTACCACTCTGCCTGTATTTTGTCACCCCCCAATCTTATCCGCAGTGATTGTATGTTTTCTCCCAATTCATTGATAACAATTATTTAAAAAAATTAGTCCTTGAGAGCTTCTTCAGACCCTTAGTACCCAGGACCTGCTCCCCACAGCACAGTGAGAAAGGCTGTCCAGCCCTGCTGGTACATAGGGGATAAGCACAGAACAAACACACTTTAGGAGCTGTGTTGTCCATAGACTCTGAACAACATGTGGGGGTCAGCAGCTTACAAATGCACGACAGACCTGTAGTGTAGACAGGTCCCAACTGTGTCTCGGTTTCCCACCCTGCTCTAAGTTTAGTCACAGCCTCCATGTCTTTTCCCCCGTGTCCCTTAACCCCACGTCACTGCAGAAGAGAGATTTTCTGGTAGCCCGCTGGCTCTCCTGCATGTGGATGTCGTTCCAAAAGACGTGCTCTGGCTCAGTCCCATGCTATGGTTGGCTGAAGGAACCACTTGGTCACATTCTAGCCCTGAGTTATACAGGAGGGGCGACTAGATGCACATAATGGTCCTTTCTGACCTGAACCTCTATCAATCGCTACATTTTCTGCTGCTAGGAAGAGAACTCTGGACCTATTTTCTCTCATTCACTTTCAGTCGGAATAATTTCAATCCAGGCCAAAGGATTTCCTCTTCCATTGTGTCTTCAGCACCTTTGCGAGCAACCAGTTACTGTTACCCACAGGTTTCCAGTTTCAACCTGTCCCAGGGTGAGATGGCCAGGAAAGGGGTTGGAGCTCAACTGCACCTGGCCCAGGTGATGCAGCTCCCTAGGGGGATGGGAATAAGTGTGGGGGTCACGTGACAAGACGCAGCCTGTGACTAGGACCCAGGCCTGCTGAGAGATAGAAGGGCAGCCTGTGCTCAGCCAGGAGAGAGACCCCAAGGGAAGTAGGCATGGGAGGGGCTTGGAGAGTCCTTTAAAGGTCAGGGACAAGCTGGGAAGGGGCCAGGCTGAGCACTAAGGACAAGGCCCTAGGAGGGAAAGACAGGGCAGTTTAGGAGATGGGGCAGATAGTCCAGTTGGTTTTGGCTCCCAGGACCAGACACCCAGAGGTGAAGGTGATTGTTGGGGCTTCTGTCTTTCTTCCCCAGTGTAGATTTGATAGTGGAGAAGACTGATGCCGTAAGGGGGAAGTGAGTTACCCCAAGGTCACCCTGTGAGTTTATATCATGAATGCATACTCGGAAGGATCCAATAGAAACATGGATTTTCCAGTCTCTTCTTTCTAGGAGTCCCCAGGGCTAAGGTAAAACCCCTGCGGCCCCTCCCCATTCTGCTCACCTCCAAGATGTGCTGGAGTTTGTCTGTGCTGGGGGGTGCTGTCAGCAGGATCCAGAGCTCGTCATCCATGTTCTCTGGGCAGGCCTTGCTCAGAGCCTGCCAGCGGAGGGAGACCAGGGGTCAGGATTATGGAACCTGTTGTGACACCTGCCAGCATAACAGCAGGCCCTGTAGTCCTTGCCCAAAGCAGCTTTCTGCAGAGGGCCTGGTGCACAGCAGTGTAGGGAACAGCCAAGCTGCTAGGGATGGGAGCTGGGCTTCCTGGCAGAGTCCAGCACCCAATGCCCAGCGTCTGCAAGGAAGGGATTCCCCACAGAGGGGCAACATCATCTCCCACACACAGGGAGTCTCCCCCTGACACTTGATTCATCCTATGGCCTGTTCCCATCTCTGCCCACCACACTCCCAACTCAGCAGCTCCAGCTACTGAAGGGAGCACGAACCAGAGGCCTTCCTGCTCCTGGGACAGAGGAGTAGGTTGATGATCTACCTGGATGTGAGCGTTGGCCTTCCCCATGCCCAGGGTCTAGACTCCATTCAGGGCAGCGCACAGGAACTGCGATTCCTATTCTGGATCTAGTGGCAGCTTCAGTTTGCTGGCAGGAGACTGTACATGAGACCTTGCAGTTGCGGGGGTGACACAGGCACTAACATGTGCATGGGAGTTTGAGCAACAGGGCAGAGGCCTGTGTGGGGTAAGGAGGGCAGGGATTTGGGAAGCAAGAGCAGAGGATCAAACCCTTTCTTAATGTGGGTCGGGATGATCCCCATTTCAAAGATAGAGAAAGTGAGGCACCAGGTGGGAGAGTGACCTGGCCAGGATCACGTTACCGCTCAGTGGCAGGACTGCAAACAACCCGTTCCCTGATCTCCTCACTGGACGCTGCTGCCCCTCCTGTATGACCCCTCCAGCCATCCTCGCCCACAGGCCATCCCCACCACTCTCCAATACCAGGCTGTTTCCACAATGGAAGCAGGCTTGTAACAGAGTTCACTCACCGATAGGTGCCCCTTCCTTCAAGGCCTGGGGTCACAGATTTCTTGGGCTAGCACGCCCGCCAGCAGGTTTTTGGCTGGGAACTCAGCCCTTCGGCCAGTCCACTCCTTCCTGGGTCGCGCTCATCCCAAACGAAAAGTCAAAAAATGTCTTTAACTGAAACAAGATCCTCTGTCCCTTGGGGGCTTTTCCTCAGCCTGACTTTGGCTCGGCCTGCCCTTGCTGGCCTTGCTAGCCCTTTCTATGGCCCTGTACATCCCCTTCCTTAGAGACCGTGGGAGAACCAGTCCTACCCTGGATTCTAGGTTCTGCCCCAAGGCCCTGTACCGAACAGCTAGGCCTGCTCCTGTACCTTTGTGTCGGTTTCCCCTGGTTTCCCCTCAGCTGGAGCTCACTCTGTAATCCATTTGGCCTAGCTCCAGGCTTTATAGCCCACCGGCCAAGCCCCCCGTTATATACCCTCCTCCTTAGAACCTGGCCCACGCGGGGGCAAGTTCTATTCTTCTCCAAGCTTCATCCCTCCTCATCTCATCGCTGTCACCAGCTGCGCGCTTGTACAGCCTGTGCGCAGTGTCTGCAGCTCCACTGCCAGCTCGCTCGGGGCAAACCTTCTCTTCTGCAGTATCCCGACGCTCTTCCTGCAGCCACTCAGTCTCATGAACAGCTGCTTGCAGAGCCTCTTCTGAAGCCTTTAGCGTCTTCTGTTGCCTTTTTGCTACTGCCGCTGCATCTGCCAAAACCTTTTCGGTCAGGGTCTGAGAACCCACCATGGACTGCTCCACCCTTGTGTTTGTCCCTACTCCAGTCTGCTTCATCTCTGGGCCAATCATTTCATCCTTCATCTCCCTGCAGCACCCGACAGGGTGTGTTGGTGGAGGGTCTGCAAGGTCCATGGCCACCCCAGCCACCTCCACCTTGTCTGCCTCATGGGGGTTTGTGTCAGAGGACACCTTCTCCTTTCTTTCTAACTTCTTAGGGCCCTGGCCCCTCGTTCAGCCACTCAGCAATTTCCTAAGCAGGCCGTGTCTTTTGATATGGCCTGCTTCTCTGCCCCCAAAACAAAGAACTCTTGCTCCCATCTTGGCATTAGGCCACGCTTGTACACTTTCTCATGCCCTTCTCCCTGGGCTAACCTTCTCAGCACAGCCCAGGCATGCTCTCCTTCTCTGCTCTTTTTGTCCATGGGCATAGCAGACCCTGGGTTGATTTCCCTTTGCAGGATCTCTCACAGGTATTGCTGCTGCTGCGTCTGTAGCTCCACCTGCACTTCCTTCTGCGTCTGTTGGTTTTCTAGGAGCTTCTGGAGAAACCCCTAGATCTGCTTTGGCTGCTTAGCCAGTCCCTGGAACTGAAGTGGGAAATCCAGCGACCAGCTTGGTCCCTTGATACACCTGCTTGGGGGAGGGATAGCTCAGTGGTTTGAGCATTGGCCTGCTAAACCCGGGGTTGTGAGCTCAATCCTTGAGGGGGCCACTTAGGGATCAGGGCAAAAAACTGTCTGGGGATTGGTCCTGCTTTGAGCAGGGGGTTGGACTAGATGACCTCCGGAGGTCCCTTCCAACCCTGATATTCTATGATTCCTTCAGCAACCAAGACTTCCCTCACGGATCACAGGGGGAACTCAATCCTGCCAACTATGCCAATCATAAATGAATCTACTCATCGTTAGGTGCCCCCCGGCGGCCAGGCATGGCATCACAGCCCTCTCGCTGGGCTAGCGTCCCCCATCCATGGTCGCTCCAGCACCACGGCAGTTTCTCTGCCTGGTAACGCCGGCCAGGTCACCACCTTTAGTCCACCCTTCTGGGGCCCAGCTTGCCTCACACTAAAAGTCCAAAGAGGTCTTTCCACACACAGAAGTCCTTCTGCCATCGCTGGGGCACTTGCTCAGCCTGTAGCCCCCTTGCTGGGCTTGGGAACCCTCTCCAGGTGCGTGTACGCCACCTCCTCTGGGGCCGGTAGGGGAACCCAGTCCCACCCTGACATTGATAGCAGCTCAGGGCCCTGGACCCAACAGCTAGGTCTGCACCTTTCTCTTTGCTGCACTTTTCCAACCTCTCTTCTCAAGTTCCCCTCCAGGCTTTCCTTGCTGCTCTGAACTTCCTACCTCGTTCTCAATCCTGTTGCTACCCCAGCTGGGCTGTATCACCACTGAAGTCTGGCTCTTTAGGGGGGCGGATATGGTGCCTCTCAGTTCGGGCTCATTCTGTAATCAGCTTTCTGTGAGTGCCAGGGGGCTCCATTTCCCCTTCCACTAGCTCCCCATTTACAGAGAGCCAGAGCAGTACCTGCAGCAGGGAGCCGGAGTTGCTGGTGGCCTCAGAGGCACAGGCCCTGCAGCGTCTCGGGCACCTGGCGCAAGTGCCGCATGATACGGAGCTGGCGCATCACATTGGCCGTGACGTCCTCCTGCTGCAAGGGAACGAGAACCTGTCTGAGACTCAGACGCCTCCGAGGAATCAGGGGGGATTAACGGCCCCTGGAACCAGCAGCATTTCCACCCAGCCCCTGCCCACCTCTGAGGGATGGATTCCCCCTCCTGACCCCCAGGATGGAGTCTTGTTGTCCTTCCTAGTGACCTCCAGTGGCAACGCCCCTCCTTGTACGGGGAGCTCCTGCCACTTCCCCCTCAGTGCCCCTGACAGCTGTTCCACCTCCAATCCACAGCTCACGTTCTCAGACCCCTCTCCTCCAGTCCCACCCAGGTTGGGTAGGGAGGGGACTGTAGCGGGGGGGGCAGGAGGGATTCTGGCAGCAGTGAAGTGGGATGTGGGGAGGTTGAGGCCTTTCCCCAAGTCACCCCAGCCACTAATGCTGAAGCCGCAGGATGGCAGCCCTGGTGAATGGGACGGATCGGCAGCCCCTGCTGACTGAATCCTCCTGTTCTCTCCAGCAGGGCCGGCTTTAGGAAAGGCGAGGCCCAATTCGAACATTTTTGGCGGGACCCCGGCAGGGATGATTAACAAAAAAAATAATGTAAAAAAAAGCCTTTCATTTCTTCCATGTATTATTTACTTTCCATAACTATATAAATAATAAAATTATATATTGTCGGAGAAAAACTGAGTTCTCACTATTTTTGTTTAGGTGCAGCAAGTCAGACGCTTTATTAACTCTCACATGTGCAGAGGAGAGAGCAAGTAGGTCTCTCTCTGGTAACTAATTACAGCAAGCATTTATACCTTTCATTACAGAAATAATGAGGGACAGCTGCATTTTGTTTATACATAGGCCATCTTGATATCTCATTTCCTTACTTGTTTTGACTCTTGCCTACATACAATTAGTTTCTATACCTTATCTACACAAGGTCTTCTACACCTTATCTACACTGAGGTCACAATGACTTCTTACATAGCTCTTTCTCACCCGTCTCACACAATCCTCACACAATCCTGGCTTCTACAAATCTCGCGTTATCAGGGTTATCAGGGTCACAGCTAGCTTGACTCTTGCTAACAAAGACTGTCTCTTGCTAACGAAGCCTGACTCTTGCTAACAACCATCATGCATTGCAGTTCCCTTCTGTCAGTTCTTTTCTCTGCTTCCACAACCCCCCCCTTTTGTACTTCTAGTACAACAAACATTCTCAAATCTCTATTTGCATCAAGTCCTGGACTTCAGATTCTAAATCAGATGCTTCAACCTTAGGGGTTTTGATTGGATGCAATGACAATGCATGATTAGCATGAACATGAAAGGTATTACTATTATTACGTCTTTTACAACAACAATAACATAATCCTAAACTAACTAATAACAATACAAGCAATAACATTCCCATAGCAATACTATAATGGGGTTGTTGTACAGCCTTTGTCATAAAGCACAATACATCATATTTAGTACATAAGGTAGCTACTCTATAAGCAGTGTGAAAGGCATACTTTTCTACTTGATATACATTTTGAAGCATGTGAATTTGCCCTTGTACCTCAGAGATTTTCTGAATCTCAGGTAACAATGAAAGCAAATTTTGAAATCTATCAGATAGTAAGCTAGTCCAATTAAAGGGTATCTGGAACCTAAGGGCTACTTGAAAAACTCTATCTGCAGGCCAATAAATGATATGATTGCCTGCAGTGGTAATGAGATTAAAATGTATGTCTTGCAATGTAGTGGCTTTAACATACACACAGCTATCATTAGCTTGGAAGAGTAAGTGTCCTGTCAGGGTAGTTCCTTGTCCCCTACCCTCCCAGCAAACGTAGTCATAGACAGTGACAACTTCTCCTGGCTTCAGTTTACGTGTACACTGAAGCTGTGGGGGTTCTAATGGCCAGAATATCCACAGGTTACCTAACCCCATCCAAATGTCAGGTGTAATCCTAGGAGCACTAACTAAGAATCGATTGGGCATACCAGGTGGTCTAATTTCCCAGATGTCTCGATGAATTACCCAATCCCATATGCATCCTCCCCATGGACCCGGCAGGATACGGTATGTGGGAGCCCACACCCCCTGTACCGGTCCATATGCTTGGAAGGAGCACTGAGAACGTCCACACTTCCACCCAGAAAGTTTCCAAGTATGTCTCCATGGCCACAGGTCAGATGGCACTCCTGACGTGTCTGTAAGGGCAGTGGGCCAAGCCTGGTGCTCTAGATCATTCCGAATGGCCATTAGCTGGTCATTCAAGAAATCCTGAATCTCTGAGCATGCTAGATCCCACTGCAATGCCTTCCCAGCCTCAGTGATATTCAATACCATCTCTGTCAGTAACTTCTGGGTCATAGAACTAAGGGCGGAGATAACATGTAACTCACCAACTCCAGCCTGTACCTGGGTTAGTTGTGCTCCAGAAACAAGGCCTATGGCCTTCTCTAGTTGGCCCAATTTTTCATCATGTTCCTGATTCTTAAAAATATTCCAAACTGCTGCTGCACTATTGGCCCCATCCCACAGGGATCCGGTCAAGTCTCTTCTCTTTCTAGAAGAAATAACCCAAGCCCTCTGTTGTGCTAATCTAATGGCAGCCCCTTGTGAACAGTTCGGGTATGTAGAGGTAATCTGGAAACTGGATAAGGGCAATGAAAATTTAACAGTTCCCAGTGTGGTGTTAATCACAGTCCATCGATATCCTACTACATCTCTCTTTGGTGTAGTACTATACCACATCTGTTGGTCAAACACCTTTATGTATTTCCGGGAGGCATTAACATTAATGGTATAAGATGGAGTGTATTGCAGTAAGGTACAAGTCACATTATCAGTCACTGGAATCATTTCTATGCAGGTAAAATTTCCAGTGGCAGAACAAACTCTTTGAGTGCTTGTTCGATTGTTCACTAATTGGGTGATCAAATAACAATAAGGGCCTCTTTCATTTAACACAGTACAAATTCCAGGAACAATCATCATATCTACTTCACTATAGAACCCATCAATTGCAGTTATTAATTCTTGGGGTTCACTAGTAGTGATATCATGTATTTTTATCTCTACTGATCCATTTGTTCTCCATTCAATTGTTTGCTCATATACATTGTCTTGAACTTTAAAGAATAATTTCTCTGAGCAAAATTTCAGTAAATCACTGAGATGTGAATGTCTTGGCCAATGAGTTTCATTGGAATGTGTAGTACTGTTTGTATCTGGATAAGTTACAGTGGTGGTGGCAAGGGTCAAGGGACTAGTGGTAGGTGTAGTCTTTGTAGTGGCAAGGCGTTTTTGATATTTATCATCTGAAAGCCAATTAGGGAGGGCAGTGCATCCTGAAGGTACCTGTCCATAAGCACAAAGCCCTGATCCTGGAAAGAATCCACCCCACCACTGGACCCCACATTCCCAGGAACGTTCCCCACAGTTCCCTCCTTGCCAATAAACAATACTTCGTTTCTTCCACCAGGGCCAGTTCTTAATGTCTTTTGTAGTTAGAAAGTTCTGGACTTTGGTGGTTTCAGCAGAGCGAGTGTTTCTTCTTTTCTTCTTCAAAAACAGTTGTGATTCACCACAGTGCAGGGGAGAGGTTACTAGCACTTCACCCTGTACTGGTGTGGTTCCTGTAAAAGAATTCAAAGGCACAGTAGATCTGTCAGTGGACAAGGGAGAGGTTACTAGCACTTCACCTTGTCCTCTTTCCCTGCTGTCCAGGAGGCACAGCAGAGTTAGCAGGAGAAATAGGCTGATCAGCAGCTGGAGAATCCTCTCCAGGCGGAGGGGTCTTTTTGCAGTGCGAAGCATGGGTCCAGGTGGGCAGTCCTTGGCACTTCACAGCAGTGTTGGTAGTTAGCAGGACTTGGAAAGGGCCTTTCCAGCATGGAGCCAAGGCAGTCTTTCGCTGATGGACCTTTATGTAGACCCAGTCTCCTGGTTCCAGCGAGTGGCAGGGCTGCACAGGATCCTTGGGTAGTGCTTCTTTCACCTGTGTATAGAAAGACTTAACACATTTCATTAGTGCCTGACAATACTTAAGCATTGTGTCATCCATTAAATGAATGTCCATCTGAGCTAGGGTCAGTGGGGGCGCAGTTGGTAGTCTCATCGGGCGCCCTGTCAGAATCTCATGAGGGCTGAGTCCAGTCTTTCGATTGGGAGTGGCCCTCATACTCATTAGTGCCAGAGGAAGGGCATCTGGCCACTTCAAGTTTGTTTCAGCACAAATCTTGGCCAGTTTATTTTTCAGAATTCCATTCTGGCGTTCCACTGTCCCAGCAGACTGCGGATGGTGGGGGCAGTGAAGGTTGTGTTGAGTCTGCAAAGCTGCACATAACTCCTTTACAATCTGTCCAGTAAAATGAGTTCCACGGTCACTGTTGATACTCACAGGGATGCCAAATCGTGGTACAAAATCTTTAAGCAGAAGTTTCACAACAGTCCTGGCATCTGCTTTCCTGCAGGGAAAAGCTTCAACCCAATTTGAAAATACATCCACCAAAACCAATACATATTCATAGCCACAACATTTAGACAGTTGAATAAAATCAATCTGAATATTTACAAAAGGTCCCCAAGGGGGAGGGTGAGCTGCCTGCCTAACTTTAACAGCTTTACCAATGTTATGCTGCTGACAAATCACACATTGTTGACAGTAGTGATGTGCAATGACTGGGAACCCGAACGCACACCAATCTCGGTTAACTGCAGCAACCATCCCCCCTTTGCTCACGTGAGCCATTCCGTGGTATACACGAGCAAGATAGGGCATTAGCATCTTCGGTGCAACCAGGCGACCAGCTGGGGCACGCCAAAGATGATCAGGGTGTAGAATACAGCCATTAGTACTCCATAAACGTTTCTCAGCTGCCGGTGCTGCTTCCTGGATCTTGGCCAGATCCTCAAGGGAGGCTAGTGGAGGCTGTTCAATCAAAGCACAAGTATATTCAGCCTGAGGTGCAGAAAGGGCCGCTGCTTTGGCTGCAGAGTCTGCCAAAGCATTTCCACGGGTAACTTCATCATGAGGGGTCTGGTGAGCTGTACATTTCACGACAGCTATAGCTTTGGGCAATAAAAGAGCATCTAAAAGAGCAGAGACATACAGACTGTTCTTAATAGGAGAACCAGTGGATGTAAGAAAACCTCTATACTTCCAGAGCAACCCATAATCATGTACCACTCCAAAAGCATAACGAGAGTCTGTATAGATTGTAACTGCTTGATCCTGAGCGAGAATGCAGGCTCGAGTTAAAGCCACAAGTTCGGCCACTTGAGCAGAAAACACAGAAGGAAGGAAAGCACTTTCAATAACAGCATGTGCAGAACACACAGCATAACCAGCAACCAATTTGCCCTTAGAATCTCGCAAGCACGAACCATCTACAAAGTAAATAAGATCAGGATTTTGCAAAGGCACATCTAGTAAATCATCTCTTGGACGAGAGAGAACCGATGTCACAGACACACAGTCATGTGGGTCTCCGTCTTTGGGCCCAGGCAACAAGGAGGCAGGATTTAGAACAGGGCAACGAGCCAAAGTAATATGAGATGAAGACAACAAGACAAGCTCATATTTTGTAAGACGAGAAGTGGATAGATGCTGTGTCTTAGATTTTAACAAGAGAGCAGCCACAGCATGAGGAACAGTAACAATCAAAGGAGATCCTAAGACAATAGATTCAGATACCTGAACAGCAAGAGCTGCTGCAGCTACAGCACGCAGGCAAGGGGGAAACCCAGCTTCCACAGCGTCTAGGGCAGTACTGTAATAAGCAATGGGACGGTGTTTGTCTCCGTGCCTTTGCGTTAATACAGCCAAAGCAAACCCATTATGCTCATAACAGAAAAGAGTGAATGGTTTAGCATAATCAGGAAGTCCCAGGGCTGGTGCACTGGACAGACTTTGCTTGATAGCAACAAAAGCTTGTTCAGCCTCTGGAGACCAAGGAAGAGGCTCAGGGGTACCTGACTTAGTCAGATCCTGTAAGGGTTTAATCATTGTTGCATAGCCTAAAATCCATTGTCTACAGTACCCAGTCATGCCAAGAAAAGTACGCATTTGAGAAATAGTTCCAGGCCTCTTAAAGGAACCTGGAGTGCATGTGCCACACTTCTAGTAAGATAACGGGTACTTTCCTCAGAGGGATTAGAATCAGGGGAGCTACTGGGAGGCTCAGAATCACCTCTTTGTGGTGAAGAGGAGGCTTCTCTCCCAGGGGAAGAGAGAACAATGTGTGCAGTTGATACATGCAGTGGTGAAACTGGCACTTCCGGGTGAGATTCGTTAGCAGACCCAGGCTGTGCAGGGGGAGGAGGCAGCACGGGCTGCTGCTGCTGCTGAATGTTACTGAAGAAATCTAAAATATCCTCAGCAGTTTCCTCCTCACTGTCAGACCTAACTAATTGGGGATAAAGGGGAGCAGAAGGAATTGCTTGAACGGGATTAGGATACACAGGAGCAGAAGGAATCGCTCTAGGGGTTAAACAGCTGGATGCCTTGCATTTAAGCTGTAAATGTTGCACTTGGGCTTTTAACTTTTCCTGGGAGTCCTTTAGACTCCGCACTCGAGACTCGTGGAGTCTCTTTGTTGCTTCCTCCCACCAACAGACAAATTGCTCCCACTGTGTATCAGAGGCTTTTGGTGAAGCCAGAGTTTCTTTAAGGTATTTAAGTTTGTCTAAATCAAAGGTACCTTCTAGTGGACATTGTTTAGATGGATTTGCACGCGTGTAAAGATTCCAATTATCTAAATACCTGCAGGTTTTCGGGCCATAATGTACGTACATGAAATAAGCTGGGGTACCCTTAGGGGGTGAAAGGGAAGACTTAGACTGTCCCCCACCCATTTTCCAATCACACACTCAAAGGGGAAGGATGCCCTGTCCGCGCTAGCGGCTCATAAACTAAGGATCTCTCCCTACAGGGTATTCACACAGGAGTGACTAACGAGGATAGCCATGACCCCCTACACCTCCCTTCAGCAAAGAGCGTCGGCTAATCTCAGAGAGAAAGCGCCGCTTACTCTGTTGCATCCAGTGAGATGGTCAGACTGTCAGTGGCTCACACGGAGAGGAAAAGGGGAGGGAAGATGGGTGCACACACTCCTAGACCCAGGTAGCCTCCTCGCCGGACGATGCCAGGCCGAGTCAACTTACATGGGTCGGATCTCCTAAAAGATCCTCTAGTTACCGGGCTTGCGTTAGAGTAGTTCTGGTCACGAGCCAAAAGACTTCGCAGAGTACTCTGGGCGTCTTCCGGTAACACTCAATTCACACTGTGTACACACACACACACACACCACACACACACACACTCCAACATACCAAGGCCTTATACCAGGTACTACTCCTGAGTACCTCCAGGTACTATTCCCAAGTACCTTGATGCATCACTTGAGGCGGTAAAAACCCCTCTTGAGGCAGTAACAACTCCTCAATACAGGTGCAAACCCTATGCACCTAGCATATGCTTACAGGGGGCGGCAAACAATTCCCCTATTACGCCGCTCAGCATCTGACCTTGCTGCACAGTCAATAAGTTCGGATGGCGTGAGCCCAACAGGGGCAGACAGCCCCACGGACAGTCCTCCTCCGACACCCCAATAGAGATTTCAAAAGGTCTCTTACCTCTATTGTGGCGCCATGGGGTTTGAAGGGGAACGATCCGTAGCAGCTGCCGTTGCCTCAGTGGGCGTTGCCATCCCGGACGAGCCCCCAAATTGTCGGAGAAAAACTGAGTTCTCACTATTTTTGTTTAGGTGCAGCAAGTCAGACGCTTTATTAACTCTCACATGTGCAGAGGAGAGAGCAAGTAGGTCTCTCTCTGGTAACTAATTACAGCAAGCATTTATACCTTTCATTACAGAAATAATGAGGGACAGCTGCATTTTGTTTATACATAGGCCATCTTGATATCTCATTTCCTTACTTGTTTTGACTCTTGCCTACATACAATTAGTTTCTATACCTTATCTACACTGAGGTCACAATGACTTCTTACATAGCTCTTTCTCACCCGTCTCACACAATCCTCACACAATCCTGGCTTCTACAAATCTCGCGTTATCAGGGTTATCAGGGTCACAGCTAGCTTGACTCTTGCTAACAAAGACTGTCTCTTGCTAACGAAGCCTGACTCTTGCTAACAACCATCATGCATTGCAGTTCCCTTCTGTCAGTTCTTTTCTCTGCTTCCACAATATTATGTACATTGCATCATATATGCTGTTGATCGGTTATTAATGAGCTCCGTTTCACGTGTGTGGGTCCCCGCCACTCCCTGGGGGTGTGCTAGGGTGACCAGATGTCCTGATTTTATAGGGACAGTCCCGATTTTTGGGTCTTTTTCTTATAGGATCCTATTTATCCCCCACCCCCTGTCCCGATTTTTCACACTTGCTGTCTGGTCACCCTAGTGGTGTGCACATGTGTGGGTGCCAGCTGCTCCCTGCCCCCCTCATTGAAGCAGGTGTGCAGGGTTACTGCCCTGGGAACTGCAGGGCACCAGTGGACATGGGGCTGGCTGGAGGCAGGGCAGGGGCTCACTGGAGGTAGGGTCTGGCTGCAGGCAGTTCAAGGGGTGCGGGGCTGGCTGGAGACAGGGGTGTGTGGGGCTGGCTGGCTTTGGGCAGGGCCGCAGGGGGGTGCGGCAGGGGTTGCCTGGAGACAGGGCAGGGGGTGCGGCAGAGGCTGGCTGTGGGCAGGGGGTGCAGGGCTGGCTGCAGGCAGGGCAGGGGGGCGGGACTGGTGCGCACAGAACAGGGGGTGCAGGGCTGGCTGGAGACGGGGCTGGCTGCGGGCAGGGCAGGGGGTGCGGGGCTGGTGCGGGGACGGGGTGCAGCAGAGGCAGCTGGAGCCCCGGCCCTTTAAATAGCCCCCGAGTCCCCCGCTATCCCAGGGCTCTGGGGGCTATTTAAAGGGCCCAGGGCTCCCCTGCTTCTACCTCCCCGGCCCTTTAAATAGCCGCGGGAGCCCTGGGGAAGCAGCGGGGCTCCAGTGGGTATTTAAAGGGCCGGGGCGGTAGAGGCAGCGGGAGCCCCGGACTTTTTAAATAGCCCCCAGAGCCCCGCAGCCCTACCCCAGGGCTCCAGCAGTGGGGGTCTGGTACCAATTTAAAGGGCCTGGGGCTCCGGCCCCTGCTGGGAGCCCTAGGTCCTTTAAATTGCCCCCTGGGAAAGCCGGGCCACCCTGGTACAGCGCACCGGCTCTTGCCGGTACACCGTACCGGGGCGTGGGCCCGGGGCCCGATTCAGGGGAATTGGTTGAATTGGCCTAAAGCCGGCCCTGGTGGGGGGATGGCCACAGAGCCGCAGGGAGGGGAACCCTGAGGTTGGGGGCTGGGTGGGTACTGGGAGTTCCTCCTGAAGGGACGGGGGTTGGCCAAGATCACTCAGCCCCCGGGTGTGGGAGGGGGACTGGCTGAGGGAACTCAGAGCCCCAAGAAGTTGGGGGGGGGGGGGCTGAGGGGAGGGACTGGCCAGGGGCACTCAGAGCTCGGGGGAGGGGCTGTCCGGGGGGGGCACTCAGAGCCCCAGGAAGTGGGTGGGGAGGGGCACACAGGATTTCAGGAATTCCCTGGCAGTGAAGAGCTGCTGGCGGCAGGGAGGAGCCAGCCGTGACAATCCCCACTTCGGATCCCTGGCTGGACTAGTGGCTATGGGGGTCCGTGGCCAAGCTGCAGCGGAAGGTGATCTGAAGGAAATGCCTTGGCCTCGGCCTCTGGCTAGGAAGGGCCTGGGCCAGACAATGACCCACCACGCAGTGTCCCAGCTCCCTGCCCCACACCTGCGGGGCACGGCCCCTCCTCTGTAGGGATGTTGGCATGTACCTTAGTGCTGCTTCCTTCATCCCCAAAGGGCTCTCCCAGCCAGTCTCTGGCAACCCCTGCCGTTCAATACGCACATTACCCTGCTGTGACATACTGGGGGGGGGGACCCCTTGGGATGGGGGGGGTGTCACACAGCTGGGCAATTTAACCCGGCTGGGCCGGGGTGACTGTCTCCCTGGAGCTGGGGTCTCAGCCCAGGTGTCTCTCTGCCCTTCCCCCAAGTTGCCCCCGGGTAAGGTGGGAGCGCCCCACATTGCGTTCCAGCCCCACATTCACACCCACAAGTGCTGGTGGGTTCCAATCCCAGCTGAACACGCCCACCCGGCCCTAGTGTGGAGCAGAAGGGCCCAGCGCTGCCCCACAGACCCTCTGGCTCTCCGAGCCCGCTCTTACCCATCACCGCAGCACGTCTGGCTCAGGCTGAACGCTGCTCCTCTGTGCAGAGAGGCTGGCACTTCTCGCTCCTGCCGTACGAGGGGCAGGTGCTGCTACCGACTGCTCCCCCTAACCCCTGCCCTGCTGCGCTCTGGGGATGCTGCCCTGCTGTGGAGCTCTCAGGTGTCTTGAACTGGAATTTGTTTGGAGAGAAACTGCTAAGGAGCCTTATCAGCCCCGAGCAGAGAGTACCTGGGAGCCTGCCTGGGTCGGGCGGGTCTGGTACAGCCTCTCTCCAGATAAGGCTCTTCCCTGGACCTGCCACTCATTGGAATCTGGAACGATTCCCTCCGAGGGAACACCTGGGGCAGCCAGGGCAGGGCAGGGCACGGCCTGCTCCCCTGGAGCGTTAGGGCTTTCAGGAGTCAGAGGTGTCAGCGGAGCAGGTTGAACGTTAAAGGAGCGAAGGCAGTTGGGGGGCAGAGGAATTGGGTGCTTTGCCATTGCACTTGATCAGCTCAATTTGAAAATTCTTTCAAAGGAAATCCAGATGTATACAAATGTAACCCTTCTGCCCATCTAAGTTGGCAGCAACAAGGGCCGGGTTCTGTATCTAGGGGTTCCGTTTCAATAACGCAATGCAAAACCGGCTCGAGCCCCCACCCAGTGACCTGGGACAATTACATACCACCCCCTGGGCGCCTCTAAGAGGCAATACTTCCCCTCTCGCAAGCACGGAGTCTGAGTGTAACAGAAAATGTTTAATAACATGAGGTAAACAACATCAGCATTAAATGGAAAAAACACCACAACTAGAGTTTTTAGACCAAACCATGAGCGAAGACCCACCCCAGCAAATTGGGCCGTGTCCTCTCCCGTTGGTTCTTGAAACCAGCGACCCAAGAATCACCAAAGTCCCAAAAGTCCACCAATCCCAAAGTCTCTTAGGTCCAGCAACCCAAGAATCACAAAAGTCCCAAAAGTCCGACAACCCCCCAAAGTCTCTGTCCATGATCAGTGCAGCCCCAGAGTTCAAAAGGGGGGGGGGTGAGCAGGGTGTTAAGGGGCACCTTACGTGATCCGAGGCCAACCGGCTGCTTCTCCGCGGGGTTCCACTGCAGCCTTCACCACGAACTGCTCCACTCCACCTGCAGTCCCACGCACTGCTCTGGCAGCTGCTCCGCTCCGCTCACCGACCTGTGAGCCGCTCCGCTCCGCTCCGCCCGTCCCTTGGGCCGCTCCCACAAGGCTCTGCTCTGCTAGCTGCTCCTCCAGCCGCTCCGCTCACCGACCTGTGAGCCGCTCCGCTCCGCTCACCCCCACTAAGCTAAGTTAGCTTAGCAATATAGCTTCAGGCTCCCCCACTAGTTAACACAGCCTCAGTGATCTCAGCTCTTAAATAGCTTTAGCTCTTTTGTGATTTCAGCTAGTAGTAGGGGAGCCCCAGTGCTGGTGCACTATTGGCCCAAAGTGAACTCAGCTCAGCAGTCTGTAACTAGACTCCTAAGGGAATCAAAGTTAGCTCTGACATTCAACAGTGGAGAGAGGAGGTAGCGCAATTGGTGTTTCAACCCCCTCAGGGAGGGGGGGGCCACACCATCAGGTACAAATACCTGTCCCCATCCTCTCTCCCTTCACTGGGTTTTGTAACCCATGCCCCTTGACAAGCAAATGCTACTTAGGTAATGGTGAATGACTCACTCAGTCCTTCTGTCATACAACAGTTCCATTGGCCTTGATTCACAGAATCAGGGTAACAAAACTTTATTCTTCCTGCCCCAATAACAGAAAAACTGGGGATCCCACACCAGCCAAAGTAACCACTTTGAGTTGCTGTGGTTTCATGCTAGGCGAGTGGGTGTGCCTATGCAAACAAGATCAGCCCCTGGAGTTCTTTTCCACCCTCGCCATAATTCACCACCAGATGTCAGGGTAGAGCTCATCCTGACTCTGCTTACATCCTCCCCCCAGCCGAAAATTTGTCGTCCCGACAAATCACACTCCCTATTATAACAACTCACTGGTTCCCTCCAAAGGGCCTCAGATAGCCCACTCTAGCTTCCACAAGCCTGTGTGCTAAACATATTGGTTCCTCACTAGTTACCCCAGGTGCATCATAAGTCAGCCGTTTTACTGGTCTTATTACCCTGTCTCGTCTATTGAGAATCTCTGTTGCCGTGGTGGGCGGGACAGCCTCTTGACCGATGGATGGAGAGGTTTCCTTTGAGGGTCCCTCGGCTACTGGCATAGGCCCCTGCATTTCTAGTTCTAACAGTGGAGGGTCCAAGGTGCCCAGGACATCCTCCACCTGTATGTCTCCACTGTCCAATAACCTGGGTGTGTCATCACATGGGGGTCCCACCAGTGGCTCAGGGGTGTCAGGAATGGGCCTAAATACTTCTGCCATGGGGTTTAGGGTGGAAGAAGAGGAGCTCTCTGTTGATTCAGCCGATCGAGACTGAAATCTTGTCTCCATCCCAGGGTACACCATGGTTGTGTCTTCCTCCTCAGACTCACTCTCAGATGTGCTGCATGGGGGTAGGTTAGCTGCAGGGGGCTGGCTGTCCACGTTGGAGGGCGGCTTTGGTCCAGCACCTTCGTTCTGCCCAGTTGCCCTGTTGTGGCCCATCTCATACGGGGTGCCTACCAATTCCCCCACAGGGAGCAAAAGGTTTCTATGCACTGTCTTTGTCTGCCCTGGACCCTCTTCAGGTTTGATCTTGTAGACCGGCAGGTCTCCTAGCTTTTCCATCACCAAGTAAGGTATTGCCTTCCATCTGTCGGCTATCTTGTGTTTGCCAGCAATACCCAAATTTCGCAGCAGAACTCTGTCCCCCGGCTGGAGTTCTTGCAGACGTACCCTAGCATCATATCGATGTTTGTTGCGGTCGGCGTTCTTCCGAGCCGCAGATGTAGCTAAGTGATAAGCATCCCGCAGCTTTTCTCTCAGTCGGGATACATATTGCTGATGAGTTTCATAGCTATCTCCATCCTCTGATACACCAAAGCACAGGTCTATGGGTAATCTTGGTTCTCGTCCAAACATTAAGAGATATGGGGTGACTCCTGTAGCATCATTCTTTGTGGCATTGTAGGCATGCACCAGATATGCAACATGTTGGCTCCAGGTTGCTTTCTGCTCTGGTCGCAAAGTCCCCAACATATCTAATAGGGTTCGGTTGAACCTCTCTGGCTGAGGATCACCTTGCGGGTGATAAGGCGTTGTTCTAGACTTCTTAATTCCCGCTATCCTCAGCACCTCCTTCAGAAGATGACTCTCAAAGTCCCGCCCCTGATCCGAGTGTATCCGGGCTGGAAATCCATAAACTGAGAAGTATTTCTCCCACAGTACTCGAGCAACCGTGGTGGCCCTCTGATCACGCGTGGGATATGCCTGCGCATATCGTGTATAATGGTCAGTCACTACTAGAATGTTCCCAATATTCCTCTTGTCTACTTCTAAAGACAAGAAATCGATGCATACCAGTTCCAAAGGTTTGGTGCTGGTGATGTTCTTGAGATATGCAGCCCTCGTGGGCAGAGTTTTCCTTTGAACACATCGAGCGCAGGTCTCACATTTCCTGCAAACATCTTCAGCCATCCGAGGCCAATAGAATCTACTACGAAGAAGTTCCAGGGTCCTCTCCATCCCTAAATGTCCAAAGTCATCATGCAGGGCCCTCATGGCCAGGGCTCTGTACTCTTTTGGCAGCACTAGCTGTGCTCGTTGCTTTTGTAAAGGGTCTGTGGTCACTCGATGTAGCACTCCCTGAATCAGTTTTAGTTTGGTCCATTCTCTCAATAGTAGTTTACCCTCCGGGTTAGGTGGGACAACCACAGCTGGGCTTTGCCCCTCCCTTTTGGCAAGTAGTGTATCACGAATGCCAATATCTTGCAGCTGGGCTTCCTGCCAGTCAGCCGCATTGAGCATGGGCAAAGGAGATTGGTCCAACGCAATATAGTTCACTGAAGCAGAAGGCACGCATTCAGGGGGCAGGCCCAAAGCTTCTGCAGCACATCCATGAAGACTCTCATGGGACTCTGGCTCCCGGCGACTCACACTGCAAATAGCCCGCACTCCATCTGTGGGTATCACAGCAACTCCTGGTGCTTGTGGACGCCTGGACAATGCATCTGCATCTACATTGCTTCTCCCTGATCGGTATTGAATGCTGAAGTCATAGCTAGCCAAAGCGGCCACCCATCTTTGCCCTGTAGCATCCAGCTTAGCACTTGTTAACACATAGGTCAGTGGGTTGTTGTCTGTCCACACCTGGAACTGAGCACCATATAAGTAGTCTCGAAATTTCTCAGTGATGGCCCATTTCAAGGCCAAGAACTCCAGCTTGTGGGTGGGATAGCGAGTTTCACTATCAGACAGTCCTCGGCTGGCAAAGGCTACAGGTTTACGTCTTCCTTCCACTTCCTGGTACAGTACTGCTCCCAGACCCTCCAAACTGGCATCAGTATGCAGGATAAATGGCTTGCTTGGGTCAGCAAAGACTAGGACTGGACCATGAGTTAGGCAAGTAATGATTTCTCGAAAAGCCCTTTCACATCTCTCATCCCACCGTGGCCCAAATGGTTCGAAGGGGCCATAGTGTCTCTGCACAGGAGGCTTTGGGGACCTTCCCTTATTCTTGGTCTTAGATTTGTTCCTGCTGGACTGGTATCCCCTGGTAAGATCATTCAGAGGTTTTACAATCGTAGCATAGTTTTTCACAAATCTGCGATAGTAGCCACTAAACCCAAGAAAGGTCTTGAGTTCTCTGTAGTTACTTGGACATGGCCATGTAGTGAGGGCTTCTATTTTATCGGGATCAGTACTCACACCCTCTTGGGACACGATGTGACCCACATACTTCACTGAGGTCCTGCAGAACTGGCATTTGTCAATTGAAAGCTTCAAACCATAATCCTCTAACCTATCGAGCACTTTAAGAAGTCTTTCTTCATGCTCCTCCAAGGTTCTTCCAAACACTATCAGGTCATCCAAATAAACTAACACTTGCAGTAAATTCATGTGTCCCACAACTTTCTCCATAAGACGTTGAAATGTGGCAGGTGCTCCAGAGATCCCTTGGGGCATGCGTTCAAACTGATAAAACCCTAATGGGCAGATGAAGGCTGTCTTCTCCTTATCTGCTTCACCCAGAGGGATCTGGTAGTATCCACTCCGAAGATCCAACACAGAGAACCACTGGCTTCCCAGCAAACAGTCTAAGGCATCTTGGACTCGAGGCATTGTGTACTGGTCAACCACAGTACGGCGGTTTAGGGTGCGGTAGTCAATACACATCCGGATTTTCCCATTCTTTTTACGGACCACCACAATGGGTGAGGCATATGGGCTGCGGGACGCTGTAATGATGCCATTCGCAGCCAGCTCCTGAAGATGTTGTCGCACATCTTCCATCTCGGAGAGGGCAATCCTCCTAGATCTCTCCCTGAAAGGTCGAGAGTCATGTAGTCTGATGTTGTGCTCTACTCCTTTTGCACATCCCACATCCCACTCATGCAATGAGAACACCTTGGATCTTTCACAAAGTTTCCTCCTCAGGCGATCTTTCCACTCCTCGGACAACGGTGAATCTCCAAAGTCAAACTTTGCAGGGTCTATTGGCGGAACTTGAGTCTCACACTGGGGTTTTACAATTGATTCAGGCTCAAAGAGATCCGCTATCTTTTGTCCTTGCTTCACAACAACATCTCGACTTGTTTCATTAGCAATCAGTATAGTCACCTTTTCCTGGGCTTCAGCAGGTAGGGTTATGACTCCACTGGGGACCAGCACTCCTTCCGGGAGCTCTCCTTCAACCGGCTGCTCTACCATTGCTAATGCCCCTTTACTGCCTTTCAGCCGAGTACTCATGACAAGCACTTCTTGCTCCGTCCTTGCAGGCACTACTAACGGGGTTGTGCCCATGTACTTCAGCGCCCCAATCGGTAGCTCAGATGTCTCCTTTTTAGCACCCTCAATCTTCCTATAGGCTTCAGCACAAAGCGTATGGATCATCAGGGTATTCAGGTACTGGTCCCCAGCCCGTCGTCTGCAGTAATCCGCGAGCACCTTGGAGAGACTGGAGTTGGTCCCTATCAGCACAGACACATCAGAGGTCCCTTTAGGGTCAGGGCATATTAATGCAGCTGTGTCCACCTCTTCTCTTACCCCAGCAACCTCCTCTGGGAATTCCAGGTGCACTATGACATACCCTTGGTAGGGGTATTCATCCATGCTGAGACCACACAGACCAACGCCAGTCAGTGGCTGTATAGGCAGGTGCCTAAGCATTTGTTGGTATAATGACTGAAATATAATAGTCACTTGAGATCCAGTGTCAAGCACGGCTTTACACTCCACCCCTTCAATCTTCACCATGACCTCTGCTCGAGGCCCTATCAGTCCTGCGGGGATCCCAGCTGGACAGTCTTTTCTGGGGGAATCTTCAAATCCTGCAGGCCTGGGTGGTCCCCGTCCCTGGACTCTCTGGCAGCTACCGGATCTCTCCCAACTGATCCTCAGCTTTCCATACACTAAGGAGGGGTTTTCTTCATTATGGCACTTGGCAGCACTGTGTCCATCCTGACCACATCGGTAGCAGAAGAATTGTCCTTTCCCTCTTCGCCCAGATGGGATGGTGGCTCTAAATGCTGACTTCTCCATCACCACGGTCAGAGGCTCCTTATTCCCGGAAGTCTTAGCTTGGTCAATGGTGCTTTGCAGTTCAGCTATCCGTTCTGTCAGGACCTGCACTTGTTGGGCAAGTTCCTCTGTGGTGCTCACCATCAGTACACTGGCCATTTGCAGTGGTGTTGTGCCGGCTGGCTCCAATGTTTGGTCTTCCCAAAACTCGCTGGCAGCCTGCCTTTCTTCCTCTTCTCTGACCTCCTTTATCAGCTGGGAATAACTTGGGGGATGTTCCCGTCGTTCTCTTAGCCGGAGATGGAGTAGAATCGGGTTCTGATACTGAGCTCCTCTTACAATTTGAGCCAGTCTGGTCCGATCCATCTGTTCAGCAGTCACTGCACCCCTCATGACAGCTCTCTGAAGCAGTCTCTCCAGCCTCTGTATATAGGCTGAAATCTTCTCGCCAATTTGCTGTCGGGAATTAAGGAACTTACAGTAACTGTCTTCAGGGCCCTCTACACTCCCAAAGGTATGATCAAGGGCCTCTAGGCAGTCCTTCACACTGACCCCAGGGTCAATGAGCTTCAGGGTGCGAATCACATCTAATGCTGGGCCACTAAGGCTCTCTATCAGACATCTTCGCTTTTCTGCATCAGGTACGGCCCACTCCTGCAGCATTTCAGTGGTATGCTCCAACCAGGGTTCGAACTCCTCTGCCCCAGCAAATAACCTTAACTCACGACAAGAGTTTGACCTAGCATGGGACAACACAACCTTTTCCAATATTTGCCCCAGTGCTTTTGTCCAATCATTGGCTGAGGCTGTGGCCCCTGAGCTAGAGGCTGCAGAGCCGGGGCCCAACAAACCCGACATATTAGCCATTATACAAACAGTAATTTCCTCAAAATATAACCACAATTGTTTCCCAATGCAGGGGAACACTCAACAGGTGCTTGCGAGGGGTACTGACCCAGGGGATCCCGGACGAGCCCCCAAAAATGTAACCCTTCTGCCCATCTAAGTTGGCAGCAACAAGGGCCGGGTTCTGTATCTAGGGGTTCCGTTTCAATAACGCAATGCAAAACCGGCTCGAGCCCCCACCCAGTGACCTGGGACAATTACATACCACCCCCTGGGCGCCTCTAAGAGGCAATACTTCCCCTCTCGCAAGCACGGAGTCTGAGTGTAACAGAAAATGTTTAATAACATGAGGTAAACAACATCAGCATTAAATGGAAAAAACACCACAACTAGAGTTTTTAGACCAAACCATGAGCGAAGACCCACCCCAGCAAATTGGGCCGTGTCCTCTCCCGTTGGTTCTTGAAACCAGCGACCCAAGAATCACCAAAGTCCCAAAAGTCCACCAATCCCAAAGTCTCTTGGGTCCAGCAACCCAAGAATCACAAAAGTCCCAAAAGTCCGACAACCCCCCAAAGTCTCTGTCCATGATCAGTGCAGCCCCAGAGTTCAAAAGGGGGGGGGGTGAGCAGGGTGTTAAGGGGCACCTTACGTGATCCGAGGCCAACCGGCTGCTTCTCCACGGGGTTCCACTGCAGCCTTCACCACGAACTGCTCCACTCCACCTGCAGTCCCACGAACTGCTCTGGCAGCTGCTCCGCTCCGCTCACCGACCTGTGAGCCGCTCCGCTCCGCTCCGCTCCAGCCGTCCCTTGGGCCGCTCCCACAAGGCTCTGCTCTGCTCTGCTAGCTGCTCCTCCAGCCGCTCCGCTCACTGACCTGTGAGCCGCTCCGCTCCGCTCACCCCCACTAAGCTAAGTTAGCTTAGCAATATAGCTTCAGGCTCCCCCACTAGTTAACACAGCCTCAGTGATCTCAGCTCTTAAATAGCTTTAGCTCTTTTGTGATTTCAGCTAGTAGTAGGGGAGCCCCAGTGCTGGTGCACTATTGGCCCAAAGTGAACTCAGCTCAGCAGTCTGTAACTAGACTCCTAAGGGAATCAAAGTTAGCTCTGACATTCAACAGTGGAGAGAGGAGGTAGTGCAATTGGTGTTTCAACCCCCTCAGGAAGGGGGCCACACCATCAGGTACAAATACCTGTCCCCATCCTCTCTCCCTTCACTGGGTTTTGTAACCCATGCCCCTTGACAAGCAAATGCTACTTAGGTAATGGTGAATGACTCACTCAGTCCTTCTGTCATACACCAGTTCCATTGGCCTTGATTCACAGAATCAGGGTAACAAAACTTTATTCTTCCTGCCCCAATAACAGAGAAACTGGGGATCCCACACCAGCCAAAGTAACCACTTTGAGTTGCTGTGGTTTCATGCTAGGCGAGTGGGTGTGCCTATGCAAACAAGATCAGCCCCTGGAGTTCTTTTCCACCCTCGCCATAATTCACCACCAGATGTCAGGGTAGAGCTCATCCTGACTCTGCTTACACATCTGACTGGGGTACATGTACACATACACACACGCATACTCACATGTGCACACACTCATATGCACATACACGTACACACATACATACGCACATGTACACATACATATATATACAGACGTACACATACACGCACACATGCTGTCCCTGGAGCGCCCCAGGATGCTGGCTATTATGGAGGCACAAAGGGGTTGGGAGAAAATAATCAACAAGAACTTTTGCTGAAAATGCAAACCTAAGCTGGAAATCTGTGCAGGGCTGGGCTCAGCGAAAATGATCTATTGAGCTGCTCTTATTAACCGTGGTCCTGTACTTCCTGGTTTGCGTCGGACCCAGGCAGGAGACTGGGCTGCTCTCAGATGTAGAAGCCATTGGAATGAGCCAGGTCGGAATGAGCCAGGCCCTCAGAGCCTTCTGCCACCAATCGCCCCAGCAGTCACTGATCCACACCAAACCACGTCCTTCCAGTCAGGCAGTTTCATATGCACACGTCAAACCCTTGGTTTGCCACTCAGACACCACGGTGATGGGCACAGTAAGGACCGAGAGACGCTAAACAGGCAGACAGACAAGGAAATAGTGGCCCTGCCTACAGGTGTGTGTGTGGTGCAAACGGATGAACACCAGTTGCTGGCTGAAGGCACAACCTTAATTCCCGCATCTCCTGTCTGTCAGCTATCGTTCGCTTGGCAGCTTGAACTTCGATTTCTAACACAGGATTTTGCTCTGGCCTATTGTGGTTCTCATGTCCAGGGGCGCGTTGGCCCCTGGTATCAGGAGCGGTGCTAAGGAGGCTGCTTTTCAAAGGTCCTTAAGTAGGGTTGTCAACTTTCTACTTGCACAAAACCAAACGCCCTTGACCCAACCCCTTTCATGCCCTTCCCCAAGGCCCCACCCCCACTCACTCCAGCCCAGCCCACCTCCCTGAGTCGCTCGCTCTCACACCCTCACTCACTTTCACTGGGCTGGAGCTGGGGGTTGGAGTGCAGGGAGGGGGGAGGGCTCTGGGATTGGGCTGGAGATTAGGGGTTTGGGGTGCCAGAGGGGGATCCGGGCTGGGGCAGAGGGTTGGGGTGCGGACTCTAGGAGGGAGTTTGGGTGCGGGAGGGGGCTCAGGGCTAGGATAGGGGATTGGGGTGCGGGTGGGGGTGTGGGGTCTGGGAGGGATTAGGGTACAGGAGGGGGTTCCGACCTGGGGCAGGGGGTTGGGGTGCCGGGTGTGAGGTCTGGGAGGGAATTTGGGTGTGGGAGGGGGTTCCGACCTGGGGCAGGGTTTCTGGGTGCGAGCTCCGGCCAGGCGGCGCTTACCTCAGCCAGCTCCTGGTCAATGGCACACCGGTGCTAATGCAGGCTCCTGACCCCTGGTCTCCCTCCGCTGGCAGGCTCTGAGCAAGGCCTGCCCAGAGAACATGGATGACGAGCTCTCGATCCTGCTGACAGCACCCTCCAGCACAGACAAACTCCAGCACATCTTGGAGGTGAGCAGAATGGGGAGGGGCAGCAGGGGTTTTACCTTAGCCCTGGGGACTCCTAGAAAGAAGAGACTGGAAAATCCATGTTTCTATTGGATCCTTCCGAGTATGCATTTGTGATATAAACTCACTGGGTGACCTTGGGGTAACTCACTTCCCCCTTACGGCATCAGTCTTCTCCACTATCAAATCTACACTGGGGAAGAAGAACAGAAGCCCCGACAATCACCTTCACCTCTGGGTGTCTGGTCCTGGGAGCCAAAACCAACTGGACTATCTGCCCCATCTCCTAAACTGCCCTGTCTTTCCCTCCGAGGGCCTGGTCCTTAGTGCTCAGCCTGGCCCCTTCCCAGCTTGTCCCTGACCTTTAAAGGACTCTCCAAGCCCCTCCCATGCCTGCTTCCCTTGGGGTCTCTCTCCTGGCTGAGCACAGGCTGCCCTTCTATCTCTCAGCAGGCCTGGGTCCTAGTCACAGGCTGCGTCTTGTCACGTGACCCCCACACTTATTCCCTTCACCCTAGGGAGCTGCATCACCTGGGCCAGGTGCAGTTGAGCTCCAACCCCTTTCCTGGCCATCTCAACCAGGGACAGGTGCCTCGGTTTCCCCAGCTATCAAATGGAGCTAATCAAGGTTTTGTTTGTTCTCCCCATTTTACAGGGTGGGAAACCGAGACACAGTTGGGACCTGTCTACAACACAGGTCTGTCGTGCGTTTGTAATCTGTTGACCCCCACATGTTGTTCAGAGCCTATGGACAACACAGCTCCTAAAGGTACGTTTGTTCTGTGCTTATCCCCTATGTACCAGCAGGGCTGAACAGCATTTCTCACTGTGCTGTGGGGAGCAGGTCCTGGGTACTAAGGGTGTGAAGAAGCTCTCAAGGACTAATTTTTAAAAATAATTGTTATCAATGAATTGGGAGAAAACATACAATCACTGCGGATAAGATTGGGGGGGTGACAAAATACAGGCAGAGTGGTAATTCCTGATGGCGAGAGGGCAGTGATATACAGCGATCTGGCTCATTCGGCCAGCTGGACCCATTCAAAGAAAACAAGTTTGAGCAGAGCCCAATGCAAGGTCCTATGCGTGGCAACAAGGCACGCCGGCCACACCTCCAGAATGGGGACGTGTATCCAGGAAAGCAGTGACTCTGAAATGGATTTAGGGGCCAGAGTGGAAAAGCCACTCAACATGAGCTCCCAGTGTGATGCTGTGGTGAACAGGGCTAAAGCCATCATTAGACGTAGGAGCAGAGCCGTGAGTAGGATAGGGAGGTGACACAGCAGCAGTGAGACTGCTATTGGAATACTGCCTCCAGTGTTGGTGTCCTCCTTTGAAAAAGATGGTCCTAGAAATTGGAGCTGGGACAGCAAAGAGCCACCACATGTTCTGAGGGCTGGAGAAAAATGCCTTCTAGTGAGCTATTGAAAGAGCTCAACCTGTTTAGCTTATCAAAAGAAGATTGAAAGGTGACTTCACTGAAGTGTTGAAATGCCTTAATGGAGAGAAAATATTGGGTATTAAAGGGCTCTTTAATCGAGCAGAGAAAGGCAGAACAAGACCCAATGGCTTGAAGGTGAAAAGAAACAAATTCCTATGACAAATAAGGCACAAATATTCAACAGCAAGGATGATTGAACACAGGAAGAAGCTACCAAGGAAAGTGGTGGATTCTCCATCTCTTGATGTCATTAATAAAGACTAGATGCCTTTCCGGAATGTGTTTGCCCCAAAAGTAGCTATTGTGGTAGACAGGAGGCCTGTGATATGCAGGGGGTCAGATTAGATGCTCTAAATGTCTCTTCTGCCCATAAAGTCTACTCATTTCTGAGAAACCGAGTGTAGCATTGGGAGCAGCTTGTGATGTTTTACTGTCTAGCCGGCTTGCTTCCTAGAATGAACACTCATTGAGCGGGGTGATCCACAGGGAGTAGCTCAAACCTCCAAAGGGTCTGGCCTGTGGCAGGACATTAGCACTGCAGGGGAGGGGTGGGTGTGGCAGTGACATCACAAAGGCCTTTTTCAGGACCTCAGCCTATTGGCCAAAGGTGTAGGGGAGGTGGTGACCTCACAGAGGGATGCTGACATCAGCCAGGCAGGACAGGGGCGCAGAGCCAGGGAAACCTCAGAGACCCCTGTGGCTTTGCTTCAGCAAGTCTCCTTCTCGAGATCTCTCTTTGAGGTCTGAGAGAGTATTAGGGGTCACGTACGTGAGCGCCAGGAGGAACCTCTTTTGAGTTTTCTCCTTTCTTTTTCCTGATTTCACTAGAAAACTGACATCCCTGTTTAGAAGGTAAGAGCCTCTGAGAGGTTTGGAACCTGTTCAGTCTGATGCATCTGGTGCCATCTGAATTTTAGGCATGGAAAACACTAGCTTAAGGTGGCCAAATTTTATTCCCCACCTGGGATTTTGTCCCTTAGAATCTCTGGGGACATTAAGGTTTGTCCTTTTTCTTTTAGCTTTTCCTCCATCCCTCCCTCCTTTCTCTTCATCTCTTACTTCTTTTGTCTGTTCCCTTGTTCACCTCCCACCACCAGGAGGGGGGTGTGTGTGTCGTGGAGGTTGCTCTACAACTCCCATTGTGGGAGGTCCACCGAAAAATGTGGGGCTGAAATAGTGCTCAGACAGTGATCCCCAGCGGTGACCTGGGCCATCCTTTGGGCTCTCTGGTGAGAACCCTCATCCTCCCGCCCCTCGGTCTCTACCCTGATTGGCTGAGCAGGGCGTTATTGACAGGGAGGAGACTCAGGTCCCTGTTGTTTTCTTTTAAGACCAAGTAAATAGTCATAACCAGTCATATGTTCGACAAATTTTGCTGCTTCTCTGCAGTTCATTATTTTCTCTACCATTCCAGTTCTCCTAAAATACTTGCTGAATAATTACTATGAACCCTTGCTGGTCTGGAACTCACTTGAGAGCACTTTATTCAGGTCATTCAATGTCTGAAATTCAAGATCCGATGGTTAGTTTGAAAATCAGGGCTCTTGGGTCCTATTCCCAACTCTGCCACGGACTGGCTGTGTGACCTAAGACAAGTCAATTCTCCTTTCTCAGCCTTAGCTTCTCCCTCTTTCCAGTAGGGATAACAATCCGCTCCTATCTACCTCCCGGCAGGTGGAGGATGGGGATCTATTGGAGAGTGTCACTAGGAGCAGTGCATAAGATGAGGTGTCCTATCATGTTTACTCAGATCAGATTAGGACATAATAGAATGGCTGAAATAGTCTATTTTATTTGTATTTTATTATGTTGCAATTGTTAAGAGCAGCAACTACTTAGCTCAGACTGAAACATCTTATCTAATTTTTGAGATCTAAGTGTCTCCTCTTTGTGTGCGACGAGACAAACACGTACTCCTGTTCTTTTTGTGACACAGAAGATGCTTTTGTTTTGCAACAAAATATTTTTGCAAAGAATTTTCATGCCACTTGACATGATTTCAAGAAAGAAACTGGTTTAGTTTGAATGGGATTTTCGGACAGAAACGGTTTCAATGAAATTTCCCCACCATCTCGATTCCTGGGCTCTATCCCTGTCTTTGGGGGGTTTGCTGTCTGTTAGAACAGGAGTCTGATTTGGATAGGGATAGAGACCTCTTTAATGTTTTTAATGAAGTAAATACTAATGGGAATTGTGTGATCATGGGAGACTTTAACTTCCCAGATATAGACTGGAGGATAAGTGCTAGTAATATAATAGGGCTCAGATTTTCCTAGATGTGATAGCTGATGGATTCCTTCACCAAGTAGTTGAAGAACCAACAAGAGGGGATGCCATTTTAGATTTGGTGTGGGTAGTGAGGATCTCTTAGAAGAAATGGTTGTCGGGGACAGCCTTGGTTTGAGCGATCATGAGCTAATTCAGTTTAAACTAAATGGAAGGGTAAACAAAAATAGATCTGTGACTAGGGTTTTTGATTTCAAAAGGGCTAACTTTAAAAAATTAAGGAAATTAGATAGGGAAGTGGATTGGACTGAAGGACTTTTGGATCTAAAGGCGGAGAAGGCCTGGAATTACTTCAAGTCAAAGTTGCAGAAACTATCAGAAGCCTGCATCCCAAGAAAGGGGGAAAATTCATAGGCAGGAGTTGTAGACCAAGCTGGATGAGCAAGCATTTCAGAGAGATGATTAAGAAAAAGCAGAAAGCCTACAAGGAGTGGAAGATGGGAGTGATCAGCAAGGAAAGCTACCTTACTGAGGTCAGAACATGTAGGGACAAAGTGAGAAAGGCCGAAAGCCATGTAGAGTTGGACCTTGCAAAGGGAATTCAAACCAATAGTAAAAGGTTTTATAGCCATATAAATCAGAAGAAAATAAAGAAAGAAGAAGTGGGACCACTAAACACTGAGGATGGAGTGGAGGTTAAGGATAATCTAGGCATGGCCCAATGTCTAAACAAATACTTTGCCTCAGTCTTTCAGAGGCTAATGAGGAGCTTAGGGATAATGGTAGGATGACAAATGGGAATGAGGATATGGAGGTAGATATTACCACATCTGAGTTAGAAGCCAAACTCGAACAGCTTAATGGGACTAAATCGGAGGGCCCAGATAATCTTCATCCAAGAATATTAAAAGAACTGGCACATGAAATTGCAAACCCATTAGCAAGAATTTTTAATGAATCTGTAAACTCAGGGGTTGTACCGTATGACTGGAGAATTGCTAACATAGTTCCTAGCTTTAAGAAAGGGAAAAAACGTGATCCGGGTAACTACAGGCCTGTTAGTTTGACCTCTGTAGTATGCAAGGTCTCAGAAAATGTTTTGAAGGAGAAAGTAGTTAAGGACATTGAGGTCAATGGTAATTGGGACAAAATACAACATGGCTTTACAAAAGGTAGATCGTGCCAAACCAACCTGATCTCCTTCTTTGAGAAGGTAACAGATTTTTTAGACAAAGGAAACGCAGTGGATCTAATTTACCTCGATTTCAGTAAGGCATTTGATACGGTTCCACATGGGGAATTATTAGCTAAATTGGAAAAGATGAGGATCTATATGAAAATTGAAAGGTGGATAAGGAACTGGTTAAAGGGGAGACTACAACGGGTCGTACTGAAAGGTGAACTGTCAGGCTGGAGGGAGGTTACTAGTGGAGTTCTTATATTATGGGAACAAGTAAATAACTTTTCCTTATTCACTTTCTCCACATCACTCATGATTTCATATACCTCTATCATATCCCCCCATAGTCTCCTCTTTTCCAAGCTGAAAAGTCCTAGCCTCTTTAATCTCTCCTCATATGGGACCCCTTCCAAACCTCTAATCATTTTAATTGCCCTTCTCTGACCTTTTCTAATGCCAGTATATCTTTTTTGAGATGAGGAGACCACATCTGTACACAGTATTCAAGATGTGGGTGTACCATGGATTTATATAAGGGCAATGAGATATTCTCCGTCTCATTCTCTATCCCCTTTTTAATGATTCCTAACATCCTGTTTGCTTTTTTGACTGCCGCTGCACACTGCGTGGAAGTCTTCAGAGAACTATCCACGATGACTCCAAGATCTTTTTCCTGATTCATAGATTCATAGATTCATAGATTCATAGATTCTAGGACTGGAAGGGACCTCGAGAGGTCATCGAGTCCAGTCCCCTGCCCGCATGGCAGGACCAAATACTGCCTAGACCATCCCTAGTAGACATTTATCTAACCTACCCTTAAATATCTCCAGAGACGGAGATTCCACAACCTCCCTAGGCAATTTGTTCCAGTGTTTAACCACCCTGACAGTTAGGAACTTTTTCCTAATGTCCAATCTAGACCTCCCTTGCTGCAGTTTAAACCCATTGTTTCTGGTTCTATCCTTAGAGGCTAAGGTGAACAAGTTCTCTCCCTCCTCCTTATGACACCCTTTTATATACCTGAAAACTGCTATCATGTCCCCTCTCAGTCTTCTCTTTTCCAAACTAAACAAACCCAATTCTTTCAGCCTTCCTTCATAGGTCATGTTCTCAAGACCTTTAATCATTCTTGTTGCTCTTCTTTGGACCCTTTCCAGTTTCTCCACATCTTTTTTAAAATGCGGCGCCCAGAACTGGACACAATACTCCAGCTGAGGCCTAACCAGAGCAGAGTAGAGCGGAAGAATGACTTCTCGTGTCTTGCTCACAACACACCTGTTAATGCATCCCAGAATCATGTTTGCTTTTTTTGCAACAGCATCACACTGTTGACTCATATTTAGCTTGTGGTCCACTATAACCCCTAGATCCCTTTCTGCCGTACTCCTTCCTAGACAGTCTTTTCCCATTCTGTATGTGTGAAATTGATTTTTCCTTCCTAAGTGGAGCACTTTGCATTTATCTTTGTTAAACTTCATCCTGTTTAACTCAGACCATTTCTCCAATTTGTCCAGATCATTTTGAATTATGACCCTGTCCTCCAAAGTAGTTGCAATCCCTCCCAGTTTGGTATCATCCGCAAACTTAATAAGCGTACTTTCTATGCCAATATCTAAGTCGTTGATGAAGATATTGAACAGAGCCGGTCCCAAAACAGACCCCTGCGGTACCCCACTCGTTACGCCTTTCCAGCAGGATTGGGAACCATTAATAACAACTCTCTGAGTACGATTATCCAGCCAGTTATGCACCCACCTTATAGTAGCCCCATCTAATTTGTATTTGCCTAGTTTATCGATAAGAATATCATGCGAGACCGTATCAAATGCCTTACTAAAGTCTAGGTATACCACATCCACAGCTTCACCCTTATCCACAAGGCTCGTTATCCTATCAAAGAAAGCTATCAGATTGGTTTGACATGATTTGTTCTTCACAAATCCATGCTGGCTATTCCCTATCACCTTACCACCTTCCAAGTGTTGGCAGATGATTTCCTTAATTACTTGCTCCATTATCTTCCCTGGCACAGAAGTTAAACTAACTGGTCTGTAGTTACCTGGGTTGTTTTTAGTTCCCTTTTTATAGATGGGCACTATATTTGCCCTTTTCCAGTCTTCTGGAATCTCTCCCGTCTCCCATGACTTTCCAAAGATAATAGCTAGAGGCTCAGATACCTCCTCTATTAGCTCCTTGAGTATTCTAGGATGCATTTCATCAGGCCCGGGTGACTTGCAGGCATCTAACTTTTCTAAGTGATTTTTAACTTGTTCTTTTTTTATTTTATCCGCTAAACCTACCCCCTTCCCATTAGCATTCACTATGTTAGGCATTCCTTCAGACTTCTCGGTGAAGACCGAAACAAAGAAGTCATTAAGCATCTCTGCCATTTCCAAGTTTCCTGTTACTGTTTCTCCCTCTTCACTAAGCAGTGGGCCTACCCTGTCTTTGGTCTTCCTCTTGCTTCTAATGTATTGATAAAAAGTCTTCTTGTTTCCTTTTATTCCCGTAGCTAGTTTGAGCTCATTTTGTGCCTTTGCCTTTCTAATCTTGCCCCTGCATTCCTGTGTTGTTTGCCTATATTCATCCTTTGTAATCTGTCCTAGTTTCCATTTTTTATATGACTCCTTTTTATTTTTTAGATCGTGCAAGATCTCGTGGTTAAGCCAAGGTGGTCTTTTGCCACATTTTCTATCTTTCCTAACCAGCGGAATAGCTTGCTTTTGGGCCCTTAATAGTGTCCCTTTGAAAAACTGCCAACTCTCCTCAGTTGTTTTTCCCCTCAGTCTTGATTCCCATGGGACCTTACCTATCAGCTCTCTGAGCTTCCCAAAATCTGCCTTCCTGAAATCCATTGTCTCTATTTTGCTGTTCTCCCTTCTACCCTTCCTTAGAATTGCAAAGTCTATGATTTCATGATCACTTTCACCCAGGCTGCCTTCTACTTTCACATTCTCAACGAGTTCCTCCCTATTTGTTAAAATCAAGTCTAGAACAGCTTCCCCCCTAGTAGCTTTTTCAACCTTCTGAAATAAAAAGTTGTCTCCAATGCAGTCCAAGAATTTGTTGGATAGTCTGTTCCCCGCTGTGTTATTTTCCCAACATATATCCGGATAGTTGAAGTCCCCCATCACCACCAAGTCTTGGGCTTTGGATGATTTTGTTAGTTGCTTGAAAAAAGCCTCATCCACCTCTTCCACCTGGTTAGGTGGCCTGTAGTAGACGCCTAGCATGACATCTCCCTTGTTTTTTGCCCCTTTAAGCCTAACCCAGAGACTCTCAACACTTCCGTCTCCTATGTCCATCTCTACCTCTGTCCAAGTGTGTACATTTTTAATATATAAGGCAACACCTCCTCCCTTTTTCCCCTGTCTATCCTTCCTGAGCAAGCTGTACCCATCCACACCAACATTCCAATCATGTGTATTATCCCACCAAGTTTCAGTGATGCCAACAATGTCATAGTTGTATTTATTTATTAGCACTTCCAGTTCTTCCTGCTTATTCCCCATACTTCTCGCATTTGTATATAGGCATCTAAAATACTGGTTTGATCTTTCCTCCCAGTTTTTTCCTGACTCTCCTTTCTCTCTGCCAATATAGCCCACACTCCCTCTTGTTTCCGACTCATTTCCCCGGTCTCCATGTTCCCCACTTACCTGTGGGCTTTGCTCACCTGTCCCCGTCGAACCTAGTTTAAAGCCCTCCTCACTAGGTTAGCCAGTCTGTGTCCGAATAGGGTCTTCCCTCTCCTCGAAAGGTGAACGCCATCTCTGCCTAGCAGTCCTTCCTCGAATAGCATCCCGTGGTCTAGGAAGCCAAAGCCCTCCTGGTGACACCATCTTCGCAGCCAGGCATTCACCTCCATGATGCATCTGTCTCTGCCCGGGCCCCTACCTTTAACAGGAAGAATTGAAGAGAATACCACCTGTGCTCCAAACTCCTTCACCCGTGCTCCCAGAGCCCTGTAGTCACTCTTGATCCGCTCAGTGTCACACCGCGCAGTATCATTTGTGCCCACATGGATGAGTAGCATGGGGTAGTAGTCAGAGGGCCGGATAATCCTCGACAATGCCTCCGTAACGTCTCGGATACGGGCCCCCGGCAGGCAGCATACCTCTCGAGATGAAATGTCAGGGCGACAGATGGGCGCCTCCGTCCCCCTCAGCAGAGAGTCTCCGACCACCACTACCCTACGTTTCCTATTCGCAGTGGTGGCAGCAGACTCTCCAGCCTTAGGGGTACGAGGCTTCTCCTCCTTTACTGTAGGGAGTGATTCCTTCTTTCCTGTATCAAGAAGAGCATAACGGTTACCTATAACCACGGCAGGAGGGTTCGGAGCAAGGGTGGAGCACTGCCTGCTGCCAGAAGTAACCAGCTGCCAGCGTCCACCCTGAGCCATCTCCTCCTCCACCAGTGGTGTATCAGCAGTCCTGTGTACTGGGACAGCTACCTCAGCTGTCTCCACATGGACACTGTCGAGGAATTGCTCGTGGATACGGATGCTCCTCAACCTAGCCACCTCCTCCTGTAGCTCTCTCACCTGCTGCCTGAGAGATTCCACCAGCAGGCACCTTTCACATTGGATGGTCCCCCCAGCCTGGATATCCGTAAGTGGAAATTGCAAGTTACAGTCTTTGCAGAACCACACCAGGATCTGGGTAGAGGCATCCATGCTTAGGCACTCTGTCTGGCTACAGGCACAGGTGGAGGAGACAGTAGCAGTGCTGGCACAGGTGTTGCGGGTCTTCCTAACCATCGTAAGCCTCCCTCTGTCAAACTCCCGTCTGCAGCCCCCTGTCAGCTGAAAGGGTTGTTTAAGCAAACAGTTAGAATGTAGTTGCTTTATAGGTATTAAGGGGAATCAAGAGAAAACAGATGGAACCGGCAAGGGACCCTCGCCCCCTTCCTGCTCCCCTTCCAAACTCCCTTGCGAAACTCCCTGTTAGCAGCCCCTGGTCGCAAAGCTCCCTGGTCGCTTGTGCGCTGCTTTATAAAGCCCTGGCCTGTATGAATGCCCCGCCCACTGATTAAGGCTCAGCCACTTACCAGAGGCTTCTAGCTTTCAAACCTTCCTTTGAAGCTCACAGCTTCCAACTGCCAGCCACAGCACACGGTCCTTCAAACAACCAAAACAAACAAACAGACTGACAAACACAAGCTCAGCACACAGCAAGTAACCCTCAAACACAAACAAACACACACTACAGACAGTCACTTACCCCAAAAGGTTGCTGTATTGCTCCTCCTTCACCTGGAGAACTCCCTTGCGAAACTCCCTGTTAGCAGCCCCTGTTCGCAAAGCTCCCTGGTCGCTTGTGCGCTGCTTTATAAAGCCCTGGCCTGTATGAATGCCCCGCCCACTGATTAAGGCTCAGCCACTTACCAGAGGCTTCTAGCTTTCAAACCTTCCTTTGAAGCTCACAGCTTCCAACTGCCAGCCACAGCACACGGTCCTTCAAACAACCAAAACAAACAAACAGACTGACAAACACAAGCTCAGCACACAGCAAGTAACCCTCAAACACAAACAAACACACACTACAGACAGTCACTTACCCCAAAAGGTTGCTGTATTGCTCCTCCTTCACCTGGAGAACTCCCTTGCGAAACTCCCTGTTAGCAGCCCCTGGTCGCAAAGCTCCCTGGTCGCTTGTGCGCTGCTTTATAAAGCCCTGGCCTGTATGAATGCCCCGCCCACTGATTAAGGCTCAGCCACTTACCAGAGGCTTCTAGCTTTCAAACCTTCCTTTGAAGCTCACAGCTTCCAACTGCCAGCCACAGCACACGGTCCTTCAAACAACCAAAACAAACAAACAGACTGACAAACACAAGCTCAGCACACAGCAAGTAACCCTCAAACACAAACAAACACACACTACAGACAGTCACTTACCCCAAAAGGTTGCTGTATTGCTCCTCCTTCACCTGGAGAACTCCCTTGCGAAACTCCCTGTTAGCAGCCCCTGTTCGCAAAGCTCCCTGGTCGCTTGTGCGCTGCTTTATAAAGCCCTGGCCTGTATGAATGCCCCGCCCACTGATTAAGGCTCAGCCACTTACCAGAGGCTTCTAGCTTTCAAACCTTCCTTTGAAGCTCACAGCTTCCAACTGCCAGCCACAGCACACGGTCCTTCAAACAACCAAAACAAACAAACAGACTGACAAACACAAGCTCAGCACACAGCAAGTAACCCTCAAACACAAACAAACACACACTACAGACAGTCACTTACCCCAAAAGGTTGCTGTATTGCTCCTCCTTCACCTGGAGAACTCCCTTGCGAAACTCCCTGTTAGCAGCCCCTGGTCGCAAAGCTCCCTGGTCGCTTGTGCGCTGCTTTATAAAGCCCTGGCCTGTATGAATGCCCCGCCCACTGATTAAGGCTCAGCCACTTACCAGAGGCTTCTAGCTTTCAAACCTTCCTTTGAAGCTCACAGCTTCCAACTGCCAGCCACAGCACACGGTCCTTCAAACAACCAAAACAAACAAACAGACTGACAAACACAAGCTCAGCACACAGCAAGTAACCCTCAAACACAAACAAACACACACTACAGACAGTCACTTACCCCAAAAGGTTGCTGTATTGCTCCTCCTTCACCTGGAGAACTCCCTTGCGAAACTCCCTGTTAGCAGCCCCTGTTCGCAAAGCTACAATTCGTTGTAGCTAAATTAGCCCCCATCATATTGTATGTATAGTTGGGGTTATTTTTCACAATGTGCATTACTTTACGTTGTCCACATTAAATTTCATTTGCCATTTTGTTGCCCAATCGCTTAGTTTTGTGAGATCTTTTTGAAGTTCTTCACAGTCTGCTTTGGTCTTAACTATCTTGAGCACTTTAGTATCATCTGCAAACTTTGCCGCCTCATTTTTTACCCCTTTCTCCAGATCATTTATGAATAAGTTGAATAGCATTGGTCCTAGGACTGACCCTTGGGGAACACCACTAGTTACCCCTCTCCATTCTGAAAATTTACCATTTATTCCTACCCTTTGTTCCCTGTCTTTTAACCAGTTCTCAATCCATGAAAGGATCTTCCCTCTTATCCCATGACAACTTAATTTACATAAGACCCTTTGGTGAGGGACCTTGTCAAATGCTTTCTGGAAATCTAAGTACACTATGTCCACTGGATCCCCCTTGTCCACATGTTTGTTGACCCCTTCAAAGAACTCTAATAGATTAGTAAGACACGATTTCCCTTTACCTAAACTATGTTGACTTTTGCCCAACAATTTATGTTCTTCTATGTGTCTGACAATTTTATTCTTTACAATTGTTTCAACTAATTTGCCCGGTACTGACATTAGACTTACTGGTCCGTAATTGCCGGGATCACCAATAGTGCCCTTTTTAAATATTGGCGTTACATTAGCTATCTTCCAGTCATGGATACAGAAGCTGATTTAAAGGACAAGTTACAAACCATAATTAATAGTTCCGCAATTTCACATCTGAGTTCTTTCAGAACTCTTGGGTGAATGCCATCTGGTCCCAGTGACTTACCAGTTAATTCCAAAACCTCCTCTAGTAACACCGCAATCTGTGACAATTCATGAGATTTGTCACCTACAAATACTGGCTGAGGTTTGGGAATGGCTGGAAGGTGAAAAGAGACAAATTCCTATGACAAATAAGGCACAAATATTCAACAGCGAGGATGATTGACCACAGGAAGAAGCTACCAAGGAAAGTGGTGGATTCTCCGTCTCTTCATGTCATTTAATAAAGACTAGATGCCTTTCTGGAATGTGTTTACCCCAACAGTAGCTATTGTGGTAGACAGGAGGCCTGTGATATGCAGGGGGTCAGATTAGATGCTCTAACTGTCTCTTCTGCCCATAAAGTCTACTCATTTCTGAGAAACCGAGTGTAGTATTGGGAGCAGCTGGTGATGTTTTACTGTCTAGCCGGCTTGCTTCCTAGAATGAACACTCATTGAGTGGGGTGATCCACAGGGAGTAGCTCAAACCTCCAAAGTGTCTGGCCTGTGGCAGGACATTAGCACTGCAGGGGAGGGGTGGGTGTGGCAGTGACATCACAAAGGCCTTTTTCAGGACCTCAGCCTATTGGCCAAAGGTGTAGGGGAGGTGGTGACCTCACAGAGGGATGCTGACATCAGCCAGGCAGGACAGGGGCGCAGGGCCAGGGAAACCTCAGAGACCCCTGTGGCTTTGCTTCAGCAAGTCTCCTTCTCGAGATCTCTCTTTGAGGTCTGAGAGAGTATTAGGGGTCACGTACGTGAGCACCAGGAGGAACTTCTTTTGAGTTTTCTCCTTTCTTTTTCCTGATTTCACTAGAAAACTGACGTCCCTGTTCAGAAGGTAAGAGCCTCTGAGAGGTTTGGAACCTGTTCAGTCTGATGCATCTGGCGCCATCTGAATTTTAGGCATGGAAAACACTAGCTTAAGGTGGCCAAATTTTATTCCCCACCTGGGATTTTGTCCCTTAGAATCTCTGGGGACATTAAGGTTTGTCCTTTTTCTTTTACCTTTTCCTCCATCCCTCCCTCCTTTCTCTTCATCTCTTACTTCTTTTGTCTGTTCCCCTGTTCCCCTCCCACCACCAGGAGGACTCTGTGTGTGTGTCATGGGGGGTGCTCTGCACCAAGGAATTCTAAACTTTGCTAAAACATCTAGTCTGCAGAAACCAGAAATGGTCGGGGCCACATTGTAACCATTGTCTTTTTTAAAGCCCATTGAGGGATGTGAGTCCCACCTTTTTAGGTATCTGGGGTGCTGGGAGGAGAGAAGAGGTGCCTGTCTCCATTTTATGGCCTCAACAAACTAAGTGATGTGCCCCAGTTCTCGTCAGAGATCCCTGAAAAAGAACGTCTTCCCATCCATTAACATACCTGGAAAGATACTGGAACTCCTTATTAAACAATCAGTTTGTCAGCAGCTACAGGACAATTTGGTTCTTAGGACTAGTGAGCATGGACTTGTCAAGAACAAATCATTCCAAACCAATCCTAGCTCCTTCTTTGGCAGGGTTACGGGCCTAGTGGAGGTGGGTAAACAGTAGATGTGATCCATCTTGGTGTTAATAAGGACATTCTCACAAACAATCTAGGGAGATGTGGTCTAGATGCAATTAGTATAATATGTGTGCACAGATGGTTGCAAGCCCGTACTCCAACAGCCCAGAACCAAACAGCAGGAAGCAGATCATGCAATGAACTCCTGCCAGTGCGTGTAGATTGCATTACATGCACCCCTGTGCGGGGAGGAGGAGCTGCTCTGGCTGGGGCAGGGATGGGGAGGGACCAAACAGGCTGGTTAGTGAGAGGCTGCCTTGACCCCAGACTCACACCCGCTCCCCGCTCGGTTCCAGGATGGCCAGGCTCCTGAGGAGGTTCAGGAAGAAGGCTCTGCAGGTGGCCCCAGAGCCTGAGGGAAGCAGCTGCCATCTTCCCCAGGAGCAGAGCGGCCCCTCCGTCCCCGCTGGCGAGGAAGGAGCTCCCGGCCAGGCCAGGAGGTGGAAGTGCGCAGCCTTCTGGCGGAGAAAACCCGCTCCCAGCGCAGGCGCCAAGGTGGGAGAGGCCAGGTCGAAATGGAGCTGGGCCAGGCTGCGGCTGGGCAGGCAGGACCCAGCGCAGGAGGGGAGCCGGGCAGGGTTACTCTGGGGCATGTTGTGTGGGCAGCAGCGGCCCAGGAGCCCAGCCCTGATTCCCAGCAGGAGGCATCGCCCTGCCCGGTCAGTGAGGACCTTCCAGCCTCCCCAGGGCAGGAGGTGGAGGATCCCTGTCCCACCACCAGCAGCTCAGCCCGCTCCCCATGGGACAGCAGCAGTGCCTGGGACTCGGGCAGCAGCGAGGCCGATGGACGCCGCTGCTTTGTTCTAGGTGAGGAGTCAGGCTGGGCTCAGGGAGAGGTGAGGGCGGGGCTGTGAACACCCTGGGCCCAGGCCCTCGATCAGTGCTATGGGGGCGGGTCCCTAGCCCAGGGGTCTGGCTTGAGCCACATGAACCCCACTGACACTAGATGCTGCCACTTTGGTCCTTGGTGCTCCAGTTGGGGGGAGGCACCTCCCAGGGAGTCCAGGACAGCGTGGGGGGGTCTCTTTGCAATGGGCTCCTGAAGGAGTTGGGGGCTGAAGGCATCACTGAGAGGGGGGAGTGTGGGGCCCGATCTGCCCTGGGTCCCGGAGGTGGGAAGGGGACACATTGCCCCACCGTGCCCCTGTCCTTCCCCCAAGTGGCAGCAGGCGTCACCCTGTCCCCTTCTCTCCCTGGTGCAGGGACTGCCAGGGACTCAGGGGACGAGGAGGAGGAATGGGTGGACGTGGCCACAGAGGAGGCTGCTCTCAATAACAGCCGAGAGCAGCTCCAAGGCGGAGAAAGGTACAAACGTACCCCAGCTGTGCTGGAACCGAGACTGTCCTGCCCCTTCCCAGCACCTGACCCCCTGCAGAGGGTCTTGTCCCTGATGATCCACCAGCCCTAATGGGGACCTTTCTTCTCCATGATCTGGGACCCCAGAGGTGGGGGTGTCTGTCACACACCAGCCGGGTCTCCTCCCCCCACAGGCACTGTCCCAGTTCCTGACCCTGCTTGTGGTGGAGTGGTGGGTGATTTGGACAATGGGCGGGTCCCCACTATCCCCCATTCAGGACTGAGTCCTGCAGCTGCTGTGTGGGGGCAGGGAGGTCCCTGGCTAACTGGCTCTCTCTCCCCTAACCCCACTCCTGGTGGGGTTTCACCTGCATGTTGGTGCCAGTCCCATCCCCGCACTGCACAGTCTAATGCCGGCTCCTCTCTCTTGCCAGCACCATGACACCTGCCCTGGAGCCAGAGGTGGAGACCCACCTCCTCCGAGCTGCCCTGCACGCCGTCTTCACCCTGGGCATGGAGAAGGACACCACCCAAGTGCAGGTAGATCAGCTAAAGTCATGGATTGAAGAGCCAGCTGTCATCCTGCCATGAATCCTTGCTAATTGCCTGCAGTGGGATGTGAATGAGAGAGGCCAGGATATGTGTTTGGGGGTCTCACCAGTGCTTCCCAGAGACCCCATTTCCCATCCTGTGGCAGGTGTAGCCCCAGTTTCCCTAACTCTGACCCATGGCTCTCCCTTGCTTTCAGGATCTGCCTAGGGTCTTGCCAGACCTCCTGGACGCCATGCTGGGGAACCTGCTGGCAGAGTCCCCAGACACCGACAGGCTCCAGTACATCTTGGAGGTGAGCCCGATGAGAGGGGTGGGGGTAATTTTACCTTCACTCTTAGATCCATTTTCCAGTCTGTCCTCCTAGCCGGGCCCCCAGTGGGCATCCTTGGTCAGGGCACTCAGTGCAATGCCTCCTTTCCCCACAGCACATTAACTACTGGATCGTGTCCAGGGTGCCGCGAGAGAGAGCCAGGGCCGTTAAGAGCAGCACGGCCCTGCTCAGATTCACCATCACCCTCCCTGAGTTTGACATAAGTGACCTCTGACCCCAGCTTCCTGACTCCAGGCGTAGGTGATCTGGCTCCGACGGGCTGTAGGATCTGCTGCTGCAGGGGCTGTGGGTTAGGAGTGTTCCTCTTGGGGAGGCAGAGTCAGAGCAGAGAGTGAGCCTGGCTTGAGTCAAGTTCTTCTTGTCCTAGTTAAGTGGTGACTCTGGGCTTTTAAGGGGACTGTGCTCCAGGTTCATGCCTCCCTGTCATCCTGGAGCAGCTGGGGAAGCAAGTCCTCATGGAGGGCCCTGCCCACAGCCCTGTGCTCCAGGCTTCCTTGGGGGCAGAGGAAATTAAGGGTCTGGCTCTAGCATCTCCTGCAGAGGGGCTGAGGGGAAGGAGAGTCCTGGCCCGGGGGGGGACTGGGAGCTGACAGGAAAATGCTGATGGAGTCCCCTCTCCCTCTCCCGTCCATTAGAACTCAGTGGAATTCCCCAGGATGGGTCACCACATGGCACAGCTAGCTCTGCTGCACCAGAGGGGTAAGGAACCCAGCTGGGAAATGGCACCTGCTAGAAGAGTGAGACTGGGACCCCAGCCAATTTCTCTCAGACTGACCCCGGCTGGAGGATGAGTCCCTCTATCTCTTTCTGTGTTCCACACCACGCCCTGCAATTCTGTTGGGCCGGGCACGCAGCAAGGACTCTGCCCACTGTGCAGCAACAATGGGATTGGAAGGACACAAGCCCTGCAACCAGAAGGACAAATGTGTGTGTGTCTCTCTCCCTGTCACCTACTCCCCCCTGGGGGAAACCCAGCAGCTGATGGGGGACAAGGTGAGCAGCTGCATTAGACTCAGGAGATTGGGGCGGGGCCCAGGCCTCATTCCCATCCTGTGGCCATTCGCTGGCCTGGCACAAGGAGCCTGGTGGGGAATGAAAGGGAGAGCAGGTGCTCCTGGGAAGGGAGATGAATTCACCTCCATGAGCAGCAGTGAGCCAGCTTGTCCCCGGAGCAGCTCCACCCAGCTCTTTAGCCAGGCTAATTAATGACAAGCTTTGCCTCATCCCAGACTTATGTTCTTAGGACAGGGTGCTATCGCTCTTGGGAAGGGCAGGAGAGTCCCCCAAGTGCCCTCTGCGAGACTCTCCTGTCCCACAGGGCCGCACCCAATTCCTAGTGGTCTGGTGTCTGTGTCACCCGAGCCACCACCCAGAGTTGCTCCCATCACTGGCAGCCTGGGAGGCCAAGGACTGACGGGTGATGGCGTCTGAGCAGGCAGGGCTGAGGCACGTGGGCAGGGGATGCTTGTCCTGCTGCTGGCAAGGCTGGACCCGTTCTGGAGAGAACAGGAGGATTCAGTCAGCAGTAGGGTTACCATGTCTAATAAATAAAAAAAGAGGACCCTCCACGGGCCCTGGCCCCGCCCATTTCCCCTCCCCTAGCCCCACCCAACTCCACCCCTTCCCCCACCCTAACTCCGCCCCCTCCTCCCCACTCCCAGCTATGGGGAAAGGGCTGCCCCAGTGCTACCGGCTTCACGGTTTGCCGGGCAGCCCCCAGACCCTGCGCCCCCGGCCAGCGCTTCCCCCGAGCTGCCGGAGCACAGCAGCTGGAACCGGGAAGGGAAGTGCCTGGCCCATGGCTCGGAGTCCGGAGGCAGCGGGGGCTGCCCGAAGCCGGTAGCGCTGGCTCGGGCAGCTTGGCTCTTAAAGTCTGAGAGGGGAGGAGCGCAGCAGCTCAGCTGGAGCCCGGGAGGGGAAGTGCCCGGCCGGCATTTTCCCGGACACGTTTGGCTTTTCGGCAATTCCCCCCGGACGGGGGTTTGATTGCCGAAAAGCAGGACATGTCCGGGAAAAACCGGACGTATGGTAACCCTAGTCAGCAGGGGCTGCCGATCCATCCCATTCACCAGGGCTGCCATCCTGCGGCTTCAGCATTAGTGGCTGGGGTGACTTGGGGAAAGGTCTCAACCTCCCCACATCCCACTTCACTGCTGCCAGAATCCCTCCTGCCCCCCCCGCTACAGTCCCCTCCCTACCCAACCTGGGTGGGGGTGGAGGAGAGGGGTCTGAGAACTTGAGCTGTGGATTGGAGGTGGAACAGCTGTCAGGGGCGCTGAGGGGGACGTGGCAGGAGCTCCTCGTACAAGGAGGGGGTTGCCACTGGAGGTCACTAGGAAGGACAACAAGACTCCATCCTGGGGGTCAGGAGGGGGAATCCATCCCTCAGAGGTGGGCAGGGGCTGGGTGGAAATGCTGCTGGTTCCAGGGGCCGTTAATCCCCCCTGATTCCTCGGAGGCGTCTGAGTCTCAGACAGGTTCTCGTTCCCTTGCAGCAGGACGACGTCACAGCCAATGTGATGCGCCAGCTCCGTATCATGCGGCACTTGCGCCAGGTGCCCGAGGCGCTGCAGGGCCTGTGCCTCTGAGTCCACCAGCAACTCCAGCTCTCTGCTGCAAGTACTGCTCTGGCTCTCTGTAAATGGGGAGCTAGTGGAAGGGGAAATGGAGCCCCCTGGCACTCACAGAAACCCTCTCCCCTCTCTGTGGAGCAGGGTCCTTTCCTCTGCCCCCAAATTCCTTCATCTGGGACAGGAGCTCTTTCCCTCTCACCCATTCCCCTCCCCCCTTTCCTTGATCTATCCCCATCCCATTCCCCCTGCGCCCAGGCAGAGCTCTGCCTGCCCCATATGGTGCAGAAAGACCTGTGATATGCAGGGGGTCAGATTAGATGCTCTAACTGTCTCTTCTGCCCATAAAGTCTTCTCATTTCTGAGAAACCGAGTGTAGCATTGGGAGCAGCCTCTGCTGTTTTACTGTCTAGCCGGCTTGCTTCCTAGAATGAACACGCATTGAGCGGGGTGATCCACAGAGAGTAGCTCAAACCTCCAAAGGGTCTGGCCTGCGGCAGAACATTAGCACTGCAGGGGAGGGGTGGGTGTGGCAGTGACATCACAAAGGCCTTTTTCAGGACCTCAGCCTATTGGTCAAAGGTGCTGGGGAGGTGGTGACCTCACAGAGAGATGCTGACATCAGCCAGGCAGGACAGGGGCTCAGGGCCAGGGAAACCTCTGAGTCCCCTGTAGCTTTCCTTCAGCAAGTCTCCTTCTCGAGGTCTCTCTTTGAGGACTGAGAGAGTATTAGGGTTCACGTACGTGAGCGCCAGGAGAAACCTCTTTTGAGTTTTCTCCTTTCTTTTTCCTGATTTTACTAGAAAACAGACATCCCTGTTTAGAAGGTAAGAGCCGCCGAGAGGTCTGGAACCTGTTCAGTCTGATCCATCTGTTCCACAAGTCCTTCAGTCCAATCCACTTCCCTAACTAATTTCCTTAATTTTTTAAAGTTAGCCCTTTTGGAAAAAAACCCTAGTCACAGATCTATTTTTGTTTACCCTTCCATTTAGTTTAAACTGAATTATCTCATGATCGCTCAAACCAAGGCTGTCCCCTACAACCATTTCTTCTAAGAGATCCTCACTACTCACCAAAACCAAATCTAAAATGGCATCCCCTCTTGTTGGTTCAGCAACTACTTGGTGAAGGAATCCATCAGCTATCACATCTAGGAAAATCTGAGCCCTATTATATTAATAGCACTTGTCCTCCAGTCTATATCTGTTAAAGTCTCCCATGATCACACAATTCCCATTAGTATTTACTTCATTAAAAACATTGAAGAGGTCTCTATCCCTATCCAAATCAGACTCCTGTTCTAACAGACAGCAACCCCCCCCCCCCCCCCCCCCCCGCGAAAGGCAGAGATAGAGCCCAGGAATCGAGATGGTGGGGAAATTTCATTGAAACCGTTTCTGACCGAAAATCCTATTCAAACTAAACCAGTTTGTTTCTTGAAATCATAACAAGTGGCAATGAAAATTCTTTATCACAATGTGTTAAATCGTCTCGTGGCACTCAAAGAGGAGACACTTAGATCTCAAAAATTAGATAAGATGCTTCAGTCTGAGCTAAGTAGTTGCTGCTCTTAACAATTGCAAAATAATACAATACAAATAAAATAAACTATTTCAGCCATTCTATTATGTCCTAATCTGATCTGAGTAAGCATGATAGGACACCTCATCTTATGCACTGCTCCTAGTGACACTCTCCAATAGACCCAGCAGTCCTTATTTCCAGGCCCCTTCACTAACCACTGCTGCACACTCCCTCCCACAGCTGGCAATTACAACCAGGCCCTCATGTCCGGTCCCCCTGCTTTGAGAGGGAGTGTGCTCCACTGGAGTGATTGGAGCAGGGAACTGGGAGTCAGGACTCCTGGGTTCCATTGCTGGTTTCTTATTGACCTGTGGGACTTGGGGTAAGTTGCTGCCCCCTCTAGGCTCTGTCCCCAGCAGTCAAATGGGGATTTCATACTTTCCCACTATTGGAAAGTGCTGGGAGAATCCCCCAGCAAAAGCTGCTCTGACAGTGCTAAGCAGCATCTGTTTGCTTGTGAGAATGTCCTATGGGACTGTGTCAAAAGCCTTATTAACACCAAGATAGATCACATCTTCTGTTTACCCACCTCCACTAGGCCCCTAACCCTGCCAAAGAAGGAGCTAGGATTGGTCTGGAATGATTTGTTCTTGACAAGTCCATGCTCACTAGTCCTAAGAACCAAATTGTCCTGCAGGTGCTGACAAACTGATTGTTTAATAAGCAGAGGCTGCTCCCAATGCTACACTCGGTTTCTCAGAAATGAGTAGACTTTATGGGCAGCAGAGACCGTTAGAGCATCTAATCTGACCCCCTGCATATCACAGGCCTCCTGTCTACCACAATAGCTACTTTTGGGGCAAACACATTCCGGAAAGGCATCTAGTCTTTATTAAATGACATCAAGAGATGGAGAATCCACCACTTTCCATGGTAGCTTCATCCTGTGGTCAATCATCCTCGCTGTTGAATATTTGTGCCTTATTTGTCATAGGAATTTGTCTCTTTTCACCTTCCAGCCATTGGGTCTTGTTCTGCCTTTCTCTGCTCGATTAAAGAGCCCTTTAATACCCAATATTTTCTCTCCATTAAGGCATTTCAACACTTCAGTGAAGTCACCTTTCAATCTTCTTTTGATAAGCTAAACAGGTTGAGCTCTTTCAATAGCTCACTAGAAGGCATTTTTCTCCAGCCCTCAGAACATTTGGTGGCTCTTTGCTGCCCCAGCTCCAATTTCTAGGACCATCTTTTTCAAAGGAGGACACCAAGACTGGAGGCAGTATTCCAATAGCAGTCTCACTGCTGCTGTGTCACCTCCCTATCCTACTCACGGCTCTGCTCCTTCGTCTAATGATGGCTTTAGCCCTGTTCACCACAGCATCACACTGGGAGCTCATGTTGAGTGGCTTCTCCACTATGGCCCCTAAATCCATTTCAGAGTCACTGCTTTCCTGGATACACATCCCCATTCTGGAGGTGTGGCCGGCGTGCCTTGTGGCTACGTATAGGACCTTGCATTGGGCTCTGCTCAAACTTGTTTTCTTTGAATGGGTCCAGCTGGCCGAATGAGCCAGATCGCTGTATATCACTGCCCTCTCGCCATCAGGAATTACCACTCTGCCTGTATTTTGTCACCCCCCCAATCTTATCCGCAGTGATTGTATGTTTTCTCCCAATTCATTGATAACAATTATTTTAAAAAATTAGACCTTGAGAGCTTCTTCAGACCCTTAGTACCCAGGACCTGCTCCCCACAGCACAGTGAGAAAGGCTGTCCAGCCCTGCTGGTACATACCAGATAAGCACAGAACAAACACACTTTAGGAGCTGTGTTGTCCATAGGCTCTGAACAACATGTGGGGGTCAGCAGCTTACAAATGCACGACAGACCTGTAGTGTAGACAGGTCCCAACTGTGTCTCGGTTTCCCACCCTGCTCTAAGTTTAGTCACAGCCTCCATGTCTTTTCCGCCATGTCCCTTAACCCCACGTCACTGCAGAAGAGAGATTTTCTGGTAGCCAGCTGGCTCTCCTGCATGTGGATGTCGTTCCAAAAGACATGCTCTGGCTCAGTCCCATGCTATGGTTGGCTGAAGGAACCACTTGGTCACATTCTAGGCCCTGAGTTATACAGGAGGGGCGACTAAATGCACATAATGGTCCTTTCTGACCTGAACCTCTATCAATCGCTACATTTTCTGCTGCTAGGAAGAGAACTCTGAACCTATTTTCTCTCATTCACTTTCAGTCGGAATAATTTCAATCCAGGCCAAAGGATTTCCTCTTCCATTGTGTCTTCAGCACCTTTGCGAGCAACCAGTTACTGTTACCCACAGGTTTCCAGTTTCAACCTGTCCCAGGGTGAGATGGCCAGGAAAGGGGTTGGAGCTCAACTGCACCTGGCCCAGGTGATGCAGCTCCCTAGGGGGATGGGAATAAGTGTGGGGGTCACGTGACAAGACGCAGCCTGTGACTAGGACCCAGGCCTGCTGAGAGATAGAAGGGCAGCCTGTGCTCAGCCAGGAGAGAGACCCCAAGGGAAGTAGGCATGGGAGGGGCTTGGAGAGTCCTTTAAAGGTCAGGGACAAGCTGGGAAGGGGCCAGGCTGAGCACTAAGGACAAGGCCCTGGGAGGGAAAGACAGGGCAGTTTAGGAGATGGGGCAGATAGTCCAGTTGGTTTCGGCTCCCAGGACCAGACACCCAGAGGTGAAGGTGATTGTCGGGGCTTCTTTCTTCCCCAGTGTAGATTTGATAGTGGAGAAGACTGATGCCGTAAGGGGGAAGTGAGTTACCCCAAGGTCACCCTGTGAGTTTATATCACGAATGCATACTCGGAAGGATCCAATAGAAACATGGATTTTCCAGTCTCTTCTTTCTAGGAGTCCCCAGGGCTAAGGTAAAACCCCTGCTGCCCCTCCCCATTCTGCTCACCTCCAAGATGTGCTGGAGTTTGTCTGTGCTGGGGGGTGCTGTCAGCAGGATCGAGAGCTCGTCATCCATGTTCTCTGGGCAGGCCTTGCTCAGAGCCTGCCAGCGGAGGGAGACCAGGGGTCTGGATTATGGAACCTGTTGTGACATCTGCCAGGATAACAGCAGGCCCTGTAGTCCTTGCCCAAAGCAGCTTTCTGCAGAGGGCCTGGTGCACAGCAGTGTAGGGAACAGCCAAGCTGCTAGGGATGGGAGCTGGGCTTCCTGGCAGAGTCCAGCACCCAAAGCCCAGCATCTGCAAGGAAGGGATTCCCCATGGAGGGGCAACATCATCTCCCACACACAGGGAGTCTCCCCCTGACACTTGATTCATCCTATGGCCTGTTCCCATCTCTGCCCACCACACTCCCAACTCAGCAGCTCCAGCTACCGAAGGGAGCACGAACCAGAGGCCTTCCTGCTCCTGGGACAGAGGAGTAGGTTGATGATCTACCTGGATGTGAGCGTTGGCCTTCCCCATGCCCAGGGTCTAGACTCCATTCAGGGCAGCGCACAGGAACTGCGATTCCTATTCTGGATCTAGTGGCAGCTTCAGTTTGCTGGCAGGAGACTGTACATGAGACCTTGCAGTTGCGGGGGTGACACAGGCACTAACACCAGCTGTGTTACAAGCAGGCTTGTAACAGAGTTCACTCACCGATAGGTGCCCCTTCCTTCAAGGCCTGGGGTCACAGATTTCTTGGGCTAGCACGCCCGCCAGCAGGTTTTTGGCTGGGAACTCAGCCCTTCGGCCAGGCGACCATCTTTTAGTCCCACTCCTTCCTGGGTCGCGCTCATCCCAAACGAAAAGTCAAAAAATGTCTTTAACTGAAACAAGATCCTCTGTCCCTTGGGGGCTTTTCCTCAGCCTGACTTTGGCTCGGCCTGCCCTTGCTGGCCTTGGTAGCCCTTTCTATGGCCCTGTACATCCCCTTCCTTAGAGACCGTGGGAGAACCAGTCCTACCCTGGATTCTAGGTTCTGCCCCAAGGCCCTGTACCGAACAGCTAGGCCTGCTCCTGTACCTTTGTGTCGGTTTCCCCTGGTTTCCCCTCAGCTGGAGCTCACTCTGTAATCCATTTGGCCTAGCTCCAGGCTTTATAGCCCACCGGCCAAGCCCCCCGTTATATACCCTCCTCCTTAGAACCTGGCCCACGCGGGGGCAAGTTCTATTCTTCTCCAAGCTTCATCCCTCCTCATCTCATCGCTGTCACCAGCTGCGCGCTTGTACAGCCTGTGTGCAGTGTCTGCAGCTCCACTGCCAGCTCGCTCGGGGCAAACCTTCTCTTCTGCAGTATCCCGACCCTCTTCCTGCAGCCACTCAGTCTCATGAACAGCTGCTTGCAGAGCCTCTTCTGAAGCCTTTAGCGTCTTCTGTTGCCTTTTTGCTACTGCTGCTGCATCTGCCAAAACCTTTTCGGTCAGGGTCTGAGAACCCACCATGGACTGCTCCACCCTTGTGTTTGTCCCTGCTCCAGTCTGCTTCATCTCTGGGCCAATCATTTCGTCCTTCATCTCCCTGCAGCACCCGACAGGGTGTGTTGGTGGAGGGTCTGCAAGGTCCATGGCCACCCCAGCCACCTCCACCTTGCCTGCCTCATGGGGGTTTGTGTCAGAGGACACCTTCTCCTTTCTTTCTAATTTCTTAGGGCCCTGGCCCCTCGTTCAGCCACTCAGCAATTTCCTAAGCAGGCCGTGTCTTTTGATATGGCCTGCTTCTCTGCCCCCAAAACAAAGAACTCTTGCTCCTATCTTGGCATTAGGCCACGCTTGTACACTTTCTCATGCCCTTCTCCCTGGGCTAACCTTCTCAGCACAGCCCAGGCATGCTCTCCTTCTCTGCTCTTTTTGTCCATGGGCATAGCAGACCCTGGGTTGATTTCCCTTTGCTGGATCTCTCACAGGTATTGCTGCTGCTGCGTCTGTAGCTCCACCTGCACTTCCTTCTGCGTCTGTTGGTTTTCTAGGAGCTGCTGGAGAAACACCTACATCTGCTTTGGCTGCTTAGCCAGTCCCTGGAACTGAAATGGGAAATCCAGCGACCAGCTTGGTCCCTTGATACACCTGCTTGGGGGAGGGATAGCTCAGTGGTTTGAGCATTGGCCTGCTAAACCCGGGGTTGTGAGCTCAATCCTTGAGGGGGCCACTTAGGGATCAGGGCAAAAAACTGTCTGGGGATTGGTCCTGCTTTGAGCAGGGGGTTGGACTAGATGACCTCCGGAGGTCCCTTCCAACCCTGATATTCTATGATTCCTTCAGCAACCAAGACTTCCCTCACGGATCACAGGGGGAACTCAATCCTGCCAACTATGCCAATCATAAATGAATCTACTCATCGTTAGGTGCCCCCCGGCGGCCAGGCATGGCATCACAGCCCTCTCGCTGGGCTAGCGTCCCCCATCCATGGTCGCTCCAGCACCACGGCAGTTTCTCTGCCTGGTAATTCTGGCCAGGTCACCACCTTTAGTCCACCCTTCTGGGGCCCAGCTTGCCTCACACTAAAAGTCCAAAGAGGTCTTTCCACAGACAGAAGTCCTTCTGCCATCGCTGGGGCACTTGCTCAGCCTGTAGCCCCCTTGCTGGGCTTGGGAACCCTCTCCAGGTGCGTGTACGCCGCCTCCTCTGGGGCCGGTAGGGGAACCCAGTCCCACCCTGACATTGATAGCAGCTCAGGGCCTTGGACCCAACAGCTAGGTCTGCACCTTTCTCTTTGCTGCACTTTTCCAACCTCTCTTCTCAAGTTCCCCTCCAGGCTTTCCTTGCTGCTCTGAACTTCCTACCTCGTTCTCAATCCTGTTGCTACCCCAGCTGGGCTGTATCACCACTGAAGTCTGGCTCTTTAGGGGGGCGGATATGGTGCCTCTCAGTTCGGGCTCATTCTGTAATCAGCTTTCTGTGAGTGCCAGGGGGCTCCATTTCTCCTTCCACTAGCTCCCCATTTACAGAGAGCCAGAGCAGTACCTGCAGCAGGGAGCAGGAGTTGCTGGTGGCCTCAGAGGCACAGGCCCTGCAGCGCCTCGGGCACCTGGCGCAAGTGCCGCATGATACGGAGCTGGCGCATCACATTGGCCGTGACGTCCTCCTGCTGCAAGGGAACGAGAACCTGTCTGAGACTCAGACGCCTCCGAGGAATCAGGGGGGATTAACGGCCCCTGGAACCAGCAGCATTTCCACCCAGCCCCTGCCCACCTCTGAGGGATGGATTCCCCCTCCTGACCCCCAGGATGGAGTCTTGTTGTCCTTCCTAGTGACCTCCAGTGGCAACCCCCCTCCTTGTACGAGGAGCTCCTGCCACTTCCCCCTCAGTGCCCCTGACAGCTGTTCCACCTCCAATCCACAGCTCAAGTTCTCCGACTCCTCTCCTCCAGCCCCACCCAGGTTGGGTAGGGAGGGGACTGTAGCGGGGGGGGGCAGGAGGGATTCTAGCAGCAATGAAGTGGGATGTGGGGAGGTTGAGGCCTTTCCCCAAGTCACCACAGCCACTAATGCTGAAGCCGCAGGATGGCAGCCCTGGTGAATGGGACAGATCCGCAGCCCCTGCTGACTGAATCCTCCTGTTCTCTCCAGCAGGGCCGGCTTTAGGAAAGGCGAGGCCCAATTCGAACATTTTTGGCGGGGCCCCGGCAGGGATGATTAACAAAAAAAATAATGTAAAAAAAAGCCTTTCATTTCTTCCATGTATTATTTACTTTCCATAACTATATAAATAATAAAATTATATATTATGTACATTGCATCATATATGCTGTTGATCGGTTATTAATGAGCTCCGTTTCACGTGTGTGGGTCCCCGCCACTCCCTGGGGGTGTGCTAGGGTGACCAGATGTCCTGATTTTATAGGGACAGTCCCGATTTTTGGGTCTTTTTCTTATAGGATCCTATTATCCCCCACCCCCTGTCCCGATTTTTCACACTTGCTGTCTGGTCACCCTAGTGGTGTGCACATGTGTGGGTGCCAGCTGCTCCCTGCCCCCCTCATTGAAGCAGGTGTGCAGGGTTACTGCCCTGGGAACTGCAGGGCACCAGTGGACATGGGGCTGGCTGGAGGCAGGGCAGGGGCTCACTGGAGGTAGGGTCTGGCTGCAGGCAGGGCAAGGGGTGCGGGGCTGGCTGGAGACAGGGGTGTGTGGGGCTGGCTGGCTTTGGGCAGGGCCGCAGGGGGGTGCGGCAGGGGTTGCCTGGAGACAGGGGGTGCAGGGCTGTCTGCAGGCAGGGCAGGGGAGCGGGGCTGGTGCGGGCAGAACAGGGGGTGCAGGGCTGGCTGGAGACGGGGCTGGCTGCGGGCAGGGCAGGGGGTGCGGGGCTGGTGCGGGGACGGGGTGCAGCAGAGGCAGCTGAAGCCCCGGCCCTTTAAATAGCCCCCGAGTCCCCCGCTATCCCAGGGCTCTGGGGGCTATTTAAAGGGCCCAGGGCTCCCCTGCTTCTACCGCCCCGGCCCTTTAAATAGCCGCGGGAGCCCTGGGGAAGCAGCGGGGCTCCAGTGGCTATTTAAAGGGCCGGGGCAGTAGAGGCAGCAGGCGCCCCAGACTTTTTAAATAGCCCCCAGAGCCCCGCAGCCCTACCCCAGGGCTCCAGCAGTGGGGGTCTGGTAGCAATTTAAAGGGCCTGGGGTTCCAGCCCCTGCTGGGAGCCCTAGGTCCTTTAAATTGCCCCCTGGGAAAGCCGGGCCTCCCTGGTACAGCGCACCGGCTCTTGCCGGAACACCGTACCGGGGCTTGGGCCTGGGGCCCGATTCAGGGGAATTGGTTGAATTGGCCTAAAGCCGGCCCTGGTGGGGGTATGGCCACAGAGCCGCAGGGAGGGGAACCCTGAGGTGTGGGGGCTGGGTGGGTACTGGGAGTTCCTCCTGAAGGGATGGGGGTTGGCCAAGGTCACTCAGCCCCAGGGTGTGGGAGGGGGACTGGCTGAGGGCACTCAGAGCCCCAGGAAGTTGGGGGGGGGCTGAGGGGAGGGACTGGCCAGGGGCACTCAGAGCTCAGGGGAGGGTCTGTCCGGGGGGTGTCACGGAGTATTGGGGGACTCAGGGCCCTGCACCCCCGGCTTCCTGCGATTCACCATGACTCTCAGCCAGCCAGTAAAGCAGAAGGTTTATTTGGATGACAGGAATACAGTCCAAGACAGGTCTTGCAGGCACAGACAACAGGGCCCCCCTCAGTTAGGTCCAGCTTGGGGTCCCAGGGCATGCCAGCCCACCCCCCTTTGGGGGGTCAGAGCCATCTCTGCCTCCCAGCCATCTCTCCAGCCTGCTTCCAGCACTCTGCTTTCAGCGACCCCTCCCACAGCCTTTGTTCAGTTTCCCGGGCCCGGAGTCACCTGACCTCCAACCCCCTCCTGGGTTCTCATGTTACAAGCTCAGGTATGTTCCCTTGGGCCGACTCCCATCCTCCAATGCAGACCATCCTAGTCACACTCCCCTGTCAGCATTCCCACACCCCAGCAAGAACAGTCCCAGTTCGTCACATCTCTCCCCCCTTCGAGACCGAACTGAGCAGGGTCACTTTAGCCAGTGACCTGGGGAAGTTCGAACCTACCCCCGTTCCCATGGATGCCCCCGCATCCCTCCAGTTCCTTGGTGGGAATTACACCAGGCCCCTTCAGTTTCACACCCCCCCTTAGGTCGGGGTGCTTGATGGCACTCGCAGTTCGCATGTGGGAAGGTTTATGCGGCCTGTGCCCTTTTCCCACCCCCATACCTCTGGGGTTCCAACTGGGCTGTGGTCTTCTCCCAGCGCTCCAGTCTGGAGGTCTGTGCTTTGGGCTCTCTTGGTTTAGAGCCGCCCTTTTAACCTTGGCCACCCTCTGGAAAGGATCCTTATTGCTGGGCAAGGGTCCTAAAGCTGTTTTCCCCTTGTCCCAGGCCTTCCTCCCCTCTGACGGGTCACAGGATCCGCAGTACTGTCGGACAGTAACAAAGACCCCAGGCCAGTAAAAGCTCCGTAGCAGCCTCTGCTGGGTACGCCAGGTTCCCTGGTGCCCTGAGAGGGGAATGTCATGGGCCCGGCACAGCAGCTGGCGGCGATACTTCTGGGGTACCACCAGCTGCCTCCTGATCCCCCCTGACTCCATTTTCCCTGGGGGAGCCCATTCTCGGTACAGGAACCCCTTCTCCCACAGGAACCTTTTCCGGCCACCTCGTCCCATGGTCTGTACCGCATTGAGGTCGGCCAGGTCCCTTATCTTCCGCAAGGATGGATCTCTCTGCAACTCGGCCTGGAACTCAGCAGCTGGGACAGGGATGGCCACCTGCTCTTTCTCGCCCGCTGGGTCTGAAGCTGCAGCCTCCCTGAGCCGTGTCCCTGGGCGTTCCCTCCCCACCAGGTTAGGGTCCTGCGCCTCAGGCAAGGCACGCCCCCCAAGGCCAGGGCGCAGGGCCCCTCGCCGGCTCTGACTGCGGGTCACAACCAGTGCCTTTTGGGGGTTGCTTGGCCAGTCCTCTAGGTCCCCCCCCATCAACACCTCAGTGGGCAAATGGTAGGGTTACCATTCGTCCGGATTTACCCGGACATGTCCTCCTTTTGTGTGCTAAAAATAGCGTCCGGGGGGAATTTGTAAAGCACTCACAATGTCCGGGATTTCCCCCTCCCCTGGCAGAGCAGAGCGAGCGGCTGGGAGGGCTGCAGGAAAGTCCCGGGCTGGACTCCGGAGCAGCTTCCTCCTCCCACCCCCCCCTCCCTGCATTCTGAGCCGGCCGGCAGCCCCTCCTCCTGCAGCCCGCTCCGGCAGCCCTGTGCAGGGCCAGGGACCGGGTTTTGTGTTGTGCTGGGGAGCTCAGCCATGTGTCCGGCTGGCACAGAGCCCAACACCCTGTTCTGAGCAGCAGGGGAAGGGGGCAGGAGAAGGGACAGGGAGGTTCTGGAGGGGGCAGTCAAGAAACGGGTGGGGGCTTTTGGAGGGGAGTGGAGAAAGTTTTGGGCAGTCAGGGTACAGGTAGGGGGTAGAGTCCTGGGGGGCAGTTGGGGGGGGTCTTAGGAGGGGGCAGTTAGGGGACAAGGAACAGGGCGTCTTAGGTAGGGGGTGGGGTTCTGGAGGGCAGTTAGGAGCAGGGGTCCCAGGAGGGGGCAGTCAGGGGACAAGGAGCGGGGGGTAGGGGGCTGGGAGTTCTGGGGGGGAGCTGTCAGGGGGCAGGAGTGGGGAGAGGGATCGGAGCAGTCAGGGGACAGGGAGCAGAGGGGTTTAGATGGGTTGGGAGTTCTGGGGGGGCTGTCAGGGGGCAGGAGTGTGGAGAGGGATCGGAGCAGTCAGGGGACAGGGAGCAGAGGGGTTTAGATGGGTTGGGAGTTCTGGGGGGGGCTGTCAGGGGGTGGGGAGTGGTTGGATGGGGCGTGGGAGTCCCAGGGGTCTGTCTGGGGGTGGGGGTGTGGATAAGGGTTGGGGCAGTCAGGGGACAAGAGGCAAGGAGGCTTAGATAGGGAGTGGAGTCCCGGGGGGCAGTTAGGGGCAGGGGTCCCAGGAGGGGGCAGTCAGGGGACAAGGAACGGGGGGAGGGTTGGGGGTTCTGGGGGGGCGGGAAGTGGGAGGGGCAGGGGCGGGGCTAGGGCGGGGCTCCTCCCGTCCTCTTTTTTGCTTGTTGAAATATGGTAACCCTACAAATGGTGGTGCACTCCCACGTCCTTGGGGCCCTCCTTGGCCCCCCATTTCAGGTGTACCCTCGCTACGGGAACCTTGAATGGGGTCCCGCCCACCCCGGTCAGGGTCAGGAAGGTGTTGGGCACCACCCGATCTGGGGCCACCACCTCGGGCCGGGCCAGTGTCACCTCTGCGCCCGTGTCCCAGTATCCATAAACTTTCTTCCCATCCACCTCCAGGGGAACAAGGCACTCGCTCCGCAGGGACAGCCCCGCGCCAACCCTGTAAACGGAGAACTTTGAATCCGGAGCATCTGGCCCCCCAGAGAAGCTGGCCGGGGGCCCTTCTCTCTCTTGAGCAGTTGATAAGCTGCCAGCCCCTCTTGCGTGGGAAGCCTGCCCCTCGTCCGTCTGGGCCTCTACCAAGTTAACCCTATGCGGGTTCGGTCTGCTCAGTCTGTCCTTGAGCTTGGGGCACTGGGCCCGAACGTGGCCTCTTCGGCCGCAGTAATAGCAGCTCAGGTCCCGTGGGTCCCCTCGAGCCGGTCGGTTGTCCCTGATGCTGGGCATTCCCCGTGGGAGGGGATTCCCCATATTCCCCCTTTGGGAGGTCCCAGGGTGACTCTCTCTCTGCATCGCGGCGGGCCTGTTCCTTTGGGGCTCCTCCCTGCCACCCCCTGACCGGCTCTTTACAAACTCATCAGCCAGCTGCCCGGCGTGTCGCGGGTTCTCTGGCTTTCTGTCCACCAACCACAGCCTCAGGTCGGATGGGCACCGCTCATACAGTTGCTCCAGTACCAGCAGTTTAATCAGGTCCTCCTTCGTCGGGGCCCCACCAGCCCACTTGCTGGCGTATCTTTCCATGCGGACGGCTAGTTGCAGATATGAGATCTCAGGGGTTTTATCTTGACTCCGGAACCTTTCCCGGTACATCTCAGGAGTCAGCCCAAACTCACGTAGCAGGGCCTTTTTGAATAGTTCATAGTCCCCTTTCTCTGCCTCTCCCAGTTGGCGGTACAATGCCACGGATTTGGGGTCCAGTAAGGGGGTAAGGACCGGGATCAACGCGGTGCAGCTCGCAGGCCGTCTCAAAGGCCTCCAGGAAGTCATCCATGTCCTCCCCCTCCTTGTATGGGGCCATGATGCACTTATCAAAGCTCCGTGCAGTCCTGGGTCCCCCCTCACTCACCGCAGCCGGGGGTTCGCTGCCCTTCAATCTCGCCAGTTCCAGGTCATGCTGACGCTGTCTCTCATTCTCCTGTCTCTGTCTCTCTTCATGCTGTCTCTGTCTCTCATTCTCCTCCCGTTCATGCTGTCTCTGTCTCTCTTCACACTGATGGTGTCTCTCTTTCTCCTCCCGTTCATGCTGTCTCTGTCGTTCACGATCCTCCAGCTCTCTCAGTTTTAGCTCTTTCTCCCATTCCAGCCAATTCCGCTCCACGGATGCCGAGCGTCGCCGGGAGGATCCTCTGCTGGCCGGCGAGCTTCGCCGGGAGGGTCCCCTGCTGGCCGGGGGGGTCACGGCGCCTTCGGTATTTGCTGGGCTCCTCCCCACCCTTCCCCTAGGCATAGGAAGGAGGGGTCTCGGGAAGCCCTCAGCAGCCGGCTGACCACTCCCAGCTGGGACAGACACTGGTGCCTGCGCTGCATTTGCCAGGCTGCTTCCCTGAGACACAGGGATCAGTTCATTCGCGCGATCTTCCGCCTCCAGCTGGGCAATGAGCTGTTCTTTGGTGAGCCTCCCAATGCGCAGCCGCCTCTGCTTGCACAGCTCCACCAGGTCGCTCTTAAGCCGCTTGGCATACATCTTTCTGCTGGCCACTCACCGGCCTGTGTGCTCACAGCTTCCCACAGTTCCCAGGGGGACCCCTAGTGTGCCAGCCCTTCTCGAGGTCACCGCCTCTCTGCCAGGGTTGAGCTGCAGACTCCTCCGCCCCTGGGACCACTCGCTGCGATCCCCCCGGGGGACCCTGTTACTGGAAAAGTCCTTCTCGCTGGTCACACACTCCCAGGGGTAATAACCGTCTCTCTCCCACTCTTCAGCAGGCCTGCTCCCCATCAATCCCCCTTCGTTTTACTGCTCCCCAGTCACTTACTGCAGGAAGCGCCATCCACGGGGTGCAGTAGATCCCGCCGCTGCCACCAGTTGTCACGGAGTATTGGGGGACTCAGGGCCCTGCACCCCCGGCTTCCTGCGATTCACCATGACTCTCAGCCAGCCAGTAAAGCAGAAGGTTTATTTGGATGACAGGAATACAGTCCAAGACAGGTCTTGCAGGCACAGACAACAGGGCCCCCCTCAGTTAGGTCCAGCTTGGGGTCCCAGGGCATGCCAGCCCACCCCCCTTTGGGGGGTCAGAGCCATCTCTGCCTCCCAGCCATCTCTCCAGCCTGCTTCCAGCACTCTGCTTTCAGCGACCCCTCCCACAGCCTTTGTTCAGTTTCCCGGGCCCCGGAGTCACCTGACCTCCAACCCCCTCCTGGGTTCTCATGTTACAAGCTCAGGTATGTTCCCTCGGGCCGACTCCCATCCTCCGATGCAGACCATCCTAGTCACACTCCCCTGTCAGCATTCCCACACCCCAGCAAGAACAGTCCCAGTTCGTCACAGGGGGGCACTCACAGCCCCAGGAGATGGGTGGGGGAGGGGCACACAGGATTTCAGGAATTTCCTGGCAGTGAAAAGCTGCTGTCGCCAGGGAGGAGCCAGCCGTGACAATCCCCACTTGGGATCCCTG